>NC_064820.1:63017500-64267500 GCF_024166365.1 Elephas maximus indicus
CCAAGCACTCATAGGTTATTCCTGTTGATAGGGTTCCACATAATTCTTAGGGTTTCTTCACTTTTTTTTTTTTTTTAATTCTTTTATCTGGTTTTTCCTCAAATAAGTTGGTGTCAAGTGCTTTATCTTCGATCTCACTAACTCTGACTTCCATTGCCTCAGTTCTGCTGCTATGACTTTCTATTGAGTTGTCTACTTGTGAAATTTAATTGTTAATCTTTTGAATTTCTGTTTGCTATCTCTCTATGGATTCTTGCAGCCTGTTAAAATTTTCATTATGCTTTTGTATAACCTTCTTAATTTTTCTTTGTCTGTGTGTTCCTTGTCTTGTTCTGCATTTTGTCTGATCTCCTTCCTGATCTCTTAAATATCTTGGTATATTAATCTTTTGAATTCTACCTCAAGTAACTCCAAGACTTTATCTTCCTTCAGGAGGTTTGTTGGTTCTTTGTTTTGGTCACTTCCTAAAGCCACTATGGTCTGCCTTTTTATGTGATTTGATATTGACTATTATCTCTGACCCATCAATAAGTTATTATATTTATTTATTTTATGTTTGCTTACTGTATCCTAGCCTCTTGTTTTGTTTTTGTATGCTCAAATAGGCTGGTAGTGTGAGCTACTTTGATTATTGTCATCTTTGAAGCTCTGACGTCCTGTCTCCCTGTGGTTAGAGCTGTTACTAGGTATGTGAGCCCAGGAACCCGTTCACTTTACTTGTGTAGATTCACCTCAGGTGTCCAGATAATCGGTCACTAAGTGTGTGGTGCAGGCTCTCACCTACAGTCCTAGATAGGCAGGACTATGCAGGTGTGATTGGATTAGCACAGGTATTTAGCTGCAGTAGGGAGTTATGTGCTGAGCAAGGTAGGGGGCTGTTGGTTGCCCCTGATTGCCTGGGTAAAGGTGTGTCCCTGTCCTCTACAGCACATACTAGGCTAGGTGGAGTGGGTGGTGCCACCAGTCCTCACATCCCTGATCTGGGTAGGTGAAGACCCTGCTTAATGGGCAGGGTGGTATCAAATGTCTCAAATCTACTACTCCCCTTGAGCTGTTGCAGTTGAAAATAGGCTTCGGGTATATACCCTGTTGTACTGTGCTAATGAGGGTCTGTGCTGTTGGAATAAGCCCACACGGGTCTAGGCTAGGGTGAAAGGCATTCAAAGTCCACGGACCCCTTGTGCCTGTGCCTAGGCAAAGAGGCTATGCCTGCCCTGAGTTCCCAGCTTAGGGGAACTGGCAGATTATTTTTTTCCTGTTTGTTAATTTATTCCCTCTCCATAGCAAGGAGAATGGCTTAGGGCATGCAACAGGTCCCACTTCCAGCCTAGGAGGTGTGGCAATCACTGAAGACTGACAAGGACCAAAGCAGAGCTGGGAGGGGGTGGGTAAATGGGAGAGGTACTTCCCAGAGGAGGGAAGAGTTTTTTGATCCCAGGCAGTAGGTTAGACACTTGCACTTAACTTTCGCAGATTCAGCACCACTTCTCCCTGGTTCTGGAGGCTTGAGCAGACTTTCTGCCCCTCAGTTTCTCCCGATGTGGAAAACATGTCCCTAGAGTTACTGCTTGCCTCAGTCCATATGAACCAGCCCATCCAGGCTACAGTGTGCCAGCCAGGTCAGGTCTGGCAAATCCTCCCTGCTTCTGAACTGTCTCTTCCTCCCCCTGCTGCTCACTTAGACTCCTCAACTTTGTCTTTGATATTCAGGGCTTCTAGATTGTCATATATAATTGATTCACTTGTTTTTTGGGGTCTTTGTTGTAAGAGGGACCATAGGAAGCATCTGACTACTCTGCCGTCTTGGCCCCACCTATGGGGTTTCTTTTGGAGTGATAAAAATGATCTGGAGTTAGTGGTGATGGTTGTACACCATTAGGAATGTACGAGACGCCACTGAATTGTACACTATAAAGTGGTTAAAATGGTGACTTTTATGTTATCTGAATTTTGCACCTAATACAAAATTGCAACTAATAAATTCCAAATATATGGTAGAGAAAAAAATGGTAGGGAGCAGGTAATACTCAATAAGCTACAGTCATCAGGTAAGACCTTATAAACTAGTTGCCTTCTAGTTGGTTCCAATTCATGGCGACCTCATGTGTGTTAGAGTAGAATGGTGCTCCATAATGTTTTTAGTGGCTGATTTTTCAGAAGGAGATCACCAAGCCTTTCCTCCAAAGTGCCTCTGGGTGGACTCAAACACCCAACCTTTGAAACACATTAACTCTTTGCACCTCATGACCTTATAGCTGAGTGGGAATTCACCTAGGCCTTGAAGGCTTTAAACATAAATGCCTACAGGGTAAGTGAGGTGATGTAAATAAGTAAATTAGTAACTCTGCCAGGTGTAAAATCCAAACACAATTTGTTTGCAGACATAGACAAATGTTTCACAAAAGTAATGTACTCTCTCATTTCACCTGAAATAAGAAGTCCTGTCTGTGTAGCATCCATTTTCTGTTAATAAAGATGAGTGCAAATGCAAAGAGAACTGACAATTGAAACATGGATTTAATGCCAAGGAGACAGAGAGATAATGGTAAACTAGAGAGAGAACACCCTTCTAAAGTGGACCAGCCACAGACATCTGGATGGGCTATTATGGACTCACTGAGTATCCCAGTTTTTAAAGATAAGCCCCAAATCTGGATTTTTATGTGAAAATCTCTCTAAAGTTTGGTTTAACATAAAATTTGTAATAGTTAGCAACCTCTGTTTTGAAGATTAAGTTGGCCTGGGGAGGGGGAAAGGATGAAGGAGTTCTTCAAGAAGAATCACAGAAGGGCAATGCTGTAAAGGGACTGTGTGAAGCCTATTCACCAGACAGGGAGTGTACAGGCTAGGCTGAAGTGGAGGGTTTGAGATGTGAGTGCAGGTGTTGGGATGAGATTGGGTCATCTTCGTAGTTAGCTGCAGTCAAGTCAGCCCACAATTCATGGGGACCCCATGCACAATGGGATGAAATGCTGCCCAGTCCTCCTCCATCCCCATGTTCATTTGTGGACTAGACCTTTGCAATCCATAGAATTTTCATTGGCTGATTTCCAGGCCTTTTGTCTTAGTCTTAGTCTGGAAGCTCAGCTGAAACCTGTTCAGCATCATAGCAACCCACAAGCCCCCAGTGACAGGCAGCGCATGAGCAGGAGCAGATTAACTGGTAAGCAAGGTACGCACGGGCTTAATGTGTATACTTACTAATCTGTAGTACACAATTTCACATGGGTTTAACAACATCGAAGATGTGGTGAAAAATGTCTTTTCTCTACATCGACCAGAATTTGTGAAGGTCAGAATGACTCTTGCACATTGACAGAAGCAGGAGAAAGCTACCATCCAGTCAGGCCTATCTAAGGACAAAGACTCAGAGGCTAAAATACTTGAACAATTTTTAGCAACACTCGTCTCTGGCCCATCTTCTGCTCTTGCTGCTTTCCAGCCCTGGTCTGCTTCCTTTGGTCCTTCTTCAGAAAAGTAGGTCAGATCCTTACCCGTAAAGTCTGTCTGAAGGCTGTGACCCAGCGTGGATAAGCTTACACAACAGCTCGTCCCACTGCTCAGCAATGCCTAGTTCTGGTCCAAGTGTCACCCAGCCGAAGAGAGACCTTTTCTTACAGCTCTGGCTTAACAAATTCCACAGGAAAGGGAAGACAATCATTGGACCTGCCGATCGAATCTGGAAATATAAGGTCTTCTCATTTGGGAGTTTAGGAATTTAAGACCATATCATGGATTTTTAAAAATTAGAGATGAAAATGACTTAGTGCAGTACGAGTTTAGCAGTTACTTTCCCTCTACAAAAAGAAATAACAGTTGGAATTTTTCTTTAAAGTAAAGTTAAAAAGACCAGTCAGAGTGTCCCAAATGCTGTTTAGGATTTTTCTGGGGTGGAAAAAAAAAAAGCAATTCTCAAACCAGCTTATGAAAACAAAAGGCTTTTCACAATATGGGATTCACAATTGATATATGGGAATGAATGAAATGCTGCCTGTAAAACTATTTTAAATGCACTGGAGAAAGGGGCTGGGAAAGCGGTTGCTGAATGCTCAGTATTGCAGTTGTGATTATGACCGGTAATACAGTGCAGTTTCAAGTTGAATGGAGTCTCTCGTGGGGTACTGTGACATTTCAGTACTCTTCAAGTGCCAGAGTGACAGCCTGCAGCCTGCCACCTCAGTGAGCAGCATGCTTTCGGCGTAAAGGCCCTGCTTGCTGCCCTGTGGGTGTTGGTCTGAAAAGGTGCCAGACTTCTCTGAGGCCCCAGGCCTCCCAGGGTCTTCAGGGAGCAAAAGGAGAAAGCAGTGCCAGCAAGCCAGGCCCATGCCTGCAAGCCAAGCTGTATGGGGTTCATGTTCTTCATGTTCACCGGAATGTATTAAAACCTACTCCCCAGGGGCAGATTATCCAACACGCAAGTAAGCACGGAGCTTATCTTGCTTACCAGATCATCTGTAGTGAACAATTTTACTTTTTTTTTTTACCACATCGAAGATTCTGCTTCTAGGTATGGCTGCCACTGTCTCTCTCTCAACCCCACAGACCTTCCTACAAAATGAAAGCATTTTTTAAATTTACAATTCCTGACAGGGGTGGATGACTCAGTAAGCAAGGTAAACACAGGCTTATTTGTGCTTACTTAGTAGTTTCACCTCATCCTGTGTGAAATTGTTCATTACAGATGACCTGGTAAACAAGGTAAACACTATGCTTACTTTGCTTATTGGATAATCTGCTCCTGCTACTCCCCAATAAGCAGGTGCTCTCTCTTCTTCACTGAGACCACAGCAAAAAGGAATTGAATTTAACATTTGTATGAAGGGTTCATGCTGGGCATTTGGGAGACATGTTCTGTTAGAGGAATCTGTCAGCCATTGGAATGGTTTCACCGTTAAAGCATAAGATTCCTTCTGGAGAGATCTCTGACAGGCAATATGCATTCTCATTCATTTAGGACAGTGGTTCTTTTATTTTTTTCTTAGTTGTAACAGCTTTGTTAAGATATAAAAGGAGACTTGGTGGCATAACGCTCAAGCACTTGGCTGCTAACCAAAAAAGCTGGCAGTTTGAAGCTACCCAGCAGTTCCATGGGAGAAAAACCTGGCAATCTGCTTCCATAAAGATTATAGCCTAGGAAACCCTATGGGGCAATTCTGCTCTGTCACATGGGGCCGCTATGAGTTGAAAGTCAACTCAATAGCACCTAACGACATTGAGATATAACTCACATACCATACAATTCACCCATTAAAAGTTTATATATCAATGGTTTTTTAGTACATTCATAGTTTTGCAATCATCACCACGATCAATTTCAGAACAAGCAATTTTCATTGACTCAAAAAAAAAAAAAAAAAACCTTACCAATAAGCAGCCGCTCCCATTTCCCCTCATTCTCCCCCAAACCTAGGCAACCACTAATCTACTTTTGTCTCTATAGATCTGCCCATTCTAGATATTTCATATAAATGGAATCATACAAAATGTGGTCTTTTGTGACTGGCTTATTTTATTGAGCATAATGTCTTCAAGGTTCATGTATGTTGTAGCATGTATCATTACTTCATTTCTGGCTATTGTTGAATAACATTCCATTGTGTGAATACACCATATTATGTTTATCCATTCCTCAGTTGATGGACATTTGGGCTGTTTCTTTTTACCTTTTATCTATTGTGAATAATGCTGTTATAATCATTCATGTACAAGTTTTTGTGTGGACATATGTTTTCATTTCTCTTGGGTCTGTACCTAGGAGTGAAATTGCTGGGTCATATGGTAACTGTATGTTTCTCCATTTGAGGAACTGCCGGACTGTTTTCCAAAGAGGCTTCACCATTTTATATTTTCTCCAGCAAAGTGAGAGGACAATAATTCTCAACCTTTTACATGTATAAGAAACCTCTTCAGAAGCTTGTTAAAAATTTATATTCCAAGGCCCAATCCACTCCTTGTAATGTCAGTTCAGTAAGTCTAGGGTAGGAGTCCCTGGAGCATTTGGCTGCTGACTGAAAGTTCGGAGGTTCCAGTCCACCCAAAGAAACCTCAGAAGAAAGGCCTGGCAATCTACTTCTAAAAAATCAGCCATTGAAAACCCTATAGAGCACACTTCTACCCTAACACACATGGGATCGCTGTGAGTCAGAATCAGCTTAAGGGCAACTGGTTTTATGTCTGGGGTGGAGTTTAGAAGTTTCATGCACTTCAGGTGATTTTAAGCTGGTGGGCCTCCATCGTATGAAGTCGGGATGTAAGATCACAACCACTGGTCACCACAGTGTGTTCTGATTTGCAGGGCCTCTCTCTGCCACCCACTCAGTCATATACACAGTATGAAGAGGACAGAGTGTTGTCGTCGTGCTTTTTCCCCTCTTTCTTCAATGTAACTAACACATTTTTCCTTAAGAAATCTTTCCCAAGCATCTATGTTGGTCCCTGGCATGGAATGAAGCTGAAGCAAGGGTTAAATGTAGATTAGTGCCCAGCAGTGCCTGTAATGGCTTCTGGAAAGGGCAGGAGTGATCCTTCCAGAATCAGACATAAAAAGGCCTAAAACAGAGAAGTGCTGAGTGGCAGCTCAAGGCTTATCCAACTCAGGAACAGTGCTATCTCTGCCAGAGAGAAATTAGAAAGGTTCTAATGAGAGAAGAATGAGACAGAATAATTGGAGTTTCTCTGGTTAATTCAAGGTGCCCACTGATTCGATGAGGAAGTCATATGAGTACACTGAAGTTATTAGTATCAGATGATGTAGTCTGAGGGACCGGTGTCTGAGGCTGGAAGCTGAATCAGTAACCTATTTATCAGGAGGTCTTGGTCAGATTTCGCAGTTGGCTTGCTGTGTGACCTTGGGCTACTTACTTGATCTTGCTTAACCACACTCTCCTCCCAAGCAAATTGGAGGTGATCTTCAGAGTCTTGTAAGAAAGACTGGCTCTATAGCTGTCATTGACTGACTGCTGGCTCCCACTGATGTTTGTATGTATAGTGGAAGGTTACAGATTTCTGAGAACAAGTTGTTGTTGCTATAAAAAAACAAAAAACAAAAAAAATCACTGTCAAGTCGATTCTGACTTATCTCGATCCTATAGATGAGGTTAAGATACTGAGATACTGGGAGGTAAAAAAAAAAAAAAGCTGTAAAATCCAACAAAGAGTTAGTGAAGGAAAAATGCTATAGTGCTCGGGTTTCTGTTCTGATTTAGGCCATGAGCTTTAAACACCTGGTGGTGCAGCAGTTAAGTGCTCGGCTGCTACTGAAAGGCTGGCAGTGTGAACTCACCCAGCAGCTTTGTAGGGTAAAGACCTGGCGATCTGCTTCTATAAAGTTTACAACCAAGAAAACCCTATGGGGCAGTTCTACTCTGTCACATAGGGTTGTTATGAGTAGGAAATCAACTTGACAGCACTTAACAACAACAACAGACACATAAAGGTGTGGGACTTATGTGGCCTCACAAACGGTTGATGGAATAAAGATGCTCATTGACCTCAATGGAGGATCATTTATTGCACAGTAAACTTTCTTTTGCCCTGAACCAAAACCATTAAATGCTAAAATAATACTGGCCTTTATTTTGATCCTGAATATCTCATTTTGTGACAAACTTGTGACAAGTGGGACCAGCATATATGATCAATGAGAGGCAGTCTAATTTCCAGAACCAACTCTAGAATTCTATATAGAGATACACCTGCCATGATGGTCGTCATGGTGAATCTTAAGCAGTATAAGATGTCAGAGTACCTTTGGAATCATTAAGGAAAGATTAAGTTTCATTTGGTGTACTGGCAGTGTTAAATCTAGTTAACTGCATTTTTATTATTTAAACTGATGATTGTTTATGGTATATAAACAATTTGTTGTGTTGTTTATGGAGCACCTGGCGGATTTGAACTGCCAACCTCTTGGTTAACAGCCGTGGCACTTAACCACTATGCCACCAGGGTCTCCGTGTTTTAAATAGTACCTGCTATATTGGGATCACTTTTTTTCAATATATGTTGGTTTATTGTTGTCGTCGTCATAACATTTTCCAGTTTGCCTGGCACTGTTACATATGTTTATATATATATTTGAGCCTCATAATAAATACCCCTGTAAGGTAAGTAAGACAAATTTCATAAATAAGAAAAGTGAGGATAAAAGAAAGTGAATTGCCCATAGTTCGAAGCTGGTAAGTGTTGATATTGGGGCTAAATCACCCATCTCTTGACTGGTGGTCCATCCCTCCCCCCATATCACAGCATCTCCTTCTCCAGCCACTCTGGATAGATGGAGTGCTCTTATAATATGGTTTTCTGTTCCTCAGACACTTAGTGGTTGTGCCTTCCTGGGGTGCCAGGTTAATGTTGAGGAGCTTGGAGCTTGATAGCTCTCAGGATCAAGGATTTGAGTTGTTCACTAACATCACAGGGTGTCTGGAAGCCCAGATAGGAGTCCCATTTGACAGCAGATTATATGGATTACCACCTTTACACAATGGCTAAATCTTTTTTGATCTCCTTCAAGTTCAATGGCTTCCCAAATCACACTAATAAGTAAAAGAAGTGTTAGCTGAAGAAATGTGAAAATCGAACCTGTAAGTGAAATCTTTGTGCCAAATTCTGAGTTTTTTTTTTTTTTCTGAAAGTCTCATCCAGGAACCTTCTTCAGTGGGTTTTTGGTATCTTGTGACATAAAGCACTCTCCTGTTAGCACTGAGATATTCCCCACAAGGATGCAAACAGTTCTGACATCTTAGCATCAAAGATGCTGCTTAGATCCATACTTGCCCTCCTTAAAATAAAATCTGGAAACCAAATGGGTGGAAACTGAATGATCTAGCCCTACAGACTGTGCAAATGTTAGAAAAGAAAGTTTTATGTGGCAGTTCTACTCTGACTCATAGGGGCTCTGTGAATTAGAATTGACTTGACAGCAATGGGTTTTTTGGTCTTGGTTAACACCAAATGGTGTTATCTGTAGAAAGAAATGCATAGTGTAAGACAGCCATAAAAGGACTATTCAAGGAGACAAATGAAAGAGAAATACATATCGAAGCTAGTTTGAAACATCCACCAGTATTTTATAGAACCTGGCTCTCCTGATGCTTCTTCAACCCAAATCCTGCAATTATTCACTTGATTTTAACAACAGAATACACAGTAGTTGGTAAAATTCAAGCTCAGATGCAGTTCGTCCCACCAGATAGTGTCATAACTAAATTAGCAATTTTAACACACAAGAATTGCTTTTTGTAGTCTAACCTTCAACACTATTTAAGAAAATAAGTATCTCTGGGTTATCATAGGGGTTTTGACATGGATTCTTTCTCCTTTGGCCTCATAAGCTAGGATGAAATCACATGATTTAATTGCTCTGAATCCATGTGGCTCCACTGAGATAGGGCCAGATGCAACCAGAAGGATTTATAGGCTGGAAAATTTGGAATGGATTAGAAAAGCATTTCTGTGTTCTGCCCAATGCATCCTAAATCAACGGCCCCAGAATGGCCCAGAGTGATCTCTGGCTTGTCTAGTGGGAACGTTGTCATGGCAACTGACTGGCAAGCTCAGCCAGTGGAATGTGAATACAAACAATAGAGTGATAAGATTGTGTACAGAGCAGCATACAGAGAGAGCTGCTTCTACCCAGTCAGTGATGCATCAGTGGAAGTGTAAAACTGTCGCTGCATTTTGTACCTTTTTGCAATTCTGGCAGCTCATTTGAAATTTATCAAGTGTCTCCTCCCAAGTGTCTGTAAAGCATTGCTGCTGATAGATAATGGAAGCTGTGGAAAAAAATTGCACCAGTAGATAGGTGCAGTGGTATACAAAGCCCCAGAAGGCTGTTAGGCTAACACTTCAAAATATCCTAATAGAGGAAGAAGCACACCTAAGGGAAATCCTATGACTCTTTAGTGCCACCTTGTGTCTTGTTAAAAACCAGTTGCCACCGAATTGATTCCAATTCAGGGCAACCTTGTGTGTGCAGAAGAGCACTGCTCGCTAGGGTTTTCAAGGCTGTGACCTTTCATAAGCAGATTGCCAGGCCTGTCTTCTGAGGCACTTCTAGGTAGGTTCGAACCACCTACCGTTTGGTTACTAACCAAGCACTTAACCATTTGTGCCACCCAGGGCCACCCTATCTTGTTACTCAAAACCAAACCCTTTGCTGTCGAGTTGATTCCAACTCACGGTGACCCTATAGGACAGGGTAGAACTGCCCCATAGGATTTTCAAGGATGAGAACTTTAAGGAAGCAGACTGCCACATCTTTCTGCTGAGGAGTGGCTGGTGGGTTCAAACCGCCTACTTTCAGTTAGCAGCTGAGCGCTTAACCACTGCATCACCAGGGCTCCGTGTCACTGGAAATTTACCAAAAGCTCACCTTCAAACCCTTCACTGGGCAGCAGCAAGCATACATTGAAAAAGTTGGAGGTGGATCCTGTTGGAGTTTGTTAATTCCTTTTGTAGAAAAATACACATGTGAAGTCTTCTAGGCCTCAAATTGATCATAAAAATGAAAATTAATAATTTTGGTAAAACCTGGGAATGGGAAAAGAAGAAAGTGCCAGGTAACACCAGTCCCAGAAAAGATTGCAAGTGGCTACTTAGTGGACTGGGGATCGGGGCCAGAGATGGTAAAGACAAGCCAGTATTGAGGTTTCTTGATGTTGCCATCACTAATAAATACTTGCAAAGGAATTTCTAACCTGTTCAGACATGCTGATAGCATAAATGAATCAGTGGAGAAAAATAAAATTTGGACATCACCAATTCTACTTTATAACCCCATTGTTCATAGTTAATGGGGAGCAAGATGGTAAGTGGAACCTCATGCTCACCTCTCATTTCTTACCCAAACCAAACCCACCACCCTCTGCTGCCCCACCATCAACCATTACCATCAAAAACCATAAAGTCCCACTTAATTTCAGCAGAAGCATGTAATGACCAAGCTGTGCTTCTGTGTGTTTCTTCCAGGGTTTGAGTTCTTTGAAACAAGTGCCAAGGATAACATTAACGTCAAGCAAACATTTGAGCGCCTTGTGGATATCATCTGTGACAAGATGTCAGAGAGTTTGGAGACCGACCCGACCATCACTGCCGCAAAGCAGAACACAAGACTGAAGGAAACCCCTCCCCCACCACAGCCCAACTGTGGCTGTTAATGTCCCCATACGCACAGGCAGCTCCAGTGGGTTCATCTGCCAACAAACAGCATTGATAAATGGTCGATTAGCCTTCATTTATACTGCCTAATAATTATTTGAGGGAAGTTTTTGATGTTGATGGCTCATACATGCATTCAATACTTAGGAGATATGCTGTGTTCATATGTGGCAAATGTGTGATCTTAAATTTGTAAGGACTAGCCATCTATAAACATCTGATATTTGCATGTGACTAGGTATTTGTCTTCTAGGCTTTTTTTTTCTTTTTTCTTCAAATTTCTTCTCAGCTAAGCTACTGTTGTGACCTCAGACAATAATATCACCACAACTGACTTTTGTGCCACAGATTCAAACTATGCTCTTCACTTATAGAGATGATAACTGAGGGACTGTGTGTGTGTGTGTGTGTGCACGGGCACACTTGCACCCATGTGTGTGTATGCATGCGTGCACATACATACACATAAGCAGAGAAGATTTCAGGAGACCTCATGTCTTCATTTGCTTTACTCTTAACTAAAATTAAGTGGAAATATTACTCACAATCAGGGAGACTGTCATGGGGCTGGTTAGTTTACTGCTCAGGAAATGTGTCTATTTTTCTCTGTTAATATCTGAGGAGACCACTGACTATAAGGAAATTGAAAAATTGTTTTTATGGTCCTTGAAAATTTCCTAAGGCATTAACATGACTGGAACTAGAATGAAACAAATTTTAGTTTACATGTTTAAATAAGCAATTGCTCTAACCCAGGATTACTATTTCCATGGGCTCTACCCAATGTTCTGAATATTTGGGGGGCATTAAACAGACTGAGGAGTCTCTGAGGGATGCAAACGATTAATATGCTCGGCCGCAAACCTAAAGGTTGGCAGTTCCAGTCACTCAGAGGTGCCTGGGCAGAAAGGCCTAGCGATCTACTTCTGGAAAATCAGCCATTCCAAACCCTGTGGAGCAGTTCTACCCATACACACATGGGGCTGCCGTGAATCCGAGGTGACTCTATGGCGGTTGGTTGGTTGGTTGGTTGGAGCAGACTGAGACTTATCTGCTAAATGCCAATTATGCAACAAGCTTTTTTTTTTTTTTTCTTTTTAGCTAAAGAGGGTATGAGTATCTGTAGAATTCCAAGGTCTGGTCTCCCCCCGTTTTCTTAATGTCTTGCCCCTTATCACATACACACCACCACCACCACCACCACCATGGTCACTTTCTTGGAACCATCACCAGCTCTTGAAATGGAGGATTCGTTGAAGCTTTCTTACACTCCTCGTCCCATAGGGTGTAGGCTTACTTCCCCAGCCATTGCCTTCCACTCAAAACACAGCTAAATTCTAGTACCTAATTAGATGTTATTTAAACACTGTCTCAGTGGGTCCCAGGTTGAAGAAAAGACAATTTTCATCTCTTTTTCAATGAAGCTGTTCATAACTCTAAAGAGTATCCCCATTGCGTAAGCTCTAATCATGCTTTAGTTACTCTGAGAATCCTCTTTGGAACAGAGGATTACAGAAACACTCAGAGTGCCATAAGCAATTTGAACATGGGAGGAAAACCATTCAAAAACCCAGATATTTTATTCTAGATTTCCCGAAGACCATTATGAATAACAAGCAAACAACAAATTCCACCAACTGGGCTGAGCCCTGAAGGGAAAGCCGGCTTCTGTATCCTTGTCCGGCATTAATTGCAGCCGGGATCATAAAAAGGCCGCAGATACTGTTTGGTGGATTTGGAAGGACAGGTCCATCAGATCGACTTTCCTTTTTTTTTTTTTTTTTGGTGGTCATGTTAAAGGTTTTTCTCTCTCTCTCCGAAAATAGAGAAGCTTCCCATGAAAATATTGGGTGGAATTTATTGGGCAAAGGTACTGATCAGGAAACATGCATGTCTAAAGATGTCTCTGTAAGATAAATGCCTCGTCAGGAAACTAGGTCACGTACATTTAGTAAATTGTTTTTAGCTGCCTTTGAGTCAGCACCCAGCTTATGAAAGCCCTGGGTACAACTGAAGGCAACACTGCCCAGTGCTGCACCATCCCATGCTCAGTTGCCAATCGAACCGTTGTGATCCATAGGGTTTTCATTGCTGATTTTCAGAAGTAAATCCCCAGGTCTTTCTTCCAAGTCACCTCTGAGTGGACTCGAACCTCTGACCTTTCGGTTAACAGCTGAGTGCATTGACCATTACACCACCCAGGGACTCCTATTAGTAAGTCAGAAGATGAAAATTATAGAAGAGAGCATTAGCGATGTTTTAACCATGTCTGTGTTATTTCTCAACTTTTTAGCTTAAAATTCCACTAGTTGGTAATAAATTTCCACTTTGGCACCCTGCAAGGCAAGCCTTACCTCAATGAAGATAGAACAACATTCATGTTTTATTAGGTTTTTAAGAACAATCAGCTTCAAAGTCACAGAAATTAATGTGAGAGTAGAGGGAAAGAGGGGGGCATAAAAGCAGATTTGTTTGCAACAGTAGCCCCAGTGTCAAACATGCCAAAGTTTAACTATTTTATGCCAGTCTGGGGAACATGATGCAGCAACAGCAAGTGAGTCAATTGCCAAGAAATATTTAATACTTTCTATTGCCCAGCCCCCTTTGGAAGTGAAGCCTTCCGGGTTGATTCTCCGTCCTGGAGCATGCACCGTTTTGTAAACTCCATTTGGAGTAATCGAATGAGAAATTTCCAGAGAGGATTGTCACAGGACTCTGTGGAGGAATGCCTGTGTTCCTTCTATAAAGCAGTGGGAAGAAAGGATTGTCTCTCCCTTGATCTCATCAAAAGATCCTGAAATTAAAATCAAATTTGGCAATTGAGGGACAAGCCCAGGGTTAATTAAGTGAGCTTCTATTGGCATCAACATATATTACTTACAAATCACAGTGCGCGTGAACGCACACACACGCGCGCGGTACACCTACATCAGCTCCATCTGCCCCAGCAACCAAATTACCACAGGCCATTTTTACCAAAGACCCATAAACCTATCTGAATTTACATTTAAAAGAGCAAGACACCTTGAAAGGTATATGCTTATGTTAGTTCCTAAATCCTAGCTATCCACCCCTTGTTGTCCTTGATGCAATTAAATTAGTGTTTGAGGTATGAATTTCTTTTGCTCTGCTGCTTATCTCACCACCACCACCACCACCACCCTCCAATTGTTTGTCAGAAACAAACCTTGAGTTGTTTTGAGCAGGTGCTTCCAAGAGCTCAGGAGTTGGAACATTCCTTTCCTTTCCTAATTCAACTGAAACACTGGATTGGAAATCATCTCCTGTAAATAGCCATCCTCAGAGTAGACCAGCGTTTTAGCTTTTGGAGATGAGAATAGATGTAAAAGGTGCATGAAATATCTTAAGATGGCAGTTTAAAAAATTAACATCACATCTATGGGCTCAAAAAAAACCCAAACCAAACTCAGTGCCGTCGAGTTGATTCCGACTCATAGCGACCCTATAGGACAGAGTAGAACTGCCCCATAGTGCTTCCAAGGAGCACCTGGCGGATTTGAACTGCTGACCCTTTGGTTAACAGCTGTGGCACTTAACAACTCTGCCACCAGGGTTTCCTCTATGGGCCCCTGAGAGGAATTACTTCAGGACAATAAATCAGTTCCTTGTGGCTGCCCCCACTGCACAGCTTCTACTGCCTTGATAAACTTCTAAGGACTGAGAGAACCAGAAGGTTCTTTGGCTCACTTGATGTCAGTAGCCTGGTAAATCAGTGCTAAGATTTTAATTTGGAAAGGAAACTCTTGAGTATGCCTTCAGTTGTAGCAGACAGCTACAGCATGGTCATGATAAAAGTGAAATCTAATTTCTACAATGTTACAGCTCAAATTATACAAGGCACTCAATAATGAAATACATATTTCACCAATTTAACTCTTAACCCAGATTAACTGTAGTCTTTGTGTTTAGCTTATATTTTTTAGGAGTCAATTTAAACTTCCAATTTTAACCACATCTATGCTGACAATAAATTTTCACGTATACAATGTTCTTTTTTAAAGGTAGAAATCACCCACTATTAACTGAACTTCTATAAAGCAACATTAATGTTGGAGTGTGATCTTTCATAATCAGTGGTTCATTGTGATGTGCTTTACCCAACACACATCTTAGTACATGGCGAGGATGTACTATGCCATCCTTTAGTCAGCCATGTGGCATTTGTGGGACTATATTAAAAATGTATCCGAACTCTACTAAGCTATACTAAGCTGAGAAAGCAGCTGCATGTGAAAAACTGTGATAGAAATTTTATTTTAAAGTCATGACTAAAATCCTTCTGGACCAAAAAGTTACTCTATGTTTCTTAATAATTTTCTTAGATTTTTGGAATGCTCTACTGGGTATTCTTGGTATTGCATTCTTGGGAACTGACCTGTCCTTCTCTCTGAAGAGTCTGTCCTTTTTCCCTAAATTATAGTTTTCATGACCGGTGACTTGAACTCTCAGTTCCTTGGCTGTAGACTCAGTGTGCCAAGTCAGGGTGCATGTGAGCGACTAGGTCCATGTGGCCTTTCTAATCAGCCTGAGAGGTGCAGTTTCTACAACTTTGCTTAGCTCTGCCTATCTGTACATAATACCCATGCTTTAGTTTGCCAGTACAATGGTGAAGTCTTTCTGACGTGCTCAATCATTTTATTATTAAGGTCAGCTTTTTAGAGTTCTTCATATTTTAGGTGAATTTTTTACCAATGTTAGTTAAGGGCATAGACCTGTTTTATATCCTGAAATGAATTGGGACAAATTAGGTAAAAGATGAAGTTTATGGCCAGAAAAAAAGGGCCTTTTTCCTTACATTGCACCTGAAGGGCTCTAGATTCTAGAAATACAGTATCCCCTACGGGGTCAAAAACAGGACTGGGGAGTTTATCTAAAATATATCTACCTATTGTTATTGGTATTTCTAAATAAATGTAGTTATTTTTTTTCTTAAAAGAACCTTTACAGAGATGCTTGACACTCCAGTCAAATAATATTTCCCTATATAGTAATAATATTATAAATAATATTAAGATTAAAATATTTACCCTTGGACCACACACATAGTGCTGCCCTCCCAACACACACACTCACACACAGAGATAACCTTTTTTAATTAAGGCAAAATTCCACATATGGTGCTTTCTCAGGGCTGGGGAAAAGGGAGCCTTTGTTATGTTCCAACTCTAACACATGTTGCTTAAAAGGGTCCATGAAATAGGTCCTTGACACTGATTTGATTCGATTAGTCTGTGTGCCTGTGAACATAATTAATTCCTGTTGAACAGAGAGGGTAGAGAGACAGCATTATTTTGCAAATATTCTAAACAACAGAAATGAATTTAACTTCAGCCAGGACTAAAGTATTGTGATCAATACCATCTAGTTAGTGGACAAATCAAATATTCTATTTGCGATTCTCTTTTCCGTTTCCTGATTTTGGGTTATCATATTAATTTTTTAAAGTACCATCTTCATAGAATGACAGGACCAAGAATAGAAAAGTGACTCAAGTTTCGCCATTTACCTCCTATCAGCAACCATTATTAGTGGAATCTCAGCTAGTCATTACTCGCTCAGTTGAGGTTTGGGGATTTTACCTGCACATTTCATTCCCCTGTGCTCATCTTTCCTTCATCATGGACAACTGAGAGTTGGCTATGGCTTTATCTCTTCATGGAACTATTTCCTGTATTCATGTTGTTTCAGGCTAGGGATTGCTTAGGTTCATGAATACTGTTCTTAAAAGACACAGACGTACATGAGCCACAGAGACACCTGGCCTTTCAGGGATGTGAGCGTGACCTACATCTGTCTGAGAGTTTCATACTTCCTCTTGTAAAAATGAAGTCTGGGGATTGTTTGCTGTACCCATGTGATAGCTTGCCATGCATTGTCTCCTCAACCCTAAGATGTGTGCTGAATGAAAACTGTCCTGTAATTCATGTTAATATATTGTTAATGTCAGACGTGATGTGATACCTTTGGACTGTCCAAATGTACAACTATTTAATAGTGTTTGTGGAACTGAAATGTCTTAAATGTTGCATGAAATATGTTATAAAAATAGATTTGTTTTCTATTTTTCAACACCTCATAATTGAGGGTTCATGGGCCAATAAGTGCAATATTTAATGACTTATCAGTGTATATAAACTAGTGTGAAAGAGTGAGTGGTAACGAATGTGTGAAGCGCTTTGATTGCTGTGTAACTTATTCAAATGATTTCTAGTAGCTGTATTTGTCTAGTGGTGCAATTTATACAGTAAATACCTTATTGGTGTCATGTGAAACTCCTCTGTGCCTATTTCAAAGTACTTTTTTTTTTCTATAAGACCAAGCACTTAGTATCTGTGAATACATGTCAATCTTATAGAATTGTGGAGTTTATTTTCAAGACAGAATGGCTGTTAATTTAATTTTATAAAGGCATTTCCTTCTTTATTTCAGAATTCTCCCAAAGCCTCTTATAAGATTGTACATTTTATTTAATTTAGGAACCTAAGAAAAAATATGCATGTAAGGAAAAGTCACTTTTTTTCTTCTCGGAAAGGCTGAATTCATGTTCTATCTACTAAGAATTTTTGCTCTTGTATTTGTGTGTGTATTTTATTGGTACTCAACCTTGTATTTTGTTTGCAAATTTAACATTATCAACCCTGGGAATCCTAAAATATCAATGTCTTTTTAGGTTGTAGCTAATGTTACATTCACTCTCTATTCTCGATTGTCCACACTGGTGATACAGGAGAAACAAATATCAGAATCCTTAAATCACTTCGGAATGTCATAAACTCATGTATTCATCCTCACATCCTCTTGGTTAATCCCAGAATTGGTGGCCTGGAATGTCACTGAGCAGGAAAAACAAGAAATTAGCCCTGGTTGCTGGATTACCAAAAGCTGTTAACGTTTATGTGTGTGATGTTTAAAGTAAGTCAAGCACCTTAAGCTCTGTTTCACCATTTCAATTTGTAAAGCAAAGCAATCATTTTAATACTGTGCTTTGCCTTTTCATTTAGTTAGCAGAGTAAGCCATGATACCCTTAGAAAAAAAACAAGTTATGAGTTGTCCACTAACAGTGGTGGAGGGCAGCTGGCTCTACAAGGCCATGGCCATCTGTATGTCATAAAAAGCCTTCAGTTTTCTCTGTGGCACTTGGCCTGAAATTGATACATGAGGATGTGCCAATCACACTAACTGGCTTTGGGCTACCAAGGGTGACATCTGGCCCTATATTAAATATGATAGCCTGAAATTTGTACTCAGCTCTCAAAATCCACTGAAGAAATCAAGTGAAGATAGGTGAAACAAGGAGATTAGTGAGGACTTCGTGCCAAATTTAAGAAAGAAAAATGGAAGATGGTAGTTGACATTAGAATGATAATTTAAGAGTGTAGTTAAACGTTTAGGTAGTCAACACAGTTATTGAACACCTACCACGTGCTCAGTGCTGTGGAATCAAACATGGAAGAGTTACGGCTCCTGCCCCTGATAAGCTTACTGACTGAATGAGGAACAAGACAAAATACTAGGACATAATCTAGGTGCTAAATTATGTCAGGGTATAGAGCACAGAGAAAGGGGGACTTATGAGGACTGGAAGAGCCAAGGATTGCTCCATTGAAAAGGTTAGGCAGGATCCTAGGAAGAATTAGGTAGCGAGGAGATTGTTCCAGACACATAAGCGGGAAAGGTCTCAGTGTGTTCCCTGAAAAGGGAAGGGTGAAAGACCTGACAGCTATGGGTCATTGTTTTTCTCAAGAGCACCAAACTGGCCTTTGAAAACCCCAAACTAACCTAGTTTGGCTCCCTGTGCTTTAGTCCCCGTGAGGAACACAAGATGTCGCATTGTCATATCCCTCTGTGCTGGTAGCCCAGAAGAGGCCACAAAACGCAAATTGCTTTAAAGCCACCTTAGAGCAGTTGATTTAGACATTTTACCAATGTACCAAACCATGAGACATTGTCTAACATAGTGTCACCCAGATAGATGTGTACCCAGAGGCTTTTCTCTATGCTGTCCACAAAAGGCACTAAGAAGTAAACAGATGAAGACTTCCTTTTGTAACCGGGCACTTTGGACACCTTCTCAGTGAATGTACTGTGGAACTAACTCTTCTCGAGAAAAAAAAAAAAAATTGAGTAAGAGCTTAATGCTTTCATATAGTGATTGTGATGTTTAGCTAAAAACTACTGCTGCGCGGCAAATATCGTGACTCTTCATGTCTCCACAAGAGCTCTTGTCTGGGTTTAAAGCTATGAAACTTATTCACATTGTGAAGTTTTAATTCTCCTTATTGAAATTAATTGTGTAAAGACTGTGTGCTCTATTAGGTATTCAGTTTGTATGTGAATTCTGTATGGAAAGTGGTTTTTGTTCTTTGGATTTGTCTTGTTTTATTTTTTGGAGAATACAATAAATATCTAAGAGACTATATTCCTGAATTCCTCGGCCTTAGTCTGATGAATTTTTTCATCTTCCTTCAATTTTCCTTACTTTTGGTCCTAGGATATCTATTGCCATTGCCTGTTACTTCCTTCTTCTACAACCCTGGGTAGAACACTGAAGCTTGAATTAGAGACACAAAATGAATAAATTTTAATTTAGGGCTATGAGTATCCAGCAGGGGAATTTGGACTTAGGTAAGGTATAGGAGTTAATTCCAAAACTTAAAACCTTTTAAGGTAAGTTACTTTTTCTGCCTGATTAACTCTGCATTCCTGAGTTGCAAAGCCCTTGACTCTAGAATCAAGAATGACACAAAGGTCATGTGTACACGGTCTAGGCCTTGGTGATCATTTTGGAGTGCTATTGGCTCAGGGTGAGAAAGGAGGAGTCAGCAGGAACAATGTGTGGATGTGTGAGTGGCTTGGACTTCTTTTAATGTCACAGTGCTTGATGAAATGATGTCAATTGTTGTTCAGGCTCTGATTGGTGTTAGGCTTCAGGACATGGCGAAGCAACTAGCTACTGCAGCATTCATATCACAGCCAACTTATTACCAGTTTTGAGATCCCTGAGGGTTCTTATTGTGCCATTAATGCTAATTTTACTTACGTTCTTACAAATATGTCTCTCATGGCCATTCCCAGGACTCTGCTGAAAATAAACCAAGTGAGAAGAGCCACACAAGTTGAATTATCTTCTTGAACTGAACTCAGTGACAGGAGGGCCACTGACTGGGGTAGACAAAGCAAGTAACATGCAAGGAATTAAAAATATGGGAAAAAAATACAAAGTTAAGGGCCATTCCAGTAATATTGTCAACAAACATTTACAGAATGCCTTCTATATACTAGTCTCTTTGTTACATAAAAATAAATAGGGTCCTAGCCCTCAAATAACTCATGCAACTGTGATGGAGGTAAGCAAATAAATTAATATTAATGAATTATGAATTATCAGTTTATAAATTTAATATTCCCTAATACTTCTATCTAATGAATAATTGAAATGTACATTAGAAACTTGTTTAATATCAAAAGAGCATACAAAAGTATCTTCTTTGAAATGTTATAGAATGTATTTGTTAAACAGTTACACAGTAGCAATAGGGCAAAAGCACTACATATGTTTCCTAGCTATCCTGAGGTTTTTGTGGCTTAATCAAATCCAACTTGCTTTATCCACAGTGCCCTCTACCTTCACTCCTCAGTAATAACACTCTTGCTTTGGATTTTTTTTTTTTTTTTTAATTGTGCTTTAGGTGAAGGTTTACAGAGCAAATTACTTTCTCATTAAACAATTAATACACATATGGTTTTGTTACATTGGTTGCCAACCCCACAACATGTCAATACTCTCTCCTTCTCAACCTTGGGTTCCTCATTTCCAGTTGTTCGGCTTTCCTGTCCCCTCGTTCTTCTCATTCTTGCCCCTGGGCTGGTGTGCCTATTTAGCCTCATATACATGGCTGAGCTATGTATATTATTGTTTGTTTTATAGGCCTGTCCAATGTTTGGCTAAAGAGTGAACCTCAGTAGTGACTTCAGTATTGAGTTAAAAGGGCGCCTGGGGGCCATACCCTTAGGGTTTCTCCAGTCTCTGTCAGACCAGTAAGTCTGGACTTCTTTTGTAAGTTTGAGTTTTATTTTACATTTTTCTTCAGCTCTGTCCAGGACCTTCTGTTGTGATCCCCATCAGAGCAGTCAATGGTGGTAGCTGGGCACCATCTAGTTGTACTGGATTCAGTCTGGTGGAGGCTGTGGTAGTTATGGTACACTAGTCCTTTGGACTAATCTTTCCCTTGTGTCTTTGGTTTTCTTCATTTCCCCCTTGCTCCAGACAGGGTGGAACCAGTAGACATATCTTACGTGGCTACTCACAGGCTTTTAAGACCCCAGACACTACTCATCAAAGTAAGATGTAGAACATTTTCCTTATAAACCATGTTATGCTGATTAAGCTAGATGTCCCCTGAGACCATGGTCCTCAGCCCTCAGCCCAGTATTTCTCTCCTTCAGGGAGTTTGGATGTGTCTATAAAGCTTCTATGACTTTACGTTGGCCAAGTTGTGCTGATTTGTCCTATATTGTGCACTGTCTTTCCCTTCAGCAAAGTTGACACATCTACTAGCTAATTAATGATTTCCCCTCCCTTGTAGCCACCAAAGATTGTTTCTTTCTGTGTGTAAACCTTTTCATGAATCTTTATAATAGTGTCTCATATAGTACTTGCCTTTTGTGATGAACTTATTTCACTCAGCATAATGCCCTCCAGATTCATTCATGTTATGAGATGTTTCACAGACTCATCATTGTTCTTTATCATTGTGTAGTATTCCATTGTGTGTATGTAGCATAGTTTGTTTATCCATTTATCTGTTGATGGACACTTAGGTTTTGGATAAATTTTTAAAAGGAAGCTATTATGTGGCTCTTTCTCAACAGCTTTTGGACTGTTACCTGAAAAAGAACAAACCTGTCACCCTCAGAAGATGCTAGCTCATTTGCAGCCTCCTGTTGCGTTTGAAAAAAGATCTTCTAAATATAAGGCCACAAGGCAGGCACTAGTCTTTGAAAACTTCTCAGGGACCCTCCAGCTCTTAGTTCTCTTATTCTCCTCTAACTTTCTTCTCATCCCCACTCTCTAGTGTCAGTTCAAAGAATCTTTAGTCTGGTGGAGATGTAGTCAGGCTGCTCAACTTTTCTTAACTATTTTTATGCATAAATATTAAACTCAGGGTCCTTTAGGGATAGGCTTTCTTGTTGCTGTGTATTAATTCTAAATCACAGGTAATTTTGACTCAAAACTATGTTCTCTATTTTTGTTTAATAAATTATCTCCCCCCTAAAGCAATTCTGCTGACTGATTTGAAGAAAGGTAAAGGGTATGGAAAATGTAAGGAAGGTGGTGATGGGGCGTGGGGGAAGAATCTGAATTAATATTTCAGAATAACATCCTACTAAGCAGACAATGATAATGTAATTTGACAACATAATATAAACCAATATAGAGGTTAAACACCAGCTATTATGAAAGCACAGAATAGGAGCAATTAACCCAGACTGAAGGCGAGGGTTGGGATGTTCCAAGAAGGCCTACTAGAGGAAATGACTCCTGGGCTAAAACTTATAGGAGGTGTAGTAGTTGTGCAGGGACAGAAGAGAAAGGTGGTTCCAAGCTGAAAGAACATCAAGTACAAACAATGGAGCTGTAGCAGAGCATGATATATTTAGAGAACTCTAAACCTGTTTATATAGAGTGACCAAAGGGTGGGAGAAAAGGAGGAGTCCAGGAATGAGATCATGTAACTTGTCTGAAATGCTTTGAAAATCTGGATTTCATCCTCTAGCTCTAGAGAACTCTTGAAGGAATTTAAGCAAGGAAATTATTTGATTAGATTTAAATTTTGAAAGACCTCTCAAAAATGAAAAGTAGACTAATAGGGAGGCAATAGTATAAATAGGAAGACCATTAGAAGCTGTTATAGTAATTTAGTAATGATATGCTTGAATTAAAGTTGGGACAATACTGTCACAATAGGAGTAGAGAGTAGGGGGTTCGTGAAATTCAATTTAGAAAGTAGGAAATGATGACCAGTAGGATTAAGGAAGAGTGAGAGTTAAAAATCAAGGGTGACTCTCAGGCTTCTGGCTCTGTTGATTAGGTGGATGTTAGTGTCATTAGCTAAGAGAAAAAGTAGAGCAGGAGCAGCATACGAAAGGGGGAAGATGAGCTCCATATCAGAAGGTTGTGTTTGATGTTTCTGTGAACATGGAAATGTTGAACTTCAGTAAGCATTTGGGTGTATAGTTCTCAATCTCAGAATAGAGATATGGACAAAAGACACTTCTGGGAAGCAGAAGTGATAACCATAGGTGATGATATACAGATGATAGTTGAACTCTGGGAGTAAAGAAAATGAAATGCGGGAGAATGTTTTGAATGAGAAAAGAGGGGACTGGGGGCTAGGGTATACTACATTTATAGATAGCTGAGAAAGGGAAGCTCAAAAAGGAGACTTGAAAAAGAAGTAGCCAAGGATATGGAAGGAGAATCAAATGAGAGCAGAATATGACAAGCCAAGAGAGGAGAGAGTTTGGAGAAAGAAGAAGTGATCCACATTTTCATATTAAAATATTATGTGGAGTAAAATTAAGATTGTCAGTAACCTGGGCAGAAGCCATTTTAGGACAGACACGGGGGAGAACAACAGATTGGATTGAGATGAGATGTAAAGAGTGATGATAAAGACTGTATACTATTCTTTCAAGTATTTTGAAAGGAGGGGTCTGTGGAATGAGGAGAGGCTAAGGAGAGTTTTATTTCCAAAATGAGAGGCTTATACATAGTTATAGGTTGATGAGAAAGCCAGTAAAGGTAGGATTTGAAAATACAAGCTAAAATTTATACTCTCCTACCCAAGTCTTATTCTCCCATTTCTACTCCTGTTCCTATCTCCTCTACTCCCTCCCGATGTATCTTACCAAGGTTTATCTGCAATCATCTGAGCTGACTGTATATTCTCCAAATTGCTGCTAATTCTGTAGGGTACAGAACTTTCCACAACTGTTAATGGTGAAACAAGAACAACCATTTTTGAGGTTTATTCTTTAACAGAAGCTAAAATTGTTTATTGATTTTTTTTTCTTATAATTTGCAAACCAAGAAAGTTTACAAATTATAAGAACTAAGGAAAGATCCCCCCACATGTCTGTCAGTTTGTTGTACTGTGGGGGCTTGCATGTTGCTGTGATGCTGGAAGCTATGTGAAGAGGACTTGAAACACTTACTAATGAAGATCAAAGACCACAGCCTTCAGTACGGATTATGCCTCAACATAAAGAAAACAAAAATCCTCACAACTGGACCAATAAGCAACATCATGATAAATGGAGAAAAGACTGAAGTTGTCAAGGATTTGCTTTTACTTGGATCCACAGTCAACACCCACGGAAGCAGCAGTCAAGAAATCGAAAGACACATTGCATTGGGCAAACCTGCTGCAAAGGACCTCTTTAAAGTGTTGAAAAGCAAAGATATCACCTTGAAGACTAAGGTGCACCTTACCCAAGCCATGGTATTTTCAATTGCATCATATGCATGCAAAAGCTGGACAATGAATAAGGAAGACCGAAGAAGAATTCATGCCTTGAATTGTGATGTTGGCAAAGAATATTGAATGTGCCATGGACTGCAAAAAGAACGAACAAATCTGTCTTGGAAGAATAACCAGAATGATCCTTAGAAGCAAGGATGGCGAGACTGCATCTTACATACTTCGAACATGTTGTCAGGAGGGATCAGTCCCTGGAGAAGCACATCATGCTTGGTAAAGTACAGTGTCAGCGAAAAAGAGGAAGACCCTCAAGGAGATGGATTGGCACGGTGGCTGCAACAATGGGCTCAAGCATAACAACAACTGTGAGCATGGTGCAGGATCGGGCAGTATTTCGTACTGTGGTACCTGGGGTTGCTATGAGTCGGAACTGACTGGACGGCACCTAACAACAACAACAACAAGGAAAGCTCTACCCCTGCTCAACAGTGCTGAATACATAGTTCAATGTAATAGAAGCCAGAAACTAGTCAATCAGTTAAGTGGGTGACAAGCCCAACTGAGCTGAGGTTTTAAATTGTTCTGTTTCCACCAAATCATAAGCATTTGCAAATCATTTGCGGTAATAATGAAGGTGATCATGTTTCTGAAAAGCTGGAGCTGCTCCTTTATAATTTTCCTCTTATTGGGCTGCACCAGGTGTGATGCATTCCTTGTAGTCAAAATCACTTCAGAGCCAGTATAAATTAGCATATCCCTCAGCATCTTTTTGCCCTCACCTCTATTCACGGAGCAGAAAAATCAAAAAAGAGGGGTCACTCAATGAAGAGCAAGCCAAAATTAAAAGGGTATTTAAAAATAGAACTCTGGAGAGACGAATGGTGTTGGTAATGGAAATTCTGGAAACTGACACATAATCATAGGCTTAGCAAGGAAAAGGAAGGCATTCGGAAAAGAACATCTGTTGACACTTGAGCTGAAGGGGAAGTCAATTTTGTAATGGGAGGAGGAGGGAGACATTTCTTACTAATAGAGTTTTGAGAGTTTGAGCAAGAAGTCAAAGGTTGGTTTTAAAAATACAAGTGTCTTGGAAAACCAATTACATCCTCTGGTGTCATAAATTCCAATACTAGTACTGCAAATAAAGTCTTGACAAAAATATTCTTCAAGGATTTTATGTATTATCAAACATAAAATGCAATTACTCTTAAGATACACTTACATATGTGGGTGTTTTCCTTAACAGCCTCTAGAATTTACAAAAAAAAAAAACTCTTTCTAATGGACATTTCAATGTTTCTCTCGTATACCTGTCTGTCTGTAAATGGATAAATGTCTAGAAGGATTTTGCTGTACTGTCAGTAGAAAAGACAAAAAAAAAAAAAAAACTTCAAATGACAGTGTGACATAGAAAAGTGCAATTACAGCTTTTTGGAATATTTTCAAATTAACTTAATTTCCATTTTATCTCCAGGCCAGCGCCATGAATACAGTGATCTGAGTTTGAAAGAATCTACTTTTGAGTTTAAAGTGTAAATCGTTCATTATTATAGCCACCAGAGTTACTCCATGATCTAATAATTAAAATTAAGTACAGTTTTACGGTATCTTCGAGTTTTCTTTCAGGGGCATCAAAGTGTATTATTTGATTCATCTCTTCACTCAATATTTAAGAGCCTTTTTTTTTTTTATGCATCAGGAACATACATATAGTTCTTCATAACCCTCTGAAATTCTTTCCCATATGAACAGCAAGTTGGCCAGTAGTTAGCTTTAGCCTTGTAGGGGAAAGCATCAACCAACCTAAGTCAGCTCTGTGGGTAAGATCCCTGTCTCTGCCTTGCCAATCAAACCAGAACCTCCGGGGATAGGGTCCAGGAGCAAGCATTTTAGCTTCTCAGGTCTTCTTCCTGTGGTCCAATGTTCTGAAGCACTAAGAAAAATCAACAGGAAATAACACAATTCTGTACAGCTTTCCCAAATATGGAGCAAATAACTGCTTTCTTCACCCTCAAGAGTTATCCAGTTCTTTAGGGATAAGTACACTTTCCCTTCCACCGGGTCCCTATCCTCGTTCAACCAGGAGTTATTAAGTCTAAAAGTAGCAGTTGTGTTATTTGCATTAAGCTCAACAACTGAGAGTACAAATTTAGCGCTGGAAGAGCTAGTTAAGCCACGGCAACATTTTGAGAAACGATCCACCAAACCAGCCCACCAAACACACTATGAATGGAGAATTAACCATCAAAGTGGTTTTACTGGTCTTTAGGAATCATCTCCCTTTTTCTTTTCAGGCCATTTCTAATTTCTAATGGTGCCCCATAAGGTGTCCATTCCTCTTGTCGTAACAGTGCAGGAGCATTGCATTAATTTTACTTTTGGTAGAATTGGCAGAGGGACCCTAAAGAACGTGCTTTCCTTGTGGCTATGAGTAAGTCATTTATTCTCTGCACAGGCCAATGTGAGAGGCGGCCTCTAAGATGACCTGCAATTATCCCACCTCTGGTAGCCATGCCTGTATAGTTTTCTACTGCTGCCGTAAAAAATTACAACAAACTTAGCAGCTTAGAATAATACCACTTATCATCTGACAGTTCTGTAGGATAGAAGTCCTATACAGATCTCACCAGACTAAAATCAACCTTTGGGGGCTGCATTCCTTGCTAGAGGCTTTGGCGATAAATCCACCTCCAAGCTCATTCAGATTGTTGGCCCAGTTCTGTACGTTATGGTTATAGCACCGAGTTCCCTGTCAGCCAGGAACAGTCATTATTCCCAGAGGCAAAGGCAGAATCCAGATAAGAGAAACCAACATTACCATAAACTTGGGACTGGCTTATATAAATTGGAGGAGGAAAATCTAAGGTGGCAGTATGTTTGCGCACACTGAGAAGAAAGACATTGCCTTTCCCTTTGTTAGCTGTAGCACTTACTCAGGGAAATGTTTCTCAAAGTGTGATCCATAGAGCCATTCAGGATGGTTGAGCTTCCAAAACTATTGCCCAGAGATAATCTTTAAAACTTAAACCAAAAATATCCCCTGAGTCTTCTTGGAACCAAACAGCAGTTTAGCTTGACTAGTATAGGCTTGCCCTGAGTCCGAATTGACTTGACGGCAGTGGGTTTAGTAAAGCATGCCTGCCTTGAACATTGTGCTCTTTTAAGAACTATCTATATAGGATCAAACTGAGAACAGCAACTCGAAAGGTTAGATAGGAACCTTATTGGGCAGTGAGTTTCTGTTAATGGTGTAGGAACAATTCAGAAAAGGAGAGTAAGAATGGTCGCACAACATGAAGAATATAATGAATCTCACTGAATTGTACAAGTAGAAATTGTTGAACTGGTGTATGTTCTGTTGTATATATTCTCAAAAACAACAACAAAATATGTATTTTTTTTAAAGTGAAGCCCATGGGCCACTTAAATTAGAATCACCTACAATGGTTGTTTAAAGCGCAGGCTCCTAGGCCTTTTTGATTAGAATCATCAGGGAGGAAATATGCCTTACTAATAAGCTTCTCAGATAATATTTATTCCCATAGAAGTTCGACACTGATTGACATGGTGGTTAGGGATGCAGGCTTTGAACAATCTACATTCAAATCTCACCTCTTCCATGTAACTCTGAGGGCATAGAATTTTAGCTGTTTAGTTCATGCAGAATCCCCAGCATTTAGGACAGTGCCTAGCACATACGTGATACTCGAAAAATATTTAATGAATGAATGACCAAGGGGGCAATTGTCTTAAATTCACCAATTTTCTTAGAATAAAAGATTAAAGATGAAAATAGTAACCCTATCTTATAAAATTCTTGTAAGAATTAAATGAGCTAATGTATATACAACAGATACCACTGTGCCTGATAGTTATACAAAATGCACAACATATGTTGGGTGGCTTTGGCACTGGTGTTAATATGGCCACCACATAGATGCTCTGACAGCAGCAATTAGAGGGAACTATTTGCTCTCAGAGAAACCCGGGAGCTAGATAATGTGCTCTATATACGCTTGTTGTTGAAGAGATGCCAGGAGTGAGGACACATTCCACTATTTCAGAAGAAAGTTTTCTTCAGAAGGCCCAAATAATCTTCTTTTCAAGTGAGGATATGACATAGGAAAATATAACTTATGTTCTTATTTATCCTCTGCTGCCTCCTTTTCCCTTTCCTTATTCCTAAAATAAGGAATTTTGATATTTCTGGCCAGAAATTGCTGGATGTTTTATGGCTTCTGACATCAAAGATGTGTCAACTTCACTAAGAACAATTTTGAAAACTCTTTAAAAATAATTCAGACTTCGCCCCATCAGGAGAAAGGGAGAGTGAAGAGAACCAATGATACAATGAAAAGATTAGTCTAAGGACTAATGGACAACAACTACCACAGCCTCCACCAGACTGAATCCAGCACAACTAGATGGTGCCTGGCTACCACCACCAACCGCTCTGACAGGGATCACTATAGAGGGTCCCAGACATAGCTAGAGAAAAATGTAGAACAAAATTCTAACCCACAAAAAAAAGACCAGACACTGGCCTGACAGAGATTGGAGAAACCCTAAGAGTATGGCCCCCAGAAACCCTTTTAGCTCTGTAAGGAAGTTACTCCTGAGGTTCACCCTTCAGCCAAAGATTAGACAGGCCCATAAAACAAAAGGAGACTAAATGGGCACACCAGCCCGGGGGCAGGAATGAGAAGGTAGGAGAGGACAGCAAAGCTGGTAATAGGAAACCCAAGGTAGAGAAGAGAGAGTGTTGACATGTCATGGGGTTGGTAGCCAATGTCACAAAACAATACGTGTACTAATTGTTTGATGAAAAGCTAGTTTGTTCTGTAAACCTTGATCTAAACACAATAATAACAACAAAAAAAGAAAACGTGAGAGGATTCTTACCTATTAAAATAAATAAATAATTCGGGCTGAAAGGTACCCTGTGAATACAAGGAAACAGTGATATTTGGGGAAAAAAAAATAACTTGTGTAATTTAATAACTTCTCTAGAATTAATATATTAGGGACAATGGCATTTAATTTGGTTTACCAAAAACCCCGTTGCCATCAAGTCGATTCTGACTCATAGTCACCCTGTAGGACAAAGTAGAACTACTCCATATGGTTTCCAAGGACCACCTGGTGGATTTAAACTGTTGAACTTTTGGTTAGCAGCCATAGCTCTTAACCACTACTCCACCAGGGTTTCCTAATTTGGTTTAGAACTTGATTAATATAGGATATATTCATTATCTCAATTGTGTTACTGGTTTCATGGGTGTGATGATTTTAAGATATATTCGCAATGTTTTTTATACTCCTCCCTTCAAGATGTAGAAGTTAATCCTCTCCCCTTGAGTGCAGGCTGAACTTGGTGACTTGCTTCTGATGAGTTGAATAGAGTGGAAGTGACGATAGCCTTCAGAGGCTAGGTCACAGGAGGCACAGCAGTTTCCTCTTGCTTGCTCTCTCTTGGGTCCCTCATCCTGGAGTAAGTTAGCTCCCATGCCTTAAGGATGCTAAAGTAACCTAAAGCCTACTGTGAACAGCAAGCAAGAAACTGAGGCCTCTTGCCAACAGCCATTAGAGTGTACCATCTTGGAAGCAGACCCTTCAGCCCCAGGCAAGCCTTCAAATGCCTGCATCCCCTGCTGACATCTAACTGGAGCCTCATGAGATAGCCTGAGCCTGAGATACCCAGCTAAACCACTCCCAAACTCCCAAAGCCGCCAAGTTCAGCCTGTACTTACGGGAAGAGGAATTAGATTCTACATTTTGAAGGGAGAAGTATAAAAGTAATTGTGAACATATTTTAAAATCACCACACCCATGAAACAAGTAACAGAATCTGTGACATAACAAATGTTTATTGTAAGCCACTGACTTGGGGGATAATTCATTATACAGGAATAAATAATACTACAAAAACCAAACCAAACCCATTGCTGTTGAGTTGATTCTGACTCAAAACATGTGTATACGTATATATTAAAATGTGTCCAGATATACACTTTAAACATGTACAGTTTATTATTTGTCAGTTATAACTCAATAAGGCTAAAAAATATTTTAAAAAACATAATATAAGGTAAAACTAAAATCCTATCACTTATTATTGAAAGGGTATTTGACTCTTTTTACAATTACCAATCTGCAAATTAAAGCTAGCTGTAGAACTGGCTTTTTGAAAAATCAGACCAAATAAAGAAAAAGAATTCCAGGAAAGACAAATAGGAAAAGAGTGGAATGTTTAATGTTACTATATCACCTATGCACTAGAACTAAGCATTCAGTCAGAATTGCTGGATTCATACCCCTGTTGGCCTTCAAGGTCTTTTCCTTATTCAGCTCAACAATCCATGATAGGCTAAAACAAAAATGTGAACACTTGACAATTTCTTTCTGACAGTAGTGGAGATGGTTTAAATAAGAACAATAAGTTCCTGATTATGTGAACTAATGGAGGAAAAAAATAGCTCCGAAGTGACTTAGAAAATTCTGTGTGATTTTGAAGGAGAGTAGCAATCAGGAGTCAAGGAGAAATTGCTCCATGGGACAGGACATGTGTCTACCACTTTTATTCCATTTTCCTGGCACCTAACATATATATATATATTTTATACTCACTTTCCCCCTCTAAGAATTGGCACAATCAGAATCAAGGCAAACCAAGGAGCTTTGGTACAATGCAATTCTAGATAGAAAGAGACTCCGCATACCAACCCAGGAGCTATGCTGAAAGCTGATTAATCTTTGCAAAATGAAAGTGATGGCTATCTTGTAGAGAAGACACTTAGGTGCTGAACCATAGTGAGAGCTTCCTTCCACCCTTACCTCATCCACCTTCAATATCTGAATTTTCTTGATCTTCCTTTACCTACACACACATACGTACACACACACGTGCACATCCACACACATCCAGTATTGAAATTGCGTGGACCTGAAAATCTGACAACCCATGCCAGATTGAGTAAATAGAGTGGTGGCTAGAAAAGGGATAGAACAAAGGTTAAAGGTGAACAAAGGAGCCACAGAGCAAAGGGGAAAGAGAGAAAAGGTCCAAAGGAAAAAGATCCCAAACAGAAAAGTGAAGGCCATGTTGTAGTGCAAGTCTGGATGGAGGAACTAGAGTGAAGGCCTCTATGATCAGTCGGAAGTTTAGACATCAACTGTACAAAGCAGAGAAACTACGCCCAAATCTCTACTTCCTGAAGGCCCTGTAATGAGTTGGGATATATGACTCAAGGTTGAATTTAAAGAACTTCTTTACACATTTTTCTGAACTCGAAATACATGCTTGACTACTTAACCTGTAACCTCCTGCCACTGAGTCAGATCAGACTCATAGGGAGGACAGAGTAGAACTACCCTATAGGATTTTCAAGGAGCAACTGGTGGATTCAAACTGTCAATATTTTGATTAGCAGCTGTAGCTGTTAACCACTGCACCTCCAGGGCTCCTCTTGATTACCTAATAGCAAATTTTTTTTAAATAAATTCAATCATACCTCCCTTGAAGATCATAACATAGAGCTTGCGTTTACACTATCAATAGTGCCTGGGAAACAATGTCAGGTATCAGGGAGTTTACAAATCTCTGTGGATAAGTAACTCACAGTGCAACTAATTCACCTGCGATTAAATAGAAGTTGACAATATGGCCACTGACTCTTACTTCTCTGAGAATCTGACTATGGTTGTGAAAAGATCTAAGTTCTTGTTACATATCAGTCTGAACTACACGTAGCTGTCTTCAACCTGTAAATCCATAGAACATCAATGCTGAAAGGGGCCTTCAGTCCAGCTATCCACCCACCTGTCTAATACACAATTACCTTTCATGACAATCCCACCAAACGGCCATGTGGGGATACTTCTAGGGTCAAAAAACACATAGTTGCTCAAGGCTGCCCCATGTACTTGAACACCTCTGGTTATCTTGGGAAACGCTGGTGGCGTAGCAGTTAAGTGCTATGGCTGCCAACCAAAAGGTTGGCAGTTGGAATCCACCAGGTGCTTCTTGGAAACTTTATGGGGCAGTTCTACTTTCTTTTAGGGTTGCTATGAGTTTTTTTTTTTTTATGAGTAGGAATCGACTCGATGGCAACAGGTTTGGTTTTTTGGTTATCTTAAGTCATTTTGTTCCCAGTTTATCCCCAGACATTTACAATTCATTAACTAAAACAGAAAAAAGCAAAAACTAAATAAATAAAAAAAAAAACTGTCTAAACATTTTAAATGACTTCTTTCCACTCATCTGTGTACCTTTTCTGTTAATATCTATCAAAAGCGGACTCGGGAAAAATATAAAAATTGTATTTTTTTCCTGTTGCTTACATTGATACACATAATTTTTTCTCAGTATCCTTGAGTTTTATTATTTTTATGTTGTAATTTGATATACACAAACATGCTTCATTTGATATCATTTGTTTCTGTTTATAAGTGACAATATATGCTCATTATTTTAAAATACAGAAAATAACAAAGAAAAATTATTCATACCAGCACCACCTAGAATGCCATCATTACCTCAGATATTTCCCTCATGATTTTTGCTGTATTTATGCCACAATGTATGTGTATAACTTGAATATATAATAAACACATACATATTTTTAAAAATGTATATATATATATATACACATCTTTTTAACAGTAATTTTGTATTCTGGTTGTCTTTTTCCATGTATCATCACTATGTTGTGAGCAGTTTCCCAAGTCATCTCCTACCTCATATAGTATAAATACTATAATGTATATGAACAATCCACTATTATTCATACTTTGATTATTTCTACCTTTCCGGTAGTTAATAATGTTTTGACAAATGTTTCAGCTACAGCTTTGTTCTCTTCTGTCTTCAAGACACATGTGAAAGTAAGAGTTCAACTTCTATGAACATTCCTTTTTTTTTCCTTGAGGGTGATGGACATAGTCTATATTTTGTTTAAAATAATTTTTATTGTGCTTTAAGTGAAAGTTTACAAATCAAGTCCGTGTCTCACATATAAACTTATATATACCTTACTGCATACTCCCACTTACTCTCCCCCTAATAAGTCAGCCTGCTCCCTCTTTCCAGTCTCTCCTTTTGTGACCATTTTGCCAGTTTCTAACCCCCTCTACCCCCTCATCTCCCCTCCAGACAGGAGATGCCAACATAGTCTCAAGTGTCCACCTAATACAAGTAGCTCACTCCTCATCAGCATCTTTCTCCAACCCATTGTCCAGTCCAATCCATGTCTGATGAGTTGGCTTCGGGAATGGTTCCTGTCCTGGGCCAACAGAAGGCTTGGGAGCCATGACCACTGGGATTCTTCTAGTCTCAGCCAGTCCATTAAGTCTGGTCTTTTTATGAGAATTTGGGGTCTGCATCCCACTGTTCTCCTGCTCCTCAGGGGTTCTCTGTTGTACTCCCTGTCAGGGCAGTCATCGGTTCTGGCTGGGCACCATCTATTTCCTCTGGTCTCAGGATGATGTAGTCTCTAGTTCTCTATGAACATTCTTGAAGCACTTATTACAAATTACCAAATTGCTTTCCAAAAACACCATGCCAATTTATACCTCATTGATGTGATATAAAAATCCCTGTCTCAACACATTCTTGCCAGGGTTATGAAAGTATTTTAATTGTGCCATTTATTTTTCATGAGTTTCCAAGGCATTTAAAAAAATTTTTTTTACCATTCCCACAACAGATTGAAAGCAATTCCTTAAATATAACATTATTATCAAAGATTGCCTGGGGAAAATAGTTGCCAAAGAAAATAAGCAGATCAATCATTTCTTAATCTTGTCAGTGTCTCACTCCCGGCAAACACATTGACTTGGATATATATATTTCTTCCAGAAAAGCAGTGTACAGTGGATCAGATATATCACCAGCCAGTGTAGTACTATAGATCGCTTTCAGAAATACCAAATTCCATCATCGTTTGAAAGGAATGAGTAGCCAAATGATGCTTGACATTTAAATTGGCCCTCTGGAATGAAGTATGTTTCTCCTTAATTACTAGATCTTTCAAACAAAAATTAAGTCCTGGGTAATTTTCCTACCTTACTAGCTTAGAACAACTCTCCTAGTTGATAAGATAGACAAACCCTCACACCCACTATCAAACTATCAAACATGCTATCAGGGCCACAATCTACCTCAATCTATTAGCTCATCAGGCTAATAGGTTGCTGGGAAAGCTGCCATGGAAACAGAGCTTCCATTAGCTGGTCTGCCCTCTCTCCTCCCAGAACCCCTCCCAGGTGTGCAGACGTAGAACCTGCCAACGATTGTAGGCTTTCCTGTCTGTTACTAATGTGGAACTCTACTTCCTAGACCTTACTTTCTGTCTTAGTCATCTAGTGCTGCTATAACAGAAATACCACAAGTGAATGGCTTTAACAAAGAGAAATTTATTCTCTCACAGTCTAGGAGGCCTGAAGTTTGAAGTCAGCTTCCAGCTCCAGGGGAAGGCTTTCTCTGTTGGCTTTGGGGGAAGGTCCTTGTCATCAATCTTCCCTGGTCGAGGAGCTTCTCAGCTCAGCAACCCCAGGTCCAAATGATATACTGTACTGCTGGCTTTTGTTTCTTAATGGTATGTGATCCCCCTGTCTCTCAGCTGGCTTTTGTCTTTTATATCTCAAAAGAGATTGGCTTAAAATACAACCTAATCTTGTAGATTGAGTCCTACCTCATTAATATAAATACTGCTAATCCCACCTCATTAACATCATGGAGATAGGATTTACAACACATAGGAAAATCACATCAGATGACAAAATGGTGGGCAATCACACAATACTGAGAATCGTGGACCAGCCAAGTTGACACATATTTTGGGGGGACACAATTCAATCCATAACACTGCCTCAGGTCTCCTGTCCCCTAGGACTCTTCTCAATAAGTACGAAATGCCCATCTCTGAATCTCATGCATCAGAATCACCTGTGTGTGTATTGGGGTGTGGGGGTATAAGAGTGGGTGGAGGGTTATTAAAATTACACATTCCCAGGTACAGCCTCAGACCCACTAAGTAGACTCTCCCAAACTGGATGTCAAGAATCCATAATTTTAACAATTTTATTAGGTGAATCTCATAAACAGCAGATTTCAGAACTGCTGAGCTAGATGAGAGCTAGCAAATTGTGCATCATAACAATAATACTAAATTTTCCACAGCATTTACAGTGTGCAAAGTGACTTATCATGAATTTTCTCGCTGACCCATCGCAGCCAGACTTATGGGATAACTATAGCCTCAAGAGGCTACTAGCATTGCTTGTTTTACATGCATTGCCTTGTATTCTCTGTGAAGTAGGTTCTGATTAGGATTATTTTTCTAGATGGATAACTAAGGCTTAAAAAAAAAAAAAAAGACATGATTGTCTAGGATCAGATTCTAGAAGTGAGTTAAAGTTTGAATCCAGACCCTTTAACTCATTCCATGACACAACACAGTCTTGCTAACTTCTGAAATGGACAGAGGCAGGTCTCACCTTTCAGAGTAAGGAAATTTAGCTCTAGAAGGTCCAAGACAAAACCAAGACCCAGCTCCTTTCTGAGTACCTAATGCTTAATTACCTTGACAAAAACATTCTTTAGAGGTAGGTTAAATGTTCTTTTTATTATTTGTAAGGGTGTTCCTGAGGTGCTTGCATTTGGAATTACTTTTCAAACAGCAGAAATAGGTTTGGAATCACTCAGCCATATTCTTCCTAGGTTTTCTTAAAAATAACCTTTCAGTTGAATGAGATATAGACAGAGATTGAGGAATCTATAGCCATAGAAGACTCAAAAGATGATAGAATTCCAACCTTTACCCTTATAAACTAACTGTAGCACAATGTATTTTCCAGAAACAGCCACGGCAATATTTCCAGTCCCACTTACATTTCTAGAACTTTACCATTCACCCATCAAGAGGTAGGGTCTGTGCCCCCTGCCCTGATCCTGGGAAGAATGGTGACTGCTTCAGTCAATAGACTGTGGCAGAAGCTATATGACTTCCAAGCTGGGTCATAAAAAAGGGAGTCAGGTTCTGCCTAGCTCTCTCTTCTTGCGACACTTGCTGTGCACAGTGTGAGGAAGCCCAAGTTAGCCCATGTGTAGATGGACTGGAACTCCCAGCTGACAGCCAGCACTAACCCCCAGGCATGAAAATGAGCAGGGCTTCAGCTGATTCCAGTCTTGCATCTTTCCAGCTGACACCCTGGACATCTTAGAGCAGAGACATGCCAGTCCAACTCTATCTAGTCTGAATTCCTAACCCACAGAATCTGTGAACATAAGTACTTTTCACTCCACTAAATGCTGATGTAATTTGTTACATAGCCATAGAAACTGGAATTTTGGCCATAGTCAGCTCCATATTTAGACTCAACTAACATTCAGTATTTTTGAAAAAAAAAAAATCATCTAAACTGAAGTGAAGCGACTTATCAGTGCCTTTCAGACTTTTTCACTCAAAGTATCCCTAGGCAGAGTTGAGAGAACAGGCCCCCCTGTGAATATGGGGATGTAGCCACTACCAACTGCTCTGACTAGGATCACAACTGAGTCCTGGACAGAGTGTGAGAAAATTATAGAACAAAAAACCAAATTCACAAAACAAAGACCAGACTTACTGGTCTGACAGAGTCTGGAGGAACTCGTGAAACTATGGCCCTAAGACACGCTTCTGACCTAGAACTGAAGCCATTCCCAGAGACCACCTCCCAGGCAAGTAATAGACAAGCACATAAGATAAACAATAACACCCGAGAGGAGCGTACTTCTTAGAACAATCAATTGTATACGATCGAAAGGGTATTATGTGCCCAATAGCAAAGACGAAAAGACAAGAAGGGATAGAAAATCAGCATGAAAGAAAATGGGGAACCCAGGGCAGAAATGCGGAGAGTGCTGACACATTGTGGGAAATGAAACCAAGGTCACGAAACACTTGATGTACAAACTATTGAATGGGAAACTCATTTGTTCTGTGAACTTTCATCTAATGCACAATAAAAGATAAAATAAAATAATGCTATGTATTCCTTATCAACTTCCCTTTGGTAAGGTTCTAACCACCAACATTTTGGTTAGTAGTTGAGCACTCAACCATCTGTGGCACCCAGGGGCTCCAATATCAGTGGTGGGAAGGCATTCTGAAGGGCAGGTGAATTATTTACATTTCTATCCAATCACGTGAAGGAAGCTGACACTTTGCACAAGGGTAAAGCACAAGTTCGACCGCACCCCAGTAGCTTCTAATATGGAGCAAAAGGAATTTGGGCAATTAGCTAATTTCTCTTCGTTGGCCACCTGGATTGTTCAGAAGGAAACCGTTTTAATTAGCAAAACTCAATCATGTAACTTTTTTTTTAGTAACCCAGCATGACAGAGAACTACCCCAAAGGGTTTTCTAGGTTGTGATATATATACATATATTTTTAATAATATTTTATTGTCTTTAAAGTGAAAGATTGCACAGCAAATTAGGTTCCCATTTAATAACTTATACATAAATCATTCAGTGATATTGTTTACATTTTTCACAATGTGTCATCATTCTTATTTATTACATTCTGGTTGTACTAGTTCCAATCCTCTAGTTTTCCTTTCCCCTTACCTTCTCATCTCTTCTTTAGAGTAATTTTTGACCATTTGGTCTCCTATACATGATTTTTTAAAGGAGCTCATTACTCAGAGGTGATATTCTTTATTTTATGAGCCAATCTGTTATTTAGCTGAAAAGTGACCTAAGGCGTAATTTCAATTTAAGGTTTAAAGACTATCTCAGGCGAATTATATAACTTTTAAAAATATTTTTCATGCTTTCTAAATTTAATGAGAAACATTCTTGGTGTCAATGTGTATATGAAGGATATAAACAAAACAGCTATATATTAACAAGATGGTGTGATGTGGTATTTATAATTAGTTTTTACTATCCAATCACAGCATGTTTCTTTGATACTGGAAGCTTTGCCACCAGTATTTCAATACTAGCAGGGTCACCTTTGGTGGACAGGCTTCAGTGGAGCTTCCAAGTTAGGACAGACTAGGAATAAGGACCTGGTAGTCTACTTCTGAAAAAACTGACCAGTGAAAATCTTATGAATAGCAGCAGAACACTGTCTGGTATAGTGCCAGAAGATGAACTCCTCAGTTTGGAAGACATTCAAAATACAAATAGAGAACAGCAGCCTCCTCAAAGTAGAGTCAATCTCAATGACATGGATGGAGTCGAGCTATCAGAACCTTCATCTGCTGATGTGGCACAACTCAAAATGACAAGAAAGAGCTGTAAACATCCATTAATAATCGGAATATGAAATGTATGAAGTATGAATCTAGGAAAATTGAAAATTGTCAAAAATAAAGTGGAATGCATAAACATTGATATCCTAGGCATTACTGAGCTGCAATAGACTGGTACTGGCCATTTGGAATCAGAAAATCATATGGTCTACTACGTCAGGAATGACAAACTGAAGAGGAATGACATCGCATTCATCATCAAAAAGAACATTTCTAGAACTATCTTAAAGTACAACACTGTCAGTGATAGGATAATATCCATACACTTGCAAGGAAGACCAGTTAATACAACTATAATTCAAATTTACACACCAACCATTAAGGCCAAAGACAAAGAAACTGAAAATTTTAATGAACTTCTGCAGTCTGAAATTGACGAAATGTGCAATTGGGATGCATTGATAAGTACTGGCAACTGGAATGCAAAAGTTAGAAATTAAGAAGAAGGATTGGTAATTGCAAAATATAGCCTTGGTGATAGAAATGATGCCAGGGATTGCATGATAGAATTTTGCAAGACCAACGACTTTTTCATTGCAAATACTTTTTTTTTTCACCAACATAAATAGCAACTATACATGTGTACCTCACCAAATGGGATACACAAGAATCAAATCAATTACATCTTTGGAAAAAGAAAATGGAAAAGCTCAATATCATGAGTCAGAACAAGGCCGGGGCCAACTGTGTAACAAACCATCAACATGTGCAAGTTGAAGTTGATGAAAATTAGAACAAGTCCATGACAGCCAAAATACGACCTTGAGTATATTCCACCTGAATTTAGAAACCATGTCAAGAATAGATTTGATGCATTGAACACAAATGACCAAAGACCAGACTAGTTGTGGAATGACATCAAGAATATCATATGCAAAGAAAGCAAGAGGTCATTAAAAAGACAGGAATGAAAAGACCAAAATGGATGTCAGAAGAGGCTCTGTAACTTGCTCTTGAACGTCTAGTAGCTAAAGCAAAAGCAAGAAACGATGAAGTAAAAGAGCTAGACAGAAGATTTCAAAGGGCAGCTTAAGAAGACAAAATAAAGTATTACGATGACATGTGCAAAGACCTGGAGTTAGAAAACCAAAAGGGAAGAACACGCTCAGCATTTCTCAAGCTGAAAGAACTGAAGAAAAAATTCAAGCATTAAGTTGCAATATTGAAGGATTGCACAGAGGCGCTGTGCCAAAAAGAATTGGTTGACATTCAGCCATTTCAGAAGGTAGAACCGGTGGTGCTGAAGGAAGAGGTCCCAGCTGCACTGAAGTCATTGGCAATAAACAAGGCTCCAGGAATTGACACAATTCCAGTTGAGATGTTTCAAGAAACTGATACAGTGCTGGAAGTCCTCACTCTTCTATATCAAGAAATTTGGAAGACAGCTACCTAGCCAACTGACGGGAAGAGATCCGTATTTGTACTCATTCCAAAAAAAGTTGATCCAACAGAATGCAGAAATTATTGAACAGTATCATTAATGTCACACACAAGTAAAAGTTTGCTGCAGATCATTCAAAAGCGGTTGCAGCGGTACTTCAACAGGGAAGTGCCAGAAATTCAAGCTGGGTTCAGAAGAGGATGTGAAACTAGGGGTATCATTGTTGATGTCAGATGGATCCTGGCTGAAAGCAGAGAATAACAGAAAGATGTTTCCCTGTGTTTTAATAACTATGCAAAGGCATTCGACTCTGTGGATCATAACAGATTATTAATAACATTTCAAAGAATAGGAATTCCAAAACGCTTAATTGTGCTCATGAGGAACCTGAACTTAGACCAAGAAGAAGTCATTTGAATAGAACAAGGGGATACTGCATGGTTTAAAGTTAAGAAAGGTAAGTGTCGGGGTTGTATGCTTTCACCATACTTATTCAGTCTATATGCTGAACAAATAACCCGAGAATCTGAACTATATGAAGAGCAGGGCGTCAGGATTGGAGGAAGACTCATTAACAGCCTGCATTATGCAGAAGACACAACCTTGCTTACTGAAAGTGAAGAGGATTTGAAGCACTTATTGAGGAAGATCAAAGACCACAGCCTTCGGTATGGATTACACCTTTCAACATAAAGAAAACAAAAATCTTAACAACTGGACCAATAAGCAACATCATGATAAATGGAGAAAATATTGAAGTAGTAAAGAGTTTTATTTTACTTGGATCCACGTCAACGCCCAAGAAATCAAAAGACACATTGCATTGAGCAAATCTGATGCACAAGGCCTCTTTAAAGTGTTAAAAAGCAAACATGTTACTTCAAGGACTAAGGTGAGCCTGACCCAAGCCATGATGTTTTCAACCACCTCATAAGCATGTGAAAGCTGGACAATGATTAAGGAAGACAGAAAAAATTGATGCCTTTGAATTATGTTGTTGGCACAGAATATTGACTATACCATGGAATGCCAAAACAAACAAATCCGTCTTGGAAGAAGTACAGCCAGAATGCTCATTAGAAGCAAAGATGGTGAGACTGCGCCTCATATACTTTGGACATGTTATCAGGAGGGATCAGTTGCCAGAGAAGGACATCATGCTTGGTATAGTAGAGGATTAGCAAAAAAGAGAAAGGCCCTCAACAAGATGGATTGACACAGTGGCAGCAACGATGGGCTCAAGCATAACAACGATTGTGAGGATGGTGCAGGACCGGCAGTGTTTCCTTCTGTCGTGCATAGGGTCGCTACTTGTGAGTTTTGTAGACATAACCATAGCCTCAACTAGCTGTATAACTTTAGGAAAGTCATATCACCTCTCTGGTTCTTAACTATATTATCAAAAGTGAAGAATCTAAATTATTTAAGTCTTAGTTTCTAAGTCTAACATTCTGTAATTTCAGGGCCCAGACTTTGTCTTCACCAGAGCCATAAGAAGACTAGTTCCCAGGGAGGACTGAACTAGAAAACTCACCTTCGACTTTATGCCAGGAATCAACTCTTTTCACTGTATCATTTAGGATGCATTTTGCTACAAATAGCAAAATCTAACTCAAAGTGACTTTAAATATAGATTTTTTGAAAATCCAATATAACAAAAATTCCAGAAGTAGGATGGGTTTTAGGACTGGTTGATAGAGTTGCTTAATGATACCAAGACTCAGGATCTTGTAGCCTTGATGTTGACTCCACCCATAGGCAGGTGACCAAACGGCTTCAACAAAATGAAGCATCACTTCCAGACAAAATATCCTAAGGAAGAAAAGAGAATATCACCTTCTGAAACTTCCTCTCACATGCAAGAAATTTTCCCAGAATATCACCATTTCACCCATTCCCAATCAGCAACAGTAGACTTGTCCTTTTGTTTCATTGACCAGAGTTGAGTCATTTCCTATTCCCTGAATCCTCTGCCCAGAGGAATGAGGGTCCCTGGTTGGCATAGACTAAGCTTGTTTGGTGCTGTTGAGTCAGTTCTGACTCATAGCCACCCTATACACAGAACGAAACACTGCCTGGTCCTGCACCATCCTCACAATCATTGTTATGTTTGAGCCCATTGTTGCAGCCACTGTGTCGATTCATCTCCTTGAGGGTCTTCCTCTTTTTGAATGACCCTCTACTTTACCAAGCATGATGTCCTTCTCCAAGGACTGATCCCTCCTGATAGCATGTCCAAAGAATGTGAGATGTAGTTTCGCCACCCTTCCTTCTAAGGAGCATTCTGGTTGTACTTCTTCCAAGACAGATCTGTTCGTTCTTTTGTCATTTCATGGTATATTCTATATTCTTTGCCAACATCATAATTTAAAGGTGTCAATTATTCTTCAGTCTTCCTTATTCGTTGTCCAACTTTCACATGCATATGAGGTGACTGAAAACAGCATGGCTTGGGTCAGGCACACTTTAGTCTTCAAGGTGACATCTTTGCTTTTCAACACTTCAGAAAGGTCTTTTGCAGCAGATTTGCCCAGTGTAATGCTTTTTGTGGTTTCTTGACTGCTGCTTCCATGGGTGTTAATTGTGGATTCAAGTAATACAAAATTCTTGACCACTTCAATCTCTTCTCCTTTTATCATGATGTTGCTTATTGGTCCAGTTGTGAAGATTTTTGTTTTCTTTATGTTGAGGTGTAATCCATACTGGAGGCTATAGTCTTTGATCTTCATTAGTAAGCGCTTCAAGTCCTCTTCACTTTCAGCAAGCAAGGTTGTGTCATCTGCATAACTCAGGTTGCTAATGAGTCTTCCTCCAATCCTGATGCCCTGTTCTTCTTCATATAGTCCAGCTTCTCAGATCATACGCTCAGCACACAGATTGAATAGGTATGGTGAAAGGATACAACCCTGATGCACACCTTTCCTGACTTTAAACCACTCAGTATGCCCTTGTTCTGCCCAAACAACTGCCTCTTGATCTATGTGAAGGTTCCTCATGAGCACAATTAAGTATTCTTAGCAATGTAGCCTATAATTTGTTATGATCCACACAGTCGAATGTCTTTGCATAGTGAATAAAACGCAGGTAAACATCTCTCTGTTACTGTCTGTTTTCAGCCAGGATCCATCTGACATCAGCAATTATATCCCTGGTTCTATGTCCTCTTCTGAATCCGATCTGAATTTCTGGCAGTTCCCTGTTGACATACTGCTGCAGCAGCTTTCGAATGATCTTCAGCAAAATTTTGCTTGCATGTGATATTAATGATATTGTTTGATAATTTCTGCATTCAGTTGGATCACCTTCCTTGGGAATAAGCATAAATATGGACCTCTTCCAGTCAATTGGCCAGGTAGCCGTCTTCCAAATCTCTTGGCATAGAGAAGTGGGCACTTGCAGCACTTCATCCATTTGTTAAAATATCTCAATTGATATTTGGTCAGTTCCTGGAGCCTTGTTTTTCACCAATGCCTTCAGAGCAGCTTGTACTTCTTCCTTCAGTACCATCCGTTCCTGATCATATGCTACCTCTTGAAATGGTTGACTGTTGGCTAATTTTTTTGGTATAATGACTCTGTATATTCCTTCCATCTCCTTTTGATGCTTCCTGCATCGTTTAATAGTTTCCGCCATAGAATCCTTCACTATTGCAACTCGAGGTTTGAATTTTTTCTTCAGTTCTTTCGGCTTGAGAAATGCCGAGCATGTTCTTCCTTTTTGGTTTTCTATCTCCAGCTCTTTGCTCACATCATTATAATACTTTATCTTCTCAAGCTGCCTTTTGAAATCTTCTGCTCAGTTCTTTTACTTCATCATTTCTTCCTTTTGCTTTAGCTGCTCGACATTCGAGGGCAAGTTTCAGAGTCTCCTCTGACATCCATCTTGGCCTTTTCTTTCTTTCCTGTCTCCAATGACCTCTTGCTTTCTTCATGTATGATGCCCTTAATGTCATTCCACAACTCATCTGGTCTGCAGTCATTAGTATTCAATGTGACAAATCTATTCTTGAGATGGTCTCTAAATTCAGGTGGGATATATTCAAGGTTGTACATTTGCTGTCATGGACTTGCTCTGATTTTCTTCAGTTTCAACTTGAACTTGCATATGAGCAATTGATGGTCTGTTCCGCAGTTGGCCCCTGGCCTAGTTCTGACTGATGATATTGAGCTTTTCCATCATCTCTTTCCACAGATGTAGCCAATATGATTCCTGTGTGTTCCATCTGGTGAGATCCATGTGTGTAGTCGCCGTTTATGTTGGTGAAAAAAGGCATTTGCAATGAAGAAGTTGATGATCTTTCAAAACTCTATCATTCGATCTCTGGCAGTGTTTCTACCACTAAGGCCGTGTTTTCCAACTACTAATCCTTCTTCTTTGTTTCCAACTTTTGCATTTCAACCACCAGTAATTATCAGTGCATCCTGATTACATGTTTGATCAATTTCAGACTGCAGAAGCTGATGAAAGTCTTCAATTTCTTCATCTTTGGCCTTAGTGGTTGGTGCATAAATTTGAATAATAGTCATATTAACTGGTCTTCCTTGTAGGCATATGGATATTATCCTATCACTGACAGTGCTGTACTTCAGAATAGATCTTGAAATGCTCTTTTTGACAATGAATGCAATAGCATTCCTCTTGAAGTTGTCATTCCCAGCATAGTAGACTACATGATTGTGTGATTCAAAATGGCCAGTACCAGTCCATTTCAGCTTACTAATGCCTAGGATATTGATTTGTATGCATTCTATTTTGTTTTTTATGATTTCCAATTTTCTGAGATTCATACTTTGTACATTTCATGTTCCACTTATTAATGGGTGTTTGCAGCTGTGTCTTCTCATTTTGAGTTGTGCACATCAGCAAATGAAGGTCCTGAAAGCTTTACTCCATCCACATCATTATAGTTGACTCTACTTTGAGGAGGCAGCTCTTCCTCAGTCATCCTTTGAATGTCTTCCAATTGGAGGGCTCGACTTCCGGCAGTACATCAGCCAATGTTCTGCTGCTATTCTTAAGGTTTTCACTGGCTAATTCTTTTCAGAAATAGACTGCTGGGTCCTTCTTCCTTTCTATGAGATCAACAAAAACAATAAAAAATAACAACCTATAAATAAATGCCATCTGTCCCGACTTATACTCTTTTCAGACTTCATCAGAAATAATTGAAGAAAAATAATCCTATATGGTGCTGACCTGCATTTGCTGACCCCCAATGCAGTTTTGAAGCCATCCTGGTAGTGCAATGGTTAAGCACTTGGCTATTAACCAAAAGGTCTTCGTTTCGAACCCGCCAATCACTCTACAGTAGAAAAGACCTGGCAATCTGCTCCCATAAAGGTTACAGCCTAGGAAACCCTATGGGGCAGCTCTTCTCTGTCCTATAGGGTCACTATGAGTTGGAATCCACTCAACAGCATGCAACAACAATGTAGTTCTACAGTAAATGCATCTTCCCCAACATACTTTAGCAGAAAGTTCATGTTTTACAAAAATTAGATGTATTCTGACATGCATGGATTCACTGCTTTGCAATCAAACATTACCAAGATTTAAAATGATTTTCATTCTTTAGTTTGTTTTAAAATGGATCTTGGCAGCACTCAAACTCAAACTCTTGTAGGACAAAGAAAGAAGCCACTAAATCTGCCCCTTCCCTACCTATGTCAAAGATAGATTAAAAAATAAAAAATCAACAATATTCTGCCCATAACATACTAAATTTTCAAGTTGTTTCTTTCAACTCCTATTGGTTATCTCACCTCAAAATAGATAGCTTGGATAAAGTAAAGTTTGAAAAGAAAGAGAATATTATTCTCTTAAAATGGAAGTGAAAAGTTCTGGGTCAATTTAGAAAGAATGATATAAATAATATGAAAATAAACTGGGGCAAGGGAAGTGCTATTTCATCCATCTAAAACCACACCAAGCCAAGGGGGGAACTCTTCTGTGAGCCAATGGATTGTAAAAGGAGAGGGCAAACCACCTCACTCAGGTCCTTCCAAACTGAGATGGGAGGAAATAGAACACTTAGGTAAAAAGCCTACTAAATATTTAATAAACCAAGTTCATAAAACTGTTTCTATCTTTATAGTTTTGATTGCTCCTACTTTTATCTTTTCTTTCTTCCTGTCCTCTGTGAAGAAAACAATCTCACCCACTCACACAGCTTTAACCCAGCACTCTCAAGCCCTTTAACTCTCACACCCCAGGGCACTCGATGCCCATAGCTTTATATTTTAGTTTCCGTTTTACAACTGTCTTCTAGACCTTTCCTCAGCTCCTCAAATGGAACATTTCCTATGATCCAACTATTCCATCCAGCTCTTTCTTCTGATTTTTAAATTTCTCTTTGTGGCAACAATATCCCCTGGTCATTCAAGCTTGAAGGCATTCATTTCACTCAGAGCTTCCAACCTGTTTCGTTCTGGCGAGAACTCCTGCTGAAAATTTGCATTTTCCACCCCAGAATAGAAACAGAGTCTAACGAGATCCCCAGGTGATTCTTATGTATAATAAATTTTGAGAACCTCTGCTCTATTCTACCTGTCTTGGAAGAAGTACAGCCAGAATGCTCCTTAGAAGCAAGTATGGTAAGACTACGTCTCACATACTTTGGACATGTTATCAGGAGGGATCAGTCCTGGAGAAGGACATCTGCTTGGTAAAGTAGCGGGTCAGTGAAAAAGAGGAAAACCCTTGATAAGTTGGACTCACACAGTGGCTGCAACAATGGGCTCAAGCATGACAATAATTGTGAGGATGGTGCAGGACCAGGCAGTGTTTCCTTCTGTTGTACATAGGGTCACTGAGTCGGAACCAACTTGATGGCACCTAGCAACAACTTCTACAAATTGTTAATTTTACTTCAAAATATTTCAAACAAATAGAAAATCACAGTGAATAATCTAACAAACTTTTGTTCCACCCAATGTTATCAATTCTAAAGATTTTGCCACACCTACATTAAAAACCCAAAAAAGTAAAACATTACAGATGTATCCAGGGCTGGATAATCCAATAGGCTTACCTTGCTTACTAGGTTATCAAAGATACGGTGAAATCCATGTGAAGCTGTTCAGTAGATTAGTAAGTAAGCACAAGTAAGCCCACGCTTACCTGGCTTACTGTGTCATCCAAACCTGTCAGGGATTGTAAATTTGAAAAGAGGCTTTGATTCTATAGAAAGGTGAGAGAGATAAATGTTCACCATACATAGAAGCAGAATCTTTTCTGATGTGGTAAAATAACTTGAAATTGTTCACTACAGATGATCTGGTAAGCAAGGTAAGCGCTGTGCTTACTTTGCCTATTGGATAATCCCCCCCGGATATATCTGAAGCACCTGTGGACCGCTCCTCAGAACTCCCCAGAGTTAACCACTGTCCTGAAAGTGGTGTGTATGATACCCTTGTGTTTTTAAAAGGATAGTATCCAAGAAAAACAAGGAAAGTCTAGAAACTGTCATAGTCAAGAGGAACCCAAGGAGACAGGACAACTAAATGCAGTGTTTTACGTAGATGGGTCCTGGAACAGAAGAGGACATTGGGTAAATGTCAGGAAATCTTAATAAAGGGTGGACTTTAGTTAGTAATAATGTGCCGATATTCATTAATTGTACAAATGTAGCACACTAATGTAAGATGTTAATAATAGGAAACACTGAGTGTGGGGTATATGGAAACTATCTGTACTATCTCCACAATTTTTCTGTAAATCTAAAACTATTCTAAAATAAAAGCCTTATTAAAAAAATATTATCAGCTGTGTCTGTATGTTTTCAAATTTATGTAAATGCTGTCATATTACACATTTAATTATAGAACTTGCTTTTTTTCATTGGTTTGTCTCCAGTGCTTCCCCACTTTCACTCTCTGTTCTTCTCCAGGATGCTCTGTGCCCAAAAAGACTGACTTCCATGGCCAGCATCCTCAGGCTTCCTTCCTTCTTCTTCTGGTTGGATTCGCCCATTGAGAAGCAACAACAGAAGACTGGAGAGTGGCAAAAGAGAAGCATGGTGTGGCAGGCAGAATAATGGCCCCCAAAGATGTTCATTCTAATCCTCAGAACCTGTGAATATGTTACCTTATAAGGCAAAAGGGGCTTTGCACATGCAAATGTTTAAGGATCTTGAGATGGGGAGATTATCCTAGGGGAGATTTTCCTTTGTGATTATATTGGGTGGCCCCAATATAATCACAAAGGTCCTCATAAGACGGTCAGACTTACGGAGATAAAGATTGGAAGACGATACGCTGGTAGCTTTAAAGGTGGAGGAGCGCCCATGAGTCAAGGAATGCAGGCAGCTTCTAGAACCTGGAAAAGGCAAAGGAACAGAGTCTCCCCTAGAGCTTCCAGAAGGAGCACAGCCCTGCCAATGCCTCTACTGTCACCCAGTGTAACCCATTTCGGACTTCTGACCTCCAAAATTTTAAGATAATAAATTGTGTTGTTTTAAGCCACTAAGTTTGTGGTGATTTCTCACAAGAGCAATTGGAAGCTAATACATGTGGGGTATGTATTTCTCCTGCTACCTCCCTGTCTGGTTGCAGTTCTGGCAATGGCTTCTGGCAATAGCTTCATTTCTGGTGATAGATCCCTTCTAGCAAGCTCTCTTCTACGGCGTCAGCTCTCACTAGCTCCATTAACGACTATCCCTCCCTTTATAAACTCAGACTTAAAGGTTTGAGACCCATCTGTCTGTTTGTTGTACTGTGGTGGCTTGTGTGTTGCTATGATGCTGGAAGCTATGCCACCAAAATTTCAAATACCAGCAGGGTCACCCAGGTTGGACAGGCTTCAACGGAGCTTACAGATTAAGACAGACTAGGAGCAAAGGCCTGGAAATCTAGTTCCAAAAATTAGCCAATGAACACTCTATAGGTCACAACAGAATAGTGTTTGATATACTGCTGGAAGATGAATCCCCTAGGTTGGAAGTCACTGGAAATACGCAGTGGCCACAATGGACTCAAACATACCAACAACTGTGAAGATGGTGAAAGACCAGGAAACTTTCCATTGTGTTGTATATGGGATCACCATGAGTCAAAATCGACTTAAAAGCACTAACAATGGAGGTGGTAAAGCTTTCCCATTGTTGCTAGTTTCTGAGTGCTTTCTCAACCCCTCTGGTTCTATTCGCCCATTCACACATCTAAATATAGTCTTTTCATTATATTATCTTCAGTGAAACCCTGCAAGTGAGCTGTTTTCTGATGGGACCCTGAAAATGTACTTTTTTTCTCTTAACATTGTTTTTATTATAGATCCATGCTAACACATGTAGCTTTAACTCATTTAATCTAATAGGTATATCACATTCTATCATATGAACTCTACTGTATGAAAATGCCACCTTTTATCCATTCTCCTGTAGATGGACATTTAGATAGATTTCATTTTTACCCATTAAACATTCTTGTATATGTTTCCTTAAGTACAAGAGTCAGGTTTTCTTTAAAGTATAAAATTATTGGTGGAATTGCTAGGTCATTGACTATACATAATTTGCAATTTTACTAGATATTACTGATTGGCTGTCCTATATCCTCTCCCAAATATGTATCCATTAAAATCCTGCCCATTCTTCAAGGCCCAGCTTCATCCCACCCCCTCCTCCATGCAGCCTTCCTTGACTCTCCCAGCTTTAACGCATTTCATCTTCTCTGGATTCTCATAGCACTATTTTAGTAACACTCACACGTCATGCACCCTCATCTCCTTCCCCTTTTTGCTTCATTATTATTATGTGTATGTCTCATCTGTCCTAAAAGCAAGAACAACGTCTTTCTGCAACTTTGTGCAGCAAATTACATTTGTAACCTAAGCAATATCTATCAGCACATCTTTTTCCCAAACCAATTTCTTTTCTTGATTTCCATCTTTCTATTAGTAATATCAAAGTCCTCCTAGGCACAAAGTTCTGAGGCCTCAGACATCTTAAATTATTTTTGCTCCATCTCCTGCTGAATTGTCATTCACTCAGGACTGTGGCAACTATGGCCACCATAGCTCTTGAGCCCAACCCTTCATTCCATTCCCATTGCTGCTCCCTTGGACCAGACCCTCTACTTCTCTTTGGACTTCTGGAATGACTCTCGACTGGTCCCCCACCTTTACCCAAGATGCTATCACCCTGTGATAGCATTCCTTTCCTGCTCACACACCTTCGGAGCTCAGCACTGACAACAGAACCCTCCAGCGGGCATTTAAGGCCAGGCTGAGCCTAAACCCACTTATATTTCTCCCTCTTCCCCTGACCCATTACAACTGGGCCCTTCATCTTTTTCAAAATATGTCTCATCTTTCCCCTGCATCTGTGCCTTTATTCATTCTCTACCTTTTATCTGGAAGACCCTCCCTTTTACCTGTTAATTTTTTTTTTCTCTCTCTCTAAGACCTTTTCTAATGTCACCTACTTCACAAAGAAGGACCTGCTTCTCGCTCCCTTCCTACTTCCACCTCCTGCCCTCATACCACCACCGCCAGATCTGGATATCTTCTCACCTTCCTTAGGAACCGACGATATTTTGTAACTTGTGATTCCTTTCATGGCATTTAGTTTATCATCCCCAGCATTATGGTCATGTGTAGATTTCCATAAATTCTAATTAGGGGAAATAGTCTGCTTCAATATTCTGTAATTCTCCAATGACACTTACCATTGTGCTTTGCATATAAAGTAGATGCTTAATTCATACAAAGGTATGAAGGAGAGAAAAATGAAGAAGAAGAATCTGTAGATTTGGGAGAAATCGTGGAAATGGAAGAAACTTTAGAGACGATACAAACCAACTCAAGCTGTGTTCTGATTCTCCCTTCCTTAAATGCTCCAATGACTACTGAAGTCAAAATTCTCAATGTGGCTTGAAAATTCCACATGGTCAGGTCCCTGCTCCTCCCTGGCCTCATCCTGGGTCCACTCCCCCACACTATTCCACTCAGCCTTCCCCCTTCTTGCCTCAGACCCTCACTGTGCTTCTTGCTCATTCTCTACTGCTCTTCTCCTGGCTTCACTAAAGTAGCTCACATTCATCCCTCAGATCTCAGCCTAAACTTCATTCACTCCACAGTATTGGTTAGGTGTCTACTGTGTACCAGGTACTTTTCTAGTCCCTGGGAAAAGAGAAATGAGCACTACACACCAACATCGCTACCCGCATGGGGTTCATATGCCTCCTCCAGGAAGTCTTACTTGCCTCCTCCCCAACACACACACACACACACACACACGTGGTCTGTTTCCCCCTATTATATGCAGTCAGTGCACTCTGGGTTTCTCTTTTATAAAACATGTGCCATTATAAGTACTTACCGATTTCAATATTTCATTAACGCCTATCTTCCTTTTTTTTTTTTTTTTTTCTTGTAGGATCACTATGAGTCGGAATCGACTTGTCGGCAATGGATTTATCTTCCTTGGTAAACTGAAAGATTCTCAAGAGTTGGATTATGGTCTCCGTTCTTTACTCTTGTATCCCCAGCACCAAGCACAGTTCTTGTAGGTCCTCAGGAAATTTCTTGAATAAATGAATGAAGTAACAAAATTTAACCCTCACTGTACAGACAAGTGGTACAGGGTTGGAGGGTCACCAGCCCCTCCACATAACATAATGAGGTAACACGATGAGGGAGGGACTGGACTCAAACCTGAGCCACCTGACTCCCATGACAGTGCTTTTTTTTTCACTTTAATAACGTTGATATGGTGAAGGTGATGTAAATGAATTGGGGAAGAGGAGAGGGGGAAATGTGAAAGATGAAAGTATGCCAAAAGGAGAAATAATTAAAATGTATTATTTTGTAAACAAAATATAAAAAGAACAGAAAAAGGGAAGACATGTGTCTTAGTTATCTGGTGCTACCGTAACAGAATTACCACAAGTGGATGGCTTTAACAAATAGAAATTCATCCTCTCACAGTCTAGGAGGCTAGAAGTCCAAGTTCAGGGCACCAGCTCCAGGGGAGGCTTTCACTCTCTGCCAGCTCTGGAGGAAGGTCTTTGTCATCAATCTTCCCCTGGTCTAGGAACTTCTCGGCACAGAAACCCTGGGTCCAAAAAATGTACTCCCCTACTGGCTCTTCATTCTTGGTTGTGTGAGGTCCCTGTATCTCTCTGCTTGCTTCTCTCTTTTATATCTCAAGAGATATTGACTCAAGATACAACCTAATCTTGTAGATTGAGTTTTGACTCATTAACATAACTGCCTCTAATCCTGCCTGATTAACATCATAAAACCCACTGCCATCGATAGGGGTAGGATTTACAACACATGGGAAAATCACATCAGGTGACAAAATGGTGGACAATCACACAATACTAAGAATCATGGCCTAACCAAGTTGACACATTTTTTGGGGACACAATTCAATCCATGACCACATGTTAACAGATGAAGAGACAACTTGTGTGGGAACCCCCAAGAGACGATGGTGGGCAGCAGCACTATATGTATTTCTATTTGGACCCTTTGCCTAGAATTTTGTAGTGAATATTTATCTTTTGGGGAGAGGCGAGGGGACGGGGCATCTAACACCTTAGATGGGAATGTTGGATAGTCTTCATTTGCCCCTGCAGATTGACTCTGTGGTTGAAAGGCTGACCTCCAATGACTGTGTCATGTGCTCCCTGGCCTTCTAACCTCTGACTGGGTTCAGCCAATGAGAGGCACCAGCAGGAGACAAGCCACAAATTGGCAGTATCTGCCTTCCTCTCTGTGAGGCCACAGGTCCTACAGCAACAAGTCTAATATTTCACTAATAACTCCTTATCCTTCAGGGTCTGCGGGTGGTAGTGTCTTCCCACTGTTGCTGGCCCTGGGAGGTTTCACTATCATTTGTTGGTTTTCCCTATTGCAATTCACATCTTCGTAAGTACAGTAGTTCTTTATTAAACTTCATTAAACTCTTTGAATCATCTACTTCCTGCGAAGAATCTGATGAAGAAATGAGGTTTGGAGAATTTCACCATCTTAGGAGGCAGAGACAACCTTGTTTAGAGATGCCTGATGCTCACTCTCCCAGTCTTCCTTGCAGCGAGGGTAGAGCATGTGACCTGGGCCCCACCACTTGGGAGCACCAATTGAGATTTTGAATCTGAAACTGGAAAAGCAAAAGGATGAGTTGTATGGCTTCCATTCTGGGGAGGAGAACTGCAGAGCTGACAGTTCCTGGCTATTTAGGCTCAAAGCCTGATTTTTCAATCCTTGCAAAGATTCTGGAAACCCTATTGGCCTAGTGGTTAAGAGTTCAGCTGCTAACCAAACAGTCGGCAGTTTGAATCCACCAGGTGCTGTTTGGAGACCCTATAGGGCATTTCTAATCTGTCCTATAGAGTGACCGTGAGTTGGAATCAGCTCGATGGCAATGGGTTTGGTTTTTTGGCTTTGCAAAGATTCTAAGAATAATGTCTTCTGCTTCAACAAGCCAGAGTTAGATTCTCCTATTGGCCACTAGAACTATGACTGATACTGCCGTCTCCTATGTCCCTTAAGTCTGATACCTGGCTGATTCTCCTGACTTATTTTCTCATCTTCCAACTAGAAGTTAGGTTTGACTTCAAAATGTCCTCTTCCTGCACTGGAAAAAAAAAAATTGTTTTCTTTGCTTCCAATTATGGAGATTGGTCTTATAAAACTTGACTTAAAAAAAAAAATTATTGTAAAAACTGATCATTCGGAAACCAGGAAAATAGAGTTGCTCCCTATATGGTCTGCAGGCTTTCTCTGCAGGAGGCTCTGAGTCCAAGCACCCTCCTTTTCTTCCTGCCAACTCTAACCCTGTTCATTTTTGGTTTCCATAGAAACTGTACCTCTGGCTTCTCGTCCTCACATTCTACAAAGGTTGACCATGAGCAGTGACACAACAGGGCTATTTCTGACCCTGGCCTTTGCTGCTTTTCAAAGGAGGCTGACTAGAACTCAAATTTTAAAAAAAGGAGAAAACTCCTTTTAAAATAGAATTTTCACCTATATTATTACTTATACACTGTGGGTTTCCACTATGCACAACTAATGGCAAAGCACATGTGCTCAAGTACACAGTGTTTTAGCCCTAGCGGACTAGAGAACAGATCCCAGGAAGGAACATTCTTTTTCTTCTGATAAGCTGTTCAAAGACTGGACAGGGGAAATTTCATTTGTGCCTCAAGATGCCTTCTTGAGGATCCCAAGTCAGTTAGTCCGTTTCACACAGGGCTAGAGAAAATAAGGAGCTTAACTGATCCATGTCCTGAAGGTAGAGTGCACAGTGCAGAATGGCATGAGTGAACTTACCAACGCCTGCTAATCATTACTGCCATTTTTTTTTAAATATCATTGCTTTCACAAATCACCAACACCTAATATTCTGAGTAACAGAAGGCTTAAAATTCATGGTTAAATTCCTTCATTTTATAGATAAGGAAACCAGAATCCAGAAATGTTAAGTTCGTGCCCAGTCAGACAGCTGCTAAAAGGCTGAGCTAGACACCAGCCTGATTCTTTTTTGGCTCCTAGACTAGTGTATTTTGAATCTCAGGAATCTACCCCTCCAGATAACAGGGGGGAAAAATTACTTCAAAGATCCATTAAATTTGTCTGCAGAATATATTTTCTGAAAGAAAAAAGTGGGAATAATATGCTATTTACATTTTAGGGTTGAGAAAATTAAAGAGTAGAAAGAAAGTAATTTAGGTTTATGCTTTTTGCTACAGTAGCAAAACTAAGCACAAAATCTGGGGAGCATACGTGGTGAAGTGAACCATCTTTTGATTGTAAATGTGGTTACAGGTTAGTTGAAAATGGTGACTCACAAAGAAATCAAAATGCCAGCTGTGGAACCTGGTGAGTGTCCCCATCTGTGGCTGAGTGATGGGCAGTTCTGTGCTCTACACATCATTTGCTTAAGAAGACAGGATGCGGTGGTGGCTGGGAGCGTGGGCTCTACATTATGACCCTTCAGAGACAGGTCCCACTCCATGGTTATCTGCATTTAATCTTTGCCCATAAGGGATCTTCTCTGTACCTCCATTTCCTCATTTGTAAAATGGGAGACAGTTATGTCTACCTCGTGATTAATATGAGAAATAATACATTTAGGATCTGGCATGCAACAAGTGCTCAGTAAAGCTAGTAATAACCATTCTCAACAAAAGAACCTAAACAGATCTAAGGGTTCACACAGGGCTTGTCTTTTTCTAAGTTTGGTGGGCTAGGAATTAAAAGAACATGCCCTGAATAGCCACACGAGGGAGCTCTCTGGTCAGGTTGGAACGGTAGAGGGCTTGCAGCAAGGGCAGCGGTACACTGATGGCGTGTTCTCCTTCGGTGTCGGCAAGACATCTGATCCTAGAGAGAACCAAAACACCGTGAAGCTGAGACCCACGGGATTTGTAGATCAGATGCCCACTTGGAGCTGAGGCTTCTGAGGAAGATGGTTTGAATTTGTCTCTGAATTGCCCTTCTTTTAAATTCAAGTTGCCTGAGGCTGCAGTTCTTCACAGTAATCAGGGCTCAGTTGTGAAAAGAGTTATTGATGATTTGTAAAAACACTGAGGTACTTTAATATGAAGATCACACACACACACACACACACACACACACACACTTCCTATATGCCCTGGGTGATGAAAACAGTTAAGCACTGGACTACTAACCAAAAGGTTGGAGGTTCAAACCCACCCAGAGGCACCTTGGGAGAAAGGCCTGGTGATCTCCTGAAAGGTCACAGCCTAGAAAACTCTGTGGAGCACAGTTCTACCCTGCACACAAGAGGTCGCTGGGAACCAGAATCGACTCAACAGCAGCTGGTTTGTTGGGTTTTGTTTTATTATATATATATATAAACCACACCAAACCCATTGCCATAGAGTCAATTCTGACTCACACCAACCCTATAGGACAGAGTAGAACTGCCAAGGAGCAGCTGGTGGATTCCAACTGCCGACCCTTTGGTTAGCAGCTGAATACTTAACCACTGCACCACCAGGGCTCCTATATATATATTCCTCCATCATATATACGTGTGTGTATATGTGTGTGTGTGTGCATGTGTGTAAATAGATATATACATAGAGAGAGACCAGAGTCACAGTGCTCCATTTATAATGTCACCACACCTCTCGCATTTCTGATTTCTGAGTGTGAAAGAAAGGGAGGGAGTAATTGTGGGAGCACTGGAAATTCATGGGAGTTTGGGAAGATAAATCTTCTAGAAGTTCAGGACCCAGGTCTGGGGCAGGGAGAGCCAAGCTGACTTCTAAATGGCACAGGCACCTGAGAAAGACACAGACTGGTGTATAAACTGCTGCCATTGAATCGATTCTGACTCATAGTGACCCTACAGGACAGAGTAGAACTGCCCCATAGGGTTTCCAAGGAGCACCTGGTAGATTCGAACCGCCAACCTTTTGGTTGGCAGCCATAGCTCTTAACCACTACTCCCCAGGATTTCCATCCGGGGCCTATTTAGGTGTAATTTAGACAAAACGTGCACGTTCTCTCAGAGTGGGGACTAGGTGGGGCAAGAGAGACACCTAGGGTGAAGATTAAAGGAGGCAATCCCCCTGCAATCACAGACCCTGACAGAGAAGGAATGTTCCCTTCAGTCCTGTGCTCTGGGCACTTCCCTTGCCTCACCCTAGTCCTGGCCTTGTGTTCTTGTCCCCACTTTGCCACCTCCAAGCCCTTTGCAGGCCCAACCTTGGGCTTAATATTCACTCTTGCCAAATCCAAAATGTCAAGAGACAACCTGATTTAGTCATTTACCTCTCAGTTTGACTTCGGGACAGCATTCATTCTTTCAGAAGCATTTATATTTTAACACTTAAAAAACCAACAACCTGTTGCCGCAGAGTCGACTCATAGCAACCCCACAGGACAGAGTAGGACTGCCCCACAGGGTTTCCAAGAAGCAGCTGGTGGATTCAAACTGTCGACCTTTTGTTTACCAGCAATAACTCTTAACCTTTAACACTTAGGTGTATTTTTTCTACTTTAAGGCATTCTTTTTCCTGTCTCCCTTATACCCTCGTCTTCCAGCATCTTAAAGTCATTTCAGGGGTCACCTCAAGCTTAGAGCAGCCCTCACCAGCCGACTAAAGGTTTTCCCAGTGAGGTGCCTTTACTCGTTGCTTCTGTAGGTTCCCAAAGACAAAAATAGGGACAATTACTTTATTAGAGACTATCCCTCTGGTTTCCTGCTCGCTAGCAAATTCTGTCACTAAACCCCAGGCCCAGCTGATTTAATCATGCTGATAAGTACTTCTGAATTGGGAGTGGGGAAATATGGGTGGAGGCAGAGGGATATCACCAACCTGCTCCAAGTCAGGGCTCAAAGCATTAGGTGGCCTCTCTTGTCATTTCTCTCAGAGAAGGCCAAGGCCTTGCCACCATGGGCGTGAAAGAGTACCCTGACAGTCCTACGGTTTCCACTTCTAATCCAACGGTTGACCTTTGTTTGAGCCTCTTGGAGTCTGGAGAAGCTGAACCATTTCTCTGCTGGCCCTGTGTCCAAGCTCTTTGACTTTTAGGTGCAAATGGTGTCTGGACAGCTGCTGGCCTTCTCAACTTAGCAGCTGGTCCTCTGGGCTCTGCCCAAGGGAAGGCTGACTCACGTTGCTCGGGTTTTGTACCCTTCCTGTTTGCTTCTCACCTCCTCTGCCTTGTTCTTCCTCCTGGGCTCGGACACTGAGCTGCCCCTGGCCCCTCTCCTTACACCAAAGATCGCTTCAGCCTCTCTTTGTCCCTGAAAACTCAGTTTTTTCAAAAGCCCATTTATATACTCACAAGAATTTTTCCCAAATCACTAGCCCTCCTGATCAGCATCCACCCCAGCCATAGGGTCCGATCACCACATTCCTCTACAAGGATTTATAATAAAAATCAACATGGGAAAGATTAACTGTCATCTTTCCTTAGATGGCCCTGATAATCTTCCCTTAATATTTTAAAAATATTGGAGCCTACAATTGCTTCTTGAGGAGGGGGTGTTGTTGGCAGTGTGTTTATTTTTCAACTAAAAGCCCCTTTTATCTCCTTTAAAAACCATACCACAAAAATAAGTCAACAAATAAAACTAAAAAGCATTCCATGTAGGCTGCATTGTCTTAGCAATGCCTCCCTGAAATAAAGCCAGCACAGGTTTTGTTTCATTTGTCTGCAGAACTCTTCCATCTCCCTCCCAAAATTCTGACGTCATTCCTGGGCACTCTGGAATCGAACCTCTAAGACCAGGAGACCGGAAGTGGTGTTGGGGTGGAAAAAACACAGCCTTCTTTTTCAAGGGTGTTTAACTCGCTGCGGAAAAAAGGAAAACACAAACCTAGAGCAAAGTGGGTTTTTATTGCTTTTGCCACTTGCCTCAAGTAATAGTTTGCTGTTGCTGCTTTCAGGGCATCCAGAGTATACAATTTTGTCAGCCCTTTAACCATAGTTTTAGTAAATGGAACAAAATTCAGCAAAAAAAGAAAAAGAAGGTTCTATGACAGATCTCTCTTGTTACCTTTAGCTGCGTTAAGCCGGTGCCCAACTCATAGCGACCCCGTGCACAATGGAAAGACACGCTGCCGGGTCCCATGCCATCCCTGTGATAGGCTGTGGATCAGACCATTGTGATCCATAGAGTTTTCATTGGCTTCAGAAGTAGGTCACCAGGCATTTCTTTCTAGTCCACCTTAGTCTGGAAGCTCCGCTGAAACCTGTTCAGCATCATAGCAACATGCAAGCCTCCACCGACAGGTAGGTGCTGGCTGTGCTTGGGGACCATTGGCCGGGAATAGAGACAGCCCGAAAATTCCATGTTTCCTTTTTTCCTCTCAGAAAAGCTACGACGGCTTAACTCTGTGCTCAGATACATACCATTTGTGCTTCCATTTCTGGTCTACCCACAGGATGTGGACAACAGCTGAGACTGTGCAATTGTAGAGGGAAATTCTCCACTACCCAACTGTGTGCACAAACAGCCTGGACCTTTATGCCTGGGAGTAAACCTTGTCCTGTTGGTGTCCTCCCTAATACCTAAGACACTGCATGACTGGCTCATTAAACCTTAGGGGTGGCAGGCAGGTAGAGACTATGTGATCAAACACCTCCATTTCCCAGAGGAAAAGACAACCCTGTGATTATCCTGAGGCAGGGTGGAGGGGAGGAAGCATGGCCTCTGGAGCCAGGCTGCCTGGGTTGGAATCCAGCTTCTCAAATTCCTAGCTGTCACTTAATAATTCCTTGGGCATACTACTCAACAATTCTGCGCTCAGTTTCTTTCCTTGTAAAAATGAAAATAATGACGGCCTTTGCCTCGTAGCGTTGTCAAAGTGAGTTAATATATGCACAGGGCCTGGAGCTGGGTGAGCACTTGCTATAGGTCAAACCTGAAGACGTACTTCTGAAAACTCAGCCATTGAAACCCCTGTGGAGCACAGCTCTAGTCTGACGAACACGGGGGCACCGTGAGTTGAAGTCGACCAGATGGCAACTTATAATTCATCTCGCTTACTTTGGTTATGTTTTCGGAGGGACCAATCCCTGAAGAAGGTCATCATACTTGGTAAAGTAGAGGGTCAATGAAAAAGAGGAAGACCCTCGATGGGATGAATCGACAAAGTGGCTACAACATGGGCTTAAGCATAGCCAAGTATTGTGAGGATGGTGCAGGACCAGGCAGTGTTTCCATCTGTTGTACATGGGGTCACTATGAGTCAGAAGTGACTCAAAGGCACCTAACAATAGCAAGGACAGCACCGAGCCAAGGAGCCCTGGCGCCGCAATGGTTAAGCTCTCAGCTGCTATCCAGAAGGTTGGCAGTTATAACCCACCTGACAGCTCCATGAGAGAAAGACCTGGCAATCTGCTACCATAAAGATTACAGCCTAGAAAACCCCTCTGAGGCAGTCCTACTCTATCACGTGGGGTCACTATGAGTCAAAAACTGACTCAATGGCACCTAACAATAGCACTGAGCCATGTGCTGAGTATTCAGTTGCTTCTCAATAAATACATCATGAATGAATAAATAAATAGGGATTAGGATACCCACTTTACAGATAAAGAAATGAGGCTGGAGAAGTTAGGGAACGGACCCTAGGTTACAAACGTAATGATAGGTGAAGCAGGGCCCCAGACCCAGCTCCTGGCCCCGTTCCCTGACCCCACTCTGTTTCCCTTTGACAGTTACCACGTGCAGCTCAACAACAGCAACCTGTAAGGTCACCTCTTATCCCGCCTGACTCCCACTGACACTCGGCCCAACGCGTGATCCGCCCTCATGTGGCAAACAGAGCTCTGCCTACAAAGTGCCAGCTTTAACCCAGCTCCTCAGGCAATTCCCATAGCGCTATCCACTGAAGAATTATCGCTGTGACATTCCAGGGAGGAAAACCCCAGCACCTGCTGTTACTGGCTCCTTCTTTTTTAGACCAAATTGTCAGGCTGGCCGCCTCTGCCCTCAGCAGCCTCCCACAGCGCTGTCACTGCCACCGAAGCTGAGGATCCCAAAGTCTTTGTTCTCTTTGTTTGGAAGGTGGCTATGTCTGCAGCCCACTCCTACTTGCTCAGCTCAGGAGACTCTGTCTGGAGAGCAGGGAACCCCCCTGTATAGTTCTCCTCTTTCCCTCTCTCCTCTCATCTTCCCTCCCTCCCTTTCGCCCTCTCTTAAGTATCCCTACCTTTCTTTCCCATCTGTTTTTCTTTGCCTGTTGCTCTTAGTTTATGCCCTCTCTGCTTTAAAGAGAAAAAAAGAAAAAGACTTCCAGTGATAAGCCATTGGCTCCCGGTTCCCCCTGAGCATCCTAATGAGAACGGGCCAGTCCTGACACTTCATCCTAGAACTATCAAAATGTCCTATTTGCCATTTCGTTGCACAGCGGGGAGATTAAGGGCATCTGTTAGGAAGCATAATTGTCACTGTTCAGTTCCATTATCCCAAGGAGCTGCCTCCTCTGACGTTACAGTGAGTGACCTTGAGCCGCCCGAGAAAAATGCAGTGTCTGTTCTAGCGTTCCCGGCCGCCAGAATTCCCCCAGGAGCAGTTGCGTCAAGGATGAATGAGATCAAGAGCAGCAAAATCGCATCATTCATCTGGTAGAGAGCGAGGTTTCAAGCTTTGCTTTATGTGGTTCAGAAGCGAGTTTTTGTTTTTTAAAGAGAATTTCTTTCTGGGGGAGGTGAAATTTCACCTTGTGGTATCAGTATTCTGTGATGACACCCAGACACCAGGGAGAAAGGAGCACTCAGGCCACCCTCCAGCCTGGCCCTTTGGCATTTCTCAGTGATGAACACGGGCCGGAGATAATTGGAACCCAGGAGACACAATTCTTGTTTGCTACGTGGTTCTGTTTTAGTCACGTCCCTGGATAGTGCAAATGGTTTGCACTCAACTACTAACCTAAAGGTTGACGGTTTGAACTTACCCAGGGAAGTTACAGAAAAAAGCCCTGGTCATCTCCTTCTGTAGAGATTACAGCTAAGGAAACCCTATGGAGCAGTTCTATTCTGTAACACAAGGGGTCGCCAGGAGTCAGAATCGACTCAACAACAACAGGGTTTGGTTTTTGTTTTTGCTTTCTGTTTTAGTCACAGTAGGGCCTTTCGGTCCAGATTTTTGTTTAGTCTCCCCCTGTCTCTCTCTGTACCTGCCTGTCTTACCCTTCCCTCAGCGATCCCACTTGTTTCTCTGCTTTCTGCACTCCTTTGTTTTCTATGGGCCATGTGAGTGTCACTCTCTCTTTCAATCATTGCCACAAAATGAGCTTAGGTGACCTCAGCCTGAGAGAGACCTAAGGTGCTGCAGCCTAGTGACGCTAACAGATGAGATGACACGCCCTGGTAACAGTGGGATAAACACTGCAGGTCCAAGTACTTACCACCAGATGGCACACTACTAAATTCTTTGCAGATGGCTTGGCTCTGAGAAATGTTTGTTCAAAAAAAAAAAAAAAAAAATCAGTGGAAAGAACGAGAGGCCCCTCAGCCCAGTGGTCTCCAAATATATATATTTTTTATTTCTCACCATATTAATAAATTTTTTTGATCATGCACACATGCATCCATTGATTTGTAAGTATATATGTACTGCTATCCATCTGGAAACCCTGGTGACGTAGGGGTTAAGAGCTTCGGCTGCGAAACAAAAGGTTGCCAGCTGGTATTTACCAGGCGCTCCAGGGAAACTCTGTGGAGCAGTTGTACTCTGTCCTATAGGGTCACTATGAGTCGGAATCGACTCGACTGCAGTGGGTTGGTTTGGGTTTAGTATCAAACTGGAGCCCCAGTAGCACAATGGTTAAGAGCTTGGTTGTTAACCAAAACTTCAGCTGTTCGAATCTACCTGCTGCTCCTTGGAAACTCAATGGGGCAATACTACTCTGTCTTATAGGGTCACTGTGAGTTGGAATCGACTTGATGGCAATGGGTTCAATCTACATTGGTCGCATGTAACAACAACTATCAATCTGTATTAAATCTTGGTAAAGCTTAATAAAAATGTGTTTAGATAAAAAATTGAAATGGCTACAGAGACATTTTAATATTTTATTCGTAGAGTACAATGGACACCTCCCAGGGAGATCATTACTCTACCCCATATTTCCCTTCTCCAAAAGGGCCACATATCAATAAACATGTATATTTTGAGGACCTGTTGTATACTTGGAGCCCTGGTGGTACAGTAGTTAAGCACTTGGCTGCTAACCAAAATGTGGCAGTTCAAATTCAGGGTTCCTTGGGAACCCTGTGAGGCAGCTCTACTCTCATCCTGTAGGGTCGATGGGAGTTGGAATTGACTCAGCGGCAATGAGTTTGGGTTTTTTAATTTGTTTTGTTTTTAATTGTGTACTCAGTGTGTGTGTGCTTTTGTTTTTTTTGTTTTGTTTTGTTTTTTATTGTGTACTCAGTGTTTTGTGCATTGTGCAAAGGAGGAAAAACTATTTTAAAAAAGGACAAAATGTGTTCTCTATCCAAAAGGTTCTTATAGCTGTGGAGGCAGGATAAAGCATTAAACATAGAAGCTTTAAAGACAATATAAAACAGTATGCATGTATTAGCTAAGACTCTTGGTTGCAAAAAAGATAATCTACCCTTGGTAATTTCAGCACGAAAAGGAGATTTATTAGGAATTCCTTAGGTAGCTTACAGAATCTCTTGCAGGACCAGAAAACCAAGTTTAGATGCGAAGCAGCAGCCAGGAGACATAATCAACCATCCAAGGGCTGTTCTGATGGAAATCACTGGTACAATTGCCTGTCACTCAGCACCAATGGTGCCAGGAACCAGAGAGTGGAACCTGTACTAGAGGTTCAAAGTGAAAACTAATACACTGACCACTGTATTTGCAAAAAAAACTGAGCTCCCTGTAGGCAGCCACTCTTTTGCAAGGGTCACTTCCACATTCCAAGTCATATGTGGCTGAGCCTGGACCTCATCCAGAACCAAGCTTCCAGGGAATCTGTTTAATTCTCCTGCTTCTGCTGTAGGGAAAGGAACAAGAAGCTGCAACAAATGTCCAGTGGGCCAGTACACAGCACTCGCCACATTGCAACAGTGCCAGTTTGAGGAGAAAAGAGAAAGTGTTTTGAGCACTCCGATGTCATCTGAGAGGCTAATTCAGGACCTGTGAGCTGTGACCCCAGGCTCTGTTTGGGTGGGTCTCAGTCTGAGCCAACCAAGGATTCCTGCTACAACAACAACAAAAAAAATACAACAGGGAAGTTGTAAAAGTCTTCGCTACCTGAGGCAACTTCACCTAAAGTACCAGAAGTTCCTTGTATTTATTCTGATACGTCTACTTTTCCTCTCCCAATTGTACATCTGGTTTTCACCCTCTGCTGCATTTTAACCTCCAGATTCTCCTTTGCTCTTCTGTTTTTACTTATTTGCCTGACTTTTAAGCTCAATTTTATATTGACCTCCATTTCTCCCTGTTTCTTGGCTCCTCTGTGCAAACAAATATTTGATTCATTGCTTCGCCCTAAAACTTTGGCTTTTATCTTACCCCTTGTCTTGCTCCAGCATCATCCCCTGCCTCTGCCTGAATCCCACCTTACTCCTCATCTCCTTAATCTATATGGGCTCAGCCTCAGCCTTAGACCTAAAGGAAGTGGTCTCTGAGAAATGGGTTATATGGATAATTAGAGGAAGGGTATTCTTCAAGGGGACAACTGGGGGCAGGGTTACTCTATGGCTGGCCTGGAGGGCAAGGCAGAGAGCTAGTGACAAATAAGAGTATGAAAAGGCCTAGATAAGCAGGAAAAAAAATACATATCTTTATAAGAAAGTTGAAATAAATGATATAATTTACCAAAAACTGAGTATTCCTTGATGTCTTAGTTAGATTATGGTGACAAAACACTGAGCACTAAAATAAAAGTGGTTTAAACTGCTCAAAGTTTATTTCCCTGCCATAAAAATCCAAGCAGATACCGTAGCTCTGTTCACAAAAGGTGTCAGGATTCAGCTGCTCGTTAAAGTTGTCCAGGCTTCAAGAAATGGCTTCCAACTCTAGGCTTCCACCATCTTGTCCAACAAGAAGAAGGAAATGGGAAGGGAAACCATGCTCTTCCCTTTAGGAGCACATCCCAGAAATTGCACACATCACTCCCTCATAACTAATTGGCCAGAAAGTAGCCACCTGACCACACGAATGTGCAAGGGAAGCTGGGTAATATGGCTTTCACTGGTCGTGTGCTCAGCTAGAACTTCTATTGCTATCCAAGAAGGAGAAATGAATATTGGAAGATGACTAGAAATCTTTGCCACATTTAGTATTCCTCTTTGTGACTAGGCTTTTGGAGCAGTTCTCAGGGAAAGATCACCACTGTCTCTCAGGATAAGAATTACCAAGGGAGTCTTCCTTTCTCAGAGTTTGAGTCAATGAATAGCCAATGCCTTCTTAGAAGGAGTCCCTGAGTGACACAAACAGCAAAGTGCTCAGTTACTAGCCAAAAGACTAGCAGTTCAAAGTCACCCAGAGGCATCTCAGAAGACAGGCCTGGCTATCTGTTTCTGAAAGGTCACAGCCTTGAAAGCCCTAGGGACCACAGCTCTACTCTGCACACGTGGGGTTGCCATGAGTCAGAATCGACTCAACAACAACTAACAACAAGACATGTTAGAAAACATCATAGTTACTGAAGTACATGGTACCCTCATATAGGAATTAATAAAGGCAGAGGAAAGAATGCAAGCTGACCTTGCACTGTCACCCTCCACTGACAACCCTAATCCACAGCCTGGCTGAGAGCCTAGGGGAGCACTTCAGAGCACTGAGTCAGGCCACACAGCTCTAGGTTGAAACCCCAGCTCTCACACCAACTACCTGTATGATCTTGAGCACTTTGCCTTCCCTCTCCGTGCTGCCATTTCCTCATCCATAAAAGGGATAGTAATAGTAAAATAGTACTGCCTCATAAAATTGGTCTGAGGGTTAAAGCAGCTAAGGCATACGCATAGGACCGTTGCTATAGTAATAGCTCGATGATTCTTGGCTATTAATATTTTACTGACTGCAAACATAAAAACACCTCCTCTCACCCCCACCTTTTGGTTAGCAGGCAAGCTCTTACCCACTGTGCCACCAGGGTTCCCGTTGCAAGGTAGCAAAAAATAAATTTAGAGAGTTCAATTCAAGCATTCATCAATAAACACTGATAAAATGTGAAACCATCTAACAATGAAACTCTCCAACTGTTTCCAACCCATCTGAGAAAGAAATTCTCAGCACCTCCTATGGCAGTGGGAACACTTGCTACAACGGTCGCAACTAAGCATCATCAGGAGCATAATTAATAAGTCTACGCTTTAACTCCCCAAATGGGTCTCTATTTCCTGGTTTACACTACCGTATCTTGACCCAAACTATCTGGAAAAACCTTGGAAAATTAGAAACTATGTCCATATATACCCTTCCCCCAACTCCCCGCAGCCTACTGCATTTGTTGAGTACAAAGGTGATTCTCGGTGGTATGGAAGGAGAGTAGAGGTCCCTTTAGCAAACTTCTCAGAATCACCTGGGGAACTTTTCAACCTCGAACTACATACATCCTCCCACAGACTGGAATACTCACTCACTCACTAATGATATGCTACAGCCAGCTTTTACTAGCTCACAAGAACAGATTGTATACGTCTCTTCCAGGTTCAGTGACATCCCGTTAGTAGCTTGAAATCAGATATGTTGAGGGTGTTTACACCATGGACATTGGCAATCATTACAAACCCGTACTTTCCTCCTGTCCCCAGATAGTTTTTTTTTTTTAATGTTTACCAGAAGAATTCTGCCACCCACTGTTGAGAATCACTGTAGTAAAACCTGCTGCCATCGAGTTGATTCCGACTCATAGTGACCCTATAGGACAGAGTAGAACTGCTACATAGAGTGTCCAAGGAGCGCCCGGTGGGTTCGAACTGCCAATTTTTTTTTTTTTTTGGTTAGCAGCCATAGCTGTTAATCAATGCTCCACCAGTGTTTCCCACCGTAATAAGGACTCATGTTATCAATGAAAATGTACTATATCAGCCTTTTGGCATGTTGTGGTGGGAAAAAGGTTGAGAATTCAATGCTCGACAATATATGAAGAACTTTTGTTTTTATGCTGGGAGCTGCACGGCCTCTGTTCTTCAAAATGGTCAGATGTGTGATGATTATAGGCTTCCATGAAAAAGCACCTTTAGGTGAAGATACCCAGGGAGTATCAGACACAGTCAGTGCCTTGTATGATAGAGAGTACATATACCATAAAACAATGACTGATATGTAATACACAGTAATATATGGAGAGGTACCAAATAACTGGTGTAGATAATTAGTACGCAAAGGAGTTAAAGGAGGGTTGATTGAGTGTCTCTTCTGGGTGCCACGCACAGCGGTAGGTTCTGGGTATTTTACAGAGCAAAACAGACCAGGTCACTTCATTCCCACCTAGTTTCGTGTCTTTCAAGGTGTGGTCTGAACCAGTCATATCAGAACCATCAAGGATAACAATAAAAAAAAAAAAATAGCTATCATGTATTAAGGATGTGCTATGTGCCAGCCACTGAACTAAGTGCTTTACATGCATTATAATTTCATTTACAGACTGTGTTAGTCATCTAGTGCTGCCATAACAGAAATACAAGTAGATGGCTTTAACAAACAGATGTTTATCCTCTCACAGTCCAGTAGGCTAAAGTTCAAAGGCAGGGTGCCAGCTCTGAGGAAAGGCTTTATCTCTCTGTCAACTCTGGAGGAAAGTCCTTGTCATCAATCTTCCCATGTCTAGGAGCTTCTCTGTGCAGGAACCTCATGTTCAAAGGACATGCTCTGCTCCCAGTGCTGCTTTCTTGGTGGCATGAGGTCCCCATGGCTCTCTGCTTGCCTCTCTCTTTTATATCTCAGAAGGGATTGCCTTCAGACACTACCTAATCTTGTAGACCTCATCAATATAATTGCTGGTAATCCATCATATTAACATCATAGCGATAGGATTTACAAGACGTAGGAAAATCTCATCAGATGAGAAAATGGTGGGCAATCACATGATACTGGGAATCATGGCCTAATCAAGTTGACACATAGTTTGGGGGGACACAATTCAATCCATGACACAGACCAACCCTATATTTAATCTATTATTGCTATCCCCATTTTACAGAGAAAACTGAGACAAAGAGAAGCCAATTACCTTGCCAAAGGTCACACAATTAAGAAACAGCACAGCCATGACTCATACCTGGAAGTCTGGGTTCAGTGCCTGTGTCCTTAACTACTACATTAAAAAGACAGATCCCTGCTACTAGATCCCAAGAATCTGCATTTTTAACTGGTTCCCTGATTGACTGTGATGCCTACAAATAGTTAGACCAATGGCTTGGTGGTGAAGTCAGCCAATTAAATAAGCAATCATAGGAAAATAATGCTTGATAGAGGCACGGAAAGGGGAATGTTATGGAATGAATTGTGTACCCAAAAAGTATATATTGAAGTCTTAATCCCTGTACCTATGACTGTGGCCCTGTTTGGAAACTGAAAGTTTCTTTTGTCATGTTAATGAAGTTATACAGGGGAAGGGTGAGACCTAAATCAATTCCCTTCTGAATGGTGTCTTATAAAATGGGAAGAATAGACAGAAAGACATAAATAGGTGAAGACAGACGTCATGTGAAGATACATCTACAAAAAGTCAAGTAATGCCAAGAAACTTCAGGGGCTATAGAAGCAGAAAGAAACAAGGATATTCTCCTAAAATCCCCAGAGAGAGAGAGAGCCTAGCCCTGCCAACAATACCCTGAATTTGGACTCGTCACTTCCAAAACTGTGAGACAATAAATTCCTGTTCTTTAAACCCACCCATTTTTGGTACTTTTTGTTACGGCAGCACCATGTAATTAAGGCAGGGAAGTACAAGATGCTAAGGAAGTATAAACGCATGATTTCTTTAATAAGAATCAGCACAAACCTGGTTCCTATGAGCTGGAGATTAAAGATGTCCCAAATGCCCAATTTCTCCAAGCCGCTGTACCACTCCATCATCCCTAAAATCAGCTATTCCTCCTCACCACCCATTAGTCTCCCTCCTGTCTTTGGGTTCCGTAATTCACACAACGTCTCATAGAACCCAGGTACTGTCCTTACAGTTAAGAAGTATATTGGGAAAGTAACAGGTTACAGCTTGGGATCAGGTTCCACCAGGAAGTAACAGGAACAACTTAAGAAACAACCAAGACAGCTCTCAGCTCCTTCTTAGGCGCACCTGCAGGCAGGTAGGAAGGTGAGGCCCCAGTCAAAGAGACAGGTAAGAGAGACAGGTGAAAGTCAGTAAGGGTCTCCTGCATATGGTGGGGCTGTCTGTGCACAGCATAGAGTGGCTGCATCCATCTAGAAAAGGCCGTTTTTGTAATTCATCCTGTCTTCCTGCAGTGGTACAAATGGTTAACACACTTGGCTACTAACATAAAGTTTGGAGGTTCGAGTCCACCCAGAGGAACCTCAGAAAAAAGGCCTGGCAATCTACTTTCAAAAAATCAGCCCCTGAAAACTCTATGGAGCAGAGTTCTACTCTGACATCCACAGGGTCACCATAAATTAGAATGGACTTATCAGCAACTGTTCTGTTTTTTTCTACATACCTTTATGCAAGTTGCACAAAGATATGGCATGGGTCTGTCGAGAAGGGCTTCATTTATAACCTGGATTCAGTTAGGATAATGGGTAGCTGTTGAAGGATTTTTAAAACAGGAGTGACATGGTCAGATTTACGTGTTTGAAGGATCATTCTGTGAAGGACACAGAATTCTATGAGTATATATATAAAAAAAAAAAAAAAACTGTCACTGCAGAGGCAATCTCATGTGTTACAGGGTAGAACTGAGCTCCATAGAGTTTTCTGTCTGGTAGGAGCAGATTGGCAGGCCTTTATTCCATGGCGCCACTGACTGGGTTTAAACCACCAGCTTTTCAGTTAGTTGTTGTTGGGTTCCATCGAATGGATTCTGACTCATAACGACCCCATGTGACAGAGTAAAACTGCCCCATAGGATTTTCTTGTCTGTGATCTTTAAAAAAACAGATGGCCAGCTCTTCCTTCCCAGAGTCACTGAGTGGGTTCGAACTGTCAACCTTTTGGTTAGTAGCCGAGAGCAAACTCTTTTTGCTACCCAGGGACCTCCTCTATAAGCACCAGAAAACCAAAAAAAAAAAAAAAAAAACCATTCTGTCCAGTTGATTCCAATTCATAGTGACCCTATAGGGCAGAGTAGAACTGCCCCATAGGGTTTCCAAGAAGCAGCTGGTGGATTCAAATTGCTGACCTTCTGGTTGGCAGCCAAGTTCTTAACCACTGTGCCCTGGCTCCTCTATGAGCACAGAGGTTGTAAATCTGACTCCTTGATGAGGTCCCCCTGTGGCTCCTCCTTTCCCCTGAGGCTACAGATTCCTACCCACCCACTGAGACGCTGAGTTTTCTCACTTACACTCCAAGATGTCACTCAGTCAGACTTACCCACTCTTAAACTGTCTATGTGCAGCAGCACACTTAATCCTCACAACTGCATTTACACAGAAAGAAACTGAGGTTCAGAGAGGTTAAGTGATGCCCCCAAGGCCACACAACTGCGGAAACAGAATTTGAAAACAAGTTTTTTTCCCCCCAAAAGCTCTTACCTCTGTACTCAGCTGCCTCCAACCCCACGTAAACTGAGTGAAACCAGACTCTCCTAGGATTCCTCGTTAGTAAAACCCACCGGGGAAACTCTGAAGCACTCAATTTCTTCCTGAACCTTCCATGCCACAGATAGCCATGAATGAATCAAAGCTACTTGTAACGGACAGGACTGGTTCAGCTCAAAGTGACAGAAACACAGCTCATACTGACTCAAGCCAGAAATTTAGATAGCTCATGTAACTAAAAAGTCTGATTTCAAGCCCAGTGGGTCATAAGGCTTGGTGACTCTCTCTCTGTCTTGGTTTTGCTTCTCTCTCTGTGTGCCTTGATCCGCAAGCAAGCTTTCCTGGGGAAACAAGGACAGGCAATAGCAGCTCTAGCTCCTTAGCCACCTGGGGGAGGGGGCGGGGATGCCTTTCTCAGTGGATCCAGAGAAAGTCCTAGCTCGAGATTGCGTTGGCCAGGCCTGGTGCATGTGCGCCCCTCTTGAGGGGGATAAGGTGAGCCCCACTTGGTCACATGGTGTGAAAGTGGGTGAGTAGTGCTCTGCAAAGGAAAATGGACATGCTATTAGCAAAGAAAGGAAAATCCAATGGAAGTCAGGGTGAAAAAAATAGGTGTTCAGAGCCCTACAGAATTTTCTAATCCCTGCTACTTAGACCTGCCAAAAGCACACTTTTCCTACAGATTTCTGGGCCTTTCTGATGGCAGTGATAATTCAAGACCCTTCCTGATGAGAACTTTCAACAAAAATGTCTGAATTTCTCTTTTCAGTTTTTCTTATTTTTGTTTTTTAGCATTTTAACATAAGAAACAAATTGAATGAAGTTCTAAGGGAAGTGAAGTCATTGATTTTGTGAAAATATTCAAGAATGTACTTAAATAGTTAGAAGTGTAGTAAGACAGTAAAAAAAAAAAAAAACTGAAGAAAGAGAACACTGTTTAGTTTAACAAGGATCAGCTGCCAAAAAGAATGAACAAGGTAGGAGACAGAAAGGAAAAAAAAATTTTTTTGAAAATTGAGATTTCAGAAAAGGGAGGCTAGTCAATGATGGACATTTCAAGAAAGCAGAAATGCACCAACTTAATCAAGGCTTTTCTACCTTAAAATGCCTGAGCTAACTGGTATGCCGCTTTTCTTAACATGAAAGGTCGTAGAGTAAACCAAGCAAGCAGGAAAAAATTTTTGCCGCACTAAGTGCTTCCTCCATCACCATGGCAACCTCACAAGTGGAGAATGGTGAGACTGATGACGTTGTAATCTGGTCATTTGTCTCTTCCACCTTCATTATTTTTCAGTGTTCAGGATGATGATAATAACATTCCTTTACTTTCTTTATTCCATGCAAGCTTTTCTTACTGAGGTTGTTAGAAATTGTAATTGCTATTCTGTATATTTCATTAAAAAAAAAAATTTCATAAAGATAATAAATCATTTAGAGAAATTTAAAAAGGATTTGAGAGAAAAATAAAAGAAAATTCCTTTTTTCCATGTTTGACTTACTAGTGGTTTATTATTTTAGGATAACTCTATCCAGCTGTATGGGAGAAGTGTCTCACCAGTGGTCATATGTATTCACTACCACCCAGTATAGACGCATTGAACATTTCAGGTGCGGATAATAACATTTTACAGTTGAGTGATTTTGGGTTTTGTTTTGTTGTTGTTGTTTTAGGATAATAACATGGATGGTTGTGTTAATTCAGTCACAACCATCATTATTATCTTTGAAATCATCAAAATAGTTACTGCGTATTAAGTGCTTTTCATGTGGTAGTCACCATGTTAAAAGCTTCCTGTGTCCCCATTTTACATGTGAACAAACTGAGGCTTAGAGCGCTCAAATAACTTGCTCAAGAGGATGGATTTAGGGAACAGTAGAACCAAGATTCACGCATTGGGCTGGTTATCCAGGTTAGCACCCCACATTAATGAAGGCTTCATTCAGGAGCGCTAGTGTCACAGTGTTTAAAGCGCTGGGCTCCTAACTGGAATTTTGGTGGTTCAAACCCACCAGCCTCTCTGTGGGAAAAAAATGTGGCAATCTGCTTCCCCAACTGTCCTACAGGGTCGTTATGAATCGAATTGACTAGACGACAGTGTGTTTAGTCACAGATTAAATGTTTTGTTGTTGTTGTCGTCAAGGAGTCGTGGTGACCCCCGTGTGTGCAGAGTAGAGCTGCTCCAATAGGATTTTCAAGGCTGTGACTTTGGAAAACAGATCACCAGTTCTGTCTTCCAAAGCACCTCTGGGTGAGTTTGAACCTTCTGGCTAACAGTCAAGTTCTTAACCATTTGCGTCACCCAGTGACCTGATTAAATGCTTACTGAGACCAATTAACCTCACAACGTTCTGAAGCAATTAGCCTCACTGTGTTCTAAGGACAGGGAGTTCATTCTTGCCCCTTGCCACTGAAACAGCTAAGGCAGTGTACGTTCTTCAACTACCAGACGTTCACCTCACGATGTGCACAGCTAATAATCCGCATCATCCCCATTATATGGGAAGCCTAGTGTATGATTCGTCTATGTTATATTTATTATACTAAATTAAGTTGCTTGGGATTTTTATTTATTGACTGCCTACTACGTACAAAGCACTGAGCCAGCAACTTCAGGAAGAACAAGTATGGATAGGATGTAATCATTGTTTCAAAGAATTTATAGCCTGGAACAGGGTGGGAAAGGTGGGAGAAGCTACAATGAGCACTCTATGAGTAAAACAAGCCATAATTTGAAGAGCACCATTAAAAAAAAAAAAAAAGCTATAAACCCAGTGTTATAGGAGTTCAAAGAGAGGGGAATGGTGTCCGTTTGTGGAAAGGCTTCAGAAAGGATGTACCATTTGATTTGGTCCTGGTAGATTTGGCAGGATTTCAATATGCATGGAGGGAAGGAGAAGAGGGCATGCCAGGCAGAAAGAGCAATATAAGAAAAGGCAGGTAACGTGAACGTGTGGTCACACACACACACACACACACACACACACACACTCACGTGATGAATGAAGGAACCAAATCTAGTTGTAGATAAATATGTGTGTCTGGGGAGTAATAAGAGGTATGGCTAGAAACAGACTGGCAATTGCATTAGTTTCCTGTGGCTGCCATAACAAAATTCCACAAACCGAGTGGCTTAAAAGCACCAAAATGTACTGTCTCACAGTTCTGGAGTCTAGAAGTCTGAATTCAGGGTTTTGGCAGGGCCATGCTTTTTCTGATGGCTCTAGGGAAAGATTCTTCCTTGTCTCTCCCAGATTCTGGTAGTCCCAGACCGTCCTTGACTTTGGTAGCATAACTCTAGTCTCGGCCTCCATCTTCACGTGGCCATCTTTCCTATACATCTATGTTTCATCTCTTTTTACAAGAACACCAGTCAGATTGGATTAGGGTCCACCCTACTCTGGTATGACTTCATGTTAACTAATAACATCTTGAAAGATTCTCTTTCCTAACAAGATCACTACATTCTCAGGTACCAGAAGTCAAAAGTATCTTTTGGAGAGACCCAGTTCAACCCATAGCAGAGATTCTGTGCCTGGACTTTATTGCCAAACTGAAAGGTTGGGCTTGCTTTGTTAGGTCATGGGGAAGACCTGCAAACCATTGAGCAAGAAGCAACTGGACTAGATAGCAGTAAACCAATTGGACTGGATATGACCAGGTTGTTATGACGACTACTTACAAAGTATTTTAGGCCAGCTCTTCTCAAACTTTGACATGCCTAAGAATCATCTGAGGAAAACCTGGTGGCATAGTGGTTAAGAGCTATGGCTGCTAACCAAAAGGTCAGCAGTTCAAATCCATCAGCACTCCTTGGAAACCCCATCAGGCAGTTCTACTCTGTCCTATAGGGTTGCTATGAGTTGGAATCGACTCGATGGCAATGGGTTGGTTTTGGTTCTGTGTAAGAATCATCTAGGGATCTTGTTAAAATGTGGATTAGCATTCAGTAGTTTTGAGATGGAGTTTGAGAGTCTGCATTTGTAACAAGCTCTGAAGTGACATCAGTGTTGCTGGTCCCCAGAACACACTTCGAGCGGTAGCAAGGGATTGGAGTTTAGACAATTACACGAAGTAGAAAAGTTGAAATAATTTCAATTTTTTAAAGCTGGTTTTCAAATAAATTTACTCTAAAACTTTCTTACTTTTTTATTAAGCCAAAAACTCAAAAGCCTAAGTCTCTATAAAGTAATTCCTTAGACATTCTTAGGCAGTTTACATCATTTGTTATTCCCAGACTTTTCTCTGCCCAGTTACGTTATTTGCTATTTTGCATTTTCAACTGCAAATCTGAAATTTCTACCCACATCTCCTCCTGTCCCCCCATTTTTTTTTTTAACTATATAAATACAATCTTGAAGAATAGGAAGAAACAAACAAATTAAATGAGGTCATTTAAGCAATGTGTGGTTTCAGCTGCAGGTTTTTGCAATCTGCAAGGGAAGCAGCAAGCATGTGGATGTATAAATAGAGGTGTGGAACAAGTTCACGGAAATTTATTCTCTCGCTGTATAAGGATGAGCTAACATTTAGAATGCAGGGCTCATAGCTGGTTGTCTTCGTGAGAAGTGGGATACTGCTTACACAGAGGACAATTTGAGCAATTTAGGTCTTTCCGTCACTTGCTGTGGACCAGGTGCTGGGCTTTGGCCTCTGGAGCAAATTAAACTGAAGGTATTTAATAGCAGCCTACATCTTAAAGGCTGAAATAGGAAACACAGCAGAGGACTTGAAACTAGGTCAAGGAGGGAACTCTAGTGAATCTCCTGAAATGGCTTCCTTTTCAAACGTTATAATTATCAGATTAGCCATTTTCAAATGGGAAGCATGTTGTCCCCAGTGGTATCCTTCCTGAACCCCTAAAGCAAGATATGTAATTAGTTGTGCGTAGAGAAATACGGGAACAAAATGAAAGCCAGCCATGTACCCCTCACTTCTACACTGTCCAACTTTCTGTTCCTGTCCTTTCCCCTTCCATGTTATACTGCTTCCTGGCCACATGGTGTCATGAAGATGGGAGCAAATTGACCTGGAATGAGAAACAGATTAATTCAAAGTTTGGGATTTTTGTAATTTAATACACTATGGATGGATCATCTGGCCGATCTGATTGACTGAACAGATGATAGCAGTGTACATGCACAAGCCCTGGTCAATCTCCTGTCCAATGTCCACTTATATACCAAGGTAGAGATTGTTGTTGTCGCATGTCATCAAGTCGATTCTGACTCATAGCAATCCTCTATAGGACAGAGTAGAACTGTCCCATAGGACTTCCTAGGCTGTAATCTTCATGCGAGCAGATCGCCAGGTCTTTTCTCCTATGGAGTGACTGGTGGGTTTGAACCCTCGACGTTTGGGTTAGCAGTAGAGCACTAATCATTGTGCCACTAGGGCTCCTAAGGAAGAGATGAACTGCCAGCCTGAAGCAAGGTTAGAGGTTTCACTTATACTTTCTAAAACCCCATTAGCATTCTCTTACATGTAATGGCATTTCTTTGTGAGTAAAGAAATAAAATCTTGCCTATCCAACACAAATATTTCCTTCTAGAACTTAATGTATCACAAAAAGGACATATTATAAAGTGAGTAAGCAATCATTCTTATGTCAGATTAAAATATGTGAGACAAGACATTGAAGCCATAGGTGCTTTCATTGAAAACAGGGTTTATGGCAGACAGCCTGTTATGGATTGAACTGTGTACACCTCCCAAAAAGTTACGTTAAGCCCTAATCCCTTTACCTGTAAATATGACCCTGTTTGGAAAATGGCTCTTCTTTTGTGATGTTAATGAGACCATAAAAGAGTAGAGTGAGTCTTAAACCTCATCACTTCTGAATGGTGTCATAAAAAGAGCTGAATAGACACAGAGACACACACAGGAGTAAGACAGACACCTAGGAATACCAAGAAACTCTCAAGGCTACTGACAAGGAAGGACTCTCTCCTAAAGCTGATGCCCTGAAAACTACGGGAAAATAAATTCCTGTCCTTTAAAGCCACCCACTTTTGGTAATTTTTGTTATGGCAGCACTAGGTAACTAAGACATAGTCATTGTGTGATGCCACTATGTCCTTTGAGGAAAAAGCGCCCCACTGAGGAAAGGGGCCCCAAGCAGGAAGATCAGTAGGAGCAGCAATGTTAAGGTCATTATCACCCACCTTGATATAAAAGCTACCAATCTCTAGCTGACTTGCACTTACTCAAGTTACCGCCTTATTTGACTCACACCTTTTGTCTTACAAGAGATGAAAGGAGAAAGAAGCAAGCAGAGAGAATAGGGACCTCGCTACCACCAAGAAAAACAGCCAGGAGTGGAGCATGTCCTTTGGACCCGGTGTCCCTGTGCTGAGAACCTCCTAGACCCAGGAGAAAATTGATGTCGAGACACATGGAGATCTCCAAGGAATGCCAGGTCCACAGATGTTGAAAGGAGACAAGGACCTTCCACCAGACCTGACAGAAAAAAAGCCTTCCCCTAGAGCTGATGCCCTGAGTTTAGACTTTTAGCTTCCTAAACCGTGAGAAAATAAATTTCTATTTGTTAAAGCCATCCACTTGTGGTATTTCTGTTATAGCCACACTAGATAACTAAGACATTCCTCAACCATCTTTCCTACTCACTACGTTCCCAAACGGTGTGCTTAGTCCAGATATTTTTCAGAATCTGAGCTGTATGAGTGCAGTGAAGACAAAGAAATGGTAGAAAGTTCTCTAAAGCTTCTGGGTCATTGTTTCAAAAAAAGAATTTCTTTGCAAAATAATTTTTCCCTTCCTTTTTCTGTCATTCCATGACAGCTTCCCCTGCTATTCAAAGCCTTCGTGCCATCATTTGGAATGCAGCTTGCATCATTGGTGAGCACTGTCATTGAAATCTCTCTCAAGGGCTGTCATGAGGAGAAGATCCTCGGTGAGTCTCAGAGCTATTGTCTGTGACTACAGTGAGTGTACAGATCACCATGGCAACACATGCTGTGCAAAGAAGAACAGCATTATTATTCCCTCATCGGTGATGCTACAGAAAGAGCCTTGAGTTCTCAGTCTCAACCTCTTATATATCCTGTTAGGCCTTTCACCACCTCTTGGTGCTAGAAGCCACCTTTTCCTTCCTGGTAACTAGATTGCAGTCAACGTGCTGGGAAATGCTAGATATAAAATAGATATATCAGTGCATCATCTGCTATGCATCTGAGCATACCTAAAACACTATATATACCTAAAATGGAGCCCTAGAGGGAAGGGGGAGTCCAAGAATTCTGAATCATTTTCCTAAACGCCTGTCTTTAAATTACTGAAAAAAAAGGATAACAAGATCTTAAATTTTATGTCACCTACTGTCTTGCATTTAACACTTCTCAATATTTTTCTTTACGTTATTACCAAAATTCTAAAGGCTATTAAAATTTCTTATCACCAATGAAGAAGGGACTATGGTGAGGTTGAAGACAACAGTACCTACCTTTTGAGATGAAATCTGCAAAAACTAACATGGCTCTTTTTCCTTCATAAGAGTTATACTCTTCTCTTTTCCTTAGAGAAAGCAAAATTCCTAAATAGGCAATTTTAACTCAAAACATATAGTCAGATCTTACACAACCTTCTAAATTTGTATGCGACAGTGTGGTGCGGAGTTAACACCTAGCTGTGTAACTGTGGTCAAGTTACTAGCTTATCAAGTCAAGAGAACTTGGTAACCTTGGTCAAGTTACTAATCTCTCTATCAGGGGAACTAGGTTGTAACTACAGTATTATCACTAACTCTTCATATGTTCTTGTTGTTAGCTGCCATCAGTCAGTCTCCAGCTCACGGCAACCCCACGCACAATGGAAAAAAGAAAAAAAAAAAACACTGTTACTTGGTCCTGTGCCATCCCCATGATAAGTTCTGGATCAGATCTTTTTGATCCACAGCATTTTTATTGGATAATTTTCAGAAGTAGCTCACCGGGCTTTTCTTCTTAGTCTTAGTCTGGAAGCTCTGATGAAACCTGTTTAGCATTATAGCAACACACAAGCTTCCACTGACAGACAGGTGGTGGCTGTGCGTGAGGTGCATTGTCCAGGAATTGAACCCAGGCCTCCTGCATGGTATGTGAGAATTCAACTACTGAACCATCAATGACCCCTAAGTCTTCGTATAAACATGAGCAAATCAATTACCACACCTCATTTTCCACAAATATCAAATTAAGGCAAGACTTGGGCTCAATTATTTTGAATGCAACATCAGGAAAGACCAATTGCTCGAAAAGGACATCATGACTGGTAAAGTATATAGTAGCAAAAACAAGGGAAACCCTAATAAGATAGGTTGACACAATAGCTTAAACAGTGTACTCATACATACCAACAAGACTGGACAATATTTCATTCTGTTATATATAAGATGGTTAAGAGCATAACTGCTAACCAAAAAGGTCGGCAGTTCAAATTCACCGGTTGCTACTTCAAAACCCTATGGGGAAGTTCTACTCTGTTCAATAGAGTCACTACGAGTTGGAATTGACTCAAAGACAATGGGTTTGGTTTGGTTTATGAGTCGGAGCCAACAGCAACATTGTTGTCTCCCTATTTACCTTAAAGCAGTGATCCTTAGCATTTTGCCCATCAAGGTTATAACTATGGACAACAGTTACAACTTGGATGTCATGGCTCACTAAAGGGCCAAGTAAGCAGTGGTGTCACCAGGGTTGGTGTCACCCAGTGTAGTAATACATGATGTCACCCCTTCACCTATGGACCTCCTCCCTTACCAGACCACAGAGAATCCTTAGGACACCCTCTCCTCACTTATGGGCATAGCTAGGTTCCAGAGACCAGGTCATTATGTGAAATCAGTGTTATGCAAAAATAGAGGATGACCACATTAGAGCACAAAATGGAGGATGACTACGTCATTACATAACTGCCATATTACATCATTACATAACTGCCAAACCACTGAGAATCAGGTCCAATCAAGATGACACAACTTTAGCCATCAAAGTGAGCATTACTCTTGCCTTGCACCCCAGCATTTGTTACTGTTCATTACTGCCAGGTGTACATCATTAATGCACGAAATAGTCAGATAGAAGATTTTTTACTAGTGTTGTAATGCAAAATGTTGGATAATGCAATAGTCAATATAAGGAGAAGGTGTAATTTTTTTTGTACTAATGTTACTCAAATCGTAATTCCTGTATATCACTCCTTCTTTTCCTTTAATTACTACTTCATCCTCAAAAAAGTTATTGATATAGGTTCATGAATACTAATTACCACAATGTTGTAGCTAAAACACAAGAAAATTTGACGAAATCAGTGAGTATAAAAACACAGGCAATGTGGAAACAACAGAGTGTGCTTGTAGTGCATGCAGATGAAACCATGTTATTCAAAGTATCATTGTAATACGGTAATAATAACAGCTCTGACCAGAGACCATTTAGAACGTTCAAAAAGTAAATTAACATAAAGGTTTAGCCTTGGAGGTATATGGATAAATGTAACTGGGCTTACAAAAATGTTTTTATTGTTATAACTAACTACAGGGGTATTTTTATAAAAAATAACATATTTCTGCTAAAATACACGAAACTTTTATAGCCAGTCATTTTGGTGTCACCTCCTCTGACAGTGTCACCTGGTGTGGTCTGCATCCCCCACACACACACCTCTTCATCCTCCCAGTGACGCCACTGCAAGCAAGTTAGATTGCAGGTTATTCTCAATTCTCCAACTGACACTAACTCCTTCTCTTGCTGATCCGAGATTTACCAGTGTGGCAGGCAGCCTCTAAGATGGACCCCAGTAACGCTTACCTCCTGGTATTCATACCCTTGCACAATCTCCTCCTCTTGGGTATAGCTGGACCAAGTGGCTTTCTTCTAACCAATAGAATTCAGCAAAAGTGATGGGATGTCATCTCCATGGCTGTGTTGCAAAAAGACTGTGACTGCTTCTTACTCACCCTCTCTTGCCTGCTCGCATGCTCACTTTGATGAAGCCAGCTGCTTTGTTGTGAGCTGAGGTGTGGAAAGGCTCTCATGTTAAGAAACTGAGGGAGACCTCCAGCCAAGAGAAAGCAAAAAATTGAGACCCACATAGAACAACTAAAGAAACCTATAACAAAAGAAGAAATTGATTCCCAACAAAAAAAAAGCACTGGCCCTGATGGCTTCACTGGAGAATTTTACCACACTTTCAGAGAAGAGTTAACAGCACTACTACTAAAGATATTTCGGAGCACAGAAAAGGATGGAATACTCCCAAACTCATTCTATGATGCGAGCATAACACTGATACCAAAACCAGGTAAAGACACCACAAAAAAAAAAAAAAAAGAAAATTATAGACAAATATTTCTCGTGAACTTAGATGCAAAATCTTCAACAAAATTCTTGCCAATAAAATTCAACAACATATCAAAAAAATAATTCACCACGGCCAAGGGATGCATAACAGGCATGCAGGGATGGTTAACATTAGAAAAGCAATCAATTTAATCCATTACATAAATAAAACAAAAGATAAGAACTACCTGATCTTATCAATTGATGCAGAAAAGGCATTTGACAAAATCCCATACCCATTCATGATAAAAACTCTCAGCAAAATAGGAATAGAAGGGAAATCCCTCAACATAATAAAGGGCATTTATACAAAGCCAACAACCAACATCATCTTAAATGGAGAGAGTCTGAAAGCATTGCCTTGAGAATGGGAACCAGACAAGGATGCCCTTTATCACCACTCTTATTCAACATTGTGCTGGAGGTCCTAGCCAGAGCAATCAGCCTAGAAAAACAAATAAAGAGCATCCAAATTAGTAAGGAAGAAGTAAAAAACTCTAAAGAATCCTCAAGAAAACTACTGGAACTAATAGAAGATTTCAGGATATAAGATAAACATACAAAAATCAGTCAGATTCCTCTACAACAACAAAGAGAACATTGGAGAGGAAATCACCAAATCAATACCATTTACAATAGCCCCCAAGAAGATAAAATACATAGAAATAAATCTAACCAGAGACATAAAAGACCTATACAAAGAAAACTAAGACTTTACTGCAAGGAACCAAAAGAGACCTACATAGGTGGAAAAATGTACCTTGCTCATGGTTAGGAAGACTCAACATTGTGCAATTGTCTATTCTACCCAGGGATACAATGCAATCGCAATCTAAATTCCAATGGCATTTTTTAATGAGATGGAGAAGCAAATCACCAACTTCATATGGAAAGGGAAGAGGCCCCGGAAAAGTAAAGCATTACTGAAAAAGAAGAACAATGTGGGAGGCCTCACACTACCTGATTGTATAACATGTTATATTGCTGCAGTAGTCAAAACAGCCTGGTACCAGTACAACAAGAGATATATACACCAGTGGGACAGAATTGAGAATCCAGACATAAATTCATCTACCTATGAGCAACTGATATTTGAAAAAGGCCCAAAGTCAGTTAAATGGGGAAAAGACAATCTTTTTAACAAATGGTGCTGGCATAACTGGATATCCATCTGCCAAAAAATGAAACAAGACCCATATCTCACATCTTGCACAAAAACTAACTCAAAATGGATCAAAGACCTAAATATAAAATCTAAAGTGACAAAGGTCATGGAAGAAAAAACAGGGAAAATGCTAGGAGCCCTAATTCATGGCATAAACAATGTACAAAACATTACTAACAATGCACAAACACCAGAAGAGAAACTAGATAACTGGGGGTTCCTAAAGACCAAGCACTTATGCTCATTCAAAGACTTCACCAAAAGAATAAAAAGACAACCTACAGATTGGGAAAAAATTTTTGGCTACGGCAAATCCGATCAGTTTCTAATCTATAAGATATTGCAAAACCTTAACAACAAAAACACAAATGACCCAACTAAAAAATGGACAAACATATGAACAGGCACTTCTCCAAAGAACACACTCGGGTGGCTAACAGATACATGAGGAAATGCTCACAATTATTAGCCATTAAAGAAATGCAAATCAAAACTATAATGAGATACCAGCTTACCCCAACAAGGTTGGCATTAATCCCCAAAACATGAAATAATAAATGTTGGAGAGGTCGTGAGAGACTGGAACACTAATACACTGCTGGAGGGAATGTAAAATGGTTCAACCACTTTGGAAATAAATTTGGCACTTCCTCAAAAAGCTAGAAATAGAAGTACCATACGATCCAGCTATCCCACTCCTTAGAATATATCCTAGAGGAATAAGAGCCCTCACACAAATAGATATATGCACACCCATGTTCATTGCAGCATTGTTTACAATAGCAAAAAGATGGAAACAACCATGGTGCCCGTCGACGGATGAATGGATAAACAGATTATGGCATATTTACACAATGGAATACTATATTACACAACGATAAGGAACAGCGATGAATCCGTGAAACATCTCATAACATGGAGGAATCTGGAAGGTATTATGCTGAGAGAAATTAGTCAGTCACAAAAGGACAAATATTGCATGAGACCACTATTATAAGAACTCAAGAAAAGGTTTCTTTGATGGTTATGAGGGTGGGGAGGGAAGGAGGAGGTATTCACTAATTAGATAGTAGACAAGAATTATTTTAGGTAAACAGAAGGACAACGCACAATACTTGTCATCAGGAAGGCCCTGTTCCTGGAGAAGGACATCATGCGTGTTAAAGTAGCTGGTTGGCAAAAAAGAGGAAGACCTTCAATGAGTGAATAACACAGTGGCTGCAATAATGGGCTCAAGCATAGCAATAAGTGTGAGGATGGCACAGAACTGGGCAGTTTCTTTCTATTGTATATAGAGTAGCTATGAGTTGGAACTTACTCTATGGCACCTAGCAACAACAACAAGCCCACGAAAAACTTATTCCTGCCAACAAACATATGCATGAGTGTGGAAGAAGATTCCCCTCTCCCTCAACTGAACCTTCAAATGAGACCACAGTTCTGGCCAACACCTCCATTGCAGTCTTGTGAGACACACTGAGGTAGGTGCACCCAGTTATGTAGTGCCCGGATTCCTGACCCACAGAAACTGTTAGATTATAAACGGATATTGTTTTAAGCCACAAAGTTTTGGCATAATTTGTTACATGAAGCAATAGATAACTAATTTAACTAGTACAGTCAGTTATATTAGTCAGTTATATACCCCGCTTAGGGAAAGGAAGGGAAGGAAAGAGAAAGGAAGGGAAAAGAAGGAAGAGAAGAGAAGTGAAGGAAGTGAAGAGAAAAGAAATAAAAATTCATTATAAATGTTAAGGGTAAATACAATATTACAAAATTTTTATTTTATATATATTTTACACACTAGGTCATGATGTAAAATGTATTTCTTACAGCGAGTTGGATCAAAAAATGTTTTAAAGGGCTGTTGTAAAACTCAAATGAAATAATCAGCAAAATCCAACCAAATTTTAAGGCTTGGCTCAAGTCCTACCTTTCTCTAAAGCCTCCTTTCACCACTCTAGCTCACTGGTTTTCTCCAACTCCTCTTGGAATATAAGACCTACAAGAATTTAGTGTCAAGGATGCAATGTCTTGTGCCAGTTATATAAACATAAATTGTTATGCATGTTGTGCTTGGCGGGGGGTGTGTGTATTTCTATCAAAGTAAGTGGCAAGATACTTGAGAACAAGAGCTGTAATATCACTTTCTAGTAAACTCCATATTATATATTTTGGTGAGTATAAAGCTTATAAAGGAAACGCATTTGGATCACCTTTGGCGATAGAGCTTTGTTGTAAAGAAGTACAGGAATGCAGCATAGCACTGCAATTGCTCTCTTGTGGTTGACTGAAAAATGTCCCCCAAAAGATATCCATGTCCTACTTCCTGGAACTTCTGGCTGTTATGTCATATTGAAACAGGGTCTTTGTAGATGTGATTACGTTAAGGGCCTTGAGATGAACAGATTATCCTAGATTATAAGGGTGAGCCCTAAATGGAATCACATACATCCTTTTAAGAGAAAGGCAGAGGGAGATTTGACATAGACCAAAGAGGAGAAAGTGATGTAAAGACAGAAACAGAGATATAGAGGAGGGATTCAGCCATAAAGAATACCAACAGCCATCAGAAGCTGGATAAGGAAGGAACACATTCTCTCCTAAAGCCTCTGGAGGGAGTGTGGCCCTGCTGACACATTGATTTTAGCCCAGTAATACTGATTTAATGAATGAAGATGAATGTGGCATCAGGATTGGAGGAAGACTCATTAAGAATCTGCAGTATGCAGATGGCGCAACCTTGCTTGCTGGAAGTGAAGAGTACTTGAAGCTCTTACTGATGAAGATCAAAGACTATAGCCTTCAGTATGGATTACACTTCAATATAAAGAAAAACAAAAATCCTCACAGACTGGACAAATAAGCAACATCATGATAAATGAAGAAGAGATTGAAGTTGTTGAGGATTTCATCTTACTTGGATTCACAATCAATGCCTATGGAAACAGCAGTCAAGAAATCAAATGACATATTGCATTGGGCAAATCTGCTGCAAAAGACCTTTTTAAAGTGTTAAAAAGCAAAGATGTCACTTTGAGGGCTAAGGTGCTCCTGACCCAAGCAATGGTATTTTCAATCGCTTCATATGCATGTGAAAGCTGAACAATAAATAAGGAAGGCTGAAGAAGAATTGATGTCTTTGAATTATGGTGTTGGCCAAGAATACTGAATATACTATGGACTGCCAGAAGAACAAACAAATTTGTCTTGAAAGAAGTACAGCCAGAATGCTCTTTGGAAGCAAGGATGATGAGACTTTGTCTCATGTACTTTGGACATATCATCAGGAGGGACCAGTCCCTGGAGAAAGACAACATGCTTGATAAAATAGCAGGTCAGCAAAAAAGAGAAAGACCTTCAAGTAGATGGATTGACACAGTGGCTGCAACAATGGGCTCAAACATAGCAACAATTGTGAGGATGGTGCAGGACCAGGCAGTGTTTTGTTCTGTTGCACATAGGGTAGCTATGAGTCGGAACTTACCTGATGGCACCTAACAATGACAACAACAATACTGATTTTGGACTTCTGGACTCCAGAACTGTGAGAGAATAAATTTCTGTTTTTCATAACCACCTAGTTTGTGGTTATTTGTAATTGTGGCCATAAGAAACTGATACTCTCTTAATATTCTTTTTACCGTTGGTTGCAAGAATTCCCAACATTGTGATATGCAAGGGGCTTTATAGACTTCAAAACCATTATTTCTTCACCTTTCTCAGGAGAATAACCTGAAATGCAGTAACCAACTTTCTCTCCAAAGGAAGCTATTAGAGGCTTGGTTAGTTTATTGCCACCTAATATAAAATTCCCCCCAAGTGTCTGTCAGTTTGTCACACTGTGGGGGCCTGTGTGTTACTGTGGTGCTGGAAACTATGCCACCGGTATTCAGATACCAGCAGGGTCACCCAACCAGGACAGGTTTCAGCTGAACTTCCAGACTAAGACAGACTAGGAAGAAGGACCCGGCAGTCTACTTCTGAAAAACATTAGCCAGTGAAAACCTTATGAATAGTAGTGGAACATTGTCTGATATAGTGCTGGAAGATGAGCCCTCCAGGTTGGAAGAATTGACGATTAAAGACCACGGCCTTCAGTATGGATTACACCTCAACATAAAGAAAACAAAAATCCTCACAACTGGACCAATGAGCAACATAATAATAAATGGAGAAAAGATTGAAGTTGTCAAGGATTTCATTTTATTGGATCCACAATCAACAGCCAGGGAAGCAGCAGTCAAGAAATCAAAAGACGCATTGCATTGGGTAAATCTGTTGCAAAGGACCTCTTTAAAGTGTTGAAGAGCAAAGATGTCACCTTGAAGACTAAGGTGTGCCTGACCCAAGCCATGGTATTTTGGATTGCGTCATATGCATGTGAAAACTGGACAATGAATAAGGAAGACCGAAGAAGAATTGATGCCTTTGAATTGTGGTGTTGGCAAAGAATATTGAATATACCATGGACTGCCAAAAGAATGAACAAATCTGTCTTGGAAGGAGTGCAGCCAGAATGCTCCTCAGAGGCAAGGATGGCGAGACTGCGTCTTATATACTTTGGACATGTTGTCAGGAGGGATCAGTCCCTGGAGAAGGTCATCATGCTTGGCAGAGTACAGGACCAGTGGAAAAGAGGAAGACCCTCAATGAGGTGGTTTGACACAGTGGCTGCAACAATAAGCTCAGGCATAACAACGATTGTAAGGATGGCTCAGGACTGGGCAGTGTTTCATTCTGTTGTGCATAGGGTCGCTATGAGTTGGAACTGACTCGATGGCACCTAACAACAACAACAACAACAATATAAAATATTCCTAGTAGGCAGTGATCTTGACAAATTATCTCAAGGCTATCGGAATCTTTCATATCTATACCATTTTGGTAACTTTTGGGTCATTCCAGTCTTAATCAGTTTCCCTAGATGCAGAGCCTGAGACAGGGATTTTTGTCCAAAAGATTGATAGGGAGATGTCCTCAGGGTAAAAGGAGTGAGGAAAGCAGAATAGAGGGAAGCAGAGCAGATAGGGGGTAAACTAAGTCAGATGTGATCTCAGCTAGAGACTAGCTTTGGTCTGATCACACATGAAGGCTCTGGAACAAAAATCATAGCACAAACTTAGTCCCAATATGAGGCAATGGGGCCAGGCTTTGTATCCCTACCCTGTCACTCCAAGATTGGGAAAGAGGGGTTGGGCAGGGCCAAGATGGTGGAATAGCCAGACGCTTCCTGCGAACCCTCTTACAACAAAGATCCAAAAAAAGCAAGTGAAATGATTATATTTATGATAAGCTTAGGAGCCCTGAACATCAAAGGAAAAGTTAGAAAATGGTTTGAGCAGCAGGGTGTGGAAGGTATGGTTCAGAAGCAGAGAGGAGTTGCTAGACCTGAATAACTGGGATCCCTCAGGCACTATTCCCAGGAGCAGCTGCAGTGGGCTGGCACTAGTGTTCAGCTGCAGTTTCCTCGGGGGAAGCAGCCAGCTGCACAGCCTACTCACACCTCCGGAACCAGAGAATAATGGCACTCTCAGCAAAAGCTAAGTACTTGCATACATTTTACCGCACCCCTCCCCACCCCAAACCAGCTTCGGTGGCTGTTGATTTCCCTGGGCCTGAGATACGCCCTGTTGAGTGCCCAGAGCCATCCTCTCAGCCTTGGAGAAAGAATAAATTTGCAGCTGGGGGAAAAGATAATTTTCCAGCTCCACTAACCTGGGGAGCTCAGGCCAGAAGTAGCTCCTGTCCAGGTATAAACGGTCAGTGGAATCTGAATACCTTTCCCCCCTGCATGGACCTGCGTGGGCCTATTTCAGGAGAATAGGCTCTTGTTGTCAGACTACAACTGTTTCAGCTGTGTGGTGGAGAAGTGGGTATTTGATGTTTGACACTGCTTTGCCTATTAAACAGGGTTTTCACCTACCCACATCAGGGGCCTAAAGACTGGTGGCTCCACTCAGGTCACCCAGCCACCCATGATAGGTCCAAGGATAACTGGTACCTCTCAATCCTTACAACCAAAAGCATTGGGTGCCCATGGTCCATCTACAGAACCTACCCACCTGTATGCTCTAAGGATGAGGTATGCGCTTTCCTCAGAGACACTCCAGGGATGGTTCTGAGCCCCTTGCCTTGTTCAGAGCATGACCACCTGCTGCAACCAAATACAGCTACCTATACCAATCACCCCTGCCCCTCTAAGACTGTAGGACAGAGCCTGCACCACACACTTGATGATCAGCTGCCTAGACACCTAAGCTGAATTCATACAAGATAAGTGAATGGACTGATATACCTGATAATAGCTCTAGCCATCTGGTGACAGGAAGTCAGAGTGCCAAAGGTGAAAATAATCAAGCTAGCTCACTCAAGCAACCCATTTGGGCATATCAAAACAAAACAAAGCAAGAAACTAATATAGTAAGCAAACATAAAATAAACTAATACAATAACTTATAGATGGCTTGGAGACAACAGTCAATATCAAGTCACATAAAGAAACAGACCATGATCGCCTCAACAAGCTCTCAAAACAAAGAATCAATGCCTCTTCTGGATGAAGGTGCCTTCCTGGAATTACTGGATGCAGAATTCAAAAGATTAATATACAGAACTTTTCAAGACATCAGGAACGAAACTAGGAAGGAAATCAGGCAATATGCAGAACAAGCCGAGGAACACACGGATAAAGTAGCTGAAGAAATTTAAAAGGTTGTTCAAGAACATAATGAAAAATTTAATAAGCTGCAAGAATCCATAGAGAGACAGCAATCAGAAATTTAGAACATTAACAATAAAATTACAGAAGTAGACAACTCGATAGAAAGTCAGAGGAGCAGAATTGAACAAGCGGAAGGCAGAATTGGTGAACCTGAAGACAAAGCACTTGGCACCAATATATTTGAAGAAAAATCAGACAAAAGAATTTTTAAAAAATGAAGAAACCTTAAGAATCATGTGGGACTCTATCAAGAGAAATAACCTACAACAAGTGATTGGAGTGCCAGAACAGGGAAGGATAACAGAAAATACAGAGAGAATTGTTGAAGATTTGTTGGCAGAAAACTTCCCTGACACTGTGAAATATGAAAAGATATCTATCCAAGATGCTCATCAAACTCCACATAAGGTAGATTTTAAAAGAAAGTCACCATGACATATTATAATCAAACTTGCCAAAACCAAAGATAAAGAGAGAATTTTAAGAGCAGCGAGGGATAAATGAAAAGTCACCTACAAAGGAGTGCCAATAAGAATAAACTCAGACTACTTGGCAGAAACCATGCAGGCAATAAGGCAATGGGATGACTTATTTTAAAAATAGAAGGAAAAAAATGCCAGCCAAGAATCATACATCCAGCAAACCTGTCTCTCAAATATGAAGGTGAAATTAGGACATTTCCAGATAAAGAAAATTTTAGGGAATTTGTAAAAACCAAACCAAAACTACAAGAAATACTAAATGAAGTTCTTTGGTTAGAAAATCAATAATATCAGGTATCAACCCAAGACTAGAACACTGGACAGAGCAATCAGATGTCAACCCAGACAAGGAAATCACAAAAATAAATCAAGATAAAAAAATGTTCAAAACAGGGAAACAGAGATGTTATTATGTAAAAGAAGACAACATTAAACCAATAAAGAGGGACTAAGGAATGTAGTCATAGATCTTTCATATGGAGAGGAAGACAAGGTGATGCAAAGAAATAAAAGTTAGGTTTAAATTTAGAAAAAATAGGGGTAAATATTAAGGTAATCACAAAGAAGACAAATCATCCTACAAGTCAAAATAAAATACAAAAAAATAAAATAAAAATAGAGACTGCAGACACAAAATCAACAACAATGAATATGAGGAAAAGGCAATATATAAACTACTCAGCCCAAAAAATTAAGTGCGAAAAAGAAACTGTCAACGACACACAAAAAAAGACATCAAAATGGCAGCACTAAATTCATACCTATCCATAATTACGCTGAATGTAAATGGACTAGATGCACCAAAAAAGAAGACAGAGTGGCAGAATAGATAAAAAAAAAAAAAAAACAGGATCCATCTATACGCTGTCTGCAAGAGACACACCTTAGACTTAGAGCCACAAACAAACTAAAACTCAAAGGATGGAAAAAAATATATCAAGCAAACAACAATCAAAGAAGAGCAGGAGTGGCAATATTAATTTCTGACAAAATAGACTTTAAAGTTAAATCCACCACAAAGGATAAGGAAGGACACTGTACAATGATTAAACGGACAGTATACCAGGAGGATATAACCATATTAAATATTTATGCACCTAATGACAGGGCTGCAAGATACATAAAACAAACTCTAACAGCATTGAAAAGTGAGATAGACAGCTCCACAATTATAGTAGGAGACTTCAACACACCACTTTCAGTGAAGGACAGGACATCCAGAAAGAAGCTCAATTAAAACACGGAAGATCTAAATGCCACAATCAACCAACTTGACCTTATAGGCATATAAAGAACACTCCACCCAACAGTAGTCAAGTATACTTTCTTTTCTAGTGCTCTTGGAACATTCTTAAGAATAGACCACATATCAGGTCATAAAGTGAGCCTTAGCAGAATCCAAAACATTGAAATATTACAAAGCATCTTCTCTGACCATAAGGCCATAAAAGTAGAAATCAATAACAGAAAAAGCAGGGAAAAGAAATCAAACACTTGGAAACTGAACAATACCCTGCTCAAAAAAGACTGGGATATAGAAGACATTAAGGATGAAACAAAGAAATTCATAGAATCCAATGAGAATGAAAACACTTCCTATCAGAACCTTTGGAACACAGAGAAAGCAGTGCTCAAAGGTCATTTTCTACCAATAAATGTACACATATAAAAAGAAGAAAGGGCCAAAATCAAAGAATTATCCCTACAACTTCAACAAATAGAAAGAGAGCAACAAAAGAAACCCTCAGGCACTAGAAGAAAACAAGATTGGGAAAGAGGAAGAGTTGGAGGGAATTATGGTCTCTCAGATAAAGAAATGCCAGTTCCATTGGCTTGTTAAAAAAAAGACTGATAAAAATATTTGTAAAGAAAACCACACATGCAAAGCATTATATAAACAGTTAATGAGTTTAATCATTATAAGGAATTGCCTGGATAAATTTAGTTCAGTTCTGATGTGCTAGTTAAATGCGGTCAATGAGTATTGTTTATCATCCCTGACTTTGAACTTGTGGCTCCTCTAGCCAGTGGCACAGCATTTCAGCCTGAAAAACCTTGACCAGGTTGCAAAAAAAAAAAAGATCCTGCAATAGAATAACAGTGGAATGATACTCAGCTCAGAGAATGATTGTAAATGGCATTACACAAAGGTGAAAACATATTCTTACAGTCCTGTGGAGAAATCTCTCCGTGACAGGTAAAGTCTACAAGTCAACTAAAGCAGCCTCTGAGGGGTTTATGACCACATTATCACCCTTATTTGAGACCAAGGTGAAAGGCATGATCCAAACATGGCCTAGATGGATACAGGGCTGTTTTTTTTTTTGTTGTTGTTGTCCTTCAGGCAGACAGAGTGAAACAGCAAAGTATCCACAGAGGTGTGAATTCCACTGCTCGTGTGGGAAAATGTGTGACCTTCAAAACGTAGATTTTGATCATTTAAGTCCAACACTTCCAGGAAAGTCCTTGAAATTTAGAAAACTTTTTGTGGATTTTCAAAACATTTTTGAAACATACTAGACGGCTGCATTTGCTGAACTCCGCTAGGAGCAAGAGTCTGGGCAGAGACCGGACAGTGAGGAGTGGAAATCACTACCACAGGGAGGCTAGTCATTCTTCACCAGAGTCCAGTGACCGAAAACACAATGCCCTCAGCTCTGTTCCTATCTGTCATTTACCAAATAGATTCTTGGATTTTACTGATGGATAAAAGTTAAATAGGTAGGTAGATAGGTAGATATGTACACAGAGAAAGAGAGAGAGAGAATGATAAATGGAGACTGAAACAACATTGCAAACTCTTATTTTTTAGGATATTTTAACACAACAAAATATCAAAAATATCATTCAGTATCATCATTACTGTTGTCATCAAGTCGACTCTGACTCATAGCCCTGTAAAACAGAGTAGAGCTGCTCCATAGAGTTTCCAAGGAGCGACTGATGGATTCCAACTGCCAACATTTTGATTAGCAGCCAAGCCCTTAACCACTGTACCACCAGGCCTCCACTATCATCATTAGTACACAAATAAAAGCCATTTGTATACCAAAAAAGAAGGAAGCACACAGTATCAGAATAAAAGGCAACCCTTTAAGTTGACATTTAGTTTTAGGACAAAATCTTTATATGCTTACTTTTTCATTTTATTCCCCATCAGCACTCTAAGTGCTCTGACAGCCACAATTTGAGACTTGAGCCCCTTTAAGCTTTCTCTTCCCATTCTTCTCATACAAACTGAAAAGAGCTAGGCTCCTTCTGGCTTTAAATCAAACCAAAAACACCAAACCCATTACAGTCGAGTTGCTTCCGACTCATAGGTCATGGAAACTTTTAAATCAGCCATTTCCCACTCTGGTTTTCTGAATACACGAGGGACTTTTAGATTATCAGTAGGGCTGCTAGGGAAAGTTTCAGTAACCTAGAAACTGAAATTTAACTTTTGTTTTAGATGTCTATGTCATTTAACACTATTAAAACTAAAGTTGAAAACATTATTTGTTCAACATTAACTGAGTGCCTGACTATGTGTCAGGTGCTATGTCAAGACATGGGGATTAAGACATGCATTTTTCCCTCACTTAAAAAAATCGCTGTAATAAATTGCATATGTATAATTAAATGTGCTCTTTTTACTGTACAATTCTAGGAATTTTGACAAACACATAAGTTGTGTAACCATCACCACAACCCAAATATAGGACTGTTCCATCAACCCCCAAAATTTCTCCACCTCTTTTTGCAAAAAGGGCAGTTGGAATTTTGACAGGCATTGCATTGACTCTGTTGTTCAATATGGGGAGTTGTGCCATCTTCACAAAAGTAAGTTTGTCTTCCAATCCATGAACATGGAATGTTTTCTATTATTTAAGTCTTCTTTAATTTTTGATAATATTTTGTGGTTTTCTGGGTATAAGTCTTTGTCTTCTTTGTTAAATTTTTTCCTAAATATCTTACCGTTTTATGCTATTTTAAATTGTTTTCTTAATTTTACTTTCAGATTAATTATTGCTGGTGTATAGAAATACAACTGGCTTTTTTATATTAATCTTGTATTCTACAACTTTACTTACCTTGTTTATTAGTTCTAATCATTTTTTTGCAGATTCTTTGAAGTTTTCATATATAAGATCATGTCACCTGAGATAGAGATAATTCTACTTTTTCCTTTCTAATCTGGATGCCTTTTATTTCCTTTTCTCTCCTAATTGCCTTGGCTAGAGCTGCAAGTACAATGTTGAATTAAAGTAGCAAGAGCAGACATTCCCAACTTATTCCTGAGCTAAGGGAAAAGCATTCAGTCTTTCACTGTTAAGTATGGTGTTAACTGTGGGTTTTTCAGAGTTGCCTTTGATCATCAGATAGAGGAAGTTCCCTTCTGTTTCTTGTGTTTTGAGTGTTTTTATTATGAAAAGGTGTTGGATTTTGTCAAATGCCTTTTCTGGGTCAATTGTGATGATCATATTCTCCAATTACCAATATTTGATGCATGATCTGAGAATATTGAGAAATAAAAAGAAATGAAGTAAGGAGGAAAGTACACATGGAAACGCTTTGGTGGAGCCTGGACCTATAGCTTTTGGCCTTCCCCTTCCGAACTTAAGCATAGGGCAAGGTGTTTTGACCTTGGTGGTTTATAGACGCTAATATTGGGCAAGAGGCTTTAAACTTCTTCCATGTGGTATTTTGACCTTAGCCAGTGATTAATGCTTATACAACTTTGTCCACAGGCAAGTGGCCAATTAATGTTAGAGAGACAGGAACTAAACAAAGAACAGGCTTTTGCAAAGAATTGCAGGGGAGAGGGGGCCAGTGCAAGGGGCACAAGAGGGCCTGACTAAGTGGGCAAGCTGGCTCATAAAGGTCCTCAGCAGACATGTGGTTGGCCATGTGGACCATACGCCAGCAAGCCCCAGGGGCTTTACTGAGCAGGTCCAGCTGGGCAAGGATTGCGGGCCCATGGGACCTTTGATAAGCACAGAAGCCTCAGGCCCATGATGGTTAACCCTAACTCAGCAGGCACGGTGGGGCAGAGATTCCACAGTAGAGAAGAGAGCTGACAAGCCTCTTAGGCATTGGCCAACTGAGCAATGTTTGCTGCTTGTAGACTACAAGGCAACTCTTCCACATGTGTTAGAAAGCACTACTGAGGTTCTAGTTTTGAAACACTAGTGCTGGGCCCAGGCAGGCAGTGCTGTATCTGTTGCCTCAAATTCTATTCTGCATTCAGGGCCGGGAGAATACTAGAGGAATTATCAAATGAATTCATGTGGTTTGTCTACAGGTTCTTAAAGGTTACTGCCTACCACAGATTCTCAAGTTAGCTCTGGACTGGTTCATCATGTAAGTGTTCACCATGGCTGTAGATTTCTCAGGCCCTAACTGTGGCTTCAGGCATACAAGTTAGATAATTTTATTCTAAGGAGGATATATCCCCATTTGTCCCTTGAGTCTAAGGAAATCTCAGTGAAAGTATTGTAAATCCCAAAATAAAATTATAAAAACATCAAGAACCTAGGACATTTCATTTGCTCAGGAAATCAGAGAGATACTCGAGGGGTTTGAAAAGTAGGCCTACAGAAAAGAAACAGGCTTAGAGAAATCGGGAAAAAACAGACTTATTAAAGTGGAGGAAGAAATCTTTTTCCTTGAGAGAAAGGTTACAGTTAAAAAAATTAAAAATTAAACAGAAGTGATGGGGGAAAAGAGGTATTAGCTTCAGGATAGAATAATGGAAAAGGCAATAGGAGAGTCATCAACATCTAACTGCTCTTAAGGAGGACAACTGTAGTTTAGTTGCTAGTGGATCACCTAAGGAACCCTGGTGTCACAGTAGTTAAGCACTGTTAACCAAAATGTCATCGGTTCAAACCCACCAGCCCCTGCTCTTTGGGAGAAAAGAACTGGTGATCTACTCCAGTAAAGATTAAAGGAAAAAAAAAAAAAAAAAAAATGCCATCAAGTTGATTCCAACTCATAGAGTAGAACTGCCCCATATGATTTCCAAGGCTATAATCTTTACGGAAGCAGACAGCCACATCTTTCTTCTGCAGGGGGGCTGGTGGGTTCAAACCTCCAACCTATGGGTTAGCAGCTGAGTGTTTAGCCATTGCACCACCAGGGCTCCTTCCCGTAAAGATTACGAATTATAAGAAACTTTATGGGGCTGTTCTACTCTGTCCTGTAGGGTCGCTGTGAGTAGTAATTGACTTGGCAGCACACAACAACAACAGATACAATGACCAGGACTGAAAGAATTCCCTTGGAAGGTGAGAGGCAAGATCTGAGAAAACAGAATGTAGTAACTCCCCCAAAGGAAGTAAAGGGCCTAGAAATATTTTAAGGGTATTCTTGAAAGCACAGAGGGATAGTTCTTGGTAGACGCACTCCTTTAAGATTTAGATAGCTCTATTCAGTGGGTACTAAAACCATCTGGACAGATTTGAGAGGGAAGTCTAGAAAGAACTGAGTAAAATGCCTAAAGCCTAACTGGGTGGATTAAAGGTCACAGCTATTGGAGAATTGCCCAGACTTCAAGGGAACATTCCCAAGAACTTTGTGGAGTTAAGATTTTAAAAGAAAGCACGGCAAACTGAAATGAGAGCCAGGAAGGACAAATATAGATTGAGACCAAGCCTGAGCTATGCTAATTTGGTGAACAAATATCTTCCAGCAGGGATTACCCAACTCAAGCAGGGGAAGGCAGACAAAATTTGTTTAAAAACAAAGATGTTTTTCACAGACCCAGAACTTACTGGCTTCATATTTTTCATTACAGGACACCTCATAATACAGTGGTATGCCTGAAAACAAAGGCCGGGACCAGAAAGCATAGAAAATGCAAAAAGAAAGCAAGCGGTGCTGAGAAAGAAAGAGGCCAGTTTAAGGAACAGATGAAGCTGTTAGAGGCTGGCTTAATTTTTTAGTGCTGCTGTAACACAAATACCACAAATGAGTGGCTTTAAAGAGCAGAAATCTATTCTCTCACAGTTCAGAAGACTAGAAGTCCAAAATCAGGGCACTATAAAAGAAGGCTCTCTCTGTTAGCTCTAGGGGAGGTTGCTTGTCTCCTTTAACTTCCGTAGCCCTGGTGTTCCTTGATTCCTCTGATACCTTCACGTGGCATCTATCTTCTCCCTTTTGCGCTTGCCCGCTTCTGCATATATGCTGCTTCTTATAACTCAGACATGACTAGGTTTAGGATGCACCCTACACTGACTGTCTTTTTTGAGTTAAACTTACCAACATAGGAATTTTGCTTTCTCTGAGGGAAAGAGGAGAGCATAACTCTTACGAAGGAAGCAAGAGCCATGTTAGTTTTTGCAAATTTCATCTCAAGAGGTAGGCACTGTTGTCTTCAACCTAACATAACAAAGAAAACCTTATTTCCAAACAGGATTACATTCACAGGTAAAGGGGTTAGGATTTCAGCACATATTTTGGGGGGACATAATTCAATGCACACCAGAGACTAAACTGAACATTCCCCAAAGTAGAAAGGAAACCAAAAAAAAAAACAGACCCAATGCCATCGAGTCGACTCTGACTCATAGAGACCCCATAGAACAGAGTAGAACTGCCCCATAGAGTTTCCAAGAAGCACCTGAGGGATTCAAACTGCCAACCCTTTGGTTAGCAGTCATAGCACTTAACCACAACGCTACCAGGGTTTCCAGAAAGAAAACAGCCAGGGAAAATAAAACACTAGAGGTATAATCCAGTGCTGTAGGGAAAGAGCTGACGGAGAAAATGCTACTCAAGACCATCCAGTGCTGTAGGGAAAGAGCTCACGGAGAAAATGCTACTCAAGACCTGGAACATTCAAAAGCAGACAGGATACAGTAACAGAAGGTGTACTTGGCAGAGTCTTTGCAGGCCTCTAAGCCCCAGGGAAGGAGCCCTGGTGGTGCAGTGGTTAAAGTGCTCAGCTGCTAACCAAAAAGTCGGGGGGGTTCGAACCCAGCAGTCGCTCCGTGGGAGAAAGATGTGGTAGTCTGCTTCCATAAAGACTGCAGCCTTGGAAACCCTATGGGACAGTTCTACTCTGTCCCACAGGGTCCCTGTGAGTCCAAATTGACTCAACAGCTGTGGGAAGCCCCAGGGACCCAAGCTTTCAAAGCAGCTTCAGTTCAGGAATTTATTTAACCTGGTTGTCCAAATACAACAAATGGAGAAGAAAGAACTTCCTCCAGGAGGCAGATTTTCAGACCTGAGCAATGTCATAGCAAGAGCCCATGAAAAATAGGCATTAAGCAAAGAATAGAAAATGTCTGCTTTACAAGCAATCCAGAATGCTCCTTAGAAGCAAGAATGGTGAGGCTACATTTTACATACTTTGTACTTGTTGTCAGGAAAGATCAGTCCCTGAAGAATGACATCATGCTTGGTAAAGTACGGGGTCGACAAAAAAGAGGAAGACCCTCAACCAGATGGATTGACACAGTGGCTGCAACAATGTGCTCAAGCATAGCAACGATGGTGGGCATGGCACAGGACCAGGCGGTGTTTTGTTCTGTTGTACGTAGGGCTGGTATGAGTCAGAACCGACTCAACGGCACCTAAGAACAGCAACAAGCAATAGTAAAGTCGAGGTCACAGACAGATGTGATGGGATGGGGGGTGAGGAAGGGGACAGGAACATAGGGCACAAAGACATAATTGGAATGAAGAAGTTTTGATTATAGTCGAAAAACCTTGTACGGTCACATACGTGTGTATATAGGCATGTATGGGTATGGGTAGACAGAAGCGTGTACATAAGGGGACTCAGAAGTATCTATATGTATACATACATACTTACAGATATGGGTGTGCATGCATATATATTAATAGAGGACACAGTTACAGATATTTCTCAGATATAACCAAATACCTTGTGAGATTGGTTTTCTGGGTTTGAAGGCTTAGGACCTTAATCTCATGGGACAACTCAGTCAACTGGCATAACCTAGATCATAAAGTTCATGTTCTACATCCTAGTGAGGTGAGTACCATCTGGGGTCTTAAGATCTTTTAAGCAGCCATCTAAGATACAGTTATTGGTTCCCACTTGTCAAGAGCAAAAGAGAAAGAAGTAAATCAAAGTCTCAGAGAAGAAAATAGTCTACAGGGTTAATAGCCAGGACTTCATCTATCTTGAGACCAGAAGAACTAGGTGGGGTCTGGCTACCATTAGTGACCATTCTGATCAGAACCACAGTAGATGGTCCATGACAAAATGGGAGAAAAACACAGAACAGAACTCAAATTCCTAAAAACTCCAGCCTTACTGGACCAGTTGAAACTAGGGGACTCTCTGAAACGATTGGCCTGAGATACTTTTTAAACCTTGAACTGAAACTATTCCCTGAGTTCACCTTTTAGAGAAATAACAGATTGGCATGCAAAATAAAGGCTATTACCCATGAGTATGGTGCTCTATTAAAAAACCATCTGTATGAGACCAAAAGGCCAACAATTACTCTAAAGCAAAGATGAGAAGATAAAGGGGCAGGGAAACTAGAGCACTGGAAATGGAACAACCAGAATGCAACTAAAGAGAATGTTGACACATTGTGAAAAATGTAACTAAAATCACTGAATGATTCATATAGAAATTGTCAGACAAGAACCTAATTTGCTGTATAAACTTTCACTGAAAAAACAATAAAATATTTTTTAAAAAGAAATTTTGATCATGCTATATAGAAAAGCATGGCAACTCAAATAACATGTGATGGCTAGGGCTGCCTCCAATGCAAATTTAAACAATGAAAGAAGGTAGCTATAACCTCAAATGCCACTTTCAGAGAGGAGAGGGTATACATAGGAGGATTTTGTCTTTGAGACAAGGCAGTGTATAGTGCAAGAAGATTTCTCCCCAGTAAATTTAAGTTCTCAGGTCATGGATTCTGGACAACTAGCATTGACTGACTAGCTTTTTAAAGAGACTGAAATCAAAAAGAGTTCTTCTGTCTTCCCTTCATCACTCAGAAACCACTGAAGTTCTGACTGAGACTAAGTAGAATAAGGAATTTGTGAGGATTGTTTTTGGACTTTAAGATCAGCAGCTACAACTTGGGATCAGGAACAGGAGGCACGTAGGCAGTCTCCCTTCTTTAGTGCAGGACAGCTCTCCCAGCTCTTGAGCATACAGGGCTCCTGTTGGCTCACTGAGGTCAGGCTCCTCTCCACCACCTAAGGACAGTCTCTTCTCCGCCCCCTGAGGACAAGTCTCCTCTTGGCCCCCTCTGGAGGGGCCTCCTCTCTCAGCCTTTATCCTAACCTCTGCCCTACTCGGGCAGGTGTTACACAGCTCTTTTATCTCTGCTGGTAAGTGCCATTCCAATGGCAAACCTCCTGCCCAAAGGCACTCAGATCTCTCGTTCTGTGGATCGGCTCACTCACTATAGCTGCCTTGCTAGAGGGGCCGAGATGTCCATTGTGCCATCTCATGTCAGTATCTTGGTTCTGTTGCCACTATTTCTCTGCCACGCTTGCCATCACTTCTTACCATCTTGTGCCTTCTCCAGTGTTACAGCTCTCTGTCTCCTGGGTCTAAGAGGTTCTCAACACAGGGACCCTGGATACAAAGGATGCACTCCACTCTCAGCTCTTCTGTCTTGGTGGTACTGAGTTCCACTCTTCCCATCTCTGGGATGGCTCATTTTAAGCCTAGTGCGATGGCAAAACTTCCAATCCCTTTGTTAGGGCTCCGTGCACCTTATTTGCATGGTCTGACCCCTGCAAGAGTTCCATGCACCTTATTTGCATTGTTAGCAAGCTGTCCAATCCCCTTGGTGGACCACAAGCACCTTTATTTGTATATTCCCACCCAATTGCTCTGTGGGAGTTACAAGACCATGCATGGCTGAAAGGGTCATATTAAGTAATTCACTGCACTGCAACTGTAAATGTCCCCTTATAAGAAAAAAGTGTTGTTGCAGGTGTGGTGAAGTTAGAGAGTTTGAGATGGAGAAATTATTTCAGAAGATCCAGGTAGGCACTAATGTAATCACAAGTGTTTTTATAAGACAGAACCAGTGGGAGGTTTGACCACAGAAGGAAGAAGGTCATGTGATGGAAACAGAGGGAAGCTGGGTCAGAGGGAGGAAATGCTACACCACTGGCTTTGAAGATGGAGGAAGGGGACATGAGCTGAGTAATACAAGGAATGCAGCTCTAACCACTGGAAAGGGCCAAGAAACAGATTCTTCCCCAGAGGCTCTCAAGGGAGCATGGACCTCTCCACACCTGATTTCAGCCCAGTGAAACTCATTTCAGACTTAACCTGAGAACTGTAAGAGAATAAATATGTATTGTTTTAAGTCACCAAGTTGGTGACAATTTGTTATGCAGAATAAGAAACTAATATATTAAAATGAATAAAATGGGTATATGCTATATTGAATTTATAAATATAGAAAAGACAAAAGGAGAAAAGGGGTTGGGCTTGAGTGAGACTGAGAAAGACTAGAGAAGGTGCTGGATATAACAAAAAATGAAGCTCGTGAATTCAGAAACAAAAGGCAGGAGGCTGAAATTCACAAATATCAGACAGCATCCACAGTAGTCACAAATGGAAGTCTTACTAGTCACGAAGATACAAGAACCCAAAAGGAAGGAAAAAAAGTTGAGTGAAAGCATAATTACACAGTGCGCGGGATTATTAAACCAGGATTATGTTAACTTTATTCCTACTATTTATTTAATTTATTTATACACTACCTTTAATGAGTCAGAATCAACTTGACAGCAAAAGGTTTGGGTTTTTTTGGTTTTCCTACAAAGACTGAAATGGAAGAAACTAGTTCATTTTTTAAATTTTCTTCTCCCTCTTCCGAGATACATAAACAAAAACCAGAAGAATGGCACAAAAATGAAGAAGAAGAAATTGCTTTTGGCTAAAGGCATGGAGCCGTACAGGAAGTCAGAGCACCTCTTTGTTCAGGGCAGCTTGGCCCCTGTGATGAGCTTAGTGAAAGGACTAGTGTCAAAGGCAAAAATTAATAACAGACATCTTACTTTGATTTTAAGGTTTTTCATACCCACGAAACCAAATATTAACCTTAAAAAAATTAATCCAGACAGCAGCTTTTTTCACTCAGTTTGTTAATCTTTTCTTTCTTGTTGGAAGCCAGGCTTACTTAATTGAAACTTCAAAAGATATCATGGCTGCAGGTGGCTAGAGAGCCAAAGACCACTTTGTGACCTGCTATCAGTTGATTTCAGTAAAAGGGAGAGGACAGGCTTCAACCAATCATGTTAAGTTTAGCCAACAGTTGATATTCTATTCTTCTTCTTCCTCTTTATAAGCTGCATTGTAACTAGCCCACTTTGAGCCATTTATTTTTGGAATCAGAAATGTTTCACTATATGCATAGAGAAGGTCTGCTCAGAATAAACCTTATGTTTTAATTTCTTTCAGTTTTGATTATTTTAATGCTAAATAGATCATTGTCTTGCTGATAAAGCAAATTGCTGCAAGAAAAATCATCAGATTTGAAATGTTATCCAGGCTTCCAAAATTAACTAAATAAAATTAAAAAGAAAAAAATGCAAAGCAATTTCTGACTTTGGACTCTATATAATAATACCATTACTCCAGCAACAGAAAACTCAACTGGGAAACAACCTGATTCCTTGGTGTTACAAGTAGAGTGCCTTTGCCAAGTGCTGTTCCATGTGATCCCTGGATTTTCATATAGACTTTTTCTTCCCATGTCCCTCAACCTTGGAAATCACCAAATGCTCTCTTAAAGGAGAGAATCCCTTTGCTGCTTTCCTCCTTTTGCAACATGAAAGGAATGCAATTGTATAGGATCATCCAAACAGTATAATTAGACTCATTCTTAAAAACAAAACAAAACAGGAAATGATGACTTTCAAAAAGAATTATTGCAAGAATTATTGGAGGGCAAAGGGCTAAAGGGAAGGGAAGGAAAGGAGCGTTGTGATCGGAGGGAGGTCATACAGGTGAGAGAGACAAACAAGAACTAAGTCTGTGTTCCTACTCCATTGAATTAGAGGTCTGGAAGGGTTTGAAAGGCTGAAGTGAACTCATGAGAAAACATTGAGGTGCTAAAGACTGTTGGAGCGCTTGGTGGCGCAAAAAGTTAAGCGACTTTTTTAACTACTGAACAAAATGTTGGGGGTTAAAATCCACCCAGAGATTCTTAGACAAAAAGCATGGTGATCCACTTCTGAAAGGTCACAGCCATGAAAACTCCCTAGAGAGAATGAAGAAAACTAAAGACACAAGGGAAAGATTACCCCAAATGACTAGTGGACCACAAGCACTACAGCCTCCACCAGACTGAGTCCAGCACAGCTAGATGGTACCTGGCTACACCCACCAACTGATCTGACAGGGATCACCATATAGGGTCTCAGACAGAGCTGGAGAAAAATGTAGAACAAAATTCTAACTCACAAAAAAAGGCTAGACTTACTGGCCTAACAGAGATTAGAGAAACCCTGAGAGTGTGGCCCCCAGACACCCTTTTAGATCAGTAATAAAGTCACTTCTGAGATTCACCCTTCAGCCAAAGATTAGACAGGTCCATAAAACAAAATGAGACTAAATGGGCACAGCAGCCCAGGGGCAAGGATGAGAAGGCAGGAGAGGACAGGAAAGCTGGTAATAGGGAGTCCAAGTTCAAGAAGGGGAGAGTGTTGACATGTTGTGGGGTTGGTAACCAATGTTACAAAATAATATATGTACTAACCAGAGAAGCTGGACTATACGAAGAAGAATGGGGCATCAGAATTGGAGGAAGACTCATTAACAGCCTATGTTATGCATATGACACAACTCTGCTTGCTGAAAGAGAAGAGAACTTGAAGCACTTACTGATGAAGATCAAAGACCACAGCCTTCAATGTGGATTACATCTCAACATAAAGAAAATAAAAATCCTTGCAACTGGACCAATAAGCAACATCGCAAAAAATGGAGAAAAGATTGAAGTTGTCAAGAATTCCATTTTACTTGGATCCCCAATCAACACCCATGGAAGCAGCAGTCGAGAAACCATAAGATGCATTAAAAAAAAAAAAAAAAAAAAAAATCTGCTGCAAAAGGCCACTTTAAAGTGTTGAAAAGCAAAAATATCACCTTGAAGACTAAGGTGCAACTGACCTCAGCCATGGTGTTTTCAATCGGCTCATATGCATGTGAAAGCTAGACCAGAAAACCGAACAAGAATTGATCCTTTTGAATTGTGGTTAGTGAAGAATATTGAATATACCATGGTCTGCCAAAAGAATGAACAAATTTGTCTTGGAAGAAGTACAACCAGAATGCTCCTTAGAAGCAAGGTTGGCGAGACTACATCTCACAGACTTTGGACATGTTACCAGTAGGAATCAGTTCCTGGAGAAGGACATAATGCTTGGTAAAGTAGAGGGTCGGCAAAAAAGAGGAAGCTCCTCAACAAGATGGATTGACACAGTGGCTGCAACAATGGGCTCAAGCATAGGAATAATTGTGGGGATGGCACAGGACCAGGCAGTGTTTTGTTCTGTTGTGCACAGGGTAGCTATGAGTTGGAACTGACTCAAAAACACCTAACAACGACAACATTAATTGTTTAATGAGAAGCTAGTTTGTTCTGTAAACCTTCATCTAAAGTACAGTTAAAAAAAAAAAAAAGAAAACACCCCAAAACGGTTCTGCTCTGCAACACATAGGGTACCCATGAGTCACTATCAACCCTATGGCAACTGGCTGAAAAGTTATTAAAGAAAGGGTAAACAGTCAGGTGTATCAATCACATGAAGTTATTTCCTGAGTTGATTGCAATTGTTAGAGGGAACATGTTCTATCTAATTCTGTAAGGGCCAAGAAAAAGGAGGGGTCAAGTGCCAAGAGTCAGGCAGGAGCCTACCTGGAATTTAGTCAAACTGAGGGGAATGTTAATGCTTTTCCTGGTCAGCCATTTTCCAGAACACAAAAGAATGGGGGGATTCCCAGGATCACAGAGTTTGGGTAAAATTCAACATTGACAGCCATAATTATATGCAGTGAGTGCAGTTGACTAGTAGATACAGCTATGGTTTAAAGACATTCAATAAGCATCTGATCATTTCAGTTCCCTTTTTCTGTTTAGGAATCAGGATTATTTTGGGGGACTCAGATATTTTTATAAACCCTACTCTGCCTAAATATTAAAAGGCTACAACAGGCCAGAAACTTTGGTCTTCTCACTGCATGCCCACTTGTTTCCTCTCCTCCCTGTGATATGACCCCATTTTGGACACAAGAAAACCTTTTATGGGGTGCCTGTGGGTGCAAATAACAGAACTCTGACTCACATAGACTGAAGCAAAAGAAGGAAATGTATCTCATGTAACAGGAGCTCCAGAAGAAGGGCTGGCTCCAGTACTACTTTACTGTGATTCTCTTGGCTTTACCGTCAGTGAGATAGCTACCTCCTCTAACTGGCAAGATGGTGGCCAGAGTCCCCAGCTGACAACATGGCTATCTCAGCTCCAGGCTGAAAACAAAGTTGCCTCAACTCCAGGCTGGCAAAATATATACTACAGTTCCTGGGTGACAAGATGGCTGTCATGGTTTTGTCCTAGTGGAAACACTGGACTGATGCACCGATAGAAATTAGAACAAAATTTTTATTGAAGGTATAGTTTCTTTCTGCAAAATGGAGAAATGCATGGCAATCAAACAGACTGCAGCACATGTTTTGCCTTGCAGATAGAACAGTGGGGTATTTAACAGGCAGACAAACAGTTTCACATCCAATAGGAGTGGAGCGGAAGGAAGGGAAATTTACAAGGGATAGTTAAACTACAAACTTTTTAACATCAATTTTTAGCCTAACACAAATCTCTTATTCCTGATACAATTTGATGGAAGTACTATTTCTAAAGTGAGTCGTATAAACATTCTTGATGTAGGGGGTTAGTGATAGATTGAAGGCTGAGTCAAACGTAGTTGGAGTACTGGAAATGTAAAATTGACCATTAGTTAGGAAAGTGCGAAGATTAAATCAGCTCTAAATCTGAAGTCCTTTGAAATGTAAACATTTACCGTCCAACTAAGGAGGGGTGAGTTAGGGCCTGGGGATTCACTGGATGAATTCCCTGAAAGCAGTTAAGATAGCAAGTTTACTTACCTAAGTTAAAATCCAAATCTCTGCACTCTTTTGTGCCACAGTTATTTACAGCTGTTGATCTGCCTCCTTATTTTAACAAACTTAGTCTCTAGCTAATTACAAATTGACAAAGAACTGTCAGAGATACAGTGGAAAAATTCCAATGAGTAATAATTAATTTGGGAGTCAGGACGTGGAACTAAGGCTTGATATATACTTATCTTGGCCATGAAGTTATTTACCCATCTAACTTCATTTAAAATTATCAGTCCTATTTCCTACCCTTCTGTTAAGCAAGGTACATTCTCTGGGGCCAACTGTGTAAATATTCTGTATAGGCACCAATTAATTTTTTATCCAGGTTAGAATCCTGACTCCAGTTTTCTTTGTTTTTTGTTTCTTAAGCACTAAAACCTTGACAAAAGGCTGAATGGTTTCTTTAAAAAAAAGAGTAGAAATGAAAATCTTAGTTTAATTTAGAGTGGAGTTTTTAATTTAGGTCTCAAGCCACGCAATTCAGATATGCCAGCACCCCAATGTCTAATATTCACGTACACAGTTCCAAGCTAAGATAGTTGCCATAGCTTCAAGCTGACAAAATGGCTGCCGTGACTCCAGGCTAGCAAGATGGTCATCATGTCTCCAAGCACAAGATGACTGCTCTGGATCCAAGCTGGCAAGATGGCTGCTGTGTCACCGTGCTGGCAAGACTAATGCTAAGGCTCACATGAGAAATGCCATTGATCCAAGCTGGCAAGACATATGCTGTATTTTCAGCCAATAAATCCAGCTAAGAAGGTGCATGAAAGAGACTGTGTCTTCTAGTATCTCTCTCTAGAAGCATGGAAAACTTTCCAAAAAGACCTGAACAAACTTTCTCTCAGGTGCCATTGATCAGAAGTGGGTCACTTTCCTTCCATTAAAATCTTCACAGTTCGGAGTGGGAACTAAAACCATCTACAACCAACTATAGCTTGCTGGCTATATTAAAATGAATTTATTATTTCACTGTCTTCATCAACATGACTTTACTATTCCATGAATCAGTAGCCCAGAAAGACCAGAGCTGCAAATGACCCTACTGGCTGACCTCAGGAAAATCCATTTAAAACTGCACAACTTTTCAATAAGTAACACCGTGTCAGCTTAAGCACCAAGAGTCTTTGAAACCCTCACATCACTGTGACCACCAATCTTAAACTATTATAACTTGATCCTTGTTGTTGCTGTTGTTAGGTGCTGTCAAGTAGGTTCTGACTTTCTGACTCATAGTGACCCTATGTACAACAGAATGAAACACTGCCCAGACCTCACGATCATTGCTATCCTTGAACCCATCATTGCAGCCACTATGTCAGTCCATCTCGTTGAGGGTCTTCCTTTCTTTCACTGACCCTCTACTTTGCCAAGCATGATGTCCTTCTCCAGGGATTGATCCCTAATGATAAAAATGTCCAGGGTATGTGAGACAAAGTCTCACCATCCTCTCTTCTAAGGAGCGTTCTGGCTGTACTTTTAAGATGGATTTATTTGTCCTTCTGGCAGCCCAATACTTCAGTATTCTTTGCCGACACTATAATTCAATTTTTCTTCATTCTTCCTTATTCATTGTCCAGTTTTCACATGCATTTGAAGCTATTGAAAATGCCAAGGTTTGAGTCAGGTGCACCTTAATCCTCAAAGTGACATCTTTGTTTTTTTAACACTTTAAAGAGGTCTTTTGTAGCAGATTTGCCCAATGGAATGCCTTGTTTGATTTCTTGAATGATGCTTCTGTCATGGATTGAATTGTGTCCCCCAAAAATATATGTATCAGTTTGGCTAGGTTATGATTCCCAGTATTGTGTGATTACCCACCATTTTGTCATCTGATATGATTTTCCTATGTGTTGTAAATTCTAATCTCTTCCTGTGGTTAATGAGGTAAGACTAGATTATGTTAAGGAGGATTAGGGTGGGATGTAACACCCTTGGTCAGGTCTCATCCTTGATCCGATGCAAGGGTTAGTTTCCCTGGGGTGCGGCCTGTACCACCTTTTATCTTACAAGACATAAAAGGAGAGAGAAGTGAGCAGAGAGACATGGGACCTCATGCCACCAAGAAAGCAGCATCAGGAGTAGAGCTCATCCTCTGGACCCAGGATTCTTGCGTGGAGAATCTCCTAGTCCAGGGGAAGGTTGATGACAAGGACCTTCCTCCAGAGCTGAGAGAAAGAGAAAGGATTCCTCTGGAGCTGATGCTCTGAATACAGACTTCTAAGCCTACTAGACTTGACAGAATAAACTTCTGTTTGTTAAAGCCATCCACTTGTGGTATTTCTGTTATAGCAGCACTAGACGACCAAGATAAATTCCATGGGCATTGACTGTGGATCCAAGTAAAATTAAGTCCTTGACCGCATTAATATTTTCTCTGTTTATCATGCTGTTGTTGATTAGCCCAGTTGTGAGAATTTTTGTTTTCTTTATGTTGAGGTGTAAGCCATACTGAAGGTTGTGTAGTCTTTGATTTTCATCAGTGAGTGCTTCAAGTCCTCTACACTTTCAGCAAGCAAGGTTGTATCATCTGCATAACCAGGTAGTTCATGAGTCTTCTTCCAAGCTGATGCCCCATTCTTCTTCATATAGTCCACCTTCTCAGATTATTTGTTTAGCATATGGATTGCATAAGTATGGTAAACGAATACAACTCTGACATACATCTTCCCTGATTTTAGCCCCGCAGTATCCCTTTGTTGTTCTGCCTCTTGGTCTATGTACAGGTTCCGTATGAACACAATTAAGTGTTCTGGAATTCCCATTCTTCACAACGTTATCCATAATCTGTTGTGATCCACACAGTTGAATGCCTTTGCATAGTCAATAAAACACAGATAAACATCTTTCTGGTATTCTCTGCTTTGAGCCAAGATCAGTCTGACATCAGCAATGAAATCCCTCGTTCCAAGTCCTCTTCTGAATCCAGTTTGAATTTCTGGCAGTTCCCTGTCGATGTACTGCTGCAACCTCTTTTGAATTATCTTCAGCAAAATTTTACTTGTGTATGATGTTAATGATATTGTTCAATAATTTCTGCATTCTGTTGGATCATGTTCCTTTGGAATGGGCACAAATATATGATCCTTACCCAATCCTAATTAAGTCCTGTATTAAAAGATCCACTTTAAACCAAAATCTCAAAACCTCAATACCCCGATTTTGTCCCCACTCCCCTTCTGTATTAGGATTCTTTGAAGTAAGTTTGTAAACAACAAATCCAACTTTATCTTATCAACAGGTTGTTTTGGTGATATTTTCAGGGAACAAGCATTTAACAAAATGTACATGAGTCAGGTGCTTATTTGAGAGCAGCTAACAACAACAAGAATCACCATGCAGTGGACTGAAACCAATCAGGATAGATGTACCACTGGAATAAATCTCCCCTGAAGGGGTGAGAACTTTCTGCCAACAAGGAAGAAAAGGGAATAAATGTCAGAGAGACAACCAATACTGTTTGCTTGGAAAAACATTTAAGCAAGGTCCTTGGATTAAATGTTTGTCCAAGGTCACTCAACAAATTGCCAGAAAAATCTGGCAGGAGAATCCAGTCTTCTCCACCCAAACTCTAAATTTTTTTGCCTGAGCAGGCATTGCTATTTTCCCTCATTTCCACCAGAGGCCTGGTAGGTTCCTTCCCTGCATCTCCCTAGGCACTACTGCCTCAGGGTGACTCAGGAGGAAACTCCTGTCCCTAGCCCCTCCTATTCTTCTTAACAGATTATAAAACCTGGCAGTGGGATGGATCACTTTTACATGGCCCTTGTTGCCATGGTCTCATAACTTCCATCAAATGACTGTGTGGGACTATGCAAATGAGGTGTTTGTGGGCCACCAAGAGGATTGGATAGGTTGCTAAAAATGCAAATAAGGTGCATGGAAAATTTGTGGGAGTGGGACCATGCAAATAATGTATATGGAACCCTAATGAGGGGATTGGTCAGTTTTGCCATCCCACTAGGCTTAAAAGAGAGGCAATCCCAGAGCAGAGGGAGACCTGACTACCATCAAGAAGAGATGGGAGCAAAGCACATCATTTGGACCCAGAATCCCTGCAATGAGACCCTTCTAGATTCAGGAGACAGAGAGAAGTGTAACACCAGAGACATTAAGATGCCAAGAAACGGTGGCAGAGAAACGGCAACAGCAGAGGCAGCAGAACCAGGAAACTGATAGGAGATAGCATGGTGAGCTTCACAGCCCATGGAGCAAGAAAGCTGAACACCTTTGGACAGGAAGCTTACTGGTGGAGTTGGGTGCCTCCAGGCATGTGGTGGAGCCAGGCTCGCTGGTTCACAGAACAAGAGAGCTGAGGGCCTTGGGGTCAAGGCTTACTCGTGAAGTTTGGTGCCTCTGGGCATTTATTGGCAGAGCTAAAGAACTTTGTAACACTTGCCCCAGTAGGGCAGAGGCTGGGGGCAAGAGAGAGGCCTGCCTGTGGGCGCAGCTGAGAAGAAGCTATCCTGACTGAAGAACTGTATCCTGAATTGTAACCTGTTACTTCCCTAATAAACTCTGTAACTCTGAGTACAGTCTCTGAGTTCTGCGTGGCCATTGCAATGAGTTAACAAGCCCAGCAAAGAAGTAGAAAGTGTTGTGAGAGGGACAACTTGTGTTAGAATTGTTAAAAGGTTGGAGGGTAGAAGTATGTCTGATCTCTGCCTCACAGGAACAGCCTTGGGCTGTTGATCTTGATTCTCCTTCCCCCTTGTGAAGTTACAGGGGGTCAGATGCCCCTCCCACTGTGCCATTTTTACAAACCTAAAACATTTACCATTCTGTGTACCAAAAAACCAGAATTAATTACTTTGATGGGTCACGATAATAGATTTTAATGTATGAGTTTGCCGTTAAGAAAAACATAATAGGGTCATAGTCCTCTTTTTCTTTTTCGTTTTCCATAGCCCGATTGTTTGAGGGCCAGCTATATTTCATTTTGGAGCCCTGATGGCACAGAGCTTAAGAGCTTGGTTGCTAACCAAAAGGTCGGCAGTTGGAATCCAGCAGCCACTCCTTGGAAACCCTATATGTCAGTTCTTCTCTGTCCTATCGGGTTCCTATGAGTCAGAATCTACTCGACAACAATGAGTTTGTATTTCATTTTGGACCATCCTTGTTACTGTTGTTGTTAGTTATAGTTGAGTTGGTTCCAACTAAAAGAAACCCCGTGTATAACAAAATAAAACGCTGCCTGGTCATGTGCCATGTCCTCACAATTGTTGCTATGTTTGAGACCATTATTGCAGCCACTGTGCCAACCCATCTTGTTGAGAGTCCTTTCTCTTTTTCACTGATCCTCTACTTTACCAAGCATGATGTTCTTCTCCAGGGATTGGTCCCTTTTGATAACATGTCCAAAGTATGTCAGATGATGTTTTCCTATCCTTGCTTCTAATGAGAATTCTGGCTGTACTTTGAAGACAGATTTATTCATTCTTCTGGCAATTCATAGTACATTCCACATTCTTTACCAACACCATAATTCAAATGCGTCGATTCTTCTTCAATCTTCATTCTTCCTTGTCCAGCTTTTGTATGCATATGAGGCTATTGAAAAAGTCAGGTACACCTTAGTCATCAAGTGACATCATTGCTTTTTTAAGATTTAAAAGACGTCTTGCAGCAGATTTGGCCAACTCAATATGTCATTTGATTTCTTGGCTGCTGCTTCTATGGGTGTTGATTATTGATCCAAGGAAAATGAAATCCTTGACAACTTCAGCATTTTTTTCTGTTTAACATGATGTTGCACTTGTAGTGTTTCTGTTACAGCAGCACTACATGACTAAGACAGAATTTGGTTTTAGGAGAGTGGGGTGCTGCTCCAACAGATATCTACAATGTGAAAGCAGATTTAAAACTGTGCATGGGCAGAGCTGGAAGAGTTTTCAAATGCCTAATAGTAAGAGCCTAGATTGCCCTGAAGAGACCATTGGTGGAATTATGGACATCAATTCTGGTGAGGACTCAGAAGGAAGTGAGGAGAGCTGTTACACCAGAAACTGTGCAGGCAACGAGAAGCAGCAGCAGAGAAAAGGGAGCAGCAGAGCCAGGAGACCGGAGTGAGACAGCTCTAGAGCTGACTCACGGATGGAGAGAGCTGAGTGCTTTTGCAAAAGAGGCTTCCTGGCAGAGTGGGGTGGCTCTGGGTACTTATCAATGGAGCTAGGCTTGCTTACCCATGACCCACAGAGCAAGAGAGCTGAGTGCCTTCCAGACAAAGTTTACCAGCAGAGTGGGGTGCCTCTGGGCACTTACCAGCAGATCCAAAGAGCTTTGGAACACTTTCCCCAGGAAGGCAGGTATGGACAGTAAGGCCTGAGGGGCTAAGAGACCAAGGACCCAGGAAGCAGAAGCTGAAGAGACAAGGAACACAAAATGCAGAGCAAGCTCAGTCTCAAAGGGTAGGGCCATGACCTCTGGAGTCTCAAAGGGTATAGCCATGGCCTTGAGTTACTAAGGGTGGGACCACAGCCTCCTAGCTTTCAAAGAGTCAGATCTTTGCCAGCTAGGTTCTGGAGTGTGGGGCTGCCTTTCATGAGTGCCAGTGGATCGAGCCAGATCCGCTGCCCAAAGCTGAGCAGATGGGTTGCCATGCCCAAGGGGCAGAAGAACAGGGACTGCCAGGGCTAATGGGGTGGAGTTGCCACTCAGATGGACTAGAAGAATGGGACCACCTAAAGCTGAGGAAGCAGAGCCTGCATTCCAACAGGAATGGAAGGTGGAGCTGAAGCCCAGGGCTGAGAGGCCTCCATCCAGAATCCAGGGAGTGTGGCCACCACCCAGAGTCTAGAGGGCAGGGCCATTGCCTAAATGGTCTCAGAGAACAGAGGGTTACTTTCAAGCCTTGAAAGCTAATGTAATGCATTCTATGGACTTGCTTGGTGCCTGTTATCCCTTCTTTTCCCCCAGTTTCTACCATTTGCAGTGGAAATGTGTACCTTGTGCCTGATCAACCATTGTATTTTGGAAGTAGATAACTTGTATTTTAGATTTCACAGGTGAAGAGGAATTTTTGGATTTTGGGCTTGGAGTTGATTTAAGACATATGATAGGGTGAACATGTTTTACATGTGACAAAGTATGAATTTGGGGGGACTAAAGGGTAGAATGTTAGAGATCAAATTGTATCCCCCCCAAAATGTGTGTCAACTTGGCTAGGCCATGATTCCCAGTATTGTGTGATTCTCCACCATTTTGTAATCTGATGTGATTTTCTTATGTGTTATAAATTCCACCACTGTGAAGTCAATAAGGCAGGATTGGAGGCAATTATGTTAATGAGGCAGGGCTCAATCTATAAGATTAGGTTGTATCTTGAGTCAATCCCTTTTGAGATATAAAAGAGAGAATCAGCCAGAGAGACAGGTGACTTCCTACCACCAAGAAAGCAGAGCTAGGAGCAGAAGGTGTCCTTTGAACCTAGAGTCCCTGAGCTGAGATACCCCCAAACCAGGGGAAGATTGACGAGGACCTTCCCCAGAACTGACAGAGGGAGAAAGGCTTCCCCTGGAGGTGGTGCCCTGATTTTGGACTTCCAGTCTCTTAGACTGTGAGAGAATAAATTTCTGTTTGTTAAAGCCATCCACTTGTTGTATTTCTGTCATAGTAGCACTAGATAACTAGGACAGTTGCTTATTGGTCCAGTGGTATCAGTTATAGTACCACTTGTTGACTAAGACAGTTGCTTATTGGTTCAGTTGTGAGAATTTTTATTTTCTTTATGGTAAGGTGTAATTGGACCATCTCTTCTTCTTTTTATCTGAAGTCTTTTCTTCTGTTAATGTTAAGATCAACTTTCTCCAGAAGATTTTGTTGTCCACCTTGGATCATCTGACTAAGGTGACCATATAATTTATTTTCAAATTGATCTGAAAACAGAGCTGCCTCAACTCTAGGCTGACAACATGAATACCACAGTTCCAGGGTGGCAAGATGGCTGCTATGGTTCCAAGCTCATAAGATGGCTAACAAAGATCCAGGCTGACAAGATGGTTGCCATGGTTCTAAGCTGACAAAATTGCTGCTGTGGCTCCAGTCTGACAGGATAGTTGCCATGGTTTCGAGCTGACAAGATGGCTGCCATGGTTTCAGGTTAAAATGGCTGCCATGGCTCCAGGCTGTCAACCAACACTTCCAGGCAAATCAAGCTATACCATTTCTGCAAATGGCCTTGCTTTGTTTATGGTCTACCTTCTGAGTTGACTACGTCATTAGTTAACTTTTCAAGTATCAATCCTGAGTCAAGTTTTTCTAGTTGCACATAAGTAAAACCCCTTAAGCTAGCTTAAGCCAAAAAAGAGTGGGGAGGGGCAAGGGATTTATTTTAAGGTGAGTGGACAATCCTATGGAATCCAAGAGCAAAGCGCACAGTAGGTTTCTTGAGCCCTTTGCAGAGCCAGTAGCAAGGAAAGTTTGGGAGCCAAAGATATTCATCAGACTGTGATCTGTGTATTCTCTTCAGGCGGACAGCCAAAACAGGGGCTAGATAGTGGAAGGGAAGGGTTAAGCTACACATTCTGACTTCGTTCTAGTTCCAGGAGAAACCACTAGAGTGAAAAATAAGGGGCTGGGGCAAATACTGGACAGAGTCAGTCTGAGATGCCCACGCAGGCACAGAACAACACACGCATGTGCAGATAGCCTCAACTTGTCCTCCAGGTGACATATTACAGAGATGTCGCCAACAGGGGAGGGGGATTAAGAGGAGCTCAGCCACCATTTTCCCTTCTCCAAGGCCATTTTTTGAATCCTGAACCCCAATGCAATTGTGTCCACTTGATGACAACAGCATTGTCATAGAAGTTGTCCACCAATCCTGATTGACCATGTTCTTAAATACACCCAGAAGAAAAGCCCCCACTCTGTTTCCCTCCCTGTATAAACCCCTGTGCCTGCTAATTGAGGAGCCATCTTGGGAAGGCAAGTCCGCATGTGCTCCTTTGCTTGACCAAACAAATAAAAGTTTTCTTTTGCTTTCACCCCACTCATGTCTCAGTGTTGTGCTGAGCAAGATCTGGAGGGTGGGTCCACTTCTCTCTGTTCATCAGCTTTAGACTTCTCTTTCTCTGGGAACACAAATAGAGAATTTGTGGGAAACTGTGGGGTGCAAAACTTCTGGCTCAGATGAATGCCTTCAAAAAGATGCCTCCATGCTGACTGGTCATGTGGTTTCCTAGTTCTTCATATTCAGCTATGCAAAAGGCCTGAGGTTTTTGTATTCACTGACTGCTCTGTTTTATACAGTTTTTTTAACTGCCTCCCTCACTTCCAGGGGGGTATTTGAAAATGTGTATGGGAATGTGAGGTGTTTCTCAAAATGTTGGGGGAATCTGGCACTTAATGAGAGTTAAATATCTGTCAATCCCCCGCATGTCTGTCAGTTTGTCATACTGTGAGGCTTGCATGTTGCTGTGATGCCGGAAGCTGTGCCACCAATATTTCAAATATCAGCAGGGTCACCCACCGAGGACATGTTTTAGCTGAGCTTTCAGACTAAGACAGACTAGGAAGAAGGACCCAGCAATCTACTTCTGGAAAGAATTAGCCAGTGAAAACCTTATGAATAGCAGCAGAAAATTGTCCGATATAGTGCTGGAAGATGAGCCCCCCCCGATTGGAAGGCACTCAAAAGACAATTGGGGAAGAGCTGCCTCCTCAAAGTAGAGTTGACCTTAATGTTGTGGATGGAGTAACGCTTTGGGAACCTTCATCTGCTGATGTGGCATGACCCAAAATAAGAAGAAACAGCTGCAAACATCCATTCATAATCAGAACCTGGAATGTATAAAGTATGAATCTAGGAAAATTGGAAATCATCAAAAATGAAATGGAATGCATAAACATCAATATCCTAATGCCTACAAAGAAAACCAGTTAATATGACTATTATTCAAATGTACGCATGAACCACTAAGGCCAAAGATGAAGAAATTGAAGATTTTTTTCAGCTTCTGCAGTTTGAAATTGATCGAACTTGCAATTAATATGCATTGATAATTACTGGTGATTGGAATGAGAAAGTCAGAAACAAAGAAGGATTGGTAGTTGGAAAATATGGCCTTGGTGATAGAAATGATGCTAGAGATCACATGATAGAACTTTGGGAAACCAATGACTTCTTCATTGCAAATACCTTTTTTAACCAACATAAACAGCAACTATACACATGGGCCTCGCCAGATGGAATACGCAGGAATCAAATCAACTACATCTGTGGAAAGAGAAGATGGAAAAGCTTAGTATCATCAGTCAGAACAAGGCCAGGGGCCAACTGTGGAACAGATCGTCAATTGCTCATATGCAAGTATCTCAGTCATCTAGTACTGCCATAACAGAAATACCACAAGTGGATGGTTTTAACAAAGAGAAATTTATTTGCTCACAGCCTAGTAGGTTACAAGTCCATATTCAGGGCATCATCTCCAGGGAAAGGCTTTCTCTCTCTGTCAATTCTGGAGGAAGGTCCTTGTCCTCAATCTTCCTCTGGTCAAGAAGCCTCTCAGGTGCAGGGACCCTGTGTCCAAAGGACACTCTCTGCTCCTCATGCTGCTTTCTTGGTAGTATGAGGTCCCTAACTTTCTGCTTGCATCTCTTTCCTTTTATCTCTTGAGAGATAAAAGTTGGTGCAGGCCATAAAAAAAAAAAAAAAAAAATACACCAGGGAAATTCCCTTTACATTGGATCAGGGATGAGACCTGGGTAAGAGTAGTTGGTGTTATAATCCTACCCTAATCTTCTTTACATAAAATTGTAATCACAAAATGGAGGACAACCACAGAATACTGGGAATCATGGCCTAATCAAGTCAATACACACATTTTTGGGGGGACATAATTTATTCCATGACAGCAAGTTCAAGCTGAAACTGAAGAAAATCAGAGCAAGTGCATGAGAGCCAAAATATGACCTTGAGTATATCCCACCCAAATTTAGAGACCATCTCAAGAATAGACTTGACACGTTAAACACTAAAGGCAGAAGACCAGATGAGTTGTGGAATGACATCAAGGACATTGTACATGAAAAGAAAGAGGTCATTGAAAAGACAGGAAAGAAAGAAAAGGCCAAGATGGATGTCAGAGGAGACTCTGAAACTTGCTCTTGAACATCAAGCAGATAAAGCCAAAGGAAGAAATGATGAAGTAAAAGAACAGAATGGATGATTTCAAAGGCAGCTGGAGAAGATAAAGCAAAGTAGTATAATGACATGTGCAAAGACCTGGAAATAGAAAACCAAAAGGGAAGAACATGCTCAGCATTTCTCAAGCTGAAAGAACTAAAGAAAAAATTCAAGCCTCGAGTTGCAATAGTGAAGGATTCTATAGGGAAAATATTAAATGATACAGGAAGTATCAAAAGAAGATGGAAGGAATACACAGAGTCACTATACCAAAAAGAATTAGTCAACGTTTAACCATTTCAGGAGGTAGCATATGATCAGGAATCGATGGTACTGAAGGAGGAAGTCCAAGCTGCAATAAAGGCACTGGTGAAAAACAAGTTTCCAGGAATTGACAGAATACCAATTGAGATGTTTCAACAAAAGGAGGCGGCGCTGGAAGTGCTCACTCATCTATGCCAAGAAATATGGATGACAGCTTCCTGGCCAACCAACTGTCTATTCCCAAGAAAGGTAAGCCAACTGAATGCAGAAATTATCAAACAATATCACTAATATCACACACAAGCAAAATTTTGCTGAAGATCATTCAAAAGAGGATGTAGCAGTATATCAAAAAGGAACTGACAGAAATTTAGTCTGGATTGAGAAGAGGACTTGGAACCAGGGATATCATTACTGATGTCAGATGGATCCTGGCTGAGAGCAGAGAATACCAGAAGGATGTTTACCTGTTTTATTGGCTATGCAAAAGCATTCAACTGTGTGAATGATAACGAATTATGGATAACACTGTAAAGAATGGGAATTCCAGAACACTTAATTGTGCTCATGAGGAACCTGTACCTAGATCAAGAGGCAGTTGTTCAGGTAGAACAAGGTGATACTGATTGGTTTAAAGTTAGGAAAGGTGTGCATCAGGGTTGTATCCTTTCACCATACCTATTCAATCTGTATGCTGAGCAAATAATCCTAGAAGCTGGACTATATGAAGAAGAACAGGGCATCAGGATTGGAGGAAGACTCATTAGCAACCTGCGTTATGCAGATGACACAACCTTGCTTGCTGAAGTGAAGAGGACTTGAAGCACTTACTAATGAAGATCAAAGACCAGAGCCTTCAGTATGGATTGCACCTCAACATAAAGAAAACAAAAATCCTCACAACTGGACCAATAAGCAACATCATGATAAACAGAAAAAAAATTAAATTGTGAAGGAGTTCATTTTACTTGGATCCCCAATCAACACCCATGGAAGCAGCAGCCAAGAGATCAAAAGTTGCATTGCTTTGGGCAAATCTGCAGCAAAGGACCTTTTTTAAGTGTTGCAAAGCAAAGATGTCACCTTGAAGACTAAGGTGCGCCTGACCCAAGCCATGGTATTTTCAATCGCATCATATACATGTGAAAGATAGACAATGAATAAGGAAGATGGAAGAAGAATTGACACCTTTGAATTGTGATGTTTGTGAAGAATATTGAATGGACTCCCAAAAGAACAAACAAATCTGTCTTGGGAAGAAGTACAACCAGAATGCTCCCTAGAAGCAAGGATGGCAAGACGGCATCTTATGTACTTTGGACATCTTGTCAGGAGGTATCAGTCCCTGGAGAAGGACATCATGCTTGGTAAAGTACAGGGTCCGCAGAAAAGAGAAAGACCCTCAATGAGATGGATTGACACAGTGGCTGCAACAATGGACTCAAGCATAAAACACTCGTGAGGATGGCACAGGACCGGGCAGTGTTTCAGTCCATTGCCCATAGGGTCGCTATGAGTTGGAACCAACTCAAGGGCACCTAACGACAACAGCAACAATGAAAGGAGGGGAACAAGATACTAATTGTTCTTCATTGCAAGGGACAGCCATATACAGTACAATGAATTGCTCAATCCCACCCCCATCTCTACCCTATCAGCACCTCCTACCCTACTAAAATGCCAATAATGCTCTCACTGAGAGATACTGAAACACCCTGCTGCCGGCAGGAGCCTGGATGCCCAAGTGTGAAATATGTCACTGGCTTGAAATGAAGCATAGTGTTCTATTCAGATTCTGTCAGCAGGCAGAAAAACACTTTCAACGGTCCTCAATGCAAAAATGAAAACTATTTATTAAAAAAGTGAATTTTGTTGTTGCTGCCTTTATACACTAGCTGACCTCTGTGTGCCAGATGTCACTCAGAAATATTTCTGGTCCTGACTATGTTAAATGAGAGCCACTGAACGAAACCTCATAGAAGAGCACTGAGAGAAGTCATTCCCACACCCCCAGGACGCTCCGACCTTCTTCAGAAAGAAAACTTAAAAATTTCCCAGATTGAGCATGCTATGTAGGCTGACAAAGCTGGAGGGTGTTAAAAATAGCCTATGTTGATGCCTGGGATATTTCATCCAATCTGATCAAAGCACTTGCCAAATGTCAGATCCTTCTATCACCTGGTTTTCTTCAGCTTTCCTGTCTGTTGTTTCCCACACTGAGTTGAGGGGGCACTTGCCCTATAAACCACAAGGCTTTGAAGCACAAAATCTAGATGGACTTGAACTGGTTCAGTTAGTGGGTCTGCAATTACTTCTAAGATGGAATTTTTGGCTTTGCATGTCATAGATTCTTGAAAGGAGCAACTGAGCAGAGAACCCTAATGCGTACATGAAGTCTCAGTGGCTGGCACTGTTCTTCCTTAACCCCACCCCCATGTCCAGGGTACATGGCCTTCCTCACCTTGTGCTGTGACTCAGCCAGGCACGTGGTTATGGGTGGAACCTGGGCTCCACCCAAGCTGATCTTTTGGAGAATACTTCAAACTGCTTATATCTAGTATCATGAAGCAGGGAGGAGGCTTACATTGACATCTTCAATAGCTTTCCTGGATGACAGAGGAAAAAGAAATCCTGAGATGCAAAAAAAAAAAACCTCATCAGCTTCATCAAACTTCACAGCAGAACAGCTTCACTGCCTTTATTATTAATGAAGTCAAAAAAGAGTCTGAATTTTCCATACAGGAAGCACAAAGGGTAAACGTGATAAACACTCTTTGCTTACCAGGCTCAGGTGGACACTTTTCATGACAGGCAGCTCAGTGTGTGAGCAGCTGGCCTGCAATCTAGCTGCAGGCCTGCTGTGTGTGCAGGCAGAGGCCCAGTGCACAGGCCTCACGTAAAATAATCTCAGCTCACCTGCACATTCTCTTAGGCAGAATTCAGGGCAAGAACCAATTCAGGTCTGCTTGGTCATACAGGTTTTTGATGACAGAGTTAAATTTTACCTGAGGCCCATGATCCTGGAGAGTAGGTTGACTAAATAAATCCTTCCACCCTTCTGTTCCAGGAACCTGCTTACTGAAAACAACTGAACAAAACAAAGTTACTGATTTCCTCTGTTTAAATAAACTTTAAAATATGCTTTTATTCTTACTTTATCTCCCCAACCTTCCTCTCTTGCTCTGTCTTTACTATCTTCAGGCATGTAATCCCTTATCTCCTTCTCCTTTCCCTGGGTCTCCCCAGGTGGTCTTAAGAAAAGAAGACATTTCCAGCCAAAAGGCCCTAATTTCAAACTCTGTGAATCACTCACCTATCCCAGTGATCGACCCCCCTTGATTTTCATTTTCAAACCTCTCTGTTCTTTGACCTGGAGTCCCTGGGTGGTACAAACAGTTAAAACTGAGCTACTAGCTGAAAGGTTGGCAGTTCAAACCTACGCAGAAGTACTATGGAAGAAAAGCCTGGAGATCTGCTTCCAAAAGGTCACACACAACCTTGAAAACTCTATGGACCAGTTAGTTCTACTCTGCGTCAGGTGGTGTTGCCATGAGTTGAAATTGACTCTCTGGCAACTGGCTTGACTTGGTTTTTGAGTGTTTGTCCCAGTTGAGTGGCAGATTCAGATTCTCTCTGGCCTCTTTCCACCACAATAGTATTCCACTCCTACTGTGGCGTACCTTCCCTTCGTTCTTTCCCCTCAGAATAATCCTCTTGGGTGAAGTCATCCTTGCCCAGCGCAATTATTTCTTTGACGTTGGGTTGTGACTGCTATTAGTGTCTTCCTCCTTCCAACCAGGTATGAGCACGTCCGTTGTCCCAGCACACTGAGTTAAACTCTTTTTATCTTTATCCTGCGGACTCATGTCATTTGAACAGCAGTTGTAGTCATTGGTGTTACTCTGTTCACTGAACAATTGAAACCTTTCAGCGCATTCTAAGACAAATGATAGTTAAGAATAAAGAGCATGCTGGGTACTAAAATTTGTCTTAGCTTAAGTCGTGTCTTGTTTTTAGCTTTCCGTTCTTTTTCTCTGAGTCAGACATCTGGAGAGTTGTTTTTCTTTTTTTTAATTGCTTAAATTTAAAATGCCTAATATTACATGAATTGTGTGTGAAATGTCAAGCCCATAAAAGGAAATTTGGTGATGGCTGCTCAACTTACCATTTTGTAGTTAGAGCTAGAATTCAAGCTAGAAAACTTACACAAGATCACATATTTTACACGCACGAATTCAATATTCCAAGCATGTCATCCCTATTCCAAGATGAATCTTCCCCCACCATCTATCTTGCCTGTGATAATGATGTGTTGGCTGAGTATAAAATGTCACAGGAACGTCTGACCTCCTCTAACTTCAGGAGAGGGAGAGTCACCGTCAGCGTCAACAGCCCAAGGCTGATTCCTATTAGGCAGAGGTCAGATATACCTCCTCGCGCCAATCCTTTTACCAATTCTGACACCAGCTGTCCCTCCCATGGCACTCTCTACTTCTCCATGGGTTTGATAATTCATTGCAATGTCCACACAGAACTCACAGACAATACTCACAATTATGGGGTTTATTAGGGAAGTGACAGATTACAGTTGAGGATCAGGAACAACTCAGGATACAGTTCTTCAATCAGGACAGCTTTTTCTCAGCCATGCCCACAGGCAGGCCTCTCTCTGGCCTTAGACCCCTTGGCCTGGCCTCTGCCCTGCTCAGGCAAGTGTTACAAAGCTCTTTAGCTCTGCCAATAAGTGCCTGCAGGCACGCCACCCCACCCATTAGCCTGCTGCCTGAAGATGCTCAGCTCTCTCACTGCAAGGGTCCTCATGCTGGCTGTAGCCACCTTGCTCTGTGGGCCAGGAATCCCACTGTGCTATCTCCAGCCACTCTCCTGATTCTACCCATGCGGTCAAGCTGATTCCAACTCATAGCGACCCGATAGGACAGAATAGAACTGTACTATAGAGTTTCCAAAGAGCACTTGGTGGATTTGAACTGCCGGCCTTTTGGTTAGCAGCTGTGGCACCTAACAACTATGCCACCAGGGTTTCCCAAACCATTGCTGTTGAGTTGATTCTAACTCATAGTGACCCTATAGGACAGAGTAGAACTGCCCCATAGGGTTTCCAAGGAGCGCCTGGCGTATTCGAACCACCAACCTTTTGCTTAGCAGCCATGGCTCTTAACCACTATGCCACCAGGGTTTCCCGATTCTACTGCCGTCATTTCTCTGCCACTGCTTCTTGCCATCTTACACCATCTTCAGTGTTACAGCTCTCTCTCTCTGTCTCCTGGTATAAGAGGGTTCTTAGTGCAGGGATCCTGGGTTCAAAGGACGTGCTCCACTCCCCGCTCTGCTTTCTTGGTGGTAGTATGGTACCCTCCCTACTCTGAGATTGGCTCTCTTTTAAGCCTACTGGATAGTAAAATTAACCAAACCCTTAGTTAGGGTTCCATATACCTTATTTGCATGGTCCCACCCCACAAGGGTGCCATGCAACTTATTTCCCATGGCAAGAAAGGCTACATAAAGCAATCCATCACACCACACTGAGTCTCCCACATTTTGCTGCTTGCACCTTCTTGTGACCAGCAGCTCATGAGATGATTTGCTGATGTTGGGGTACAATCTAGCTATGCAACAGAGTTTCACTTCTGAGTAAAGCTGAAAGGTCTAAATGGAATTTTTATGAACAATCTTGGCACAATTAGCACCAGTGATCTCGTTTTATGCAGAGATTTAAATTGCTGCTAATATGAATATTTTATCCTTACTTTTAGAGCTAACCAGGGAAAGGTCATTCTTCAGCTTCTCTTTGATAGCATCTAAAATTGGTCAGCCACATTATTTCAGGCCAAGGTGCAAGTGTAATTTATAGGGTTGCGATCAAATGATGTTGTTTGTATTCTCATAAATCTTTCTAAAAAATAATATTTTATTAAAAATTTTTTTTTTTTTTATAAAAGACGTGGTGTAGTGGTTAAGTGCTACAGCTCCTAACCAAAGGGTCAGCAGTTCGAATCCGCCAGGCACTCCTTGGAAACTCTGTGGGGCAGTTCTACTCTGTCCTATAGGGTCGCTATGAGTCAGAATTGACTTGACGGCACTGGGTTTGGTTTTGTTTTTTTTTTAATAAAAGAAATAGTCTAAAATTGAATATAAGAAAGGTATATTTGGAGCAAAGTGTTTTTGTTTTGTATCTTATTCTTCTAGCTCTGTGTCTTTGAAGTTACTGGTCACCCAAGCATGGGTCTGTCGGTATACCCAGTGAAGGTTCCAAAAAAAAAAAAAAAAAAATTCGAACCTGTTGCTATGAAGTTGATTCTGACTTACAGTTGCCCCACGTGTTACAAAGTAGAATTCTTCTGTAGGGCTTTCTTGGCTGTAATCTTTACAGAGACAGATTGCCAGTCCTTTCTGCTGCTGGACTGCTAGGTGGGTTCTGATTACCAACCTTTAGGTTAATTAGTTAATTAGTTGTTTGCACCCCCCAGGGACCTCAGTAAGGGTTAGACCTGCATTAATTAGTCTTAATGATGGAGGAGCTGTCACAGTGTCTAAGCAAAGCCATAGTGTTGCTGGGCACATGGCATGGGCCACCTGGAAACAAGACAACAGAGCAAGGGTAGTTTGGCTGTGTGTCTAGAGGGGTGCCCAGGAGGCCTTGGTTGTGGTCCTCACAACCTCATGAGATCTATGGCTGTAGCTTCTTCTGTACTCCAGGAATTACTTATCCAGTCCTGTTTTGTAGGATTTTATCTTAGAAAATTAGTAGAGAGATACTCAGGTGACATGCATAAACTCATTTAGTTTATTGCAAGTTAACCATGGCAAGGCATTCGAATAAAACCTCACAACATTCATTTAGAACCGGAGAATCAGAATTCACTATTACAATGTTAGTTCAACAATTAGAATCCAAATTTTCAGATTTCAGGATTTTACCTTTTACGAGAGGTCTCGGTAGGAAGGCTTGAACCATGGGTTGAACTTGGCGGAGGTCCCTCACAGCTAGGGTTTGAGTTCAGTGGCAGTAGTGGGCAGAGTCTCAGCAGACTCTCTGTGTTTGCCTCTGTCTTCTCTCAGTGAGTGAGCAAAAATTTAGGGTTTATACTTGAATTTGTCACCATGGCTTCACATGATAAGGCCAGTGTGACCTCACAGTTATGTCTTTTCATCACAGTTAGAGATTAGCCAAATGACACATCTTTTCTTCAAGGTTAGAGATTAAGGAGATTGTTTAGGCTTATGTCTCAAGGCCAGTTCACAAAAAAACTATGTTATATCTTCTTTTATCCTAGCCTGTCATGTCAAAGTCAACGTAACTTAAGGATTGGTTACCACGCTCTTCGCATACTTCTATGTTTCTATGTCTAAATTCAGCAATTTTTAAAATAACTTTCTTAAGACTTAAGGTTATCTAATGACTCAAAGCTAATGTTAGAGAACCTCACAAAGGTAGACATATTCCTAAATTCATATTATGAGTGCTTATACGTATGTATGTATTTTGAAATCATAATGGTGACTTATACCTTTTGGGATTGGAGATCATTATAGAAACATATAGAACAAGTCCTACTCTTGCTTACCAGTCCATTTGGATATAACAGGCCTTTGCTAGTCCCTGGCCAGTTCGCCTCAATTCAGCAACTTTTTACAGGAGAGCCTATCGTTATCTTAGATAAATGAAGGAGGTTAGAGGTTATGGAAGTTAGAACAAAGCAATAATTTAAAATAAGATCTTCCCTAGGTGTCTTGTCGCTGAGACAGGAACAATAAATTTTACCACCTAAAACTAGTGAGGAAAAAAAAAAAAGGAACGAAGGAAAATAACTACTATAAATAGGAAGAATGCCAGCATTCTTTGCCATAATATATAATCCTTTTTCTCTTACCCCATACTCTAACCAGAGGGCCTCGGCCCCTGACCTTGTTAGTCATGTATGGACTCATTTGAGTGTTTCAGAGGAAGTCCCAGTTTCTTGGATATGAACTCTTTCAATTTTGTGTTGAGCCTTCAGAATGTTGAGGTGAGTTCTGGGGTTGGTGCCTGTTTAGTTTCCTAAGGCTGCTATGACAAAATGCCACTAGTTGGGTGACTTATAAAAACAGTTCTGGAGGCAAAGTCAGAATACTGGTTGTGTTGATTCCTCCTTAGGGCTCTGAGAGAGAAACTGTTCTATGCCTCTCTACTGGCTTCTGGTAGCTCTAGCCTTCAGCAGTAGTGTTAACCACGTGATCTTCTTGTCTCCCTGTGTCTGCATACTTTCTCCTCTTTTATAAAGGTACAAATCGTATGAACTGGGACTCACCCTGGTACCTGAAATTGGGACTTCAACATGTCTTTTGCAGGGACACAATTTAATCCCTAACAGTGCTACTTCGTGCTCATGAGTACAATATTCTCTTTCATCATCACCTCCCCCACCCACTGAGCCTTCCACCTCCTTCTCAAAGCAAGAGATTAGAACTGTAGGTGCTAAGACTTAAATAATTTGAGAATTTACAAACGCTTGGCAGGACATGTAGAGGAGGAACAATCTTGAACTCTAAAATAAATTTGATTTCTAAGTAAGCGTGGAACAAAAAATTCACTTGGATTTACCTCCTTTAAGCTTTAATAAGGAGCAAAGAGCATGACTTTTCTATGATTTATTTATATTGCCTGCAGATGAAATTAAATACATGCTGATCCCTGGTTACAGCCTAGCCTGGGAGCATCATGCCTGCAGTTACAGCTAACACCAGTTTACATCTCCTGAGGTATAAAACCAAGGCTGACGTTGGGTACTCTGAGTCAGCCCTGTGCTCAGGGTGTGGGAAGGGCAGGGATCTGGGCTCCTCAGCTAGAAACCTCAATAGCTGGCAGCAGAGCAATAGCCAGACACCACAGCAGTCCTGGGAGAACAGGGGCCTTCTCCCCTCCCTCAAACTCTCCATTCAACCCCTCAACTTTGACTCATGGCGATCCCATATGTGTCATAGCAGAACTGTGCTCCGTGGGGTTTTCAAGGGCTGGTTTTTCTGAAGTAGATCACCAGGCCGTTCCTCTGAGCCTCTGGGTGGACTCCAACTTCCAACCTTTCAGTTAGCAGGTGAGGGGGAGGATGTTAACCGTTTGCACCACCCAGGGACTCCTCCCCTCCCCTTAGCACCTGGAATTCCAATCTTAGAAATTCATTTTATAATGTTGTTGTTGTGTCGATTCCTACTCATAGTGACCCTGTATAGGACAGTGTAGACCTGCTCATAGAGTTTCCTAGGCTGTAATCTTTAAGGAACCAGATTTCCAGGTTTTTTCTCCCTCTGAGTGGCTGGTGGGTTTAAACTGCTGATCTTTCACAGCCCAGCCTTTACCATTGCACCTCCAGGTCACCTTACTTTTTGTTCTTGTTGTCCTTAAGTTGTGTCAAGAAGGTTCCCACTCAGAGCCACCCTATGTACAACAGAACGAAACATTGTCTGGTCCTGCGCCATCCTCACAAATACTGTTATGCTTGAATGTACCAAAAAAAGAAAAAAAAAACATTACCGTTGAGTCAATTCCAACTCATAGTGACCCCTATAGGGCAGAATAGAACTGCCCCATAGGATTTCCAAGGTTTTAATCCTTATGGAAGCAGACTGCTACATCTTTCTCCTGTGGAGTCGCTAATGGGTTCCAAAGGCCAAACTTTCAGTTAGCCACCCAGCATTTAATCACTGACCCGCCAGGGCACCTCTGTTTAATGTAGTAAGAGACAGAAATTTTTATTTCTTTGAGTCTAACAGAGACCAAAATCTTTAATGTTTTAACATTTCCCCCTACCAGCCTTATAAGGGAAGCCCTCTGTTCACATTGCTCGGCTGCATTTGTTTCTGATGATTAATGTAAAGGGTGGAGAAGCATAAAGAAGGTCACTTTACGTATGAAAGCGTGTAAAGCTACTAGGGAAGAGAGGAAACGTGAGAAAATCACTTGGCTAAGAAGCTGGAGGAGGGGAGAGAATTGGATTGAAGATCCAGAAGAGACAGCTAGGGGAATCAGCTGGGGTGAGGATGCTGTAAGATTAATTTTTAGACGTTTTGATGTGTGTTTTATGACAAAATGTTTTTCCCTTTCCCCCAATTTTGCCACCTTATTTAAGATTTCAGGACACACAGTATTTTTCTAATCTTTCTTACTATATTTTTATTTCTTTTGAGATAAACCTTAAGGATGGAGCAAAAAGACCCAGATTTACTTGGATTCTATCGATCTACTTCTTAGCATAAATTGTGAGTCAGCCAAGAAAAGCCAGATTTTGCTGAGGGCAGACGGCTGGGTAAAGTCATAAAATGGACAGAGGATTCTAGAAGACAGTGTGGTGAGGCACCCCAGGCACACTCTCCCTCTCCATACTCTGCCCTAGGCTAGCCCCACTGATCTTGTTTTTGGCCTTCTGCATGCCCTTGTTGCGTCAAAGGAGTATCCAAGCAGCTGCCACCAGGGAGTAGAGCAGCTGCAGCTGGGAGACTGGGCAGAAGTCCAAATGCTCATGGCTGCCAACTCTCCAGGCCCTGCCCACCCTCCCAGCCCACTAGCTCCTCATTTGGAAGTCAAAGGCTGACCTGAGGCCTCCCCAAACCCCTCCACCTCCTCCTCAGTCCTACAAATGTCCCAGGGATGTCCTTGTGGTATCGTCCCCAGGCAGAAGCACGTTGCCAGCTTCTCCCACGAAGCCAGCCTAGGGCTCTATGCTCCATGTGGCTCTTCTGGGCCAGCTCTGTTAGGCACAGACAGAGGAAACTTGGGTAGAGAAGTTGGCACTTAATTGCAAATCTGTGTTCTTAAGAGGTGATTTATAACTAGGGAATTCACTGCCTCTTTTGTGTTTTTAGAAAACAGTTTCTGACTTGACCGAGGAAGAGAAACTTTTGTGGAAAACCCCTGTCATTCATGTTCCTGGGAAATCTGCAAGCATTTTAGGGCACAGATGTAGCTCTGATTGCACACTCTGCTAACGCAGACAGGACCTTTGTCGAGACATTTGCTGCGGTGTGTGCCAATTGGCAGACAAACATGGTGGGGCTCAAACAAAGAGCAAAGGGTGATTTCTCCCTTCTGAGCACCAGAGGGTGAGGACTTGTGTTCTCTCCAAACACCTCAGACCACACCCTTACACTGTACACCCCACCTGAAGGATGAAGTGCTTTCCGTCGGGACCTAGGGGACCTAGAATGCACTAAACTAAACTTATCCCAACTGAAGCTGGCCTGATCATTGTCACCCTGAGTTGGCAAGAGTGGGAGGTAAACTAGCAGAGATTGCACAGGAACTTCCCCTCAGAAGCACCAGGCAAAGAGCATATAAGCACAATGCTTTTGTTGTTTGCTAGCTGAAGATGCTTCTCCAGTAATAAATGTGCTAACAACTTGAACCTTTTCTCTGTGATTTAGACTTGTGGCACAAGAAAACAATCCTTGGGGTGGGTTGGGTTAGAAACTCATTAATCTATATTGGTCTCATGAAGAAAAGTTCTAATCATTCTAGAAGGACAAAATTAGTTACCTGGCTAGGCATAAGAGCCTGGAAAGTAGGTCATGCCAACTATGGGCTTTATTCACCCACTTCTGATTAAAGTTTGGGGAGACAGATAGGTAGGTAGGTGGTGAGTAGAAAAATAGATAGACAGACAGACAGATAGATAGACAGGTAAACAGAATCCTCCTTGTCTGAATAGATATACTAAACCAAAAACCAAATCCATTGCTGTCTAGTCGATGCCAACTCATAGTGACCCTATAGACAGACTAGAACTACTGCATAGTGTTTCCAAGCTGGTGGATTCAAACTGCCGACATTTCGGTTAGCACCCTAAGGCTTAACCACTGCACCACCAGGGCTCCCTGGATAGATACAGATATAAAATTTTTAATTTCTTCAAAGATTACTGAGCTGAAATGAGGGTCAGCTAAATTTTGAGAATGGATCTCCTGATTTCTGTGACTATTATCTATCCTTGAGAAATACAAGGCACGTGATAAGGGACCAGATAAAGCATGCATGATTTTACACACAGATATACTCTCCCTTACCAAGACTTTAAGCCAGAGCCACAGCTACAGGTGGTAATTGAAAGACGGTCAGTTCCTTGGCCTTACACAGTGAGAAGCAAAGATGATACCTTTAATTCTCCAAGGGTATAATTATCCCATGAAAACTCAGCTAGTTGAGAAGTCTCCTTGCTATTATTAGATTCCTTTCAGTATGGGATGTAAGTATACGCTGAAAGTCATTCACTGAGAATTACTGGTTTCTCTATCAATGTGTTTGAGATCTGATCTCTGTGGTGATTAATTTGGGGCTTGAGCTAGGTGACATTTCTTTTTGGGTCTCCGGAGTGCAAAGCTTGATTGGGAATGAACTGGCACGTGACCCCTTATTGTACTTTTTTGTGTGTTCCCAGAAAACAGCAGGATTGTTCTCTGGGACTTCTGAGATTCTGTAAATTCGCAGCTTTGTTCTATAGACTTCTTTTCCTTCAACAGTTTCAAAGGTTCTTAATGACATTTTTTTTTTTTTAATGTCATAACCAGTGAAGTGAATGGTCAAAAGCGAGTCCTGTGGTCATGTCACTTGATTTCAGGTGCCCCTCCTACCCCAATCCTTTTGTTAAATATGTTATCACGTTTGCCGGAATCAATTATGTTTCAGCAATAGGCAAAATGATTGACCTGTTGATTCAAAAGGATGAAAAAAATAAAAGATGAAACTTTCCCATCTAGATTTAAAAAAATGGGCCGGGTTTATCTCTGTATCTCCATACATGTGTATTTACATGCAAGCATGTGCTCATGTGCGCACACACACACACATAATTATTAGCTAGAAATCTAGCAAATCTCTGCATTAATCAAATGACCAACTAAAAACATGACATGAGACAAAATCTATTTCCAACAGTCAGCAGCAGATAATGTTAATATCTGTTAGACACCTCTGTACACCAGGTATCGCAGACATTTTATGCAAATTACCTATAGTGTCCTACAAAACTGGGCTAGGTAATTACAGTTATGTTTATGTTACTAATGAGGAAGGGGAGGCTTTGAAAAGTCAAGGACTTACCGAAGATTGTACACTTAAAGGAAGAATGTGAACTTGCATCTGTAGTTTTGAAGCTGTTCTCTTTCTATTCCACCATGACTATTGACAGCAGTTGGCTAAATATAAAATAACTGGCTTCTATAATCCAAATTTACCCATATTTTATGCAAATAACACGCATTTTCTGTGTTTGTTTGCCTGCCGTGCCTTTTCCCTTCGAGGCACCCTCACGAGCACCACCGAGCACCGCCATGCCAATCTTCTTGTACATGTTGCTGTTAAAAAAAAATTAGCATAGCATGATTACAAAAATATCTCACAGGGGGAGTGCAAGGCTGGCAAACAAACTCAGAAAGTGTGCCTTATTTGTGTAAAAATATGGTATTAGCCAATTCATTATTGAATTCTTTGTTCTCCTTCGTACAAGTCAAATGAGACTTGCTCAGCTCTTACTCCAGTCAGTGGTTTCCAGCAAGAAGTCTTCAGACTGGTAAGCCTGGCGATTTCTCCTATTTCTTTCTTCTCCAGGGCTTGGCAGGTTAGGTGCTTTCTCCCGATATCTGCACCTCTGTTTTTCCTGTGGTTTTTAGTCAAGAATTTGGATGGTTCACTAACCCACAAAATACTGAGTCTTGGAAAACTATGCCCCTTGATATTCCTTGTAATCACTGTCTGTGTTCTTGAGCAACACCTAGGACGGAAACCAGTAGCCAAGCTGACCTGTGGCATCAGGGGCTCAGACTCTGGTCTTTTTTGATGATTGCATGAGGCTATTGGGAAAAATTTCCCTCCAGTTTTGGAACACCTAGCACCTCACCTACATGTGTTATCAGTCCCACATAGTGCTGTCCTGAGAACTCTCATATTATCACAGCCTCTGAGATCTTGTTTGCTGAAAGTGAAGAAGATTTGAAACACTTACGGATGAAGATCAAAGACTACAGCCTTCAGTATGGGTTATACCTCAGTATAAAGAAAACGAAAACCCTCACTACTGGACCAATAAGAAACATCATGATAAATGGAGAAAAGATTGAAGTTATCAAGGGTTTCATTTTACTTGGATCCACAATCAACACTTATGGAAGCAGCAGTCAAGAAATCAAAAGACACATTGCATTGGGCAAATCTGCTACACAAGAGCTCTTTAAAGTGTTGACAAGCAAACATGTCACCTTGAAGACTAAGGTGTGCCTGACCCAAGCCATGCTGTTTTCAATTACCTCATATACCTGCAAAAGCTGGCCAGTGAAGAAGGAAGACCAAAGAAGGATTGACACCTTTGAATTGTAGTGCTGGTGAAGAATATTGAATATACCATGGGCTGCCAAGAGAAGGAACAAATCTGTCTTGGAAGAAGTACAACCAGAACACTCCTTAAAAGCAAGGATGGTGAGACTACATCTCACATACTTCAGACATGTAATCAGGAGGGATCAGTACCTGGAGGAGGACATCATACTTGGCAAAGTAGAGGGTCAGCAAAAAAGAAGAAGACCCTCTATGAGATGGATTGACACAGTGGCAGCAAAACAGGCTCAGCCACAACAATTATTGTGAGGATGGCTCAGGACCAGGCAGTGTTTTGTTCTATTGTACATGGTGTCGCTATGAGTTGGAACTGACTTGATGGCACCTAACAACAATGACAACAACAGTGTTGTTGTGTTCTTGTTTTTCCTTCCTTACTTTCTTGTTTTTTTTTATTCCTTATTGTCTATCTTTTTTTTTTTTTTTTTAGTGAACCTCAGGTACATAGAATTGAGTTAATCATAGGCCCCAATTTAGGATACATTTTTTTTTTATTACTATGAATCCACACAAGGTCTCTTTCTTGTTTTGTATAAACCCAGTTCTTCCCCTTTCATCCTGATCTCCATTCCCATCCTTTTCCCCTCAGGCCCCCACTGTAATGTAGTTGATATGTGTTACTTAACATACGTGTGTGTCTGTGGCAGACATTGCTCCTCGTGCTTTTTCTTACGTAGTGATAGAACGTGTAGCTGGGCGCAAGACATGGCCACATGACTTCATTTTGGTTAATAGGATATGAGCAAAAGTGATATATGCAACTTCTAGATTGTGCCTTTAAAGGGCAGATATGTTCTCTCCTCTTTCCTTTCGCCCCTTCTCATTGGCCGAATTGTGATTGTGTTGGTAGAAGATCAAGCATCCATCAAGTCTCTGAAATACAACCATGAATTGAGAGTGCCAAAACAAAATACTACAAAAGGTTTGAGTCCCTGATAATTTTGAACCCCTTGGATTGCCTACATGAATATTTATAAAAATAGAAGAAAAAAAAATCTATATAGTTTAATCCATTATTGTTTTGCCTGCTTCTATTTTTTTTTTTTTTTATTAAAGCCACTAATCCAACTTCCTAATTAATTGGTGAGGGGAAAAGAGAGAGTCTCTCGAGGAGACGGATTGACACAGTGGCTGCAACAATGGGCTGAAACATAGCAACAATTTTGAGGATGGCAAAGGACTAGGCAGTATTTCGTTCTGTTGTACGTAGGGTCGCTATGAGTCGGAACTGACTTGACAGCACCTAACAGCAATGACAAAAATCCTTGTGGAGTATGTAGGAGCATTTAATACGTCTGTATGTGTTTTAAATTTTAAGTAGTATTGCTCTGTTTCTTAGATTTTTTTCACTTAACACTATTTTAAGTAATCTATCCTTAGTGCAATGAACACATCTAGTTCTTGTTTCTATAAGCTGCAGAACAGTCCGTTGCATGGCTGTACCACATTTTTCCTACTCACCTAGTAATGGACACCTAGTTTGCTTCCCACTTCCCATGAGCACAAATAACACTTATGAACCTTTATAGAAATTTATTTTGGGTATATGTACAAAAGAATGGTTTCTGGTCATAGAGTATTCTCGTGTTTAATTTCATGTTTAATTTCATTAAGTCCTGCCAAATCACTTTCCAGAATGGCTGAACCATTCTACACCTCCATTAACAATGCCTAAAAAAAAAAAGACCGAACAAAATCCTTTGCTGTTGCTATTAGTACTCATAGCAACCCTATATGACAGAGCCCATAGGGTTTCCAAGGCTATGAATCTTTATGGAAGCAGATGGCCACATCTTCTCCACAGAGTGATTGGTGGGTTCGAACCGTGATCTTTTGATTAGCAGCCAAGTGCTTTAACCACTGTGCCATCAGGGTTCTAAAGAGGGCTCCTATTTCCTCACATCTTTGCCAATGCTTTGTAATGTTTAAGTTTCTAATTTTTGCAACTCTCAGGTGACTGATTTTCATTTGCAGCTTTATTAGTGTTTGTAGAACTGTTCACATAATTGTTAGCCATTTGGGTTTCCCTTTCTGTAAATTGTCTCTTTATACCCTTTGCTTGCCTCCTGGTATGTTCTTGTTGTTAGTTGCCATCAAGTCAGTTCTGACTCACAGCCACCCCATGTACAACAGAACAAAACACTGCCTGGCCCTGTACCATTTTCATAATTGTTACCTTTGGGCCCACTGTTGCAGCCACTGTGTCAATCCATCTCATAGAGGGTCTTCCTCTTTTTCACTGACCATCTACTTTACCAAGCATGAAGTCCTCCTCCAGGGGGTGGTCCTCCTGATAACATGTCCAAAGTATATGTGACATAGTCTCACCATCCTTGCTTCTAAGGAGCGTACTGGTTGTACTTCTTCCAAGACAGATTTGTTCATTCTTTTGGCAGTCCATGGTATATTCAATATTATTCACTAACACCATTATTCAAAAGCATCAATTCTTCAGTCTTCCTTATTCACTGTCCAGCTTTCGCAGGCATATGAGGCAATTGAAAACACAGTGGCCTGGGTCAGGTACACCTTAGTCCTCAAGGTGACATCTTTGCTTTTCACCATTTTGAAGAGGTCTGTGCAGCAGATGTGTCCAGTGCAATGGGTCTTTTGATTTCTTGACTGCTGCTCCCATGGGGGTTGATTGTGAATCCAAGTAAAACGAAATTCTTGACAACTTCAATCTTTTCTCCATTTATCATGATGTCGCTTACTGGCCCAGTTGTGAGGATTTTTGTTTTGTGTTGAGATATAATCCATGCTGAAGGGTGCAGTCTTTGATCTTTATCAGTAAGTGCTTCAAGTCTTCTTCACTTTAAACAAACAAGTTTGCATCATCTGCATATCACAGGTTGTTAATGAGTTTTCCTTCAATCCTGATGCTCCATCCTTTTTCATACAGTCCACCTTCTTGGATTATTTGCTTAGCATAAAGATTGAGTGTTGTTGTTGTTGTTGTTAGGTGCCGTCAAGTCAGCTCTGACTCATAGTGACCCCATGTACAACAGAATGAAACAATGCCGGATCCTGTGCCATCCTCACAATTGTTGCTATGCTTTAGTCAATTGTTGCAGCCACTGTGCAAATTCATCTTGTTGAGGATCTTCCTCTTTTTCGATGGCCCTTGACTTTACCAAGCATGCTGTCCTTCTTCAGGGACTGATCTCTCCTGATAATATGTCCAAAGTACGTGAGTAGTTTTCTTTATGTTGAGGTGTAATGCATACTGAAGGCTGTAGTCTTTGAACTTCATGAGTAAGTGCTTCAAGTTCTCTTCGCTTTCAGCAAGCCAGGTTGTGTAGTCTGTGTAATGCAGGTTCTAATTAGTCTTCCTCCAATCCTGATACCCCATTCTTCTTCGTATTGTCCAGCTTCTCAGATTATTTGCTCAGCATACAGTTTGAATAGGTACGATGAAAGGATACAACCCTGACACACACAATTCCTGATTTTAAACCACTCTGTATCTCCTTGTTCTGTTAAATGACTGCCTCTTGTACAGGTTCCTCATAAGCACAATTATGTGTTCTGGAATTCCCATTCTTTGCAACGTAATTCATAATTTGTTATGATCCACATAGCCAAATGCCTTTTCATAGTGAATGAAACACAGGTAAATATCTTTCTTGTATTCTCTGCTTTCAGCAGGATCCATCTGACATCAGCAGTAATATCCCTGGTTCCATATCCTCTTCTGAATCTGGCTTGAATTTTTGGCAGTTTCCTGTCAAAATACTGCTGCATCTGCTTTTGAATGATCTTCAGCAAAATTTTACTTATGTGTGATATTAGTGATATTGTTCAATAATTTCCACATTCAGTGGGATAACCTTTCTTGGGAATAGGCATAAATATGGATCTTTTCCAGTCATTTGGCCAGGTAGCTGTCTTCCATATTTCTTGGCATAGAGGCGTGAACATTTCCAAAGCTGCATTCATTCATTTGTTGAAACATCTCAGTTGATACTCCATCAGTTCCTGGAGCCTTGTTTTTTGCCAATGCCTTCAGAGCAGCTTGGACTTCTTCCTTCAGTACCACCGGTTCCTGATCATATGCAACCTCTTAAAATGGTTGAACGTTGACTAATTCTTTTTGGCATAATGACTCTGTATTCCTTCCATCTTCTTTTGACGCTTCCTGCATCATTTAGTATTTTCCCTATAGAATCCTTCACTATTGCAACTGGAGACTTGAATTTTTTCTTCAGTTCTTTCAGCTTGAGAAACACCGAGCGCGTTCTTCCCTTTTGGTTTTCTATCTCCAGGTCTTTGCACATGTCGTTATAATACTTACTTTGTCTTCTCGAACTGCCCTTTGAAATGTCCTGTTCAGCTCTTCGACTTCATTATTTCTTCCTTTTGCTTTAGATACTTGACATTCAAAAGCAAGTTTCTGAGTCTCTTCTGACATTCATATTGGTCTTTTCTTTCTTTCCTATCTTTTTAACGACCTCTTGCTTTCTTCGTGTATGATGTCCTTGTTGTCATTCTACAGCTCATCTGGTCTTCAGTCATTAGTGTTCAATGCATCAAATGTATTCTAGAGGAGGCCTCTAAATGCAGGTGAGATGTACTCAAGGTAGTACTTTGGCTTTCATGGACTTGTTCTAATTTCCTTCAGCTTCAACTTGAACTTGCATATAAGCAATTGGGGCAGCAGTTGGCCTGTGGCCTTGTTCTGACTGATGATATTGAGCTTTCCATACTTTTTTTCAGAGATATAGTCGATTCGATTCCTGTGGATTCCATCTGGCAAGGTCCACATGTATAAATGACATTTATGTTGGTGAAAAAAGGTATTTGCAATGAAGAAGTCATTGGTTTTCCCAAGTTCTAACATGTGATCCCTGGAATTGTTTCTATCATCAAGGTCATATTTTCCAACTACCAATCCTTCTTCTTTGTTTCCAACTTTCTCATTCCAGACACCAGTAATTATCAATGCATGCTGGTTGCATGTTTCATCAATTTCAGACTGCAAGAGTTGGTAGAAATCTTTGATTTCTTCATCTTTGGCCTTAGTGGTTGGTGCATAGATTTGAATAATATTCGTATTAACTGGTCTTCCTTGTAGGCGTATGGATATTTTCCTATCACTGGCATCGTTTTTCAGGATAGATCTTGAAATGTTCTTTTTGAGGATGAATGCAACTCCATTCCTCTTCACCTTGTCATTCCTGGCATAGTAGGCCATATGAGTGTCTGATTCAAAGTGGCCTATACCAGTCCATTTCAGCTCACTAATGTCTAGGATATCGATGTTTATGTGTTTCATTTCATTTTTGATGATTTCCAGTTTTGCTAGATTCTTGTTTCATACATTCCAGGTTACAATTATTAATGGATGTTTGCAGCTGTTTCTTCTCATTAAGAGTCATGTCACATCAGCAAATGAAGGTCCCAATAGCTTGACCCCACCCAGATCATTAAGGTCAACTCTACTTTGAGGAGGCGGCTCTTCCCCAGTCGTATTTTGATTGCCTTCTAACCTGAGGGGCTCATCTTTTAGCACTATATCAGACAATGTTCTGCTGCTATTCATTAGGTTTTCACTGGCTGATTCTTTTCAGAATAGACCACTGCATCCTTCTTCCTAGTTTGCCACTTGTCTGTTAACAGCTGAAATCTGTCCTCCATGGGTGACCCTGCTGCTATTTGAATACTGGTAGCATAACTTCTAGCATAACAGCAACATGCAAGTTCCCACAGCATGACAGATTAACAGACGTGTGGGGGACATTTTTTTTTGGGGGGGGGACAAATTGAATAAGTATGGTGAAAGGATACAACCCTGATTCCTACTTTTCTTGACTTTAAACCATGCAGTATCCCATTGTTCTGTTTGAAGGACTTCTTCTTAGTCTACATACAAGTTCCTCATGAGCAAAGTTAACTGTTCTAGAATTCCCATTCTTGGCATTGTTATCTGTAATTTATGATCCACCAGTCTAATGCCTTTGCATAGTCAAAAAAAAATGTGTAAACAACTTTCTGGTATTCTCTGCTTTCAGCCAAGATCCATGTGACATCAGCGGTGATACCCCTTGTTCCATGTCCTCTTCTGAACCCAGGTTGAATTTCTGGAAGTTCCCCATTGATATACTCCTGCTACCACTTTTGAATGATCTTCAGCAAAATTTTACTTGTGTGTGATATTAATGATATTGTTATATAATTTCTGCGTTCTGTTGGATCACCTTTTTTTGGGATGGGTACAGATATGGATCTCTTCCAGTTGGTTGGCCAGGTAGCTGTCTTCCAAATTTCTTGGTACAGACAAGTGGGTACATCATGTATGAAGCCCAGCTTTGTACAACAGAGCAAAAACATTGCCTGGTTTTGCACCATCTTCAAGATCATTGGTATGCTTGAATTCATTGTTACAGCCACTATGTATTTTGAGTGCCTTTCAACCTAGAGGGCTCATCTTCCAGCAGTGTATTGGACAATATTCTGTTGTGATCTATAGGGTTTTTTAGCAGTAAATCACCAGGTTTTTCTTCCTAGTTTGTTTTGGTCTGGAAGCTTCACTGAAGCATGTTTGCCATGGCTGACAACACTGGTATTTGAAATACTGGTAGCCCAGCTTTCACCATCATGGCAATATGCAAGCCACCACAGTTTGACAAACTGACAGGTGGGTCGTGGTGAAAAGACAATATGTACAGCTAAAGTGAAGATGGTAAGAAGTGATCTGAAGGAGGACACATAGCAAACTAAGATGAGTTGAGAGTGAAAGAATGAGTGAACTTGAAGAAATGGACTTAAGAGAGCAAGGAAGGTCTGAAAACATCTCTCTAGTAGATGGGAGCTGTGGACCATGAGAAGATTGCCAGGCAGTGTTGGAAGTACAGCTGAGGCTGAAGACCATTAATTTGTCAAGTGCCTCAATCAGCACCGTGGTATGGTCTTTGTCAGAAGTACTCAGCAGGAGCATTTCTCCGTGGGAGCAGAGAAGGAAGATGGCAATCTACTTGAAAAGTTGCTTTAAGCCACCCACTTTGTGGTGCTTTGACTATCGTGTCTTTTACCAGCTTCTGTCAGAGCACTTAGCATGCTGCATTGCAGTTGCTCATCTGGCATCTCCTTCTACTAGCCAGTGAGCTTCTCCACTGTTTCTTATCTCTGAAATTGCAATGCTTAGCAGGGCCACTGGTGCTGAATAAAAGTTTGTGAAATGAGTAAATTAATAAATGAACAGAGTAAGAGTGTAGATGATAGTAGCAGGACATGGCTGTGGCATTTACAGTAACCTAAAGTCTGCTCAAGTAGATTGCATGCTTAAAAGAAAAAAAAAAAAAAAAATCCCTCCATTTGTCTGTTGTGGACTCCACGATAAATTTTTATCAGTCCCAAAAGAATGTAGTAGTTCACCAAATGGTCAGCAGGACAAATGTTCACATGAACCTTTTTGTAAGCCTTCTGTATGTCAAAGCATGAGGCCTATCATCCTGAATGAGAAGCCAAGAAGAACCCTGTATAAAGACAAGGAAATAGTTAGCTAACCCAACCTAGAGAGACCTTAGGAAAGTGGGCCCCTTTATGGCTTCTGAAACACATTTTGCATCTCAAATGGGGCCTATATTAACCCTTCATTACCCCTCCCCCCCAAAAAAAACCATTTGCCACCGAATCAATTCCAACTCATGGCAACCCCATATGTTGCATAGTAGAACTGCACTCCATAGAGTTTTCAAGGCTGTGACCTTTCAGAAATATATTGCCGAGCCTTTCTTCCAAGAGGCCTCTGGGTGAGTTCAAACCACCAACTTTTCCATTAGTAGTCCATCGCTGAATGATTCGTGCCAACCAGGGACCCCCCTCCAATACAGCTCAAGTTCTGTTGAATACAGAATGGGAAGGCTATTAAAGTGGGGGAGAAGTGGACACCCTTGGAGAACAGGATATCTTCTTTTTCAAGAGCAGGGACCTTGTTTGTTCACCTCTGTATTTGCTAGAATAATTCCTGGTACATTGTAAGCACTGAAAAAATAATGATGAATTATTACACAAATCCTCTTTTGGTAACACAATGAAGTGTTAACAGTAGTTGGCGCTGAGTGTGATATTAAATCATTTTTTTTCCTGCCTTTTTATGCTTTTTGGTTCTGTCCAAGTTTTCAACTATGAGCATGTATTCCTTTTATAATTCCATTTATAATCAGAGAAGTGTCCCATGGAAACAAAGGAAGCGATTGTGTAATGCAGTCATATGGCAGTGTGGGAGGTGGTTACGGTGATACTCCTGTAAAGTTTCTGCTTACCCACTATTTTTTTTAATGCCTTCTAGATGAATGGGAATACCTTATACAGAGAAGTTAAGGATGAAAGGCCATCATAAAGCCCAAAGCATGATCTCTTTTTCTTTCTATTGCTCATTCACTCTCTTGCTTTCTCTTTCTTTCTTTCTTCCTCCATTTCTCTGTCCCTCCTTCACTTAGAGCAAAAGACTGTGTGGGCTGCCTGTGAAGACAGTGCAGAGACAGGAAAATCATAGGGGTTTTCCTTGCACTGGCAAAGCTGTGTGGGAATCAGTTCTTTTCAAATCACATGAAAAGTAATTTAAAAACCAAGCCCTATTGTGAATGGTACATTAAGGCGGATCTCTCAGGACAGTCCTAGTGTGTACAAATGAAATACTCCCACGTGTCCCTTCACAGCCTGAGAATTCCCCAGCATGCTGGCATTAAACTAGATTTAAAGGCCACGGAGTTCTGAAGCTAGTATTGCTTCCCCACTCCCCCAAACAACAGTATCACCACACACTTCATACAATTGCCAGTGAGGAAACCATCACCAAGAATAACTAATACTGAGCAAGAACAAATGGAGCCGTAAATTACGGGGTACAGGCAACAGAGAAAAATAAATGGTTTCAGCTGGCATTTTGAAAGGAATTGAGCTGATGGGCAAATGAGTCAGTGAGAGAGAGAGAGAGAGAAAGCCAAGTCCTGTGAGAAACTATCAGGTAAACAAGCTATCTGCAAATGGGCTGTCCAAATTTGAGTACAAGCTCCAAGTCATTCCAATCCATTAAGATATTTTGGTTTTGCCTTCTAAGAAGTCAACAATAATGACATCATTTTCCAAGGTAAGAAGTTTTCTAGAGGATGGAAAGGAGAATTCTTCCATTTATTTGTACATATCTAGTGCTTTCCTCAAGTAGAACCTGCTTACTCAAAAAAAAAAAAAAAGAAACAGTTCATTTGTAACCCTTAGGTCACCATTACTATCATTTTCTGCAATTAACTTCCAAGTATCTTTTTTTATCTAAATACATTTTTTGGGGGGGGGTTTATGTGTTTGTAACTTACCTAACAGATTTGGGGGCCATTTGCTTGCATTTGGATCCATCACTAAATCACTGACTTTACCTACATGCCTGACTGTGACCAAATCCAAATACCATTTCCCCAGTGTTGTTCTTCTCCATTTCTGCCCATATTTATCGTCCATAAAACACCATCTTGTTACTTAACTGACATAAAATTTCAGGGTATATTCCCTCTTTGTTTTTCCCTTCTAATCTCTCTGGCCACTTCTTTAGATGCGAAACAGAAGATTCTCAAGAAATACTTCAGGTTGATTAATTGAAAACTGCCCTTCTGCTGATTCTTTTCAAATTAATTTTTGGCGTGTTCCCCTTAATTCTTTACTTTTCTCTCTGTACAGTAAGTCCTAGATGTTACAGAACTTTTATAGTTTTAATTACTGTTAGTGATTGAATTGTGTGCCCTAAAATATGTATTAGAATCCTAACCCCCATACCTGTGGCTGTAATCTTGTCTGGAAATAAAGTTGTATTTGTCATGTTAATGAAGAGCCCTGGTGGTGCAGTGGCTAAGAGCACAGCTGCTAACCAAAAGGTTGACAGTTCGAATCCACCAGCTGCTCCTTGAAAACCCTATGGGGCAGTTCTGCTTTGTCTTAAATAGGGTTGCTATAGTTGGACTCGGCTCTATGGCAATGGGTTCAATGGGTTTTCAGACTTCTGAGGTATCAGGAGCAGCACAGACACAGAGACAGGTAAGCACAAAAGGGGGAAAATGAATCTACAAGCCCAGAAATGTGACTACCTTGTCATTTTTTGTCATAGTGGCTCCCAACATCTGGAGTAATCCTTGTTTTTCTTTCTGTTATAGATTGAATTGTGTCCCCGCAAAAATATATGTTTGAAAATCTAACCCCTGCACCTGTGGATGTAATCCTATTTGGAAATAGGTTTTTTGCTATCTTAATTAGATCATACCCAACTAGGGTGGTTTTTAAATCATTTCTGAGTTATAAAAAGAGCAGATTAGACACAGAGACATAGTCAAACTGGGGAAGATACACACCATGTGAGGACCACCTACAAGCCGAAGGACCAAGGAATGCCTGGGGCTACTGACAAAGAAAGAATTGACATGGCCAAGACTCTGATTTGGACTTTTAGCCTCCAAACTGTGAGAAAATAAAATTTTGTTTTTGTTTTTTTTAAACCAACCACTTATAGTATTTGTGTTACAACAGCACTACTAAGACACTTTCACATGCACTTGAACTCCCTGAAGATTAAAGCTGCCTCTGCTAAGAAGTGGTAAGCAATCTCCATCTCCACCCAGGTACCTTCTCCTGACTGTCTCTAGGCAGTGAGTAGAATTGCAAAATGCATTCTCCTTCTTTTCTGTTGCTCAGGCCCTTTCTAGGATGTGTGCTGCTAGTAAGGGAATATGAAAAGAAAGGAGTACACTGTGTCTACACATTAGAGCAAAGCTACCTGCTCCCAAAGCAACCAACTTTCCCGTGAGGTGAGTGGATGAAAGGCAAGGGGCCTCCCATATACGAGGGTGTCTGGAGGCACATCCTATTGTTTTCCTTCCCTTCCCATAAGACACTGACCATCACCACAATTCACTCCAGGACTGTTCCAATGATACAGCATAGGATCAAAACAAGGAAAAGGAAACATATTACCCTGATCATTTTTCAGTGAATGATTACACAAATATAAATGACTTATGTTTCTATTCAGCCCTGGACTAGGTAAAATTCAAGACACAATCAAGTCTGAGATACGTATCTTGTCCTCAAGGAGTCTACAATCCAGTTGTTAATTTTCAGCCAGTCCTTCAAAGTTGTATTCCCGAATAGTAGTGTTGCCTTTGTCCTCTAATATAGATGAGCTGACATCCTTGGCCATCAATCAATAGTCTACTTTCAGAACCAGCCTATGGAAACCACAGATTCTCAAAACCCCCAGAAATCACTTCTTTGTCTCTATTTCCCTCTCCAGGCAACATAAAACCTTGCTCTATTTTCTTGAACACTGCTCCATCATGCTGCTCCAAAACTATTTGTGGCTCCCTATAATGTTTCTCATTAAACCTGTTGCTGTTGACTGGACTCTGACTCATAGCAACCCTATAGAACAGAGTAGAACTGCCCCATACGGTTTCCAAGAAGTGCCTGGTGAATTCAAACTGCCAACCTTTTGGTTAGCAGCCATAGCTCTTAACCACTATGTTACCAGGGTTTCCTGTTTCTCATTAGGCCTCCTTTTTTGGCCAAGTTTTATTTCTATTTAGAAACCAAGTTGGTATCGTGAAAGGAAAGTAAATTGTCAGGAAGGGAGGTTGGTGAGGGACCTGGGATTTTGTAGCCATCTCTGGTCTTGAGTTTTGTAATTTTTTTTATGAGCTAAATCAAGAAATAGGTTTATCTGGTAAATACACACACACACAAACACACACATAAATGTGTGGTACACAGTGACACTTCATATTCTCTTTTAGTTCTTTTAATTTTTTAATGTTGTTGCAGCCATCTTTTGACTTCACAACCTGCTAATGGATCACAAGATGTAGTTTGAAAAACTATCATCTAAGGTTTACAGTGAGATTAACATTTATTAATTTATCTGCTCTCATAACACTGTGAAGAACATATGGCAAATTGTAATATTATAGACACCATATCTAAGACGAAGAAAAGTATAATTCAGAGATTAACGTGTTTAATCAGTTAACCCAAGGAGGCTTGGTGATACAGTGGTTAAGCACTTGACTGATAACAGAAAGATCAACAGTTCGACCCCACCAGCTGCTCTGGAGTAGAAAGATGTGGTAGTCTGCTTCCATAAAGATTATAGCCTTGGAAACCCTATGGGGCAGTTCTACTCTGTCCTGTAAGGTCACTATGAGTCAGAATCGACTTTATGGCAACGGGTTATATGGCAGGCACTGAATTTAGCCCTAGGAAAACAAAAATAAATAAGGCACAGTCCCTGTCTGTAATACCTAAAGGCCTTGTTTTAAACATTTAACAGTACAAAAACTTGGCATCTACTGCTTTGAATGGGGGTGGCATGTAGCCTGAGGCAGGGTTATGATTAAAGCAATGACAAGCTTTTGGACAAGCAAACCAAAAAAAAAAAAAAAAACCCATTGCCGTCAAGTTGATTCTGACAGCCACCCTATAGGACAGAGTAGAATTGTTGCATAAGGTTTCCAAGGAGCAGCTGAGGGATTTGAACTGCCAACGTTTTGGATAGCAGCCAAGCTCTTAACCACTGCACGACCAGGGCTCCTTTGGGCAGCAGCAGTGAGGAAAAAGAAGAATGAAGGCAAAAGAAAGCAAGTAAAGTAAGAGAAAGGAAAGGAAGGAAGAGGAGCGGAAAAGAAGTGAAGCAATATGATGTGACATAATATGTTCCCATGCTGGCTACTGCTTCTCAATGAGCTGCCAAGAGACACAGCATGTTGCCTGGTAGGTGCTATTTTGGGCATGGAAGGATCCTTATGATGGACACCAAGGGGAAACCATGCCTCAGAAAAGTCTGAGGAGGGAGAAGGAGAAGGAATTAATTAGCCTGGCTCTCTTCCACCTACCTATTCTCTGTGGTCTTAGTTCATCCATGGGGAGTTACCTTCCCTGAACTTCTGAGGTGAGTCATTTGGCCCTGTTGATTGCCCCTTGTGATGTGAGATTCCCAGACCTGTGTTGTATAGTTTCATCTAATTACCAAAGCAGAGGGTCACCCAGCTATGTGATTACAAGACAGCCAAAATGGGGCAGAGAAGACTGAGAAGATACTCAATGTTCGAGTCTATTACGTTAATAATGGTCTTGCAGAAAAGATAGCTCTTTTTTTTCCCTTTTGTAGCCTCTTCTCTCCTAAGCTTACACCATTTGCCCAAGCCAGTTTATGATGCTAATCAATGTCATGATGATAACAGCCAATCCCAGGTTTTTCTCCGATGCCTGAAGGCAGCTAATAGCTGATTTGATCATTCCTTTCTTGCTTGCTGGAAATTACCAGTCAAAACTATGATTGTATTGCTCCTCAGACTGCCATCGACTCTTAGGGTCACCTGCTGTAACTCCTGTTGTAATACATACCCATTTGATTAAATGCAATGATTTAGAAAGGTGGTTGAGATTATTCCTTTCCATTTTGGAAACCCAAACAACTCCATGAGGTCTTCAACAGTGCTTCTCTAGCTTTATGGCACATAAGAATCACAAGGAGAACCAGCTAAGGCACAGATTCCTGGGCCCACCTTAGAGACTATTATTCAGTAGGTCTAGTTTGGGTCCTGATAACTTGCATTTGTTGATGGTGATGTTGATGCTGATGTTGAGGGGTGCTGGTGTTAAAGGGGAAAGAATAGTCAAACATTAATACCTTGACTTAACTTCCCACCAAAAAAAAAAAACCCGTTGCCATCGAGTCAATTCTGACTCATAGCGACCCTATAGGTCACAGTAGAAATGCCCTACATGGTTTCCAAGGAGTGTCTGGTGGATTTGAACTGTGGACCTTTTGGTTAGCAGCCATAGCTCTTAACCACTACACCGCCATGTTTACCTAACTCCCTACTAATAGGCAAAAAGGAGTAAGGACATTGCCTTCAAAGATCTTACCATCTGTGAGAGTGAAAGAAATTAAAAAAGATAATTACCACATACTAGGAAAAAAAGCCATTATATGGATAAGTACAGAATACTAATGGGAAAAGGCTTTCCAGACAAAGGCATATTTACAGTGGATCTAGAGGGATGAGTACTTTTCCAAGCAGAGGGAAGATCATATGCAAAATACAAAAGCATCATACACCTGGGTCTAGAGGTATTTATGTGTGGCTGTTGGAAACCCTGGTGGCGTAGTGGTTAAGTGCTACGGCTGCTAACTGAAGGGTCAGCAGTTCAAATCCACCAGGTGCTCCTTGGAAACTCTATGGGGCAGCTCTACTCTGTCCTATAGGGTCGCTACGTGTCGGAACTGACTCAACGGCACTGGGTTGTTTGGTTTTCTGGGTTGATGGGAGGAGTAGAGGTGATTTAGGTTGGCCAAACCCTTAAGGGCCTTGTGCCTTATGCTAAGGCTTTTGAACTCTGTCTTGTGGGGAATAGGAGGTATCATCACTGTCCTTGGATGTCATTGCCATGATGGTGGCTGGGGGTCTACCTTCCTTCCTTTCTCATATTTTACCTTAGTTTTGTTCTCTTACCCTTGCTTGTTTCCAACTTTTCCAGTCTACCTATTAGGTATTTCGATCACAGATTCCAGTGATTATTTTTTCCTGGCCAATGCACCCCAAAAACAGCCACCATTTGCCTGTCAGGCAGGCTTACCTTGAGCTGTGATGCTGAACAAGTTTCAGCAGAGCTTACAGACTAAGACTGGGAAAGAAGGCCTGGTGATCTACGTCTGAAAATCAGCCAGTGAAACCCCTATGGATCACAATGGTCTGATCCCATTGTGCATGGGGTCACCATGAGTCAGGGGCGACTCAAAAGCAGCTAGCAACAAGAGATGATTTCTTTGACTAAAGTATAATTCCATGTGACACCAAATATAGCTTTAAAAACATGTGAATGGAGCTTCCTAAGCAGTTTTCTTTTGTGCGCAGTTACCTGGACTTCAGCTATCTTTAGCTTCCTCCCCACCCCTTGAATCATAGTGATTTCTGCTGGGGAGGGAGCCCACACTTATCTTCACTCCCTCCCAATCTGACAGCTGTGGGGTGGCCTGATTGTCTCTCTCTTCCCAGATGCTGTAAATGAACAGCAAGAAACAGAAACTACCAGTGCTGGGGAGAAAATGATCCAAGTGTTAGGAAGCTGCAAGGTGAGAGACTGCTTGGTTCCAAATTAATGCAGCCCGGTGGTAAAAGCAGTGCTTTTCACAACTGGGCAGTGAGCAAGTGTTTGCCACTAAAAGTCTGCTTTTCAATTCAAAAACAAGGAGCAAAGAAAAAACAACTCTCAGATAATAGAGCTTTGCAGGCCACATATTCACCGGGCTCAGATTTTGAACCACCCATGTCTGATGGCTCAGAAGGACTTGTAACCAAAACCAAGCCCAAGCCCATCGCGTTGAATCGATTCGGACTCATAGCAACTGTATGGGACAGAGTAGAACTGCCCCATAGAGTTTTCAAGGAGTGCCTGGTGGAGTTGAACTGCCAAACTTTTAGTTAGCAGCCAAGCTCTTAACCACTATGCCACCAGGGTTTCCTGAGGACTTGTATCAGGCAAATGGCCCACTGCACAGGTGTGGTGGGCTCCTTCCTATGCAGGATGTCAGCTCCCTTCCCTTCATCGAGACAGACATTCTGTAAGGAGTCCCACGAAGGTCCACCATGCCTCATGTCTCCAACCTCCTTACTGCCTTGTCAGCTCATTTCATTTTCTCTCTTTATGCTTTTTCTTCTTCTTTGGTCTTTACCCCAGGTCTCCTCCTCACTGTCAAGAAATCTAACCATATAGCAAGGCAGTGCTGAAGGTGAGTGGGTAAGTCAGTGAATGCATATGAACTAATACCTGCCATCTAGCTTTGGATCATGAAAGTGATCAACATCTGTTACAAAGGATGGCCAAAGGAAATGAAAGGCAACCCAGCAGTCAGCTTTGTTCCTTTTCAGTGGGTCAGCACAAATAGGAGGTAGAGCTGGCGCTAGAAACTGTTGAATCTGTGGTTTGTAAATTATCAGAGTCTCACTGTTCGGCCTCCTGAACAATCCCAGGCGAACCTCCCTGGATCTCATTTTCCAAGCTACCAAATAGAGGGAATCATGAAGGCCACTTGTAGACAGTAGGGTATTAGGAGGTGGATGTAGCAGGAATCAAATATGAATAATTTCGCTTTATAAAATTTTCCAGTGCTATATATATTCTAATTGAAACAGCTAGGTGACAGCTGTTAACAGTTCAGTGGGGAATGGTTCTTTCCCTTTATTCTCCCATTGGAAGGACAGGAAGGAGTGATGACTTCCATTGGGAAGACAGCTTTTCAACTCCCCATCCCCCTAATGTTCTATGAACACTACGGAAACGGAATGTGACCAAACAAGTATGGAAGGTTAGTCCCACTGAGGGAGTCCTTGAGTAGTACAAATGGTTAATGCACTCAGCTGCTAACTGAAAGGTTGGAGGTTTGAGTCTACCCAGTAGCACCTCAGAAGAAAGGCCTAGCGATCTATTTCCAAAAAATCAGCCACTGAAAACTTTGTATAGCACAGTTCTATCCTGACACACACGAGGTGGCCATGAGTAGGACTCTGAGGCAACTAGTACTGGTAATCCCATTTAATAGCAGGGGAAGGAGGGAGGTAGAGAGGAACTTTCAGAAGGCCAGAGGAGAGAGAGTCCTTTGGAGTTGGAAAAAGAAGAGCCCCACTTTTGGGCAGTAACTTAAATAGGTAGAAACAATGGCAGGCTCTTTTTGCACACAAACACCCTGGGGTGGGTCTAAGTAAGGAGCCTAAACTGAGGTTCTCAGGACATATTCTCAGCATTTATCCTTGGTATGCCACATGCATGACGAGGCAGCAAAGAGCCAAGGAGCTGTAAGTAACCACTGCAGCTTGGACAACAGATGTCGGTAGGGCTCATGATAGCCTGGAGAGGTGAGAACCTTTACGCTGGAGGGAGAAGGAGTGTGCCCATAATGTAAGAGATGGAAATTCCCAGCAGTATGTACGGTAGGTTCAGCATCCAGAGTCCAAATTAATTGATGTAAAAGAAGGAAATCTGCATTTCCTGCTCTCCTGAGTTCACAAACTGAGCTGTATGCCTGTTACACTGAGTTTGACTATATAGAGAGATATGGGAACAGTTGTGGGGGAAAAGGTACCCAAATCAGAGAAGAGAAAAGCAGTTCCTCTTCCATTGAAACAGGGCCATGTGGGTGAGTACATTCCCGCTGGGATAGGTGTTCTCTGGCAAAAGATAGTTTTTGTTTTTTGGTGGAATGTTTTGCTGCTGTAGATTCAAAGCTGGGTGTGCCTGAGGAAAGACTTCCAGGTCAGATACTGAATTTATGTAGGGTTAATACACCCAAATTAGCCTAAATTAGCACGGGAGGGAGTTGGTTCCTTTGCCCCATGGTCTCATTGACTTTGGGGAAAGGAGCGAGAGCTTAAATCAAGAATTCCCAGGAAGGCACACACTGGGCACCTTTTGGCTATAGTGGCTGTAGTCGTTTGTTGTGTGGGGGTGTGGGGAATAGTGAAGGGGAAGTGTAGGTCATTCTATTGTCCCTGGATGATGCAAACAGTTAATCTGCTTGGCTGCTAACTGAAAGGTTGAAGGTTTGAGTGAGTCCACTCAGAGGCACCTCGAAAGAAAGATCACCTGGCGACCTGAAAAACCAGCCATTGTAAACCTTATAAAACACAGTTCTACTCTGATACACATGGGGTTGCCATGAGTCAGATCAACTCCACGCAACTTTTTTTTTTTTTAATTCTACTGGCTAAGATTTGGGAATTACCTGGAAGTTAACTCTATGCTTATATCCTTATCTTTCCAATTACAAAAAATGAAAAATGAATTGTTTTGTTATTCAGAATCAATAGAAATAATTTGTGAGGAATAGGCAGTTTTCAGTTAACAATGTGATAGTAAACTCTAAGTTCTCCTTATCCAAAGATAATGCAAGCTCAAAAGCATACAAAAAAAAGCCAATCTTCCTTATAGTATCAAAAACAAACAAAAAAACTAACATCTTAAAATGTCTTCTTATCAGATATAATTATATCTAATATCAATTTGGTGCTGTATTCAATACATATTAACTGTATTCTGTGTGCCCAGCATAGTTCTAGGTGAGGAAACACTGTTTTCATGGTCTATGTTCTGCTGGGAGAGACAGACAGTAAGCAAATGTCTATGTCAATTTGTGGTCAGCATTATCAAGAAAACCAAGCAGGGCAAACGGGACGGAGTGATGGAGCAGGGGTGCTATTTTACGTAGGATGGTTAGGAAAGGCCACTATCTCTAAGCCTTGCCAACCCTTCCCCCTTGCTTTCCCTTAGCATCTTCAGAGGTCTTAACTTCATTTAAGCCTCAGGATTTTTGCAAATGATGTTTCCTCTGCCTGGAACCCCCTTCCTCTTCCCATCAGCTCCATCTTTTTGCCTGGTTACCTCTTATTATCCTTCAGATCTCAGCGCAAAATCATTTCCTCAAGGAAGCCTTCTCGGGTCCTTTAGGTCAAATTTAGGTTTCATCTTAATCATTGCCCCTGAACTTCTTCACTGTACTGGGTACAGTCATAAACACAGTTACTGTCTAGTCAATTCTGACTCATAGTGATCCCGTATGCATCAGAGTTGAACTGTGCTCCATAGGGTTTTCAGCGGCTGATTTTTTCAGAAGTAGATTGCCAGGCCTTCCTTCCAAGGTGCTTCTGGGTGGACTCAAACCTTCAACGTTCTGGTTGGACCCTTTGCACCACCCAGGGACTCCAGCACAATTATACTAACAGGCTCATTGAGCTGTTTAATGCCTTTTCTCCCCTCTAGACTATCAGCCTCGTGAAAGCAGAGGCTGTGTGCCATATTTACTTTTGAATCCTTAGAACCTTGTCATTTGCAAAGTACCCAACAAATAATTGTTGAATGTCTGAATAACTTCCAATATACCAGAATATTCAACTAAACAAGGCAGCCCCCACCTGAAACGTGTGTAGAAAATATTGTATACAATCTTATAGCCCATCTAAATAATTTTGGAAATTTTTTTCAATAGCAAGACTAACCAACATAATTTGGTTTCATTTGGTCGTGCGTGTCAATACTAACTTATGGTCTTTTGTTCATTTTAACAAAGTGCATTACTCTTGGAAACTTGTGCTGGTTGGACTGCAACATAAAATGAATAATCCTTTATTTGCAAAAGACTGAGTCATAAATAGGCAGAATCAACCCATGCTTTTATTTCCACTGCATATAAAAATTTCATATGAAGGTATTGATGTACAGTACTATCCACATGGGCTGAAGAGGCTAAGAAACCACTAAAAGAATCATTTGTGATGCTCACACACGTTACTACTCTGAAAACATAGCCAAAGAAATAAAATTGAACCCAACTAAAATCAGTTAAGTACGTTTGCAATTATAATGTCCCCTTTATACTGTTTAAAACAAAAGTAATCAAATTCCTTTGGGCCAGGGCTGCTAAAATCTACAGTTTGTGTCAAAATAATAATAACAATAATAAAATAAGAGGAGGCTCATTTTTTCTAGAAAAAGAATCTCTCCTTTCAAAGTCACGTGTTCCGAGGGCTGGGCAGCAGTGGGGGTGGGTTTCCACGTGGTCCACTAGGAATTTTTCTTAGCTTTCAGAAGCTGGCCATTATGTAACATTAAATTTTAAAATCTTAAATTATGTAGTCTAAGTGTTGCAGAAAAAGCTGTAGAGAAGGCTGAACCCTTTATGCGATGTGGACTGGCATCATACAACACTGTGTATTTGAATAGATTCGTTTACATACATGTAAGGAAATTTGGTTGATCTTTATTGAAGAGAAATTCTGGGGTGAAAAAATTTATGTTTTTCTTACTGTATATCCTCTTAACATGACAGCAAGTTGATGCAGTAAATGACTAACCAACAACATGTGTGACCTATGGTTCTAATTTCAAATCAAGATCATTTTCTTATGTGCTGTAGAAGTCAGAATCTTTTCACGCACTGGACAAGAATCTATTTTCTCAGGTGTTTGAAAGCAGAAAACAAAAAAATGTTACTAACCAAAGTAGCTACTGTCAACAGATGGGGGAGAATTCATTATACAGGCAGTACTGCTCCATGGCAAGGACTACTTAAGAGCTTGTACCCAAAAAGGCCTCAGAATTGTCCAAAGGTTGTGGTTTTGTGAAATCCAGCTATTGCCGGTAACCCAATCAGTTCAAAGCTCAGCGGTAACACGCCCAGCCGTAGCCCCACCATTACCTTACTTTAAAATGCAGCAAAACAGAAAGAAAATATTGATTAAAGTTAAGGCACAGCCCTGGGACCAAAGACCTGCAGCTATGTTTTTTTAATTTATATATCTTTATGTATTTTATAGTTTTCTTGAACCTTCCATAAACAAGCTCTAAGGTGACAAGACTATATTACAGGAGAAAAGAAAATATACAAGAAGTATATATACACACCATTCATTCTCTCACCAAGAGTTTCCAAATATACCAACACCAGCCCATCATGGGATGATGTTTTAATAAGAACTGATAATTTACAATTAACATTACAGTATACAGTATATACATTACAATAAATACATGGTTGTAAACAGACAAACAAGACTGTATTACAGGTAAGGTCATTTGGTGAGAAAAAATGCATGGCACAAAAAATAAATAATGCATTCAAAAATTATCATAAAGCTTTCTGTAAAAGCCATTTCATTCAAGTTTTTTTTTCTTTGACCGCAATTTGTTCTATCTACATTATTTTCTTGTGAATTTTAACTGAAGCAAATGAAAACAGCATCACTGTGTTCAGTAACTTGCAAGCTGAAATGTACTGGTTTTATGCAAACTTGGACATTTTTCTTTCTCCATACAGTACCCAGATATTGCATTTTCTTATGACATTTTAGGAAATGTAAAGCCACTTGCAAAAGAGGAGAGAAAAAAGGAGAAGACATGCAGATTGTACAGTGCATTAGTTCCTGTCTCTTGGATATTATGCCTTTTCTACAATTTGATTGTCCATCTGTGGTATCTTCACAACATGGTACTATTAAGAACCCACATACTGGGGGGAAGGGGGAGGCTACCTTTATTAGTGCAGTTAAAAACCCTTTCAGGTCTGGATTTGTGACATATTGCTCTATTCAATTTTTTTTAAATTAAGATTCCAGGCACTCTGTGGGGGAAATACCAAGAAATAGGGAAGGGAGGGGATGAGTATTTTGGAAGAAGAAATAAACCCCGGGCTCTTTGCCTTTCTTCAGGAGGAAAGTCCTTTCTAGACACCCATCTGGGGCAAACAAAATTAAAACAGAAGTTCTCAAATGTTCTTGTGAAAACACTTGGCCAAACATAACTATCTGAAAGGTTCCTATCTGTTGGCTTGATTTTTTCAGCGGAGGGGAGAAATCTGTTAAGTAATTGACTCCTATTCTGCTCTCCATAAAAGATCAGAGTTACATAATGTTTCTTTCAATGGTTCTAAGCATCAGCTGGTTCTCGGAGTTAAAACGGGAACTATCTCCAGCTTGGGTCATTTCCCTGGCTGATGATTAATTATTAGCTCCCAGAAGATGGCTTGAGAAGTCCCAAATATAAGTGTTTTTCAGGGTTGCAATTTTTTAAACTGTTTTAGTTATTTTCCATTTAGTCAGATACCCCCTCCTAGTCTCCATCTCTGTTCTTCGATGTCAATGTAGAAAATGATTATCTGGGTTCCAAACTCTTCACAGAGAAGAAAAGGTAAACACTTCATTAAAAGCTGAAACGGGAGAAAAGTCCAAACTAGATCAATGCCAAGTGATATCAACTCTTATCAGCAGGTAAATTCATTAATTTCTAAAATACAATACAGCTCCTGGCACTGAAATCGGCCAGGAGCGACTTCTGATTTTCCATTTAGGCAGAAGCGTCCTACTCAACCTGTTATTTTAGGGCTGCACTGCACTATCGACCCTCCGGTGATAGTGACACTCTCAGCTTCCTCAAAGTGTTTAAAAAGCAGTAGTTCTCCTCCACAAGCCGAGCTTCTGGAGCAGCAATAACTGACAACGCAACTCCTACAGGTCGCGTGGCTGGCCATTAAGAAAGCGCAGTTGCTGAACTTAAATCTGCTTCTCCAGGATGTTCCTCGTACAGTTCTAATCGCATGGTAAAATCATAGAAACAAAAGGGAATTACACACAGTTCCCGGGTTACAAACGTCCGACTCTTACTTGCCCTTTAATGTTATGTAAATTTGCCCTCACCCTGAAATGACTGAATGAACCCCTACTGGCAACAAACACTTCATCACAGTCGCCTTCACCTGCTGCACGTGTAGCTTTTAAGTCACTGAAAAGGCTCCGAGCCTTTTCTTTCACTGCCAAACCCAAACCAAACCCACTGCCATTGAGTGGATTCCGACTCATAGCGACTCTACAGGACAGAGTAGAACTGCCCCATAGAGATTCCAAGGAGCACCTGGCGGATTTGAACTGCTGACCTCTTGGTTAGCAGCTGTAGCACTTAACCACTACGCCACCAGGGTTTCTTCTTGCACTACAGAAAGGCTAAATAAGAACCGTGTGCACCTGTTCCAACACACCTACAAATTCGACTTAAAGACAGAGTTAGGAACGGATCTCGTTTGTAACCTGGGGGCTGCCTGTAGTTGTACTGGTAATTGTTTATATATTCTACTACTGTTCTTAAAATTTGCCTAGCTAGCCATTAACTTTTCTCTGTAAATGAAGAGTAAAAGCTAGTCATCATATATGACTTCATGGCATAAATGAACACTAATCCTAACTTAACTACCTGTTGTGTTTCACCCATCAGGATGGTGGTGATATATTTGATAAGACCCCCACCTAAAGGACATGGACAGAGGTTCCAACACACACTAATAAAGCACAACAGGAAAAAGTCTTCTTACTACAACTGGCTGCAAAAACTATAAAAATGAGCATGAAATGTGTGAGTTATTACGAAGACATGCAGATGTGAAATGAGGGCTCACTGACACAGCAAAAGGTTACAAGACACTACAAGGTAGGAAAATCTCTAAAAGAGACTGACCATTTTAACTACTGGGTATTTATATATCTCCCACTTGCTTCAAACAACACCCACTGACGATGGAGTTTCCATGAGGTTTAAGACACATTAGACAAAACGCACATCAAAGTATTACAGAGCAGATATTCACTTTGCACACTGTGAAGAAAAATGCCAGTGAAAGCAACTCCACTGATCTGGAAAGAGTGAAACAAAAAAGCAAAGTAAATGAAGACCTACAAAAAGGGTTTCCTGCAACATAAAGGTTTAAAATATGGAAGTCATTGGTATATAAAACAATGATTACTACAAATCAGTTAACTGCCATGAACTATAAGGTGCAAGTAAAATTGGTAAATTAGATTTATCCAGTGTAGCACAGATTCGTACTGAAAACTTGCAAGTTACTCCTTAGAAAAAAAATAACCAGTGGCAGATGAAGTTATGAACAGTTTTTTCTCTTTTTAAATATAATACCTCAATACATTTAATAATAAAAGTAAGCTCTACAAAAAATCTGTTTTACATATCATACAAAATGTAGGGGTCGGTGCAGCTCACTGAACTACACTCTTCAGTCATGTATCAGGAAGACTTGAAATTAGAAAATTATGCAACTTCTGCGGCTCATCTTCCTCTTGGTAACAGATTCATGCTGTGTCCTATTCCTGACACATTCGTTGCTTCATCCACTAGTTCACTCTGTCTGTGTAATGCTTTCTTTCTTCTGAAAAGACTGCAAACAAATAAAAAGAAAAGAAACCCCAAATCATATCCACTTCTGGGCGGCCTGAGGAGCCACGCTTCCTTCAAAACATGTTGATTTTATCTGCTCTGTCAGCTCTATCAAGATGAATTCTTGTTAAAATGCTGTTTGTGAAGATGTCCCCCCTGCTCTGATGACATGGAGGTGGAAAAACTGGTTACAATATTCCTGAGCGCCAGACTGAGTAGTCAAGGTCAGTTTTGTTCAACAAACGTCCTGGCAGATGACAGTGAGGTGTGACCATGGTTGTGGCATGTGACATGCACTTTGGAAACAATTTTTCTACTTAAAAAAAAAAAAAAAAGGCGTGGAAGTCTTTGCACTGTTACGTGTCGTCAGAAGAATGATCTTCTATTACACAAGCTTCGGGCTGGCTTTCCTCTTCTTCCCCTACTGCTTCCTCTTCGACCTGTTCATCAAGGGGGATTTCGGTGGACTCTGAGTCTTGAGTACAGAGAGTCTTGGAGTCACTGCAGCTAGTGTCTTCCTCCACTTGACTTCCACTATCCTTCTCTGTGTCTGATTCGCCATCTTCCTCTAGAGTTAGTTCAAACTGGAATTTCTCGGTCTGACCCTGTCGGCCCTCTTCTTGGTCATCAGGGGCAGGTGAGGGACTCTGAGGGATTGTGCTCTGGTACCATTCACGATTGTCCTCCAAAGTGTCCAAAATGTCCTGGGCATCAGGATGGACAAGGTCTGCCCAGGTCTCCCAGAGAGGATGAACAATATAGTCTATGAAGCCCACCTAGTTTAAAAAGAAAAAAATCACATTTAAGTGAGGAACTTGGGACTAAGAGGCAATGGAAGAAATTAACTAGATCATAGCCCATAAATCTAACACTGAACAAAAGACTAATACCTTTATTTTGGTAATACAGTCACTGTTTTAGGCAACAGACCAAATGAAAGTGTTGTTACTAGCTGGTTAAAATTGGCTTCTAGAACCCTTAGCTTAACAAGAATGTTTACAATGTAAAAAACTTCCAGTTGTTTACATCATACGGCTTGAAGGCCGGACTTTGTTTTAGAATAGCCAATGTCTCCAGATAATTGAAATAACGCCATGTACTCTCACCAGTTGTCACTGATTCTGAGTCATGGTAACCCTATGTGTGTCAGAGTAGAACTGTGTTCCACAGGATTTTCAATGGCTGATATTTCAAAAGTAGATTGCCAGACCTTTCTTCCAAAGCACTGCTGGGTGGACTTGAACATCCAACCTTTTGGTTAGCAGCAGAGTCCATTACCCATTTATGCCACCGAGGAACGCCTATGTACTCTTAGTGTTGTTTGCATAGAGTCCATTTTCAACTCATAGCAATCCCATGTGACCAAGTAGAACTGCCCCATAGAGTTTTCTTGGCTGTAATCTTTACGGGACCAAATCACCAGGTCTTTCTCCAGAGACGCTGCTAGGTGGGTTCGAACCACCAACTTTTTGGTTAGCAGCCAAGCACTTAAACACTGTGCCACCAGGGCTCCTGAATAAACTTTATGAATAGAAGTTATAAGAATGAAAGTGCTTTTTGGCTTAGAAACACTCAGGTGAAATAGAGCTTGTCAAAAACAAAGTAATTTTCAAAAAGCTCCATCAAATCCTGTGTGATACGTATGCAAAGTAGCCACATGTAAAAGCTGTGGCTTTATTCTCTGGGAAAGGGTCATGCTTCATGCAGTACCTGTGATTTTTCCACAGAGGCGTTGTGCTTGTCACACATGGGGCTGATCTCCATGCCGCGCTCCCTCTCGCGGTCCCCCTGGCGGAAAAACTCCTCCATTATCCGGTCCGTCCACTGGCGGTACAGCTGCAGCGGCTTTGTCGGGTTGCTCAGATCCGCACAATGCACCATATTCTGAAGGACCTAAAACAGACAAAAACATGTTCTCCACTCGGCACCTGCACTTTTTCTTTTTTTTTTTAACTAGAAATTCACATCGGATGACTGCAACACTTAAAAATACATGGAGTGTAAGATCTATCCCCAACAGCTCAACCGTAATGTGTCTGTGTGCAGTTCACACCTGCGTGAATAGTCCCACGTTATGCCACTTCTACTGCATCTAGATATTGTAAGAGCAACGGCTGATGTACACGGTTGGCTAAATTCAGAGCTGTTTGAGCGGCTGGTCATGTGGATGTCAGCTGCTCCGTTTTTAAGTGTATGGCAGTGAAAACACCAGTGGGATTTTACCTGGTTAAATCTCAGGAAGAATTTGGATAAAAATCCTGCTTGTCATTACCAAAAGTATAAGGCAGGAGAAAGGGAAAAAATCTTACTCAAAGCTAGACATACAGACACACAGACATGCCCGTGTGCACACACACACACGGACAGCAGACTCATATAAAGCTTTACCTGAATCCTGTCAGAATAATTGTCAAGAAGAAGAACCCCAGAGCTTGTCACTTTCTTAGTTTCAACCATAGTTTTCAGGTCAGCCAGTAGATTCATGTGTTTTGACATGTCTGTCGCAAGTACCTTAAAAGACAAAGAGTATTTTAGTTCAGTGAAAAAAGTCCAGAGGACAGAAGTCAGAATTTACATGCAAAAATATTATGCAGAATGTGAGAAAAAAAAGGAGAACTACTCTGACATCTACTAGTAGTAAATTGCAGATTCTTTACTCCTTTCTCAGGCAGAGTCAAGTTTTCTTTGCTCTCGAGTTGTCTGGAAGTCCAGATAAATTTGTAGGATAAACAGAAACATTAGGCATTGACAACCAATCGCATGGTGAAAAAAGTGATGGTCTCTCCATAATGAGATGCCATCGCATATTTTAAAGTTTTTTCCATACATTGGGTTAGAAAGTGGTCACCAGACTATGATGAACTAATTCAAGGCTGATTCTAGAATGCTTCAGAATCAGAATATTCTGGTTCATTTTCTGCTTATCTCAGAAAAACAATTCCTGCCTTTGTACATACAGCTTAACAGAGTTAAGTTTCTGATAACTAGAGATTCTCCTGTGTTTTATAATAACGCTGAACAATACACATACAGAAAAGAATAAAAGTTATGATGTTTCTAAATGGCACTGTCTACTGACAGAAAAAGGTGAAATAAAATTCACCAGGGCTACAGCCACTGCCCTCTGCTTCTGTTAGTCATTTTTCTCTGCCTGCCAACAGACTGGAGGAGTTCAGAAAATAAAACCTAAATAATGGGGGTAAGCTGTCATTATCCTGAACTCCAAGCTGTGAAAGTGGAAAACCTATTACACGGCATCACTGCCAGCAGCTGGGGCAGCTTCCTTAAACATAATGGTTCACAACAGGTTTTTAAATACAGTTCCTTTCACTTGATCCTCACCTCACATTTATTTATTTATTTTTAACAACTTGCATCGGGTTCTCTTTTTTGCTATCATCAGCTACTTACAATGTCAATGACCATTTTCCTTAATGATTGTCTTTGCTTTTTGGTCAAATTCTGGAAAATGTCACAGTTTTCTTCCTGGAGCAACTTAAAGCCCACGGCCAAATGGTGGTTCTCCAAGACAGAGGAATCATTGTACATCAAGGCAAGTTCAGAGTCTGAAACAGAGATAAAAGATCAGCAAAGCCATTCATTCTAAAGTTATCTTAGTCTCGATATCCCGAGATACTTTGGATTTAGAATGCAATTTCCCCTAAACATCTCTGCTGTCCTTACACAACAACGCCCACAGAGAAGATACTGGATAATATACAGTGGGAAGGGCACTGGAACCTTGGGTGTGAATTCTAACACTACCAACACGTGGCAAGTTGCTGTGGGCTTCAGCTCCCTGTTGTCTGAAGTGAAAGGAGAGCTGGACCAGATGACCTTCATCCTCCCTCCAAACCTGCCACATGTAGCTTGATAAGCTCAGCAGAACAGAGTCTTCACATCTGCAACATGTCCAGACCATATGGTGCTGTATTCTTGATAACTATGGATTATCTAACCTGTATTCTATGAAAGAATCATGTGATTTAAGGACTGTTTGTGTGTACTTGGAAATGATACAAGTAGAGTTTGGAACATGCCAACAGTACTAGATTTGCTCATACTGCCCTTGTATTTCTTCTGTAGTACTGCTCTGAAAAGTCTAAGCTTTATTCATTTTTTTCTATTTCCTTTTCCCAATATCACGGCAGTCACCATGTGTATGTATACTGTGCTTCCCGCCCACACCCCTGACTTCACACAAACGTTTGTGTTTAGCTGCCTACATAACCCTGTGGCACAGAATTCTGTTGCCCTCTTACCACTGCCCTGGACCTGTGTATCCTCGGCAGTAAAAACCCCACCTCTTTCCTAGTTTCTGTTCCAGGTCGATAAGGTAATCATTAAAAAAAAAAAAGTTGAATAATGCTTTATCCTGTTTCCACTTAAGTCATTGTAAAGACTAAAAAAGCACATGGATTTGATCTTTTTTTCCCTAATACATGGAAAATATATTTGGAGATGTATGTTCTTTTCTAATTAAGAAAGATTTAACCCTAAGAAAACCACGTAAGTTCAAAGCAACATAAACAGAAGAAAATGGACAACTTAACATCCATTAATAGGGAACAAGTTCATGTAGTTATTTGTTAACAGAGAACAATGTCCAAAACAGATTAAATAGACCAAAAGGTCTTAGGAAAACCTCTACAGTGTGATTTTTTTATGTATTCTGAAACCATATGCATGACATCTCTGTGTGTATATATGCTTAGAGAGAAGTCTGAAGTGATGTTTACCAAGCTTTAACCGTTGTTATCTTTGAGGGTGGAATTTCAAGTGATTTTTACCTTTTTTCTGTATTCCTCATATTATTTCTATTTCATTTTACAATAAACATATATTTCCTAAAAGCTTATTTATTTAAAAAAATTAAAACAGAGAAAAGGACATGTGCTGTATCGGAAGACAAACAGACAGTCAAATCCCAAATTTACCACTTTCCCAAGATGTAAAATAGGCAAATTCCATACACAGCACTTTTAGGCATAAAGAAATGCATATTTATTCCATCAGTGTTTGAGGTGAAATAATCATGAGCTTAGGATTTCCCAGATCTGGCTCTGAAATCAGCACTGAGCCTCTCCTCTTGTCGTCTTATCTGTTAAATGAGGACAATCCTAACTCAACTGTTGTGAGCATCATGTGGCATTATTAACATGACATCTGGAATGTGGGGCGCAGAATTTCCCCCACACACTGCCACTGGGCAGATTGAGAAATAGAACGCTGACTGATGGCAAACCTACATCCAACAGCTCTTGTTCAGCAGGGAAACAGAGAGAGAAGACAAGAGGTTCTCCCAGGCAGGAGGCACAGGTACTAAGAGAAGACTGGGTACTTATGTGATGGCTAGAACGCCATGTAGCCAAACACAGCCTATTAGCAAGAGATGGTGCTGCAATGGTTAAGATGAGGTGGACACTAGAGACACATACACCATGAAAAAGAGTTGTCCTTTTACTATTCCTATAGCCTCGCTAGGTTTAGCCTAGAATTAGAAAATGACAGCATACTCCACTATGTCACTAAGTTACAACAGAAATGAAAAACATCTTACAAAGAACTTCTGAACAAAACACTCCTCCGTGAAATGGGGAAGGGGAGTGGTGGCTTTAACTTAATATCCAGTTGCCAAGGACAAAGGATTAAAACTGCATGGCTCAGTCCTGCAATTCACTCACTCTCTATGCACTCAGCCTGCGCGACAGCACTCAGTACCCTTTGACGGGACACATTCACTTATCATTATCTTTTCTCTCAAAACGCAAGCACTTTGAGGGCCAGGACTTTGTCTTGTTCCCCCATGCATTCCTAGTGCCTGGAACAATGTTTGGCACATACTAGACTCTCAGTGTATTTTTGTGGAATACACTAATGATCTCTGTAGTTATCTCTATATAATCACATTTGATAAAAATTAATTTATTCTTATTTTGAAGATACCGTATTTATGAAAAAAAAAAAAGCCTACATATAATCCACAAATATAGCTATGCGAAGCTCATTTTTAAATACGATCAGGTTCGACAAATGGTGCTGGAAACACTGGATTATCTGCATGCAAAAGAATGAATGTGGATCCTTCTGCCACACGGAAAAATTAAAGGGATGGAAAACCTAAATGTCAGAGGTAAAGCTATAACAAACCCTTAGAAGGAAACACAGACGAGGGCAAATCTTTATGTCCCTGGATTTGGCAACGGTTTCTTAAATATGACACCAAAAGCACAGGTAACAAAAGAGAAAAACAGATAAATTGGACTTCATTAAAATTAAAAACTTTTGCACATCGAAGGACACTATCAAGCTATCAAGAGAGTGAAGACAATCCACAGAATGGGAGACAATACTTGCAAATAAAATATATGATAAAGTTAATATCCAGAATATATAAAGAACTTCTATAATCCAATAATAAACAATTCACTAAAAAAAAAAAAAAAAAAAAGGACAAATTAATTCAATGGACATTTCTCAAAGATATACAAATGGCCAATAAGCACATGAAAAGAGGCTCAGCATCATTATTCGTTAGGGAAATGCAAATCAAAACCACAATGAGCCAGCACTTCACACCCAATAGGATGAGTATTATTTAAAAAAACAAAAAAAGGAAAGTAATAAATGTTGGAGAGAATGTGGATAAACTGGAACCCTCGTACACTGCTGGTGAGAAATGTTGCTACTGCAGAAACAGTTTGGCAATTCTTCAAAAAACGTCAACACAGAATTAACACGACCCAGCAATTTCACTCCTAGGTACATACCCAAGAGAACTGAAAGAGGGACTCGGATAGATAGTTGTATAACAATGTTCTCAACAGCATTATTCACAATAGTCCCAAGGTGGAAACAAATCAAGTATCCATTAACAGATGAATGGATATGCAAAGTGTGGTAAACATACAATGGAATATTATTCAGTCATAAAAAAAGATTAAAGCTGTGATATATGCTACAACATGCTAAGTGAAATAAGCCAGATACAGAAGGACAAATATGTAATAACCACACATCTATGAAAATCAACGCACCACCAGCGCTCCATGAAATATATCTAGGGTAGGCAAATTCAGAGACGGGAAGTAGATCAGAGGTTACCAGGGGCTGGGGGAGGGGAGAATAAGGAGTTATTGCTTAAAGAATACAGTTTCTATTTGGGGAGATGAAAATTTTAGAAATGTGTTGCACACTGTGAATGCAACTAATGAGCCTGAACTGTATGCTTAAAAACAGTTGAGACAGCACATTTTATGTCATACATACACACACACTACCACAATAACAAAAAATTTTAAAGGTGAAAAAAAAAATGATCAGAGAAATAAAGTACACAAACCCGTAGCTAAACTAAAAATTGTAACCTCTGCAAACATAATGAATGTGACTAAATCTTTCTCCTGTAAACACAGGCAATTTACCTATAAACAAAAACAATTAGTTTTTCCAGGTAAATTTAATGTTTTATATATTCTTTACTTTTAACACTGCATTACTGTTTCATAAAATAATGCTAGAGAGTTAAATGGATTTTTTTATGATAAATACCCTCTAGAACGTTATATTGAAAACTTGATGACACTATTTACACTTTCTGGATTTATTTATATTCACTGCCCTTGAAAGAGACTTCTGCAGTGTCCCACCTGGAATTTCAACTTCTCTAAATCCTAAATCTGATTCCCCACACCCCAAATCACTTACAAAAGCTTAACGAACACTGCCAGGTGCTTTCAGAACCTACAGCTCATTTACGACAAGTCTAAGTAGAATTGTTATCAAATCATTTGGCACCTAAAACCAACAGACATAAAATTTTGAAAACTCTCATCACAATGAAGAAGCAGCAGTGTAAATGAACCGGGCATCAGCGAAATGAGCGCCAGTGCCTCCTGTCCCAGAGCGAACCACGCCACCCTGAGCACCACGGTGGGCTGCTGCCTCCTCCTCCACGGTAAGACAGGTGACCCATCCAATGCAAGGTCTATAAATTTGATGCTAAGAACTCTTCAGAATTCTTTATTACAATTCATATAGCTTCAACCCTTGGCTTGTACAAAGAACAGGCAAAGAATGGTGAATTCACATATACTAATACAGACAGGATGTTATGGGGTAGGAGGAGGCTACAGTCCATAAACCCACGGCAAAAAAAGAAAGGCCCAGATTCATAACTGATATTAAAAAGGATTTTCAACAATTTTGTACTTAATTTTTTTATATATAGAAGTGAATTTATAATATTAATCTACCATAGTAGGAGGGGCTACCAAAAGAATAGAATTCCTGTAAAATCCTTCACAAAGGCATAGCCCAAACAGTCCCTAGAGAGGTTTTCTGTGTCAGAGAGGCCCTGCATTATACAGTCTTTATCATCCCTTTTAGTTCCAAAGTCAGTGATGACTTCTTAGACGGTGAAATGTCACCGGTGAGGAAAAAAAAAAGGTTAATGGTTAAAAGATATCAAATTAAAAGAGAAGTTCCTGTTGCCCTTATTAAAAATCAAAACCAAACCCATTGCTGTCAAGTTGATTCCAACTCATAGCAACCTACAGCACGGAGCAGAACTGCCCCACAGGGTTTCCAAGGAACGCCTGGTGGATTCGGTGGCGACCTTTTGGTTAGCAGCCGTACCTTTTAACCACTATGCCACCAGGGTTTCCTTGCCCTTATTAGGGGATTTAAAAAGGAAAAATACTGGGCTAGGCATGGTGGTGGAAGAGGATGGGGGAGAAAGAGCCCCTGAATAGGATTAAACGATGACATAAAGTGAGTGAGGAAGGCTGAACATTAATTACCCTCAACTTTTTTTTAATTTAAAAGTTTAGGGGTAATACAGCTATCTAAATCTTGCTGTAAACTTCCACTTTTGATTACCCTAGTCTACGAACACACCGATATATTATTTCCATAGATGTACTAGAATGCACTTTTTCCCAAACATCATATGCTTCATGGGATATATTATTTCTACAGCTAAATTATATTACAATACACTATCATTAAAGAACATATTTACACATCACAAAAGACCATGACTCTGTGTGGAAGAGAGGAAATACCCAAGTTTATAAAGTCCCTCAGGCATCCTAACATGCACAAAGAAAGAATGTCTTCTGCATAAATAAACACGCACATCAGCTGCACTTACTTGTATTGATCAGAAACTGATTGGAGACCCCAGGATGATCCACATCATGTATCGCACTGGCAAAAATTGCTGCAAGAATTTCCAAATCTGTAAACACAGCCTGGAAAATCAAACAACACAGATGATGTTAATATACTATAATAATAAAAACGAAAAGTACAACAAATGGAAAACTAATTCCTAGAACATAGACAGGAAACAAAACAAAGTTTAAAACAGATTATCAGAATGTGTCAGAGTCTTTTAGGTAATGAAATACCCATGGGCTTTTTAAGTACAATCCTGGAAGAAAATATTTTATCTAATTTTATAATACCTCATGACCAAGCCTTTTCCATTGGTTACATTTTAAAAAATATTATAAAATGAAATGTCTGAAATTTTTTTTTAAAGTTAACAAACTGTTTTAAAAATATTTAAGATGTTTAAGAATATTCTGAAAATGTACACAAAACTAGTAAGACATGAGGAATGATTTTCTTTTCTTTCATCCAACCCAGTGCTGCTTAACCTTAGTACTATTGAAACTTTGGGCCAGATAATTCTCTGTTGTGGGAGGCTATCCTTTGCATTGAATGATGCTTAGCAGCATCCCCGGCCTCTGCCCACCAGATGCCAGCAGCCTATGCTCCCTAGTTGAGACAATGTCTCTGTTGTTGTTAGGTGCTGTTGACTCAGTTCCGACTCACAGCCACCCTATGCACAACAGAACGAAGCACTGCTCGGTCCTGCGCCATCCTTACAACCATTGTTATGCTTGAGCTCATTGTTGCAGCCGCTGTGGCAATCTACCTCGTTGAGGGTCTTCCTCTTTTCCACGGACCCTGTACTTTGCCAAGCATGATGTCCTTCTCCAAGGACTAATCCCTCCTGACAGCATGTCCAAAGTACGCACATGGGCAAATGCCTTGGGGGCGGGGGGTTGGGGAACAGAATGGCGCCCAGTTAAGGACCACTGACCCAAACAATAAGGTATTAATATTTTACAATGAAAACAATCTTAACTGTAAAAATGTATCAGCAAAAGAGAGTATTTCCCTAAAGCTATCAAGCAAATCAGACTGCTTAGTGAACATTCAAAAAAACAATTTAGGATTTGGTAAAATTAGTGTTTTCTTCTAATAAATCCTATGAAAAAGAAAACGCATTGCTTATAGATATTTTATAAAACAGTCATCCTTTGAACTATAAATACAAAAGCCATCAGAACTACATTTCAAGACAACAAACTAACCAAAACTGCATAAGCCAGGCATCCTTTATGAAATGTCCACTGGATCATTTCAAGGAAGCAATATCAACTTTCATGGGCAAAATTCATCAAAGAATCAGCTGTTTATGAGCCACGACAACATTCTTCCCCTACAACTCGGTATACTTCCAGAGAACCCAATTATTTTCTGCACTCAAACACTTCAGTATAAAAATTTAAGAAACTGCAAAATAAGGGGCAAGTTAGTGTTCTTGAAATTTAGGAAAGAGATTTACCTCCAAAGCAGGTGTTGATAATAGCACATGAGTGGACTGGACCACGTCTGCCGCGTGGATATTGTTGTGATAGGCCACATCAGCATGGTAATGGTCTTCAAGAGTCATAAGGTATGTAATTAAAGTATCTACTGGAATTTTAAATGTTTTTAACAAATCCCGTTCCTGTAAAAAAGATATTCTCTTAACACTTTTGTCTTTATATTAAAAAAAAAAAAATTTTTTCAGAGTCTTAAAAAAAAAAGTCACGTCAGTGTTGTCACAGATAACTCAGAACTGGCAATGGCATGCTCACAATGTTTAGTGACAAAAATGGAAACTAATGGAACATACCCAACTTTGGGGACAAAACCTGGGCCACTTGTCCTTCTGTGTGCTATCCTCAAAATATACGGTGCTGGGAATGAACTACCAACTCCAACAGTTTCCATGTTTCATTATCCTGAAGGCAGTTTCCGCCCAGTCGTACTGACTCAGCCACTGAAGCCCACCAACTGAAACTCAACCCTCCCCCTAGGGCTGGAGTTTGCCATTCCAGTCCCTGGGTATCTAGAGCCTCCCACAGCACAGATGAGAAATGGATATAGAGAAGGTATCAGTATGCTAAAAAGTAAATGAAAAAATTACATTTTAAAGTTTTGTCAACTGTGGGGGCTTACTCATTTTTTAAAAGTCAGTATTCAATTCTCTGGGCTACTCAGGGTGACATATATTATCTTTAACAAACTATTATTTTAATGAATTGCTTCAATTTTCCCATGTCTTTTTCTTAAACAGAAAAAAAAAATAATAAAATTGATTTATTTGTGTTTTACCCACACACTACTCTTTCTGTATCCTTATTTGTTCCTTGGTAAAGGAGCAAGGAAAAAAAAAATCAAAATAAGCAAAAGTGGGTGGGTAAAAGAAACGTGATAGAACTTAACAAGGTTACCTGAAAAATGGTGTGCATGATAACAGTCAAAGGCCGGTTACCAGACAACTCTGCTATTCTGAAAACATGAAGACCCCATTTGTTCACATCTTCTAGTTCCTGAAGTAAAAGAAAGATATCAAAAAATAAATGAATCAGTGAGCAGAGTTAATTTTTTAATTATTAATTTCAAATGTAATGGATATGAAGTATAAATAGAGGCAAAGTCTAGGCAAGTTCACTAGAATGTACTGAAAACTGACGAGCACTGCTTAACCTTATGACTTTGCTAACACGACACATTTATATACTTTGGATATTAATCTCAAAGCATTTCTTCAGTGGATAAAATTCATTCCCTAAACTTTAGCTAAGTCTACTAAAAAAGGATATACAGATACACAGACATGCAGAAGGTATAATACATTTCTAACTCTTTAAGTTCAAAGAATAATATGTAGATGCCAAAAAGTAAGCAACACATATACCAAACCACCTGTCTAAATCCACATATTCGTAAAACACAAATAATTTAGAGCAAGCTTTACAGAGTGTGTTCAAAGACACACACACCTATGCATTTTCTATCTATTTACAAGAGAAAGACTCAGAATTCATTAAAAGGATCATCACATATTTATGGTCATGATCCCTGAAGTCATCGTACCTTGGCAAGGACATCTTCTTGTTCAGTTTTAACTCCAAACCTCGGGATACTCGAATTAGTCAAACTAGAGCTGTGCATCAACTTCTTGACTCCACTGATCTGAGACATTGGCCTTTTCTTTTTCTCCTTTTCCTTCTGAGTTGGAGAAGGAATTTCCACCTCATGTTGCTTATCTTAAAGAGATTTAGAAAATGTTCTACATTTATTATTGATGCTATCATTTTTTATCATGCCACACATAACTGGACAGGTTTTAATCGCTCATTATATATTCTAAGAAATGTTTTCAACTTAAATTCCTTTTATAGAGAGTTGGATATTCACAATTTGATAAGAACTTAATTTGAAAGCTTCAAACCAACTTACACAAATAAATCTCACTGCAAAATAACTAACCTCAGGTGTACTCTGGTTTCTTCATTGACAGACCGTACTAATAATTTTTCTTTTTTAACAAGACTTAAATCATGATAGCTGAAAAAAGCAAAACGCATTGTTTCCACTGGTCATCAACTCTATTCCTATTTGAAATTCACTTAGTAGCTTGAAAATTACCCTTGCCAACTAAGGACTCCAGTTATAATACTTTGAAATGGTAGAAACTGAATACACAAGTGTCATAAGACAACATGTAAGCTTAATAGCTTACCAAAATGGGTCAGACTGTGGGAGCAGAAGCAGTGTTCTAGCACGGGACGACTGGGACAATTTTTGATGCTCTATATTGCCTATGCTATACTGAGAGATGGGTTAGGAAGTTACAAGGTTTTATGGAGGACAGACAGAATTTTCAATATCATCTGATAAGTATAACATGCACGTAAACTAATTGCTGTTTTCTAAGAAGAGACATAAGATGTCTCAATACACTCCATTTCAAGGCAGCAAGCTCACCCCTGAACATATTATGTGTTCAATACATATCCACTTAGTGAGTGTGCTAATTAAGGTATCAGTGCAATTTATTTGAAAGTGAATTAAATTACGGGTATATTCAAGTTATTGACTTTCATTTAATACATTTTGTTTCTGTGGATTGGGGGCAGGGGGGTCCTAGTATACCACACTCTGAGTTATCATCAGGTTTTTCTTTAGCAATTGCCTTGTATCTGCCTCATTGGCTGACTGGGCTTAGTGTCCACTAGATAGGGGGTCAAATTAGGTTTATCATTAAATACACAATGCCCAGCAATACTTGGCACTGAACAAGTATTTTTGAATGTATGTAGAGATTTCTACCTAAGATATATTTTAAAATTTAGTACTTTGAAAACACTGGCAATATACAACTTGAATTCAGAGAATTCCTGAAACTGAATAAAAACTAAAAGATTTAAAAAAAAAAGTTACCTTTGATTCTAAGGCTTAGAGGCTTAAATTATAAACATGATGAATGAAAAGTAATGTAATTTCTAATGTTCGTTTGGTTTCCAAAATGAGTTGGTGCCTATACCCCTCCAAAAACAAATAAACAACTCAAGAGAAGATTAAAATTGCATGTTATTCTTACCTAAAAATGTGTTTGATATATATTCTGATACTTGATTTCCAGACCGACTCATTTCAGAGAGATGGGTGAGCTCCCGATTAAGCATCCTTTTAAACTGAAAGAAAAAAAAAAAAAGGAAAAATTTAAGTGACATAAGTATACTCTAAAAAATAAGCCTCAGGCATTTGAAGATTGTTCAGACCATTGAGACCAGCACCATCCAACTGAGCTTTCTGCAATGACGGAAAAGTTCTCTAACCTGTGCTGTCCACTACAGTAGCCCCTAGCCACATGTGGCTACAAAGCACTTGAAATGTGGCTGCTGTAAATGATACACTGAATTTTAAATTTTATTTAGTTGTAATTAATTTAAGTAGCCACACATGGCTGGTGGCTACCATATTGAATACAGATTTATATACTCAAAAACATTAAATAAGGGGGAAAACAGGGAATAAAAACTTAAGATGTATTATTAGAATTTAAAGAAGAGGAACAAAAAAAAAAAAAAAAACAACTAAGGGCACACAACAGTGTTGCCACACAATAAAACATGGTATATTTTTACCAATTAATTTATCATTAGCTCAAACGAACTATGTGTACTGGTGAGAAGTTAAAATGTAGTCTTTTACCCCAAAGCAAAACTGAATACATTTTATTTGAGTGCTCTTCCAGAACTCTGGAGAAATAAAATATTTTTTAAAATATCATATATATTTTTTTTAATAGAGAGTGTAAGATTTATTGTTTTTGAGCATCCATCGAATTTACCAATCTACGTCCCGAAGTCACATAAATAGAAAACAGTCAACTTTCAAAACTCCGTTACTTCACAGTTTATTTTGTTGATGCCCTGGTGCCTATTTAAATACAAAGCAGCATGGGAATTCGCCTACCACCACTACCTGGCATTACCACGATATTCTCAAGGCTCTCTGTTTCCTCAGTTCTGCTGCTTCTTAAAGCGTCTTTAACTTAAAAAAATAGTCCACTGGGCCTTTTAATATATCTAAGTATTTTCCTTAACATATAGAAACAATATAATTTTTCTATACATACTATAACTGTTATTAGATACTTGGTCCCAAAAAAAAAGTCAAACACATTTTGCTCAATAATTAGTAGTCTTTTAAAACGGATATAGTAAACTTATTCGAAATTCAAATTTCATTATAAATTCTTATTTAAATCTGGTGGATAGTGGTCAGTTTATTGTTAATTAATGTTTGAACTCTGATTCTAACTCAGCATTTAGTTTATTTAATATAAAGAAAAAGAAAAACCTCGTGCCTCTGTATAATGAACACCAAGGTGGCCTAATTCAATATAATCTGGCAAATCACAATCAAAGTCAATTTTATTGACCATCTCGATGAGGTATAAGGATTTAATTATCACCACAAAGCATTAAGGAAGACCAGTGAAAACATTCCAGTAGACAACTAGGTACTACGAGAAATGCGTTATTAACATCTCCTACAGTCAAAGCTGAAGAATTGGCCATAACCAATACAAATCCTTTTGCTTGTTCGTTTACAGGTCTAGGGAGCTTGGTCTCAGAGACAGAAACATGAAGTTCACTTTCTTTGTTCACGTGTTTTTATAATTTGTTTCTAATTTAAAATTGTATACATGTTATAGAAAATCTAGACGTCTATAACAAAAAAAAAATCAGGAATCACACAAATCCCATATTCCCATTATTCAGAGGTAACCAGACCATTAGCTATATTTCCTTTTCTGCCTTTTTTCCACATTTGTGTGTACATGTTTATTTTCAAAATTAGCATCATGAAGTATAGAAAAAGGAGCCCTGGTGGTACAGTGGTTAAAGCGCTTGGCTGCTAACTAAAGGCTGGTGGTTTGAACCCACCAGCCACTCTACTGGAGAAAGATGTAGTAGCAGTATGCTTCCGTAAAGATTACAGCCTTGGGAACTCTACGGGGCAGTTCTACTCTGTCCTATACGGTGGTTATGAGTTGGAATTGACTGGAGAGCAATGGGTGGGTTAGTATACAAAAAAATGGATTGCTGTTTGCGTGCACTTAGCATCATGCATTGTAATCCCCAGGGGGAAAAAACAAAATCTAGAGCCATCTAAGAATATTCATATGAAGACATTCACTTTAAAAACTGTCTGCCCATCTTTTACAAAGCATCTTGTATTATTAGCCTGACACACAGTAGGTGCTCAGTATTACTTGGGTTCTTTCTCTTTCCTAACTCCCTTTTCAGCACTCAGTCCCTGATTTCTGGACCTTTTATGGTGAGTTTTTCTTTTTTTTTTTTTTTAAATCACTGCAGGACACACAGATGAAGAATCTGACTATAGTTATGACCATAAAAATACGTATCTAAATATCTAGCTTCCCTGCCCTGCTATAAAAGAATCTAGGACAGTATTCACTTGGAAGACGATCTCCATCCCCTCCCCCCACCCTGAGAAACTAACTGTAATACCTTGCATAATGCCTTGAAGGCAAATAAGTCCTTGCTTAACATATGCAATTTACCTTTGGAAAAGTCAGAATCTGCTAAACATACTAAACACATACTCAGTGAAACACCTGTCTTTGATCTGGAATTGTCCATGGTATGAGTTAAAAGTTGCTATTAAGAACTGCCTGGTCTGACCCAAGTCCTTTTTTATAAGATGGGGAGTTGGCAAGGCTTTCAGCCATTCCTATCCCCTCAGCGGTCTATACAGAAAGTGTGGTCCACCTGCCCTCCAAGTACTTCTCTCTAAGGTAAACTAAACAATGCAGGCTTTGGGGGGAAGCAATGGGGTTGGGGGGGGCGGCGGGCAACTGGACGAGTTATACAGAGACCCGGTTTTTCAAAAACCTGCCTTCTAAAACTTGTAAGCAACCTGATACGAGGAATATGTTACCATATGCCCAAGCAGAAAAAAGTGCGTGCTACCTGCAGATATGCTACACACATTATCAGATTTTTCTGGGAGAATATAAACAATGAAGTTTAATTTTTCTGGCAGTTTGCTTATATAATTCATCAAAATAAGCCAGCTAGTAGAGATGACTAAGGTAAAATATGACAGTGAAAGGAATCCAACTATGGTACAGGCTGAATGACAGGTTGCATATTCCACAGATTGTTTTTGCATCATATACATACATTTTCAAACCACCCTCCTGCCTTTGTTCAAAAAACGAAGACATGGGCTGGAGAAATCTTTCATCACAAGGCCTTTGAGGTGTTCCAAAGAAGTCAACACTTCCTTCTAACATAATTGGAAAGGCCAATATTTTGAGCAATCCATTATCTTCCCAAGGAAGAGATTATTGGGAATTTCCTAAAGACACCATTTCCAAAGAGTCAATTAAATTATAATATAAGCTCACTTGCTAAAAGGAAGTAAAATTCTTTTTTTCCTTTTTTACACTGATGATATAAAACTTTTAGTCCAGGGAAGCTAAATTAATAACGAGAAAAATTACTAGCTGTGCTTTCTCAATTAGTAGTTGATCTCACAAATGGTTTTGGAGTATATAACTGGATGTACTAAAGAACAATGCAGTAAACCATTCAACAACCACTCTTAAATGTAAGTGGAATATCTCTCATTTTACGATAACTAGGTAATATTTAGGATAACTACATAAAATTACCAAGGAAGAAGGGATATAATTAGAAAAGGTAATAAAATGTATACTTCTTAGAACATAGCTACAGTTCGCAACAGATTTAGAAGAAAACAAAATGCAGAAGTGCCTTTCAAAAGAATTGGTTGCAAAATGCAGAAAATTTCCCTTGAGCATTTAGACTTTAAGAGTGACTTCTAAACACTTTCTATTGATAAATCAGTCTGATTGTTTTTCATCTAAATAGTCTGAAAACAATATATAGAAATATGGCTGCAACAAAGGAAAAGAAAAAAAAAAAAGGACGACTTCTAAGCCAATGCTTTCAAACCCTTTGTTCTCGATATGCACCAGTATGTCTGTGTGTAGCATTTGGAAAGTAAAAATGCAGTTGAATGGGAATACTGTATTTTGCTTTTTAAACTACAGTTCTGCAATTTATATTTTGCATTTAAGATTGTTAAGGGACCAAAATAAAACAATAAATCAAAATTAAAATATTCTAAACTGTCACCCCCCCGTATGTGTGCACTCAATGCCAGTGTGTTACTGGGTATACTACATACCCTCCTAGTATGTAACGAAGAGAGAGGTACAAGTCAAACACTGAGAATGCTTATCCCCCCACTCCCAATATTTTGCTAAAAATCATTTGAGTATGCTGTGCTGTGATACAAGTTTGGTAGATTATCAGCTATTTCAAATAAACATTGTATTGGCTATATACAAAATTCTTCAAAACACAGAATAAAACCAAATATATCTATATTTTGTCCTTCTTAATGGTTTTTACAGGTTACACTATTACAAACAAACAAAGCTCTCTAGCAAAAAATTTCCTCAAAAAGATAAACACTAAGATTCTGTACTTAGGTTCTTTGAGGTATTGTTCATAATTATAATACAAATGTGAAGCCCTTAAAAAATACATCAAATGTGGGCTGGTTAAAAGCTAAGAGATGAATCCTGGGGGGGTGATAGGATTTCTTATATTACTCTATACTTTTCTGTATTTTTAAATTTTTATTCTAAGCCAAGACATGGTTAGCAAAATTCAGATAATGAAAATTGCATATTTACAAAACAACTGAAAAGATCTAGACCATCTGTGGGTTTAAATAGAGGTGGGGAGGATGCATGACTACTTGGGCCACTAAAACTAACTGATAATAAGTTTTCTTAGAATTCAAGCAAATCTCACAGCAATGGGGGAATTTTTCTTTAAAAAGAAAGAAGCAATGAAAATGCAAAACATTTCAATCTGAGACTCATTAAAATAACGGGCACTAAATCTTAAAAAAAAAAAGGTATCGTGGCTGGGTTAAATATTCAAGAACAAACTTCAATTTCTGAAGGCATGCTTCATTTGGGACTGAATAAGGTTTTTTTTGTGTTTTTCACCCTAGCTTCTTCGATGGCGGTAAGATCAGCAGGCACTACCACCAGGCAGGCAAAAAGCTTGCCAAGCAGAAATAGTCTTATTAAATTTGGTGTATTCATCTATTTTTTGAGATTAACGAAAGTAACAGCATCACATAAACTTATTACTTTTCAGTTTTACAAGCACTCTGGTTTTCATTACAGTGATATATTGCTTAAAGAGTCAACCAATGTCGATTTTTAATGTCATCTAGAGATTTATAACCAAAGTTGAAAAAACATACTTATCGGGTTAAAGCAGTAAAGATTTTTCAAAAGAAACACAAATTAATTTCATATATCTTAAGGGTTACATGCTAACTAGGATCCATAAAACAGAATAAGTAATTTGGCCCAATAATTTATTTCCAATGAAGTTATTTAATTACTCTGATATTTTAAAGTATAGCTCACATAACTCATTACAAATGAAAGAACCACTGTACATTGGAAACGGCTATTTTAACATGTAAATTACATCTAATAAGTTACATAATCTCTCCTTATCTTCACAACTAAAATCACATATTTCTTTCCTAATTCATGTCTAAGGGGGAAAAAAAAGGTTTATAAAGCATAGACTTCATCACAATACACTTTAACTATCAGTCATGTAATCAGAGTAATCAGGAGTTTTCAAAGGCTAAATAAATCTTACCTTTATGTAGCCCCAAGACACTGACAGTAAATAGTTTACTTCAGGCATTTTTGATTGATTGGTTTATATAGATAATAAGCTCTAAAATATGTGTATCTTCAAAACCTTGATACTTTAAAAACAATCTCCACAAGCCACGAAGCTTGAGTGATTTTAAAGATGTTTGGTAATTAAGTATATATAAGAAAGCCTCGCGTTAGATTCCACTGAGCACTCTTCCCACTGAATACATGCCATTTGTAAAACTCCAAAATGGCACAAAACTCAACAGCTATTCTGAGAAAAGAGAATTCACGTGATAAAGAAATATCTAACGATCTAAGGGTCTGCATCTTTCTCTCCCGAGCTGCAGAGCTGAATGAATAATGTATGTCAAGATGCTTAGCAGCAAGAAAGACTAGTTCAGTCAAAAGCTACCAAATAAGGAACTGCGGGAAGCTGTGAAACCCCGCCCACAAAATCCCAACTATGCACCAATTGTACTCCATCCCTCGGCCTGTAAAGACAAGGGCGTGGCCTCGGCGCAGGCTGGCTTTTGATTGGCTGGCAAGGGCAAACCTCCGGGGAGGATCACCTCCAGGGAGGATTGGTAAACGCCATTTAATAACGGTATGTATTCCTACAGCTGCAAGGCTGCCACGTGAAAATATGAATGGGATTTCCCTTTTCACAGTGATGAATAAGGACCACAAAACTCTCAAAAATTTGTACTTGATTTTTAAATAAGGATGGCCGGTCATTTGGAAGTCTTTTCTAGGAATTCTAACATTCCCGTCTCTCTTAATATTCTTACTGCTCTTCCTTCAAAATAAAAGCTGCTCTGTAATGGCAATCAGGGATTTTAATTGCCTCCCTCTCTTAAATCCAATAAGAAGTGACTTCCCTGGTGACACGGATATAACCAAAGCTCCTCCCCCTGCCCAACACATACAGCACTATAAAACACAATTAATGTCCGTAATTCACTAACGACACATTGTCTCATCTGTTGTGTCACGGCTGTTCTGAGCTCCTTCTGTTTCTATTGTTGTATGTCTCTGAGCTCCATTCCTTATATATCTGGGGATGGGGGTGATTTATTATAAATCTGGGGGGAAAAAGACAGGATCTGAAAGCTAATGAACTGTATGTGGTTCAAGCTTGCACAGTTTGGTATAGAGATTTCAGATCTATGTTTTGATCAGAAGAAAGTATGTTTATGACTGCACAATGTTAAGAATAGGGTAGATCTTAGAATCCAGAATGGAACTCAAGAGTAATCAGGCCTTTTACAAGGAGGGTTATCTGAGAAACCTACATTCTTCCAAGAAAAACTGTCTTTTCTATTTGGTTTGGGATAGCATCATTCAGTACCTTTTATGCTAAGAGGTTTTGTGGAAGAGAACTGAGGAAAATCTAGCTTTTACTCTGTTGTTTTTGTTAGATGCTGTCCAGTAGATTTTTGACTCACAGACACCTCATGTGACAGAGTCAAACTGACCCATAGGATTTTCTTGGCTATAGTCTTTAGGGAAGCAGATCACTAAGTCCTTTCCCACCTGGAGCCGCTAGGTGGGTTTGACTGCCAATCTTTTGGTTTGTGGAAGAGTGTTTAACTGCTGCACCCCCTATTTTAGCATCAAGTTCTGTCCATTTTACCTTATCTCCATTTCTAAGTCTGCACTTACTCCAGGCTTCTATGGCTTGTTGGTATTATTACTCTGTAGTCTTCCTGCCATTTAAGTGTTTTTGTATCAAGTTTGTCTGTCTCAGTTTTTGTTGTTAGGTGCCTTTGACTTGGTTCTGACTCATAGCTACCCTATGTACAACAGAATGCAACACTGCCCATTTAGCGAATTAAAATGCTTCCATCATAAACATTCATTTAATACTCTGCCTCTCTGACTTTTTATTGGCCCTTTGCGCTAGAGACCTCAGCTGCAGTTCATACCTACTGTGTTCGTTTTTTAGTAACTAACCAGCTGCCAATGAGTCAATTCCAACTCATGACGACTCCATGTGTGTCAGAGCAGAACTGTGCTCCACAGGGTTTTCAACGGCTGATTTTTGAGAAGTAGATTGTCAGGTCATTCTCTTGAGGTATCTCTGGATGGACTTGAACCTCTAACCTTTCTGTTAGCAGGGGGGTGTGTCAACCATTTACACCATCCAGGGACTCCTCTTAATCCTCTGCAAAATAACTTAAAACCCCAACACTTCAGAAAACCCGACCCCAGAAGAATGCCAAGGCCTTCCTTTTGCTGGTCTTTCATTCTCCTTAAATTCTCTGAAGTGTTCAACACTGTTTGATCTCTCTTCCTGTTTTCCCTCAAGTACTAGGACCCTGAACTTCTTGGTTTTCCTCCCACTCCTCTGACAATGCCTTTTTTGCATTCTTCCATTCATTCCCTAGTCGGGATATCCACAAAGACTCTGCCCCAGGCCTACAATCTGCAGTGACCACCTCTTGACCTGAACTCTAGTATACATTTCCAAATGACTTCAGATACTCTCCCTTCTTGAATGTTCTGCCAGTCACCTCAAACTTTTTCAAAACTGATGAATCAATTTTTCTACTTAAAGTAGGTCTTATAAATATTCTCATTTCAGTCAGTAGTCCCATAATTCTTTCAGTATCACAGACTGAAATCGGTGACTCTTTTCTGCCATTTAATAGGCGTTTCATGTGAATCAGGCACTACTGGGTGTTTAATAGGTTTAATATAAATCACCTAACTGAAATCTTGAGTAACCCTGATGTGTTCCACTCTACATATCACCTTCCCTTCTTCACTCAACTTTGTTACTAAATTCTATCTCCGATGAAATACCTTTTTCTTCAGTCCGTCTTTTCATTCCCACTCCCAACATCTCAATCCAAAAGCTTAGAAACTTAAAGAGATGGAAGATAGTTTTAATATCGTCTCCATAATCCTCTCATTTCCATATAAGACCTAGAAAGAGAAAATGACTTGCCAGTGTTCACTTAGGTACCATAGGGTAGTCAGTAACAACATGGACTCTGAGTTCTAGTTCTAAACAAATAATCTAGCTTCTTACTGTGTCAGTTACCTAGGTACTGTGGTAGCTTGTCTCAAAAAAATAAGACAAACCAAACCAGCTGCCATCAGGTCTATTCTGACTCATGGCAACTTCACATGTGCAGAGTAGAAATATTCCACAGGGTTTTCAAGGCTGTGACCTTTGGGAAGCAGCTTGCCAGCCCTTTCTTCAAAGGTGCCTCTGGATAGGTTTGAACCCCTAGCCTTTGGTTAGCGGCAGAATGTTTAACCATTTGTGTGACTCTTCAAAGATGGCTCCTAATGGACCACACCACCTACACTGAATCTGACTGCCTTGTATAACCAGCAGATAAATACAATGAAGTTTTTCACTTAAATGTATGTCTGGTGGGACTTTCAGAAGTTGTGTGGGACACAGACCAATCCTCCCTCAACCAACCCATGCCATCGAGTCAATTCCAACTCATAGTGACCCTACAGGACAGAGCAGAACTGCCCCATAGAGTTTCCAAGGCTGTAATCTTTACAGAAGCAGACTGCCACATCTTTCTCCCGTGGAGCACCTGGTGGGTTCAAACTGCTGACCTTTCAGTTAGCAGCTGAGCCTCCCTGGCCTCTACCCAATCACTGTGCCCTGAAATTCTGTGCATGTTCTTCAGTGTTAAGAACCACTGTTCTCATTGCTTTAAATAAAAAAAAAAAAAAATTTTTAAGTGCCCTGCATTTTGCTTCTTCAATCAGCGTGGAGGATCTCTGGCGCAAGAAAAATGTTTTATCTTCCTTTGTACTTCACAAGGTAGTTAGTGTTCCACAGCAGAACTTATCAATGTTTTTACACTGCCTGTAGGAGACAGGAGCCCTGGTGGCACAGGGATTAAGAGTTCAGCTGCTAACCAAATGGTCAGCAGTTCCAATCCACCAGCCTCTCCTTGGAAACCCTACGGGGCAGTTCTACTGTGGAGCTCTTAACCATTGGGATTGCTAAGAGTCAGAATCAATTCGATGGCAACAGGTTTTTTTTTTTTTTGCAGGAGACAGGAAAGGACAACAGACTTTCACCATCACTAAAATCATAAAAAATAATTTCAAACAAATTCCTAATGGCATAATAAAAAGTCATACCTGAAAAATTATGCACACTCAATTTCCCTTCCCTCTAGTACCCACTGCCACGTCTTCCTTACTCAATGAGATGAATTCATTCTACAGACTTTTACTGAGCAGCTACTATGTGCCAAAAAGCCCTGGTGATGCAAAGGTTAAGCGCTGGGCTGTTAAGCAAAAGGCTGACAGTTCGAATCCACCCAGCTCTACAAAAGAAAGACCTGGAGGTTTGCTTCTGTAAAGATTATAGCCAAGAAAACCCTAGGGGGCAGTTGTACTCTACCACATGGGGTTGGTCTGAGTCAGAATCGACTCAATGGCACCCAGCAACTATGTGCCCAGCACTCTGACAAGTCCTACACTTGAAATGATTTGATTGTACATCTTTGACCTACTGCAATAGGGAGATTATTTAATAGTGTCAATTAGAAAGTACCAAGGTTTCTATATTTTTAGGGAATAAGAAATAATTGTTTATTTTTAAAGCTGAGTCAAATTAAAACTTCTTTCATTTTCCCCATTTAGAGAGACAGAACAGAAGCTCCTTCCCATTGCCACGGCAGTACAGCCTGCAGAATACTGACACAGGGGAACCAAGATGCAGAGGCGTAAACTAAGGCACCACAGGTAGGGTGCATGCCCTGGGCGCCACTTGAGGGGAGCGCTAATCAGCAGTTTCTATTGGCCATCGAAGTTTCCATTGCCAGCTGTGAGACCATTCAGCAATTTAAAACCACTTGCCATAGGCCTGTTTTCCATAGATAGGCCCCTGTCAAGATGACCCAGAAGAGAAATGTGGAAGGGGTCAGAGAGATGCAATACTTATAGTCAGACTTAGCTTCTGCCAATTTTAATGAGGACGCTATAATAAGACATTAAGTTATAGCATTTATTATGCATCTACTATGCACTAAGAAATGAGCCTTGGTGGTACAGTGGTTAAAGCGCTTGGCTGCTAACCGAAAGGTCAGCAGTTTGAACCCCCTAGCCGCTCCACAGGAGATTTGGCAGTCTGCTTCTATAAAGATTTACAACCTTGGAAACCCTATGCGGCAGTTCTACTCTGTTCTATAGGCAGTTCTACTCTGTTCTATAGGGTTGCTATGAGTCAGAATTGACTCGATGGCAGTGGGTTTGGTTTTGGGTTTTTATGCGCCAAGGGTTCTATATTCCTTATTTCTAATCTTTGCAACAACTGTTGAGATAGGTACTATAATCGCCACTTTAGAAAAGATGGACACTCTTAAATGTTCAATAACTTGCCTCACATTTGTCAGGGCTGAGGTGTAAGTACAGGCTTTGTTTAGTCTCTGTTTTTCATGATGTATGCAAAGCGTGTCACATAATCAGGCTGATGCAAACTGTAGATTCATTTACCCTTAATCCTTTTGCTGACTCTTGTTAGCTGCCACTGAGTTGGTCTCCCACACAAGAGGATCCAACCATCGCGATCCATAGGGTTTTCACTGGCTGATTTTCAAAAATGCACCACTACATCTTTCTTTCTAGTCCATCTTAGTCTGGAAGCTCCACTAAAACCCGTTCAGTATCACAGCAACACACAAGCCTCCACTGACAGACAGGCAGCTTCACCTGAGGTGCACTGGCCGGGAATCGAACCGGGGTCTCAGGCATGGAAGTCAAGAAATCAACCATTGAACCTCCACTGCCTTCTTTGCTGACTTTACAATGTCTCAAATTAAAGAATGACTTATTAACATCGCCATGGTTAAATCTCTGGACAGGGTAGATGCTACCAACTAGTGCAGTCGGGAAGCTGATGCCCAGAGATAAGCTGGCCCATCTTATACTGAGACTTACTTATGTCTGGAAGTGCTACATGAAAAAGACACAGATGCCCTCAAACACAGATGTAATCACGATGACATATTCATGCGATGAAACAGAATCCAGAAGAGTCCGGCCAACCCAGCATCAGGGGCGGCACCACAGCCAGAACTCAGGCTTCCTGATTTGTAATGCACTGCTCTCAAACACCCAATCGATTTCATATACATACGTATATGTTTACGTGTGTCTGTGCCTGTATAAATACATATGTGCATACTTATGCATATGTATCTATATATAGTGGAATAGAAAAAAAAACATAATTTCCTTCAGCATTCAGTTCTTTTTTCTGTCTTTTCCTGAAAGTACTCCTCAGTATCTTTATATGCCATTCCTTTCAGTCAGCAATTTGTCAGTCCTTAACTGATATCCCAAACAACCAACAATCCTTCTGGACTATTTCAGGACTGCTTCAGGATATTTCAAATTCTACTGCCACATTAACACACGCTGGAATCATTGACTTCGCAACAGAGGACCAGAAAGATACTTTTTTAAAATAGGGTAAAAGAAAAATAAACAAACCAAATTATAAGGCAACTTTGGCTCAGAGAGGTCAGGTATCTTGTTCAAGGTTACAAAGCCAGTAAGTAGCATATCTGGGATTTGAATGCAGGCAGTCTGGTTTCAGAGCACTCTACCAGTCAACCAGCTGCCTTCGAGTCGACTCCAATTCATGGTGACCCCATGTGTGCTGGAGTAGAATTGTGCTCCTTTATTACTCAGTAGACTGCCAGGCCTTCCTTCCGAGGCACCTCTGGACTCAGAGCTCCAACCTTTCAGTTAGCAGCTGACTGCATTAGCTGTTTGTACCACCCAGAGACTCCTAAAATTACGAAAAAGTAGACTGAAAAAAGTAACTCAGGCATGGTTCTATATTTAGTTTACAGTCTAAAAACAATAGGTGTATTAACAATACATCTAAGCACAAGCACACTGTTGCTGTGCTTGAAATATTTTTTAAAAAATATTTTTTAAAAGAAGTATATTAACTCTTAGATTTTCTAAGCTAAGGAGTCCTGCCAGTGATAGCGCTGTTTCTGGTAGGACTTACACCTTTGGAAAATATTTTATTGTATACTCAAATCTATATTTATTTACATCTTTCTACTTAGGATCAAAGTTCCGGGAGTTGTTTTTAACCAAGAAGCAAGTCCGCATTAAAAAAAGGCTCTGAAATATATCCAGCACTGTGAAGCTTAACAACTACACATCTAATTGCTAAATGCTCCTTGAAGAATTCTGAGGCAAAGCTGCTGTTGCTGTTAGCTGGCATGTGTTACAGAGAACTGCTCCATAGGGCTTTCTTGGCTGTAATCTTTACTGAAGCAGTTCATCAGGCCTTTCTTCCGTGGAACCGCGGGGTGGGTTCCGACTGCCAGTCTCTGGGTTAGCAGCAGATCATAAACCACTTGCGCCGCCCAGGCTCCAGAGGCACAGTTAAATCTCAGATAGTACATACAATAAACTTAGCAAACCAGTGTCCCTAGAGATACTTCGTTTCCCTTCACTTTCAAATGCCTTAAAAAATATTTTCAGAGGCTGACAATAATCTTGAATTCATTCATAACCTGTAATTCAGATAACAGAAATTAAATATATTTTCACATTATAAAAACTATACTTTAATACTAATACTAAAAAAATTACCTTAATGCAAATAAATCCATTTGTGTTTACTGCCCTCTAGTGATAAGAGATCTGCATTTGATTTAAGAAATAGCTCTATTCCTGAGGAAAAAGAAGTAACGCGAGCAAAAGAAAACATGTCTTACAAGAGTTAAGGAAATTTAAAGCATATTTAAAAACTGAATAATCATCTGAAAGAAACTAAAAATCATTCTCTATCCTGGTTTTAAATTTCTTACATATAAAAATGTTTTATTAAGAACAGGAAGCACCTGTAACATTAATTTACACTTCTACCGAGAAAAGAAATTCGAAAATAAGGATTTTTTGTTGTTGAGAGGTTCCTTGAGGCTGAAATAACATGGGACTGATCTGATAGCTGCATGTCCATTTCTTTTCCACTTAAATTCATTTCTTATTAAATGTTAATACACTGTTGTGTGCTGTCGGATCGATTCTATCCCTCTATAACAGAGTAGAACTGCCCTGTAGGGTGAGTTTTAGGGAATCAGACCATGAGGTTTTCACCCCCAGAGCAGATGGTGGGTTTAAACCACTGACCTTTAGGTTGGTGTTTAACAACTGCACCACCAGGACACCTCAGTGTTAATGTAAACCTAGTATCCTGTAATTACTGATACAGCTCGAATTACACATAAAAGCATTTGTACAGTTTTGGTATGTTCCTTGCTAATTAAGTCAATCTAGCTGAGATCCCCAGTATCTTGAGCATCGTTTTACTGGGATAATTTTCTCAAAATCCACTGAGCCAATGCATGGAAAGACACATTTACAGATACGAATATCCAAAGTACCAAGTTAAAACATCCAAAGGAAAACATGGTACAACCACTAGAGGTACTTCAGATCCAGGGAGATCAAGCCCAGTAACAATTAGTACAAGATAGAGATTCTTTAATTCAGCAACTATCTAATTAGCAACTCAGGCTGCTAACCAAAAGGCTGGCAGTTCAAATCCACCAGCCGCTCCTTGGAAACCTTATGGGGCAGGTCTACTCTGTTCTAGAGGGTTGTTATGAGTCGGAATTGACTCAATGGTAATGACTTTTTTTTTTTTTTTTAATGTGCTAGTTACTGTTCCAGGTGCTAAGGAAAGATAAATCAACAAATCATCTGTTCTCAGGGAGCTTACATGTTAGTGTGTGGGACAGAGAAGGTAAACAAGCATGTTCAGTAGCCATTCCAACTTCCTTTCAGTGGTCCTCCTATACTGCAGAGGCTGGACAATTAGGAAAAAAAAAAAAGAATCCATATCCTACACGCCCTTACAGCTAGGATTTCAGATATGATTTAAATTCTTCCAATCAGATGAGCCTCTGTTCCCTCCCACAAATTAAACAGTTGTCAGCGTAACTGTTGCTTGTTTGTTTATAATCTGCTCCTTCTCTCTGGCTGCTTTGAGATCTTGTTTCTATGGTTTCTCTAGGAAATGTCTGGATGTGGGCTTTTTTTTTTTTTTTAATTTCCCTGCTTTGGATTCACTGGGCCTCTAGAATATTTTCTCTTTTCCATTCTCTCTACTCTATCTTCCTTTGCAATTCAAATTAGCTACATATTGTCATATTGCTGGGAAAGGAAGCCTTGCCATATTTTAAATGTACAGTGTTGTCCATAAAATACAGTGTAAGGCTAGAAAACTGTCATGAATACTATAGCAATCATTTTTATTCAAAATAATGCTTTTTCTAAATTAAGTATGATTGTTCTTGTACTTTGAGACTAAATCATTGGCACTAAAATGTCATAAAAAACAAATTCCATTTGTACATATGTAATAACACATGTATTTGCACATAAAGTAAGATGCGCCTTTATGTTTCTTCTGGTGGTTTCCTAATTAAAAAAAAAAAAAAAAAACAACTCAGACCTGAAGACACAATTTTAAAAACTTATTTACTTCTCTTCAAATTTCAATTAAAATTGGTATTAACTATCTTGACATTATGAATCCTCGATGAGTCCAGGGTACCAGTCTATATTTTCACTCTTTCTACCTTTAAGATGGGAAAGCATAACAATTTCTGCTCTGGGAACAGAACGTAGTAAGGAAAAAAAAAAAAAAATAACACAAACAAAAACTCTGCTTTACTTGACCTTCCAAATGTGACTCTAACACCCTGTGAGACAGCAAAAAAAAAAAAAAAAGTCAATGATATATGTTAAGTGGAATGGGATGCTCAAACGCACTACCATTCTTTGATTCTGTGAAATCAGGCCAAGTTGGAAAGCTCCTTTGAAGACATCTATTACAACCTCGTACCCATAACCAGACAGGACTAACTCTTCATAAATAATGGTTGGCCTCTCCTGGATTTCTACCACTGTTATGCAAGTACATGCCACCTCTGGGTGAATGTAGTTTTAAAAAAAACTTCTTTCTTGCCTTGAGCTAATATACTTCAAAAGGCGTTCTTTACAAACCCCTTAACATTGATTTGATTCTACATACGAACAAATGAAAACACAATATGGCTCAGGGTCTGTAGAGATTTTATTACAGACTTTGCAATGAACAGAAAAGTAGTTAAGATCCTTAACCATTTATGCAGGAAAACACTACAGGTCTTACAAACAGCAATCAACAGTTAAACGTGAGCAATTACAGCTTGGGCTGTCACATTACCCTAACAGCTAGGGAAACAATCGTGCGATTTAGAACAAAAGATCTTCCTTCTGGGAAGAAAACACACCAAGCAGATGGCTTTTATAGCTTCCAAGATACCAGTTCTAATAATTCACAAAACTGTATTTTCCTAAAGTCCATAGTAAAAATAATAAAAGCTAACATTTACTACCTGTCTATTATGTGCCAAAAATGTGCTGATTATTTTCCTTGCATTATCTTATTTCTCTTCACACCCCTGTAAGGATTATAATTCCCATTTTATCGAACACAAGTTGCCATGGAGTCAATTCCAACTCACTGCAACCCCACGTGTGTCAGAGTAGACCTGTGCTCCATAGGGTTTTCAATGGATGATTTTTTGGAAGGAGATCACCAGACCTTTCTTCTGAGGTACCTGTAGGTATACTTGAACTTCCAATCTTTTAGTAGTAGCCAAGCACATTAACCACTGGCACCACGAGCCTTAATGTCTCAACCATCACATCTATGCAGACAACTCCCAAGTAAAGTCCTGCCCTTCATCAGAAATCCAGTCCTGACACTCAAAGACCTGTAGGGCATTTCTACTTAGATTCGCAGCCTCACCTCAATTTCATGTCTAAAAGCTTCCCGGCCATATGGTCTACCCCGTTCTCCCACCCCCACACACACACCTCTCATATTGGCTTCTCTTCCCATTAATTGGGTTTAGAATATACTCTGGCCATAGCTCCCTATGCCTCAAATATCGTATCACCTTTCCCATGCAATCTTTCTGCCACCCATTCCTTTCTCTTCATTCTGACCCTACTACAAGCCCGCATCACGTTTATATCTAATTCCCTGACAGATTCTTCTTGCTTTCAGTGTTTCCCTTTAATACAATCCATCCCTCACGCCACCACCAGATTCCTCTTTCTAAAATCACTTCGATGTTATTTTCCTTCCAATGAACTGTAAGGGTTCTTTAGGACTTACAGGCTAACATGCAAACAGTTTAGCCTGGCATTTAAGGCACTGTTCAGTGTGGCTCCCATCTACCTTTCTCACAGCTGCCTCTGTTCCTACAATCAGAATCTCTGCTCCTGGCAGGCTCACTCTTCCAGAATAGCCACTACCTACCGATCCACGCCCACAAACAAACACTAAAGCTAAATCCACAAAAGTATCTCGTCCTGAACCTACTTCATCTAGCCCTTGGAAGACACTTCCCTCTTTAGCAGCCTACATGAATCCTCAACGTTCAAGAGCCAGCTTAAAAAACCCATTGCCGTCAAGTTGATTCTGACTCATAGCTTAGGTATCACTTTTACTGGGATGCTTCCTCGTTGTCTGGTCCTCTGTGTGAACATACTTTGAACTTCTTTACAGGACCAAACACCTGTATTTACTCTATGAGTCACTAACAAACAATAGGCTTACTTACATGGCTAGCTATATTTTCAATGTGTATGTCTATCAGCTTGACAACAATGGGTTTTGTTTGGTTTTATCTACCTATCTACCTATTTACCACCTACCTACCTACCTATTCTACCTACCTACCTATCTATCCACCCTCCTACCTGTTTGAATACAAGCACACATATATAAAAAAATCTAAGTTCATATATAAGAATCTCTGAAGCCGATATGTCCCACAGGAATCAAGCTAAAACAAAAATCCCTCAGTATAAGCCAAAAAATCCCAATGATTTACTTCCCAAATGAAAATGAGAAAGAAGCCAAGGATCAAACACAAACAAGAAAGACGCAATAAACTGAAAATTTCTCTCAGATGTGATGATGTCAATAAAAACAGAAGCAGGAAATAATTTCTAACAACTAATTTTTAATTCACCACAAGATAAAAGTTTTACAAAAGTTAACACAAGCCTGCTTTGTTCTGGGTCACTCTAACTTTCCTGAGCTGTTAGTTCATCTGCAAAATGACAGAGGTGAAAAGGTTGATCTCAAAAATCTTCACCTCTAAGGACTTTTGGATTAAATTTTTTTTTTTTTTTAACTAAGCACACCAAAATTTGATTTCTTTCCAAAGCGGTCAACAGCAAGTGGAAAATGGAAAGAGATCAATCACCTACGCAGTAACTCATGTTCGACCTCTATAACAACTACTGCGCCAGAGAACTTCTCCACTCTCTGGCTACGGTTAGAGTTAGACTATGACTACGACCTCGGGGCTGGAACTGGGTTCAAGGTCATTTCATCCACTCCTCTGTTTCTCAGCCAAATTGCCATTTTTAATCTGTGCCATGATTCAAAGGTCTATTTTTGCCTCTTGTTTCTACTTTCCCCAAGAACTGATTGATATTTGACACTTTTGTTAATCACAATATCTATATTTCACAGGATCAGAAAAATCCTTTGGAGGGGCCTTGGAGGTCATCCAACGTGAGGGAATAGCAAAGCACAAAGCAATGGACCAATGTCTAAACATAGTAGAATGAAAACCTACATGAGTCCCTCTTAACTTTACTAAAACTCTTCTTCATGGCTGCCTTCATGATATTCTTTTAAAGTAATCATAATTAAGTAGTCAGTAAGAGTGTAAATAAAAATATGCTATCACGGAGTGCTAGGTAACCAAGTTAAAACTAAAATAAACAAGCTCAGTAGGCCATCACATATGTAAGCCAGTAAGGTCCCATAAATCACCAAGCCTGGGTATCAGGATTCCAAAGGCGTACTCCGTAAGCTCTTGATGCAAGCTCCAATTGCACCACTGGGTTACCTATATGGCAGCATATAAAGTTGACCTTTTAAATTTAAAAATAGTTCCAAACTCATCCCTACCAAAGATAGGCCAGTACCTATGATGTGTGTGCCCCACACTATGCACTTGACAAGAAAAAAAAAAAACATTTAATTTTCACAACTGTCTTTGCGGTAAATCCATGAGGTAAATTTTGTCAGTCCTGACTTACAGAGAAAACAGAGGCTTAGAGAACTTGAAGTAATTTACTTTCCCAGCTCAAAACTCCAGTATGGGACAGATTTATATCCACAAGAGGAATGACTAAACTCATCAAAATTTAGAAGATTTAAAGAATCAAGACAAATGTTTCACATTTGTCATCTGCTTTTCAGTTCTACCCTTCTCTTCTGACATCTACTATAACCTACAGTGAATCACCCTAGGCTTATTTTGACACAGTTCTGTCTTCACCCTAAATCAGCTTGTACCTTGCTGTCACATGGCCCATCAATTACTCTTTCTTACTTCCTGACACCAGGATCCTTAGGGGATGGCACAGCAGATGGATTGGGCAACCCACTCATGCTGCTACTGGGCCATGACTCAAGGAGGCAACAGGTGAAGGAGGTGACGCCCATTCTTAGTGCTAAATATGACCGAGACTCATGAAGTACACTGTGTCTATAAATCTCCCCTCCCCACTCAGCTCTACCCTCCTCCCCGTCGCCACAGCTGACAGCCCTCCCTTAAACGTTCACGTTCTCTGGCTGACCCATCTAGGATTTCTTTTTTCCTTCAAGGTTGCCCCATCCCAAATGTTCATTCTAACCAGATTTCACCATATGAACTCTGAGGTGGAAAGAGGGCAGGAACACAACTGGTCAGTCTCCCTCTAACCAAGGATAGGCCCAATCCTAGGCCAGCTCAGCCACACCCTCTTCCTATTCCTACCCCTCCCTTCCTCACCTCACACTAATATGTCATATGTCTTTCTACTTTTTTTTCCTTCAATCTTCATTCCCAATGAGTCTATCTTCCCTCTCTATTTTGCCCCCAATGGCAAAAAAGTTCCTCAAAAGCAACTCCATAGTTGTTGCTGTTGGGTACCGCTGAGTTGTTTTTGACTCACAGCAACCCCCACATTACAGAGCAGAACTGCCTTATAGGGTTTTCTAGGCTCTAATCTTTACAGGAGCAGATGGCTAGGTCTTTCTTCCACCTGGGCTCGAACTGCCAACTTTTTGGTCAGCACCCTAGCGCTACAAGGGCTCCTGAGCTCCATAGTAATAGGCCACATTTTAAAATCCTGAAACCTGCTTATACTGTTCCTGAGTTTCCCTCTCTATCTGGTGCTCTCCATGTATCAGACAAGGTTTCATCCCACCAACCCCAGCCCCCTACTCAAACCCTCTAAAATCAAAACCCTGTTGCCATTAAGTCAATTCCGACTCATAGTTACCTATGGGACAGAGTAGAACTGCACCATATGATTTCCAAGGCTGTAATCTTTAAGGAAGCAAACTGCCATATCTTTCTCCTGCAGAGCGGCTGGCGGGTCTGAACCACCAACCTTTTGGTTAGCAGACAAGCACTTAACCACTGTACCACCAGGACTCAGAACTCGACCTCTCTATCAGCTCAGAATCTCAGATCGGCTTTAATCGCTTGGTCTCCCCATCCTTCCAACCCCATTACCCTTCAGTTTAAACCTTGCCCTGCCTGCCAGGTCCACTCCCAACCTAGCATGCTATCTCACTGTCACGCTCCTCCTAGGAGTTAGGTCAGTTCTGCTGTTATTCTGGCATGACACAGAGAACGAGGCAGGCAGAATGACCTATGCTACAGGATTCCTCTTTAGGAATTTTATTTTGCTGAAATGGCTGTTGCTATTTTGGAATCCACTGCTCACTAAATAAATTTAAAATTAATTATTTGGACATATTTTGAAGATGCAGCCTGAGAATAAACACTTGGTTCTCTATATACCCATCTCCTACCCCTCCACATTAAATGCTAAATTCAAAAAAATAATTACCTTTATACCTAATAAGAAGCATACGGATTTAGGACATTTTTTGTTTGTTTTAAACTGAGCCTCAGTTTTTCATCTTTAAAAACAGAGCAAATTATTCTGGCATATAGTGTGCTGTTTCTGGCACTAAATTTGAAGATCGAGGTTTGAGGTATGAGAAAACATCCTGGGTACTGCTTTACATTTGAAGGTAAGGTACATATTGCTATTTCCTGACCAGTTATAGTCAGAAATTGTTCCTATGTCTCCAACAGATAAGACTAAAATGTTTGAAAATGAGGTTAAAGGGCAACAAGTGACTAATTTTTCCACTGAATTCTACTTTTGAAAGAACAAACTTCTCTCTTTATAGGGATTGATTATTTCATCTGTGAAGACACAAGCACTCTGTCTTTTTTATGCCTCCTACTATATACCCTTCAGTCAGCTATTTTACTGTTCATTAACACTATATAGAAAAATTAAGATTTAGCCCCAGTATCTTCCAGAAGAAAGTGAATTAATCCTTACCTGATGTATAATAAAGTGGGCCTATTTCCTTATGATTTACGCAAGCCCAATTATCACTTATTCTTACTGAGATTTAAGAGATAATACTGAGAATAGATTAAAAAAATCAAAGAGCAGAAAATCAAAATACATACCAAAGATAATGCTAATTAGTTTCATTCTTATCACAGTATATTGTTAAAGCTGATTTTAAACAGGCAAAGAAAAAAAAAAAAAAAAAAGATGCAACAGGATCAGGACTTACCAAAAAAGGGGAGAGAGGATTAGTCAAGAAATATCCATTAAAACTCTACAAAAGGCTCTAAGAAAAGTTCTTAAAAAAAAAAAAAAAAAGGTTTGAGACCTTGGTTTCCCTAAATTCAATTTACTTTTTGAATCATCTTTTAACAGAATTATAGTTTTTTTTTTAATCCTTTCCAGTCTTCATCCTCTTTTGTGAAATGAGCATTTCCTTGCATTAATGAAACGACACCTACATACATTTAAAGTACCCATGAAAGCATTCGATCTCTGTTAAAATTCATTAAAGCTTTTCCAAATTTGACATTTAACCTCTTTCTAAATTCTTGCCACAAAGTCCATCATACTTCAAAGTTATGGAAGTTAGAAAAATAATTAGCAAAAATAAAATAGAGCCTTTCTTGTTCAAAGAGTGTACCATTTTCCTTTTCTAAAGCTTTGATTTGACATAAACAACACAAATGTTTTACTTATAATTCAGTATAATTTATAACTCTTTAGAATAAAATGCAATGACTTGGTTTATATAATTTTTTCCCCTAATTATAAAATACGTGTTCTTTCTCCCCAGTTTGAATTAGAGTGATAAGGCAGAATTAAAAGGAGAATAAAAAAGGGAAACCACTTTGACATCTCCTCTTTAAAAAGTATTATTTAAGTGTTTTTAGTTCATATTTTTGTCTTAAAGAAAAACCAAACCAAATCAGAACACTCCTATGTGAGCAGCCTTAAAATCAGCCAGTTATTTTCTGGAATGGGGAAGGCAGACAACAGCTTGCACTTATTCCAATATGGCAGCCTGATCTCTGCCTGGTTGCTATGGACATATCCCTGTCAAGCCTGTGCTTTCAACTCTCCAGGCCTGGTTATGACAGGCCAAGGTGTTTCCTATTATGGTGCCTATGTCTGCAAGGCACAGTGCTTGCCAGTAATAAAAGCCAGAGTCTGCCGTTATAGGGATTACAGTGCGGCAGACCAGAGATGCTCACGGGAACCCAAGCTCATCCTGAGTAAAACTGCAGAGAGTACTCCCTAACAGGCAAAAGCCAACAGACACGTCCTTAGACTAGCAGGGAGAATATCAGGTATGTCATTTTTAGTTAGAGCAAATTAGTATTAAAAATATTATTACTAAAATAGGTATAGAGAAAAGAGAGCAGTTCTAAGGCTTTGGATATGGCTTATATAATTTCTTGTGTGCACTATAAACTTTTGAATTAAATGATCCTAATCTGAGAATGTACTATGCTAACTTCTGGAGATACAAGTATCTCTAAGCAGAATAGAGGCCCTGGTGGTACAGTGGTTAGGAGTGCAGGTGCTAACAAAAAGTTCGGCAATTCAAATGCACCAGCTGCTCCATGGAAACTCTATGAGGCAGTTCTACTTTGTCCTATAGGGTCACAATGAGTCAGAATTGACTCAACGGCAACACAGTTTTGCTTTTGTTGTTGTTTTTAATGCAGAATTGAGATCCTATGGTGGGAAATGCTCAGGATTCTTGTAATGAAAGAAAAACATCTTTCTTTCAAGGCATTAACTGTGATGCTCAGACTGTACCAATCCATAGTGAGAAATGGCATTTACATTAATCATTGTCACCCACTGTCTTAGTTATCTAGTGGTGCTACAACAGAAATACCACAAGTGGGTGGCTTTCACAAACAGAAACTTATTCTCTCACAGTTTAAGAGGCTAGAAGTCTGAATTCAGGGTACCGGCTGCAGGGAAAGGATCTCTCTCTCTCCAAGCTCCTGCTTCAGGGTGTCTTCCAGTAGCTTGGAATCTCTCTTCCTCCATCTCTACTTGCTGGCTCATTTAATATCCCTTGGGTTTTTTTGGGGATATCTCAAGAGATTGAATCAAGAGACACCCTAATCCTGCCTCATTAACATAACAAACATAACCTAATCTTCATTAACACAGCCTAATTCTGCCTCATTAATAAAACAAACACAACCTATTCACAAATGGGGTTATAGCCAAAGGCAGAGGTAAGGATCTACAGCACTTATTTTGGGGGGACACAAATCAATCTAGAATACTTATACATTACTAATTTATGCGACCAACTATAAACCTATCTACTGAGGCTCAGAAGGCTGGGGAGGAAGTGATGTAGAAGGCCTCACCAGGTTCTTAAATATGTGAACAGTTATTGAATCCATCTGCTTATCAGAAGCGTGGCTTGCATTCCATCAACACAAAAAGAAAAAAAAAGCAAAGTGTTATTTCCCTCCTATTGTTGATGAATTAAGTCAAAATGAAGATACATATATGACCCAAAATGAGGTATAGACACCCTTGAAAGTGCTCTACAGAAGATGTTAGAAGAACTAGGTTTCAGCTAACTGCCCAGGTGGCTCTGGACAAATTTTTGGCCTTATTTTCCAATTCAGACTAGATGAATTAGACAGATGATCACTTCTGCCTCTTTTAGTTCTAACAATTAAGGCTTGAGTTTGAGATGGGTATTGGATAATAGTAACAATAATGCTTTGAAATACGGATCATGCTAAACACTACCAAAACTACCAAAAGAGCTAAGTGGTAGACAGGAAGAGATTATATTTTCATTTCTATTATTTATGTTCATTCCACTCAAATGACATTAGACAGAGAAGTAGAGAGCATAAATTTCTTCAATTCTTAACCAAATGTTCAGTAATTTCCTTGCAAAGGGTCTGGCAAACAGTAAAATTGAAGCTACTACCCACAAAGGCAGAACTTTTATCCTGAGGGCTTAGAAAGGTAAAATTAACCTTTGCCCCTGAGATTGATAAGTAATGATTCCTACAGCACTGAGAGAAGAGAGAAGCAACATTTAAAGCTGTGTTTCAATCCCATTTATGCAATTCAATATTCATTGAGCACCTACTCAACACTGTGCTCAATGTTAGTGGGGCTGGAAAAACTAATGAGACTAAGGAACTAATGTAAATCTGAAAAGAGGAATAAAGCGAAGACACAAAATAACTGTACTGGGAACTACCAGTAAGAATTTCACTAAGAGTTAAAGCAATTACAAATAAAGTCCTGTGAAGGGTCAAAGCAGGAAGACTTAATGCCCAATTAGAGGATAAGAGGTATGGGAGAAGACTGGAGAGGCAAAGCTTCAATAAGGAGGTAGCATTCCAGGTAGGCCTTAAACGATGGTTAAGATTTTTTTTTTTTTTTAAATAAACTTTTTATTTTAGAACAAGTTTAGATTTACAGAAAAATTGTGACAATAGAATAGAGAGTTCCAATATAACCTATACCCAGTTTCCCCTATTATTATTATTAACATCTTATATTAGTTATGGTACATTTGTCATAATGAGCCAACACTGAGACATTATTATAACTAAAGGCTATACTTCTCAGATTTCTTTAGTTTTCACCAAATGTCCTTTTTTTATTTTTATTTTTTGGTCCAGGATCCCACCCAGGATGCCATATTACATTTAGTTATCATGTCTCCTTAGGCTTCTCTTGGCTATGACAATTTCTCCTACTTTCCTTGTTTTTAACAACCTTAACAGTTTGCAGAGTACTTACTGGTCAGGTTATGTCGTAAAATGTCACTCAATTGGGATTTGTCTGATGTTTTTCTCCTGATTAGATGGGGTTATGTGTTTCAGGAGGAAGTACACAGATGTAAAGTGCCATTTTCACCATATATCAAGAGTACATACTGTCAACATGACCTACCACGACTGATGTTAATAGTTTTGATTACCTGGCTGAGGTAGGTTTGTTACATTTCTTTACTGTAGCCTTTCCATACTGTACTGTGTGGAAGGAAGACAACATGTGCAGTCCACATTGAAGGACTGGGGAGCTATGTGGAATATCTTGATGGCAGAGTACCTATATGAGTTAACTGGAATTCTTCTGTAAAAATTTGTCTATGTTCCCCACTTACTTATCTAGTTTATTTATATCGGTATTTAACAGTTGTTACCAGTTGCCAATTCTGACTCATGGTGACCCCATGTGTACAGAGTAGAACTGTGTTCCACAGGGTTTTCAAGGTTGTGACCTTTTGGAAGCTGATTGCTAGACCCTTCTTCTGAGGTGCCTCAGGTAGGTTCAAACTTCCACCCTTTCTGTTAGTAATTGAGCACTTAAATATTTGTGCCACTAGGAACTTCTATATTAGAATGGATTTATGAATATTTATATTTTGGGTTATAACCCGATACCTTATTATCTTGCTCGAATTGTTCCAGCTTTGGCCACTTGGGCCTCTTTTAGTTTGCTCCCTCATCCCCTTGATAGAGTCCTATCAGTGTGGGGTTTCGTCTGTTCAGCACTGTGAGATGCTTCAGGCTAATCTTGTATATTTCCTGCCTGCAGGCTTAGAATCAGCTATTTCCCCAAGAAGTCCTGGTTTCTTTTATTGGAGAATGGTATTTGAAACCAAGATCTGGGTGTGAGGTGTGCTTGTTGCTTTTGGGGTTTCACTGCTTCTAGGTCCTCTCAGCTGATAGAGCAAGGAAATATTCATGCATATAGAAGTTACAGAAGTTAAGATTTCGAGAGGTAGAATGGGAGGATTATTTTCTTAATATACTTTTCTTAACAATATATATTAACAAGAGATTCTGTGCCTGGATTATTTCCAGTCTAATGAGAGGAATAACAGGTACGCAATCATTTAAGAAGAAAACTGGCTAGACCGATTATTCTTCTCCACTGTTTTCTGCATTTTGGCTAGAAACAGCTCAGAAAGTTTTAGATATAATGACAAAACCTCAGGCCAGTCTGATGAACTATACTGGAAAATTAGACCAAAGACACAAAAAGTAAACACTCTGAATGATTTGAATGGGGTGGAGAGGCATATAAAATGAAACAAACAAACAAAAAAAAACTGGCTTTGCAAAAGCCATAGTGACAGAGAAAAGAGCCAATGAAATGTAGTAGTCCTCTGGGTTAGCGGCAACATCATCAGCCACGATCCCCTCTTAGAAACTCACTGGAAGCAAAGGTGTCAGCATAACAAGTAAATACCTCCTCTATCCTCCACTCCCCAAACACCCCCAAAAATAAGAAAAGAAAGACTGATGATGTTGCTTTCTAGATGGAAATAAAGGAATCACTGAGTACGGACTGTCTAGACAACTCCCATCTTTTAACTCATCACAAGACCATTTACCACATAAGGAAACTGAGGCACAGAGAACAAAGTAATTTGTGCAATTTATATCTATTAAATGCAAGAGCCTGAATCCAGCCCCGGGTGACTGGCTCCAGGCAGGTGCTCTAAATCCAGGCTCTTCTGCCTGAGATATGAAAGTCTAACGAAGGGGAAAAGAAACTTGGTACTTTCCTTTCTGCTGGGGAGAACCCATTGAGGGTAGAAAAGGAAAGTGGTAGATTGTTTAAAACAAACATACGTTTCTAACCAAAAATTACTCTCAAAATTGTTATTGCTGCTGATACAGATTAGTGCACCCAAAAGTATGCCCACTGGCCACAAGTGGTAAGTAAAATGCTTTAAGGTGGTGCGTGGATAACCATTTTCTCATTTTGTTATATATTAATTTTAATGTACATTAGAAAAAATTTAACTGCGACATCAAACCCATGACTTTATGCCTATCGTTCCTTAACACGAGGCACACAGGTTGGTATTTACATTTAAAAAAACAAACTGCTTTAAATAAAAAAATTCCAAATATAATAGCAGATATGAAAAGCATAAAAATGACAAAGTTTGAGCAATATATTTAACCTATTATTTCTTATGGTATAGAAAGGTCGTTTTTTTTTCTTCTAAGAAATGGTATGCTCTTACACTGCAAGGAGTATATGACATAGGATTTTCCTTAATCTCCTTTTGTATATATTCTAGACAGGCGAGAACATATAATTTATTGAGCACTTGGTATGTACTACGAACCAAACTGAGCTTTACAGACATTATGTCTGTCTCAACAACCTTTGAATGCAGGTTTTGTTATCCACATTTATAAATGAAGAAATCGAGCTTCACAGAGGTGAGGCATGTTGCCCAAAATATTAGGTAGAAAGAAGCAGAGCTGGAATTTGAAACCAAGTTCGCCTGATGAAAAACATCTACATTCTCTCCACTCTGCAAAGCTACCTTAAGTATCATCTGTGTATACTCCAAGCCAGGGAGTAAATATCATTCATCCCCATCACACACAAAGTACAAAAGAACAATAACAAAGAGCCCGGAATACTAAATAGTAACAATAAGGAAAAATACCCATTAAAGATGAAGTATTCTCTAAGGGTAAAAGATAATACATCTATTATCATGGTAGTTGGTAATCCAATTTAACTGGATTTCCAAATGAATACAACAGAGTTGTTTGTTGTTTAAGGAAATATGAAGGCTTACCCTCCATCTTTGTTAGAGTCAATAAAAGAAAATTCTTTCTTAAAGTGCCTTTTAGAGCTGGTGTGAACATTAAAACAAGGACTGTCTGTCTGAGTCCCTGGGTGGTACAAATGCTTGGCTGCTAACCTAAAGGCTGGAGGTCTGCAGCTACCCAGAGACGCCTCGGCAGAAGGGCCTGATAATCTACTTCGGAAAACTCAGCCACTGAAAAGCCTATGCAGCACAGCTCTACTCTGACACACATGGTGTCGCTGTGAGTTGGAAATGACTCGATGGCAACTGGTTTATCCATCTTAGAAGGAGCTCAGATTGATAAAAAAAAAAACCACTGCCATTGAATTGATTCCAACTCATAAAGACTGTATAGGGACAGAGCAGAACTGCCCCACAGGACTTCCAAGGCTTCAAATCTTTGTGGAAGTAGACTGCCACATCGTTTTCCCGTGGAGTTGCTGGTGGATTTAAACCACCAACCTTTTGGTTAGCAACCGAGAGCTTTAACCACTGAGATACCAGGGCTCCTCTCAGACTAACAGTGCCAATTAAACTATCACAACCACTAGCCAGGTATTACACTACTACCCAATGCCTTCACAAAACAAACACCGGCAACCTGCTGTTTCGAAAGGTTAGTCCCTTGCTGAAAGAGAGAAAATCAGACTACACATTCTTGGACCAACTGAAAATCATGATGTTAACAGCATTTTATACCCAAAATACGTCTGTACTTTAAGTAACAGCTACAATTGATATGACTATCATAGATGTGGAAACCCTGGTGGTCTAGCAGGTAAGCACTATGGCTGCTAACCAAAAGGTCAGCAGTTCGAATCCACCAGCCCTTTCTTGAAAACTGTATGGGGCAGTTCTACTCTGTCCTATAGGATCGCTCTGAGTCGGGATCGACTTGATACCAACAGGTTTTTTTTTTTTTTAATCACAGATATATTCTTAAACAAAAGTATTATCTATCATCCTTGCTATTTGGAAAAAGTTTAATTTATCTATAACATTAGGAAAAGGACTATTTTATCTTGGCTAAGCTTTATGTTTTGATTTTGTTTTTTTTTTAAGGAGCTGGTTCATAATGCTTTCAGATAGAAGCCATCACTATCCCATCAATTAAATCAAAATGTAATAACTGAAAGCAATTTCTCTAGTAATGATTAATCATAAAAATTTGAAGTTTTTAATATTTAAATGTTAAGAATTTTTTTTAAGTTTATTGCCACTAAATACAGATACTTAGTTGATGACAGAACAGACAAATTAAAATTTATTTTAATCTTTAATCTTACCAACAACCAACCAACCCAGTGCCGTCGAGTCGATTCTGACTCATAGCGACCCTATAGGACAGAGTAGAACTACCCTATAGAGTTTCCAAGGAGCGCCTGGTGGATTCGAACTGCTGACCCTTTGGTTAGCAGCCGTAGCACTTAACTACTGTGCCACCAGCGTTTCAATCTTTAATCTTACTAAGTCAAAATCAGGGGCTTTAATATTTAATGAAACATAAAAATTGCCAAGTTACAAACCTAAAATAAAACATCAAAAGGCTGAGTTTCTAGAGTTATTGAAGTTCTTCTCTTTGAAAATTTAGTTTTTCCTTAAGCAGATTAACACTCAACAAGTCTCCTGTGACTTTACCAAGTTTTAATTTTTCAATGTAGAAAATAACTGTTGCTATTTTCTCTCCATGAAACTAAAACGCCTTTTCCAACTTCAGCTTCCTCCTTAATAAATGTTGAACGTTTATTTCTACTCTGTTATTTTGTACTCCTGTAACGCCAAAATACCTTAACATTTAACCACTTCTGTGAACATCTGACATTCATTCCAGCATCCTTCCTGCTCAGAAGAAAACATACCAGCAAGACAGAAAGCTCTACTATATCCTCTGCTTTGACCATTACAGAGCAGCAGGGGGAGCAGCTGGAGAAAGGGCAAAGACAAAGCGCCCCAGAAAAGCAATTTACAGGCAATAGAAACCTGCTAGAGACATTTGTTAAAAGCCAAATAGACAAAATAAATTTCATAAAGAAACCGTGATCACATCTACAAAGCTTGAGTAAGTACATTTGGAATGAATGAAGGAAAAACCTTAAGTCTAAGAAGGATGCTTGAATTCTAACTCTAAGACAGACTCAGCAGGAAACATGGTCATTTCCAACAAAGCCAAATCTCAGAGATGCCTCACAATTAGAGAGCAGAAATAAAATATATATTTGTAGTTGCATGTTTTGGGGAGACGTGAAAAGATTTTTTGCCTCCTTCAAACATCACCACACTTGAAAAAATATACTTGAAGGCCTGGCAAAATGTGCATTATCAGGTTGCAAGAGGATAAAGCGGAAGGGTTCCATGGTATGATCCTTGAAAGCTCTCCTAGGGGTCTTTCCCCCGCCCCCACCCTCAATTTACTTTCAATGAGAGAAGTGTAACCAAAAACACCAGTAAACTATTCTGCATTAAAAACAGACTAAAACAAACCAAACCCAGTGGCATTGAGTCATTCTGATTCCAACTCATAGCGACCCTATAGGACAGAGTAAAACTCTCCCCCAGAGTTTCCAAGGAGCGCCTGGCTGATTCGATCTGCTGGCCCTTTGGGAGCACTTAACCACTACGCCGCCAGGGTTTCCAAACAGACTAAGAGCTTTGCAAAATCTGTAAAAAAAAGAATGGAAAGTGCCTACCAATCCCATATTATGTTTCTCATGTTCTAGAAATAAGGGCCGTGTTTTCAGTTTTAGAGTAAAACAGAAAAAGTATCTATCTCTTCTCTCCAGAATTTTATAACTGAAATTTAAGAAGACTAAATTTCTAGTTAGAATTTCAAAATGTTTGTCTAGTTACACAAAAAAGTATAAATTTAGCATTTTTATAATTTAGAAATGTGCACTAGTTATCTAAGAATTGTACTATAAAATGCAATGAAACTTAAAATATCAAATATAAATCACAACTGAATGGTATATATATACATATACGTACACACACACACACACGTATGTGCACACATATACATATTAATCAAAAGGAGCCCTGATGGGACCCTGGTTAAGCGCTCTGCTGTTAACCAAAAGGTCACTGATTCGAACCCATTGGCCACTCTACGAGAGAAAGATGTGACAGTCTGCTTCCATACAGATGACAGCCTTGGAAACCCTTTGGAGTAGTTCTACTCTGTCCTACAGGGTCACCATGAGTCGGAATGAACTGGATGGCGACAGGTTTATTTTAGCCAAGTAGACAACAAATGAAGTTTCATCTAAACCATAAATAAGAACAATAACAAAAGGGATAGTGCCTACTATTGTCAGACCCTGCATTAACTATCGGTTTTATACATATTCTTTCTAACCCTTATATTGACTTTTAAAATAGATATTCCTATGCCCATGTAATGCTAAGGAAACTGAAGTTAAAAAAGTTCAAGTCATTTTTCTAGAGTAACTCAGCTAGCAAAGGACAAAACCATGATTCAACTTTCAAGTCTGCTACCTCCAAAGCCTTGAGACCTCACCAAAACCACTGCCAATTGGAGCAATGAGGTTTCAAAAGAAATCTGCACAAACCTCAGGCAGATTAATGTGCTTATGAGAGTAAATTCTGTAGATTTAACCACTCAAATGCCATCTAGATTCTCTTACTTACGCCAGTTGGTTCAAGATTTCTACATGTGCTAGTCAACGCTGGCCTTAGCCAAGAATTCTGTAATTTTCTTGCCTCAATACCATTAAGAAGCGGTATCCACGTTATAATACCAATGCAGGAAGTATAGCTGTTGCTTCTAAAGCATGATCAAAGCAAACAAAAAACTGATATTGGTTTAGGTTTCTTAGGATTTTTAAAAATCTATGAGTAATCTGTTAACTCAGTTTGTTGAATGGAGTCAATTACTTTCTTCCTATCACACTCAAATCCATTTCCATAATAAATATTTTCTATTAGTACTTAGATATCCTGATTTCTTACTAGTGTTTTTATTGTATTATTTTAATTGTACTACTTTGGAGTGAATTACAGCACACAGAAAAATGTCATGATTTCTCAAAGGCAAAAAGGGAATAACCTGAAAACACCAGTTGGCTGGGACAAAAAAAAAAAACCCAAACCAAACCTGTTGCTGTCAAGTTGGTTCCAACTCACAACGACCCTACAGGACAGAGTGGAACTGCCCCGTAGAGTTTCCAAGGAGGACCCGGTGGATCTGAACTGCCAACCTTTTGGTTAGTAGCCAAGCTTTTAGCCACTACGCCACCCGGGTTTCTGGTTGGGACAAGTACATGTAAAAAATGATGGATGTAAAAACAAACAGACAAAAAACTAATAACCACAAAGCAATGTTTCAAACATTCATTCATACTCCAACCCATTAAAACCCACTGCCGTCAAGTCTATTCCAGCTTTTTAAATTCATACTCCAGAGACCAAAAAAGCTCGTGGCTGTGGGATGCACGACGTACACATTTCTAGGGCAGCATCACACTGACCTTCAGATCAGCTGCTCCAACTGCCTTTACTGCTCACGGGAATGTGCCTAATTTGTGCCCTTGTTAGCAAACAGGAGGGTAACTTTACAATCTTTACCAAGAGCTTTCTTCTTTCGGTGTTAACCCTCCCTCATGTATTAAAAAGTCCCCAAGCTTAGCACTTATTTAGAAATGAACGGGTTAAAAAAAAAGAATGCCTTAGACATTAAAAGTTTAGGCAACAACTTCAGCTGAGTTAAGTTTAAAAAGAGGCGTTACATCAATAATCTTTCAATCACAGGGATATAACAACTGCTGTGATAACTACATTTTGAGAGTATTTTCTCACTTTATCTACATTTTCTCTTCCACCAAATAATCTCACCTTCCATACTAAACCTATAAATTAAAGTAACTCAAAGTTCGATTTAGGGGCCCTCACAATCATGATTTAAAAAAAGAAAAAATCCCTGTCTTATTTGGTGCTTTTAAAAGAAAGGGAACATTTTCAGCAATGACTGTTACCTAAAGTTTTCTTTTATCTTCAGTCATTGAGAATACATTACCAGATTTCACATTAATTTTGAAATTCAAACACAGGTCTCATTATTAAGAGTATGGACTTTTAGAGAAGGTTAAGCGTAGCTGCTCAGGATCATCCTTCTGAAATTGTCAAACCGACTTGAAAACATAAGCAAAGGCTTGCACATCTCTTCAGGTGCCTTCAGGTTCTGGCCTTTCTTTCTGCTACACAGAATTAACCCAGTCAACAGAATTAAGAACTCAGGTCCACTGCAGAACTTACTTAGGACACTGTAAAACTACTGCTACTGTGAATCAAACTATGGAAAAAAAAAAACTTCGTTGTTTTATAAAACTCATCAGTGCCAAAGAGTTTGCTGCTAAATGAGAACAATGGCTCCTGATACCACAGGCTGGGGAGGTGGTGGGGGGGGGGAGTGTATGAAAGTACTGGTAAGAGCGCAATACTGGGTCACTTTGATGAAGAGCTCTGCCAAATTTAGAAATGAGGCCCAAATGATAAAAAACACCTATTGGATCATCAGTGTGCATGTGGATACCTTAGAGTAGACCAAGGAGAACTGCCCGCAGGCCAGGGGAGCCCCTTTTAGTGTGTTTACTTGAAGCCAGCATTTCATCATTTTCATAGATAATGCTATCTATATAAGCAATGTTACAAATTAAGACAATCAAGTGGAATCATTAAAAAACAGCATAAGGAAAAAAAAAAAACAGGTGGGATGAAAACTACAGTAAGCTAAAAAAGAAAAATCACTCACTGAAATACATGTGCATATAGATAAACAGCAAATGACCTTGTACATAGGTGGCCAAAATGCCTTAAGTATCTCTAGGAAGAGCCAAACAAACAAAAAGTTACCAGCCCTTACTGGCTGAATTCCTCAGCCATCTGCATCCGACATGCGCATGCCTCCTTTCCTGTCTCTCTCGGTCAGTCATTAAAAACATAAAATACTGAACCCAAATTATTACCTTACATAACTAAAGACAAAAAGAACAGGAATTCCCCAAAATACAGCAAAACTGAATACACTGTACCTTGGTTCCAGGCTATTTTAAGGCTGTCTCAGCGGAAGGTTACTTCTCAATCACCAAAGTTCCATTAGCAACTAAGACCAGCACTCAGGCACATAAGGCACGAATGCCTGGTCGAGACACCTTTGCAAGTAAATGACCTCCGAAAACCAGACTTTCTCTCCCAGAAACAAAGGTGATGATCATAATGAAGCTTTTGACTTTCTTGATGAGCCCTGTGGCCGTGCACTGACAATTGCACATATAAAGGCTCAGCTCCTACAGGTTACCCTGACGACTAATAAATGAGGTTTGAGGTTGCAAGTTCCGTGAACTCTTCCGAGTTTAAGTGTGGTAAGTGGTGACTTCCAAGCCATCAGCAGTTCTAATTTCCAAATGGGAATCTTAAGAATACCTTTAAATACGCAATGCTAATGGACTCTACTGGGTTTCTGCGGCAAGGGCAAAGTGTCACTTAGGAACCCCCTAAAAAACCAACCACTATGTCTTCGGGGGTACTGCAAACTACGTCTAAGTTGCTTTTGGAAAATGTTTAATTTACCTGTAATGAATGAAAGAGGGGAGACACGTTCGTGAATGGGAACCTCCCTCCAAGGAAGGACAGCCAATATGCAATAAGTGTGACAAGCATTTGTATGCATTTCCCTGGACCACGGAGACCGCTCGCTTCCCTAGCGTGGGAATCAGTAGCCTAGGGAACTTGGTGACAGCGGAGACGGGCTTACCTTGTTGGAGGCCATTTCACTGACAGAATGCCTGGTCTGCAGGGTCTCTAGCTGGTCCAGACACCAGTCCAGCTCCTCCAGGGTCTCGCTGGCCAGTTTTTGGTAGGCCTCCTCTGCGAAGAAAGAGGGAAAGGGGGGCTCAGTTCGCAAGCGCTTCACGGGGCCCACAGCGAGTTCAAAGGGGGCCATCCTGCCGTACCCCGCCATGCTCGGATGCCCGGTGCCCGCACATGAGGGCTGCTCCTTCATATTGCCGAGCCCGGCACTGGGAGGGGGGCCGAGGCTCTGCTCGCGGGGCGACCGGCCTCGGAAAAGCACGGTCTCTCCAGCTTGGCGTTTCAGTTCGGCCTTCAGGGAGGGCGCGAAAAGTGCAGCCAGCCAACTTTTACACCGGGATAAGGACAGAAAAACCACAGTGCGACTTGTAAACGGTGCGAAGGGGCTGAGTCCTAGTCCTGGCGCCCAGCTTTGGGGGATGGCGAAAAGGGTGGCGCGCGCGCCTCGGTGCCCGCCCCGCAGAGGGAGCCGCTGGTCCACATCTTATCTCCTCGGTCTCCGGCCCCAGACCGCGTCCCCACTCGCTCCGCGCCCACCCGCCGGCAGAGCATCCGCGCGGCGCTTCAAGCGAATGAATCAGCCGCGGCCGGGTAAGCGGCCACCACGTTTCCTGTTTTCTTTCTCAAGTCCTCTGGCGGCGGGCGCAACGCGGCTCCATCGCCGCGGCTTTCCGGGAACACTCCCCCTCACGCCCCTCACAGCACTCGACGCTGCCTGGCTCCGCCTCAACCTCCTTACAAAAACAATTCAGAATTGCAAAAGCCTGTCCCGGCCACCCGCAGCGACCCTCTCTGCAGCCTCAGGCCCCGGCTGCCCCGCCGCCTCGCAGTGGCATCGCCCGGCGCAGCCAGGCGCCGTTCGCTTTGAAGCGGAGCCGGGGAGGCGCGGGCGCGAGCGTGTGTGTCTGTGGGTCTGGTGTGTGTCTGCGCGAGGGGAGCGGCGGAAAACCCGGCGTGGAGCGCCCGCTGCCCGGGGTCGCGCCGCCCGGGGTCGCGCCCGCCGCGGGGCTTTGGCTGCCCTTGGCGCGCACGCACGCGTGGCCGCGTACCTGGCCCGCGGGGATCCCGCGCTTTCAGCCGAGCCGCTGCCCCTCCCAGGTTGCCCGGCTTGCCCCTACTGCCAAAACTCACTCATTGTCTCCAACACCCGCTGTTTCCAGCTAGGTTTCCTGGGACAGCCTGACGGCGGCACAGAGAAGATTATTTAGGACCCGAGCAACCTGCTAGTTTCTGAGGGTTTAGGGTTTACCTCCTCCAAGGTGGGTAGGGTGATTCTGGGAATAAAAGCATTTTATGCAGATCAGACTCTCAGTAAAGCCTAGCTCCTGCTAAGTACCAGACTTCTAATTTTGGGGGTGGACAAAAACTAGCAAACGAAAACACAATGTTGTGGGGTCGAAATGCTTTAGAATTCACAGATTTGAGGGTACGTTGTATTTTCATATCCAAAATTGCCTAAGAGTCATCTTAAAGGAACAGTAACACGAATGCAACACATGGTATGGACAATTTGTACATGTTCTGCGTATGTGCGCCTTTCATCTGTGAAATTGCTAATCAGAGACCAGCACGGTCTTGTGGAGCCAAGGCAGCAGGTCTAGAAGGGTGTTTCTACCCACCATTCGCAGAATAAACTACTAATGTGTGCAAATGAAAAAACTACATCCAAAAGCATCATATGGAAGTCAATTCTGTTTGCAAAAGCTGATCTAGGGGACCGAGGCACCTCTTTATAAACTGAGAAGTTGTAGGAGAATTTCATCACCTTAGTTTGTGGATAAGGTGGGAAATCCAAATTCCTAAAAGCCATTTCATAGAACTTCGTTATAGACAATTAGAAAGAATACATTGAAAAGCTTATGTGAAGTTGTTGGGATCCCTTTTCTTTGTCTTCACATCAACAGGTATTGGCAGAGAATAATTTCTGCCCTTGAAATTTAGACTACATAAGTGATCAGTGGCACAACAAAACATGTCGTAGACTGAATTTTAGGCTTCAGGGATTTTCCAGACAGATTTCTACATAAAATTTGTAAAACTTAAAGTATTTCAAAGTGCTTGTTACATATTCCACATGGCTAGTTGTTATCAAGGATTCTTGAACTGTTAGCTATTTATTTTGGGAACTCTAAGTTAAAATTTGCCTCTTTTATGCTAGTCTTTTTTTTTCTGCACCAAACTCTGTAAACACATACTTTAGATGAAGAAACAACTCTTTAAATCATGTGAAGTAATGTGAAAGATTGGAAATTTTCTTTATTGACAAAAGGAAAAACATTAAAAATAATTTTAAGTAGTATAAAATATTTTATCTGTATAGCCTTTTCTTGATTATAAGAATATAAAAATATAACATGCTTGTTATAAAAATGGAAACATTTTACATAAAGACATAACATAGGAAGTTCCTTGTAATCCCATTCCCTAAAGATCACAAACAGTAATTAAGTCTATGACCCTAACATAACCATTTTCATTTTACTTAATACTTTCCATATGATAGTATAACGTTACCTAGTTGTGATGGTAGTACATCTACCATATGTTGAGATTTTTGTTTTTGAGGGGAAGTTTCTATTCTTTCTTTCTTCTTTTCTTTTTTCCTCTCTCTACTATATAAGATAGGGTTGGAGGAAATTTTAAGAGGCAATTAACTTATTTTAGGTCATGTGTGTTGTCCAGTAGGTTAAAGATGTATAACCATTGTGTCTGGAATCTCTTCACCACCATCTTACCAGTTGGTGGTTATATCCTGAAACCACCAGTCCCCTTTCTGCACCGCTATGACTTTTGTTTTCCTTTTTCTTCACCCCTGTACTCCAATTCTGCCAAAATCTGAGCCCTAGGGGACTTCTCAGAAAGTAAGTAAACCCCCTCCTCATCTTTACCAACTGCTCAAAGCTTTTTAGAAGTCAGAAGTACAAATACAGGCCCATAACCTAACAGGATGTGGCAACACATATTATATTTCGGTGTTGATTTTTTAGTGTGGAAATACTGTTTCAGAAAGTTTCAGGTTAATGCTTCAAGACATTATGCAGTCAAACACAGCATTTTCTCTTAAGACGGTAGTATAGCGACAAGAGGGGCAACTTTACTTCACAAGATTCATTTTATGCCCAAATCATGGATTAGCTACTTTGACAATGAATATTTGGGTATAAACATACTGTGTTTTGTAAATATATTTTAAACTATAACATATTCTGTATGGATCTGGAGAATGGTGGGAAAAATGACTCAGAACACATCCACATACCGGTAAGTAAGAAAATAATTACTGACAACAGAGTCAAGGACAGTTCGTTCCATAAAACTGTTGCTCAAATAAAGAATTATTGTTGGTATTAGCATACAGCTGAGAATACTACTTTTTCTAAATTCCTAGGTTAATAGGTAATATGGCTAGCCACAGTTTTTCAGGGTCATTATTAAAGCTTAACTTTCAGGAATTTCAACCCCAAATGTTCTAAGACATCGAGTAACTGACCTTTTCATCCCTACTGAAAAAGCCTCCATGTGGGGTTGCCAGCTATTCTGCAGGAAATTGAGTCACCACACCAAACAACACACGTAAATGTCATCGACCACTAGCAGGACAAAAACAATGAGCCAGATTAATTTTGGATTTTTACCAAGAACACATATTGCATTCATTAATAAAATACTATCCCCCCCCGCCACGAGTAAAAATCACTGCTTAAAAATATAGTAAAACTCTTCTACAATAAAACCTGTGAAAGCCAGGACCTGTGTAAGGAGGTAACCTGTTAGAGAAGGAAACACAACTATTTTCCACTAATAGAGGGTGATAGAATAATGGTAAGGCTGGACCCTGTCAAAGGTGGAAAATTTGAGAGACCCGGAAAAACAAGATAGTCCCATTGAGTTTCGGCTCTCACAGTTTTCGCCATATTTAACTGTCTGAAATCTTGCTAAGGCAAGGAACTAATGAGAGGAAAAACTTCAAAGCAAAAACTCTTCGCTTAACTCCATAAAAGCTAGGAGAAGACTACAGAACAGCAACTGAGAAATAAACTTGAGCCTTTGGAAGTCCCCTCCTACAGTTGCATTGGTTTTCTTCAAGGGACCCTTCAGCTATGTCACACCTGTGGTTCTTCTCAGGATCCTCTGTGAATAAATAGTCCTCAGCTCTTCCTGGCCAGCAGTTGGCTTCCGTCATCGTGATGCACTCAAGGGTTCCCCTGACACATGGCCTGAAACTGTGCCAAGGGCGCCAGGAGAAGATGCTGAAGCAGCAGCTTCTCTTTAAAAAGGAAAAAGGCAATACCCTCAAGAGCCACAGCTGTTAGCTAGAGGTTGAGGTCATTTTCTTCTGAGATGCTCAACCATTTATACTTACCCACAACTTACAGTGTTGCTAACCATTGAGGTAAAAGGATTCACTATACACGAACATAAGACTTCTCTGGATGTTGGTTTCTTTGCCAACACTTGAGGAACTAACGATCTGTATAGGTTCGTAATTCCTAGACAGGCTTATTTGTGTAAATGAAAAGAACAAGTCCAGAAACATATCATTTAGTTTTGACATTTATTGCTGTTTCTAGGTGCTGTAGAGTTGATTCCTACTCCTAGCGACCCTATGTGACAGAGTAGAGCTGCCCCACAGGGTTTCCCAGGCTGTAATTGTCCCACAGGCAGCTAGCCAGGTCTTTCTCCTGCAGAGCCTCTGAACGGGCTTGCACCACTAAGCTTTTGGTTAGCAGCTGAGCATTTAACTTTGGGGCACCAGGGCTCCTTTTTTTTAAACTTCATTTTAAAACAAAAACAAAACTATGACAGCTGATTCATATTTTTTATTTTAAATCAAAATATTTCGCTCAACAGTTCCTAAGAGCAAATACTTAAATATATGTTTTCCTAACCAATGCTTCTCTTCTGTCTCCAAAATTCTCTATGTTCCTAAGGAAGGAGTTGATAGTGTCTGAAGTGGGTAGAGCTAGAGATAAATGATTCTATTTCACTTTGTAATTTCTTTGAGCTAGTCACTCTCAGAGTTAATTACAGTAAAGGATTTTGTGCAGTTTAGCTCTAACTTTCCTGGCTTACTTTTTTCCCTCTATACATTTTATCTTATGGGAAATACACGAAGGCATTGGACTTGCTTTCAATGTGTACACATAACAGGTTTAAGCAGAGCTTGCCAGGTAAGCTGCTCTAATTTCCAAGTATATCTCAGGCTTCAAGTTCTTGTTCTGAAGTATTTAAAAATCTTATGAAATATATAAAATAACACTTAGTACTTCAAAAAACCTTCAAAGGGAGGATGTACTTAATTTTGTGAGATTTTTCTTTCCTTTTATCTCCCAATTATCAACAAATACCCCCCACCCACCCACACAGGGCAGCCTAATGTTGTGATAGAATTTTTTTTTTAATGAAATAAACACTAGATTAGATTTCACCGATTTCTAGTTCCATCAGTAATTCAACGAACATTTATTCAGCACTAACTACATGTCATGCACTTTTACTAGAGTCTGTAGAAATGAGATGACTAAAAGAGTGAGTGTCTTTTATCTCAAGGAGTGCCTAGAATCCAGTTCAGGAGACTATTTCAGTCTTTTTTTTTTTTTTTTACACTGTAGAAGGAGCCCTGCTGGCGTAGTGGTTAAGAGCTCAGCTGCTAACCAAAAGGTCAGCAGTTCTAATCCACCAGCTGCTCCTTGGAAACCCTATGGGGCAGTTCTGCTTTGTTCCATAGGGTCACTATGAGTCAGAATTGACTCGATAGCAACAGGTTTTTGTACTGCAGAAAAAGCCCTGGTAGTGCAATGGTTAAGTGCTTGGCTGCTAACCAAAAGGCAGGAGGTTCAAACCCACCCAGTGGCTTCATATGAGAAAGACCTGGTGATCTGTTCCCGTAAAGATTACAGACAAGAAGTCCCTATGGGGCAGTTGTACTCTGTCACATGGGGTCTCTACGAGTCAAATCAAAGCAACCACACCTAACAACAACATCCTGTAGAAAGCACTCTGAAAAAAGGAGGCACATGGTCTATGGGAGAACAAAAAGAGGGGCATTTAATCAGACTGGAGCAGAGGTGAAGTGGGGAGAAGGCTTCCTGAGAGGGAGAGGAGAGATCTCAAAACTGAGTACTAAAGAATGAAATAGGAGGTAAACTGAAAGGGTGGGCAGGATTGTTAAGAGAAAACATATGAGCAAACACATGGACCTCTGATCAAGATATGTGTATGTGTATACAAAGAAAGGCACTATCATCAGCAGAGCCTGGATCGGGGAAAAGAAGTTGGAGAAATCCATATTCAATGGCCATGGAAGTCATGTAAAGGTATCCACAGGTAGGGCCTTTGGACTGTATCTTCAAGAAGAGGAGCCGCCCAGTGGTTCAGAGGGCTGCATGATATGGGCTCTGATTTTATTTTAGATGGAAAATTCTAGGACTGTGCAATAAATGGGGCTGAAGAAGGCAAGGCTGAGGTCAGTGAGACCGTTGCTTTGGCCATATTATTATTAAAATTAAATAATTTCTAGAACCTTCGTTGCTCTGGTATTTATTCTTTTCTATGGCAATCTCACTATTAAAATCCTACATAAGAAAATATGTTCCCATGATAGGTCAACCATGAATAGGACTGTCCAGTGTGACCTGAGAAGGGATAGGCTTCTTGTACTTAAAAACCATAATGTGTAAGTCACTGAAATTTTAATCATACTATCTATAATGATAATGAGGTGGATAAAACTGTATTCACTGGAATTTGTTTCAGGGGGAGCCTGCCGACAGAAAGAGTTTCATAGGATGGCTAATCATGAAAACAGGTGAGACTTTGAGGAGCCCCTTTTTGGGTGGAACTGTTCTTGATCTCTGCATAAGAAAGGGGAAGTATATGCTGGTCTCTCCAGAGGAAATAAAGTGTGTGCGCATGTATGCAAGAAAGAAGAGACAGCTTGGTCTACAGTGTAACTCCACCTTGTAAGTCCCCTCTTCACATCTTCAATGAAGTTACTGAACTACAAAATGCTGAAGTAAAGAGTTTTTTTGTTTTTTTAATTCAGTGAAGAGACTGAGCTTTGAGGCCTGATTAGCCCAGGCAGAAATGTCTACCTGAGCTGACACTTGAGAGTAGAGGGCCGAGAAAGAGGGGAAAGCTTTTGGAACTCAGTGCAAGAATAGGGAGGACGTCTGTCCAAGGAATTGGAGTTTGAGAAAACTTCAGTCAGACACCTGGGTTGTGGACTTCACATGACATATGTAAAACTGTAAGCAATATTATTCCTTGAAGGAAACTGGAGGAGTAGAAGAAGGTTCCAGTCTCCATGCTATTATATACAATCCTTGTTGTCATTGTTGTTGTTTGGTGCCATTGAATCAATTCAGACTCATGTCAACCCCATGTGCACCAAAATGAAACTGCCCAGTCCTGTGCCATCCTCACAATTATTGCTATGCTTAAGCTCATTGTTGCTACCACTGTGTCAGTATATCTCGTTGAGGGTCTTCCTCTTCTTCACTGATTCTCTGCTTTACCAAGCCTGATGTTTTTCTCCAGGGACTGATCCCTCCTGACAACATGTCCAAAGTATATGAAATATAGTCTCATTATCCTTGCTTCTAGGGAACATTCTGGTTGTACTTCTTCCAAGACAGATTTGTTCATTCTTTTGGCAGTCCATGGCATATTCAATATTCTTCTCCAACACCACATTTCAAAAGAGTCAATTCTTTGTCTTCCTTATTCATTGTCCAGCTTTCACATGCATATGAGGTGAATGAAAACACCATGGCTTGGGTCAGGAGCACCTTAGTCCTCAAAGTGGCATCTTTGCTTTTTAACACCTTGAAAGGGTCTTTTGCAGCAGATTTGCCCAATGCAATGTGTCCTCTGATTTCCTGACTGCTGCTTCCATGCGTGTTGATTGAGGGTTCAAGTAAAATGAAATCCTTGACAATTTCAATCTTTTCTCTGTTTATCATGATGTTGCTCATCGGTCCAGTTGTGAGGATCTTTGTTTTCTTTATGTTAAGGTGTAATCCATACTGAAGGCTGCAGTCTTTGATCTCCATCAGTAAGTGCTTCAAGTCCCCTTCACTTTCGGCAAGCAAGGTTGTGTCATCTCCATAATACAGGTTGCTAATGAGTCTTCCTTCAACCTTGAAGCCCTGTTCTCCTTCGTATAGTCCAGCTTCTTGGATTATTTGTTCAGCATACGGATTGAATAAGTATGGTGAAAGGATACAACCCTAAAACACACCTTTCCTGACTTTAAACTACTCAGTATCCCCTTGTTCTGTTCGAATGACTACCTCTTAATCTATGTACAGGTTCCTCGTGAACACAATTAAGTGTTCTGTAATTCCCATTCTTTGCAATGTTAGCCATAATTTGTTATGATCCACACAGTCAAATGCCTTTGCACAGTCAAAAAAAAAAAAAAAAAAAAAAAACAGGTAAACGTCTTTCTGGCATTCTCTGCTTTCAGCCAGGATCCATCTGACATCAGCAATGATATCCATGGTCCACCTCATCTTCTGAATCTGGCTTGAATTTCTGGCAGTTCCCTGTGGATATACTGCTGTAGCCCCTTTTGAATGATCTTCAGCAAAATTTTACTTATGATATTAATGATATTGTTCGATAATTTCCACATTCAGTTGGATCACCTTTCTTGGGAATTGGCATAAATATGGGTCTCTTCCAGTCAGTTGGCCAGGTAGCTGTTTTCTGAATTTCTTGGCATAGGCAAGTGAGCCCTTCCAGTGCTGCATCTGTTTGCTGAAACATCGCAATTGGTATTCCCTCAAGTCCTGGAGCCTTGTTTTTCGCCAATGCCTTCAGTGTAGCTTGGACTTCTTCATCAGTACCATTGGTTCCTGATCATATGCTACCTCCTGAAATGGTTGAATGTCACCAATTCTTTTGGGTATAGTGACTCTGTGTATTCCTTCCACCTTCTTTTGATGCTTCCTGAGTTGTTTAATATTTTTCCTATGTTACAACTCAAGGCTTGAATTTTTTCCTTCAGTTCTTTCAGCTGGAGAAATGCAGGGCGTGGTCCCTTTTGGTTTTCTATCTCCAGGTCTTTGCATATGTCATTACAATACTTTACTTTGTCTTCTTGAGCTGCCCTTTGAAATCTCCTGTTCAGTTCTTTTACTTCATCATTTTTTCATTTTTCTTTAGCTACTCTATTCTCAATAGCAACTTTCAGAGTCTCTTCTGACATCCACTTTCATCTTTTCTTTTTTTCCTATCGTTTTCATAACCTCTTAGTTTTTTCATGTATGATGTCCTTGATGCCATTCCACAAGTCATCTCGTCTACCCTCTACCACAGCCTGGGGAAGATCCGGAAAAGTTTTCTGAAAGAAGGAATATTAGATCTGAATCTTGAAGGATGGGTTGAAGAGTTAACCAGGTGAAGAACAAGAGGTCGCATCTGAGACAGAGGGCAAACTGTTGCATGTGCTATTGCATGCCGATTGGAGAGCACTGGCCAGTCAAGTAGTTACAAGCAGATATGATGCAAAGTTTGGGCCAGGCAATGGACAAAGATAAAGGTGGGAAAGTAGTCATGGAGAACTTTGTATACTACTTCAAAAGTTTATGTACCTTCTGAAGGAGCCATTAAAAATGTTCTAGGATAGTAAGTCAGGTGGCCAGATTGACTTTTTGGAAAGATTACTCTGGGAATAGTATGAAAGAAGGATTAAAGGAAGGACAAAGTGTAGTTAGGAGGCTATTGAAGGATGGGCGAGAGAGATGATGAGGGCCTGAAAAAGAGGGAAGTGGCTATATTCAAGAGCTGCTAACAAGTTAGAACCAACAGGAAAAGCTTGAGTTTTGGATGAAAAGAGTGACAGAGAAGATAGATCACAGACACTTCTGAGGATTCTGGCTTATACCAGGTTGATGGGTGGATGGAGCAAATATGGTGAGCTTGTTCTGGAAAAGATGATTAGAGATGCCAGAGGAACACTTCCGTGGGAACAACAGATAGTTGAATATGTGATGCTCTGGAACAAAGTCTAGGTTGGAGATTGTAGTCATTCACTCATTTCTTTATACCTCAACTATTCCAAAACAGATATGTGATGGCATGATTGGGAGCAAATAACTGGAAGACATGAACTTGTATTCGGTAGTTGAAACAATGGGAGAGAAGGCAGTTCAAAGAAAATGTGGGATAAGGAGAAAAGAGAGATAGAAGAAAATCGTAGGCAATACCTGAGTTGGGAGAAGAAGCCACCAGAAAGGAGGAGAACCTCTCAGGAGTAAAGAAAGAGGAGAATTTCAACAAAAGAGCATGACCATTAATATTCAAGACAGACCACAGAAGTTTGGGCTAAGTTTTCATTCCATTCTCACATTTCAAGAACACAAGACTGAAGAAGGTTTCAAAGAATTCCAGTAAGGAAGCTTTTGTCTGGAAAGAAGTTTCAGTAAAATAACAATAAACATTTTGCAAGAAGACTGAATAAAAATATTAGAATTGTATATGTTATTTACATATGCCCATGTATAACCTTAGGAATCATTTTATTCTCAGGGGCAGAAGGGGGAAATCTGTGTTTGCCCTAACAAATAATCAACCTCCAGGTTTGCCACTGTGCTTCGATATTTATCTTTGTCAATTACTGCACAAAGCATTCCTTATTAAAAAAAAAAAGAAGGAGTTTGAATCGATGATCCCTGGTGCCTGTCCAGCTTAATATTCATTTTTTCTGTGATCTCTGATACTGTTTTCTGGGTGGGGTGTTGGTTTTAAGGTTGCTCACTAATGCTTAACCTGGGTAGGGTCAAGTCAGTTATTATTATAGAGGGAATTCTTGAATTGACTAAATGTCTTCAAAGATCCCACCCAGTAACAGGAGTCTGGAATTGCATGAGCTTAGGTCAGTTATATATCAGGTGTGGATATTTTTTACTTGAAGTCAGAATCTTCTGAGAAAAAAATGATACTGATAAATAGGAAAGCTTGAGGTATATCTACACCATCTCTGCTTATCTCCACCCTCCCCAATCCATCTTCCCCTCTAATACTTTACCAAATGATTTACCAATTTCTTCTTAAAATCTATAACTGCCACCTTCAGTCAAATTCCCATTTCTCCCTAGACCTAGTTTTTCCCACCCCAGGCCTGTTTATAAGGTCAAAATAATCTTCCTTAAGCCCTGTTTATGGGGATAGAAAATATGCCAATGGATATTGGTGATGGTTACACAGTATGATTGATGTAACTGAGTTTATTAAAATATACAAGTGACAAATGCTTAAATGGCAAATGTTGTATTATCTATATTTTTTACAACAATAAAAATATTTTTAAAGATAGAAAAAAGAAGAATCTTCCTTAAACCTTGTTTTCAATGTGTTAGCTTAAGAACTTGCTACATAAACTCATTCCTGCTTATTGTATTAACATCACACTTTTTGGGTTCATATAAGCCTTTTGTTCAACTAGACTTTCAACACTTTTCCAAACTCTTTTATTCACTATCCCATCTAAGGCTACCTTTTTCATTTAATACTTCCATCTGTATAAAATTTGCTGGCTTCTGTCTTTATGGCTTTACTTGTATCTCTTTTCTATTTGTGTCTAGGCCTTTCTGTAAGTGTCTAGGACAGTTCTTGACATTTATAAGCACTTATCTAATATTGGTTGTGTTAGTGGATAATCAAAAAGTATGCTTATTTTCTAACAATAAGAAAACTTCTTTTCAGGAATGATTCAAGCAGTAATGCTGCCCTAGGTGTGCTTCTCTAGATGTATTTATCTCTGTCTATTTCATGTTCTCAATCTCTTGCTTTCAAACTCTGCTCTTACTCTCCCTTTTAAGAGTATCAGGGGCTAACAGTGCCAGGAGCAATGGTTAAGCACACCATGGTGTCTTAGGGAAGTGAAATATTAATATTAGAATCACAACAACAAATGTTGTAATATATACATAGTAGGTTCTTTACAAAATAAGGTGAAATTAAAATAGAAAATCCACACTAGACAGGTATGAAGTATGAGAATACAGGTGAATGAACTAAAGACCACATCCCATCCAGATAAGCTGAGGAAAATGGGTTCCCCATGCAAACTAAAATGAGGACAAGAGCCAAATCTCCTATCTACTCTTGCTGCTCTAACCTCAGCTAATCTGTAGTGACCACTTTTTTGTTTTTAATAGTGCAATTGTTGCTGTTAGGTTCCGTCAAGTTGGTTTCAACTCATAGCAGCCCCAGGTACAACAGAACAAAACACTGCCCAGTCGTGTGCCATCCTCACAATCATTGCTATACTTGAGCCCATTGTTGCAGCCACTGTGTCAATCCATCTTGTCGAGGGTCTTTGTCTTTTTTGTTGGCACTCTACTTTACCAAGAATGATGTCCTTCTCCAGGAACTGATCCCTTCTGATAACATGTCCAAAGTATGTGAGATGCAGTTTTGGCATCCTTGCTTCTAAGCAACATTCTGGTTTTACTTCTTTCAAGACAGATTTGTTCATTCTTTTGGCAGTCCACGGTGTATTCAATATTCTTTGCCAACACCATAATTCAAAGGCATCAATTCTTCTTTGGACTTCCTTATTCATCATCTAGCTTTCACGTTCATGTGAGGTGATTGAAAACATCATGGCTTGGGTCAGGCACACCTTACCCTTCAAGGTGACATCTTGGTTTTTCAACACCTTAAAGAGGTCTTTTGTAGCAAATTTGCCCAATGCAATGCGTCTCTTGATTTCCTGACTGCCGCTTCCACGTGTGTTGATTGTGGATCCAAGTAAAATGAAATCCTTGACAGTTTAATCTTTTCCCCATTTATCATGATGTTGCTTATTGGTCCAGTTGTGAGGATCTTTTTTTTTTTTTTTTTATGTTAAGGTGTAATCCATACTGAAGGCTGCAGTCTTTGATCTTCATCAGTAAGTACTTCAAGTCCTCTTCACTTTAAGCAAGCAAGGTTGTGTCATCTGCATATCACAGGTTATTAATGAGGCTTCCTCTAATCCCGATGCCACGTTCTTCTTCATATAGTCCACCTTCTCGGATTATTTGTTCAGTATGCAGATTGAAGAAGTATGGTGAAAGGATATAACCCTGACACATACCTTTCCTGACTTTAAATCATGCAGTATCTGTTGAACAGCTGCCTCTTGGTCTACATACAGTTTCCTTATAGGCACAACTAAGCATTCTGGAATTCTCATTCTTCGCAGTGTTATCCATAATTTGTTATGATCCACACAGTTGAATGCCTTTGCGTAGGCAATGATACACAGGTAAATATCTTTCTGTTATTCTCTGCTTTTAGCCAGGATCAATCTGACATCAGCCATGATATCCATGGTTCTACATCCTCTTCTGAATTTGGCTTGAATTTCCGGCTGTTCCCTGTCGATATGCTGCTGTAGTTGCTTTTGAATGATTTTCAGCAAAATTTTACTTGTGTGTGATATTAATGATATTGTTCGATAATTTCTGCATTTGGTTGGATCAACTTTCTTGGGAGAAGAGTAATTAAACCTATATTTTTCTGCCTATACAACAAAGTTACATAATACTCATTCTGTCCTCATGGCATTATTTTGTGTTTTTATCATTACATTCCCCATCATCCCGCCTATATCTGCTTCCCTGTCCCTAGATCCCACACACATATACATGCTCTGCTGGTTTTTCCTTTTTGTTAATAATTTAGATTTTTAATTCTAGACTTTTATTAAGATTTTCCTTAGAACATGACTTTTCTGCCTTAAGAATACTTTCCTAATCTTTATATTATGATTCCCAGTCACATGCTATCATGTATTTGTTTTCACTATAAATTTGATTCATCGCTCACTACTTTTTCTAGAACACATTGTCTTCCCTAGCCCCTGATCTTTTTTCTGACTTTTGACTTGGCAGGAGTACTTGCTTAAGTGATTTCCCATAAAGGGGACATTGATGGTAGGTGTAATTTCTGATACCTTACACTTAAAAAGACACCTTAAAACAGTGCTTCTTAATCCTTTTGGGAGTTGATATGAATTAGAATTGACTCGATGGCACGAAACAACAACATTAAAGCTTTTGAGAATCGGATGCAAGTTATATATTCTCTCTCTCCAGACAACTGAACTTAAGTGCATATGATCAAAACTTTTTACAGTGTTCACTGACCTCCCTAAAGTCACCAAGGACTCCAGGTTAAGAACTCCTTCCTGAATGGGAAAGAGAAGGTAATGGTTTTAATGAAATACTGCCCCAAAATATTTTTTTCAGAATCAGTGTTCCCAACTGATTCTTTATTCTCCCCTCTCCCCTCTTTTTTTTTTTCTTCTTCTTTCTCATAAGTTCCTGCTTAATATCTACTCCTTTCTTGCTATGGGATGTCTAAGGAGAAGTGCCAGGGAGATATTCATTCTATTTAAAGGAAGTGAAATCTGGGTTAAGAAAACACATATGCATGCATGTGTGTGCCTGCGCGCACACACACACGATTTTCAAAGAAAGATGAGGCCCCTTTATACAGGCTATGAACAGAGCCTTAGAAGGGTAAATTCTTTTTTTTTTTTTTTTAATTTTTATTGTGTTTTAAGTTAAAGTTTACAAAATCAAGTCAGTCTCTCATACAAAAATTTATATACACCTTGCTATATACTCCAAATTGCTCTCCCCCTAATGAGACAGTACACTGCTTCCCTCCACTCTCTCTTTTCTAGTCCATTAAGCCAGCTTCTGACTCCCTCCGGCCCTCCCATCTCCACTCTAGACAAGAGATGCCAACATAGTCTCATGTATCTACTTGATCCAAGAAGCTCACTCCTCATCGGTATCACTTTCTATCCCATTGTCCAGCCCAATCCCTGTCTGAAGAGTTGGCTTTGGGAATGCTTCCTGTCTTGGGCTAACAGAAGGCCTGGGGACCATGACCACTGGGGTCTTCCTAGTCTCAGTCAGACTGGGGTGAATGTGAGTGAAGAATCCGAGATCTATGGTAGGGTTCACAAGACCACATGAAATTATCCGAAGTCAGTGTATAAAAAATAAGTACAGGATATGTCATTGGTTAATAATAGAGCAACACCTACTAAATGAGGTTTCTGGAAGGACCTTTCCCAAATATTTGCCAAAGAATGCACCAAAGAACTCTATTCCTACACGATTCTCCTCACCAAAAGAGTTCTTTGGTCAAATAAGTTTGGGAAATACTACATATGTGGCCTATTCTCAGTGATTTGTAATGGACATGAACCTAACAAAAAGTAGAAGGTCTACAGCAAAGAGACACATTTAATGTTGTTAAACAAGTATTACCTAAACTTATTCTATTCTAGAGTGTTTTTTTTTTTTTTTTTTATAACAACTATTATCTCTTGCAGCTACTTTGGAAAACTTTGTCCTATACCCTGGTGGCACCGTGGTTAAGTGCTGTCTTAGTTATCTAGTGCTGCTTTAACAGAAATACCTCAAGTAGATGGCTTTAACAAAGAGAAATTTATTCTCTCATAGTCTAGGAGGCTAGAATCCTGAATTCAGGGTGCCAGCTCCAGGGGAAGGCTTTCTCTCTCTGTCGGCTCTGTGGGAATGTCCTTGTCATCAATCTTCCCCTATCAAGGAGCTTCTCAGGCGCAGGGGCCCTGGGTCCAAAGAACACACTCTGCCCCTGGTACTGCTTTCTTGGCAGTATGAGGTTCCCCGTCTCTCTGCTCGCTTCTATCTTTTATATCTCTAAAGAGATTATTCAAAATACAACCTAACCTTGTAGATTGAGTCCTACTTCATTAACCCATCTGCCTTTAATCCTGCCTTGTTAACATCATAGAGATTTACAACACAGAAGAAAATCACATCAGAAGACAAAATGGTGGACAATCACTCATTACTGGGTATCATGGCTTAGCTAAGTTGACACACATTTTGGGGGGACACAATTCAATCTATGACAAGTGCTTAGGTGGTAACTGAAAGGTTGGTAGTTCGAACCTACCAGCCACTTCACGGGAGAAAAGAACTGGCTATCCACTCCCGTGAGGATTACAGCCTAGGAAATCCTATAGGGCAGTTCTACTCGATTCTACAGGGTGGCTATGAGTTGGAATCAACCTGACAGCACACAAGAGCAACAACATCCATGTTAGGAGAGTCTAAAACATAAACACAGTACATGTGTTCTGTAGCTTCCCATGTTTGAAATCTCTACCAAGGCCATCTTATTTCCTCTCATCATGCCTTCTTATGCTGTTGAGAAATGGCCAGAAAATGGGCTTCCTCTTCCATTCCTTCCTTTCTTTCTCTTTCTTTTCAGAAAGTGCAGTCATCAAATCCACACATATTTACTGAGACTGTCTGATGCACTAGTTGCTGTGAAATATAAGACCATGAAAGATTCAATGGCCTGGGCCTGGGCAGGAACTTATAATATCCTGCTGAGTAACTCAGATACATGATCAGCCACTGCCTTGAAAATTGTATACGGTGGCATATAAATCATTCAGAGAAAGAGGTATGGACTGTAGCTAAGTGTGCAGGGTTCCAGAAGGAAGGTGAACCTGGATGTACGACTTCAATGAAGTTGGGAGTTTGAATGGCTATGGGAGCGAAGAGTCAGCTGGCATTCTTTCAGGTGATAGAAACATCTGGAGGCCTGGATAAGGATCGAAAGTGTGGGCGGTAAATAGCCTGGGTGGAGTACGGCTCCTTTGAAGGAGGAGAAGGGGAATAGAGTTGAATACTGAAATGTATGGCCTTGAGCTAATGGATATTGTGGGAATTGGGTAAGTGAGTGGTAGCCCAGGAAGATAGATGAGGGAAGAAGGAAGATAAAGAGCACATTGCAGTAGTCCTGAAGCACAGAAATAAGCCAAGCATTCTGGAGGTATCCATTATAGTGGCCTACAATGACAGTTATGAGCAATAGAAAGAGCATGGCATTGGGGACAGAGAGACCTAGGTTCAAATCCTAGCTCTGCAATTTAGCAATGGTATAGCAAACTGGTGCAAATTATTAACTTCTCTATACCTCAGTATTCTCTTTTGTAAAATAGGGCTAAAATTATATCCCATAGATGGTTCCCCTTCACCCGTATCCAGGCCATTTTTCACATTTTATTTAAATTTTAAGACTAACCTTAATTTCAAAATCACATACCCATATGCCTATCCTTTTAATTGGTTGCACTCAAATTCAAATGCATGGCTTATTAAAAATTTGTAAATATATATCAAGTCTGTTATATGTGGAGCCCTGATGGCACAGTGGTTAAGAGCTCAGCTGCTAACCAAAAGGGTGGCAATTTGAATCCACCAGCCACTCCTTGGAAATCCTACGGGGCAGTTCTACTGTGTCCTATAGTGTCTCTATGAGTTGGAATCGCCTATAAGGCAATGGGTTTGATTTTGTTACATGTGACATAGGAAAGCTGCTTTTAACAGCAGTCCATCTCCTCCCACTTCTTTTTAAATACACTTTTCAAAATAATCCTGTACATATTTTTGATACCAGTAGTAGCCAGCACCCATACCTCTCTGAAAAGTAAAACAATTAGCAGCAGAATTCATTGTACCTGCTACTTTACACAATTTCAACTGTAGTTTATGCGTTAAGATGCATAAAGCATGCCACTTATATTTTCTGTTCTTAAAATTAGTTTTTTGAAACATTTATTATTCCATAACAATCTGGATACTTTTGCCATGCCCTGATCTTATAAATCCAAATTTTAAGTAATCCAAGTTTATGCCTGGATTACTTAATAAGAGAAAAAAATCAATTGCATACCATTTTCCTTCCCGTTGTCTAATAACATAATGGGTGAATGTCAATAAATGGTACATGTAGAAACTGTTGAACTGGTAAATGTTCTGCTGTGTATAGTCTCAACAACAAAAATAAAATAAAAACCATAATAGGTGTACGTATATATATTTACAGATCACCTGGGTATATTTACTAGCTAGAGTTATTGAAGGTGTGGGCATTTTGCATTGTGATATTTAATTAAGGCATTAACGTGAGTAGAAGGGTCGTTGAGCTAAGACACGTTTGAGAACCACTAAAATTTGGGAACATCATTTTTCTTTAAACAGTATTATGTATCTTAAACTCTTGAAGCACAACCTTAAGCTTTATGAATTTTGCCATTTTGTTAATACCACAATGTTTCATATACCCACTATCCTACTGGAATCATTTATTCTATTCATAGTAATTTTTGTTAGCAATCTAAACACTGGAGAAGTTTCTAGATATGTAGGTCCACATTCTAATTTCAGTCTGTATGTTTTTTGTTTTTTCATAAAATGAAATGATCTAACAATGACTAACAACCAAGCAGGCAGGGAGGCCCAGTAACTATACCCACCCACCTTGAAAGTATCCTTTCTTCTTCAGCTTCAAGGTCCCAGCTAACAAGGCCATTCCTTTTTGGTATTCTTTGAGTTCTCTCAACAAGTAAAAATTATGGGGAACTTCAACTCCTGTGGAGACTGCCTTCTTCTCCTGAAGTCCCAGACTCTACCCATACAGGGTTTTTGGGAGGATTAATTGAGATGACGGAGTGCCTTTGAAAGGTTTTTGATAGTGAACAGCAGTAAGAAATAAAGTTGGCTGTATGACACACAGTTTACTTATTCAAAGTGGGAGGGAGGTGTGATGAATATTATTGTTAATAGTGCTGGTTTTTGAAGAGGTATGGGTGCTTACTAGTAGTATAAAAAATACATACAGGAATATCTTGACAACTATATTTGTTTTAAATAAGGAGGGAGGTGGACTCCTCTTAAAAGCAACTCCCCTGTGTTACATATAACAGTCATGGTAAATATTTCTTTAGTCTTTGTTTAACAAACCATATGTTTAAGTCTAAGTGAAACTAATAAAAAAGAATTTTATGTATGCAATGGAAAATGCAAAGTAACTCTACATGTAATTGATCAGTGTGTGTTGTGTGTGCGTGTGTATATACACATATGTATAAGGAAACCCTGGTGGTGTAGTGGTTAAGTGCTACAGCTGCGAACCAAAGGGTCGGCAGTTCAAATCCACCAGGTGCTCCTTGGATACTCTATGGGGCAGTTCTACTCTGTCCTATAGGGTCGCTATGAGTTGGAATCGACTTGACAGCACTGGGTTTGGTTTTTGGTTTATATATATGTATAAATAATTGAAGGATCCCTGGTTACACAATGGTTAAGCACTAGGCTGCTAACTGAAAGGTTGGTGTTTTGAACCCACCACTGGCTCTATGGGAGAAGCATCTGCCGATCTGCTCCTGTAAAGACTATAGCCTAGAAAACCCTATGTAGCAGTTCTACTCTGTCACGTGGGGTTGTTATGAGTCGGAATCAACTTAACAGCACCTAACAACAATACAGATAATTGAAGCAGAACTTATATGAAATATTTCTCTTACTATGTCTGATTCACTCTGATGTTCCTATTCTATTTAATTAAAAAAAAAAATTACTGATTATGACCCACTAAGTGGATTTCACTTTGAGGACTAAGGTGAACCTGACCCAAGCCATGGTATTTTCAGTCACCTCATATGCACGCAAATTGATGCCTTTGAATTATGGTGTTGGCAAAGAATATTGAATATACCATGGACCGCCAGAAGAGTGAACAAATCTGTCTTGGGAGGAGTACAGCCAGAATGCTCCTTAGAATGCTATCAGAAGGGATCAGTACTTAGAGAAAGACATTGGGCTTGGTAAAGTAGGGGGTCAGTGAAAGAGAGGAAGACCCTTAAGGAGATGGATTGATATAGTGGCTGCAACGATGGGCTCAAGTATAGCAATGATTACGAGAATGGCGCAGGGCTGGGCAGTGTTTTATTCTGTTGTTCATAGGGTCATTGGGAGTTAGAACCAACTCGACACCACCTAACACAACAAAGTTGATTTTGCAATCCATCAATAAGTTTGAAAACACTGAAGTAAGGAATACTAAATCAGCTAGCTTAGTAAATGTTAGTTCTACTTCCTTCTTCTCTTTTCTTCCTCCTTTATAATAAAAACTCTCTCTCTACTTCAATGCTGTCAGTGCAAAGTAAGTAAATCACACGGCAAGTTAAAGTATGACTTCTGTGTTATGTATCCATTTTGTAAGACATTTTTCCATGCACATGTGAGTTTCCTGAGGGCACTATAGGCTTACCAGTTGAACACATAAAACGGGTCACTCACTAAAATGCCTAGAGGAGCTGGACAGACAATGTAAGTAAATGAATGATGTGGTTGGTAGGGACTGAGGGGGCAGTGGATGGGGACTGCAGAGGGCCCAGCAGATGGTTGCCATGTGGGAATGCTAGTTTTAGTCTTGCCAGACCTTCAGATTTTTTTTTGAAGAATCCCCACATTTTGGTTTTTTAATGCAAAAATCTTGCTTTTAAAATGTTGGCAACTAATTCAAAAAAATGTTAAGCATTTTATGGGTCAAATAAAATAAGTCTGTGAGTTTTAGTGGCCAGTTTGCAACTTGTAACATCAATAGTGCTTAGCACTAGTGACAGAAACCTTCTTCCTGAGAGTAGCATTTTAAACACACCCATAAGGACCTTATAATCTGAAGGTAGAGAAATTATATTAAAATTTTTTCTGGAATCTGAGATGTTATGTCAACATGGGGTCTCTGAAAGACTATTTGATTTGGAGCCAAAAGACTTAGATTCCTTTCCTAGTTCCAACAGTTACTCAGGAACTGTCTTGGCCAAATGATCTCAGCTGTCCATGGACCAACTGGGCCCCTGTGAGATGTGCTGTGAGAAAGGCTGGCCTGACCAAAAATATCTGGCCCCAGTAACCTCACAGTTACTAATGACCCAACCAAGTGGGGATCACTGTTCCCAAAAGACCACCATATACCCTATTCCTTTCATTGGCAAATGAATATGAAAAATAAATCTTTCCATTTGGCCCTCATTTTCATTCTAGCCCTCAACACCTTACAAATAAATTTCTGGCAAACTTAGCTAATCCCTCCATGTCTGGAAGTTTTTTCCTCTTTCAATCCCTCCTAAATAACCTAATGTTCCCGAAGCATCTCTTTTATAATAATAATAGTTCTTCTTACTGAAGATTATATTCTGGGCTTTCAATGCCTAAAGGATTGCATTCAAACTTCAGTTAGACTCTTCAGAGCCCCTGTAAGATCTACCTCACTAGACCCATCTGTCCTCACCATCCCTTTGGTTGACCCTGCCTTCACCCCCATCTCTTGGCAGAAGGTTTCCTCAGAGTCCCATCTCTGCAAATTTGGTCATGATGGATTTGTTTGTTTTTCCATTTGATCATCTCCTTTCTTCCTTCTTTCCCTCCACCTATACAATTCTGTCCCTTTACAGTGTACTTCACAGATGACTATTATCTTAAATATGGCCAATGACAAGCTCTGTGTAGGAGCAGCAGGAAGGGCCAGGGTGGAGGGAGTCCATCTTGAGATTACTGAGGAAGGGAAGTGCTCAGGAGGAGATTCAGGGTGATGGGTCTTAAAGGTGGAAAAAATCCATACAATGTCTGTTTTTGTTTTGCCTGGAGTGAGCCCTTTTCATGGGCAAAGTTGAGAAGCTGGAGTTTGTGCCATGATGCATCTTTATCTACTTCAACTTTGTTTTGATTCACTACCTCTCAGCAAATACTGAGAAGCATCCCCATATTTTGTTTTTTTAATGCAAAAACTTCTGTTTTTAAAATGTTGGCAACTAATTCAAAAAAGTGTTAAGCATTTTATGGGTCAAACAAAATAAGTCCATGAGTTTTGGTGGCCAGTTTGCAACTTGTAACATCCACAGAGAATATAAGCACCCCATCCCCAGACATGCTTACATTCTCCGAGATGCTGATAGAATTCAGCAAGATATCTGTTTTCAAGGAGCTGAATTCAGCAAGATATCTGTCTTCAAGGACCTCACACTCTAGAGCTGGTGACTGAGAAATGAGCAATCACAGTGATTTCCGAAGACCTCCACACGTGCTACAGCAGAGGCATGTGCAAAAAGCCACAGAAGTGCAGTGGATCCAGCCAGGCTTCCCAGAGAGGATGTCCACGCCCTTCTCTGCCTCACAACTCAGGATCGGAGTCTGCAAGCTTGACTGGGTTTTAGGGAAGAGTGTATGAACAAGAATGGTGGACCTGGTGGCTCAGATGGGGCAAGCACAAACCTGTGGCCCAAGGCCTCAGGTACATGCTCAAAAAGGTACTCTCCTTCTCAAACTCTTCAAACTCTAGGATAGTACTCTAAGACTGAGAGGAAGAAGAAGGAAGGGAACTACACCTGGTACAGCTGAGGAAAGAGGAAAGAGTAGGTATTAATCTCTGAAAGGAATAGAAACTCGGTGAACTGGGAGCAAGAAAATTGACAAGAAAATATTTAAAGAGGACAATTAACCTGGCAGTTGTGGGAGTCAGAGTACAAAAATAGGGGCAGCCAGAAAAGTGGCTGAAGAGAATCCAGTACTATGAAAACTTAAGTTTTTCAGATTGAATTGCCCACTTGCTATTCCCACTGCCTGCTCCTTTCTTCTTCCCATAAGCTTGTTCCTGTGGCTCCATGGTCTTGCAGTCTTTGTGGGCCAGTGAGGGTTTGGAAATAAGTCAAATAGGGTTACTAACTACCCACTCATCTTTTGGTTTGTGTACAGTGGTGGCTTGTGTGTTGCAATGATGCTGGAAGTAATGCCACCTGTATTTCAAATACCAGCAGGATCACCCCGATGGACAGGTTTCAGCAGAGCTTCCAGACTCAGACTAGAAGAAAGGCCTGGTGATCTGCTTCTGAAAATTATCCTTGAAAACCTGTGGATCACAATGGAATATGGTCCAATATAATTCTGGAAGATGAGACCACCGTGGCAGAAGGCACTCAAAATATGCAGTGGCCGCAACAATGAACTTGAGCACACCAACAATCATGAAGATAGCATAGGACTGGGCAACATTTTGTTCTGTTGTGCATGCCATGATTTGGAGTCACCTCAATGGCAGCTAACAACAACTAACCATTGCTAAAGTAATTCTCCTTCAGAGTAAAGCTGGGCGCTTGAATTTAATTGGCTTGATTAGATCCTGGAGGAAGGTGTCTGTCCTGTATTCTAGCTCTGAGTCCTCTATTCTGTTCATTAGAAATAAAGCTGGCTCTCATGGAAGCTCCATAGACACTTCTAAACTCCCTGAGGGACGGAATTACTGGGCTAAGGGCTGTGGGGACCATGGTCTCGGGGAACATCTAGCTAAACTGGATAACATAGTTTATAAAAAAAAAAAGTTCTACATTCTACTTTGGTGAGTAGCATCTGGGGTCTTAAAAACCTGTAAGCGGCCATCTAAGATATCCCACTGGTCTCACCCCTTTGGGAGCAAGGGAGAGTGAAGAAAACTAAAGACACAAGGGAAAGATTAGTCCAAATGACTAATGGACCACAACTACCACAACCTCCGCCCGACTGAGTCCAGTACAACTAGATGGTGCCCAGCTCCCACCACCGACTGCTTCGACAGGGATTACAATAGAGGGTCCCTGACAGCTGGAGAGAATTATAGAATGAAACTGTAACTCACAAAAAAAGACCAGACTTACTGGCCTGACAGATATTGGAGAAGCCCTGAGAATATGGCCTGTGGACACTCTTTTAGCTCAGTAATGAAGTCACTGCTGAAGTTTACCTGTCAGCCAAAGTTTAGTCAGGCCCATAAAACAAAATGACACTAAAGGGGCACACCAGCCCAGGGGCAAGGTCTAGAAGGCAGGAGGGGACAGAAAAGTTGGTAATAGGTAAACTAAGATCGAGAAGGGGAGAGTGTTGACACATTGTGGGGTTGGTAACCAACATCACAAAACAATATGTATACTAATTGCTTAATGAGAAGCTCGTCTGTTCTGTAAACCTTCATCTAAAATATGATTAAAAAAAAAAAAGAATGTAATCAAGGACACTGAATTGTAAAAAAGAAATAAGGCTGGCTCATCCTTGCTCCTCTTAATCCCTAGATGAACTAACTATATGCCAGGTTATGCTGGGCCAGAGAAGGGGTCTTCAAAGATTTAAAATTCACAAGAACAGTTTTTGGAGTAAGGCAGTCCTTATTTTCAAACCTGGGATTTACCAATGACTACCCTTGACACCTGCATATAAGCTAATTAACTTACCTAGAGTTAGTGCTCAGGTTAAGTGCTCCTCAGATGAAGTTCTCAGGTACTAACTGAATGGTTGGCAGCTTGAGCCTACCAGCCACTCTGCAGGAGAAAGATTTAGTATTCTGCTTCTATAAAGACTATAGCCTTAAAGCTCTTGGGGCAGTTCTACTCTGTCCTATTGTCACTATGAACTGGATTTAACTGAAAGGCAATGAATTTTTGGTTATGGGTTAAACCTGTCCTCTAGTTTGTAAAATGGGGAAAGCAGTAGCGACATCATAGAGTGGTTGTGAAGATTAAATGGGATACCACGTTATCCACACTGGCTGACTGAAAGGGTCGTCCCAGCTTTTCCCAAGGTGGTGAGGAACAATGACCCTGGAAACTGCTCTCAAATTATTTATCTAATTAAACAAGCCAACCCTTCTAACCCAGAAACCCTAAATCTCTGGAGCTTGTTTCTGCTGATTTTGTCAGAACAGCTCAGATGGCAGGGAAGGGCTTTCCGGATTGGAAAAAAAAAAAAAAAATAGCAGTCTGGAAAACAAGGACCTCCGGGTTAAAAGAGCCTCACTAAAACAGTCTGACTGCCCTGTTTACTTTGCCAGATTGTTTAGAGTTAGTAGGGGACTGGGGAAAATTCAGGTTACCACCCAGCAGGATTTCCCTCTAAAGATAGAGACTGGCAAATATTGTGTCTGATGCAGGAGAACAAATCAGAAGTTAACCTTTCCACTCATTAAATCACTAGACAATCTATCACAATTATTTGTTTGCTACTAGACTGCACTTCTGGAGGGTTGAGACCATATCAAGTTCATTTTTCTACCTCTGGTGCTTGAACACTGGCTGCCATATACTAGGTATCTAATAGATGTTTGATAAACGGAATTGAACTGAGAAAGCATGGGACATTCTCCTTATTAAGGCTACGTTTTGGCAATATTTCCATAGTTTCTAACACATGGAATAGTCCTGAGAATCAATAACTGGACTATTACGAGAATGCTAACTTGGATCAGGAACTTGCAAGCATCATACTCTGAGATATCCCATTAACATTTGTGCTGGGGATATAGGAACCTAGTATCTATCTCTCCATTTTTCCTCTCATGGTGTCCTGTACAGGTGTTAATTCTCTGAGTACCTATAAATACTACTACATGTATTTGTTTAGATATCTGTCACCCCCTGTTCCTTATGCGGAGGGATCCAAACATCCCACTTGGCCTGGAACTTACCAGGTTTATACTTGTTATCCCAGAATAATTCTGGCTAGCATTACCTTTCAATTTAAAAAGTGTCCCAATTTGGGTGCTGAATCATATAGAGACCCCTACTTATGAGGGCATTCATTGTATATCATTTAGCTGCCTGTCTCCACCTCCCTTGGAAGTCTGGGTACTACTCCCTGCCCAGGACTCTCCTCTGTGGAGACAGCTCTTTCAACCACCATACTCAGGATGTGTGGGCCATCTCCTGAAGGAATGAACAGACACCTCTCTCCTGGGAGACTCTAGATGGAAGAAAATATTAGTTCTCTAAATTTAAGTTTTTTGTTGCATCTTGGACCTCTTATGCACACCTAGAAACGAAGACTCTCTAAAAATTACGCTCCCAAATTTACTGAAATAAAGAAGACATACCCATTTGAAAACCCTAATCTAGTAATTAAACTGAAGCTTCTCAGGTTAAACCACACCTTAATAATGTAGCTCATTTTGCAAAAAATCAGTTAAGCCCCTCTAATGTGATTTGGAACAAATGGGCAGGCAAATATTAAAACGTGGCTGGTCAAGGTAATCAGAAAACTCACTTTATTTAGTCAGTAACAATGGCACGTTAGCGTGTTCTTTTTACTGCTTGGCTTTAATTTCTTGTAATGATGGAACAAATTAAATTACTTCGTACTCGTAAGAACACTTGGCTACATCGTGTTTTGAGGTTTCCATGAACCTCATTGGAAATTAAATTAGCTCTGTGATTGCTTATTCTCCCTATTTAGTGACATGTCTGCCTCGTGCTAGTAAAAGGTGAAACCATTTTCTATCTTAATCCAAGACACTGCAGTAGAGTTAAAAGAAATTACCTTTCCTCCCCTCTTTAGACCTCACTATATGTAGCTATCAAACTTTGGCATGCCTGCTGGAACACAATCTTGTTAGAACAAACACAGTAATCCTCATGTGAGACGTTAGGGCTCTCTCAGCAATAAGTTCAAAATGTACCTGCGATTCAAATTCAGATGAGGGCATGAGTTGCTAAGAACATGAAGCGCATCAACAATTTCTAAGAACTCAGACTGCTTGTATTTTGTACTACCAGTTTCATCTTTCCCCAATTTGAGCAGACATTCAATCTTTGAGATAAGGAATCTATTGCTACGTACCATCAGAATGAATTAGTCTAGCATATTTAATCTTTAGGCTCTTAATTAGGGCAGCTAAAATTGTCTAGCATAAACTAACAGCACCTTCCTGAGCACTGCAGCTACTAAGCTTACACTATAAAAGATCATACTAGAAATCGCATTGTCAATACTGTTTCATTCATTAAGTATGTAAAACACAAACAGCATTATTAATAGGCAACATTGTGGCAGAGACTGTTAATTGTCTCCTAATAGGGGTTCTTTTCTTCATCATTTGTGTTAGAATTCTGATTTGTATATAAGCCTATGATTACCCAAAAGAAAGAGAATCCCCAGATTCCTTTGTAGACAAGTGTTGTGCATAACTAAGTTACGGTGACTGGGTTGGAAGTTGAAGTGTTCTGTGGGAGTTTCCAGGAATTTTCCTCACAAAGCATCTGCCATTTACCCTTTATCTACCCTTTTCTATTCCTTTCTCTTTCCTACTATCTAGAATGGGAAAACAATGGCTGGACCTAGAGCAGCCATATTGGAGCCTAGGTTGAATTCAGGGATGGAGGCCACATCTAACAAAATAGCAAGATGGAAGGAGCATACATCCTTGAAGACTTTATGGAATAGCACTGCTATCTTAGCTCTGGACTGCCTACATTCAGATTTTAACATGAGACAGAAAGAAACACCTATCTTGTTTAAGCCACTTCTATATAAATCTTTATATCCACAGCCAAAGCAAATCTCAAGTAATACTAACACCAATAACAAGACTCTTATTCACCCATGATTTAGGACCACAGCTTAGTTTTGTCAACAAGAAATGTGTTCACATAGGCCAGGCTGAAATTTGGATATTGGATGACAGCTTTCTACCTTACTGTGATTTGAAGGTACTGCACAGTAAGAAACTGCTAAGGATGTGCAGTAACAGATGGCTACTTAAGAGTTGGCTCCAGAATGATCAGTAGAAACATCTGAAAATGATTTTCAGGAAATCTGCCAAACCAAACCCTACAACAACTACCCTAGAACTCCCCTGGCTGTGATTAGTTGTTGTCAAGTTGATCCCGACTCACGGAGACCCCATGTGTGCAAAATAGAACTGTGCTTCACAGGGTTTTCAAGGCTGTGGCCTTTTAGAAGCAGATAGCCAGGCCTGTCTCCTGAGGTGCCTTTGTGTGAGTTTGAACTGCCAACCTTTTGGCTAGTAGTCACACACTTAACCGTCTGTACCACCCAGACATCCCTCATTGTTGTTTGGCGTAGATTTGATTCCAATGCATAGCAACCCCAAGTGATGGAGTAGAACTGTCCTACAGGGTTTTCTAGGGTATAATCTTTACAGAAGCAGATTGCCAGGTCTTTTTCAACAGAGTTGCTGGGTAGGTTCAAACTGCCAATTTTTCAGTTAGCAGCCAAATGCTTAACCATTTGTACCACCAGGACTCCTCAGTTAGGCTTCAGATATTTGTAAGACCAGCCTGACTGGGAAGTCTCTCAGCCCGGGGAGTCATTGAGATGCACCAAAAAGTGGTTTCCCTACCATGAAGAACACTGTCCTCATGCCGGGAGGCTCTTGTTCCCCCAGTCCTCCTTCCTGACTTGTCTACACACTTGATCATATGGATGTTTACATATTTTTTCTAATGACTCAATAGTCTCTGAGCACATTGCCCTTGTTAAATTATTAAAAGCTGGAGCGTCATTTCAAAAGTATTCCTTTCCATGATTTGTCGTTGGAAGCCAATGTTACCTCCTCTTGCAAATCTGATAGCTTTAAAACTAAATTCTTGCGGGCCCAAGTCATGTCTAAAAGGTTTATTGAGTGACATACTGTGGTCATACTGTCAGAGCACAGATACTTCTGAGTGTACAATATTTTAAAGTGAAACGGTTTATGTGTATGCTCCAGGAAGTTACACACCCTGGGTGTTTCATTTATCACCAAATCCCCAGCTCCTAGAACAGCGACCGTCAACATAAATTTTGCCTGACTAGTAAATGTGTTATTTGCACATGCTCAAGGCCCACCTCGGCAGTGACATCGTCGGTGAGTCCGTCTTGTGGTTGGCTTTGCAGGATGGCACCTCTATATTGTCCACCAGAGTAGGCAAGGGACCAATTTTCCATAAGCTGCTTCAGCCTCACGTCCACCTTACAGGGAATCTTGCTGTTCATTCTAAATCTTTGAAGCATTGTCACTCACTCTTGGACTCCCTCTCTACCCCTCCCGGTGCATCAGCATGTTGTTGGGTTTACTTGGGTGGATAGACTATATATGTTGGATATACTTGGGTGGAGAGAGACATGCATGTTCAAGTTCCTTTTTGGGAAAAAATGCAACTGTCAGAAATATGTTAGCTATCAAAACAAGCTGCACAGATTATGAAACATAAATGTCAGTTCTATTTGTTTACAGCAATGTAAACCTGCATATTTTTTAAATTAAGATAGGAAATAAAAACAGCTCTCAGGACGATTTTGGGGAGAGACCTCTCAGTACCCATTTCGGTGATAAGATGGCTGTGGTGCAGTCCAAATGACCACCGACTGGACCCCTCCTCTTTCCAGGACCCAATTTGGCATCACTGGTGCTCCCTCCACTTCTCTGCTGCTTATCGTCAGGGAGCAAGGCAATGGCATTATCTCAGGGGAAACTACTTTCAAAAGCCAGGTGCTTTCCAAACCTGGAATTATCTGATGACAAAAGGAAAAATGGGATAAACATTCAGAAGGATACAATGTTTTGGCTGTTCTAACGAATGCTGGGAGTCCCTGGTGGTACAAACAGTTAACACAGTTGTTAATTGAATGGTTGGAGCTTTGAGTCCACCCAGAGATACCGCGGAAGAAAAGATTGGTGATCTAATTTCAAAAAATCAGCCATTGAAAACCCTACAGAGCACAGTTCTACTCTGACCCATGGGGTACCTATGAGTTGGAGTCAACTCAGTGGCAACTGGTAATGAGTGTTAGTGGCATTGATAAGACGCATCACCAAACATATAGGATTTATTAACTAAAAAAAAAAAATCTCTATTTATACTAATTCATCTATTCTCCCTAAAACCACTACTTAGTTATTTCCCATTTATTGTTATATTTATAAAATTAAAAATTTTAATTGTATGATTTTTTTTTTTTTTAAAGAATTCATCTTGTCCTTATACCTTTACTTTCAGTATCTGGATTAGAACTTGGGGTAAAAATATTTAAATAAGTCACGTGAAAAATTCAAAGGCAATCAGCTGTTTGTGGTTGTACTGAAAAGTGTCCTTGTTCTCTGAGGAGTTTGGAGAGGAGATGTAGGGCCACGATGTGTGTAGCTTTTTCTCAGGTGGTTCAAGAAGAAAAATAATATAAGTGTGTGTATGAGAGAATGATAATGGAAATGGGGCAGAACAGTGACAAATGGGTGAATCTGAGTGAGAAACACGAAGGCTTTCTTTGTAGTATTCATGCATCTTTCCTGTAAATTTGAAATTATTTTCAAATAAAACATTCTAAAAGGCAATCAGGACAGTGACAATGAAAAGGTCAATTATTTCATGTTTGGGTGTTCCTTTAAGCCCCCACCATGTACACATGCTTCATATACATATACACTTCATATAGGCTTCATATACACATCCATACACATAAGTGATACCTACAATATTTTTTCCTTTATCTAATGAGTGTTTGCTCATTACATAAGTGTGAAATTCAGCCTTTTAAGCTACGCATGCATTCAGCCTCTAGATGATTCTAAGAGACAGTTTGGACAGTGATTTGACTTTTCAGATAACAATATTGAACATTCCTTATAAACAAGCCTCCCCTTTTGTCCTTTCAGATTTGGTTGAAACTGTCCCACGGAGCACGACTATCTGAAAACATATCCTTGAAAAAGAAGGCTGAGGCATGCTGCCTAAACTGCATGCAATTGAAAACATGGCCAGAAGTGACAACTTGGATTGTTAACTTTGAAAGTGCTGATGAATACAATTAACTGTGGAAGACATATGACTATTTTGAACACATTTACTATGATTGATGCCCTAGAATTGGCAAGTTCATTTACTCTCAATGGAAATGAAAGTTTCATGGCCTTGCCTCTTTCAACATTCATGTTGAGACAGGTTTCACTTCTATCGGGCAATGTACCAACAAATCTCTTAGATTTGCAACACAATAAATTTATTAGCTACACTATGGATCAGTGCAGCACATAATATTCCTGAGTTAACATGAGCTCTTAATTAAACTTTCTTATTATAGTGTCTCTGGAAATTTTCCTGCAGGCTACTAAACTTCAAGACATGAGTCTAAGTTGTTATTGTTGTTGTTAGGTGCCGTTGCGTTGGCTCCAACTCATAGCGACCCTATGTACAACAGAAGGAAACACTGCCAGGTCCTGTGACATCCTCACAATCACTGCTACGTTTGAGCCCATTGTTGCAGCCACTGTGTCAATGCATCTTGTTGAGGGTCATCCCCTTTTTCACTGACCCTCTACTTTACCAGACATGATATCCTTCTTCAGGGCCTGGTCTCTCCTAATAACACGTCCAAAGTACTTAGAATGAAGTTTCACCATCCTAGCTTTTAAGGAGCATTCTGGCTGTACTTCTTCCAAGACAGATTTGTTCATTCTTCTGGCAGTCTATGGTATTCAATATTACTTGCCAACACCATAATTCAAAGGCATCAATTCTTCTTTGGTCTTCCTTATTCACTGTCCAGCCCTCCCATGCATATGAGACGAATGAAAACACCATGTCTTGGGTCAGGTGCACCTTAGTCCTCAAAGTGACATCTTTGCTTTTTAACACTTTAGAGAGGTCTTTTGCAGCAGATTTCCCCGACACAATACATTGTTTGATTTCTCGACTGCTGCTTCCATGGGTGTTGATTGTGGATCCAAGTAAAATGAAATCCTCAACCACTTCAATATTTTCTTCATTTATCATAATGTTGCTTATTGGTCCAGTTGTGAACATTTTTGTTTTCTTTATATGGAAGTGTAATCCATACTGAAGGCTGTAGTCTTTGATCTTCATCAGTAAGTGCTTCAAATTCTCTTCACTTTCAGCAAGCAAGGTTGTGTCATCTGCATATTGCTGGTTATTAACAAGTCTTCCTCCAGTCCTGATGCCATGTTCTTCATATAGTCCAGCTTCTTGAATTATTTGGTCAGCATACAGATTGAACAAGTATGGTAAAAAGATACAACCCTGATACACACCTTTCTGGATTTTAAACCATGTAATAGCCCCTTGTTCTGTTCAAATGATTATCTTTAGGTCTCTGTACAGGTTCCTCATGAGCACAAGTAAATGTTCTGGAATTCCCACTCATTGCGACGTTATCCATAATTTGTTATGATCCACACAGTAGAATGCCTTTGCGTAGTTAATAAAACAGGAAAACCTCTTTCTAGAATTCTCTGCTTTCAGCCAAAATCCATCTGATGTCATCAGTCTTATCCCTCATTCCATGTCCTTTTCGGAGTCCAGCTTGAATATCTGGCAGTTTTCTGTAGATGTACTGCACCAACTGTTTTTGAACTATCTTCAGCAAAATTTTACTTGCATGTGATATTAATGATATTGCCTGATAATTTCCACATTCTGTTGGATTACTTTCTTTGAATGGGCATAAATATGCATCTCTTCCAGTCAGACGGCCAGGTAGCTGTCTTCCAAATTTCTTGGCGTAAACAAGTGAGCACCTCCAGCACTGCATCTGTTTGTTAAAACACTTTCATTGTTATCCCTACAATTTCTGGAGCCTTATTTTTCGCCAATGCTTCAGTGCAGCTTGGGCGTCTTCCTTCAATACTTTTGGTTCTTAATCTTATGCGACCTCCTGAAATGGTTGAATGCTGACCAATCCTTTCTGGTACAAGGAGTCTATGTCTTCCTTCTATCTTCTGTCGATGCTTCCTGTGTCATTCAATATTTTGCCCACAGAATTCTTCATTAATGCAACTTGAGGCTTGAATTTTTCCTTCAGTTCTTTCAGCTTGAGAAATGATGAACCTGTTCTTCTCTCTTTTTTTTTTTTTTTAACTCCGGGTCACTGCACATTTCATTTTGATACTTTGTCTTTTTGAGCTGCTCTTTGAAATCTTCTGTTCAGCTCCTTCAAGTCATCATATCTTCCATTTGCTTTAGCTACTGTATGTCCAAGAGCAAGTTTCAGAGTCTCTTCTGACATCCATTTTGGTCTTTTTTTCTTGTCTTTTTAAATGACCTCTTGCCTTCTTCATGGATGATGTCCTAGATGTCATCCCACAACTTGTGTGGTCTTCAGTTATTATTGTTCAATGCATCAAATCTATTCTGAGATGGTCTCTAAATTCAGGTGGGATATACTCATGGTCATACTTTGGCTTTTATGGACTTTTTTAATTTTCTTCAGCTTCAATTTGCACTTGCATATGAGAAATTGATGGTCTGTTCCGTAGTCAGCCCTGGCCTTGTTCTGACTTACAATATTGAGCTTCTCCACTATTTCCATAAATGTAGTTGATTTGATTTCTGTATATTCGATCCGGCTAGGTCCAAGTGTATAGTCTCAGTTTATGTTGTTGAAAAAAGGTATTTGCAAAATCCTATCATGTGATCTCCAGAGTGGTTCCTATCACCAAAGCCATACTCTCCAACTACTGATCCTTCTTTGTTTCCAACATTCTCATTCCAATAACCAGGAATTATCAGTGCATTTTCATTAAATATTTGATCAACTTCAGACTGCAGAAATTGATAGAAATCTTCAATTTCTTCATCTTTGACATTAATGGTTAGTGTGAAAATTTGAATAATAGTTATTAACTGGGTATTATTCTATCACTGACAGCATTGTACTTCCGATGGATCTTGAAATGTTCTTTTTGATGATGAGTATGACGCCATTACTATTCAATTTATCATTCCTGGCATACTAGACCATAGTATATCCTGCAAGGCGTCTGATTTAAAATGGCCAATACCAGTCCATTTCAGCTCACTAAAAAAAAAAAAAATGCCTAGGATATATATCTTTATGTGTTCCATTTCATTTTTGATGACTTCCAATTTTCCTAGATTCATACTTAGTACATTCTACATTCCAATTATTAAAGGATGTTTTCAGCTGTTCTTTCTTATTTTGAGTCTTGCCACATCAGCAAATGAAGTTCCTGAAAGCTTTACTCCATCCGTGACATTAAACTCGTCTCTCCTTTGAGGAGACATCTCTTCCCCACTCATATTTTTAGTGCCTTCCAACTGAGAGGCTCATCTGCTGGCACCATATCAGAAAACGTTCTGCTGTAATTTATAAGGTTTTCACTGGTCAATTTTTTCAGAAGTAGACCACCAACGAGGTCCTTCTTCCTAGGCCATCTTAGTCTACCACTAGTCTGTCATTTTGTCGTACTGTGGTGGCTTGCGTGCTGCTGAAAGCAGAGTCACCTAAGGTGGACAGGTTTCAGTGGGCCTTCGAGACTAAGACAGACTAGGAGGAAGAACCTGGTGATCTACTTCTAAAAAAATTGGCCAGTGAAAACCTTATGAGTCTAAGTAACAACCTGTAATTATGCTCAGTAACTTTTTGAGGTGGGCAAGGGCCAGGTTAGAAAATGATCTACAATAAATGAAAAGTTATAAAACTGATACATGTAATCAGAAGTATCTATAAAATATGGAAACCATTCTATACCTCAAACTATTTTGACACCCTAAGTATCAGTCATTTGAGCAAACCAATTTCAGTTACTGCCTTAAAAAATATAAAAGATAAAAACTCAGGTAATCAGTTTATTTGGCACTAGCTTTTGCTGCACTTCCTACCAATAACCTTACTTCTAAGAGTATGGAGCATTTCAAGTTGTAGAGATGATCAGATGGCACCCCACTTTCATAATAGGGAATTCATAATTTTTACCTAAAAAAAAGAAAGACAATTTTTATGCTTGCCTTATACACAGATCTCAAGTTCATCAACATTTGATATTCGTATTTTGGGGGATTTGCTACTTTCTATACATAGAACTCCTTTCATTCTCTGGACACAAAGGGTAAATATGATCTACTTGCAATATTTGTAATCAAAATAAATTATCACAAATCTTTCTTTGCAGAATAAACATCTGAAATGTGAAGTTTCCTCGGAAAAGAAGATTAGGAAATAATTGTTAAGAAACTGTATGCCAATGTGATCTGCCAAGGAGTACCAAGTACTCTGAAATCCTAGAAATCTTATTCCTTCCTTCGACTCATACTGTTTTAATCATACAACACCATACATATTAGTATTTGGAAGTGAATGAGGCATTTCAACATAATCTTGTCCTTTGAATCTACGATTTGGGACTCCCTTATAAGAGTTCTTTTTTTTTTTTTTAATTTTATTGCATTTTAGGTGAAAGTTTACAGTATAGTTTCTCATTCAAAAATTTATACATAAATTGTTTTGTGACATTGGTTGCAATCCCCATAATGTGTCAACACTCTCCCCCTTTCCTTGTACACCCCGGGTTCTCTGTGTCCATTCATCTAGGTTTCCAGTCCCTTCCTGCCTTCTCGTCTTTGCTTCTGGGCAAGTGTTACCCATTTGGTCTCACATACTTTATTGAACTAAGAAGTACATTCCTCACATGTTATTGTTTGTTTTATAGGCCTGTCTAATCTTTGGCTGAAAGGTGGACTTTGGGAGTGGCTTCAATTCTGAGTTAGCAGTGTTTCCGGAGGCTATAGTCTCGGGGGTTCCTCAATGCTCTGTCAGACCAGTAAGTCCGGTCTTTTTTGTGTGAATTTGAATTTTGTTCTATATTTTTCTCCTGCTCTGTCTGTCTCTATCATGATCCCTATCAGAGCAGCTGGTAGTGGTGGCCAGGCACCAGCTAGTTCTTCTGGGTTCATGCAGTCCATTAGTCCCTCGGACTGATATTTTTTCCTTACGTCTTTGGTTTTCTTCATTCTAAGAGTCCATTTTATGTCAATCTGTTTTATTCCTTGTTCATTAAACCTCTTTTGATAGGATCCAAGAATGAATCTTACTGTCTCATAAAGAACAGTAAAGGGGCCCAAGTACATGAAATTTTGAAGGTGTCCCCTGTCAAAATATTTTTACCTCAAGCACAGGTGTCCCAATTTTTCCTGTTTATTTTTTAGAGTCTGTTCTAAGATATATAACTTATTCACTCTATTAATGGAAAACTTATTTATTCATTCAAAAATATTTATTGAACATGTCATATATATTAAACTCTGGACAAGATACTGGACATGCAAAGGTGTACGAGATAAGTTCTTGCCCTCAAGAAACAGTCTGGTCAAGAAGAGAGACGAATTTAGTAATCGTAGTGTAATATGTATATATTACCATGTTATAAAAGGCTTCAATAGCAAATGCAGGAACACAGAGACAGTCACCTAACTTGGTCTTGGGAGGGCTTCCTAGAGGAGGTGATTCTTGACACATCAAAAAGTAGGAGGGATTAGCTGTGCAGAGAAGAGGCAAGAGTGGAGTGACAAGGAGTAGATAGATGCACGGGGGTTCTAAACAGAAAGAATAACATGAGCAAAGGTACAAAATTATGGGTACACATTGCATTTGGGAGCCTGCCAGTCATTTGTTAGAGCAGAGGGAGCATATGTGGGAGAAGAGTTTCAGATGAAGCTGGAGAGATGGGCAGAAGAGCATCTTGGAAGATGAATGACTTGCTAAGGAAGCTGGTCATGTCCCCAAGTGGTGGGGGAGCATGGAGAGATATTAATTTTTAAGACACCAATTCTCCTTATTGTTGTTATTTGGTTTTTTAAATTTAAGTCTTCATTCTACGAAGAATAGAAAATACGCTTTTATAGAAAGTAAATTGGAAGGTAGAAAACACCCACAGGTTTCTAAAGGGAGAAAACACCTATGATCAACACCTTGTCCCAAACAGGACATTTCTGAAATGCAGTCATTTACCATGTACTTTACCGTATTTCTAGTCTATATAATGGCACTAAAATATTAACTAGGTTTCTGATACAGTTTCTGGAGTCTGAATGTCACTGCAGCATGAATAAACCAAACAGACTGGATTCATATGGGTTTGCCATATGACACATTTTTTTCCCACATATGTCAGAGTAAAAATGGATTTCACTCCATTTCCTGCCTTATTTGGGTTAGAGCTGAAGTCATTGCCATTATCTCTCTGCCTATTCTTTTGTATTTAAAATACGATGTGGGATTGTGCTGTTACAGAAGAAATCATTTAATGCCATTTGCTACCTCTTATTTCCCATGGGTTTGAGGTAAGGGTGGTGGAGAACAGGACATGGACTTTCTTTTCTTTAAGAAAACCACAATATGTTTAGACTTTAAGAATTTCGTTAGCTATCAAATAAACATATCTTTATTAATTTACTCTGTGTCAAAGATTACATATGTTACAAGGTACCTAAAAGCTAAAACTCTTAAGTGGCCAGGTTTTAACAACTCAAAGTTATTAAACCTCATAAAGTTTATGGAAACCTCATAAGGCTCCCCAAAACAAGGTTCTATTGTAGACTCTGAACCACTTTGGCCTGAGGTCCAAAGCTTAAAACTGTCTACTTGAGCTCTGGGTTAAAAGCTACCTATATTCTCTACAGCTAAGTATTCTGAAGTCCCAGTATCTTTGTTTATAACAAAAACTCATTGCCATCAAGTTGATTCCGACACAGCAACCCTATAGGACAGAAAAGAACTGCCACATAAGGTTTCCAAGGCTGTAAGTCTTTATGGAAGCAGGCTGCCACATCTTTCTCCCTCGGAGTGGCTGGTGGATTTGAACCACTGCCCTTTCAGTTAGCAACAGGGTGCTTAAATGTTGTGCAACCAGGGCTCTTTCTTTGTTTTTAGTAAAGTAAAACTTGTTCCCAAACTACACCACAAGCTCCCTGAGGTTCCTTTATGGGGAAGATTTAATTTGCTTAAACACGATTGTTGATATTGGTGGTATGTTTTTCACATGAGCTTAAGAAATCATTGTCTGTTGACCATGAGGACAAATATGAGACAAGGTTAAAACAAAAAGTATTGTTTGGCTAGGAGCCAGATCTGAGTACTTCTAGTTCATTTATTTGTTCATTTCTTCACTCATTTGCTACATAACTCATTTATTTTTCAAAAAAAAAAAATTATCAAGCAAATTCTGTATGTCAGACACTGACAGGTTCTGGGGATTCAGTGATGAAAAAATCATACAAGTTTTCTATGTTCAAGCCCTTGTGGAGCTTCAACTTCAGCAAAGAATACTGACAATAAGGGAAAATTTTAAGTCTGATTAAAGTTACAAGTACAGATAGAATACCAAGAAAAAGACAAACTATCTTCTAATAAGGAATAGAGGCTTAGGCCAGTGAGAAAGATAAGCATGTAAACAAATACAAAGCAAAATGATCAATAGGTGATGTAGTTTTCGAAAAAGAAGGCTTTAGGCAGGAAGAAAGCTTTAGGCAGGAAGTGCTGGGTTTGAATTTGGGTTTCAAATTTAGCTGTATGATCTTGAACCAGTTAATGAAGTCTTCTAAGCCTTGGTTTCCTCCTCTGTAAAGTGAGGACAAAACTCCTTAGTTTTTCTGATGGTATGAGAATCAGGTAAAGGCCCAGGCTGCTCATTAAATTGTACTATAATAATTGTTATTACTATTTTCTGGAGTCCTGGAAGCTTTCACACTGGGGAGAACACTTCAGCTTGGTCTGGAATAGTAAGTAGGATTTTATTAGGTGGAAAATGTTTATTATGCTATTTCAGAGAGAAAGAACAAAGTGTGCAGATTCATGAAAGTGATTTCTTTGACGAATGGCAAATTGTTAAAGTACAGTTGAAGCATAATGTCATCTAAATGTTGTTGTTATGTGCTGTCAAGTCGATTCTGACTCATAGCGACCCTACAGGACAGAGTAGAACTGCCCCATAGGGTTTCCAAGGAGCAGCTGGTGGATTCGAACTCCTGACCTTTTGATTAGCAGCCAAACTCTTAACCGTTGTGCCACCAGGGCTCCTAAATAATCTATTTAAATAATTAAATCAGTTTAAATCTATCTTTCTCCTTATCTTCTCTGTCCCCATACCATGGAAACACAGTTCTACTTCTTTTATTATAACTCAGTGTTAAGAGATTTGGTTCATTAAGATTTACATGAATTGCAGTCCCCCTCCCTCCTCCCCCCTTAAAAAAACAAGAGTTAACAGCAAACACGTTGCATGTGAGAAGAACTTGGACGATTTAACAAGTTCCAAAGATGCAACTAAAGGACTAAAAATGGATACAAGGGATATTGCAGTGATGCTCCTACCACCATCCCAACCATTATTTTCTACCTCAATAAAAATAGCAAGAATGACTATGAAACTTGAAAAATGTAATCAGTGTCACTGAATTGTACATGTAGAAATTCTTGAAATGGTTTATCTTTTTGCTATGCATATTTTCACCAAAATAAATAAATTTTTAAAAATTCCTTATTATTCATACTATTTGTGAATTCTGTTCCCAGACAGAAAACTAATTTTCATCTAATGGGGAAGCCCTCTCCTTCCCTGGGAGATTCCTGAGCAACCACAAAAACAGCAATCACAGTCAGCGCAGTACTTGCACGGAGCCCTCTTCCATGGCACTCGGAACGACCCATGCTTCCAGATGGCCTTATTAGCCTTCATCCAGATTCCACTCCTGGCAATATAAACCTGATCTGTTGTTGTTGCAATAAATTTCTCTGTTACAGGACCGATGCTTTTTAAAATAAAAGATGTTTATTGCTCTAATTTCTGAATATAAAAAGTAATTGTCCTTATTATAGTTTATTTGGAAAAAACGCAGAGGGGTACAAAAGGAAGGAGAGAAATAACCCGTAATTTTATCTCCCATAATTCTATCATTCAGAGATAACTACTGTGAACATTTTGATGTAGTTCTTTCTGGTCTTTTCTTTTTTAACTGAGTAGGTTCCTAAGAGAGATTTCCAAAAAGGGAATTACTGAGTCAGAAGGAATAAAGACTTTTAAGTCTCTTCATGCAGACTGCCAAATTGTTTTTGAGAAATATTTATACTAATTTCCAAATATTATTACCAATGGAGAGTAATATTACATGGTATTCCCATCAACATTTATCATAATATTTATATATTTTAATTTTGCAAATATGTTATCTCCTTGTTTTAATTTATACTTCTTATTACAAATAAAAGTGACCAATTTTTTAATTTCATTTTTAGTAAAGTTATATAGGCATATAATTTTAAGAATTGAATAGTACTACAAGGATTAAAAAGAGGTCCCCTTCACCACCTCCTTCATCCTCAACACACACACTCCTCAGAGGTAAGCACTTGCCAATCTTTCAGCTGATTGCTACATTTCTCCTTATCTCTAAATGACATGCCTGTGCTTCTACTTCTTAATATTTTCACTTCTCAGCACTGACTTTTAACTTTCCATAGTGGAAGATGAGGATCTACCTCCTCACCCACTCACCGTTCTCATCTATCACCTAAGATATACTGTAACTGTAGTTAGGCTGATAGTTACTGGATATACATTAGTAGGACTGAGGAAACGCTATTGGCAGCTAAATCATACAAAATACTACGATTGCTTTTCTGGGTATCTTTTGTTTCCCTTGTAGTTGAAAATACTTGAGTTTTGTTTCTTTGTTTACTTCATTAGCTCTCTGTATATTTATAATTAATTCAATCCCAAACTTGCCCCCTCATTGCAACACTTCAGCCATTTTAAGTTGAGTCTTCTGTTACCTGCAGCCTAAACATGTGTGCTGATCCAACCTCCTAGCAAGTCTCTCAAACATAGTGGATGATCCAAGGAATGTTTGCTAATAAAAAAATAAATAAATAAAAATAAATGAGGGAAAAATGATTCATCTGTGAAGGAAAACTTTCTGCTTTGAAAAATTCTCGGAAAAGAGTGCCACAAGTTTGTATCTTCATTGTCATGTCTAGGATATATTTATACATAACATGAACTACCTAGGAGTAGTGACTTCTACAGGGTCCTAGAATAGAAAAAAAAATTACAGCAACGTAATAGAGAAAAAAGTAGCTTATGAGATCCAGGAATGTAAGAATACAAAAAAAAAAAAAATTCATAGAAGGCTGAAACCAGACAAGACTTTACAAAAACGGTCTTCCCTAACCCCGTCAATTTTACAGATTTGCTCTATGTCCCAGATAAGTCAAAAATCTCACTACTAAGGCTAGAAACAGGACTGGGACATACGGATGTGATTTCTTTTAGAGTACTTTTTTTTTTTTTTTTTCTTAAATCACATAGTTTCTCACTTCTCACAATAGATGTGGGTCATCTTCCTAAGAATGAATATAATGATATTTGATCAGAAGACCAGGGAGACACAATTCGGTGTCACTTTTACTTTATTGCTAGTGGCTTCTTAATGTGCTTTGTTGAGAAGGAGTCTGAGGCTTACAGAAAAATAATGTAATCTCTTGGCAATGTCTAGCATGGACAAAAGATGGGAGAAATGTCATGTAATTGGACAGGAATCACCTAATGGGGAATGAAGGTGGAAAATAAGGAAAAGAATACACGCTATATAATTTATGACTGGTCTAATTTTGGCTTAGCTTACATTATCAAAAAAAATTTTTTTAAGGCATTAAAATTTGGATTAGTTTATCTGAAACCTCTCCCTTTTCAACTTTAAGTTCTTTTTTTTAGTTTGTTCTTTTGGACAGTAGATACGCTTTCTATGCAGTGGTGCTTTCTGAGATTATACAGAACTGTTACTTCAGTCACTTTGATTCAAATAGAGTGTTAGTTGAAATTTGTAAATGGTTCAAATTATATGTGAACCTGCCTGTTAAAAAAAAATCATTATTTTCCCACTTAAATAGGTATTTATTAATATACTGTAATTCTTATAAACGAAAAAAAAAATATAGTCAGATTTCCTTCAAATATTCACTTATTTGGAATCAGGTACATAAGAAGAAAAATGTTTTTTTATAATCTAGAATTTTATCAAAACCTATTACTTCTTACAGAGTACACAAGAGGTTCTCAGTGTTTCTCTAAAAGTTAACGTTAGGTAGACATAAGTGCTGTCTTTAGAACATTATCTTTTTACTTTTCTGAGTATCCTCCACTCCAATTTATTTCTTCATTTTTTTAATATTTTCAGATACAAATATCTGTTTACATATTTTTAAAATATCTAAAATGATAGTCTCTGTAAATGAAATTATTTGCTTCCCCATTTTTCTACTTTCTGATGCTTGGAAGTCTTAAATGCCACTGAAGATCTCTCTACAAAGCATTTTTCAATAATTGTGCTTTACTTTGGAGCTCTCGAGCAACCTGTTGAAAATTCTTGGAATAAATCTGAAGGAAATCTAAAGAGACGGAAGAACACTATTATTTCCTTAAAGTTAATCAAGCAGGATCCCCAGGCTCACTTTGGAAAGCAATGTGAACTAAAATGGGCATTTTCACATCAGTCATTTGTATTTTATACAGCATATAGTTCACAGTGATATTTATAAATAGTAAAAACAACACATTTCTTTAGCCGGAAGTGGAGCCTTTCGGCAAATAAAAGAAAAATTCATTCCCACAAGTAAAACACTAGAGGTTAAATGTAGAGAATAAGTGCTTAGAAACCTAATAGAAAAAGTCCCTGATTTGTACTGTGTGCAAGCAATTAGGTTTTATATTGCTGTGCAATCTCAGAAAACACCAGCTAGACTGTTTGAAGTCTTTAGCGGTAAGGAAAGAAACTGAGGGGGGAAAAAAAAAGCTAACATTATCAACTATGAAAAATATGGGGCCCGAGAAGCGCTTGATGACCATAAATACATACCTTTATGAGTCTAATAATTTATATACAGTTCATGCAATTAGCAAGTTTGATAAATATGATTATTGCTCTCAAGTTGAAACAAATGTTCTTTGCTAAGAGCAAAGGACTGTTATTGAGCAGATGGTATTACTTTTTCTTGCCAATTTAGGTTCATAAGACTCAATCAATGCCTTGCTTTAAAAATGACAAATAACTCAGATTTCAGAATGATCCATACCAACTAATCTGTTCTGCCTATCACCACCCTATCACTCCGCATTCCTAAAGCTCAAACAAGATAGTGTATGGCCGATGCAAACAAAGGCAAACACCATGATCTTAACTGCTGCATTGCCTTACCTATAACTCAGCATTTCAATATCATATAAAAGACATCATAATTCAAATCTGTAATATGTCCAAACTAATAATCCACAATCCACATACAGTAAATGGAACATTTTTTTATTCTTGCTCGAATAAAATAGAATAAAAACCAATATGAAAACTTCTGATTACCAATTAAATAAGAATTTATTTCCAATATGGTGATAAGAGCTGGAATTTAAAAAATCTAACAACATAGGTTCAAATCCTAACTCTGCCACTTATAAGCTGTGGGACAACTGGGCGAGTTGCTTAACTTCTCCGGTCTCAGGTTTCTTATCGTAAACTTCTGGTAGCTTCACAGGGCTCTTCTGAATATTAATAAAGGCTTTATATATAAAGCTCCTAGCATAGTGCCTACATAGAGTAAATATTTAATAAAATGATAGCTAATATTTTTAATATTAGGTTGGTTACTAGAGAACCAGAGTTTAGAATAAAGTAAGGAGTTGTTCCTAAACATGGGGTTGCCATGAGTTGGAATCGATTTGACGGCAACTGGCTGTTTCTTCCCCGCCATCCTCAACTAAAGGTGCGTTCAATGGAACTATGATTTTTAAAAATCTTTATTTTTTTCTAGTGAAAATATTTCCCCCATTCCTCTCCAATTTTTTTTTATTTTTATTGCACTTTAAGTGAAAGTTTACAAATCAAGTCAGTGTCTCATATGAAAATTTATACACACCTTGCTATAGACGCCTAATTGCTCTCCGCCTAATAAGACAGACTGCTCCTTCCCTCCACTCTCTTTTCATGTCCATTTGGCCAGCTTCTAACCCCCTCTACCCTCTCATCTCCCCTCCAGATAGGAGCTGCCAACATAGTCTCAAGTGTCCACTTGATCCAAGAAGCTTGTTTTTCACCAGCATCTTTTTTAATCCCATTGTCCAGCCCAATCCCTGTCTGAAGAGTTGGCTTTGGGAATGGTTCTCTTCCATTTTTTTTTAATTGTAAAAGAGATTTGTAGGCTGCTGAAACATCTGCACTGCATTGCACATCTGCAGGACTGACAACTGATTTCCAAGCTTTGACAAGAGTCCCATGGTCTTTACTCAAACAACATATCTAACGGCTACCATTTGCATGCATGACATACCCCCCTGGTCAGGTCAGCTGCTCTGGAGACTGCAGCAGGGTTAGCACAGGCGATTCAGGGCTGGGACTTGCCATGTGCCTTTCTTTCCCACCCACCAAACACGCTTCCCCCCAACTGCTGCCCCAAGCAGTAACTTTCCTGCTATAGATCAAAAGAGTTGGTGGATTTTTCATCAAAAATTCTGTTTAGATGCCCCTGAATTCCTAAAAACCTCTACTCTAGAGTGGAGTTGCTATTTACTGAATGAGCATCTCAATCCTTTGTGGGGTTTGATGAAACAAGATGAATATTCTGTCCTCCAGAAATACCTGATTTTATCCTCTTTACCTCTTTAACCTTTACTGTTCTTATGCTTGCCTCCCTGTCTATTGTCTTTCTTCTCATCTTTACAACTCATTCACTGATTTAAAGATCGGTGCAATATACAAACAGGTATGTACATCAATGTTCACTATAGTACTATTTGCAATATAAAAAAATAGAAATAATGTACATGTCAACCTATAGGAAAATAATTAAATAAGAAATACGACATACATAGATTAGCAGTACTGAAATGAAATAATCTCCAAAATATATTGTTAGGTATGAAAGTCAGTTGCAGAATAACATGTATAGTATATCACTTTTGATAAAAATTCGCCATAATTCTAAATATTCTACATATGAATATTCAGTTAAAAAGGATACATGACAAACTGTAACCCTTGCTAGGAGGATATACCCAAGGAAAGTAAGTTAAAAGATCACAAAAGGTAGTTCCCCAAGTTTTGTAATGTTTACATATTTTATGACATGAATATATTTATCTATTGCTAATGGAACCCTGGTGGCATAGCAATTAAGAGCTATGGCTGCTAACCAAAAGGCCGGCAGTTCGAATCCAATGGCCACTCCTTGGAAACCCTATGGGGCAGTTTTACTCTGTCCAATAGGGTTGTTCCCCCACGTGTCTACTAGTTTGTTGTACTGTGCGGGCTTGTTGTTGCTGTGATGCTGGAAGCTATGCCACCGCTATTCAGATACCAGCAGGGTCACCCAAGGAGGACAGGTGTCAGCTGAGCTTCCACACTAAGATAGACTAGGAAGAAGGACCCAGCAGTCTACTTCGGAAAAGCATTAGCCAGTGGAAACCTTATGAATAGCATCAGAACATTGTCTGATATAGTGCTGGAAGATGAGCCCCCCAGGTTGGAAGGCACGCAAAAGATGACTGGGGAAGACCTGCCTCCTCAAAGTAGAGTCGACCTTAATGACATAGATGGAGTCTTCTCTAATGACGTAGATGGGACCTTCATTTGCTGATGTGGCACGACTCAAAATGAGAAGAAATAGCTGCAAACATCCATTAATAATCAGAACCTGGAATGTATGAAGTGTGAATCTAGGAAAACGTGGAAATCATCAAAAATGAAATGGAATGCATAAACATCGATATCCTAGGCATTAGTGGGCCGAAATGGACTGGTATTGGCCATTTTGAATCAGACAATCATATGGTCTACTATGCTGGGAATGACAACTCCAAGGGGAATGGTGTTGCATTCATTGTCAAAAAGAATATTTCAAGATCTGTCCTGAAGTACAACGCTGCCAGTGATAGGATAATATACATATGCCTACAAGGAAGACCAGTTAATACGACTATTATTCAAATTTATGCACCAACCGCTAGGGCCAAAGATGAAGAAATTCAAGATTTTTATCAGCTGCTGCAGTCTGAAATTGATCGAACATGCAATCAAGATGCATTGATAATTACTGGCGATTGAATGTGAAAGTTGGAAACAAAGAAGGATCAGTAGTTGGAAAATATGGCCTTGGTGATAGAAACAATGCCGGAGATTGAATGATAGAATTTTGCAAGACCAACGACTTCTTCATTGCAAATACCTTCTTTCACCAACATAAATGGCGACTATTTTTTATACACATGGACCTCACCAGATGGAACACACAGAAATCAAATTGACTACATCTGTGGAAAGAGATGATGGAAAAGCTCAATATTATCAGTCAGAACAAGGCCAGGGGCAGACTGTGGAACAGACCAATTGCTCATATGCAAGTTCAAGCTGAAACTGAAGAAAATCAGAGCAAGTCCATGAGAGCCAAAATATGACCTTGAGTATATGCCACCTGAATTTAGAGACCATCTCAAGAATAGATTTGACACACTGAACACTAGTGACCGAAGACCAGACAAGTTGTGGAATGACATCAAGGACATCATCCATGAAGAAAGCAAGAGGTCATTGAAAAGACAGGAAAGAAAGAAAAGACCAAGATGGATGTCAGAGGAGACTCTGAAACTTACTCTTGAGCATTGAGCAGCTAAAGCAAGAGGAAGAACTGGTGAAGTAAAAGAACTGAACAGAAGATTTCAAAGGGCCTCTCAAGAAGACAAAGTAAAGTATTATAATGACATGTGCAAAGAGCTGGAGATGGAAAACCAAAAGGGAAGAACATGCTTGGCATCTCTCAAGCTGGAAGAACTGAAGAAAAAATTCAAGCCTCGAGTTGCAACAGTGAAGGATTCCATGGGGAAAATATTAAACTACGCAGGAAGTATCAAAAGAAGATGGAAGGAATACACAGTCATTATACCAAAAAAGAATTAGTCGATATTCAACCATTTCAAGAGGTGGCATATGATCAGGAACTGATGGTACCAAAGAAAGAAGTCCAAGCTGCTCTGAAGGCATTGGTGAAAAACAAGGCTCCAGAAATTGATGGAATATCAATTGAGAGTTTCAGCGAACAGATGCAGTGCTGGAGGTGCTCACTCGTCTATGCCAAGAAATATGGAAGACAGCTTCCTGGCCAACTGACTGGAAGAGATCCATATTTATGCCTATTCCCAAGAAAGGTGATCCAACCGAATGTGGAAATTATCAAACAGTATCATTAATATCACACGCAAGCAAAATTTTGCTGAAGATCATTCAAAAACGGCTGCCAGAAATTCAGGCTGGTTTCAGAAGAGAACGTGGAACCAGGGATATCATTGCTGATGTCAGATAGATCCTGGCTGAAAGCAGAGAATACCAGAAGGATGTTTACCTGTGTTTTATTGACTATTCAAAAGCATTTGACTGTGTGGATCATAACAAACTATGGATAACACTGCTAAGAATGGGAATTCCAGAACTGTGTTCATGAGGAATCTTTACATAGATCAAGAGGCAGTTGTTCAGACAGAACAAGGGGATACTGCATGTTTTAAAGTCGGAAAAGGTGTGTGTCAGGGTTGTATTCTTTCACCATACCTATTTAATCTGTATGCTGAACAAATAATCCGAGAAGCTGGACTATATGAAGAAGAACGGGGCATTAGGATTGGAGGAAGACTCATTAACAACCTGTGTTATGCAGATGACACAACCTTGCTTGCTGAAAGTGAAGAGGACTTGAAGCACTTACTAATGAAGATCAAAGACCACAGCCTTCAGTATGGATTACACCTCAACATAAAGAAAACAAAAATCCTCACAACTGAACCAATGAGCAACATCATGATAAATGCAGAAAAGATTGAAGTTGTCAAGGATTTCATTTTACTTGGATCCACAATCAACAGCCATGGAAGCAGCAGTCAAGAAATCAAAAGACACATTGCATTGGGCAAATCTGCTGCAAAGGACCTCTTCAAATGTTGAAGAGCAAAGATGTCACCCTGAAGACTAAGGTGTGCCTGACCCAGGCCATAGTATTTTCAATCACATCATATGCATGTGAAAGCTGGACAATGAATAAAGAACACCAAAGAAGAGTTGATGCCTTTGAATTTTGGTGCTGGCGAAGAATATTGAATATACCATGGACTGCCAAAAGAACAAACAAATCTGTCTTGGAAGAAGTGCAGCCAGAATGCTCCTTAGCGGCAAGGATGGTGAGACTGCATCGTACATACTTTGGACATGTTGTCAGGAGGGATCAGTCCCTGGAGAAGGACATCATGCTTGGCAGAGTACAGGGTCAGCGGAAAAGAGGAAGACCCTCAAGAAGGTGGATTGACACAGAGGCTGCAACAATGAGCTCAAGCATCATAATGATTGTAAGTATGGCGCAGGACCGGGCAGTGTTTCGTTTTGTTGTGCATGGGGTCGCTAGGAGTCGGAACTGACTCGACAGCATCTAACAACAATAACATAGGGTTGTTATGAGTCAGAATTGATTCAACAGCAATGGGTTTGGTTTGATTTGATTTGAATGTAATAAGCTGTAAATTAAAAGAAAATCTCATGGTAGATAAAAAATATGGTAGAATTCTTAGTAAATACAGAAAAGGTAGAGAAAAGAAAGAAAAACACTTACAATTCCACAACCCAGTGTTCACCATTGTAAAATACTGATATTTCTTTCCAATATATTTCTACACACACGAGCACATTAAATTTTTAAAACATATTTGGGTCTCTTCATGTTGAGCTTTTTCCCTAAAAAGCCTGAAATATCAAAATAATAATAATACTTTCGTTCCTCCAAAGGAGCAGCAGTAGGAATTAAGAGCCAACATAGACTTTTGGTTTCTACCTGTACAGCCAGACTTCTGCCAGCATAACTCTGCCAAAGGCATGCTATACAGAACAGGATGCTATAGCCTCAGACATTGTTTTCCATGTTCTCAACCCTAGTCTAGGGTTAGGGAAGCTACAGTTCACCTGGGAGCCTGCAGTCTCTCAAGCTGCTGACCTACTTTCTAAGGCTCCACTCTGGTCCATTTCCTGCATGATGTCAGAGTGTGTCATTGTGAATTTCACAGTGAGACAGTAATTTCTCATTTTGGAGTGTGAGTTTTGATATGTGCCTCAAATAAGTGTGATGGACATGTCATTCGAGCTCTGTGGGCCTCAGTTTCCTCATCCCTAAACTGATCTCTCTGGTCCTCTCTAGCTTTAACAGCTCGTAATTTACTGAGAAGAAGCACAGAGAACCACGATGAACTAACCACATCATGGTATGCTATCAGAGTTCTTAAATCAATTCCTAAAGCTAAACTTCCTGCAAAATGACTTCACTCTTTTATCTGTGTAGTATTTGTCTCCTTTCTCTAGAATGCTCTGCTCTCCAGGTGGTGAAGGAGTATCTCTTTATCTACACACATCTTCATATCGTTTTTTGCCACTTAATACTCAACGTTGTAAAAACCTATAGGGGCAAGTACATAGATGAAAAAATGTAGGTATCTCCTTTGGAAAAGGCTACAGGGCAAAACCAGAGCCCCAACCATCTATAACGTGAGAGCAATAACACACATAATCCCTGGTTTTGATCTTCTTTGAAGTTTACTGAAAACAAACTTGAATTTGTACCAATCCTGATAGGTGTGGAAGTGAGAAATGCTAAACTTTCCCAATATTTAATTTATTCTTGTAATATAGGTCAAACAACGTAATTTAAGATCTAAACTATTAATATGAAGAAGATAACACATAAATAGTCTTATCCCAAATTAAAAAAAAAAACTAGGTAGTTTTTTCTTTTTTCAGTATTTTAGGCATTTTTATTTAATAAATAACTTCAGTAAATAGTATTATAAAAAGTGAACTGTTAAAAGGCACTTAAAATGAAAATGTGGCTAGTATGAAACAAGATGGGCAACTCAAATAGTGGGAGACTCATATACAGTGGTCTGTTATGGCACTAATTGAAAGTAGGACTTGCTTAAGTCACAGCTGTTGCAAAGCTACAGTACATGTCACATATTCATTAAAAAGGCAAACTTATAGCTAACATTTCAAAGAAAGGATGCTGATTAAAAAAAAAAAAAAGTCTTACTCCCAAAATTGCAAACAAATACAATGAAAGATTAGAAGAGGTGAAAAAGGGCACCAGGCTTTAAACAAAATAAAAAGAACAAAAATGAATTTCACCAAAAAGGTTTCCATTCAACAAATATTATAAAAATTAAGGCCTTTATGTAAATAATGCTAAACCAAGGGATTTTTTTTGGCAGAATATTTCCTAGTACTTTCGTCCAAGGCTTGAATTTATAAAGAGAAGGCAAAATGTTACCAAAATGAACTAATTCTTAAAATGGCACACAGATTTTAAAGCTACTTGCTTTTCCTTCCTAACTCTCTGAATTCTTCCTATGGCCTTTGTAGATCAAATATTTCAAAATTATTTTATACCTCTCACTCCCAACATAGTCAACTTTCAGACATGTCATCAGTTATGTGTGATAGGCAAACAGCAAAATAATAAACTTAAAGCAATTCTAAACTAGCTAGCACTACTGGACCAAAGCAAAAGCTAAGAAGTTTCCTGAACATATCCAAACAATTTGAGGGACAGTGTAGCTGAGGCTGGGGCCTGGAGGCCATAGTTTTGGGGAACATCTAGGTCAATTGGCATAACATGGTTTATTAAGAAAATGTTCTACATTCCACTTTAGTGAGTGGTGTCTGGGGTCTTAAAAGCTTGCAAGTGGCCATCTAAGGTACATCAATTGATCCCATACCACTCAAAGTAAAGGAGAACTAAGAAAACCAAAGACACAGGAAAATGCTAGCTTAAAGGACTAAAGGACCAAATGAACCAGAGACTCTACCAGCATGAGACCAGAAGAACTAAATGGCGACTGGCTACCACCAATGACCACCCTGACAGGGAACACAACAAAGAGTCTTTGACAGAGCAGGAGAAAAATGTAGAACAGAACTCAAATTCATGTAAAAAGACCAGAGTTAATGGTCTGAAAGAGACTGGAGGAACTCCCGAAACTATGGGCCCCAGAAATAGTGTCAACCTAGAACTGAAACCATTCCCGAAACTCTTCAGACAAAGATTGGACAGGACCATAAAACAAAACAGAATACAAATGAGGAATGCGCTTCTTAGTTCAATCAGATATATGAGACCAAATGGGCAGCTCCTGTCCAAAAGCAGGATGAGAAGGCAGGAAGGGACAGGAACTGGTCGAATGGACACAGGACACCCAGGATGGAAAGGGGGGAGTGTGCTTTCTGTTGTGCAGATTGCAACTGATGTCACAAAACAATATGTGTATAAGTTTTTGAATAAGAAATTAACTTGAGCTGTAAAATTTCACTTAAAGCACAATTAAAAGAAAGAAAGAAAAACTAGATTTAAGCGTAACAATCACATCATGGGTTAATTCTATCTCTTAGCCATTGTAAAGGAGCAGAATAACAAATGTTTTTTATCAGCACCTCAAGAAGTTTATGTACTAGGCACTTCTATTCAAACAGGGATAGATTAATTTTAAGTAAAAATTAATCATCAAATTACTGATTATGGTGACTTGAAATTAGTTGTACTATGGTACAATGAGGACAAAGCATAAAGTCTGACTATCCCTAAATAGGATTTGTGCTATTAAGTGATGCCAGGTCATCCATAGTATGAAAACTCATTTTCTCTAATTTGAAAAGTTTTAAAGTCCATCAAAATGGGTTGTGTAGGGATTCAAGTATCATTTAAATAAGATTTAAAAAAAAAAAAAAACTACAAAACTATTGAGAGTAGTTGCTGTTCCTTATGTCAGAAGAGAGTTGAATGCTGTTCTGTCTTTAAGGAGTAGTAACTTCCTGTTGATCGAGCATGCAATCAAGATGCATTGACATTTATTGGTGATTAGAATGCAAAGTTGGAAAAAAAGAAAGACTGGTAGTTGGAAAATAATGGCTTTGGTGATAGAAATGGCACCAGAGATCGCATGATAAAATTTTGTAAGACCAACTAATTATTCATTGCAAATACCCTTTTTCAACAACATAAATGATGACTATACACGCTGACCTCATCCGATGGAATACACAGAAATCAAACTGACTACATCTGTGGAAAGAGGCCATGGAGAAGCTCAATATATTATCAGTCAGAACAAGGCCAGGGGCTGACAGCTGAACACACCATCAATTGCTCATATGCAAGAGCAAGTTGAAGCTGAAGAAATTTAAAACAAGTCCACAAGAGCCAAAATATTTTTATATCCCACATGAATTTAGAGACCATCTCAAGAACTGATTTGACATACTGAATGCTAATGACCAAAGACCGGATGAGTTGTGAGATGACATCAAGGACATTACACATGAAGAAAACAAGAGGTCATTAAAAAGACAAGAGAGAAAGAAAAGACCAAAATGACTGTCAGAAGAGACTCCGAAACTTACTCTTGAGCGTAGAGCAGCTAAAGTGGATGGAAGGATGAAGTCAAAGAGCTTAACAGAAGATTTCAAAGGACAGTTGGAGAAGCAAAATATTACAAAGAAATGTGCAAAGACCTGAAGTTAGAAAAACGAAAGAGAAGAACAGGCTCGGCATTTCTCAAGCTCAAAGAACTGAAGGAAAAGTTCAAGCCTTGAGTTGTGATAGTGAAGGATTCTATGGGCAAGATACTGAACAATGCTGGAAACATCAAAAAAAAAAAAAAAAAAAAAGGAATACACGCAGTCAGTGTACCAAAAAAAAAAAAAAACTGGTTGACATTCAACCATTTCAGGAGGTAGCATGCGATCAAGAGTCTATGGTATTGAAAGAAGAAATCCAAGCTTCATTGAAGGCACTGGCAAAAACAAAACCAAAAAAACCCCAAACCTGTTGCAGTCAAGTTGATTTCAACTCATAGCGACCCTTGGCAAAAAACAGGGCCCTCAAAATTGATGGAATACCAATTGGGATGCTTCAGCAAATGGATGCAGTGCTGGAGGTGCTCCCTTGTCTTTGCAAAAAAATTTGGAAGACACCTACTTGGCCAACTCACTGGAAGAGATTCATATTTATGCCCATTCCAAAGAAAGGCGACCCAACAGAATACGGAAATTACCAAACGATATTATTAATATCACACCCAAGTAAAATTTTGCTGAAGATAATTCAAAAGTGGTTGCAGCAGTACAATGATAGGGAAGTACCAGACATTCAAGCCAGATTCAGAAGAGGGTGTGGAATTGAGGGATATCATTGTTGATGCCAGATGGATCTTGGCTGAAAGCAGAGAATACCAGAATGGTGTTTTCCTATGTTTTATTGACTATCCAAAGGCTTTTGACTGTGTGGAGCATAACAAACTACGGATAACATTGTGAAGAAGAGAAATTCCAGAACATTTAATTGTGCTCATGAGGAACTTGTACATAGACCAAGAGGCAGTTGTCTGAACAGAACAAGGCAACACTGTGTGGTTTAAAATCAGGAAAACTGTGCATCAGGGTTGTATCATTTTACCATGCTTATTCAATCTGTATCCTTAGCAAGTAATCGGAGAAACTGGACTATATGAAGAAGACGATGGCATCGGGATTGGAGGAAGACTCATGAACAACCTTCGATATGCTGATGACAGAACCTTGCTTAATGAAAGAGAAGAGGACTTGAAGTACTTCCTGATGAAGATCAAAGACTACAGCCTTCGATATGGATTACACCTCAACATAAAGAAAGTAAAAATTCTCACAACTGGATCAATAAGTAACATGATGATAAGTGGAGAAAATATTAAGTTGTCAAGGATATCATTTTACTTGGATCCACAATCAATACCCCTGGAAGCAGCAGTTAAGAAATCAAACGGTATATTGCACTGGACAAATCTGCTGCAAAAGACCTCTTTAAAGTGTTAAAAAGCAAAGATGTCACTTTGAAGACTAAGGTACACCTGACCCTGACCCAAGCCATGGTATTTTCGGTTGCCTCATATACCTGTGAAAGCTGGACGATGAATAAGGAAAAATGAAGAATTGATGCCTTTGAATTATGATTTTGGCAAAGAATATTGAATCTACCATGGAGTGTCAGAAAAACAAACAAATCTGTCTCGGAAGAAGTACAGCCAGAATGTAACTTAGCAGAGAGGGTGGCAAGACACTGTCTCACATACTTTGGACACGTTTATCAGAAGGCACCAGTCCCTGGAGAAGGACATCATGCTTGGTAAAGGGTCAGTAAATGAGAGAAAACCCCTCACACTGGATTCACACAGTGGCTGCAATAATGGGCTCAACCACAGCAACGACTGTGAGGATGGCACAGGGCCTGGCAGTGTTACATTCTGTTGTACTTGGGGTTGCTATGTGTAGGAACCTACTGGACAGCACTTAACAACAACTTCCTGTTGTTCGCTTCTGCCTTTTAAAGTACATGTGATAAGCAGAGAAAAAAAAATCGTTTTTCAGCATTTATGTGTAAGTTTCATTCAATATCAAATTGGATTTCAAATAGTTTGTTATCAAATATATGAGGTCTTATGGACATGAAGAAGATCAGGTAACAAAAGTTGATTTGTTATCTGATTTTTCTCTGAAATGTAATCCTTGGTATGCATTTCTTCTACTTTGTCCATACAGTTATGGACAAAGGTAGGGGGAATTATCCACCAAATTATCGCTGAATGCTTGAATTACTAAACTGTTTTGTATAGCTTTCCCTGAAAATCGTATTTATTCTATTAGTGGATTAGTCTTTCTAAAGCACTGCTTTCGTCATGTTCCTATTATGGTTCTCTATAATATGTAATTGAATCTACAATCTTTATCCAGCTACTCAACAACATCTGTAATGTAGCCCCAATCCATTTATTAAAGAATTGATAGTAGAGTAGGATGCCTAGTACAGTAAGGACAGAAAAATGGTTCCTCGTCATGCTAAGAATAGCTTCATCCAACGTCCATAATTAACAACGGAACACATCAGAAATAAGACAAGGCTGCCCATGACCTCCACTATTATTTAACACTGCTCAGGAAAGTCTAACCTAAGCAATTAGACAAGAAGAATAAATACAAGGTATAAATGTTTGAAGGGAGAGAACAAAATTATATTTTCAGATTACGATTCTATAACTCAAAATTCAAGAGAATCAACTGAAACATACAGGAGAGGTAGAACATTTTGATTTATAAGACAGGTGGAACACTATAGTACACACACACACACACACACACACAATAGATATTCTATATACCAGTAATAACCAGTTAGAAAATTGAGAAATGATCTCATTCACAATAGTCAAAAATACATAAAATATATAAAATACATAGAAAAAAACTTAAAAAATGTAAAGTCTTAAAATAATATCACAAAACTCTACTGAAGAACATTTTTTAAAACCTGAAAAATATAAACATGTCTAGTTTCCTGGACGGGAAAATCCAATATTATAAAGATATCAATTCATCCTAGATTATTCTGGAAGCTTGATTTAATCAGTTTTGCCTTAAAATGTTAAAAGGTTCTTAATTATAAAGTCTGAATTATGATAACTACTTTATTCTTGAAGATGTTTTTATCAGAACTCTCTAATCATACCTTTTAATTTAGGCTGACTGTTTTCTAGGCCTACTACACTTTATCATCCTGGGATTTATTTTCATAAAACACCTGGGTTGGTTCCAGTGTTCTTTGAATCCTAGGTTATTTTCCACATAGGATTCTTGTTACTTTGTTTTGATTGAATATATCTTCAAATAAGTTTTGTTTTTTTTTCATTAGGCAAGATCTGTAGAAGGCAAACTTGTAAACTTGAGCCCTTACATGTTTAAATATATCTTTAGTTTAGTTTGCCCTAACACTGATAGTTTGACTATCACTTTTTGGGTTCTAATTATTCTCTCTCAGAACTTTGAAATACTGCTTTACTGTGTCTCAGCTTCCAGCATTGCTGATGAGAAGTCTGATATCTTTGAAAGATCCTTTTTTGTTCTCTAGAAGCTTTCAGGATAATTTCTTATCCTTGGAATTCCTAAATTTCACCAGCATGTGTCTAGGTATGTATCCCCCCAACCCCAGTCCCCATTGGACATCGGGTGGACCTTTTCATCTGAGGACCTGAATCATTCTTCAGGTGAAGGAATGTTTTTCTAATATTTGATTCTGGCTACCTCCTACTCCCCAGCTCCCACTGCACCCTTTATGTCTCTTTGCTTTTCCATCACATTTTATATCTCCTCTCCTTTCACTTTATATTCTGGGGGATTTTCTTGATTAATTCACTATTCAGTCATGTTCAGTCTTTTATTCCACCTTTCTACTAATTATTTTTCAAAATCCTGTTCCTATTTCATAAAAACCTGACCTGTTTAATAGATGTACTTCCCCCGCAAATCTCTCTGAAAATTTATTATTTTGAACTTTTTGTCTGTACCTTACATTATCTCTGTTTCTCCTGGGACCAGTTCTGTTTATTCTTTAGTTTCTTTTTGTTCATGCTATTGGATTTCTTCAAATGTCAGTGATTCTTTCTTAACTGTGAGTATTTGTAATTTAAGAACCAGGTGTTTTTTTGGTAAATAGCTGTGTGCCACTCCCATTGCCATGGAATTGCCCTATAGGGTTTCCGAGGCTGTACATCTTTACAGAAGCAGGCTGCCACATCTTTCTCCCACGGAGCAGCTGGTGGGTTTGAACTGCTGATCTTTTGGTTAGCAGCCAAGCGTTTAACCACTGCACCACCAGGGCTTCTTAATTAGTTCTGTCAAAAACCAAAAACTAAACCTGTTGCCCTTGAGTCAATTCTGACTCATCAAGACACTGTAGAATAGAGTAGAACTACCCCATAGGGTTTCCAAGGAGTGGCTGGTGGATTTGAACTGCCGAACTTTTTGGTTAGCAGCCAAGCTATTAACCACTGTGCAACCAGGGCTCCAAAGTAGTTGTATAGTACTTGTAAAGTGCTGAATTAGTACAATTTCAATCAAAATTTTATGGGCTATTTTGAGAGGGGGCTTGAAAAATAGATTATAAAATTAATTTTATAACTACAATAACAGAAATTCTAAAAATTAAGGCTAATTAATTAAGCTCTTCCAGAAACTGAATTTTTTTCTTAAGAACGCATAATAATTGTTACACGGTGCTTTTGGTATAAGTATACAAAAATTAAAAACAGAACCAACCACCCTTAAATTTGATAAACTAATGATATGGCATTTCAATCCAATACGGAAACAATGGATTATTCAATAAATAATGTTTTGACAATTCAGAAAATCTTTAAAAAATATTAAAGCCATGAAGTACAGTAAAATAAATTCCATAATTACTACACATTTAAATGTATAATGTAAAACCATAAAAAACCTGTTGCGGTCTATTCCAACTCATAGCAGCCCTGTAAAACAGAGTAGAGCTGCCCCGTAGGATTTCCAAGAAGTGGCTGGTGTATTTAAACTGCTTAACTTTTGGTTAGCAGCCAAACGTGTCAGCACGGTGCCACCAGGACCCTAAAAAACTGTACAGGACTAGAATAAAATACAAGTATCTGTGTTGGGGTAGGAAAAAACTTGCTAAGAATTTATGAAATATATTTTTATATTTATATGTACAGAGAGAGACTATATAAACAATTATAACTTCTGCTTATTAAAATAAAGTATCCGTATAAATTAAAGTATAAATGACCAAGTGGCCAAAAATAAATGCAAATCTTAAATGAGTACAAGTTAGTACCTTTAATGTCATGGGGTCACCCTGAGTTGGAATCCATTCTCTGGCAACTAACAACAACAATCCTTAATCTATACAGACCACATTAAAATCAATAAGAAAAAACAAATAAATGCATGGATAAAATATGAAATGATAAGAAAAGGTGAGGATGTCTAATTACTATTAAACATATGAAACATTTTAATATTCTTGAAACTAAAAATTAATTCACATTAAATCAAGATACTATTGTTTGATTAATTAAGCAAAGGATAAAAATAAAAATAATAAAATCTAGGATTGAAGAAGATGTGCGAATCATTGTTGATTGGGGTGTGCTCAAACTTTCTACAGGGTAATTTGACAATAATAACAAAAATTAATATTTAAAAAATTGGCAAATTTATTTTATTTAACAATTTTAATTCTAGAAGTCTACAGTGAGGAGATAAACAAGCTTTGTCATAAAGACTCATCCACAAAGGTATTAATCACAACACTGTTTATTATGGAAGAAATTTAGTAAAACTTAAATCTCTAATAATAGGAAATTGCTTAAATAAATTATAGTACATTTACATAATGAAATGTCATTAAAATGTTGCATGTAGAATTATATTTAATGGCATAGAAAAGTGTTCATGATACAATATACTGTCAAATTAAAAAAATAAATTGCAGATTACAATTGTTGTGTGCCATACAGGGAATTCCAACTCATAGTGACCCTAAAAGACAGAATAGAACTACCCCGTAGGGTTTCCTAGGCTGTAAATCTTTACTGGCACAAACTGACACATCTTTCTCTCATAGAGCCACTGTGTGGGTTCAAACTATCAACCTTTCCATTAGCAGTCGAGTGCTTAACTGTTGTGCCACCAGTAGCTTTAGTATAATCCCATTTTCAATAAGAAATCCCCCCCTTTACATATCTATCTACACATACCCAAACAATACACACGCAGAAAAACTATCTCTAGATGGTATAATTACTGACAGTGTATTTTCCTCCTCTTGCTTATTAGTATTTTGAAATAGGTATGCTATATATTCAAGAGTCATTTAATAAAAATTTGCTACTAATGTAAAAAATTATGCATTATACTTAGGTTTCCATATAATTTATCTTCCAAAGTACCCTTTGCCAGTAAAAGAGGGCACTATGAATTATGAATTAATATGAATTATAATTTTTTTTTAATAAGTTATGCCTGAACAATAAGCATAAACTAGGACTGTGCCAGGCATGCAAAGATGTGCGGGCATCCTAAAGATACATATTGACTTTAAGAAACTCATAATTTTTATTGAGGAAACAAAATACAAATACATGAAATTATTAGAAAATAATCTCCCCAAATCAGACTTGTAAAACTGTGCACTTAACTGTACAAACATAAGATGCTATTGGAAGTCTAAGAAGAAAAAGTGGGATATAGATAGGAACTGTCAAGAAAGCTTCCTGGAAGAAGTGAGACGTGAGACTTAAACAATACTTACAGAAAAGGTAAGGAAGAGAGCAAGGAGAACTTTTCAAATAGTGGCTGGGGTATGAAAAGAACAACGAATAAAATATTTAGAGGTAGTTAAATATTATGGTGTGTATATAAGACCACTCTGGCTTTTATAAGGGGTAAAAAATAAACAATCTTATGAATTTGTACTATTATTGCCGTCATTTTACACATGAGAAAACAGAGGCTTAGCAGGGTTACACAACTTGCCAAGGATCACGTAGCAAACGAGGGGAGCAAGAATTTGAACCTAAGGAAATCGACTTTCAGAGGCCACGCTCTAAGCCCTGTGTTTTTCTACCTACTCCAGCCAAGCTATGGCCTCTGGTATAAATCTCGTATGTCTCTCTTGGACACTTTGCTTATTGTATTTCCCCACCCAGAATCCACGGCTGCTTCCTTTCTGCCCTACCAAATCCCTTTATCTACCCACATCCACTTCAACTAATACTTTCCCCACGAAGCTTTTCCAACAATTCCAGTCCTCCTTGGAACTCTCCCCTACCCTGGATTTGAGAATACCATTCTCCTCCTGGTTTTCTGCCTACCTCTCTGGAGTTTTTTTTTTTTTTTTCAATCTCTTTGGCAGACTCTTCTTTCTCTATACTTTTCTCACCCTACACATTGCCCCATGATTACATTCACCCCTAAACTGCCATACCTGACTTCTTAAGTGTTGAGGCCTCCAGCTAACACACAAATCTTTTGGATATGCACAGAAATGACCTATGATGAACTACTTGGATGTCTTGGATATCATGTTAAGGAGCTTAGTTTTGTTTTTTTCTTTTTTAAATACAGGGGTGATTTAAAGAGAGAATAATCAGCCTTAAGTTTGATCATGTTCTTTAATTTTGACCAATTTAGAACTATGTACTTAAAGGGTTCTCTGACCCTTTTCTCTCTACTATGCCACGAATGACAAATTGAAGAGGAAAGGCTTCGAATTCATTGGCAAAAATAACATTTCAAGATCCATCCTGAAGTACAACGCTGTCAGTAATAGGATAATGTCCATATGCCTACAAGAAAGACCTGTTAATAGGACTACTATTCAAATTTACTCACCAACCACTAATGCCAAAGATGAAGAAATTAAAGGTTTTTTTTTTACCAACTTCTGCAGTCTGAAATTGATCAAACGTGCAATCAAGATACACTGATAATTACTGGTGAGTGGAATGAAAAAGCTAGAAACAAAGAAGAATTGGTAGTTGGAAAATATGGCCTTGATGATAGAAACAACACCGAAGATCACATGACAGAATTTTCAAAGACCAAGGACTTATTCATTTCAAATATCCTTTTCAACAACATAAATGACTACTATATACATGGAACTCCCTGAATTCACAGGAATCAAATCAGCTACATCTGTGGAAAGAGATGATGGAGAAGCTCAATATCATCAGTCAGCACAAGGCCAGGGGCTGACTGTGAAACAGAACACCAGTTGCTCATTTCCAAGTTCAAGTAGAAGCTGAAGAAAATTAAAACGAGTCCAGGAGAGCCAAAATATGACCTTGAATATATCCCAGCTGTATTTAGAGACCATCTCAATCAAGCATAGATATTATGCACTGAATACTAATGATCAAAGACCACATGAGTTTTGGGATGACATCATACATGAAGAAAGCAAAAAGGTCATTAAAGAGACAGGAAAGAAAGAAAAGACAAATAGATGTCAGAAGAGACTTTGAAACTTGCTTTTGAATGTAGAGCAGTGTCTTAGTCATCTAGTGCTGCAAAAACAGAAATACCACAAGTGGATGGTTTTAACAAAGAGAAATTTACTCTCTCACAGTCTAGTAGGTTACAAGTCCAAATTCAGGGCATCAGCTCCAGGGAAGTCTTTCTCTATCTGTTGGCTCTGAAGGGAGATTTCTTGTCATTAGTCTTCCCCTGATCGAGGAGCTTCTCAGATGCAGAAACCCCAAGTCCAAAGGATGCGCTCTGCTCCCAGTGCTGCTTTCTTGGTGGTACAAGGTCCCCAACTCTCTGCTTGCTTGCCTTTCTTTTATCTCTTGAGAGATAAAAAGTGGTGCAGGCCACATCCCAGGGGAAATCCCTATACATTGAATGAGGGGTGTTACATGCCACCTAATCCTCTTTACCACAGGCAGAGATTGTGATTCATAACACATAGGAAAATTGCAAGATGGAGGACAATCACACATGGCCTAACCAAGTTGACACATATTTTGGGGGGACACAATTCAATTCATTACAAGCAGTTAAAGCAGGTGGGAGAAATGATGACATAAAAGAGCCGAACAGAAGATTTCAAAGGGCAGCTCGAGAAGACAAAGTAAGGTATTCCAATGAAATATGCAAAGACCTGGAGTTAGAAACCCAAAGGGAAGAACATGCTTGGCATTTCTGAAGCTGAAAAAACTGAAGAAAAAATTCAAGCCTCGAGTTAAAATGTTGAAGGATTCTACAGGCAAAATACTGAATGACGCAGGAAGCAGCTAAAGTAGATAGAAGGAATACACAGAATCGTTGTACCAAAAAGAACTGGTGAGAATGTTCAACTATTTCAGGAGGTAGCATATGATCAAGAACCAATGGTTTTGAAGGAAGAAGTCCAAGCCATATTGAAGGCACCGGCAAAAAACAAGGCTCCAGGAATGGACAGAATATCAACTGAGATGTTTCAACAAATGCATGCAGCGCTAGAGGTCCTCACTCGTCTATGCCAAGAAATGTGGAAAATAGCTACCTGGCCAACCAACTGGAAGAGATACATATTTGTGCCCATCCCAAAGAAAGGTGATCCAACAGAATGCGGAACTTATTGAACAATATCATTAATATCACATGCAAGTAAATTTTGTTGAAGATAATTCACAAGAAGTTGAAGTTCGACAAGGAACTGCCAGAAATGCAAGCCAAATTCAGAAGAGGAAGTGGAATGAGGGATATCATTGCAGATGTCAGGTGGATCATGACTGAAAGCAGAGAATAACCAGAAAGATGTTTACCTGTGTTTTATTGACTATGCAAAGGTATTGGACTCTGTGGATCATAACAGATTATGGATAACATTGTGAAGCATGGGAAGTCCAGGACACTTAATTGTGCTCATGAGAAAGCTATCCATAGAACAAGAGGCAGCTGTTTGAACAGAATAAGGGGATACTATGTGGTTTAAAATCAGGAAAGGTGTGCATCAAGATTATATCCTTTCACCATACTTATTCAATCTGTATTCTCAGCAAATAATCTGAGAAGCTGTTCTATATAAAGAAAGACGTGGCACCAGGATTGAGGGAAGGCTTATTAACAAACTGTGATATGTAGATGACACAACCTTGCTTGCTGAAAGAGAAGAGGACTTGAAACATTTACTGGTGAAGATCAACGACTGCACCCTTCAGTATGGATTGTACCTCAACATAAAGAAAACAAAAATCCTCACAACTGGACGAACGAGTAAATCGTGATAAATGGAGAAAACATTGAAGTTGTCAAGGATTTCATTTTACTGGGATCCACAATCAATGCTCACGGAAGTGTGAGTCAAGAAATCAAATCGGGCAAATCTGCTGCAAAATCCTCTTTAAAGTGTTAAAAAAAACAAAGATAACTCTTTGAGGACTAAGGTACACCCAACCCAAGCCATGGTATTTTCAATTGCCTCATATGCATGTGAAAGCTGGACAAGAACAAAGACTGAAGAACTGATGCCTTTGAGTCATAGCGTTGGCGAAGACTATTGAGTATTCACTGGATTGCAGGAGGAATGAGCAAATGTGCCTTAGAAGAAGTACAGCCAGAGTGCTCCTTGGAAATGAGGATGGTTAGGCTTTGTCTCACATACTTTGGACTTGTTTTCAGGAGGGACAAGTCCCTGGAGAAGGACATTATCCTTGGTTAAATGAGGGTCAGTGAAAAAGAGGAAGACCCTCAATGAGATGTATTGACACAGTGGCTGCAACGGTAGGCTCAAACATAGCAATGATTGTTGGATGGCACAGGGCCAGGCAGTGTTTCGTTCTGTTGTCACTCTGAGTCAGAACTGGCTCAATGGCACCCAAAAACAACTGTAAGAGAACTGTATTTTCAACCCTGGTATTTATTCTGCTTACTATTTTAGCTATCTTCTTGAGAGCAGACACCACTTACCCTAGAAATCTAAGCATGACCCTTGAGTCCTCCCTCCCCCAAGCCCAATCTCTGGAAAGTCACCAAGTTCTGTCAATTTCTCTTGATAAATAACTTCTGAATTCTTCTCATCTGAACCCTCTTAGCTGAAGCCCTCTTTGTTTCTCACGTGATTATTGCAGTAGGCTCTATACTGGATTTCCTGACTCCTGTCTTACCCTTACCCACTCCAATGCTCCCTCCACACCACCATTTCTCAAATTTGGGAGGTCACACCTTTCCAAGAACACTTCTACAATCCCTCAGAGGCACACAGTCTCCACATGAGGAGCACTGCAGTTAAAAGTTAAACACTTCTCTTCAGGTGATTATGTGTGGCTAATGAAGCAATTTGTGCATTAAATACCAAGGCAAAAATCTAGGCATGCAATCCACAAAATGTTTGTATTTGAAGGTATCTTTTTAATAAACTATAAAGATGAGAACACAAAATAATTTTTAAAAAATCTTACAAGGAACCCCTTAAATACGCAGTTCTAAATTATGCCACAATTAAAGAACATGATAAAACTTAAGGTTAATATTCTCTCCTTAAATCACCCCAGTGTTGCCCCCAACCCACTGCAGTCTAGTTGATTCCAAATCATAGCGACCCCATAAGGTTTTCAAGGCTGTAAATGTCTGCAGAAGCAGATTGCTACATCTTTCTCCTGCAGAGCTGCTGGTGGTTTTGAACTGCCAGTAGATCACTTTAACCACTGTGCCCTGGTGCTTAAAAAAAAAAAAAAAAAAATCCAAACTCCTTAATATAATATCAAAGACCTGCTAGAAGTCATTATAGGTTGGTTCTTTCTAAACGTCTCTCTCATTACTCCTCCACCAAGACTCTCTTGTACCTTCCACAGCACCATCTCCACTTGGACTACAAAACCAAATGCATCTTTCCTCAGCTGGCAGCTAACTTCTGCTCATCCTCAAGGCCCCAGTTTAGGAATTTTCATCTCTGAGGAAATCTCTGATTTTCTTCTCTTCTCTTTGCCAGTCTTGGAATGGCATGTGTGCACACACAGCAAGCTGTAGTGTAACTGACTGTTTACCTTTCTGTTTGCAACCCTTGAGGGCTGGATCTTAAAATCTGGGACTATCTTATTCTACTTTCTAGTCTCCAAGCCTAGTACAATCCCTAAGCACTCAACACACACTTATCATGTGGATAGATGACTTCCATGTATATTTATCTTCTCTTTTTCTACTGCAATTAATTCATCTATTTATTCATTCATCAATAATCATTTATCTACAGGTTCTGAGAACACAAAGATGATTAAGAAGACATTGTCCTTGCCTCAAAGGGCACTTTATTATTGTGTCATCTTTTTTTCCCCTCTAATAGTTTAGTTTTGTAGGTCTTCTCTTCAAAAAGAACAGCACGGGCTCGTCCTAAGTATCTTCTCTACCCCTCACAGTTCTTAAACCATTGTAGAAGTTCAATACATATTTGTGGAAGACATTTATTTTGCCATTAGGGGTTGGTACAGTGCCCTGACTACTAATGCATACTTCTATCAGAGGTCTCTGGTCTATGGTAAACCTGGGTGCTATACTTCAAGCTATTGTTGAAATTGATAGGTTTTTTGGCATAAATTTTCTAAGCAAGCTGGAGAGCAAATTATGAGTTAAAGAAAATAAGAAACAATATTGTTTATGATTCCAGGTTAGCTCAGCTATGACAGTGATACTGATTTTATAAAGATAGGCTAATTTGTACTGAACATTAGTCAACATTATATGTTAATTTTATAATATTTAGGGTTTTTTTTGGGGGGGTTGTTTATTTATTTTTATATTTGTAGATGAAGAAATCAAAGCAATTGATCTAGCCTGATAGGTGTGATTACAAAATCACTTTTCGTTCTGGTAGATTTATCACTTATTATGTCTAGATAAAAATACTACTGCTCTTTATTGTTGTTGTTAGGTGCCATCCAGTCAGTTCTAACTCATAACAGCCCTATGTACAATAGAACAAAATGCCACCTGGTCCTGTACCATCCTCACAATCGCTGCTATGTTTGAGCCCATTGTTACAGCCACTGTGTCAATCAATCTCACTGAGGGTCTTCCTCTTTTTTGCTGAGCCTCTATTTTACCAAGTGTCAGGAACTGGTCCCTCCTGATAACATGTCCAAATTAATGTGAGGCAAAGTCTCACCATCCTTGTTTCCAATGAGCATTCTGGTTATGCTTCTTCCAGGACAGATTTGGTCACTTCTCTGGCAGTCCATGGTATATTCAGTATTCTTCACCAACATCATAATTCAAAGACATCAATTCTTCTTCAGTCTTCCTTATTCACTATCCAACTTTCACATGCATATGAAGTGATTGAAAATACCATGGCTTGGGTCAGGTCAATTGCGCTTTAGTGCTAAATAATAAACAAAGCTACAAAGAATCTAACATTTATTGAGCACTTACATTGGAGCCTTGGTGATGCAGTGGTTAAAAGTTCAGCTGCTAACCAAAAGTTCGGCAGATCAAATCCACCAGCAGCTCTTTAGAAACCCTATGGGGCAGTTCTACTCTATCCTATAAGGTCGTTATAAGTTGGAATCAACTTGATGGCAGCAGACTTTTTACACTGAGCAAGCATGGTTTTAAGCATTTTTATATGTACTAACTCATGCAGTCCTCACAACAACTCCTTCAAGAATTTCATTGCTGAGGAAACAGAGGCATAGTCAGCCTCAACAAATTGCCCTAAGTAATTCAGCTAGTTATTGTGAAGGTGGGATTCAAACACAGGCAGTCTTCACTCTTTGCAATTGCATTATACTGCCTATAAAAGGACCACTGGACTAGTTGTTATAAAACCAGGTTTTTAATCTTCGATTCACTATTTAATAGTGCAGTGAATTTAAGGATGTCATTTTATCTTCTGAATCTCAGCGTCCTTACACCCCTTACAGCCTATGAGGAGGAGTCTTTATATAGTTTTTTTATAAACTGTAAAATGTCATAAATTCAAGAATTTGTTACAATACATTAAAATTCTTTTTTAAGAGTCTGGAAAGGAGAGTCTTCCAGAAAGCCCATGTGGGAGATTTAGGGTGAAACACCAGCACTGAATGTTCAGACACTAACGACGTTAAGCTGCACATTTTATTGCTAAATCTAAGAGAGGGATGAGATAGGAGGACAGTGGGAAGCAAGGAGGTATGAAGTATGGATATTTAGAGACTAATATAAGTTGTTTTCTGGATGAGTCTGAGAAAGTTAATAACTTCTTGTGGGAGAAGGAAAGCTAAAGGCGATTCAGAAAGGAGCAAAATTGCAATAATACAGTTAAATTGTGAAAAATTATCAGAATCACCTGTAAAAGCACATAGAGTTTCACCATATATTTTTCTTTTTTAAAACAGCATGTTCTAGCTAGTTGCTATTAGCAATCAGTTGATGAACACTCTCATGTTTCATGCATGTAACAGCTGACACCATGTCTAGTACATGTGGCATTAGCTTAGCAGTTAGAAAGTTCTCTCCGACCTTTGTTGCATGTCAGTGAAGAAGTGGCCATCTTTCTACAGGGAGCTCTGTCTCCTCCAGTGATAAGCAGGATGTTGATGCATTTACCTCCTTTCCATCTCAGAAAGATGCTCTGTGGATTAGTGAGGCCACGTCTGTAAAGTTCTTTGAACTTTTTACAAGAGGAGCTATACACAGATGTACTGGCATGAGATGCACTATCATCATTTCTTTTATACATGAGAGAAACAATAAGGAAAAAAAAACCCTCAAAGGCAGTCCCAAATTTTTAAAATGGATGGGTAGGGGTGTCAAAAGTTATAAGAGGAAAGCACCGAATACAAACTAATTCTTGCATTCTATATTCTACAGATTCTCAGAAAGGCCCTTCTTTGGGTTCTCCAGAGTTTTACCAATAATAGCCATGTTTGTTTTTTTTTTTTTTTTATTCCTTTGCAAAGGTGGTAAAGAGTGAAAATCAGGTGATATATGCTAAATACATTCCTGTTGTAAGTGTATGGAAGCAATTAACAAAGTTGCCCCTCTCAGTGCCATGTTGAGGCAAGTACTTTAACTTATGTGGTCTTTCCACTTTTGGTTACTTAAAAAGTGCTGGAAAATAGCTTTTAGAAAGTAATTTGTGTGTGTGTGTGTGAAGAAGTATAACAAAAAAGAGAAAATTTAAATATCTGGTAAACATATGAAAAAGTATTCACCATCATTCCTAATCAGGAAAATGCTTGATCCTGTTATAGAGTCTCCATATTTGGTAAAACTGGAAAGTCTGATACTAGCAAGTGTTGACTGGGATGTGGAACAACAGGAAACCTCATATACTTCTCGTACATCTACTCTGTCATATAATTTCTCACTATTTAGTAAAGTTAAAGATATACATAACTCAGGATGCTCCTAGGACTATTCCCCACAGAAAGGTATGCTTATGTGCATCAAGATACACATACATGAATGTTTGTAATATCTTTATTTATAATAGTTCCAAACTGTAAGCTTCCCAGTTGCATAACAAGATTAGAAAAATGAATTGTGGTTCCTTTACATAATAGAACACTATGCAGTCATGAAAATATATAATACATGGTTACATATAATATTGATGAATCTTATAATACTATATAAACGAAGTATGACACAAGAGTACTCAGGATGAGTCTATTTATATAAAATACAAAAATAAACCAAATTGTACCTATTGTTCTCAGATGCATACATAGCTGGTAAACTATAAAGAAAAATAGGAAAAGAAAAAAGATAATGTTACCTCTTTGGAGAGGAAGAAACAGGGTGCTTCTGGGAAATGATTATTATGTTTTGTGTGCTTTTCTAAATGTTTGTGTGTGGGCTTTACATTAACTTTACCCAAAGAATTTGGTCTTTGTTCTCAGTTTCTGAGAGATAACCTCTAAAACCTCGGAATTTCCCCAGGAATTGTAGTGTCTTTGATGAGGCCTCCAGACTACACCTGAGGGTTTATGCTGATAAGGTGACTCAGGTGAAGGCTGACCAAGCCAGAAAGACTATCTTGTGACCTCAGGGGAGGTAGGCTGATTCAACAATTATGCCTATGTAATGAAGTCTCAATAAAAGCTCTAGATATGGAAGTTTTATGGACTTCCTGGTTGGTGAAAGACACTGATGCATGTGGAAGGGAGCATGTCCTTTGGACAAGGAAGCTCTGCCAGGGGAACCCTTCCAGACTTCACCCTATGTGTCTCTTCGTTTCTATCTTTTTGGCTATAATAAAATTGTAATTTTAAGTATAGGGATTTCCATGAGTTCTGTGAGTCATTCTAACAAATTATTGAACCCAAGAGAGTAATGGGAACCTGCAGGTCAGAACTAAGCAGGGCTGGGAACCCTTGAGCTTACATCTGGTATCCTGAGGGGAATAGGGGGAAATCCAAATTTGCAGCCAGCAGGTCAGAAGTGAGGATGTCATGGAGACTCTCAAGCTTTCATCTGGCATCTGGGGTCTTGGGTCAACTGGGCAGTCTAGAGGACTGTGTCCTTGAACTGGTGAGGTCTGACCCAGCTCCAGGTGGCTTGGATCAGAGAAAGAAGTGCTACATGTGCAGCTGGTGTCAGAGACATGGCAGAGAAGTAAAAAGTGGGGATGTGAGATCTCTCCATACACTGTTACAGTTCACAACTTTAAAAATTTACAAAGAGATCACTTTACAAAGCATAGAATGATGAATTATGTGGAACCTCTTCTATTTCGTCTACACAACTGCTGATGAAGATCACCTGGTGGGTATTATAGATGTTTAGCATGAAGAGTTTCCTTACATGTATTTATGGGGAGAAAACACGAAGTCCAAAAAGGAAGACATTAGCAAGAGAGAACTCAGTGCTTTCCACCCCCCAAAAACGCCAAGCAAGTCTGGTTTAATTGAAATTGATGGCAGAGACAACAGAGCACACTTAATTGAATTTTAATCTTAATAATCTCTAAGCCATGTTTGAAACATAAACAGACATGCGGGAGTTCTTCAAGATGTTGGACATGAATCTATTTTCATAATTCAAAAGCATACTTTGCTTATGAATCTCTTTTTAACAAGCTTTGGCTAAGAACTCTTTTTATCCAGATGTTTGGTATTGTATAGACACAGACTCCATCTCTGCATATGATTGAAAACATAGCTATGAGTATATTTATTTTGCAAAATGGTAAGAAGACAGAACTGAAATAGCTTGTCTATGGGTTTATATAATGATGAGTACTTAGTCTCATAAACTCCTCAGACAGCATCTAATCATCTAAAGGAGATTCTCTTACTACTTTTCAAACCTAAAAACATTTTCTATTCCTGAGAGCTAATGGCTGCTAACCAAAAGGTCGGCAGTTTGAATCCACCAGCTGCTCCTTGGAAAACCTATGGGGCAATTCTACTCTGTCCAAAAGGTCGTTATGAGTCAAAACCAACTCAACAATACCCAAGAATGACCATAACAACAAAGACATTATTAATAGGCCAGTTAGTAAAATTTGGTAGAGCAGAAAGCCTCCCAAATCATGGACATGGAAAATTATTCTGTACATTTACAGTTTCATTTGAAATTCCTGTTTAAGCAATTTTTAGCAGGCAAGATAGTACCACCAGAATGCTCCTTAGAAGCAAGGATGGCAAGGCTGTGTCCTACATACTTTGGTCATGTTGTCAGGAAGGATCAGTCCCTGGAGAAGGACATCATGCTTGGCAAAGTACAGGCTCAGCGGAAAAGAGGAAGATCCTCAACGAGGTCAATTGATACAGTGGCTGCAACAATGGGCTCAAGCATAACAATGATTGTAAGGATGGCACAAGACTGGGCAGCGTTTCGTTCTGTTGTGCATAGGGTCACTATGAGTCAGAACCGAGTCTACGGCACCTAACAACAAGATAATGTGAGGATTAAGAGCTGGGTCTTTGAAGTTACACCTAGATATCAATCTTAGCTCTACCATTCATTAGTTTTTACCACCACTCAACTGCCATTGAGTCAACTCCAACTCATGATGACTCCCTATGCATCAGAGTAGAACTGTGCTCCACAGGTTTTGAATGGCTGATTTTTTGGAGTTAGATTGATAGGCATTTTTTCCAAGGCACTTCTGGGTGGACTCCAGACTCCAACCTTTTGGTTAGCAGCTGAGCATGTTAATCATTTGCACCACCCAGGAACTTGTCTTTAGACAAGTTATGTTACTTCTCTGTGCCTATCTGCTTCTTGGTGTTCTGATGAGACTGAAAATAAATAGCTCATGCAAAGAACTTAGCACAGTGCAAGCACATAGTGAGAACTCAACAAACGTTAGCTATCATCATCACCCTCTCCTAGACTCTTGCTGCTCTTTCCTCTAACTTGTCTTATTCCACTTTTGTCTCTATAAGGTGCTCTTCCATGCCCCCTTCCTCCTCAGCTGTGATTCCCCTGGTTTTCCAGTAAAACATGGTGAAACGACACATTTATCTTATCTCTCTGTTTCTGACCTCTCACTGAAATGATAGTAAAGGGATAAAAATACATAAATCCATAAAGGCATAGATGGTAGGAAAGAAGATATCAGCCAAAGGGAAAGTTCAATTTATTTTTAGAAGTCAGGATGTGGATAGAGGAACAGAAACTGCCTTAGCAAAATGGAGGAAATGACAGCCTAAGTGATTACTGAGGGTAGATTCCAAGAGAAAGTGAACAAATATGGTTTTCAGAATTCAGAAAGGCTTAGTGCTTAGAAGCATCATACACTGAAGAAGGAGGGACTTTAGTGTGGAGCTGATAGTATATTAAAATTATATCGAGCCTTTTCACCCCCAGATAACTACTTGCCTCCTCTGCTGGAGGTAGAAGCTTTCTTTTCTAGAGAAAATAATCTAGAGAGACTTCAAACTGAGGACATTGTTCACAAAGGTAAATCCTGAGATTGAAAAACAGGAGTGTTAAGTGAAAGTTCTGTAGAATTCTCAGTAAGATGCCTATTCTCCTTATATGCAATGCTCACAGAACACCAGCAGTCAGGTTATGTCTTCCACGCAGGAATTGGGGAATCTTGTGATGCTGACTTTGGGGAGTTTCCCAAAGAATAGGCAAATTGAACAGCCACTGACGCCACAGTGAAATCTTGCAGTTGGCAAGCCCTAGCCGTGTTTACAGGGGGGCATCTTGGTTCAGTGGTAGAATTCTCATCTTCCATATGGGAGACTGGATTTGATTCCCAAGCAATACACCTAATGTGCGGCCACCACCCATCTGTTAGTGAAAGCTTGAGTGTTGCTATGATGCTGAACAGGTTTCAGCAGAGCTTTCAGACTAAGATGGACTAGGAAGAAAGGCCTGGTGATTTACTTCTGAAAGTCTGCCTGTGAAAACTCTACGGATTACTATAGTCCGAAACCTATCCTAGGGATGGTGCAGGACTGGACAGCATTTCATTCTGTTGTGCGTCCGGTCGCCATGTTTAGGAGGAGCGGGCAACTCGATGGCAGCTAATAGCAATAACAACAATATCCACCTCAACAGAGCTTTTGATGGTGTATTTAGTGTTTTTTAGCATTGTTGCTGTTGCTTTAAAGTGTCTCTCTTTTAAAGAAGAATGAGGAAACTCTCCAGAATAGAGATTAGAATAACCAGACCACATCAAGTGAACAAAGAAATCCACCGGAAACAGAGGGACAGAGAAAAACCTCAAAAGAATTATAAGTACCCTTAGAAGGATAACACATTCCTAATAAAAAAAGAGATGCTACTACAAAGGAATCATCAGAAAACAAGAGTGCTGAAATAAAATTTTTTTTTTAAATGCGACCAAAATAACAGTTTTAATAGGAATGCTGGAAGAGAAGCTTCAAGAAATTTTCTAGAATGTAGAACAACAAATACAGCAGCAAAAACTCAAAGAGATGAAAAATGGGAAGAAAAAATTGAGAAAATTAAGAATCTAATCTAGGAAGTTCATCATTTGACTAACAGGAGTCCCAGAAAGAGAAAATGAAAGGAATATAATTTATCAAAGACCCAATAAAAGAAAAACTCCCAGAAATGAAGGACCCATATCTCTGGAGTAAAAAAGTCCAGGGTGTGCCCAGGACAATGGATGACGCACCCAAAAAAAGCACCAGACCAGGACAATTGATCATGAAATGTTGGATGCTAAAGAGAAATTTTAAAGAGAAATTCATAGCATTTTTATGCAAATAATGCATGGCTTCTGCATATGTTTGCAGGCCATACCTGCCTCCACACCCCAACACTATCACACCAATCCTCTTTTACATGTTACTGTAAAAACATAGCTCACTTACTAAAATACCTCTTAGGGGGAGGGTGCAGCTGGCAAACAAACACAGAGGGTGCGTGTTATTTGCATACAAATATGGCCTAAAAGTTCGTACAAAGAAAATAGGTGACAAAAGTTTCCAGAAAGAAAAACAGCTATCGAGATTTCATCAGTTCTAGAAAACAATGGAACGATGCCTATAAGATGCTGAGAAAATACAATTATTACCTAGATTCAAATGTAGTTAATCTGTGCCTGAGGTGACAGAGGGTTCAAAAAAGGACTGGTGGAGGCTGAGCAGTATATAGAAAAGACTCCTGAAAAAGAAATCTTAAACGCTAGGTTTCCCCCAAACTGTGCGATTAAATCCAGAGACACAGGCAAGAATTAGGGTTACTCTTGGCATCACCCTGAGACTCTCGAGTCCCTGAGAGCAAGGTTTTTTTGCTAACACCATTGAATCAGGGTATCAAGAGGATGACCAAAGTTATGAAGTCTGCCAGATTTTGTGATTCTGAAAAAAAAGTACAGGATTTTTTCATACGTCTGAAACCTCTGAAAAGATAGGTCAGTGGACAAAATACAGCAAGAAATCAAAGCCAAACACTCAGTCTGAGGTCGTTTTTACTTAGACCCTGCATATCACCAACAAATTTTGCAAATCATTAGAAAATAACTAAAGATGACCTTTTTTCTGTTAATGAATGACTCAGCATTAGATATCTTTCACGACAAAGTGGAGATGTATTTTCTTATTTTTACACTTAGTAAATTACAGAGGGAAATATTTATTAACAATTCCATAATTATGTGTCCTTAGATGATAATTTCTTACATAAAAGGAATGGAACAACAACAACAACAAAAATACACCTCCTTGGTATTCTAGTATTCTTTTACAAAGGGTCCAGTTTATCACAGTGTTTGATTCCCTCGCTTACACTAGGGCTATCGCTATATTAAATTGCTAAATGATAAACTTAGGTAATAGGGGAGCTACAGTTCTTTCAGAAGTAAGGTAATTAAATAGCTATGAGTGCCAGGGCGACTTTCTTTGAATATTTCTATTGTGCCCTCTGGCCACCTGATTAGCAGTCAGGCAGTAAGCTTGGGTAACTACTTTCTTCTGGTATCACTTTAAGTCTACCCTGGAGTTCTACTAGCATTAATTACCCTGACTTCTGGAAAAAGAAATGAAGAAACCCTTTTCTTAACTTTACTTTCATAACGTGCTGAACTATTTATAGCATTACCTTTGTTTTCTTTTTCTGATTCTCCAGACCATTTTGATAATTGGCTAAGACTGATAATAACAGATTAATAAGGATGAAATTTCTCTGTTTTCACCCTCTTTAAAGGGTCGCTATGAGTCGGAATCGACTCCACAGCACTGGGTTCTAACATTTTAAGGACTAAGGTGCAGCTGACCCAAGCCATGGTGTTTTCAATCACCTCATACGCATATGAAAGCTGGACAATGAATAAGGAACATAAAAAAAGAATTGATGTCTTTGAATTATGGTGTTAGCTAAGAATATTGAATATACCATGGACTGCCAAAGAAAGAACAAATCTGTCTTGGAAGAAGTACAGCCAGAATGCTCATTAGAAGCAAGGATGATGAGACTTCGTCTGACGTATTTTGGACGTGTTATCAGGAGGAACCAGTGCCTGGAGAAGGACATTATGTTGGTAAAATAGAGGGTCAGCAAAAATGAGGAAGACCTTTGATGAGATGGATTGACACAGTGGTTGCAACCATGGGCTCAAGGATGACGGCTATGAGGGTGGCACAGGACTGGGCAGTGTTTTGTTCTATTGTACATAGGGTTGCTATGAGTCAGAACTGAGTCAACAGCAACTAACAACTACAACAAGTATGAAATAATAATGATAAAACCTGTTGCTACCGAGTCAATTCTGACTCATAGCGATCCTTTAGGACAGGGTAGAACTGCCCCATACGGTTTCGAAGGAGCACCTGGTGGATTTGAACTGCCAACCTTTGAGTCATCAGCCGTAGCTCTTAACCACTGAGCCACCAGGGCTCCAATAATGATAAATAATCCTAATTGAAATAAGGAGATTTTCCAGGAAAAAAAAAAAACAGAATTTAGGCTAAGCTGCTGAGTAGGCTCTTTCAGGGGTTCTCAACTCGCCCCTGATGAAGAGATATTGCTTTCTATTTCCCTCAAGTGTTCTTTATTCATTTCACAAATATTACTTAACTGTGTGTGCCATGTACAAAGCATTGAGTTGGTTTTTTCCTTCGTGATGGAGAAGGCAGAAGCTACGTGGGGTGTCAGTAGTAGGGGCACCTATGGAAGAAGTTTCCGCACAAGAGGGGGTGGTGAAAGTAAGGATGAGGGAATAAGTTGTGAATAAAAGAGGGCCATGGTGATGGTTAATTTAATAATTAGTAGAAGGGGACTTATTTTTAGGCCTGCTTCCCTGTCCCCTGGCAGTCCTCTTGAGCTATAAACAGATATAACTAGCTTACCAACCAGGTAATAAGACTCAAAAATGAACTCGCTAGCTATGATCAATCTGTCAGTGAGACTCAGAGACAATGAGATGACACTATCTCATCCAGGAACAGGACTGTACCTCTAGTAAGCACTGGTTGGTATAAATGCCCAGCTTTCATTTCCCCTTTATTTTGAAAACAATATCCTGATTTCCTTTAGGGAACCCCTCTCCCCACTTTCCCAACCACTGTCAGGTGGGATCACTGTGACTGGTTAAGGAGAAGGTATATTGTCTTAGTTGTGCGGGAGCTACTAGAAAGATGTTGTCTTTTTCTGTTGGATGCAAACCAGGAGGATAGAGTGCTAGAATTCTGACACTGCTGCTGTTCCCAAGTGGATGGAACCTGAGAATGGAGCCAAAGGAGAGCAAACCCAAAAGTGGAAAGAGTTCTGATACAGGACCACTGACTAAATCCCCCACAAAGAGTCCTAACTGGTGGTATCCAAAGCCTACCTAAAACCTCCTGGGGAAGCGTTGGAGAGATGTACTCCAGGAGGATGTTTTAGGAAGTGTTTAAACCAGGTACAAGAACTGCTGGAGGGTATGTGATACTCTTCACTATTATACTGCACAATGTCAGCTTTTGCTCTTTAAATTCTCTGAGAATTCTCAAGGCAATGGAAGAAAGAGTTGGTTAACAACAAAGGGAAACTTTGGATAAATGTTAAGTTGAAACTTCAGAATAGTTTTCTTTTTTTTTTTAAAGAAATTTTTCTTTTTCTGAAAGTTGGTATACCAAAACCAAACCAAACCCACCGCCGCTGAGTTAATTCCAACTCCTAGCAACCTTATAGGACAGAGTAGAACTGCCCGGCTGGGTTTGCAAGGCTGTAAATCTTTATGGAAGCAGATTGTCACATCTTTCCCCTGTGGAACGGCTGGTGGGTTCAAACCACTGACCTTCTGGTTAGCAGCTGAGTGCTTTAACTGCTGTGCCACGAGGGCTCCTTGGAAGTTGACACAGAACTGGCACTATTAACATATGCACACCAGTGAGTGAAATCAACCAAAGAGTAAAGCATTTAGATATGTGAAAACTGAAGCACTTCTTTGATGGTGAAAGAAACACAACTTTGCAAGATTATCTGGGTTATGTATTTTGACTGGTAACCCATTAGGTCAGCAATTTTATTTAAACTACAGCAACACTGGTCTTCCTGAAAATAGTCCCTGTGCTCTAGAAAAGTACAAAGTGAAGTTTCAGACTAACACCTGCAGGGCTGTAATATACTTTACAGCTCCCTAGTTTTCACCAATATCCTATCCCGCCGAGCGCCTCCACTCTCTAAACACGCATACAAACAAATCACAGCGAAGCATACTCACTGAAGAAACTGTAACTTGCAAGTTATAATCTGAGAAAGAAAATCATCGAGGCAAAACTGAAAAACAGAATCATAGACTTATCTTTGATGATACCTTTTTTATTAAATCCTCTTCCCGTACATCAGGCGCAGAAGCCACCTATGTGCCCTAACGTGGCTCCTTTTCAGGCTTTGCCTGTTTGTTTTAAAGGCAGAAAGAGAAGAATCTGTTTAAAAAGCAAACACACTGGTAAATGCTTACCAATAAAATCTTCCAGATGGGACTACTTTCAAGGAAGGTCAATTACAAGCCTCGTGTCTCTCCTTTTAATGATATCCTTTAATGATCTCCTTCCTCTTCCGGAAAATTAAATCACAAAAACAACTCGGGCGGAGAATGACCCAGTAATCCTCAAAATCACATTGCAATGACAGACAAAAAGATCAAAGCACAGCTGTACCGAGGAATAGGGGTTTCCTGCCTATTACAACATGTGAACTTGTTACTTACCTAAGATCAAAAGTACATTTAGCTCTCAAGTTCCCAAGTTCCAGTACTTTTTAAAATTCTGTAGTTTCCCCAAATCTTCCCTTTCTCCAGTTCCTACTAAACACTGGCAATTCTTCACATATTGTGGCTGTGTTTTCATATAATCAAGAGTTATTTAATTCATCTTAGAAATTTGGTGAATTATGTTGAATCTCCAATAGCGCTAATAAGTCCTCAAGCTAATTATTAAGTTACTGTCTCCCATACTGCAAAGATAGAACCTAGGGATGGAAAACGGACCACAGATGGGTGATATAAAGATAACCTGATACCATATGTATTAGTTAGAAATTGAACTAGGTGTCAAGTAGTGGCTTCAGTAAGAGAGAGGTTTATTTTAATCTCATGTTAAGAAAATCCAGAGACAGGCCAAGGCTGGAATGAAAACACTGCATTCACAGGGATCTAGGTTCCTATTATCTTCGTGCTCCACAATCCTTAACATACTCCCTTCCATTCTCAAAACCATTCAGGTTGCAAGATGAGATGATCCAGCCATACTATGAACATTCTCAGGTCAGCACAACAGGAGGAGAAGCAAGAGAAAAAAAAAGGGGGGGGGGCTTTGATGCGAGGCCTCCCTCTGCGTGTATTACTTTGGCTCTACCTATCTAAAAGAGAGGCTGGGAAACGCAGTCTTTTGGCTGGGCGGATGCCACATAATATAATTAAGGTTCATTTACTAACCCATACTGGTTACTAAGGAGCCCTGGTGGTGCAGTGGTTAAGCACTCAAACCCGCCGGTGTGCTCCACAAGAGAAAGAGAAAGGTAATCTGCTTCCGTGAAGATCATAGCCTTGGAAACCCTGGGGGCAGTTCTACTCTGTCCCAGAGGGCCACTATGAGTCAGAATTGACTTAAAGACAACGGGTTTGAGTTTTTTTGGTATGGGTTACTAAATGAGCAAATCTATTAAGGATACTGGTCAGCATTATCAGCCTTTGCCACACCTTAGACTCACTGATGTCTCAATAGTGGATGGCATTTGGTCTAATCCCTTGCTTACAGATGGAGAAACTAAGGCCAGAGAGCCTAAGAAGTGTTTTCCAAACTACAAAGCTGGTTAGCCAAAAACACAGGAGAATCCAAGCCCCTGGTCTATGAGCAAAGATCCGGCCCTTTACTGATAAAGCAAACTACTCTAATCAGGTCAGCCTAGGAAATTCAGGTAACCAACGTGAATTATAACACATTTTACTACCTGGGTCAGACCCCATGACTCACACTTCAGGCTTTACGGTCAGAACTGTTCACAAGCTGTAACATCCACCCTTTTTGGTTATAAAGTGAAAATCACCATATTTACCACAAGTCATGTACGTGTTTACAGGGCCACTGAATTATTGACAAAACAAGAGATGTGCCTTATAATGTGATGGTATGAGTGACTGTTTGTAGGACAGCAGAATGTTCCAAACTCATGGGCAAAAATAGGTACTTAAACTTCATGAGTGGACTCTAGGTCTTTTATGGTACTAGCTTTTTAAAAAACACACACATAAAACACATCATTATGGTGTCACTTGAAATTGGCATTCTCAAAATAGCTTCACCATTATACAAAGGAGGCTTGAATGTTATGAAGGTTTTTTTTTTTTTCTTTTAAGCCATTGCTCTTACCTCTTCTTTGACTGAGGTCTTTACTTCTTCAGACTCTCCTCCCAGCAGCATTCTCAACCAACCAGTCTACCACCATAACTCCTACACTGCATGGTTTCTTCAACACTTTGAACTACACTATCAGGCCCCTGCTCTCATGTTATCTGTGTTTCAAGATTCTTAAGGACAGAACCTGTATCTTCTTTATTTTCCATAACACTCAGCATAAGGTAAAGATTCCAGTTTTCTTCCACAATGTCATGCTTGGAACATTTCAGTACTCTCCAAACTGGTCTTGTTCTCTGCTTCCTGTGGTTCCACCATTCCTCTTGTCCCATCCTTACAACCCATCCCACTTAGATTCTCAGAGTGATTTCTCAAAAATGCAGAACATAGTAAACCACATTTACACATATTTGGTGGTATACTACTGTCTGCAAATATCATTTTTTTAAAAAGCTGATCCCAACCTGATTCACATCTAGTCTAACCCCTTACCATTTTCTCCATCCTCATCCGACATACTATATATATAAGCCACTTAGAAATATTTACTTCTTTTTTCACCTATGTGTGACTCTGCCTAAAATGCCTTTCCTTTTGTTTACGGAGACTCTAAATGGCCTCCAAAGTGTACATCAATTATCTGTAAAATTCTGTGTTATGTATATCCAGAATTTTCTAGAGAACAAGGAAGCTTGGACAACAAATTTGAACATAACTCTAAAGGTATGTCCATTATCACACCTGTTCTATTGAATTTGGCAAACTCCATGAGTGCAGAAATTGGGTTTATTCTATTTCTAGCGAGTCCCACATTCTGACACATAATAGATACTCAATAATTTACTGAATGAATGAATAGGTCTCCCTAACTAGACTTGAGGAGACTCTGGGTGGTACAAATGGTTAAGTGTTAGACTTCTAGCCAAAAAGTTGGCGGTTCCAACCTACCCAGAGGTACCTTGAAAGACAGGCCTGGTGGTCTGCTTCTGAAAGGTCACAGCCTTGAAAACCCTATAGAGCAGTCCTACTTTGGACACATGGGGTCACCATGAATTGGAATCAACTTGATTAGCAACTAAAAACAATAACTAGATTTGAATAATTTGGGGGGGAGTATAGATCTTGCCTAGTTGATTCTATACCCACAGAGGCTAGCAAAACATTGACATAGAGTAGATGCTCAAAAAATGCTAAAAATGATACAAAACCATATTCAAAACAAAAATAGTTGCTGAGTCAATAAAGTAGCAAGTGCATGACCAAGATCACTTAACTCACCGATATGAGATTAAAATATTGTCTTATTTCTTTTGTTTTTCTGGTTAGTCACTGGTATCCAGAGCTGCCCTCTCAGCTGGAATTTCAATTTCCCCTCCTTTCAAATGACCCAAGAACTTCAGGGGCTATTTGGTCTAACGCAGAGCCTTGCTAAAAGTAGAGCCTTGCTTCCAAGCTTCAGATGGGGAAAGGTTGGCCAATTAGCATCAGGTTTTTGCCATAGCTCGGTGGTGTCCCAGTTGAACGCTAGTCCTGTGTAGTCATATGTCCTTGCTCGTCCAGGTGTCCACAGGCTTCGAGACTGCCCCAGCCTAGGACTCCAAGAATGCTGTGCTGGTTTCACACTCACTTATTTAGACAAAATCAGCCCTTACTCAGTAACCATAGGCCCTGGTCTTCAGCAAGCAGCTCAGACCCCTAATAAATAGTGACCTATGGCTGACTTTGTCATCTAATTGAAATTTATAGTTATTATATAAACCCTTAATAAATTAGTCCTTTTTAAGGCCTATTGCATTGGGATCCTTTACTGACAATAGACCTTAACTGTACCCACCTTCATCCACTTTAATGGGTTTCTCCTTTCTCTCAATAAACCCCTGAAATTTTTATGTAATTTGGTCCAACCCCTCCTCAAATTTTACCATGAGGAAAGGCAGCTTTTAATAAAAAGAGGGCAATCTTATGACACCCTTTCTCCAGGGAAAGAGATGCCTACAGCCCGTACATTTACATGACTAAGGGAGACCACTTAGTTTTTTTTTTCCTCTCAAATTAATATCTGAACCCCAATGAGGATTTCCTCTAACAGTGGCAAATAGAAATTTAGAATTTCTGCCTCACCAGTTACCCTCTTACATATGCATGAAGATCCTTATTGAAATTAACAGAATCACTTTTTCAAAGTCTTTTTTCTTATGGACAGTAATTTATGATCACAAAGACAAGGTAGGATTAGGACAATGTAGAAAACTTTGTCCTAATTGTCCTTTCCTGACTGACTAAGGAAACAATCTGATAATCAACTAGAAAAAAATAGTGCACATGTCCCCACCAGTCCAATAAGGCAAAAAAAAAGATACATTCCACGGCAAAAATTTGCCATTGCAGGGTCACAGTTGAGCAGGAGAGGACGAATATAATAACTATAAATTTCAATTAGATGACAAAGTCAGCCATAGGTCATTGTTTCAGCAGTGACTTTTCCACTAAGAACTGAGAAAAAGAGGCTTAAAATTCATCTTGTGTTTGCTTAAAGATACCTGGCAATCCTTCCTTCCAATGTGTCCATTTAGCTGAACTTTATATAATACAGTGAAACCTGTGAGATCCAGAACTTGACAAGACTGCCTTGTTTTTTTGGGTCTTGCAAGTTTTCCACCTTCGACAGGGTGCAGTGCTAACATTTTTCTATTGCTCATTTCAGTGGAAAATGCAGCATTTGAGTTTTCCTTCTCTGACAGGTTTCCGCCTTACGCAGCTTCTGGCTTTTGCAGGTTTTACTGTATAATCCAGGGGAAAGCACCTCAAACTGAGGCTTTATTTACGGAACTGCAGTGATTCTAAAACTGTACATTCTTTTCCCACATTTAATACCTTTCATGTCCAGGTATGCCTTACTATCAATGCCATCTTGGATTTGCTGGAGTAAAGTAATCAAATACTTTTAATTAAATCAAATACATTTAAAATGTAAAATGGGCAATCTAGAAATTGGCCAAACTTCCAGATTCCACTCCAGAATCAGGAAGTGAGTGTATTAGCACATTAAAGCTAACAGACAGACAACAGTGACAATCCTTCAAAGGGAAAAAGACCTCAGTGAAGGAGACAGTGTAGTCCTGTGATTCTCAAAGGGAATCCCCACTCTGTAGTCCATTAACGTCAGCATCACCTGAGAACTTGTTAGAAATGTAAAATTCTCAGGGCCCACCCCAGATATATTGAATTCAAACTCTTGGTGTGGAGGGCCCTACAAACTGTGATTTAACAAATGCTTTCCCCCTGGCATGAGTCTGCAGACCACTGGTACAGTAGCTAGACAGTAGAGACAGTTGATGAGTGCCTGTTCGGCATATCTAGGGGAGGGGAGAAAGATTCTCAAGACCCCAGTGTGGGGAAGCACTCCTTTAAAGCCCCACAGTTCCTGGGTTCTGGTTCCATATGTCCGAACAGTTTCTGATTAGAAAATATGCTTCCCAGGTAGCTGGATTTCAAGGCTAGAATGAGCTGATTATGCCAATATGGTATCCTGTCTACTTGGCTGTAACAGTTTTCAGTGTAAATTACTAAATTAGCATTCTTGCTTTTGCATTAAGTTCATGACTTCTAAATGTTAGTAATAACATCCAACCAAGCTGAGCTCTGAGAAAAAATTTCTGAACCTAGGAATCTGAAGGTCAGTCCCTGAAATGAAGACTCTGCCCAGAAGGGTCCATTACATACCCAAGCCATTTAAACAGCCCATCTACCAGGTCAAGAGGAGCGGTGGATTAGGACAATTAGGCCAAGATTGCAAACTGGCAGTGCTCTAGCCAGATCTGGCCCACAGATGTGGTTTGTTTGGCCCACACACATTGTTTAAAAGTTGGGAAATTTCACATAAAATTATGGGTTTCTTCCTGTCTTAAAAAAAGCTAAAGACTTGACAATACGGAGCCCACATCCTGACATTTCAACCACAGTCTGGAGCTAAAGAAAGGTTGCCTCCCTTTAGACAGGATGTTCCTTCCCATTTACCACAGTCCCTACCACTCCTTATTGTCTTATAGCTGGCATGCTTCTCCCTTTATATTATCCGCCTGGCCCTTGAACGCATTTGGTTGAAGGACCACTATCTAGATAAATTCAGGGGGAAAACATTTCCATGAAATAGATAACTGAGGTGATTTGAATCAAAATAAATTACTCAGAAACTAACTTTATTTTGTACCTTTACAGCGATTTGCATGTATATGTGAGCAGGGGTGCGGCAGTTATTTTTAAGAGACATAGTAGTGAGGGCAAAGGTCATCGTGGTAGAGTAGAAAAAGTACCAGATCTAGATTTGGATCTGCTACTTACTAAGTGTAAAGCTATCCTTTAGCCTATATGGGAATGATAATACCTACCACGCACAAGGCTTATTACAATGATTAAATTAGGTAATAGATATTCAAATTGCTGGCATGCCAAATAAACCCTCAAAAATGCTTGAATTAAAATCTGGATGTGTTTTTCAAACTGAACTTTATTTTAGAAGAAATTATACCTAATAGGGATAAATTTGAAAAAAAATACAGAATTGATTTTTCAAAAGCCTTATATGAGGATGAAGTAAAGACATTAACAGTTCTTGACTATAAACTCTGAACCAAGTACCAGGCTGGATGCTTTATATACATTGTCACGAAACCCTTACAGCAATATTATGAGTTAGTATTATCCCTCTTTTACATATTTGAAAACTGAAGCTCAAAAAGTTTAGGTAATTTACCCAAAGTCACATAGCAAGTGTTGATAACCAGACTTTGCATCGGATTACTTTAGTCTGTCTCAAGTTAGCCTGATTATAAGAATCACCTGGGCTGCTAGTTTAAAACACAAGTTCTTTTACTCATCCCAGGGTTACCAAATCAGAATATAAGCGGAATAACCTTGGAATATGCATATTTTATAAGATCAAACAAACAAAAACCTGTTGCCATGGAGATAATTCCAACTCCTAGCAACCCTATAGAACAAAGTAGAACTACCCCATAGGGTTTCCAAGGAACAGAGCTGGTAGATTTGAACTGCCAGCCTTTTGATTACCAGTGGAGCTCTTCACCACTGTACCACCAGGGCTCCAGATGAGAGCCCTAGGTAATCCTTAATAACAGAAATACTGCTTGAGAAAGTGGACGAAGAGTTAAAGGAAACACAGAAAGAACTGCCTGGATTATACGCAACAGAAAGAGGGAAGAAAGGAAGGAAGGAAAGAAAGGAGGGAGGGAAGAAGGAGAGAATGGAGGGAAGAAGGGAAGGAAAGAAGGAAAAAAGGGGGAGAAGGAGGGAAGGGAGGGAGGGAAGGAAGGAAGGATGGGAGGGAGGGAGGGAGGGAGGAAGGGAGGGAGGGGGAGGGAGGGAGGAAGGAGAGGAAAAAAAGAAAAAGAATTCTGGAACATACAGGTTTATGCCATTTGAAGGATTATGGGAATGCATGTCATAGATGGATGCCTTCTTCCCAACTACACCCAGCCTGTTTAATGCAAACACAAGAAGTCAGCCAACAGGAAACTCAGCTTGCCACTGCAGAGGAGTAAAGTACTTTGAACTACAGGCATCTCGTACACCCAAATTACATACTGTGATACACATAGTATTTGAGCTGATCCACAATACAGAAGCCAGTTATGCTTGGCACATACTTCTATCCTGCTGTCCAAATCGCCATCCCTCACATGTGGAACTGTGCCACATCAAATGCATCAAGTCATAAATTCCTCAAACCCTTAGAGATGAAAGTCAAACGCTGGAGAAAAAGCCCATTTGGTACACACACCACACAGAAGAAAAAAGATGTGTTCTTAAGGTACTGCTGGCTCTTTCATGTGAAGCTGGAAAGTAAAATTTGGCCTTAGGGATTTTTCAGAGTGTAAACTGAGTTTTTTCGATGTAATTCAACATAACCGTGACATTTTCAAATTTCAGTAATTAAGTTATTTAATTTATAGTATTCTTCCTAAAATAATTTTTTATCCTCTCTCCCTAATCGTTTTAAGCACAGTGGATAACATGGGCACGAACGAAAACAAACAGTAGAGGCTGTAGGTGCCATAAAATTCTATTGGGAATAACAGAAACTATTCATAAATCCCAGATGATAATGTTATTTAATAATCGGATCAATTAATTGACCCCCTCACTACCCCTTACTGGTTGCAAATCCTGGAATTAAGAGAAGACCTAATCAAAACTGAGTTAAGGAAGATTTAATCAAAAATAGAAATCCAACAATAATTGTAATGGTATTATTTAAAAAAAAAAAAAAAACAACACCACATTGGCATCGAGTCAATTCTGACTCATATAGCGGCCCTACAGGACAGAGTAGAACTGCCCCCCACAGGGTTTCCAAGGAGCGCCTGGTGAATTCAAACTGCCAACCTTTTGGTTAGCAGCTGTAGCTCTTCACCACTCTGCCACCAGGGTTTCCAATGGTATTACAGAGAACTAAGAAACACAAATCCTGAAAAATCTCAATTGAAAATCAGGCAAGAGAGCATTAGATGCACTGTTCCCGTGCTTCTAACACATTAATGCCCTTAGTGAAAATGCAGGTTCTGATTTAGTAGGTCTGGGGTGTGGGTGCTAAGATTCTGCATTCCTAACAAGCTTCCAGGTGCGGCCCATGCTGCCGGTCCATGGAGCACACTCTGAGTAACAAGGTATTAATCAACCAATTTGAGAAAGCTCACATTGGCGAAGTTGCCTGAGACATGATGATCTCCTGTAGGAGATTTTATGATGCAAAGTTAGTATTACCTGGAAGTAAAATGCAAAGATGAAAGAAAGATTGAAGCATTTATGTAAATGTGCAATTTCCTTAGTTGAAATTGGTTACACATGTACAGAAAGGTAATTTTATTTTTGGATTAATAGGAGAGAAATTCTACAGGGTAAGCAGATTTACAGTTGATATAAAACTGGAGTTTCTAAACAGGGCTTTGAGCCGGTTCAACCCTCTGCTGAGAATTTGCCTTACCACCTCAGATATACTGAATCAGAATCTACATATTAATTAGAGCCCCAGGTGTACATAAGAATCACCTGGGGATCTTGTTGTTTGTTAGGTGCCATCGAGTCAGTTCCGACTCATCCGTCGAGTCGGTTCCAACTCATCCGGATCCTATGCACAACAGAACAAAACACCGCCCGGTCCTGAGCCATCCTTACAATCATTGTTATGCTTGAGCTCATTGTTGCAGCCACTGCATCAATCCTCCTCTTTGGGGTCTTCCTCTTTTCTGCTGACTCTGTACTTTGCCAAGCATGGTGTCCTTCTCTAGGTACCGATCCCTCCTAACAACATGTCCAAAGTATGTAAGACGCAGTCTCCCCATCCCTGCTTCTAAGGAGCATTCTGGTTGTGCTTCTTCCAAGACAGATTTGTTCGTTCTTTTGGCAATCCATGGTATATTCAATATTCTTTGCCAACACCAAAATTCAAAGGCAGCAATTCTTGGGTCTTCCTTATTCATTGTCCAGCTTTTACATGCATACGATGTGATTGAAAATACCATGGCTTGGGTCAGGCGCATCTTAGTTTTCAAGGTGACATTTCTGCTTTTCAACACTTTAAAGAGGTCCTTTGCAGCAGATTTACCTAATGCAATGCGTCATTTGATTTCTTGACTGCTGCTTCCATGGATGTTGACTGTGAGTCCAAGTAAAATGAAATCCTTGACAAATATCTGGGGTAGAAATGCAAATTCTCAGCAGGGGGTCGAACCAGAACAAACACGTTCGAAGACCTGTTTTTAAACTTTTAAAAATCTGATGAATATTCTGGATTATCTCCCCAGAAAAATGTAGATATGAACACATACACAAATTTTTGGATACAATTGCTGAACTTCCTTTTGAAAGGCAATGAACCACCTGGGGTTCACAGATCACAATTTAAGACTACTAATGTATTTTTTTAACGTATGTAGTTGGTACAGGGGAAAAAATCAATATGATTATTTCCCTCTGCAGTTTTACGACGACTGACAGAGAGGACAACTTAAGAATCAATCTGTTTATGCATTGGACTGATGAGTACTATGGTGTAAAAACTGATGATTCCCCTAATCACTTCCATAAAATATATGCCGATTGAAATGTTTATTTTTCCAAAGTAAGACATTAAGCTTCTTTATGGTAAGTAGAAGGAAACCATCACATTAAGTTAAATATATACTGCTTTGGAAAAGCACACAACGAAGATCCAGGAATCATAAACGCTGTATAGTGAAAAAAAAAAAAAAAAGACCTGTTGCTATTGACTTGCTGCCAACCCACAGTGACCCTATAGGACAGAACAGAACTGCCCCATAGGGTGTCCAAGGAGCAGCTGGTAGATTTGAATTGCCGACCTTTAGGTTAGCAGCCTTTTAGTTAATAGCCAAACACAACCACTGCGCCACCAGGGCTCCACTGTATGGTAAAGGGGTTTCTAAAGATGAAAAGGGTAATTGTTTTAGACTGGTGTGCCATGTCATTTTTTTTCCCTCTAATAGTTTTGAACATCCCACCAGCTCTTTCCTTATACTCTTGAGAAATTATAAATGTTTAATTATCATTTAAAAATCTTAATGAACCCGTTTATTTATTTCAACAGACATTTACTGATCACCTAATCTTAGATAAGCAGCTTAAATCTAGAAGGGAAGTTATACTTCTGTGTGTGTGTGTGCCTGCATATGTATGCATGTGTATTTGCAAAAATACATATGAAGGCATAATATGAAATATACATATATAGTGCTCTGAGAGTGCTGAGAACGGAGTGGTTATTTCCAACATGAGATAAGGGAGGTAGTGTCAAGGAAACAGTCGCAGAAGTAGCCAAAGCATGGCAGAGGTGGGGTTGGAAGTACATGTAAGACCCAAGGAAAGTGCGATATTTTATTACATTGGCATACCCCCAATTAACCACCTTTCCAACAATTCTTGGCTTGCTGAATCTGGAGAGGAGAGGGCAAGGTGCAACAGTGAAATATCCCTCTTAGAGACTAGAAAATGAGCAAAATAAAATTGTCTACTAGGGTCCCAGGTTAAATTATTAAATCAATCCAGAGTTATGCAAAATCTTCTCCAAGAGACTCCCAAGCTGTACCCTGACGGTAACTGGTGGAGGGTATTAACATATCTGAAGGCAAAATGCTCATGCCCTTGAATCTGCTTAAACCAACAGAATGTGGCAAAGTTGGCCTGTGCCAGTTCAGGGCTTAGGCATCAAGGAAGCCTGGTTTGTGCGCTTTTGGGAGCCCTAAGCTGCCATGTAATGAAGTCTCACTACCTTGCTGGAGAGATCACATGGAGTCTCCGTATAAAGATAAAGATCCTGGGACTACATGAAGACAGACAGAAATTAGGCTGGCTCAGCTAACCCCAGTCTCCTGTCAACCCACCAACTAAGTGCAGCTACATGCGGGACTAACCATAAAATCAGCAGGACAGCTTGGCTGAGCCCAATGCAGAATGTAAATAAAAAAAAAAAATAGTGGTTTTTGAAGATAATTGCTTTTTTTTTTTTTTGGCATAGTTTCTTAAGCATCAATACAAAACAGGGAAAGGTGTTTACCAACATTTAACATCAGTACCTCCTTTTGGTAAATAGGGTAGATCACCCACTGAAGATTCATATGTAGCCCTATCTTTCCACACACAGTAGTCAAGATTTGTTCAGAACCTCATTTTTGGAGTTTATTGTTTAAAATGCTACTTTTTCTTTTATCAAATAAAAACTACTATAAAAGTGAAAAGGCTTTTTCAAACCACACTCCCTACATCCTCCCTCCTTTTGCCTGTCTTTGAAAATAGCACATCAGGTGGCTTGAATGTGTGTGTGTGTGTGTGCGTGCGTGTATGTGTGTGTGGGGGGGTGATGATGGGGCAGGGGGGAATTAAGAGAAGGATTAGAGCCAAAAGGCTGAATATAAGGTTGGCATCTAGACTTTCGTCTCCGAGCTCAGAGAGGACCTAAGACAGTGTTTCTCACATTCTGACCTCAAAAAATATTAACAAATTCAAAGGGACACATCCAATCATAAAACAGTGAGAATGTGTATGCTGGGAGGTCTGAACACTCTGCAGCTTTAAGAAATCAACTGATATTTGGGCTTTAAGGCTCCTGTGAGCTTCCCAAGTCAGCATACTCGGGAACAGTGGAAGATCACTCTTCTTAGACTGCACGGCTGAGGGGAAGAACCTGAGATGTAGTTAATTCACTATAGAAAATGCATATGTGTGTGTATAACAAATATATATATATATATAAATATATACATATGGAAATATATATTTATACACACATATGTGTTATATATACATATCTATATATATAGAGGAAACCCTGGTGGCATAGTGGTTAAGAGTTCGGTTGCTAATCAAAAGGTTGGCAGTTTGAATCTACCAGGCACTCCTTGGAGATTCTATGTGGCAGTTCTACTCTGTCCTATAGGGTTGGAATTGACTCGACAGCCGTGGGTTTCTATATATAGATATATACGTATTTATACTGAAACAAATTTACGTGAAATGATTTCCTATGTGTGATGCACTTGAATATTTTCTATACGATCCCATTTCTTCTTCTTTTACTTCTGGTTGTGACACACTAATTCGATTACATAACTCACTAATAGGTTGCAAACCTCATTTGAAAAACACTCCTCAGAGGCATTTATTCAATGAATACTCATTAAGACCTGTATGTGCCATGCATTGTTCTAGTGCCTTGGGTACAGCAGTGAAAAAACAATCACACGTCCTTCTTTCATGGGCAAAACAGTCATTGAACAGTAGCAACAACAAGAAAATATGCACAAGGTATTCTTTAAATCCACTTGTGATAAATGCTGAGAAGGAAAAGTATGGATGTTGTGAGAAACTATGACAAGGAGACCTCACTGAGTCTGGAGCATTTAAGCTGATCCCTTCATGGAGGCCAATTTAAGAAAAGTCAAAAGTAGTAGAGGTCAGTCTTAGACATTCTGGCCTGCCAAGGGCTGGCAGAAGAGGATGGCTGGAGACTGCTGAATAAGCCAACTGGAACCTAAGCCAGGCTGATACTACATCCAGTCCTAAGGGACTGATATATGTGCCGTTAGCCTATTGGACCCAACAATTCTTGGCTTGTTGGATGTGGAGAGGAGAGGGCAAGGTTGCAATAGTGAAATATCCCCCTTAGAGTCTAGAAAATGAGCAAAATGAAATTGTGTACCATCCTTCAAGGTTAAATTATGAAATCAATGCATAGTTATGCAAATTCATCTCCAAAAGACTTCCAAGCTGACCTTGACAATAACTGGTTGAGGGTCTTAACATATCTGGAGAGAGAACGTTTCCATTACAGGGAGGTTGGTCAGCAACTAAATCAGAGAGAAAGGAGACTGGAGTCACACTGTCCCTGGGGAGGGGGAGTGTCTAGAGGGACTCGGAGAGTGTGCCCGTCCACCTGAAAAGGACTACCTCTACTGCTCACATGGATGTTCTAGGCCCTTAAAATCAAGAGACATTAAACATTCTGATCATATATAACTTTGCTGTTGTTAGTTGCTGTCAAGTCGGCTCCGACTCATGGCAACCTTATATAAAACAGAACAAAATATTGTTCTGTCCTATACCATCTTCATGATCATTGGTGTGCTTGAGTCCATTGTTTTAGGTATTGTGTAGTCCCTTCCAACCTAGGGGTTCATCTTCCAGCACTATATCAGGCAATACTCTGTGTGATCCATAGCATTTTCGCTGACTAATTTTTAGAAGTATATCTCTAGGCCTTCCTAGTCTGTCTTAGTCTGGAAGCTCCACTGAAACCTGTCCACGATGGGTGATCCTGCTGGTATTTGAAATACTGGTGGCATAGCTTCCAGCATCACAGCAACAGGCGAGCCACCATGGTATAACACACCGACAGGCAGATAGTGAAAATGTAATTCTGTCTATGCTAAGTACATGCTATCAGATAATTTGGCTCCCTGAACTTAAAACAGAGTGGGAATGTGTATCCTGGTGAGGCCAAAACGCTCTGCAGCTTTTAAGGAATCAGCTGGTACTTTCATTTTAAGGCTGTTGTGAGCTTTCAGAGTGGGACTCGCCATACTCAGGGACAGTGGCAACAGTGCCCTTCTGAGATAGTATGGCTGAGGAGCAGAACCTGGAGTGTAGTTAATTCACCAAGGAAAATACTACTCTAAAAGGCCCTGTCTAGGTGACCAACTGTCCTCCAGGCAATACCCTGAGGGACCCCTCCCCCACCACGCACTATTTTTAATTTAAAATTTCTACAAGGGTGGTAGTTATAGCAGCAATACAGCACAACAGTAGCTAACTCCTGCTAAACTCTGCCCATGTCCTAGGCACCATGCCAAGCACTATATACCGATTATCTCATTTAATCCTCACGCCAAGGGAAGTGCTATTATTATCCCTCTTTTACAGCTAAGGAAAGTGAGGTTAGGAAGTGCAAAGTTGCGCAGCTAGTAAATGGGAGAGCTGGGATTCGGACTTCAGCAGTCTATGCCCAGAGCTGGCACCTTTAACCCATACCTTATATTGCCTCCTGTCAATGGCTATGCACCAAGAAGGGTGCCAGCTATGTTGAAACATCCATTCTTTTCCAAAACAAGGCTTGCGAAGTTTATTTTATTTAAATGGAGAAGGGGGAGCAAAGGGGCCCTATGTGTAGGTTTCGATAGTCTACCCACCTTCCTGGCATCTCACAGGACAGTGATGGTTTATTCCCTGGCTCTCCAACGCTTCGTTGAAACCAGTGAGCAGTGGCACAGCTCCATCTCCCCCCAGTCCCATCTTTCCTCCTGTAGTTTTTCTGCAGCCTCACAGGGAAGAGTTCCTGCACACATTTCAATTTGTTTCAACTTGCTTCCTTTCAGGTTATGACTGTGTAATCGTGAGCCTGCAGCTGCAAAATGATCAGCAAAATGTGGGCTCAACTGCTGGAAAATTCTCTGTAGTTTCCTAAAGGGATAATAGCAAGCTACTTGGGATCGCACTTTTGGGTTGGCTCTTGGGGTGTGAATGTCCCCCGGATGTCTCCTATTGTGTATATAAAAATGCTTATTAGCTGTGGGGTGTTTAAATATGTTCTTTACCTACATTTTTCTGTTCTAAATCAGGAAAGAACTAGGCAACCAGAGACCCAAACCACAGCTTTCAGGGACCAAAGGGATGATATACTTGATGTTCCTGGCCTCGTAGCTGAAACTCTTGACGGGGGAGGTAGAATTAGCCATGAGAACAATGTTCTTAAAGGGAAACCAGTGAAGCCAAACTATCTCAATAGACTGATAATTCATTTAAAATTATTCATTTATTCAAAGTATGTACTGAGTACCTAACAAGGACCCGCCACTGTTCTAGATGCTTTATATCCCTCAGTGAATGATAAAAAGATTCTTGCTCACAAGTAGCTCTTAGTTGGGCAGGGGAGTCAGACAATAAATAATAAATACAGTAAATTGTATGAGTTAGAAGGTAACACGTGCTACATATAATAAAAAAGAAACAAAGAGTAGAGCAGGGATTGGGAATGGGGTTGGCATAGGACAGAGCTGGCATTATGGGGAGGATAAAACATGAGCAAAGACTTGTAGGAAGTAAGGGAACTGGCCTGAAGATATTGGGAGAAGAGCAGTCCATGCAGTGTCATGGTCTTCGGTGTGCCTGATGCTTTTGAAAGCCAGCAAGAGAGCTAGCGTGGGTGAAGCTGAGTGAAGGAGAAGGAGAAGGGTGAGAAACAGGCCAGAGAGAAAACAGGTGCCAAATCAGGTTGAACGCTGTAGGCCACAATAAGTACCTTTAACTCAGAGGGAAACAGGAAGTTACTGGAAGTTTTGGAGCAGAGGAATGTCATGATCTTCATTGGCTGTTCTCTTTAGAATACGCTGTAGTATGAGAAGGGTAGAAGCAAGGTGATCTGTTGGGAGGCTAGTTTCATCATCCAGACCAGAGAAGATGGGGGCTTGAAGTCAGGTGGTAACCGTGGAGGTGATGAGAAGGGGTTGGGTGCTAGATATATTTTGATAGCAGAAGCATCAAGAGCTCCTCATGGATTAGATATGAGATGTGATGGAAAGAGAGGACCCAAGTGTATCTCCAAAATTTGGCCTGAACAACTGAGATGGGGAAGCTATTACATGGAAGACAGTTGGGGAAATCTAGAATTCAGCCTTTTCTTCCAACTTTCCCTCCGTCTTTCTTTTATTCCTTTCTTCTCTCATCCTCTTTTTACCTTCCTCCCCCTCTCTTCCCCTTTCTTCCCTTCCATGCACACCTACTAAATGCCAGACAGTTTACCTGGGGATGTAACAGACATAAGGGATCTTCACTGGCAAACACAACATGACAGGCAAAATAGAGTCAAAATGTGGAAGTAGTGGTAGGGGCGCTCCTACATTCTATTACTACCCTCTTGAAAATCAGCTTCTAAAGTGGTTAAGTGCTACAGCTGTTAACCAAATGGTCGGCAGTTCGAATCTGCCAGGCGCTCCTTGGAAACTCTATGGGGCAGTTCTACTCTGTCCTATAGGGTCGCTATGAGTCGGAATTGACTTGACGGCACTGGGTTAATACTAGGAGATTTCAGTAATTCACAAGTTTTTAACCATAATATTGAAAACATATGAACACTTTCACTTCAATTCTATTTAGAAAATCATGTTAAACCTGATATTAGTGTTCCATTATTAAAATGCTGTTTTTTTTGGTCCTAATATAGTATCAAAAAAAAAAGAAAAAAGAAAATCCACTGAAATGAATGAAACGCTTATTACTATCTCATAGAAATGGTATCTTGTTTCTCTATTTACTATCCATTAAAGGTTTTGATAATCCACTTAACTAACTGTATTATTTATTGGTTTTATTCTAAAAAAAGAATGCTAATTAGTATACTCTAGTAGAAAGGATGCCCAAGGGTACAACAAAAGGCAGACTAGCATTGTTGATAGGAGTCCAATTTTTGAAACAGATTGCCCAAATTTGACTCTTGGCTCTGTTTCTTATTACCTGGTTACCCTGGGCTAGTTATTTAACCTCCCTGTGCCTTACTTTCCTTAATGATAAAAGAAGAACAAAATAGATCTGTGCTGAGAGTTATGCAAAGTTCTTAGAATAGCATAGCACACGGTAAGCACTCAATAAATGGCATCATTTATTCAGCTATTGATTTGGGGATATTTTCCCCCTTATTTTTTAAGTGAAGTGAATAGAATATTTCCATATTACATAAAAGAATAATACAGATTCCACTAAATATAGCCTCTTCTTTTTTTTTCATGACAGAGGGGCATCAATATGAACATCAATTATTACACTCGGGGTTCAGACACAGATACGCCTTAGGGTTACCCTAAGATGGTTGAGTTTATTGCCCCTCCCGAAAGGGCCCCAAACAGCTGTGATAGTTTTTATGTATTTTCTGCTCTTTCGTTTTCAGGCCATCAGCTATTACTTGGCTACTATCAGCTGTGATTTTCCCGGAATCCCCTATCCACCCTTTCCTAATTTGCTTCATCTGACTATGGGAAGCTTGGAACCACATGATTGAGCTTTATGAATCATCATTAAAATATGGGTCTACATTTCTCTTGTTAGTAATTACAGTCATGCCTCGGTATCCACAGGGGATTAGTTCCAGGACTTCCTTTCATATAAAATGGCACAGTATTTGCATATAACTTACGTACATCATCCCATACACTTTAAATCATCTCTAGATTACTTATGATCTTAATACAATGTAAATGCTATGTAAATAGTTGTTTCATCACAATTGAAGACCTGCTCTGGAACGTAGCCTTTCTCTAAGTTTCCTGAGCTCTTCTGGGAACGCTGACACTGCCTGGGCATCAACTGATGCCAATTCACTTGTGATCTTGACATTCTAGAGACTGTAGTGCTTTACATAGTTGGACAGCCATCCCTTACTAGCCTAAAACTCTTTCCTCTCACTCTCCTCAACCCCCTCACACTTAGCCTTTGAGGGATTTCTCTGATCGCTTCATTGCTTCTTGAGGAGCCATGTTTTCTCAGGAACAAAGGGTGCACACAATGCACAAGGCAATAGGACAAGGCAGACAATGCTCAAATAACGAGGTGCTGAAGAGAGACTGAGGACCTGTGAAATGGGTGGGAGGCTACAGCAGGTTATGCCTACATATCGCTTCATTCTGAAGGATTCAATTCAGTGTAGTTCTCAGATGTGGCAAATTCAAGTTTTGCTTTTTGGAACTTTTTTTTTTTCTCGCAAAAATTTGAATATTTTCAATCCATGGTTGTTTGAATCCATGGATACAGAACCCATGGATACGGAGGGCCCACTGTATAGTAATAATAGGAGGGTAAGTCAAAAATTTTTATTTTTGAGTCAAAAAGTACTGCTACAAAATCACAGAAACCTTTATTAAAAAAAAAGCATCAAACTGCAAAGCTATTATTTCCAGATATATTCTCCATCTAGGTCTAAAACTTCTGACGGTGGTGTTTCAGTCTCTCTAAAACTCCATGGCACTGGGTTTAACCCTTCCCCAAAGAATTCTACACTCTTCTATTTATGCCTGCTGTGATGTCCTTGAGGGACTCAAATCGTGTTCCTTTTAAATGTTTTTTGAGATTTGGGAACAAAAAGAAGTCTGAAGGGGGAAGGTCAGGACTGTTGGGTGGATGGAGTAAGGTTTCTCAATGAAGTTCTCACAGGACAGTCCTTGATAACCTCAAAGAATGAGCAAGTGCTCTGTTATGATGGAAAAAAAAAAAAAAAAAAGAACCCTCAGCACTATTTTCCTGGTCTTTTTCTCACCAATGCAGTTTTCAATTTCCTTAAAACTTCTTCGTAATAAGCCCCCGTGATTGTCCTGCGTCCTCTGTGAAAATCTATCAAGATCACCACTTTGGAATCCCAAAAAAGAGTAGCCATAACCTTCTAGTGGTCTTCCCGCTCTTGGCTCATTTTTCAAGTCCTTCTGACCTCCCTTAAAATACTTGATCCATCTAAAAACTGTTGTTTTATGTGGGGTACCATTCCCATAAACTTGTTGCAAAGTTTTAATGATTTGGGAAGATGTCCACTTCAGTTTTGTTAAAGATTTGATATTAACCCGGACCTCAAAATCGTTTTTTTCCATAGCACGAAAAGTATCCTTTTTTTTGAAGGCACCCCAGTGAGACTAAGACAAGTGTATTACTGAGAGAACTTGTCTACAAGCCCTGTGCTGATCACAGAGACGTGTTTAAACACGTTTTGTTTGGAATAAACCTGTGCATGTACGAACTGGAACCTAGTTGCAATACTTTTTGACTCACCCTCTTAGTAGTAAGTAATATAGGAATAAGTGGCATTATTTTTAGTGTTGAACTTTGTGATGTCCATTTTGGACGTTCAGAGAACTCTTTTGCTTCTTTCCCGGTGCTGATCTGTTTCAGGAAAACAGGGACACTACAGGGAGCTGAATTCTCGGTAGTTAGGATGCTTCTGTATGTATATTGCTGTTAATAAGTGAGGTACGCATCATGCTTACCAAAACATACCATGTAATACACGAGAGGCTGATGGAGCACTCTAAGCTATTTATCAAGGGTTACTGTACTTTCACAAAACCTATAGAGTTTGTTTAACAATTTCATCAGAGCCTTCTGTAAGCCATCATCCGTGTTTACATAAACAATTAACAATAGTTTTAAAATAACTTTGCAATGATTCTGGTTCTGTTTTGACCCCCTTCAGTGTAACCACTGAATACTCTGGCAGATTTATAATTATTATTGGAAAACATATTTGTAATCTAAGTGAGTTGGTGAATTAACAATCCTTGCTGGAGTCCTAACAAATATATAGCCATAAAATGTGTAAAGATGCAGAAAATGAAATACAAATCTTTGGCTAAACTCATAATCAGCCTGTTTTTGACATACACACTACTGAGCTGTACTATGATGTACTTTTTCTGAGCAAGAATATTCAAGTAATTAAGGTGGTTTAAAGTAGACAAATCTGCATTGTATAATCAGAGTAAACAAGAATGATTTTCAGAAAGGCCATCCCTTGGATATTTTTTACGTATATACTTGTTTTAGTCACCTATAGCAGAAACACCACAAGTGGGTGGCTTTAACAAACAGAAATTTCTTTCCTCAGGGTCTAGGATGCTAGAAGTCTGAATTCAGGGTGCTGGCTCTAGAAGGCTTTCTCTCTGTGTTGGCTCTGGAGGAAGGTCCTTGTCACTTCAGCTTGTTTCCTAGTTCCTTAGAGATCTCCTGGTGATGTAGTGGTTAAGTGCTACGGCTGCTAACTAAAAGGTCAGCAGTTCAACTCCACCAGGCACTCCTTGAAGACTCTGTGGGGCAGCTCTACTCTATCCTATAGGGTTGCTATGAGTCAGAATTGACTCGACTGCAATGGCTTTTGTTTTGTTTTGTTTTTTTTTCTGGAGATCTCCACGTGTCTTGGCATCTATCTTACTCCATCTCTCCGCTGCTTGCTTGTTTAATCTCTTTTATATCTCGAAAGAGATTGCCTCAAAATACACCTACCCTAACCCTGCCTCATTAACATAACAAGGACAACCCATTCCTAAATGGGGTTATAACCATATGCATAGAGGTTAGGACTGAAAACACATATTTTTTGGGGGGACATAATTGAATCCATAATCATGCTGTATGCCATCTACATTATATGATGAGGATGCAAAACAGTTTTTTGCCTCCTGACCCTGACTTATGGAACTTCCACAGCTCGTACCCACACAGACAGCTTTAGAAAATAACATTTGCCAAGAACATTTGCAAACGTGCCCAGTGGACATCTATATACACGTATTTTACTGCCTTTCCTTTCATTTTCTGAGTACTTTTAAAAATCAGTATAACTGCAATAAAACAGAAACCACGACTGCCCTATTATTGAATTACAAAGCCATGTGAGTCAGAAACACCTCTGAGATTTTAAGAGAGTCAAAAGGAAGATTCTCTGCACGTACTCCACGGCTGCAGGAATTCTGGTGAAAGGAGATACCAACCCAGAGCTGTTTGAACGATGAGTTTGCATCCAGGCAAGAGGTGGGGAGAAGAATGACTGGAAACCTTGATTGGCAGGCAGGAAGGAGGAGAAAAGCGAAGGAAACCCAAAGCAGAAGATGAAAGGGCAGCAGGGATAAGGGTTTCAGGCACGCTTCTAGGATAGAGCTCCTATCTCCAAGTTTCCAAATTTCAGATGAGTTTTTAAAACTTTAAGGAAGAAAATTTTCTGCAAGATGAGAGGTTGCTTTTGGACCTTATTTTAAATAATTGACAACAGCTGGTAATTCATTTAATATACTCATTAGCAACAATAATGGCAAGACTAAATACTAATAAAAACCCTTTACAGTACACAGGGAGTCTATGTGCCAACTCCTTCACTGAAATGTTACTTCTCTACACAGCAACTATTGTTTCTCTTTCTTCACTGTGGCTTCATCCAGTCCTCTGGGATACAATTTCTCAAAACAGGAGTGGTTAGAAAATTCCAAGACTGCTGCTGAGTTGAATTGTACTCACTCATTTGTATATTACTCTATTCAGGAGCTGCACTGTTATTGATTATTCAACTTATTATCAGATAAGTCTTCCTATAGTACTACTTTTGTCAAAATATTTCTGTGTCCTGTCTGTGTTCAAAACCCACTAACTTTAGGTTTCACTAACAGGTTAAATTTCAAAATCTTGGTTTGACTAACCAAGGCTTTCACAGCCTAAATCCCTTCTACCCGTCACTCATCAGGACCCTCTGTTCTTGCTGCAGGATTGTCACACTTGTTACATAAACACATCCCTGACTCTCCACCATGCATCTCACCATCTATCCATCTAATTTTTTTCCATAAGACCCAACCTCAAGCCTTACTTCCTCCATGGAGCATTTCCAGACAAATGTAATTCTCAAAGATCTCTTCTTCTTCATGGTCTCTATATGACTTATTGGCCCCGTTATTTATTTGACGTTAAGAATTACAGAATTTCTGTTGCAGTGGAGCTAGATCTTGCCAATTGTTAAATATTAAGAAATTTTGTAAAAGGACTGTTAAACCAGTGGTAGCTTGAAATCAACCAAGGAAAGATTATTTACACCATGGCAATAGACCAGCTATAAACCAGGTTTGTTTTGTTTTGGTGTGGGGTCGGGGGCTGGGAGGTGGTGTGAGAGCAGGGTGGGGGTGCATCTCCTTTGTTTAATTTTCTATCAGCAAATCTTTCTTTGATATTTACTTTCTTTACCTCAGGTAATTCAGTTGAGTAAAAAACAAACGAACAAAAAACCAAAAACCTCTTTTCAAGAAATGTTTCGCTTCTGTAATCTGCTACTCACAAATCTTAATTTTTAAGATTTTTTAAAATTTTGTTAAACACCTCCAATTCTTTGTTCCCACACTGTTGTCTTACCATCCAAACATTTGATTCCAATACCTGTCCATTTAAAACAGTAATTGCCAAATTTAAAACACTAATTGCCAAATTCCCTCCTCTTGACATTTGAGTTCTTAATACCAGCATCAAATCACAAGTTTTATCCTCATTTCTAAATCTCTACTCCATTCCAGACACCCTATTCTCTAATACTTTCAGACCGAGAATATGTATGCCCTTGTAAATCTGAAAACTTCTGGGTATAGAGGCCTAAGTGGCAAAGATAGATCTGAAGTAACTGCATTTTGGAAGGGACCTCTGCTAAGGGGTAGCAGAGTATAGCACAGTGGTTAACCACGTGTTCAGGAAAGTCAGAGAGATTGTCTAAATATTGGCTCTACCACTTACAAGCTACATGACCTTGGGCAAGTTGCTTAAATTCTCTGAGCACCAGGTTTTTCATCTGTGCAATGCAAAAGGGTAGCATTCTTTGATGGGCATGGTCTTGTCTTTATATCATTTTCTAGCATTTGTACAACTGTTCGGTCAATCAGCATATTACCTCATGAACTGTTGAAAAGGTACAGCTTTTAGAAAACGTACCCAGGAAAAACAACTTCTCACTCCAAGCCCAGCTTCTGGTTCTGCCCTGACAGGTATCTATCTTTAACACCTCTCTGGACCTTATCTTCCTTATTTCTAAAATAAAGCAGGGTTGGGTGAAGAGTCCTGTTACTTGTCTCCCTGCTCTGAGATTCTGGGTTTCATTTTACACGTGAGGGCCACCTTGAGGAGAAGAGAGGGGCAATCATGGGCAGTGGTTTGGCCAAGATCACACAGCAAGACTTGTTATGAACCCAGGAGCAAAATCCTAACCTGATTCCCGGCAGATTCGTTGTCCTTTAGAGTAGGCCAAGGTCTCTCAGCTCCCACAAGTGCTGCTTCCGCTCCTCCTTTATCCCAGCTCAACTAGACTCTAAGCTTCTTTCACAACTACCTCCCTGATTTTTGCCCTGATAACTTTGGAGTTTAAACAGCCTGTCTGAGATCTCCTCTTAAGGTGGTTATTCTATTAACGTTCCCATATCAGTTACTTTACTACGGTTGAACTATTGCAACCGGCCAATTAATAGGAATTATATGATGGAATACGAAAAAAAGAAACCAACAAAAACCACCAACATAATGTTGGATTAAAAACCAAAAAAGTGAAGTTAAGATACAAATGATTTTTAAAAAATCATAACATATTGCTTATAACTAGCAGCATATGTCATAAAAGGATAAAAATCTTCAATGGTTGGTTTCCAAATTCTCAGCAGAGATTGCTGTGGAGAGGGGGGAAGGGAAATGTTGGTATGCGGGAGGGGGAGAGTGGGGCCTTCAAAGGTATGCTAATGTTTGTTTACTTATTTATTTTCAAAAAAATCTGAAGTAACTAGGACAAATAATAATTGCTGTTAATTTTAGGTTGTGGACACTTTTTTTTTTTAAGATCTTTTCCTACTTTTCTGTCAACTTTGTTTTAAATAAATTCTGAAAGATTTATACATGCTACACTAAAAATTCTGCAATTTCAGATCCCTTGTGGAAAAGTCCTAAGGCTGAGACAAGGCCCGTCCAGGCCCAGGCAGTCCCTGGGTTATGAACGAGATCCATTCCTAAGTGTGTCTTAAGTCAGATGTGTAGGGAATTTGAGACAGGGGCACACGGTTCTTGTTTAGCTTTACTTTAGTGTAAGAAAAGGTCTGAAGCCTTTTCAGTGACTTAAAAGCTGTATGCACAGCAAGTGAAGGTGAGGACTGTGATGAGGGAGTTGTTTCAAGTCGGGGTTGGTTCAGTGGTTTCAAAGTGAGGGCAAATGTACGTAACATTAAAGGGCAAGTATGAGCTGTCTGTAAGTCAGACGTATAACTCGGGGACTTACTGTACTACAGCCATGGGTAACCAAAGCCACCTTGCTCTCAAGGCTCCTAGTTTTGGATTACAGCCATTAGAGGAGATTGAGCTGTTTTGTTTCTATGTCTCATTAAGCTAGGGTTAGACTAGTGTCCCTAATCAAATTCACTGCATTTATCCTTGCCTCCTCCCTATGAAATGAGGCCAGACCTTAGGGAAAAGAAAGACTGCAGAAGTCTGAAATACCCCCCAAGTCCAGGGTGATTCTGCCTGTTAAGGAAATTAATGCACCTGAAAAGGATTAAATTCTTTTTCATTTTCTAAATTATCCCCTTCCTTCAGCTTCCTCTGTCAGTTGACCGCCAAGCCTATTTGCTCATTTCCAACCTCACCAGGCTTATCAGTACTTCCTGTTGCAAATTCATGTCCCTTGAACCTGAGCCTGACATCTCCAAAACACATCCAGACTCCAGGGTTCTCCTGGGCTTCCTGCTAGGGTGCCTGGCAAAAGGTACCTAGGCATCGCCAGGACGTGATCAGCTAGCTTGATGAAGGAAAATCTGGAGACAAAAGAATTCAGTAAGTAGGAAGAGGGGAGAAAGGCTTTCATTATTTTTCACTGGAGGAAATGATCTGGACCGAGAATGATTGAGAACCACAAAAGGGGAGAGGTATGGGGGGTGGTGGTGACAGGCACAGAGGACACTGGAAGGGGAACAACTGAGCTGTTTTGGAGGCAGTGGGGTAGATGGTTCAGAAAACTTACACCAGCAAAGAAAACGGAAACAGTCTGTATTGTGCTGACAGAATGAACATAAAAATCAATGATTTTTAATCTATTGGGGGCAAGGAGCCTGGTGAGAAGGCTCTGGGCTCTGCTCGCTCACCCCTGCCCTACCCCTCACCTCACCACCAGGTGAACCAGCATAGGGTCATGCGATTTGGGGAGGGGAGCATGATCCAGTTATGCACAATCCAGAACCCTCTTACACCATGGGACTGCAGGTTCAGAATCTTTCCCTTGGGTTACATGTTTAAAAAATAAAGAAAAGATTCTGTTTATAAGACTCAGACAACACACAAAGAAAAACAAAACAAACATAGCCAATATGAGCCAAGTTACAGATTTACTTGTATCCTTCTGAAGGTACAAACAACCTTCCCGATTGGGTAATTAGCCATCTTTCTGTCCACCAGGTTAAGTGTAGATAGGCAATATCCCTAACTAAATTCCTTCACCCTTTATTTACTCCTTCAGGAGAAAAGCAGGAAGCCCATCTTAATGCAACTTTTACTATTTTTTAAGTATAAAAGGGCGTGGGGTGGGCTCCACCCCAAGTAGTATTTATGCATCTGAAAAGAATGATGCTTAGTGCCTCTTTCTTTAAAATAAAAAATGGTCTTTGAAAAATGCTCAAGAAGAATGGTTTCTGTGTCTCTGTCATGTGGCCACTCCTCTAGTACCGTCCACTTGAAATAGGAGTTTCACATAATATAATTTATTAAATCCATGTTTCCTGCCAGATTTTGCTTTATGTGCATATGTTCTTTTGTTTCCATGCTAACATCTCCACAGCTCAGAATCTATTCTTTCTAGTATAGCTCAAGGATATGGATATTAAAAGCAGATCAGCAAAAGACTGTATGGGTTTGGGAAGCTGCCAGTCAATGCTATAAAATAAAGCCCGTTCTGCAGCTGATATCGCCAGCTCTCTTCTTTGTAGTTTTAATATTGCCGGGAGGGGGGATTGAGGAGGGAGTAGGTCAAACAACTGAGAGTGCGGAAGAGAATGAAAGGATTAGATTAACTGTGGAATTTGAGAGTGGGTACAATTTACACAAGAGAATTGTTTTCAAAGACTTTCTAGCCTCCAAGACATTTTCCAGCCTAGGTAACCTTTTGAATTACTGCTAGAGGTGACGTTCTTGGAGCTGCCTCTGAAAGCTGAAATCACAACATGCCCGCAGTGTTCCCTTCCCAAACCCACAACTTTGTCATTTTTTCAGGCAGACACACAAACACGCAAGAGTTGATAGTTATGTCCATGGTGGGAGGGAGGGAGACTGTTGTTTTGTACTAACTCTTTTTAAGTGTTTCAGTTCTCTGTTGTAATCTATCAACACGCATTTAAAGCGTATCAGTTTTAGGTCGGCAATTGCATTCTTGGTGGCTAGTATTTTCTCCTGTGACTCAGGGCCCCTGACCAGCACCTGGGTGGCACAGTTTATCTGAATTCGTAAATGTTGACAAAATTACATTCATTCATTCTTTCTCTCCCTTCTCCCTCTCTCTCAAGTTAGGCTAAAGCACCCACTGCAGCAGTGTGAGCGTGAGTGTGCCGGAGCGCCTGTGTCTCTGCCTCTTTAAAGTACAGGAAATGCATAAGAGAAAGAAGAGTTCAGCTGGAGTCACTGCTTCCCCCATTGCTTCTTCCCCTCCTCCCTCCCCCCAGCACCGGCTTTTAATTTTCAAAAGCACTGCAATTGCTTGGTGTGGTTTCAAGAGCTGGGGTGCCATTCTCCCTGATGATGACTCTGCTGACGTCAATGGCATTCTTATCATGCCTAGTGCGACACCAGAAACCAGCCCTCAGAGGCTCCTCTTATTCACAGCGGCTGGGCTCTTAGTAAAATGTGGAGCGGATTCATGAAATGAAAGGGACTCCTCTTTCCTAGCAAGCGCTGCACTCAACCAGACAGCCTCCCTGTGCTGACAACTTGCCAGTTAAGACTTGGTCTGTTCCTTAGTATTCTCTCCTCCAAGAACATTCTGATAGAGAAGAGAGGGCCAAGTTGATCACAGAGCTTTCAGAGCGGGGTGTGTGTGTGTATGTGTGTGCGTGTGTGCGTGTGTGTCTGTGTGTGTGACAGAGAGAGAGAGACAGAAAGAGAGATTCTTCTATCCAGGCTAGAGACCAGTGGACCTTGCTTTCTTTAATCATTCTTTAGGTTTTGCTAAAGCCTTTAACATAAGATTACTTCTCCTATACAATGGCCAAGACTCATTGTTTTAAGTGCTCCTAACTTACTCTCTGGGTCAGAACCAGAGCCCAGGTCCAAAAACCAAGTCCCTATTTACTTACACAGGCTGCAGCAAGCACCTTTCTGCTCTTTTTTTTTTTTTTAGTAAAAGAAGTTGGGGGGGTGGAATCAGCATTGCTGAATATGAAAATTGACAGTATCATCGAGAATTTAACATTTTCCTCTAAATATGCATAAAGTTTTTAAAGGCCCTGATTTCAAAGGATGAATTTATAACGTAAATGCTAGATGCTAAATCCATCATCCACTTTCTTTCCAGCAGTTCGGGGGTGGCTATTATGGGGATGATAAAAGCATTCTTCATTGGGAGCGGAATTAACTCTGTTGCAAGCCCACCCCAATCCAATCTGTGGAAACCTCTGCAGTTGAAATCAGATGCTTACAGAGTCAAGGTCATTTAGCATGATGACGGAATGGTATACATCTTGGTAGGTTTCGTCTGCCCTGCCGTCAACACAGACAAATCAAAATGATCTTGATGTCTGCCAACCAAATAGTAATCTTCCCTCTTGAAGATTACTGAGCCACCCATAGTCAACTGATTAGGAGCAGCTGTTCTGGGAAGAAGCCATTTAGCAACATATGAAATACATAACCATTATTTTATATATATAACCACTATCTATGACTATTTAGAATCAGAACATTGAAGGGATACTGGATTCCATCTGATTTAACCCTCGCCTTTCACAGGAAGAAACTCAGGACCACAGATGGTTTTATGATTGAAAGTCATACAGCTATCAAGTGGCAGGACTGACAAACCTAAGCTGTCTCCCTCTAAATGCTATATTCTTTCCACCCAGTTTCTTTGCTCCTGATTATTTAAACCCTACTGACCAAACCCCAAACCTATTTGCCCAGGCAGTTTCTATTTTTAATACAACCCTGAATATATTTCTGAATTTCTTGACTACAGTAAATTCTCAGGAGTGTTTAGATGATCAGTTTTAATAAATTTCGCCGTGTTTTCAGTAAGTTTCAAAACTAGTGAAAGGTTATTAAATGGAACGGAACAAAATAAAAAAGCATTATAATACGTGAAATTCAGATGGTTTTTATAAAAGTTGTGATGAGGCCTGGGAAGAAAGAGCAAAGATTTACCTGGGTTCTAAATATGTGAGCAACTTGCACCCAGCCATTATCCTGCCTCATTTACTACATAGCTCCCAGCCCCTTCTTTGTAATGTTGTAATACTCATGTAATTTATTTGCTTCCTAATCCAAGTCATTTGGCTTAATGTTTACTACTCATATATGATCTTAAAAATCTTAAAAAGCAAAGATGTCACTTTGATGACAGAAGTTCATCTGGCCCAAGCCATGGTATTTTCAATCATCTCATACGCCTGTGAAGACCGGACTATAAAAAAGCAAGGCCAAAGAAGAATTGGTGCATTTAAATTGTGTGTTGGCGAAGAATATTAAATATACCATGGACTGTCAGAGGAATGAACAAATCTGTCTTGGGAGAAGTACAGCCAGAATGCTCCTTAAAAGTGAGGATGGCAAGACTTGCTCTCACCTACTTTGGACATGTTATCAGAAAAGACCAATCCTTGGAGAAGGACATCATGCTTGGTAAATTAGCGGGTCAGTGAAAAAGAAGAAGACTCTCAGTGAGATGGACTGATACAGCAGCTGCAACCATGGGTTCAAACATACCTGCTATTGTGAGAATGGATCAGGAACAGGCGGCATTTCAGTTAGGCATAGGGTCACTATGAGTCAGAGCCTATTTAACGGCACCTAACAAAAACACGTGTATGACCTGAATCGAAATTGACGCAAGTGCAATGGATTTTTTTTTTTTAATATGATCTGTGTAGTTGCCCCCATTAATTTTGCCTTTCTCTCAGAGGACTACGACTGCTTCTGTAAATCACTTTTCAGCACGCTCTCTTTGATGGATGTGTATTCCATTCTGGTCCAGAATGGAGAAGAGGTGAGGCATAGTTCTGAGATGCTGGCTTTAGCCATCCTCACTTCTAAGGAGCATTCTAGCTGTACTTCCTCCAAGACAGATTTGTTTGTTCTTCTGACAGTCTGTGGTATATTTAATATTCTTCACCAAAACCACAATTTGAATGCTTCAGTTCTTCTTTGGTCTTCCTTTTACATTGTCCAGCTTTCACATGCATATGAGATGATTGAAAATACCATCGCTTAGGTCAGGCACACTTTAGTCATCAAAGTGATAATTTTTGCTTTGTAAGACACTAAAACCTGGCTTAACCACTTATTAGCTGTATGATTTTAGGACATTTCTTAACCTCTCTGAGCTTCAGGTTCCTTATCTATAAAGTAGGAATAACAATATCTACCTTGCAAACTTATTGAAAGGATTTGAGATGATGTTTAACCTCCTACCACAATGTCTGGTACCTAGGAGAAACTGAATAAAGAATAACAATACTGCTGATGATTTGGAAGAAAAAAAGTAATAAATGGGGAGAATCATAAAATTGGCAAGGACTAATAAGTAGGACAAATGAAGGACAGATGGTATTTTCCCCAGGGTTAGATATTCAGGGACAGTAAATTGGAAGAGCAATATTCGAAGATTTTTTTTCAAGTGAGAAAGTCATGACCTGAATCAAATACATGCACATTGGCCTATATTGATAGTTGCTATAAAATGTTGTTGTTTTAGGTACCGTGGAGTCTGTTCTGACTCACAGTGGCCCTGTGTACAAAAGAACAAAACACCGCCCAGTCCTGCGCCATCCTCACAACCCTTGTTACGCTTGAGCTCATTGTTGCAGCCACTGTGTCAATCCACCTCATTGAGGGTCCTCCTCCTTTTTACTGACCTTCTACTTACCAAGCATGATGTCCTTCTCCAGGGACTGGACCCTCCTGATAACATGTCCAAAGTATGTGAGACAAAGTCTTGCCATCCTTGTTCTAAGGAACATTTTGGCTGTACTTCTTCAAGGACAGATTTGTTCATTCTTTTGGCAGTTCTTGGTATATTCAATATTCTTCTCCAACACCATAATTCAAAGGTATCAATTCTTCTTCAGTCTTCCTTATTCATTGTCCAGCTTTCACATGCATATGAGAACACCATGGCTTGGGTCAGGCACACCTTAGTCCTCAAAGTGATACGTTTGCTTTCAAAAACTTAAAAGAGATCTTGTGCAGCAGATTTGCCCAAGGTAATACGTCGTTTGATTTCCTGACTTCTGCTTCCATGGATGTTGATTGTGGATCCAAGTAAAATGAAATCCAACCTTGATCTTTTCTCCATTTATCATGTCAGTAGAATGCATTTTGCACTGAATGATTGATTGCAATTGGATGTCAAGTAGCTATGAAACTGAATTGTGCTCTTAAAAATTCTTCAAGGATTATTTTGAAACTGGTCTGTGAGAGCTAATTGAATAGCAACTCACCCAGTTTCTGTTTCTCCTCTACCTGAAACAAACTGCAAATATTCATCTGGGTGATAAGCAGTTTTGTATACACTGAGATAAGAATCCAAAGAAGCAACTCCTTAAACTTAAAGGCAGACCCACAATAAGGGCCCAAGGGTTGTGGGAAAGCCTAGCTGTCCATTTGTGAGAGGTCAAAGGGTCCCATAAAATGCACTTTCACTGTAAGCCATATTCCTACAAAAGTTCACATCATTGGTAACAAAATTCATTTATCAAAATAGAAGTGCTTTACCTTTTACAGAAACCAATAACTTAATATGAAATAATAATGGCATTTAACTCAAATGCAAATTACAGCCACACCTGTGGCTCACTCAAATTAAAAAAAAAGCAAAACCAGAGGGGTCTGAGTATATTCTAGGTTGGATATGAATCTGGGAAATCCCAGATGTCAAAAGAAGGGTGTGTAATTCAGAACCAGGTATTCATCTCAGTGGTTTGGCCCTGCACCAATCCTAGGCACTGGAGAAAATGAGGTCTTTTTAGTAATGGAATCATCAGGCCTTACCTACCTAATAAATGTTTTGCACCCAATTAATGTCTTAAAACAAAAACTTAGTCACCTTTAAATGTTCACTCAAGGCAACGGAAAGAAAAGGTTTAATCATACCTAACTACTCCAAATTATGAGGTAAGGTTAAAACCCAAATGTAATCATGTCATTCCCTTCCTTAAAACTCTTCATTAGCTTTCTATTGTTCGTGGGTTAAAAATTCAAACAACCAGGAACTCCTTTAATGCCATGCATGATGTGTGCACTGCTTCCCTCTCCAGCTGCATTTGCCAGCCAAAAGCTTCATCTGCTAAGACTCTGTTTCCTTTCATCTTGTCCTGCTCTCTCCTTATGAAAAACCAAACCAAACCAAACCCAGTGCCGTCGAGTCGATTCCAATTCATGGCGACCCAATGGACAGAGTAGAACTGCTCCATAGAGCTTCCAAGGAGCGCCTGGTGGATTCGAACTGCCAACCCTTTGGTTTGCCGCTGTAGCACTTAACCACTAGCCACCAAGGTTTCTGCTCTCTCCTTAGGCTTTTGTAATTACCTTTTTCTAATTCATCCACCTGACTGTACTACCCTTCTGTAATCCATCTGCCTGGAGATGGTGCCTTTTTTTTCCAAAATATGCTAAACACACTTATCCTAGCACACACACCAAAAAACCAAACCGGTTGCTCCTGAGTGGATTCTAACTCATGGCGACCCCACGTGTTGCAGAGTAGAACTGCACTCCACACAGCTTTCAAGGTTGTGAACTTTTGTGACCAGATTGTCAGGCCTCTCTTCCAAGGTGCCGCCGCGTGGGTTTAAAGGCCAACCTACCAGGTCCCTGTGAGTTGGAATCGACTCCACGGCAATGGGTCTTTTGGTTAGTAGTCCAGCATTGAACTGCTATGCCACTTGGGGACTCCCTAGCCTAGCACAGAGCCTGTCCTTACAGGTCTCGGCTCAATGCTGAGTGGGTTAGGTGTTCTCACTTCCACTTGTGTATTGCTTTCATGGTACCTAAGGCATTTCAATCAGGTATTTTATTTGTTTAATGTAAGGTAGGAATTGTGACCATGGTGTTCACCTATGTATCTCCAACTCCCAGCATAGCGCCTGCACATAAGTAATCAGTCAAAAAAAATGTTTTGCATAAGAATTTTTTTTGAGAGGATATGAAATAATTCTATGTCCTCAAGAATGATTTTACCGTGGTCATTCCCAAACACGACAGACATGTGGTGTTCCAAAACAAAGTTTTATTGGCCTTTAGTGAACTAAAACTAAAAGAAAAAAGGCTTACAAACACACGTGCACTTACACACACACACACACACACACACACACACTCATAAGCACACATCCATTAAAGGTTTCAACTGTCTCTTTTTTAGATTAATTGCTCTCCTTGTCTTTCCTATTTTGTGAAACATTTTATGAAAATTGTTTTTTCCTAATATGAAATCATGGTACTCCAAGATGGTTTAGCTATTCTGTTGAAAATATCTTTACCTGGCAAAAAGTAAGAGTTGGTCATCCTATGTTGGACCTTCTAATTTTTCATTTTCTAATTCCAAAGTCTAGGAACCACTGATTTAGCAGAATTTTCCAATCAGAAGAGAATTGAAGATGTTTGTGATATGTGTCTTCGTTTCTATTTGCATGTGGTTCCAACTTAACAACCCTTCCTTCGTGGACTTCCCCATCCTTGTTTTTTGCCTTTTCTAATTCTTATCACGACAGTGCCATTTCCTAACTTTATTCTTTTTAATGTGCAATTCTATACAGTTCTTGTGGGGACAAAAGAGGTCATCCAAAGCTAATTCATAGTTACTTCACTTTAAGAGAAATACGTGAATAGGTTAAGATTTTGAAATTCTAATTAAACACTAATATAATGGGTCTGGTATACTCAATTACAGTTCACTGGCATAATTGAAGATACCCATATTTCAGCCTTTGCAGTAAATGGGGGAGATACTGAACACAAGTCACATTCTTTACACCTTAGTTTTCACTAGAAATGTAATTTTCTATGTGGGCCTAGAAGGAAAAAGAAAATTGAGGAGCACTGATCTAAATGACCTTTACACCATTCAATACATGTATAAGTTGAAATCTAGAATTCTAAATCCTAAAACTACTTAGAGTACCTTATTCAATGGAATAATTATTTCAAATTGTATTCTGTTATAGTACATTTTCAGGTACAACTTTTTTTTTTTTTTTTTAAGAAAAGGGAACCAGGCAATTAATGGGCATATGAAAATAACTTTAGCTTCATTCTCTCTTTAAGAAATCATTCCTGTTGCTAGTCCTGTTATATATACAGGTGTGGGACTTCATGACACTGAGAGCATGTTGGTAATACATTTCCACTTTATTGGGGAACTGGCATTCATTTTCAGCTCTGCTTCACAGCACTATTAACCTGAGGTCAAGATGACATATTAGAGATGACCTTGTCAGTCAAAACCCCCAAGCTGCAGCAATGGTCATGTTGTTAAACATGTTCTGCCTGATTTGACAATGGTTGTGAGTCCAGTTTGTTCTGTCACAAGGAAATCTTTCTATTGCAGCAAGGATTTCTTCATTCCTTTTGCTAAAATTACTATTGTTATTAGCGTACATCAAGAATACATTGGCATCAACCATTCTACTTGTTTACTCCCTACTCTCTTCTTTTATTACTTGGAAAAAAATAGGGAACTTCACTTCAAAAAAATTACCACACTCACACACACACACACACACACACACATACAATCTCAAAATTTTGTCATGAGCATGAAACACAAAAAATAAAAAAAGGTAGCAATTTTGTTGTAAGCATTACACAGAAAAGGGGAAATCCCCTCTTTACTAGGACTTGTAGCTAGAATTCACACATTTCTAGTAGAAATAGTAAAATGGATGCTGATTATACAGCATAGGAGATCACAGGCTTTAGAAGTAGAAAGACCTGGGTTCAAATTCTAGCTCTGCTACTTCCTAATTATATGAACACAGGCAGATTACTTCTTTTTTTTTTTTTTTTTACAGGTTACACAGCAAATTAGGTTCCCATTCAACAATTCATACACAAATAGTTCCATGACATTGGTTGCTCCCCCTGCAATTTCCATCCTCCCTTCCCTGTTTCCATCCCTCCAGTTTCCCCACCCCTCCTTGCCTTCTCATCTTTGCTTTTGGGCAAATGTTGCCCTTTTGGTCTTGTATAGTTGATCGTTGAAGCACTTACTGATGAAGACCAAAGACCACAACCTTCAGTATGGATTACACCCCAAAATAAAGAAAATAAAAATCCTCACAACTGGAACAATAAGCAACATCATGATAAATGGAGAAAAGATTGAACTTGACAAGGATTTCATTCCACTTGGATCCAGAATCAACACCCATGGAAGAAGGAGTCAAGAAATCAAAAGACACATTGGATTGGGCAAATCTGCTGCAAAATACCTCTTTAAACTGTTAAAAAGCAAAGATGTCACCTCAAAGACTAAGGTGCACCTGATCCAAGCCATGGTGTTTTCAATCGCCTAATATGCATGCGAAAGCTGGACAATGAATAAAGAAGACAAAAGAAGAATTGACACCTTTGAATTGTGGTGCTGGAGAAGAATATTGACTATGCCATTGACTGCCAAAAGAGCAAACAAATCTGTCTTGGAAGAAGTACAGTCAGAATGCTCCTTAAAAGCAAGGATGGCGAGACTACATCTCACATACTTTGGACATGTTATCAGGAGGGATCAGTCCCTGGAAAAGGACATCCAAAAAAAATAGAGGATCAGTGAAAAAGAGGAAGATCCTTAATGAGATAGATTGACACAGTGGCTGCGACAATGGGCTCAAGCATAACAACAATTATGAGGATGGCACAGGACCGGGCACTGTTTCATTCTGTTGTGCATAGGGTTGCTATGAGTTGGAGCTGCCTTGACGGCACCTAACAACAACAGTTGATCATTCTAAGAAGCACATTCCCCATGGGTGTTATTGCTTATTTTATAGGCCAATCTATTATTTGGCTGAAGGTGACCTCCAAGAGTAGCTTCAGTTCTAGGTTAAAAGGAGGTCTCAGGGCGATAGTCTTGGGGGTTCCTTCAGTCTCTGTCAGTCCAGTAAGTCTGACCTTTTTCATGAATTTGAGTTTTAGTCTACATTTTTCTCCCATTCTAACTGGGAACTTCAATTATGTCCCTGGTCAGAGCGGTCAGTAATGGTAGCCAGACATCATCTAGTTCTTCTGGTCTCAGGCTAGAAGGGGCTGAGGCCTATGTGGGCGATTAATCCTGTGGACTAATTTCTTCCTTGAGCCTTTGGTTTCCTTCACTCTCCTTTACTCCAGATGGGAGGAGACAAATAGTTGTATCTTAAATGCCTGCTTGCAAGCTTTTAAAACTCCGGGTGCTACTCACCAAACTAGGATGTAGAACATTATCTTTACGAACTATGTTATGACGATTGACCTAGGTGTCCCTCAAGACTATGGTCCTTAGCCTTCCAGTCCAGTAACTCAGTTCCACGAAGTGTTGGATATGCCAAAGACATTCCCATAACTGTGCCCCCCATATGCTTTATTATATATATGAATATATAATAGCACGTACAAATATGTACATAGAAATGCCCACAGCTATACCTATATAAGCACATGCATGTACTCCTATATGCCCTCCCACACCTATATAGCATACATTTCTACCTGTGTAACTGAGTTTTTGGTTGTTGTTGCAGAATTGTATATTTTATAGCATTGTGCTGTATTCTCTCATCCATAAAATGGGGCTCATAGAGTTGTGAGGATTCAACAAGATAATTTATTTGAAGCATTTAGTACATCGCTTGGTTCACATTAGGAACTCAAGCAACAGAAGATGAAGCTCTAAACTACAGTGCACCATATCTATCAAACATTAAAAAAAAATTGGCATCCAGTTGACTCCAACTCATTACAGTGTCATTTGTGTCAGAGTAGAACTGTGCCTCATAGTGCTTCAATGTATGGTTTTTCAGAAGTAGGTAGCCAAGCCTTTCTTTTGAGGCACCTCTGGGTAGATCTGAATCTCCAAACTTTTGGTTAGTAGCTGAGCACGTTAACTGTTTGCACCACCCAAGGACTCCATCAAAACATTAGAGAAACTTAATTTGATGAATCTTTGGTCTGATCCATTCTAACTCTGCCAGTGAACTGTGGGTGAGTGCACTGGACAGTTTATGTACCCCTGCCCCAGATCATCTCTGCCCATCCTCCCCCCCCTGAGCATAGGCTACTGTCCCAGCTTCCTGGCCAGAGCAGCCACAGCAGTTTGGTAGTTGTAAAGCTTTGGTCATCACTGGGATTGCCTCATCTTTTCAGCCTCCCTGCCCCACCTCTAAGAGTAAGGATGTGACTTGGACAATGGCCTTTACTTTCACAGGTGCTATCCAGTTACATCCAGTTACAGGGCTTTACTTGGAGGCTCTGGCTTCCCCAGGGACTCTGGGGAAAGTCAGGGGAGTCAAGGTCCTGTGGAGCAATGAGAGACAAAAGACACACTTGGGCAGAAAAATGTGCCAAGACACAGTGTAAACGACCCCACAGATGATGTTTCTTATAACTTAGCAACCAGCTGTGTTTCCCATGAAGATGTGGTAAGCTTGGTAATGCATTACCTTGTGTTTACTTTTCATTCTTTCCTAATGCTATTCCTTCTACCCCCACTCTTGCTTCTCTGGATTGCACACCCCAGCACCACTCCAATAAAGTTTTAGCATGTAAGCTATCTCTAGGAAATTTGGGCTAAGACTTTGAGATTTAGAAGAGAAAAAAATTGGGGCATCTAGGGTACAAGAATGAGAAGAAAAAAATTCTTAGTATTAGACATCAATTCTACTTATCTATAATTCCTTGGATTCCCTCAGTAGCGGAAGCTTGTAAGGCCACATTACCACGTTATTAACAAAGAATAATTGATCAAATCAGTAGAACCAGGGGCCGTTGAGGACAAACCACCATTTATTCTACAGAGTCTAATTTCAATTAAAACCTAAGATAACACGTTTGGAACCACATAGTGCTATCTTCAAAGAGTGAGAAAGAGAGAGGGAGAGAGAGAGAGGAAGAGAAAGAGATTTTTCTCTTTGAATTTCACTAAAATGCCACAGGATGTTAAAATGCAAGCCCTGGCATTTTTCTTTCCTTCAGAAATATGCCCACACTTTATAGAGAAAGCTATATATTGAGGTTCCACAAAAAACTAAAATCAAATTTTAACATTAAACATAGATCCTCTTTTTCTGTTCTAACGTCTGGCTTTTCTCCTAGCATTTGCCCGTAATTATCCATAACTGCAATTTTTCCAGTGGGGACCCACAGTAGCTTCTCTGATTCCTTCCACACTATATGACCCTCTCACGTAGTGATGCTGGTCTGCAATGCCAATGCCCCTGGCAATCATCTTCCTTCAACTCACACGCAACACTTTTCCTCCTTGTGCCTCATGGTATCTAATATATGAGTTCTAGGTTGTTATTCGGGCTCCTTACATTCACATTTTCCATATTTTTTATGACTGCCTTTTGCATAGGCACATTTTCTGAGTTGGTGCCTCACAGGTGGTTTGGTTTGTGGCATATTTTAATAGCTCTGAAACCATGGCTCCAGCTATTGGGTTGCAATGAGTTACATAATGCATGTGCAATTCAGTGCACCAATAAGAGGATTTTCCTAAGACCCCAAATGACCCAGGAAACTGACACACTGAAGGGACTGTACCTCACTGAATGTCCCCTGACTAGGGTGCACTTATCCTGAAGGATGTGCCCTTGTTCTGAAGGATGATGGTCTGTGGAGAGCAGATCTGGTGATCGTCCAACTGCACTATAGCACATTCATCTCTGTTGCTATTTGGTTCATTTTATTTTGGTTTGGTTTGTTTTCTGTTCTTAGCAATCAGGCCATTTTATGAGTACTTTGGCAAGCAGTAGTAATAGTTGTTTTCTCTAGGAAATTTTTAACTTTTCAAACACAGCAGAAATGTTATGGATGTGATAAATTCAATTAAATGTGGTCACTGGTCCGGGGTTGATGGTCATAATCCTTTCTCTTTTTCTTGCCACTCCTGTTTAATATACTTGGAACCAAAGAAATAAGTGTGATGCTCCAGTGGTACTCAGATAAGTTGAAATTCTGGGCCTCTAAGGACAACTCTCTCTGGTCTGGGCGCAGTGTGCAACCCATCATACCAGAAATGCTTGTCATTGGCCCAGGGGGTTAAACCCCAAACAATCCAAGTTCTATTTATTCTGTATTCTCATAGTTTCTTCATTCTTTCAACAAATCAAATGCCTCCTATATGCCAGGTACACTGTTAGGTGAAAGGGATATCATGTTGATCAAAACAGTAAGATCCTTGTCTTAAGATAATATGCCATAGGGTTGGGTTGAAATATATATCTTGGCATTCATTTTCCAAATCTCTATGTAAAAAGAAGGAGTAAAGAGAAGCAAACAATATAATTAATTTAATTTATTTATTTATGTACTACCCATTCAAAAAATATTTATCGAAGACCTATTATGTGGTTGCCATGAGCAGGAATTGGCTTAAGGGCAACTTTTTCTTTCTTTCGTCTCCCTTTTTTTTTTTTTTTTAATGTAGTAGGTACTGCACCAAATTCCAGGAAAGCAAAGATAGAAGACATAGAGTGCCCAGAAGCCATAATGAAAAAGATGATTTTTTTTATTGTGGTAAAATATATATAACAAAACATTTGCTATTTTAACCATTTTTAAGTGTACAATTCAGTGGCATTTAATTACACTCACCATGGTGTGCAACCAAGACCAAAAAGAAATGATGAATTTTACTACAAAAATATTTTACAAGTCTAAATGGTAAGAAAAAGAAAATAGTCTAAATAATATTAAATTAGTATACAGAAAAAGTTTGCAAAAAAGGGCTCATTTCTTAATATTCCCAGAACAGGCACATATCAATAAAAAAACATAAACAAGCACCCAAAAGGATAACTAATTCAATGAGTCTTTCACAGGACCAAAAAACAAAGAAAAGAAATGGCCAATGAACATATGAAAAGATGATCAAATTTATTTCTAATTAAATTAGACTGACAAAATATTTTCAGCTTCTGAATCCTGGGGTCAGTGAGCATGAGAATACAAGCATTTTCTTAGGCTGATGGTGAGACTGTAACTTGATATAGTCTTTCTGGAAGGCAGCTTGGCAACGTCTGCACAATTTTTAAGTGAAACTTAACTGCAAAGAATTTATCCAATGACTATACTCATAGAAGTACACAAAGATATTCAGGTAAAGGGATGCTCACAATATTATTTGTAGTAGCAAAAAACTGGAAATCCTACAAGCCCATCAATAGAGTTAAACGGATTACTGCATGTAACATAATGGAATACGATGTGTCAGGCGGTGAGAATGACGTAAATCTTTACCTATATAAATTGACACAAAAAAGCCCTGAGATGTATTGTTAAATAAAAAGAGCAATGTGCAGAATAGTATTTGTCATACAATCTAGAATGATATACAGGACACTCTGAACACTTGAATCCAGACAAGCATGACCAAGTAACTAGAGTTGGCACAAAACTTAAAAAAAACCTGTTGCCTTTGAGTCAATTCCAACTCATAGCGACCCCATAACCAAAGAACCAAACCCACTGCCGTGGAGTCAATTCCAACTCATAGCGACCCTACAGGACAGAGTAGAACCGCCCCACAGAGTTTCCAAGGAGCGCCCGGCGGATTTGAACTGCCGTCCTCTTGGTTAGCAGCCGTAGCACTTAACTACTACGCCACCAGGGTTTCCCCGGCGACCCCATGGGACAGAGCAGAATGGGTGAAATTTATTTGCTATCCTGTTTTCACATGTTCATTTCTACTAACAGTAGCTCTTTCCCTGAAGGATGTGCTGATCTTCTCATATTTGCATGTAGCTAAAATCAGGAGGAAATGAAGATCAACACATGTTTTCAAAGGAATGAGGATTAAAAAAAAGGGCAGCGTAAGAGAGGAGACATAAGTAGCAAGGGGTAGGTAGGGTGACCAACTTGTCCCAGTTTGACCAGGACCTTCCTAGTTTTATCAATAAGTATCCCACATCCCAGGACACCCCTCAGCGGCCAGAGGTATAACCAAGGGGGCCCTGCTTGAGGAGGGGCGCTAATAAGCAGCTTCTATCGGCCATCACTGTTTCCATCACCACCTGTGAGAGATCAGTCAGCATTATAAAGCATCACCATAGGCACTATTTTCCATAAACAGACCTCTGCCCCAGCCCCAGGCAAAATGGGACAGCTGGGGTCACCTTAATCTGCTTTGGAGACTTGTGCATTAAGGGAAGCTGACGAACTTTCTTTTCTGCGGTCATCACAGACTCCCTCTACCTCTGCCCAGAGGCCAAATGGTCTCCACTATCTCCCATAGCCAAAAGTTCTGCCTTTCCTTCCATCTCTACCGTTTGATGCAAGAGTTTTTTTTGCTTTGGTGATTCAATCTTTCGGATTATAAATTTCTGAAACTGGGGATTTTGTGCAGTGTGTGTATGGTTTTACGGGAGAAAAGATGCCTTCGTGAGAGAACCGCAAGGGAAGAAATTTGGATATGAGAAAAAAAGAAATTATTTGTGAGCCTATTTTTTTTTTTTTTTTTTTAAGGATGACAAACCCAAATAGACTTTCAAGGTAGAGAAAAACTTCATGCTATGGATGGGAAGGGAAAAAGCACTGTTCCTTAGAAAGTCTGAAAATGGTATCTATGAAATTAAGTTAGATATTTTAGACTGTTAAAACCCGTTGCCATCGAGTTGATTCCGACTCATAGCGACCCTATACGACAGAGTAGAACTGCCCCATAAGGTTTCCAAGGAGCACCTGCTGGATTTGAACTGCTGACCTTTTGGTTAGTAGTCGTCGCTCTTAACCACTAAACCACCAGGGTTTCCCAGATATTTCAGAAGGGAGGGCATTTTAGAGAAAACTCTCAAAACAACACACCAATCCTTAGGAGCTACTGGATTAAATAACATAATAATTGTATGTAGTTCTAGTGCTTTGCATATGAACCAGAATATGGGTAGGAATAGCTAGCTAACAAAAAACAGAAGACGACAAATAATTTCTGGTTGCAGGTGCAGCACTGTGTTGCACATACAAACACTTCTCCTAGCAAGGCTGAAGGAGAAGTCTCTGGGGGAATCCCTTTGTTTACAGTGTCCATGGCAAGAGGGAAGCCAAACATTGGAGCCACATGCTACTTCACTTTTGTCCCTGAAAGCAGATAATGTTTCAGGCTGGGAACTGCCTCAGAAACATAGTTATTCGGAGCATGTGTTTCTCATAATGACTTTGGGATTCCTCTCACATATACCCCCACACTTACTGTTTACTGAAGGGAAGCTGAAGACATTTCAGTTTAGTTGACATTTTCTAAGACTACCTACAGAAAGAAATCTTCAGTATAATTTACATGCTATCTAATGTCTTTTCTTCAACATTTTGCTCATTTAGGGGGTGTGGGTGCTTTGCTTTTTGCATTAATAGATCAGCAGCTATGTCACTTTGTTTTTCAAAACCATATTTAGTGCAGGGCATCAAACTGGTTTAGTTCAATTCAAATGCCTGCTGAGAATTCGTCTTTCCACCCCCAGGTGTACTGAATCAGAATCTATAGTTTAACAAGATCCCCAGGTAATTCTTATGTATAATAAATTTTGAGAACAACTGCTCTACTAGGAGTGGTTCAGTGGTTCAAGTGCTCGGCTGAGAGCTGAAAGGCTGGTGGTTCAAAGATATGGCAGTCTGCCTCCATAAAGATTTGCAGTCTACTCTGTCCTATAGGGTTGCTATGAGTCAGTATAGACTCTATGGCAGTGGGTTTGGGTTTGGAGTGGCTCTACCAGTGGTTCTCAGAATTGGCCCCTACCAAGCAGAATTAGCATCACCTGGGAACTTGTTAGAAATGCATATTCTCAGCCAAGGTTTGAACAGGAACTATGTGGTTTGAAGCCCTGATTTATTCTGCACTCTCCACCATTCTTTCAATCATTTGACCAATATTTGCTAGGAATTGAGTGGGATGCTGGGGCTTCAAAGATGGGAAAGACACAGCCTTCACCCTTAGGAGGCAATGGTATGTTGCGGAAGATAGATAAGACCAACTAGTATTTTGACATAACAAGGTGAAAGGGATGCATAAAAGGTTTTATGGAAGTGGAAAGGAAGAAAGTCTAAAAATCAGGAATAATTCAGGAACTGCTATCTTTATGGGCAAGTAGGTTCCCTCCAGTTTGGGTAGAAGGTAAGAGTGGAGAAGGACTTTCCACGGTGATGGCATAATAGATGCAAAAGCTACAGAGGTATGGCAGAGTGTGGCTAGATCTGGGAAGGCCATGCAGGTATGGGAAATCAGATGTGAGCTTGATCAGATAATCATAAACTATAGGGCTAGAATCAGGGGGAACATAGAAAAGAAGGGCAAGGATGTGGGAGGGAGAAGCCTGAAAGTTGAATGTGACTAGACGGTGATGGAAGGTAAAAGAAACGATGCTTATACTTACTGAGCATTTATTTTGTGCTAGGCTTTTTATATTTGTTAACTCCAGTAATTACTCCAATATAACCACCTTACTTAACCAGTAATCCCCTTACTTAATGTTCACTATTCCATTATGCCTTGGGCGGGGGGATTCCATTATGCAGATGAGGAAACAGCAGATGAGGAAGGTTCCACCTGGGCTGACTCACAATCTGAAGCAATGTGTACCTGATACCAAAGCTCCTGGTCATTGTACCACAGGACACTCCTTCTAGGAGAGGGTAAAGGCATTTAAACTTTACCCAGAAGACAGTGCGGATGCTCTGATGGCTATCAGCAGGAGAAAGATGTGACCAGAATTGTGTTTTAGGAAAAAAAAATACTCTGGCCGTTATGTGTGGGAGGAGGGACTGAATGCAGTGATAACAAGGAGAAGGCTTTTCCCAGGACAGAGAAACATTTTCTGCAACAAAGGTCACCGGATACTGGCACATACAGAAAAATCTCAGCCTCCTTAGGTCTTGATTTGTCCCTGGGTGCCTCTGGTTTCCCTATCCTTGTCTCTAAAAAGGACCCTTACATCCAAGATCAGTGACAGCCTTTCCCTGCCCTAATGGCCTATCATTTCACACCAAGAGACTTTCTCGAAGACAAAATGTAAAAAAAAAAAAAAATGAGAGAGAGTAAATGAAGGTTATGTATGTGTCCCCAGAAAGCAAAGGAAAAAAAAAAAAATCAATAAGCACTATTCATTAGATTGTTCAATGTGAAAAAAGATGGGTGATGTTCTGAATATTAATCTTCACGATATTTCAGCTGTTAAAATTAGCTTCATAGCAAATTGGTTGCACATAACAGGGCTTTGTGCATCTTAAGCAAGCATTTTTTGAGCACTGACAAAGTGCATAGAGTTTACATGTAAGTGATATGGAGTTTTACAAAGTTTGATTCAACAAAGTCTATCATCCTAGAGCAGCTTGCAATTAAGAAGACAAGGTAATATAAATGCAGATTTAATATGAATTTCTTATAAGGTTCCATACAAATCTCATCAGGAAAAAATATCAGCCTCCTTGTACTGAATAATCTCGGATTATGATTTAAATGGTTTCTATCTTTAACATAGATCTCTGGCTTTCCCTTTCAAAGGTCCTCCCTGGTTCACAATGTAAAAATCCTTAACCTGAGCCACTTTTTGATATCATTGTTTCATAGCTGTGTTTGTTCTTTTAAAGAGATGATGTTAAAAGAGCATGTTGCGTTTACTACAGAATACATATCCATCAAAGTTAAACTGGAAAATGCAGAAGACAGATTGTTTTTATCATAAAGAAAAATAAAGGGTGAATTTAATGGACGACCATTTTAAAGCGCAAAGGCATGTTGAATGCTTTTTGCCTGCTAGGTGATATTCATAAATGGTTCTCTTCCTGGAAAGAGCCTCATTTAACCCAGATAGTCTCCACACCATCTCACTGAATCTTTGCCATGGTTGGAAGGAAGTATTATCACCATTATATGTTACAGATGGTGGAACAGAGACTCATGGAGGTTCAGTCATTTCCTGAATTCACCACGTAAATAAATTGGAAAGTGGAATTAAAACAAGGTCTGTCGAGCTCCCAAACCTGGGCTCTTCCTTCTCTTTTATGCTTTTTCTCAGCCTCCGTGCATCTCTGGAAGCCTGGTTGGAGAGAAGAGGCTGGCTGGAGCAGCTGGGCAGAGATTCAGAGAAAACAACCCTACAGGGCTGATTGCTGGGCTTGGGCTACTCAAAATGCACATCCTTCTTTCCTGTATACTTTCTAAAAAATTTAGATTCCCAATGAGTTAATTTTTAGATGCAATTTTACATTCCCCTACAAAGCAAGTACAGGGCCTTCCTAGAGATAAAAGAAGTCTACTGAATTAATCCAGAAAAACACACTCCCAGAAATGCAAAAAGGTATCCCTGAAAAGTGTGGTTGGTTGCTGTGAAAACCATATCTAATATTATCAGGCCCTAATTTAAAAATTGCTCCTTTCATTCATATAATTCCGCATCTAGGCAAATTACGCAGTGTTTATAATGGATATAAATATATTAACAGTGAAAGGACATTTAAGATATGTCTGAAGAGTTTAACTGAGTTAAAACAACCCTGCTCTTATTAAAAAACAAATACTGAAAAAACATACACGTAACTGTAGAAAGCTTTTCTTTCCTTACAGATACTTTTTCAAGATACTAACTTAAGATGAAACACTTCCCTATGATTTTTTTTTTTTTTTTTTAGAGTGCCAGACTATACGTATTTTGCTTGAAAGGATAATATTTGATCCTTTCTGGGAACACATTCTGAATTTTAAAGTACAAGAATCTATTATCCATTAAACTATTTTTAATAAAAAAAAAGTTCTAGGCATGAGGGGTAATTCCTACAGGCAGTGCACGGTAGAAATGTAATACTTGCAAAGCCACCGAAGAGAGCTATTACTTTAAAATTTAGTAAATGAGTTAGTTGTTTTATCAAGTGATGGAAATGGCCTGACTCTCTTTTTTCCAAATCAGATAATGCGAGCCAGTGCAAATTGTTGAAAGGATTTTCATAGTTTCATGTCTAAATTGGATTTGGAAAGTTTCTTTTTATTGATAGTCTGTGGAGAGCAGAGCAGCAGCAGGACTTAGATTGATAATATAATTGGAGAAGGTTCCCTGCAGAAAACACAATTGCCTACTCTTTATTGCCTGAGTTGAAAAAAAAAAAAAAAATAGAAATGCTGAAAAGAGTGTATTCAAGTTAGAATTATGTTTCCCTGAGTGTCTGTTTCACATCTCTGGCCCATATGACTCCAAAGGTCAAAGACCTTGGCCGTTTCATGTTAATTTTAAAAATTGAGGGTCTCTACAGCTTCTGTGTTAAATATTACATATAAAAAACAAGAAAAAAATGCATGCTATGATTTAGAGAAGAGGAAAACATGATTTTTAAAAATGGAAAAAAAAAATACTTACAAAATTCCTCAAACATTCTCTAAATTCTCAAGTTATTCCTAAGTAGGACTGAGTTTTGAATAAACTGGTAACATTCATTGCTTGTCAAAGCTTGACTACAGTTTTCAGTGAGTTGGAAAGTGGTATGTATGCCTAAGCTGGACGCATTGGAACACAGTGTGAGTGATCTACAAGCTCACCTTGATTCTGACCCCTGAAGATCACAAGTTGTGAGATTGTTTAAATCTCCACCCCCTTAGCACTTCTCCAAATAAATGGCATTTACAATTTCTTAAAGTCTTGTTTTTGTCTCCGCAATTCTAAGCTAGATTTAGGAATTATTTATAAACATAAGAGCTTTAATTTAGTAACTATTTCCTATCATTCTTTCTTTTTCCAAAACTTCTGTTTCTCTCCAACAATATCCAATGAGATAAGGCATCTTATTAGGTTAATTTTTCCCCATAAAATTCTATCATTTGAATAGCTTTTTCTGAACCATCCCATTCTCTTGTCTCCACGATCTTTCAAGTAAGATTACCAAATATGAATATCTCCCACATTAAATTGGGTTAGATCACCAGTGTGTGCTTTACGTACATGAGGAAATTTTCCAATGTCTTCCTGACCTAGTAATCACTTTCAGAAATTAGAGCTGAGTTATTTCCTAGTGTTTTCTTAGTAGAGGAATGACTTGGTATTCAAGGCAATATTGTTTACTCAATGAATTAGTCATGTTATTAATGGAGATTACCATCCAGTATATATTTTCCTAAATTGCTTCCTTTGACTTTCTTGGGATTTGTGTGGCATTGATTTTTGAGTCCTGTTTCTACAATGTACAGGTTGTGTGACCTCATTTCAGTTGAGCATAGAGGAGAAAAATTATAATTGAAAATGGAAAAGGAACATAAGATTCTTTAGTTGAACTAGAGGAGACTTTTTAAAACTATAACTTCTCAAACATTGTTTAAACTCTCAACTTATCCCTCTTTGTCTCTAAGCTTCAGTGCTCTCACTTGTGTGGTCAAGGTAATAACAACAGGCTTGAGCCTATCACAGTTTTGTGTAGGATGAAATAACAATGTAGGTAAAAAGCTTAGCCCAACACCTAGCACAGAAAACACTCAACATAAGTTATTTATTTTTTGAATTGGTTATTAATTGTATATTGCATATAATCTGCTGTTCTCTCTGGAATAAATCATTGGCCAATAAAGACTTTACAAAAGAACTCTATAGATGACAGATTATTCCATGAGACTATAATAAAAATCTTTGAAAACAAGGTAATTTATCAAGTTTTTTTTTTTTTTAACAATTGGTTTTGCTTCAAACAGCAGGAAAAAAAAAAATCTCTCCACCACTCTAAAACCACACGTGATTCAAATACGCCAATGATGTTCAACCACAGTTCAAAGGAAAAGCTAACCAATATCAGGCTGTGGAATACTGTAATCCTTGTGTTCTGCTTGGGCTTGGGTGTCGGTATATGTTAGGAGACACCTGACCTATTTTGTAGCAGTAGTAATAATCATTGCCTAAGCTTGGCAATCATTAGCTGACAGAATTTGGTGCTTTGAGCAAAAGTGTTATTTATGCCCTTTCCTCTTTTGAATGCCATTTTCTCTTAAATTAGCACATACCCCACTTAACAAGGTACAAAAGCAAATGTGGAAGAACTAGGAGGGCAAACAACCAGTGAATCAAAGTGAATACTCTGCACTGGAGTCCAAAACCAATTCCAAACTCTGAGTTTGATCAATACTAAGAGATTTCTTTTTAATCATTTCAGGATGAATAGGAATTGCCAACCCCTCCTTTCCACAGTATTACGCTCTTTCACTGAGGGATCAGGTCCTTTCAGGTGCTATCTTCTTTGGAGTTTAATTCGTCTCAACAGTCCTCCAAGAGCTATTACAATACCCACATCATGACATCCCATTTAACTCCCCAAAAAGAAAAAAAAAAAAACTCCCAAAGCTTGGAGAAACTGGCTGCAACATCAAAGAGCACTGTTAAAAATACCATGAGGGAAACTTGGAGTAAGAATTCCAGGCACAAGATACAGCCTAGTGACAAGTAAGGTTGTAAATACCTTGAGTGATACTAGGATGGGGATTATGGAGAACCTCAGAGTCTGAGAAAATAGGGTCCTTAAGACTTTGGTATTAAGGCTGTCAGGATATTTGTGAATGCCCCTGGCGCTATTTGTGACCAAAGTTTCCTAGCACTGGTTCTCTGTGGTTTTGCTGGTTAAAGGACAAGAGTCAACCTTGCCCCCACCTGCACCTCCTAAATTCTTTCTTGTCCAGAGATTTGAGATCAAGCGTGACTACAACCCAGAAAGAGTGGGCAAAGCTCTCCAAAAGGAGGCCCCCTATCAGTGGGCCTTGCAAAGAAATAAGACTCACTAGTATAGCTTTTGTTTGTTTTAAACCTGTTATCTTTATTGTGTCAGCTAAGCAATTACTTAGAAGTCTTCGAGTGAAACCCTGGCTGTAGGGGCTTAAAATGCAAGCATAGAAATCACCACAGCCAGAGCTACACAAGAGGCTTCAGGCATTTCAGATTTGAATGGATGTTTTATAAATGGATCAGATTTAGTGGATTAGTCATTATTTAGAATCTGCCACATAGAAGGCCTCAACTCAGAGTTCTCAAACTGGAAGGAAGATGTCACAGTTGTGATGGTGAAGAAGGAAGAGCCTTTTCTGGGAATGGGAGAAGAGAAGAGAAACCAGCTCTTGCCTTTTAAGTTTCACAACAGAATCATTACACACTGAGCACAACCACAGGGAAAAATGGCTTTTGGCATAAACTTCCTCATTCTCCTTGATGGACTGACATGCCTCTGGAAGTATGTCTTTTCCTGTGAGATTCCAGGAGCATGGGTAGACTGGGCTTATTCTGGTCTTCCGCTCTCATAGGACTTTCCCTGTGTATCACAATCTTTAGTTTGGAATTTCACATGAGTACTGTGATTACTTGATTCACACATCTCTCCTCTCTCTGAATTGTCCAGTAGACCAGTTTTGGGCATCTAACCCAAAGGCAGACAATTCATGGGCTCAACAGTAGGTGATTACCTATAATGTGTGTGCAGAGTAGAACTGCTCCATAGGGTTTTCAAGCCTGTAACCTTTGGAAACTGAATTGCCAGGCCTGTCATCTGAGGCTTCTCTGGGTGGGTTCAAACTGCAAGTCATTCAGCTAGCACTTACATGACTAGAACGAAAAGTTGTCTAATTGTCTAACAAACAAAAAAGTCAAACCTTTTGTTACGGAGTAGATTCTGACTCGTGGCAACCCCATGTGTGCGGAGTAGAACTACTCCATGGGTTTTCAAGGCTGTCATCTTTACAGATGGAGATTGCTAGACCTTTCTTCCATGGCACAGCTTGCTGAGTTTGAACTGCCAACCTTTACATTAGTAGTCAAGGGCAAACCGTTTTGCGCCCCCCAGGGATAAAATGCAACTGAAGTAATTGATGTAAGGAGAAATTTAAAAAAAAAAAAATTGCACCTACATTTGGCATGAAGTAAAACTGGGGATAGAAAAGCTATGGCAAGCCACGTACAGACTGGGACAATGAGAAAGCAGAGACTGGTGAGCAGAGGAAGTGGATCCAGAGAAAGAAAACACAGACCATATAAACAAAGACACAAACCAAGGGTAGAGTCCTGAGAAAGACAGTATATCCTCTGTATGGAAAAGACGAAGTTGCAGGTCTCTAGAGTTGTGATAATTCCTCAAAACTTTTACATCTTAGTTCACCTGTGTTGATATAACAATGACACTTATTTTGATCTAGTTGGAATCCCTGAGTGGTGCAAATGGTTAAAATGGTCGACTGCTAACCAAAAGGTTGGAGGTTCAGATATACCCAGAAGTGCCTGTAAAGAAAGGCCTGGCAAGCTACTTCTGAAAAGCCAGTCATTGAAAACCTTCTGGACGACAGTTCCACTCTGACACACATGGACCTGCCATGAGTCTGAGCTGACTCAACAGCAATCGTTTTTTTTGTATTTCTGGTAACCAAGCTGATCTGTCTTGAACGTTACCAAGTGCTGATGAGGGACCTTCGTGAATTACTATGTGAAGAAAAGAAGCTTGCCCTTCACCGGAAGCTTGAGAATCTGGAATCCTTTTCTGGAACTTTCAGGGTGTTTCCAGGAAACGTCATCAAATAGCTTTAATTCAAGGAAATGAGACACTTCTGCCCTGTATTGGCTGGTTGAAAATATGGTCACCCTAGTAAAATGTGGTTTTATTCAAAGTACTACATCACGGAGCTCCTCAACATTTACTGCAATTGAATTATACATAGGGATTCTACTTGTCTTGGCTCTCATAGCTGTGGAGTTGGTTTCTCTCTGTTGCCTGGAGCTCACTTCCCAGCAGTAAACATTGAGAGAGGCATTATCTTTCTCTTGTCACTAGGGACCATCTCAAGTTCGATCCTAACCTAAGTTGTGATCTCTCGGATGGGATTAGAATTCCTCTTTAGAATCACTTTATAATCCTGAAGATAACTCCTGTGTATAATGGAGTAGAGTGATACTCTCCTAATTGAAAACGTCCCCACCCTGCCTTATGCTTAAAACTGGGCACCACTTCTAACCTAGGGAGAGAGATGTTAGGAAAGCAGGGGTGAAAAACAACAGATGGGACAGAGTCTGGACCTAGGAGACACTGCAGTGAGGAATGAGGAAGCATCACTGTAGGGTAGGATGGTATGGGATTAGGGAGCTGGGGATTAATACGGTAAAGGTAAGGAAGGAAAAGTATGTTATATGAGAAAAAAGGAAAGAGGTGAGAAAAAAGAGTGGGAAAAGAAGAAACCGTTGAGGACATAACAAAAGAATACAGTGTGGAGAGAATGAAAATGAACTGAGAAGAAATGAGAGGGCAGCAGTAGAATGTTGTGTTCAAGGTTTGAAGTCTGAAATATATCTGCCAGGGTTCAAATCCCAGCTCCGCAACTTTCCAGAATAATGATTATAGAAAATTGCCTTAAATTCTCTGAGCCTCAGTTCCTTTTTCTATATGATGGGGAAATGCCATAGGGTTGTGGTAAGAATGAAACGTGATCACATGAGTCAAGTCTTAGCACAAGGATTGGCACACAGGGCTATTGTGATTGAGGGTAAAAGAGAGAGAAGCAGAAGGGCAAAAGGAAAACAAAATGGAGGAAGAAGGAAGGAGAGATGTTCAGACAGTGGAAGAATGAGAAAAAAAAATTTCTGCTAATAAATTTAACCTTACTTTTTCTTACATTATAACCCAAGTTTCTATACCTACTATATCATTTCTACCTGTTTTAATAACATTTCAGAAAAATAAATGTGTTGAATTATCAATGCCACCAAAAAGCCCTCTTAAAAATTATAAAGGCATTTTAAATGTATCTTTGTATTAAGCTAGCCTATAGTGGTTTACATTTCCTTAAGAGTTGAAATTAGTCCTTGGAAATGAGTAAGATCAAGGCTACATGAAGCTAAACCAATCATCCAAAAAACCGTTTGTTTATTTTCCCTTCCTCTTTACCGTATTGACTAGCAGTTTGATGGAATTAACTAAATTGACTGGTTATTTTGAAATGTGTTAACCCAGATGTAGACAGTTGGGAAAATAGAGCCCTTAGTGTTCCCTGTGGTGTATCTTTCCAAGTTTCTCTCCACAACACAAACCACTTCCTTTTACTTGAAGTCATTTTGCTTTTTTCATTAGTCCCACATTCAAGGGTCTGCTGTTGAGTGCTAAGGTAGGTCTCAGTCCAAGGCCATAAAATAACACAACGAAATTGGCCCAAAGCCTACAAGGAAGGCACTATCGAGTTGTTCTTCCCCTCTCGAGACCAAGAAAGAGAAAATTGGAGGAGGAGTAGAACAGCTAAAGTATGAGAAAGATATCAAAGCCATCTACTCTTACACTTGGTGGGAGGATAGGGTGAGGGGTGGGAGGGAACTGAACCTCTACCCAGAACAGAAGGAAAAAATGGAAGGGGCTGGAAAAAACTCATTACATTCACCACAGAAAAGTTCCAAAGTGCACCTGGCATCGTGTTGCACACTTGTCAGATCACAGACATGCCTTTCCAAGAATTACCACAAAGCTGAATAAACAGTGCTCCAATAGACTCATCAGTGGCAGTGGGCTGAAAGGTTGACCTTTATTGACCATTAGTAAGGCTACACGCAAATGCCACTCAGAATACACAAAAAGGACTTTTGTCTCTTTTCACAAAAACATGTAAAGGACCATATGAGTTATTTAAATACTGGCCAATGAAACAATAGGCCAGTAATGGCATTGTTTCTCACATTTTCCTCATTCTGTTTCGGGACTATGATATTATGGAGAAGATCATCTATTTTTTGCTTCTTTAAAGTTATCCCCTTCAATCAAAGGACTTAAGAGGCAAATTTGCATTGCACTTTCCTTCTCACATAGGAGCAAAAAGTTTTAATGTCCGTGTTGGCTTCTGTTGCCCAATTTATTGCTTTTACAGTTTACTTGGAGCCCTGATGGCTCCCTGATTAAGAGATCAGGGGCTAAGAAAAGGCTGGCAGTTCAAATCTACCAGGCGCTCCTTGGAGGCCCTATGGTGCAGTTCTACTCTGTGCTATAGTGTCACTATGAGTTGGAATCAACTTGACGGCAATGGGTTTGTTTGTTTGTTTTTTTTTTGGTTTATGGTTTACTTAATAATCATTTCAAGGAATTCTGAGAACAGATATACAAAAGAGTCAACTGATCAATTGGAGACATAGAAGTTGAGCATCATGGTATCTTAGCACCACCTATAGTACAATGAAGACATAAAAAAAGAATACACATATTATTATTCTTTTTCAGGCTGCTTGAGAATAGAGAGGCATAAACTACAATTTTTAGAATACTTTCATTAATTCTATGGTAGAGCTAAGTTTGTGGGCTATGGAAACAGAGAGAACGGAGCAGGGCCTGGATTTCAGATGTCAGCTTACCCAAAGAATGAGATGAAATGAGCCAGGCAATCGAGAAAGGACAGCAAATTCTAGAGAAGGAGAAGAATACAAACAAGCACAAGGAGTTGTGAACCATGGTATCTGTGGGTAGAAGAAGTTTGCTACTTAGTGTGAGGCACTTGGAGAGGAGGTAGAAAAAATAGGTGTGCAGGGACCTTGTGTACTATACCAAGAAGATTAGATTTTATCTTGTGGTTGATAGGGAGGCACAGAGAAGTTTTAACCAGGAGAGTGACATTTTCAGATTGATTTATCAACTAGGTCAATCTGGTTGCACTGCGAAAAGCAGAACTAAAGACAGCTAGATTGAAGACAAATTGTTTAAGAAGATGTTTTTCAATTTTTTCATTTATACTAAGAAATACATTTTACATAGCAAAATGGCTAAAATAGATAAAAAAAATTTTTTGTAAATAGATATACATACATATATATGTGATATATAACAAATAATTATAAAATGGTACTTATCCTTACTACTATAGATGGAGTGCTACTCCTTAGTATTTTCCATTAAATTTTGTATCATATTCCTATAAAATGCTGATTACAGCTGACAGTTTCAAAAATACTATTTTTGGGAATACTACTGTGAGTCGGAATTGACTCGAGGGCACTGGGTTACTGTAATTCACTACCACTTGTCTGTCAGTTTATTCTACTGCGGTGGCTTGCATGTCACTGTGATGCTAATATTTGAAATACCAGCAAGGTCACCCATGGTGGACAGGTTTCAGTGGAGCTTCCAGACTAAGACAGACTAGGAAGAAGGACCTGGTGATCTACTTCTGAAAAAAATTGGCCAGTGAAAACTTTATGAATAGCAGTGGAACATTGCCCGATATATTGCCAGAAGATGAGCCCCTCAGGTTGGAAGGCCCTCAAAATATGCCTGCGGAAGAGCTGCCTCTTCAAAGTGGAGTTGACCTTAATGACATGGATGGAGTCAATCTTTCGGGATCTTCATTGGCTCATGTGACATGACTCAAAATGAGAAGAAATAGCTGCAAACATCCATTAATAATTGGAACGTGAAAAGTACAAGTATGAATCTAAATTGGAAGTTGTCAAAAATTAAAATAGAACACCTAAAGATCGATATCCTAGGCATTAGTGAGCTGAAATGGACTGGTACTAGCCACTTTGATTCAGATGATCACATGGTCTACTATGCTGGGAATGACAAACTGAAGAAAAATGGTGTCACATTCATTGTATAAAAATTTCAAGATCTATCCTAAAGTACAACACTGTCGCTGATAAGTCCACATGCCTATAAGGAGGACCAGTTAATATGACTACTATTCAAACTTACACACCAGCCACTAATGCCAAAGATGAAGAAACTGAAGATTTTTACCAACTTCTGCAGTCTGAAATTGACCAAACGTGCAATCAAGATGCATTGAAAATTACTGGTGATTGGAATGAGAAAGTTGGAAAGAAGAAGGATCAGTAGTTGGAAAATAGGGCCTTGGTGATAGAAACGACGCCACAGATTGCATGATAGAATTTTGCAAGACCAACGACATATTCATTGGAAATACTTTTTTTTCAACAATATAACCAACAACTATACATGTGGACTTCACTGGATGGAATACACAGAAATCTAATAGATTACGTGTGTGGAAAGAGATTATGGAGAAGCTCAATATCATCAGTCACAACAAAGACAGGGATCGACTGGGGAGTAGACCATCAATTGCTCCTATGCAAGTTCAAGTTAAAACCGAAGAAAATAAAACAAGTCCATGAGAGTCAAAGTACGACCTTGAGTATATCCCGTCTGAATTCAAGAGACCATCTCAAGGATAGATTTGACACACTGAACACTAATGATCAAATAACAGGTAAGGTGTAGGATGACATCATACATGAAGAAAGCGAAACCCCCCCCCAAAAAAAAAAACCAAACCCATTGCCATGGAGTCAATTCCAACTCATAACAACCCTATAGGACACAGTAGAACTGCCCCATAGAATTTCCAAGCAGCACCTGGTGGATTAGAACTGCCGACCTTTCGGTTAGCAGCCATAGCACTTAACCATTTTGCCACCAGGGTTTCCGAAAAAAGCAAAAGGTCATTAAAAAGACAGAAAAGAAAGAAAAGACCAAAATGGAGGTCAGAAGAGACTCTGAAACTTGTTCTTCAATGTCTAGTAGCTAAAGCGAACAGAAGAAATAATGAAGTAAAGGAGCTGAACAGAAGATTTCAAAGGGCAGCTCAAGAAGACAAAGGAAAGTATTATAATAAAATATGCAAAAAACTGGAGATAGGAAAACCAAAAGGGAAGAACATGCTCAGTATTTCTTCAGCTGACAAAACTGAAGAAAAAATTCAAGCCTTGAATTTCAATATTGAAGGATTCTATGGGCAAAAGACTGAAAGACGCAGGAAGCATCAAAAGAAAATGGAAGGAATACACATAATCACTATACCAGAAAGAACTGGTGGGCATTGAAACACTTTAGGAGGTAGCATATGATCAAGAAATGATGGATGGCATTGAAGGAACAAGTCTAAGCTACACTGAAAGCAATGGCAAAAACAAGGATCCAGGAACTGAGGGAATATGCATTGAGATGTTTCAACAAATGATGCAATGCTGGAAGCACTCACTCGTCTACGCTAAGAAATTTGGAAGAGAGCTACCTGACCACCCAACTGGAAGAGATACATATTTGTGACTCTTCCAAAGAAAGGCGATCCTACACAATGCAGAAATTATCAAACGATATCATTAATATCAAACACAAATAAAATTTTGCTGAAGATAATTCAAAAACGGTTGCAGCAGACAGCAGTGCTTCGACGGGGAACTGCCAGAAATTCAAGCTGGATTCAGAAGAGGACATGACAGAATTGATATCATTGCTGATGTCAGATGGATCTTGTCTGAAAGTGGAGAATAACAAAAAGATGTTAACCTATGTTTTACTGACTGTGGGAAGGCATTCGACTGTGTGGACCATAACACATTATAGATAACATTATGAAGAATGGCAATTCCAGAACACTTAATTATGCTCATGAGGAACCTGTATATAGACCAACTGGCAATTGTTTGAATAGAACAAGGGGATACCGTGTGGTTTAAAATCAGGAAAGGTGTGTACAAGAGTTGTATCCTCTCACTATACTTATTCAATCTATATGCAGAGAAAATAATCCAAGAAGCTGGACTATATTAAGAAGAATGTTGCATCAGGATCAGAGGAAGACACATTAACAAGCTGCAATATGCAGGTGACAGAACCTTGCTTTCTGAAAGTGAAGAGGACTTGAAGCACTTACTGATGAAGGTCAAAGACTATACAGCCTTTCGTATGGATTACACCTCCACAGAAAGAAAATAAAACTCCTCACAACAGGACCAATAAGCAACCTCAAGATAAATGGAGAAAATACTGAAGTTGTCAAGGATTTCGTTTTTCTTGGATCCACAGTCAATGCCCATGGAAGGAGTAGTCAAGGAATCAAACAAGGTATTGTATTAGGCAATAAAGATCTCCTTAGACTGTTACAAAGAAAAGTTGTCACTTTGAGAATTAAGGTGCACTTGACCCAAGCCACAGCATTTTCAACTGCCTCATGTGTATATAAAAACTGGACAATGAATAAATAAGATGGAAGAAGTATTGATACATTTGGATAACGTGTTTGAGAAGAGTATTGAATATACTGTGGACTGCTAGAACAACAAGCAAGTCTGTCTTGGAAGAAGTAGAGCCAGAATGTTCCTTAGCAGTGACAGTGGCAAGACATCGTTTCATGTACTTTGGAGGTGTTATCAGAAGGGACCAGTCCCTGGAGAAGGACATAATGCTTGGTAAATTAGAGGGTCAGCAAAAAAAAAAGAAAAAGACCCTTAACAAGATGGATTGACAGAGTGGCTGCAACAACGGGCTCAAATATAGCAATAATTGTGAGGATGGCGCAGGACCAGGCAGTGTTTTGGTCTGTTGTACATAGTGTTGCTATGAGTTGGAACCGACTCATTGGCACCTAACAACAGCAACAACAACAACTGTAATACAGGTGAGCGCTTGTGAACCCACAACTAGGGAAGTATTAGTGGTCTGGAGAGGAGAAGACAGATTTGAGAAATATTTAGAAACTAAAAAAAATTACATTTAGTTATTAATATCTTGGGAGAGTATAGTTTTTAAGTCCCACCTGGAATAAAAGTATTTCTACTAACTGAGACAGGAAATACAGATATGGGAGAAATATGGAGTCTAGCTTTGGACATTTTGAATTTAGATGGTATCAATGGGCATTGGGCTTTTGTAAGCATGAGTATGAAAATCAAGGAAGAATTCAGAGTAGAGACACTGTTTTGGGCATCGCTTGCATATAATGGGTGATTAAACTATTAAAGTAAATGAAAGTATCTAGAGAGTAAACAGAATGAGAATGCAATGTGTGAAGAACAATCTTGAAGAATACTGTTTAAGAGGGGAAGGGAGGAGGATGAGAGGCTATGAAGGATGGTGAGAGGAACAGTCACAGCGGCAGAACACAGCGGAATCACCTGGGGCAGAGTAGCTCCCAATAGAAATGTGTTGAATAAATATTTATTGAGTAAACTAATGAGGACAGAGTTTAAAACGAAGGCTTTAAAGTAACGATTGAGAAGTCTTCACTGAGTTGGTAAATTAGGAGCTTATATGTAACCATAGTGAGGGTAGTTGGAGTAGAGGTTTGTGTAAGAAATTCCTACTACATTGAACTGAGGGCTGAATGGAGATGAGGAAGTGGAGCACCTTGTCTCAAAAGGACAAAGAATGAGCTAAAGGATCAATAGCTGCTCTGTTGTTGGACATCACTATTGTTTTATATTGGTTTTAGGATTCAGGGGGACACAAATAGGGTAATAGCCAGAAGAAATGGAAAGATTGCAGGTGTGATCTACACTGGAGGGGCTAGGGGGAATTTATGTTCTTAAAGGAGATTGATATCCCTGATTTTGCATATTATCAGATAAAATACTTTATTTCCCAGTCTCCTTTGCAGCTGGGTATGGCCATGTGACTACATTACAGTCAATGAGATGTTAAATAGAAGGACTATGTGAAATCTAGAAGTCTATTATTAAAGGTGGGGTGCGTTATTCTTCCTCTAATACTCCAGCTATTGCCTGCAACTTAGATGTGATGACATCTTGGACCGTGGAGACAAAGGCCATGGCCTAGGGATGGTGGAAAAACTATCTGAAAGAAGCTTGGATTCCTGATGATCTTAGAGCAGCCATTCCAGGCCTGGATCACCCACCCACTCTGGGTTTATTTTGTAGAGAAGAGAAAAAAACTTATCTTATTAAGGTACAATTTTTAAGGTTTTTTTCACTCTAGCTGAAAATCCTAAGTAAAATAGTATACATACATAGCAACTAGAGCATTTTCAGAGCCTTCTAGAAGAGAAGGTTAATCTTCCACCATGTAGCACCTAGGCAGAGAACACATTTTATATTGAGAAAAGAAGCTTTGATCATTCTAGGAGTTTACAGCCCACTTCTGTTTTGGATGGACAGGAAACAGAAGTCAAAACTTGGATGTCTTAATTAAATTAAAAACGTAAAGCAACATTTAAAAAAAAAAAATCACATGTATGATTTTTTGCCCCATAACATCAAGCAAAGTCTTCTTTGTACTTTTTTTTTTTAAATAAAGAAATGTATTAAAATTAATGACAACATTAACACTCAGATGACACATTTCCTTTGTCTCAATTTTTTTTTCTTCCCCTCTCTGAAAGAGTCAGAATTCCCATCAGTCAGCATAAACTGGTTTAAGGCCAAGCCTAGTAAATCACTTGTATCACGTTATTTTCAAAGGGCCTAAACAGCTGTAGTTTTCAAGGTCAGCAGAATCATCTGCCAGGGTCACATGTGTTTCACATGTCAAGTAACGTATATGGGTTCCATTCTGTCCAGGATCATACCGAAAAAGACATTTGCACACAAGTGATCTGAAGCCATGTTTCCAAACAGCTGCTATGGTTACGTGGATAAGAGTTACTATTGTAAACCACTTGAGTTTAGTACCGTGCTTCCAATTGCTCAAAATGAATATTCACTCCAAATCACAATGTCCAAAACAAGATGACCAGCTCCTGATCATAGTGACACTCAGTGAGTACCAATGAGTATCAAAAATAGTATTATATAATTATTATTATTCTCATAATAACTTTATTCATACACAAGTGAGAAGAATGTGTACTGGGTATAAAAACACCAACAAATCAACAAATAATTAAGATGGAACCTACTTAACCAGCTAAAGAGAGGACTTCAAGTAAAGAGACTTTGATAGTCTTTCTCCCTTCAATTCTTGCTCTAGGCAACACTGAATAAAAGCAAAAGACGTAGGACCCGTGGATGGTAATGACTTTCTTAACAAGTTAGAGAAATTGGTATCATGGAGCCAGCCTGATGGAACAGAGGCGGAATGACCTCAGGATTTAAGGAGTTTATTAACAGAATTAAAAAAAAAAAAATCACACTTCAATTTGGAGTATGGTTGGGGATATCTGACTTTAACAGAGAGAAGGAAAAGGGTACCGACTCATGTGAGAAGCTCCTCCACTGGGTTTTTCTAACTCAAAGGAGATGATCGGATTTGAATAGTAGCTCTTACAATGAATTTTTATTCAGGTCTCATACTTTTCTTGGCATACAGCTCTTCAAAGCCCCAAATCAGTCTCCTTATCTTATTTATATTTACTAGACTTAATGATCTTTCCTGTATGAAACATGCTGAATGAAGGAGAAGACTATCTTCTGACCATTTAACTTCTCTCTGTAGGTTCCAAGGTTAGCTTCTGTATTTTAGTAAGCAAAATAATAGCCACCGCCAAGTCAGAGGAGTAGGGCAGACGGGCATAGACAAATACCAACTCTAGCTAAGTATGGGCTCGAGTCAAGCTGGAAAATGTCTCTCAACTCTGAGTCACTTATACAATTGAGTCCCTGAACATGTTTCTGTCCCTAATATTTTGTTGCTCTGGGCAACCATCAAGTCCACATGAAGACTTCTGCCAACTGGAGAGGATGGCTAGCCAGGGAAGCCAGAATTTTCTTTTAACTATTTGTTGAAAACTCAAAATAGCAAATGGTGTCAGAGATAGCCCCTAAAGATCCATATTGGGAAATGTAGAATTCACACATTGACTGGCATATCTTTTATTCAGTTCCTAAGGAAATATAACTAAAGAAAACAAAGGCCACTAATCAAAGCATTATTTTTTAAAAAATTAATAGAATACTGTTAAAGAACTAGCAGCATCCTTAGATATTATCTAATTCAATATCCTTAGATGAATACCCAGGCTAAATTACTGACCAGAGGTTAAATAGTGGCACACGCTGGGATTAAACCGTAAGGTCACTGCTCTTTCCGTGAGTTTCAAAAGCCCAGTGTCAGACGCAAAATGAAGGAATGTTAATAAATCATAACTGATCACCTCTCTTTTGTAATAGCAAATGGTTCTAGATTAAAAGGGTCACTTTGTTGGGATGCTGGAAGCTATCCTAAAGATCTGCAGCTAGGTAGTGATGACCCACTAACACTTTCGTTACAGAAAATCTGGTCATGTAGTAAGTACATTTAGCAAACTGTACAGTAAGTACTTAAAAGTGTTCAAGGTCCAACAGAAATACCATGTTTGCTGGAGGCTTCATAGCTCACATTATCTGAATTTGATCTCTGCTTCCTCTGAGTTTTTAAATTAAAAAAAAAAAAATATTTTATTTTTGGTGAAAATATACACAGCAAAACAGGATCCTATCCAACAATTTCTACACATATTGTTCAGTGACATTGGTTACACCTTTCACATTCTGTCAACATTTTCGTTTCCGTTCAGGTTGTTCTATTCCCATTAATTTAGTCTCACTGTCCCTCAACCTTGTAATCCATGTTTTAGAATAACTGTTGACCATTTGGTCTCATATAGATAATTTTTTAAAAAGAGTGCAGTACTCAAGGGAGAGATTCTCTACTTTTTGAGCTACCTTGCTATTTAGTTAAAAGGTGATGTCGGGGGATAGTTTTGGTTCAAAGTTTGGAAAGTATCTCAGAGCAATAAAAAAAAAAAAAAGGAATTTCTCTAGTTTCAATAGTCCAGTAAGTTTGCATTTTTTAAGAATTTGAAGTTCTTGCCTTCTCTGAATTCTTATGGCACTTAATCTTTGTGGCGCAATCCTGGGACTAACATATTCTTGGTTTCCTTTTCATACGTATAATTGTATCTTGCCAATTACTTGGGTTTAGAACTATGTGTTATTTATTTTTGTTTCCTTTAAACTCACAGCACAAAACTAAAAATGTTTTTTGTCAATTAGTTGGTGATACATCAATGTTAATTTTAGGTTGTGCAAATGGTTAAGTGCTCAACTATTAACCAAAAGGTTGGCAGTCTGAATCCATTCAAAGGCCTCTTGGAAGAAAGGCCTGGAGGTCTACTTCCAACAGACCACAGCCACTGAAAATTCTATGGAGCTCAATTCTACTCTGACACATAGGGAGTTGCTGTGAGTCAAAATCAACTTGATGGCAATCTGTTGCTTGGTCTTATAGTAACAACCTATTTATCCAGAGATCAATTATCCAGCCATTTATGCTGTTAAAAACCAGTAAGCAGGTGAAAAGAATCTTTGAAGAGTTAAGTGACTGCATTTAGAAATTCATTCATTATATGCATTAAATATCCTAAAACCTACTTCAGAAATGGATTGCTCCCAAATTTCATTTTAATTTTGAATTATTTTGCTCTTATTCCAGGCACAATGCAATAGCTTGGTAATCTGTCTTACCAAGGAGAAAAAAATAGTAGATCAGAAGAGATACTACTAAGTTGAAGGCCAGACCAACAAACAACATCAAGAAATGACTGCTGGATAATATGAGAGTGGCAGATGAGAAATCAAAGTACAGCAAGATTTGGGACTTTTTACTTTTGTTGTTGTTGTTAGGGGCTGTCGAGTCAGTTCTGACTAATAGTGACCCTATGTACAACAGAATGAAACAGTGCCTGGTCCTATGGAATCTTCACAACTATTGTTGTGCTTTAGCCCATTGTTGCAGCCACTGGGTCAGTCCATCTCATTGCGGGACTTCTTCTTTTTCACTCACTTTCCACTTTACCAAGCATGATGTCCTTCTCCAGGGACTGGTCCCTCCTGATAACATGTCCAAAGTACATGAGACAAAGTCTCACCATCCTCACTTCTAAGGAGCATCTGGCTGTAATTCTTCCAAGACAGATTTATTTGTTCTTTTGGCAGTCCATGGTATATTCAAAATTCTTCACCAATACCATAGTTCAAATACATCCATTCTTCCTTGGTGTTCCTTATTCATTGTCCAGCTTTCACATACATACGAGGCAACTGAAAACACCATGGCTTGGGTCAGGTGCACCTTAGTCCTCAAAGTGATATTTTTGCTTTATAACACATTAAAGGGGACTTTTGTAGCATATTTGCACAATGCATTATGTTGTTTGATTTCTTGACTGTTGCTTCTATGGACATTGATTGTGAATCAAAGTAAAATGAAATCCTTAACAACTTCAATCTTTTCTCCATTTAGCATGATGTTGCTTATTGGTCCAATTCTGAGGAGTTTTGTTTTCTTTATACTGAACGTAATCCATACTGAGGGCTGTAGTCTTTGATCTTCATCAGTAAGTGCTTCAAGTCCTCTTTGCTTTCAGCAAGCAGGGTTGTATCATTTGCATATCTCAGGTTGCTAAGGAGTCTTCCTCCGATCCTGATGCCCCATTTTTCTTCATATAGTCCTGCTTCTCAAATTATTTGCTTAGGATACAGTCTGAACAAGTATGATGAAATGATGCAATCCTGACACATACTTTACCTGATTTTAAACCATGCAATATCCCCTTGTTCTGTTCAAATGACTGCCTCTTTGTCTATGTACAGGTTACTCATAGCTGGAAACTATGCCACTGGTATTTCAAATACCAGCAGGGTTACCCCTAGTAGATAGGTTTCAGAAGAGCTTCCAGACTAAGATAGCCTACGAAGGATGTGGCAGTCTAGTTTTGAAAAAATTGACCAATAAAAACCTTATGAGTAACAGCTGAACATTGTCCAATATAGTGCTCAAAGATGGCCCCCTCAGGTTCAAAATACAACTGAGGAGGAGCTGCCTCTTCAAAGCAGAGTTGACCTTAATGATGTGGATGGAGTCAAGCTTTCCAGACCTCCATTTGCTGATATGTCATGACTCAAAATAAGAAGAAAGAGCTGAAAACATCCATTAATAATTGGAATGTGGAATGTATGAAGTATGAATCTAGGAAAATTGGAAGTTGTCAAAAATGGAATGCCTGAGGGTCAATATACTAGGTATAAGTGAATGGAAATGGGCTGGTATCGACCATTTTAAATTTGATAATCATATGGTCTACTCTGCTGGGAATGACAACTTGAAGTGGAAAGGCGTTGTATTTATTGCCAAAAGGAGCATTTCAAGATCTACCCTGAAGTACAACACTGTCAGTGACAGGATAATATACATATGCCTACACCCAAAACCAGGGTCACCAAGTTGATTCCGACTCGTAGTGACCCCATAGGACAGAGTAGAACTGCTCCCATAGAGTTTCTAAGGAGCGCCTGGCAGATTTGAACTGCCGTCCCTTTGGCTAGCAGCTGTAGCATTTAACCACACCACCACCAGGGTTTCCTATGCCTACACGGAAGACCAATTAATATAACTATTATTCAAATTTATCCACCAACCACTAATGCCAAAAATGAAGAAATTGAAGACTTTCACCAACTTCTACAGTCTGAATTTGATTAAACATGAAACAAGATGCATTGATAACTACTTGTGAATGGAATGTGAACAATGGAAACAAAGTAGTTGGAAAATTTGGCCTTAGTGATAGAAACGATGCCAGAGATCATGCGACAGAATTTTGCAAGACCAACGATTTATTCATTGCAAATATCTTTTGTCAACAACATAAACTGCAACTATACATGAGGACCATGCTGGATGGCAGACACAGGAATCAAATTGACTACATCTGTGGAAAAAAAAAAAAGAGGGAGAAGCTTAATATCATCAGTCAGAACAAGGCCAATGGCTGACTGTGGAAAAGACCATCAATTGCTTATATGTAAGTGCAAGTCGAAGCTGAAGAAAATTAAAACAAGTCCACAAAAAGCACCTTAAATATATCCCACCTGAATTTAGAGACCATCTCAAGAATAGATTTGATGCATCGAACACTAATGGCCAAACATCAGACGAGCTGTGGGATGACATCAAGGACAGTATACACGAAGAAAGCAAGATGTCATTAAAAAGACAGGAAAGAAAGAAAAGACCAAAATGGATGTCAGAAGAGACTCTGAAACTTGCTCTTGAACATACAGAAGCTAAAGTGAATGAAAGAAAGGATGAAGCAAAAGAGCTGAACAGAAGATTTCAAAGGGTAGCTCAAGAAGACAAAGCATTATAATGAAATGTGCAAAGACCTGGAGTTAGAAAACTGAAAGGGAAAAACACACTCGGCATTACTCAAGTTGAAAGAACTGCAGAAAAAATTCAAGCCTCAAGTTGCAATATTGAAGGATTCTACAGGCAAAATACTGAATGATGAAGGAAGCATCAAAAGAAGATGGAAGGAATATATAGAATCATTGTACCAAACAGAATCAGTCAAAGTTCAGCTATTTCAGGAGGTAGCATATGATGGAGAACCAATGGTACTGAAGTCCGAGCTGCATTGAAAGCATTGGTGAAAAGAAAGCCTCCAGGAATTGACAGAATGCCAATTGAGGTGTTTCAACGAATGGATGCAATGCTGGAAGCAGTCACTCGTCTATGCCAAGAAATTTGGAAGGCTGCTATCTGGCCAATGACTAGAAGAGGTCCATATCTGTGCCCATTCCAAAGAATGGTGACCCAACAGATTGCAGAAATTATTGAACAATATCATTAATATCAATCACAAATAAAATTTTACTTAAGATAATTGAAAAGCGGTGACAGCAATACATTGACAGAAAACTGCTAGAAATTCAAGCTGGATTCAGAAGAGGACATGGAATGAGGGGTATCGTTGCTGATGTCAAATGGATCCTGGCTGAAAGCAGAGAATACCAGAAAGATGTTTACCTGTGTTTTATTGACTATGCAAAGGTATTCAACCATGTGGATCATAACAAATTATGGATAATACTACCAAGAATGGGAATTCCAGACCACTTAATTGTGCTTTTTACAAAAAGAAAAAAAAAAAAAACCTTCATAGATCACTAGCTCTTGGGGCATCTATGAGTGACTGGCAAGTATAAAAGTAGATGATCATAATGATGATGAAAGCCAATAAAAATGATTTAATTATATCCAGTGAACTCCTTTAGGAGGCTATGAATGAGCATACTTCATTTGAAAGATTTTCATTCCAAATGATTAAAATAAATAACATTAAGAACCTTGGTTTTCTAGAATATTCAATATATGTACATACAGATAATCTAGGCACTGAAATGAAAGAGTTCCGGTGGTACTATGATTAAGTGCTCAACTGCTGACAGAAAGTTGACAGCTTTTCAGGAGAAAGACGTGGCAGTCTGCTCCCGTAAAGATCACAGTCTAGAAAACCCTCTGGGGAAGTTCTACTCTGCCACATGGGGTCACTATGAATTGGAATCGACTTAATAGCACCTAACAACAGGCACTGAAATAAAGCAGCTTTAAATTCTACATTGGAATCCAAATCTTAACCAATTTTTATTCTTTACAAAATACAAAGGATTTTAAGGCTTCACAAATCTTCTCAGTAAAATAATACAATTAGAAATTATTAAATCCGACGTATTTATCCTTTTTTTAGCTTTTGCAACTATTTCTTCCTTTACGTTCTTGCTATCAGCTTTCCTAGTGTGAGGCTTTTATTATACCTTATGCTTGGACATTGGCTTTGCCCTCTAACTGGTCTCTGAACCTCCAGTATCTTCTTCCTTCAGTGATTCTTAAGAATTTTTGAAAGATCTTCTTGTGGTTCTAAAGAAACAGACAAGTTTGAGAACCACTACTCTAAGTGCTTAGCATGCCACTCATTTGACTCTTAATTAAATCTCACAATGATTAACCCCCTTAAAGACAGACATCACAATTCTGTGATTTCTGAGCTTAGCTGCTCTTTAAAAATTGATGGATAGCTGCCATCGAGTGGACTCCAACACCCTGCAAATTTATGTCAACAGAACAAAATATTGCCCAGTCCTGCAGTTGCCAGCATGTTCTAGTCAGTTGTTGGGGCTATTGGGCCAATCCTCTTGCTGACCTTCTACCAAACATGATGTTCTTCTCTGGTGACTGATCCCTCCTGATGACATGTCTAAGCAAGTAAGCAGGACAATGCTCTATTGTGATCTGTATGGTTTTCACTGGCTAATTTTGTAAGGAGATCACTAGGCCTTTCTTTGTAGTTTGTCTTAGTCTGGAAGCTCCGCTGAGACCTGTCCATCATGGGTGACCCTGCTGCTGTTTGAAATGCAAGTGTCAAAGTTTCCAACATCACAGCAACATGAAAGCCTCCATAGTATGACAAACCGACGGATGTAGTGGTCTTTAAAAACAGCAACCCTTTAATAAATACTTTCAGTAAGAGTGTGGTCCCCTCCATGCTCATGCATCCACTCATTTCCCCTCCATTGCTACATATTCGTTCATTTACTTGATGCCTATTTAAGAACTCTTAGGCCCCACATCTTCCAGAAGACGTTCTTTATCTTGATTTGAACTTCCAGCAGAGTAGTAGTAGCATTTTCTCTCACTCTTCCTCTTAAAGGAGCCATTTGGTGCTTATGCACAGACAGACAAAGATGGCAGGTTGGGATGACTCTCTTAGTTTTAATTTGTTTTTGTTGGGAAGCACCTAAGGGGATCTATCACAAGTTTGAATCTACTCTTCTTTGAAGTCTGATTTGAAAGTTGATTACACTACATTTTTCACAAAGGCATTTAAATGTGCAGGTGTGACTGCCCAAAATAACAACAACTTTGAACTTTTACAGACCCTTTCATCCAGTGATATCAAAACAATTCAGCTTATTAAAGCCTCAAGAAACTGGTGGACAAAATATCTAATTCATTTATAAGTGGGCATTTACCACACTAACTGGGTTGGTCATTTGTTTCAAATCTCCAAGTAATGGGAAATATTAGCAGAGAAAACTACATCATTTCTGCCTGTTATGTCTCCAAATTGTGGTGTTTTAATTTTCAAAATCTTCAAGAAAAGCTAATATTTGTCTTTCTTAATTTTTGCTGAATTCTTAAGTTACCGTTTCACAGACACCTATTTGTTTTCAGAACCTAATATTTTTTTTTTCCGTGTAATTTGACCAAGTGTTAGTTCCTATTTCATGTTCTAAAGTAAAGAAGTCCATTGAAAAATAAATAAATATCAAAGCTAACTTCACCTGTGGTGAGGGAGAAAAAGCCCAGGTGGCAAAGTGGTTAAGAGGTACGGGGAGCTACGGCTGCTAACCAAAAAGTCAGCAATTCAAATCCACCAGCCGCTCCTTGGAAACCCTGTGGGGCAGTTCTGCTCTGTCCTGTAGGGTTGCTATGAGTCAAAATTGACTCGGAGGCAATGGGTTTGGTTTTTTAATTGACTTTTAAATGAACAATATGACACAAATCTGTTGGATTCTTCAGAGGTTATTATTTAAACCCGTTGCTTTGCACTACGTTTCTCCAAAAGAAACACAAATCTAATCATTTACCTATTTCCCTCTTAGAGTTTTTCACTCTTTTTCTTCACATGCGTAGATGTGAGCGCAAGACAGATTCAGAGTGGGAACTGGGGTACGTTCCCATTTTCCTCACTTTAAATCTGTTGCAAAGTAAATATTTGCTATGAGTGAAATGTGTATAAGGAATGTTTATTAGACTATGGCTTTTATTGGGCTTTGTCCCAGCATCTTTTATAAAATTTTTTTGCCCCACTTCACTGGTTTCTTTGATGTCTTGTTTTGACCAGCTGCTGAGCTTTTTGTGGCTGTCCGTTTACATCATTTAAAAAAATTGTACATAAATGAAATTTGAACAAAATGAACAGTACTTTAACGCTGTTTCAAAATCAAACATGTTCTTAAGGAATCTGATTTGTGGCAGATGGAGAACAAGACCTTCCAGAGGCAGGGCTGTTAAATGAGTCTTAATTGCTTGCACATGAAAATATAGTGACTAAGTTTGTGTGCACAATTAGGAATTTAAACATGTTGGAAAGAATTGGCCATAGAAACAGACAGGCATTCTTGCAGGCGTAGTTAGTTTCTTATGAACACAGAAGAGGAAAATAATTTTAAGAGAGATTTAGTTGTTTATTCTTCCTTATGTCAGTTTCTAGTTCTAAATATGACTCATTTGCCTCTAAAGCTCACTGATGAAAGTGTCATAATATACTCAAGAAAAACAATCTTTACTCAAGACTTCGTATTTCTTTTTAGAGCCTACTACATACCAGATACTAGTTTTAGGCTAAGTACTTACTCATCTCATCTGATACTTATAAAAACCCTCTATATAGGTTTGTTATGATCCCCATTTAATAGGTGAGAAAATTTAGGTTCAAAAAAAGAAAAAATAGCTTCCTCAAACTCAAATGGTTAATAAGTGACAAAGTCAGGATTCTAACACTGCACTGATTTAATGAGCCCAAAGTCCAACCTCTTACAGTACCTCACTACTCCATGGAAAAATACACATCTGGGAAAAAAAAAAAAAAAAAAAACTGTAACACCAGGGGTAGGTACACTTTGAGTTTTGAGTCAATAAAGTTTTCCTTGGATCAAGTGACGTGGCGTGGTGAAGTTGGTGGACAGGCCAGAGTCAGTCAGGTCGAGGAACAAATGAGGTGTCATTGAAGGTGTGATAAGGAAAGCATGACTGGTTTGGGGAAGGTGAATGGTTCTTTTTTGGGTGTGGCTAATCTAGACAGTGGTCAGGATTGAGACGTTAGAGTTAGATATGGAAGTCAGGACCTGCTATAGGATAGGTGGCTTTGGCAGCTTGGTCAGACTGTGGGGTGGGGAGTATGGTGGTCAGGTGGAATCATCTAGTTAGATGCCAGCCCCATGGTGGCCTCTGTGGAAAACAGGCTGTGGCAGCAGTGAGGTTCTACCTGACTGGTTCTGCCAGACTGTAACACTCAGTCTAGCTCCCCAAGACAGGCTGTGGGCCTTCTTCTTTATAATGACTCTGACTTCCCAAGTGGGTAGCTTGTTCTACAGTGAGCTTCCATTGCTCTTCAAGGATTTAAATCCATCTCACTCCACTGATGAACCCAAATATCTTTTCAAGGGAATCTCGAATTCTCCTTTAGGTTCTTTGTCCTTGCAAAATATGCACTTCCCCAGAATAGAGGGGGAGGCTAATACTAGGGGACCTTTGATGTATGTCAATGCTTGGACATTTATGTCTAAAGTTCAAACAATAGGACTTTAAATCAATCTGGAAGCCCAATTCATTCATATACTGGGACCTACTTACATGTTATTCTCAGAAAGTTGAGGGGATTAAAAATTAATTCTGTTTATACCATTCTGTATCCCTTAAAGTGAGCCTCATTAGTGAGTGACTTTTTAGACAACAGTCCATTTAGATTCCCATAAACAAAGACCACAGGAATGCAAATTCTTCTCTACTTTGATTCCCACGCTTGTAATTACGTAAACCAGGAGCCATAGATCATGGTACCTGGTAGAGAATGAGGCATAAATAAATGTTTGTGTATCAAATAATCAAGCATTCAAATAACGTTTGTGCCTTCAGAGGAACTGGGTTCTCAGGGAAACATTAATGAAAAAGTGCCATTCTACATCCCTAAAAAAGGTACTATCACAGAAACCAGTTTATCGAGAAATATATTAGCAAAATAAGTAGTGTACCAAGGCCAATCCCCTTATCTCATTATAATCAATATGTCATTTTTTAGCTCTCAGCATTTATTTCCCTTTTCTATAAGCACCCTAATTTCTTCCTGGAATTAACTTGGTGTCTGTACTGGATATGACCAATAATAGCAGAGCCAACAATTATGTGCTTAGTATATGCCCATGTATTGTGCTTTGTTGTTAGGTGCCCTCGAATTGGTTCCAACTCATAGTGACCCTATGTACAACAGAACAAAACAACGCTCAGTCCTGTGCCATCCTTACAAGTGTTGTTATGCTGTGCCCATTGTTGCAGCCACTGTGTCAATCCATCTAGTTGAGGTCTTCCTCTTTTTTACTGACCCTCTGCTTTACCAAGCGTGATGTCCTTCTCCAGGGACTGGTCCCTCCTGATAACATGTCCAAAGAATGTGAGACTAAGGTCTCGCCATCCTTGCTTCTAAGGATCATTTTGGCTGTACTTCTGAGGCAGATTTGTTTTTTCTTTTGGCAGTCCATGGTATATTCAATATTCCTCACCAACACCACAATTCAAAGGTGTCAGTTCTTCTTTGGTCTTCCTTATTCATTGCCCAGATTTCACATGTATATGAGGCTATTGAAAATGCCAGGGCTTGGGTCAGGCACATCTTAGTCCTCAAAATGACATCTTTGCTTTTTAAGACTTTAAAGAGGTCTTTTGCAGCAGATTTGCCCAGTGCAATATGTCTTTTGGTTTCTTGATTGCTGCTTACATGGGTTTTGGTTGTGAATCCAAGTAAAATGAAATCCTTGACAAACATTTTCTCAGTTCATCTTGATGTTGCTTATTGGTCCAGTTGTGAGGATTTTTGTGCTTAGGGTTTTACAAATATCATCTCAAACAATTTTCATGATCTCCTTCCTATTATTATACCCACTTCAAAACTGAGAAACTTGAGGCTCTGGAAGTTTATATAACTTATTTGAGCAGAACTATCTAGAATTGGCAGAGCTAGGATAGGACCCAACAGAATATACCCCATAACCCAGGCTCTTACTATCTTATATAACATAGTCTGGTGGAACTGAAGTCAGATGATTTGTTTTCCTTTAGCCAAGGCTCCAAATCCAAACTAGACCAAGTAGATCCCTTCACTAGAGTATGACTCTTAAGCAAAATAAGAAAGAAACTGAAAGCAGTTGCAGGGATCTTACTAGATTGCTCCTGTCATGAGACTTTTCTCTTAGTTTGCGTCTTGCTAACATCTGAAAATGCATTGATTTCTTCAAACCTAATCTTCCAGCCTCTGTACTAATTCTCAGGGAATTAGGAATGCTTCTAATATTGTTCCACTAAATTTCATTTTACTTAAGATAGCCAGAGTTGGTTTCTGTCTTGCAACCAAAGAACCATTGCTATACACCCTTCTCTAAGAGGAGTTTATAAGCCAGCCTTCAGGAGAATTGGATGGAACCCTCATTGAACGTGATGCTGAAGCCCTGTAAGTCCTCAGTAATGATTTAATAAATCCACTGAGAAACAGCAGTGTGACAAGATACCAGGCGAATCTCCTCTGCTGTCCGTTCTGTGAAATAGATAGGGCTCAGGCCTTCTTCTACTTTCTGGTGCTGCTAAGTTTTCTCTAAGTTCCTGAATTGGTTCCTCAGACACTTCCTAGTCAATATAATACTAAGTAATAATTTTGGCACTTCCTGGATCTCTAGGAAAAAAGATGTCACCCCACTCCATTTCATTCTGCTTTTTCCCCATATTTTATTCTTTTATCCATTCATTTATAAGCCCTCTATTTTCTAGTTATTCAATACTCTTTGCCATTCATCAGAACACATTTTCTCTTTTTTAATTCCACAAACTTCCAGTGTAATGGTCCTAAAGCTCAGTGAAGGTATTTTATGCCTCATTGGATCCTCAGAGCTTAAGCAAAGTCTTTCACGTGCTAGCGGCCAAATGAGTAAAAGGGCAAACCTAGTAAGATACACAAGAATGGAATTCTCCATGTGGAGAATTCACTGCGCAGTATTCATATAGCAGAAGTACAGTTAGAAAAAATGCTGTAAGCTCTGCTTCTTCTTTTTTTTTTTTTTTTTTGGTCAGGCACATAGAATAGTGAAATAGAAACACTTCTAGTTTATAATCTTGGAGTGCCAACCTTGACAAAAAAGAACTACATAAAAGAGTGAGAAGATAACTGAATGGCCTTTAAACCAAAAAAATCAAACTCATTGCCATCGAGTTGATTTTGATTCATAACAACCCTATAGGACAGGGTACAACTGCCCCATAGGATTTCCAAGGCTATAATCTTTACAGAAGCAGACTGCCACATCTTTCTCTGAAAAAGCTGGTGGGTTCGAACTGCCTACTTTTCGGTTATCAGTCAAGTGCTTAAACCACTGCACCACCAAGGCTCCTTAAAATGGCCTTTAAAAAATACTAAAATACATCTATATATCAGAAATATCTAGAAGAAGTGCAGTTGGGGGATAGAGAGTTAGGGAATTTCATGTTTAAAAATGGTATCCCTAAAGATACTAACGGCTATAAAGAGCCTATCTCAATCCTCAACACAAAGACAAGATGTACATCACCACTGGGTAAAGTCTATAATTTTTAGGGACTTTTTTTAATAGTAGTTTCAGAAACCCTGGTGGCATAGTGGTTAAGTGCTACAGCTGCTAACCAAAAGGTCAGCAGTTCAAATCCACCAGGTGCTCCTTGGAAACTCTATGGGGCAGTTCTACTCTGTCCTACAGGGTTGCTATGAGTCAGAATTCACTCAACCGCAATGGTAGTCCCAGAGCCCTGTTAATGCTGTGGTTAAGAGCTCAGCTGCTAACCAAAACACTGGCAGTTCAAACCCACCAGCTGCTCCTTGGAAACCCTATGGGGCAGTTCTACTCTATCCTATAGGGTCGCTATGAGTTGGAATCAACGTGATGGCAATGTGTTTGGTTTGGTTTTGGTTTAAGAGTGGTCCCAGAAGCAAGACGAGTGCTGAGGATCAAGGGGGCTTTCCCTCAAATCTTCTGAAATAGTTCATCTGCCTCGCTTCCTGCAGAGACCATGAGGCCTTTCCTTGTTGATATTCTGGCCTTGGCTACTCTGGTGATAACAGGTACTTTAAAGAAGTTAGGAAGAGAAATGTAAAGATTCAAGAATGCTTGAGGAATTCCATATCCCAGGCAGGAATCTTGTCCTTAATTTATATAACTGGCTCCTTTTGGTTGCTCAAAGCGTTTCCTGCATCCATAGGTCATTTCTCCTTGTCATATATATATATATTTACATTTATATTTATATTGAATGATAGATGATGTAGATTCATTAACTGCTCCCTCTTCTTCTAAAAGGAAGGAAAGGAAGAGAGGAAGGGAGGAAGAGGAAGATAGTGAAAGAAATGAGGAAAGAAAGAAATCTCTAAGGAAAAACTTTTGGGAGAATAAATGACCACAGCTTGTGTGTGCTTGTGTCATGTCAATAAATTTTAAGGGAGGGAAGTCTTAACATTCTGCCTCTGAGTCAGGCTTAATCTACTTTGTCATTTGCTAGCTATATATTTTAATTATTTCACTTTTCTTGCCCAGTTTTGTATCTATAAAGTAAGAACAGTAACAGTGTCTTTGGATTACATAGGTTTTAAAAGAGATTATGCATGTAGAGTTATTAGTATATAGTAAATGTCAAGATATGTTAACTTTTATTAACAATAGTATTAGTAATATATCCAACTAGTTTTCTTTTTTCTAGCACTTCCGAGATAGTGAAAGAAAGGATGCTACGAGTGAAGTCTCCATTTATCTATAGAGTTAAGTCAGTCTAATATTTAACCAGTAAAATTAAGGAAATTAGCCCCAGAAGAATTTTAAATATTTTCCCCCACCACAGTCATTGTACTTTGAGTATGCCTAGAATATTTTTAAGGCTTCCCATGGGTGGGAAGCACTTTGTGGATAAAGGGAATGACTTAAGAATGCAGCTTTTGTTGTTCTCTCTCTTTTTTTTTTTTTAAGGAAACTTGGCTCTGTGCCTCAAAAGACAAAAAGAATACAGTTACTAAACATAATGTTGTCCAAACTCACTCCCACCCCCATACACAAACATGGACACAATACTTCATTTTCTTCTAGGAGAAGACCAAGTTGCCCCAATTAAAATCTTGTATACATTTTAGCAGATAATGACAATGACGACCATGATGATGGCCATGATGACGAGGATGGCACAGATAATAATATCACCTTGTAGTTCTTCCCAGCAACCACAGAGCACTTCACGCATATTATCTAGTTTATCCCAAACCGTACTGTTTGTTAGGTGGAGGTTTGGGTCTTACTACACACATTTTCCAGAAAGATGGTAATTTTCTAACAAATTATCAGCAATGAAGGACAACACTGTACACAGTAGCATTGTCACTTTATTCAAAACCCGTTGCCGTCAAGTTGATTCCCACTCATAGTGACTCAGGAGGACAGTGTAGAACTGCCCCATAGGATTTCCAAGGAGCAGTTGGAGGATTCGAACTGCAGAGCTTTTGGTTAAGTATTTCATTATCTCCTAATTTTGGCCAATCAAATGAGTCACCTGGGACCAGAGGTTCTGTTTTGGCCAGTCCGGGAATTTGTCTTTTTGTGTTTGTTTACAGGTATCCCTTAGGGACACCTTTGTTCAAGCACGTTTAAGAAATATCGTTCTTTCCTAACTCAGAGTGGTAAGAAAGGGATAATGACAGGAGTGAACTTTGGTGAAGTTTAAATCTTCTGTGTACAGGGTGAAGAATACTGAATATACCTTCGACTGTCAGAAGGACAAACAAATCATTCCTAGAAGAAATAGAACCAAAATGCTCCTTAGAAACAAGGATGGCAAGACTTTGACTCTCTTACTTTGGACACATCATTAGAAAAGAACAATCACTAGAAGAGGACATCATGTGTGACAAAGCGAAGGATTAGTGAAAATGAGGTAAACTCTCTATAAGATGGGCTGACACAATAGATGCAATGATCGACTCAAATATAACAATGACCATGTAGATGGCACAGGATCAGGCAACACTTTATTATGTTATATATAAGATTGTCATGTATTAGAGTTGAATCAAAGCAACTGACAACAACAACAATTTACATGGTAGCATTTCTGATCAGTTGGAGAATAATAGAACCGTCTTTTCATAGGCTCAGTAGTCAGGTGATAGAGTGCTGCCGGATCCAAAGGGATATTATTATTGAAATATGGTTAATGCTTCACCGTGGTACACTGATATTGAACTATCATTAGGTAGCATCTCACCAGTACCTTTTCTAGATGAGAAGAGGCAAAGCGAGGGCCAATAGAAACCTGAGAAACACGTTTGCCACTAGATTCTATATAAAATGATAGTCTTCTGCTTTTGCTAGTTACTGGTCAACATTTAAGTTATAAATTAAATCCAATATGTTTATCTGTGTTCTATTGGCTACACAAAGGCATCCAACTGTGTATATCATAATAAATTATGGATAACATTGTAAAGAATGGGAATTCCAGAGCACTTAATTGTGCTCATGCAAAACTTGTACATAGATCAAGAAGCAGTTGTTCAAACAGAACAAGGCGATACTCTGTGGTTTAAAATTTGAAAAGGTGTGTGGCAGTGTTGTATTCTTTCACCATACTTATTCAATCTGTATGGTGAGCAAAAAATGCTAGAAGCCAGCCTATAGGAAGAAGACTGTGACTTCAGGATTGGCAGAAGATTCATTAACAATCTGGGATATACATATGACACAACCTTGCTTACTGAAAGTGAAAAGAACTCGAAGCACTTATTGATGAAGACTACAGTCTTCAGTACAGATTACACCTTGACATAAAAAATTCTTTCAACTGGACCAATAAACAACACCATGATAAATGGCAAAGAAATGAAAGTTGTCAAGGATTTCATTTCTCTTGGATCAACAGTCAATGCTCATGGAAGCAGCAGTCAAGAAATCAAACGATGTACAGTTAATCTCTGACTTATGAGATATCTGAGTTCTGAGGAACTACACTTAGGACCATGTGTTTCTGTGGGTTTTTTTGTACCATACATCTTATTGCTAGTAGTATGCACTACATACAATGCTGTAGCAGTTAATTTGTTGATGTTATCATTCTCAGATGTTCACTTCCAGATGTTCAACGTTATGATCTATAAAGTTCTGATAATAAAAGGCAATAATAATGGAAACAAAACAAGAGATAATTGACTTACATCAGAACTGACTTACGACAGAGTGGTAGGAATGGAACTCTGTCATAAGTAGGGGACTACCTGTATTGTATTGGGCAAATCTGCTGCAAAAGACCATTTTAAAGTGCTAAAAAAGCAAAGATGTCACTCTGAAGACTAAGGTGAACCTGACCGAAGCCATGATATTTTCAATTGCCTCATATGCATTTGAAAGCTGGACAGTGAAAAAGGAAGACCTGAGAAGAACTGATGCATTTGAATTGTGGTGTTGGCAAAGAATATTGAATATACCAGGGACTACTAGAAGAATGAACAAATATGTCTTGGAGGAAGTACACCCGGAATGCTCCTTAGAAGTGAGGATGGCAAGACTTCATCTCACTTACTTTGGACTCGTTATCAGAGGGGATCAATCTTTGGAGAGGGATATCACTCTTGGTAAAGCACAGGGTCAGTGAAAAAAGAGATAGATCCTCAGTGAAATGGATTGACACAGTGGCTACAACAACAGGGTCAAACATAGCAACAATTGTTGGGATGGTGTAGGACCAGACATCATTTTGTTCTGTTATGCATAGGGTTGCCATGGGTCAGAACTGACTGGAAGGAACCTAATAACATTATTAAAATGCATTAAATCTGTGCCTATTGCATTTGACAAAGTTCAACACCCATTCATGATAAAAGCTCTCAGCAAAACAGGAATAAAAAGAAAATTCCTCAACATAATAAAGGGCATCTATGCAAAGCCAACAGCCAACATCACCCTAAATGGAGAGAGCCTGAAAGCATTCCCACTGAGACTGGGAAACAGATAAGGATGCCCTTTATCACTGCTCTTATTCAACATTGTGTTGGAGGTCCTAGCCAGAGCAATTAGGCTGGAAAAAGAAATAAAGGGCATCCAGATTGGCAAAGAAGAAGTAAAATTATCTCTATTTGCAGACGGCATGATCTTATACACAGAAAACCCTAAGGAATCCTCAAGAAAACTACTGAAACTAATAGAGGAGTACAGCAGAGTATCGGGATACAAGATAAGCATAACAAAGATCAGTTGGGTTCCTCTACACCAACAAAAAGAACATCGAAGAGGAAATCACCAAATCGATACCATTTAGAGTAGTGCCCAAGAAGATAAAATACTTAGGAATACATCTTACCAGAGATGTAAAAGACTTATACAAGGAAAACTACAATACACTTCTGCAAGAAACCAAAAGAGACCTACCTAAGTGGAAAAACATACCTTGCTCATGGATAGGAAGACTTAACGTTATAAAAATGTCTGTTCTACCAAAAGTGATCTATACATTTAATGCAATTCTGATCCAAATTCCAACAACATTCTTTAATGAGTTAGAGAAACAATTCACCAACTTCATATGGAAGGGAAGGAGGCCCCGGAAAAACAAGACATTACCGAAAAAGAAGAACAAAGTGGGAGGCCATACTTTACCTGATTTTTGAAACTATTACACAGCCACAGTAGTCAAAACAGCTTGGTACTGGTATAACAACAGATACATAGACCAATGGAACAGAATTGAGAATCCAGACATAAGTCCATCCACATATGAGCAATTGATATTTGACAAAGGCCCCAAAACAGCTAATGGGGAAAAGACAGTCTTTTTAACAAATGGTGCTGGCATAACTGGATATTCATCTGCAATAAAAATGAAACAAGACCCATACCTTACTCCATGCACAAAAACGAACTCAAAATGGATCAAAGACCTAAATATAAAATCTAAAACGATAATGATCATGGCAGAAAAAATAGGGACAAGGTTAGGAGCCCTAATACATGGCATAAACAGTACACAAAACATTACTAAGAATGCAGAAGAAAAACTAGATAACTGGGAGCTCCTAAAAATCAAACACCTCTGCTCATCCAAAGACTTCACCAAAAGAGTAAAAAGACTACCTACAGACTGGGAAAAAGTTTTTAGCTATGACATTTCTGATCAATGCCTGATCTCTAAAATCTACATGATACTGCAAAAACTAAACTACAAAAAGACAAATAACCTGACTAAAAAATGGGCAAAAGATATGAACAGACACTTCACTAAAGAAGACATTCAGGTAGCTAACAGATACATGAGGAAATGTTCATGATCATTAGCCATTAGAGAAATGCAAATCAAAACTACAATGAGATTTCATCTCACTCCAACAAGGCTGGCATTAATCCAAAAAACACAAAATAATAAATGTTGGAGAGGCTGTGGAGAGACTGGAACACTTATACACTGCTGGTGGGAATGTAAAATGGTACAACCACTTTGGAAATTGATTTAGTGCTTCCTTAAAACTACTAAATGATCCAGCAATCCCACTCCTCGGAGTATATCTTAGAGAAATAAGAGCCTTTACACAAACAAATATATGCACACACATGTTTATTTCAGTACTATTTACAATATCAAAAAGACGGAAGCAACCAAGGTGCCCATTAACAGATGAATGGATAAATAAATTATGGTATATTCACACAGTGGAACACTATGCATCGATAAAGAACAATGATGAATCTGTGAAACATTTCATTACGTGGAAAAACCTGGAAGGCATTATGCTGATTGAAATTAGTCAGTTGCAAAAGGACAAATATTGTATAATACCACTATTATAGGAACTTGAGAAATAGTTTAAACTGAGAAGAAAACATTCTTTTGTGGTTATGGGGGGGGAGGGAGGGAAGGTGGGAGGGGGTATTCACTAATCATATAGTAGATAAGAACTACTTTAGGTGAAGGGAAAGAGAGCACACAATACAGGGGAGGTCAGCACAACTGGACTAAACCAAAGGCAAAGAAGTTTCCTGAATAAACTGAATGCTTCGAAGCCCAGCGTAGCAGGGGGAGGGGCTTGGGGACCATTGTTTCAGGGGACATCTAAGTCAATTGGCATAATAAAATCTATTAAGAAAACATTCTGCATCCCACTTTGAAGAGTGGCATCTGGGGTCTTAAATGCCAGCAAGCAGCCATCTAAGATGCATCAATGAGTCTCAACTTACCTGGATCCAAGAATGAAGAACACCAAGGACACAATGTAATTACGAGCCCAAGGGACAGAAAGGGCCACATGAACCAGAGACTACGTCATCCTGAGACCAGAAGAACTAAATGGTGCCCGGCCACAACCGATGACTGCCCTGACAGGGAACATAACAGAGAACCCCTGAGGGAGCAGGAGGGCAGTGGGATGAAGACCCCAAATTCTCATAAAAAGACCAGACTTAGTGGTCTGCCTGAGATCGGAAGGACCCTGGTGGTCACGGCCCCCAGACCTTCTGTTGGCCCAGGACAGGAACCATTCCCGAAGCCAACTCTTCAGACAGGGATTGGACTGGACAATGGGTTGGAGAGGGATGCTGGTGAGGAGTGAGCTTCTTGGATCAGGTGGACACTTGAGACTATGTTGGCATCTCCTGCCTGGAGGGGAGATGAGCGGGTAGAGGGGGTTAGAAGCTGGCGAAATGGACATGAAAAGAGAGAGTGGAGGTAGGGAGCGGGCTGTCTTATTGGGGGAGAGTAATTTGGAGTATGTAGCAAGGTGTGTATAGGTTTTTGTGTGGGAGACTGACTTAATTTGTAAACTTTCACTTAAGGCACAATAAAAATTATTAAAAAAAAATTGTGTCTATTATACACATAGCATGTTACCATGTTTTCATGAAAATATAAGCATTTTTCTACATTATTAAAATTTTTTCATAAATAAATCCTATTAAAAATTTTTTTATTATAGAATTTTTACTTCTGAAGAAAATTCACAGTTTTCTGGCATTTGCGTTATTTTCAATCTTTTATGCATATATGTATACAAAACTCATTTTTCATTTCTTCTCTCTCACTCCACATATCCATTCAACCATCGAGTCTTTTCAACTTAATCTCTTAAAAGAGTTGTGAATCCATCCCTCATACCCACCCCCAATACCCCCACCTCAGTCCAGAGCCACATCACCTTTAGCCTGTATGAGGCCCGTAAGAGCTTCCTATCCCTTATAAGGCTGTCTCTAGGCTTTCTTCCTTTTAGTCACTTTTTCTACAATGTTTCCAATGTTGTCCTTTGAAAATACATATTTACTCCCTTGCTTAACAATAACTGATGATTTCCCATTGCCCATTAAATAAAGTCCAATGTTATTTATACAGACATCCAATGTTCTTCATGCTGTTGCCTTAATCTGCTCTTGGAGCCTCATGTTCAACTGCTCTTTGTTCTTTTCTGGTCATGGTCCCCGATCTGTACAGGCACTCCATGCTTCCCTGACTCACTCTTGTTGGTCGTGAGGTGATTTTCCCCACACCATATGGAGAATATCACATAATCCAAAGTTCAGCTGGGAGCTTCCCTTTCTGCCTCCAGATAGAAGCACTTGCCCCTTCCTTCAAATATATATATTTCAAGGTATTTCTTTCACGGTACTTAGCTTCAACTTAATTATTAACGATTCTTTTTCTCCAAGATTGTGAATCCCTTGAAGCTAGCAGTCATATTTTACTCACGTCTTTACTTCCAACACCTGCCTTACTGCATGCCATATATAAGGCACCTAGGAAATATTGGTTGACCAAATTAATAATGATAGTAAAATATTATAGCAATAAGGATAGGTAATATTGGTTGAATACATTCTGGGTACCGAGCACTGTGTTGAACACTGACTTAGCATTTACTGACAGGAAAAAGAAAACAGAGAATTTAAGTAAATTGGCTGAGATTACACAGCTAGTAAAGGGAAAGCTGGGTTTCCAACTATATAGTTTGACTCACACCAGTCGGCTGCGCTGACTGACTAAATGAATATGTAGCCTCATTTCATTATTTCCATTAAAGTTACAACAAAATAGCCACAGCAGATATTCAGACTACAGAGGTACAGTTAAATTATTTTTTGACCTATGGCTATGGCATATCACTTGTTTTTACTGTTTATAAAACCAAGCATAACTTCAATCAATTCTTGGTCAAAAAGCCACCATGTAAAACATAGTCTTTTTACATGTTAGATACCTATAACTCTCCTTATCTAAATAAAAGCATAAGAAGACAAAATGACTTAGTTAGCTTACAAGGAAGAAAATGGACTTTTCCATCTCCAAAAGATCATAAGTTCAATGCATAAGCAATCACACTCCATTCATCTAAGTAAATCTTGTAGTTCAGTGTTTTCCCCAGAAAAAAAGTCTTTCTTTATATGGAGATTTCTGAAAAAGTAAAGTCCTCTCACTTAAAAAATTTAGAACTCTTCACAGTTACTAGATACATTAAGTATAAAAGTAAAACTGCAAACAAGTCAAACTACACATACATACAATCTTCACTAATTTTTTATTAAAGCTATTAAACATAATGTATAATCAACATTTTTCCAATCACATTTCTGAAAAAGCTTACCAAGCACTCATTCTCTGAAATTATTAAAGTGTTCCCACAATCTTTGCCCTTATTCAAAGGAAAAAATAACCAAAACAAAAAACTACATGCTGAAGCTAGCCCTGCTAGTGGTTGATGAGCAGAATACGACTTCTGTGGGGATGGCTCAATTTTCCACCCTCTTTCTTACACACTGACTAAACACACATTTTAATTCAGTGTCTCCTAAGGTCTTACAGGTTTCTCTCACGTAGATCCCTTTTGTAATTATTTAGAAGCCTTCTTTGTATGGCTCTTACTCCCAACTATTATTTCGGTTTTATATTTCTTTTTATATTATACATACTACTTGTTTTTGAATGATGCAAGAAGCATCAAAAGAAAATGGAAGAGTAACTGTACCAAAAAGAATTGGTGGGCATTCAAACATTTCAGGAGGTAGCATATGATCAAGAAATTATGGTATTGAAGGAAGAAGTGCAAGCTGCACTGAAGGCATTGGCAAAAAACAAGGCTCTAGGAACTAAGAGAATACCAACAAGAGATGTTTCAAAAAATGGATGCAATGCTGGAAGCACACATTCACCTATGCCAATGGAAGATAGCTACCTAACTGACCAGAAGAGATCCATATTTATGCCTCTTCCAAAGAAAGGTGATTCAACAGAATGCAGAAATTATTGAATGATGGCATTAATATTACACACAAATAAAATTTTCTGAAAATAATTAAAAAATGGTTACATCAGACAGTAGTACATCGACGGAACTCCCAGAAATTCAAGCCAGACTCAGGAGAAGACATGGAAGGAGAGATATCATTGCTGATGTCAGATAGATCTTGGCTGAAAGTAGAGAATACCAGAAAGCTGTTTACCTATGTTTTATTGATTATGCAAAGTCATCAGACTGTGTGGATCACAACAAATTAAGGATAACATTACTAAGAATGAGAATTCCAGAAGACTTAATTCTGCTCATGTGGAACCTGTACACAGATCAAGAGGCAGTCTTTCAAACAGAACAAGGGGATACCATGTGGTTTAAAATCAGGAAAGGTGTGCATCAGGGTTGTATCCTTTCATCATACTTATTCTATTTGTATGTTGAATGAATAATCCAAGAAACTGGACTATAAGAAGAAGAATGTGGCATCAGGACTGGAGGAAATCTCATTAACAACCTGTGATATGCAGATGATACAACCTTGTTTGCTGAAAGTAAAAAGGACTTGAAGCACTTACTGATGAAGATCAAAGACTATACACCCTTCAGTATGGGTTACGTCTCATCACAAAGAAAACAAAAATCCTCACAGCTGGACGAGTAAGCAACATCATGATAAACAGAGAAAAGATTCAAGTTGTCAAGGAGTTCATTCTACTTACATCCACAATCAACGTCCATGGAAGCAGTAGTCAAGAAATCAAACAACATAATGCACTGGGCAAACCTGCCGCTAAAGTCCTCTTTAATGTGTTGAACAGCAAAGGACTAAGGTGTGCCTGACCCAAGCCATGGTATTTTCAACTGCCTCATATGCATGCAAAAGGTGGACAATTAATAAGGGAAATGGAAGAAGAATTGATGCCTTTAAATTATGGTGTTGGCAAAGAATACTGAATATACTATGGACTGCCAGGAGAACAAACAAATCTATCTTGGAAGAAGCACAGCCAGAGTGCTTATTAGAACGGAGGCTGGAGAGACCTCATCCCACATACTTTGGACATGGTACAAGGAGGGACCAATTCCTGGAGAAGGACATTGTGCTTGATAAATTAGAGGGTCAGCGAGAAAGAGCAAGACCCTCATGAGATAGAATATACCAGGGACTGCCAGAAGAACAAACAAATCTGTCTTGGAATAAGTGCAGCCAGAACGCTCCTTAGAAGGGAGGATGGTGAGGCTTTGACCCACAAACTTTGGACATGTTACCAGGAGGGGCCAATCCCTGGAGAAGGACATCGTGCTTGGTAAGGTAGAGTGTCAGTGAAAAACAGCAAGACCTTCATAGAGATGGATTGACACAGCGACTGCAACAATAGGCTCAAACAGCAACGATTGTGAGGACCATGTACTTTACTACCAGGCAGTGTTTCATTCTGTTGTATGTAGGGTCACTATGAGTCGGAGCCAACTCACCAACACCAAAAAACAACAAAAACAACAACTTGTTTTTAACACACAGACACACACATACAAATTTGAGGGACAGGCCATCATTATTGTCACCATAAAATAGTTGCTTAATTCCTTTCTTTTAAGTAAGTTCAAAGTGTTGAATTAGCCCAGATAATAACAAATAATTGTTCCAATTAAATGTCTTCATTCTGTATGTGTCTTATTTTATTTTTTTCTCATTAGATCTTCTGAACTGCTTCATGCTTTAGAAGAACAATTAACATACATGTTTCTCATTGTACTGAGTGATTAGTATTACTTGGATAGTTTACTTTTTATTTCCCTACTTACAGAATAACTAAATTCTATTTAGAAAACACTATTCTTTAAAAAGGAATCATGGATATTCAGGATAAAAAATAATAGGAAGTGAAAAGAAAACATAAAATTTTCTTTTGAAACTAGTACTTCCTTCGTGTTATTTTATGCTTATTACTGCGTCATGTGTCTCCCTCTACAGGTAAAGAGAAGGCAATTGTACTAACTTGCTTTGAATAGAAGAACTTGTATTTTCAGAAGTCAAAAGCTAAAAATCCTTTGCACTGGGCTGCCTATCTTTACTTCTCTGAGAGTCTCTCAGATATAGCCAACAGATATAAACAAAACAGCTCTAAATACGTGTCAAGGGATATTTCAGGATAAGGGGAATTTGGGACAAGATATTTTCTAATTTTCAAGTCTATGTAAAAAAAAATAAAAAACCAATGTTACATCTGTTACTCAGAAATTAATACACTCTAGTACTTCTTTTCCTTTCCCTTTTTTTTTTTTTAGTACTTCTTTTCCTTTCCCTAAAGAATATACTTCTAGGGTAGATCTGAAGGCTGCTGTAGTCTGATGGGTTATTTTATAGTGGTGGTATACGGTGTAGGACAGATCTTGGACTTGGAAAAAGGACCATGTGTGTATTCCTGGCTCTGCCACTAAGTAGCATGTTCTCTTACTAGGACTCAGTTTTCTCATATTAAAATAAAAAAGTTACAGTCTTCCATGGAAATCCTCTAATTTGAGGGTGATTAAAAAAAATTTTTTTTTTTTAAATAAAAAAGGGTTAGAAAATATGGAAATTTGGAAAAACACTAAAAAATGATACTATGAAGGACATCACAAGAGTTCATGACATGGTTGAAGAACACTGTTCTTGAGCTTACATTGTTTGAAAAGAAAATGCTCAAAAGGCTTAATTGTGCCCAAGTGACGTGGTTCGACTTAAAAGCAGGGGCCCAATGTCACAATATAGGTATGGCTTGGCCATCTTTGACTCTTTGCTGCCATCTCATGTTTCAACATATTCTTTAGGTTTGGCATTCACTACCTGCTAAGGACCTATGCAGGTGAGTCTTGCTCTAAGTAATGGAGGGATTTCTAAAAATGCCCTGTCATTTACTCTTTAAAAAATACAATCTTTATTATATGTAACAGAAAAGCTGTGTGATGGTTAAGGTTTTGTGTCAACCTGATTAGGCCATGATTTCTCAGGGGTTTGGCAGATATTATGTAATCATCCCCCATTTTGTGATCTGATATGAGCAGCCAATCAGTTGAAAGGGGAGTTTCCTTGGGGGTGTGGCCTTCATCCAATACATATGGATGTTCTGGCAAAGCTTGCTATCTCTGGATCCTGAATCTGTCTCATCATCCTCTGACCTTCGGTTCTTGGGACCTGAGCCAGCAGCCTGCCGCCTGACTTGTCAATTTTGGGTTTGTCAGCCTCTGCCTTAATGTGCTGACTGACCCTTCTTTTTAAATAATCAAATAATTGGTTTATGGAAAAGTTATACAGAATCAATATTTTTCTTCAAAGGGCTATTACTTAGAAGCCTCCAGCCTGAAATCTGACCCATGGATTTGGGACTTGCCAGCCTCCACAATTGTGTAAGCCATTTCCTTGAAATAAATCTGTTTCTATATATTTATACATATACACTTCACTAGTTTTGCTCCTCTAGACAACCCAGCCTAAGACAAGCTGACATATCAGCAATGCCTTCCTCCACCTCTACCACAGGTTCTAAGTTAATTTTACCCACTGCCTTCAAGTGGATTCCAACTCATAGTGACTGTCATGGATTGAATTATGTCTCCTCAAAAATGTATATATTAATTTGGCTGGGCCATGATTCCCAGTATTGTGTGGTTGTCCTCCATTTTGTGATTGTAATTTTATGTTAAAGAGGATTAGGTTGGGATTGTAACACCACCCTTACCCAGGTCACATCCCTGATCCAACTTAAAGGGAATTTACTGGGGTGTGGCCTGCACTACCTTTTATCTCTCAAAAGATAAAAGGAAAAGAAAGTGAGTCGGGGACCTCACAGCAGCACCTGGAGCAGAGCACGTCCTTTGGGCCTGGGGTCCCAGTGCCTGAGAAGCTCCTCAACCAGGGAAAGATTGAGGACTAGGGCCTTCCTCCAGAACTGACAGAGACAGAAAGCCTTCCCCTGGAGCTGAAGCCCTGAATTTGGACTTTTAGCCTATTTTACTGTGAGGAAATAAATTTCTCTTTGTTAAAGCCATCCATGTGTGGTATTTCTGTTATAGCAGCACTAGATGACTAAGACAGTGACCCTAAAGGACTTTAGTAGGACTACCCCGCCCCCCCCACCCCCCCACCCCCCCCGCCCCCGCAGCGTTTCCAAGGCCGTACATATTTACAGAAGTAGACTGCACATTTTTCTCTCACAGAGCGGCTGGTTGGTTTGAACCACTGACCTTTCAGTTAGTAGCCAAGAAACAAAAAATTCCAGGCAGGGGATAGGGTTGTAGGAAGAAATTAACATTTGGTGAGTTATTCACAACCTGTTGAGCCCTGCCCTTGATATACTTATTTCCTTGAATCTTTGCAACAACGCTGAGAGGCACGTGTTGACATCTCCATTTTTCCAGTAAGGAATTAGAGCCAAGGAGAGAGATGGGGTTTCCACTCAGGCTCCAAATGCCACCACTTTTCATCATACTACACTAAAAAAACAAAATAGCTTTTTAGTAGTAAGGCTGTTTTATAAACAAACATTTGGAAGCTTTATTTAAAAGCAACTGTTAGATCATTTTAGATCTATATACAGTCATCCCTCAGTATCCAGCGGGGGATACCAGGACCTCCAGGACCTCCGCAGATACCAAAATCCTGGGATGCTCTAGTCCCTCCCATAACATGGTGAGCATTTGCATATAACCTACGCACATCCTCCGGTGTACCTAACACAAAGTAAACGCTATGGAAGTAGTTGCTATACAGCACTGTATCGTTCAGGGAATAATGACAAGACTCGAGGAAAAAAATGCTCAACCAACCAAGGCCGGAGAGAGACAGGAATGGCAGTAGGCTACAGCAGCACATGCCTACACACCACTTCAGTTGCGTGGATTCAGCATAGTACTCGGCTGTGAAAAATTCAAGTTTTGTTTTCTGGAGGTTTTTTTTCCCCCCGAATATTTTTGATCCATGGTTGGTTGAATCCGCGGATGTGGAACCTGTGGATACAGAGAGCCGACTGTATAGTCAGTTCTCAGTAGTTATGCCCTGGAAAGTTCTTGGAAAAACAGAATTAGTGAACGCTGAGCCAGCCTTTTGATCTCAGGTAGGAATGTGTATAGGCTGCCATGTGCACGTGCATGCCAGCAATGTTCATGAGAACACTGTGAGCACTGATTTTGAGATTACAAATAAATTTCGGCGAATAGGTGTATTGGCAAATGTGGACTCCACAAATAATGGGGAACTACTATCTATGGCCAGCACCTGGATGCTGCAGATTATTAAGAGCTTGGCTACTAACTGAAAGGGTGGCAATTCAGATCCACCAAACTGCCTCAGGAGAAAGTCCTAGAGATCTACTCCAAAAGGTCACAACCATTGAAAACCCTGTGAACCCATGTTCATGTCGCTATGATGCTGGAAGCTATGCCACTGGTATTTCAATACCAGCAGGGCCACCCATGGTGGACAGGTTTGAGTAAAGCTTCCAGACTAAGGTAGGCTAGGAAGAAAGGCCTGGCAATCTACTTCCAAAAATTAACGAATGAAAACCTTATGGATCACAGCAGAATATTGTCCAATATAATGCTGGAAGATGGACCCCCTGAGTTGGATAGCATTATACAATACCCACAAAAATGGATTCAAACATACAAATAATCACAAAGATGGCACAGGGCTGGGTAAGAATTTGTTCTGTTATGCATGAGATTGTCATGAGTTGGAGCTGACTTAATGATAACTAATAACAACAACATTATCTACGGACATAAAAGCTGGCAAACGACTAACATGCTTTAACCTTAATGATGTAAAATCAAATTTTCCTAGATTATTTTTCATTAAATAATATATGTCAAATTGAATAGCATCTCAAGGAGCAAAAAGTTGTTATAGATATAAGCTCTGTGAGAGAAAGCCTTAGAAAGCATGTTATGACACGTAGACCCTCAAAGTTCTTAATTTTTTTAAAAATAATCAAACAGTTGCTTTATGGAAAAATTATAGAGAATTTATTTTTTTCCTCCAAAGGGCTATGACCTAAAAGTGTGTTCTTAGATTTTAAAAATGATTCCAAATAATATTCTATCACTTATATGACAAAGGCACAGTATTTGTGACTGTGAGGAGAGTAAGGGGTACTGTGCTGGGAGTAATAGGAGGTCTATTCGACAGGCTCAAAGGGTGTGTGTCCTTTCTGACCATTTTTGGAGGAGCCACCAATTTTGCACTATGACTCTATAACCTTTTCTTTCTCTCATTTTCCCTTTCTTTATCTCTCAGACTTATGCTTTTCATCACTCCTAGTTCTAGGTACTGAGGGAGCCCTAGAAATGAAGCCAAATAAAAACAGAAACAAAATTAAAAAAAAAAAAAAGATTATTTGAGTGCTTACTCTACGAGGCATCATGCTAAGAGTACCACACATATTAACTCATTTAGTCTAGCAAAAACTGTGTAAAGTATTAACACCATTTTATAGGAGCGGAAACTGAGGCAGAGAAACGGTTCGTAACCTGCCCAAGACTACACAGCTCTCTAGAGCTTAATTTGAACTCAGGCCATCTGGGCAGGCAGAGCAGCCCCACTGCCCAATTCCAGGGGCACTATGTTCATGACATCCCATGGAGTTGCCCTCCAGTGGCTACTTGGTATTGGGGACCACAGAAGCTGTATGAACCAGAGGCATGATGTTAACCATTACATTGCATTGTTCCTCTAGACCCTAAACAAAATTTTTAGGCAGGCCAAGTTCATCTTACAGGATATCCCATTTACTCTCTTTAACGCCCTTCTTCCTACTTACCAGGACTACTCCAGAGATACAGACAGGTTCTAACAACAGGGTGGTACAACAGTTAGGCACTGGGCTGCTAACCAAAAGGCTGGTGGTTTAAACCCACCCAGTGGATGCAGGGGTGAAAGACATTGTAATCTGCTCCTGTAAAGATCGAAGCCTAGAAAACCTTACGGAACAGTTTTACTCTGTCACACAGAGTCACTATGAGTCAAAAACTGACTCACCGGCAACTAACAAAAACAACCAACAACAGGGGAATGAGCTTGGAGGAAGAACCTGAGCAGTTGCCTGCTATGAACGGGAACATACAAGCACCACCTTTTCAGTATGTATAAAGGCTTGCTTTCATCAGAGTCTCCACCACTGTTACTATTATTTATTATTATTATGTTTTATGGGACCACTTGTCCAGAATAGGCTCAGAGAGGGGAACCATCCCTGCCGTTGCGGTTATGGCACTCATCCCCCAAACTGACTTTCCCTCCTTGGTTTGCTATGCTTGGGCAAGGACAAAGACTTCCATTCTCTAGCCATTTAATTTCCTGTTGTGTTCTGTATGAGCACAGCTGCACTAAGCAGTTAATGACAGTTAATTAGTTTCCCTTCCTAGAGAAGATATTTATGTAGCCCACCGTCCCTCGGCCTCCAATCAGGAGCTTGTGGGTATGAATGAGGCCACATTAATCTTAATTCCTAGATTACTCCAGGCCTCAGTCATGTAAAACTTTCTGGGAGCTTCCATGGGGTGTCTCACATGTGCTCAAGACCAAGTCTGTGGCCTCTGAGAGCAGCTATATCCTCTGTTAATCTGTGGCGGGCATCTGCCAGGGTGGCTAGGCAACTGCCCTGACCACTGAACATTCACCATCTCTTGTTGGGTATAACAGTCTCCACTGGCACCTACAGCAGATCATCTGGGAGGGTGCTTCCCAACCACAGCTAGCTCACGTGTGACTTCAAGCTACAAAAGCTCTCAGGGACCAAAACAGTACTGCATTCAGCTTGAACCACAGCATCACAGCATTACTTATGGCAAAAACGAGAGGTGGGTAGTCCCCTCTTCATAGGGGTCAGACCTAGTGCTCAGGGCAGGGTGGGGGCCAAGTGCCAAGTGGTCTCTCTCAGTACAGGCCCCAGACATGTGCTGACAAAAGTAGACCCCTCTGTCCCTACATATATTCAGAAAAATGTGCAGAAACAGAGGGGTCTAATTCCACACCCCCATCTCAATTTAGGCTTATTTACATTTTATTTGGGTTTTTGAAGAAGAAATTTGTTACTCAAAGGTCTTATTTTAACATACAGGAATTTCAGGTATTGTTCCTCTAGTGATCAATGCCAATAGCAAAACCGTTGAGCCATGTACATGCTGTGCAAAGACAACTGAAAACTATCACCCAGCAACATCTTAAAAATTAAACATGGAAAAGAGAGTCAATAATTTAATAGCCATTGAAATAAAAGTGCTTTTCAACAGACTTTCCGGAGAGAAGACAACATTACCAACTATTCCAGAATCAACTCTGAAGTGACCACAAACAAGACTGGTTGAAAAATGCTGACCGGACATGATGAACTAATGTTTTAAGCAAAGTGTAATCACTAATAACTGAGTAAGGAGCCTCTCAGCATATTACATGTTGGATTTCAAGGAAGACACTTGAACCAAATGAACTATTGGTCTAGTTTGGAGAATATGTTAATTTTCTTCTGGTAATAATTTAAAAAAATATAGGTTTTTCTTTTCCAGGCGATTATTTTAATGATTCAATTGGGGTTTCAAAAAATGATTAAGTACAGTCGATTTGATTTCATGTTCAGCAAAATGAGATCACTCATTCTGTTTCTGGTTCAATTGAGGTCAAGTCCCCTGTTTCAAATAGACCAATAGGAAGCTGGGTAATTTTATTTTTCTGTCAATTATTGCCCTCATCCTTCCTTCCATTTCTCTTTTGCAAATGTCTGTGGGACCCTTTCTTTTGCACTCATTGAGTTTTTCTGCATTACATAAATTCTTCTTCTCTACTTCCCAAATAAATCTATTCTTAGCTCTCTGAGTCCAACTCAGAAGTACTGGAATGGTTTTCTTTCCTACACACAACTGGTATATTGATTAACCAATAATAATAAACCATTTTATAATAGAAGGTTTTTTAATAAAAGATGTCTGTTTATTTATGCTTCCATTATCATTATACCAAGCTAATGTATATTGACATCATGCTCATAACATTAATTTTGAACCAACCAGCAATCATTCTGAAGGTAACGATAGCTTTCAAAATACTAATGCCCAGACCAACGCCCAACACAAGCAAGAAGACGTGTGGTTAAAAAAAAAAAAGGAACCCCAGTACAGATTTCCAAAGTAACAGCTTAAATGGACAACCTGTGAGATCAATAAAAGAAATGATATTTCAGAGAAGAAAAATTATTTTTTTCTTTAATTTAGAACTGCAGTATAAATTTGGTGTTAAAATTACTGAATCTGAGAAGATACATATATATATTTTTCTTACATATGAGAAGAATAACTTCCCAGATGTTCTTACCTGTGATGGTGGCTTTGTTGATGGATGGTTGGTTGCACATGGGTGATCTTCTGACAAAGAGAGAAAAATACAGAGCAGTAAATACGTGGTGCTTGCTGATTTGAGACCCTTTGAGTCATTTCAGATAGACCATTTTAATTTAAAGGATTATTTTTAAGTTAGAAGATGCAAATGAAGACTTCTTTCAGGTTAGTCAGTCAAGTTCCTTGGGGCTCTTTGTACTATGGCTCAGATCACATATGTCAACAAAGAAGACTGTTAAACCTCAAGGTGATAGGCTTTGAGGTAAATAAAGCTCAAGTAAATGTCACAGGCAGAAGACAGAAGAGGAAGTTCTTATTGATTGGCAGTTAGTTGCCTTCAGGTCGATTCTGACTCGTGGAGACCCCGTGTGTACAGAGTAGTACTGCTCCATAGGGTTTCCAAGGCCATGACCTTTCAGAAACAGATCACCAGGTGTGTCTTCTGAGGTGCCTGAGTGGGTTCGAACCTCCAACCTTTCATCTAGTAGTTGAATACTTAACTGTGCCACTCAGGAACTTCTCTAGTTGTTCTTTTCCATTTTAATCTGCTCTGTCCCTGTCAATTAGATGAAAACTTCAGTCTTGCACAGAATGGGCCTCAAATCATCTTTTTGGAAAGAGAAGGACCAGCCTGCCATCTTCCTACCTCTTTGATCAACTGTCTACCTACTCTATAGGGCAGTTCTACTCTGTCCTATAGGGTCGCTATGAGTCGGGATCAACTTGATGGCAGTGGGTTTTGATTTAGGTATTATGGTCGGCACCAGAAATACAAATGTGATCAAGATATAACCCCACTTACTATGAAATCACTTTTATGTGTAACATATAAATATATGTATGTATATTATTGTGCTAAACATATAGCTAATAAAAAATTTGCCATTTCTATAATCTTCACATGTATAGTTCAGTGACATTAATCACATTCATCATGGTGTTCAACTGTAATCATTAACCATTTCTGAATTTTTTCATCACCCTTAATGGAACCTCAGTGTCCCCTACAAACCCAGAAGCATCCAGACAAGCATATAGGAAACTGAAAGATAGATACGTGCTGTAACAGGGGTTTAGTACAGGATGTGGTCAGATGGAGAAGACCTTTTGGGCCCTGTGGGAATATGTATATTGGGGGTTAGTTAGGAATGATGCTCTAGAAAAAAATATATTAAAGCTGAGACCTAAAGTACAAATTAAAGTTATCCCAGTATACGTGGAAGGGGAAAAGATGAGGGCAAGTGTTTAGGCTGAGGGAACAGGACTGTAAAAATTAATTATCTGGCAAACATCATAATCAACTGATGCTTCTGGGTTCCACCCCAATTATTTACATTGTAAAATGTGTACCGATTTTTAAAAACTTGTTCTATCACAGGAATTACTTGCACAACAGCCAGAGTGTTTTGCAATCATGAAAAATGTAAATTTGGGAGGTCAATTATATTATTTTGAAACAGAAAGTTCAGACTTTTTGTTTTGAGAAGTAGTAACTATTACCAAATTTAATATGCTTAGTAAGTTATAATTCCAAATAAATTTCCATTACTGTTGTCTTGTATTGATTTAAAGAAATAGTTTTTTTTTTTCTTCTGGAAGATTCTTTGGGGTTTATATTTTAATCATACTATTTTATTATTAGCAATGCATTTCTAAAATAACGGCATTTAAATAATAAGTGATCAACTTTCCATTTAATCTTGGAAAATTAATTCTCCCTTTTAAGGTTTTACACCTTTATCAGAACCCCCAAATTGTAATCATTTCCCATCTCACTTTTTCCACGTCTTTCAAATTCTTCTGTTATTACAGAAACCACGATTTTATGAAGTACTCCCTGAGAATCAGTGACTGTAGGAGAATCAAAAATCATCGCTATGAAATGGTGCTTCACTAAGCAATTGTTGTCTCAGAATTGAGAGAATGACTTTGAGTTGACTTTAAGGCTTGACGAGATGATATACCCATGGTTAATTTATGAAGTAAGTCAAAACTATAAAGTTACCCTGAGTGTAAATAACCGGGCAGAGGACTGATGGTGCCAGGTGATTTCCGACAGATGGAATCACTGTATTTATTTGTCATATTGCTTCATTCCTGATATTAAAACCATCACTCCCAAGTATTTATAGAAAATTAACAGGACATCAGATGACTTAGTGTAAATGGTTAGATAACATGGCAACCACTCAGAGAAATCTTATATATTACTTTAAATGCCATCAAATTGAGAAAACACCATCTAAAAGTTGAGCAAGAAGGAAGGCGGAAAAGAGAGTATAACTTACTTGCTAGGTGCTCGATCTTGCAAATTAGTTAATGCAGCAAAGTTGTTTCGTACAGTTCGCAGGCTGGCCAAGACCTACAACAAAAATAGGATCATTTAAACCTTTTGAACTAGGCCCATCTTTAAGACAATTTAAAATAGTTTGGTGATTTAAAGAAAAATGGTTAGTTGAGCAAAACATGATACTCCTTGTCGTTTAGTTTCATATACCACTAAAGAACCTTCCAGCACTTAGTGAAGCTTGCACTTATCCACTTGAAATCCAGAGGCCAGACTGCAAGAATTTTCCATACGTGTCTCATCTTTGTCTAGGAAAATGTTGACAGTAATACTTGCCACCATATTCCTGGATTCCTTTGCCCCAGGACAATATCTTAGGCAATATACAGACAGCATTGTATTTTTATCCAAATTTTAATTATTGTAAATTTGAAGTAGTGCAATATAAGATATTAATAAAGTCTCTATGGGTAAGATTTAAAACAGAATGATTACACCCAAATTCTCTTTAAAAATTCACCAAGAATCCCATAATTTCAAAGTCAATAAGCTGAATATATTTAAAAATTTTTTTTTTCACTTTTGCCACATAGCTATTTCAGCTAGCAAACAGGCATTCTTTTCCTTTGTTAAGTTATCTCAACTATGGATTACAAAAGGCTCTCAGGAATTACCTTTATGTGCACAGACATATTCAAAAAGTTGTTGAATAAATGAATACATAGGCACACAACATATCCACACACATGACAAGGCAGAGCCAACAGGTACCACTATCTCTGATAGTCCCTCCCTTTTTCTAACTCTAGGAGTCCCTGAGAAGTGCAAGTGGTTAACACAAGTGGCTGCTAATCAAAAGATTGTAGATTCAAGTCCACCCAGAGGTGCCTTGGAAGAAAGGCCAGGTGATCTACTTCCATAAAATCAGCCATCGAAAACCCTGTGGAGCACAGTTCCGCTCCGACACACACGGTGTTATCCTGAGTTGGAACTGACTTAACAGCAACTAGTTTTTTTTTCCTAATTTTTCTGGACGGAGAAGTGGTGAAAAGATTGGAGAGACTAGGAGACAAGAGTTGCAAGAGCACTATCTCCATCTACCTCCCTCACTTTCTCTTAGAATGGGGGGCGGGGGCTACATTAGCTGGAATTATAGGTCATCTGGATCTAGCATTTGACAACCAGAAATCTAAGACAAGTATTTCAAATATCCTCTTAGGTACTACAGAACAACGCTGGCTCCCTTGGTGACCTGTGTGACCTTGGACAAGTTACATCACCTCTCTGTACCTCAGTTTTCTCATTTATAAAACTATAATATTGATATTTATCTCATAGGGTTGTTGTGGGAATTATATGAAATGATAAGTATGGAGAGAGGTGCCTGGCAAATAGAAAGCACTCAGTAAATAGTAGCCCATTACATTTTACTACTGACTTGGCATGTGCATGGATTTTACTTAATACCTATCACTGATAACGTGAGGGGGTCGCCAAATTTCTCATTGCTCCAAGGGTTTAAGAGCTGTTTCCAGAAGTTTGTCATTCAGTACGGACTGCTGATACAATCAGTCTAAATTTTTCTAAGTCAAAAATGCTCTAAACATTTTTGAAATCGACAATCGTTCTCCTAAGTCACTAAAAACCCCAAAAACCCATTGCTGTCGAATCGATTCCGACTCATGGTGACACTCTAAGACAGAGTAGAACTGCCCCATAGAGTTTCTAAGGAGCACTTGGTGGATTATGAACTGCCAGCCTTTTGTTTAGCAGACATAGCACTTAACCACTATACCACCAAAGTTTATGAGTCACTAGGGAGCTTTTTATCCCCTTGGACGGCGACCACCACAGCATTATCTCCCGAAGTAGTTAATGGTGCTTCCTAAGGGGCCAACCATGATTAACTTGGTCACTGGAAAAACCGGGCTCATTATTACACATAAACAACTCACAGCCCTGAAAGGTCACGCTGCCTGTGACGGAGTATTCAAATAGCCAACTGCTGACATCAGACCACAAAGTATTTCATTAGGCATGAAATCTTGAACGGTGCCGGAATATATTGGATACACGATCCACTGTCATTAGGTCGTGGAGGCTAAGTTTACACTGCAAGAGTGAGTATAAAAAACATTCTGCTAAAGCATTTCAAGTAAAATTGTCACCAACAGCTAACCAATTCCTTTTCTAGACAAAATTTTTAATCTCAGAATTCTGAGAATTCTATTCTAGTAAATAATAATTAAATCCACTGAGTTTGATGGCTGGGTAAATAGAGTACTGAAGCTAACTCAGGGTCTATGCTCACTCGAAAAGAAACATTAGTTCATGAAAGATATACTGAAATTGCTTTTCTGTTGGGACATCTTTTGTAGGGAGGACTCAGTTATAATAAAGATTATCTTATTTTGGTCTTTAAATTAAATTTTATACACTTGATTTTAATAAACTATCTCAGGACCAGAGGGTAGGGAGTAAAAATCTCCCTTTCAATAATAAAGATGAAAATCAAAATTACTGTCACTTCTGAGAGGTGGCAGTCGATGAAATTGGCGAGGAACACACTGGGACATTAAAAATATCAGTAATGTTCTATGTCTTAAACTGGTCCTTGTAGTATTATTCCTTATACTTTACTTAATCAGTAGACATATTCTTTCGTATGTGTGAAGTATTTCAAAATAAAAAGAAAAATATCCCTCCCAGCTCCTTCTCCCGGTATTAAAATGCCAGCCCCGACCAACTGACCTTTAGATTGGCTTCCAAATTTTGCTTTTGCAAACATCACTGCAGTAAATAGCTTTGTAGATACGTCATTCCCTACATGTGCAAATATTTGATGATTTCTTTTTGTGACATGACAAATGGTATTTTATCAATCTTATATTAAGTGGTAACTATTTTTTTTTTTATTACCTTTTGCAATGTGACATACATGATGCTGACAGAAGTGTAAATAAAAATTCCAGACAAGTCTTACAAGGGGGTGGGGTGTTGCCCTTGTTCTTAGATGCTGTCAAGTCGATTTTGACTCTTAGTGACCCCACGGGACAGAGATGAATTGCCCCACTGGGTTTTCTACGCCGTAGTGTTTATGTAAGCAGATCACCACGTCTTTCTCCTGAGGAGGCACTGGGTGAGTTCGTACTGCCAAAATTTTGCTTAGCAGCTGAGTGCTTTAACCATTGTGCCACCAGGGTCCCTGGTGTTGCCCTGGGCTTTGTTTTTTTTTGAAATATCATATAATAGAGATTTTTTTTTACCTTTTTTTTTTTTTATTTCTATTACAACGAAACAATCCCAACAACTGAATAAATGGAAAAGGGACAAAAACTGTTTACAAAACTGAAAAAAAACCGTGACCAATAACTAAGAAAAATTTTCGGTCTCTGCAGTACCCAAGAAAACGCAGGCTACAACAAGACACAGCGTGTTGGCCTACCTTCTCCATGGAGGTGCCATACAAAATGATGCCTTGGTGAAGACTTTTATCCAGCCTTCCAAATCTCCTTTCCCTAACTACCTCTGTTGCCATGAGACCAGAAGAAATGGATGGTGCCCAGTCACCATTACTGAACATTTTTTCATTTACTTTTATTTTTTATTGAACTTTAGATGAAAGTTTGCAGAACAAGCTAATTTCTCATCAGTTAGTACACACATTGTTGTATGACATTAGTTAACATCCCCATGACATGTCAACACTCTCCCTTATCAACCTTGGGTTCCCTATTACCAGCTTTCCTGTTCCCTCCTACCTTCCAGTCCCTGCCGCAGGGCTAGTGTGCCACTTTAGTCTTGTTCTGTTCCATGGGCCTGTTCAATCTTTGGTTGAAGGGTGAATCTAGAAGTGGCCTCATTACTGAGCTGAAACGGTGTACGGGGCCCATACTCTCATAGTCAACTATTAACTTTTTTTTTTTTTTAAATTTTTATTGCGCTCTAAATAAAATTTACAAATCAAGTCAGTCTCTGATACAAAAATTTATATACATTTTGCTATATACTCCTAGTTGCTCTCCCCCTAATGAGACAGCACACTTCTTCCCCCCACTCTTTCTTTTCACGTCCATTTGGCCAGCTTTTGACCCCCTCTGCCTGCTCATCTCCCCTTCAGACAGGAGATGCCCACATAGTCTCATGTGTCTACTTGATCCAAGAAGCTCATTCTTCACCAGCATCTTTTTCTATCCCATTGTCCAGTCCAATCCCTGTCTGAAGAGTTGGCTTTGGGAATGGTTCCTGACTTGGACTAACAGGTCTGGGGACCATGACATCCGGGGTCCCTTTAGTCTCAGACCATTAAGTCTGGTCTTGTTATGAGAATTTGGGGTCTGCATTGGGTCTCGTTTTTTGACCCTTGGTGTGATGATAAATACACTGAATTAGACTTTTATGTTCTCACTGGCATTGCAAGAGCAGGACAGGGAGGCGTCTGCTAGCGTAGGTTGTTGGTGGGGAGAAGCAGAAACAGTTTTGCTAAAGCCCCTGAGTTGAGGTCCAGTCATTCTTTGCTTTATTGTTCTAAGGTAGCTCCCACGACCCCTGAATTCAATCCTTTTAAGAACTATAGTCCGAGCTTAAGCTTCCTGTAATTTTCTTCACACCTTAATGCTTCCTAACCACCAGTCTCTCAGGTTTTCTTCTGCATAGCTCAATGGTTAGAAAATTAAGGTCACTTCTTTCCCTTCTGCCCCTCCAACCAAAAGTGTCATTAGTCAAGGTCAAAAATCACAATGGTTGTGTAACATTGTGAATATAATTAACAACATCGAATTTTATATCTGAAAATGGTAACATTTACGTTATATATGTTTTACCACAATAGGAAAAACTGCTATGATAAATATCCTGAGCAGACAAGGGGGGATACTACCAATGTGAGACACAAGAACAAATCATTAAAAAATAAAGAAATGGAAATATTAGACAATAAAAATATAATGCTATGGCTTTAAAAAACAAATCTTGGGACTGACAAGAAATCTAACCCCTTAGGGAAGAATGCTGCGAGTGCTACAGAAAACTTTCGGACAGAGATGGATCACGCACTATTCCATATTTTTGTTCTTAGGTGCTGTAGAGTTGATTTTGACTCATAGGGACCCCATGTGACAGAGTAGATCTGTCCCATAGGGGTTCCTAGGCTGTAATCTTTACAGAAGCAGACTGCCATGTCTTTCTCTTGCAGAGTGGCTGGTGAGTTTGAACTGCCAACCTTTTGATTGGCAGCTGAGCGCTTTAACCACTGCACCACCAGGGCTCCTCCTCCAGTCCATAGGGAGGGATTAAGTGTCAGTCAAACACACTCCTCGCAGACTCTCTTAGGTACTTCTAAAATATCAATTAACCAATTCTATCTGCTGAAAATGGCAAGCAAATGTGGGGTTCTCTAACAGCTACACAAATGAACATAAAAGAAATACAAAGTTGTACAGGACTGATTTTTTGATTTCAAGGGCACATTTAAAAAAATACGGAAATAATGTTCTTGTTAAAAACCATTGCTTAAGTAGCTCTGCGGGAGAAAGACTAGGTGATCTGCCTCCATAAAGATTAAAGCCAAGAAAACCCACGGAGAAGTCCTACTCTGTCACATGGGGTCGCTGAGTCAGAATCGACCCCATAGCACCCAACATCACCGCCAGAATCGTGGAGTTTGTGTTAATGGTGGTGGTGGATTCACTGGAAAAAGACGGAGAAAATGGTTGCACAACTTGAAGAAAGTAATCCATGTCACTGAATTGTGCTGAGGTCGTTGATCAGGTGTGTGTTTTCTTAAGTATATTTTCATCACACACACTTAAAAAAATCTCACAAAAACTGCTTAAAAAAAAAAAAAAGGCTTTAAGGGTTGTGTTTTTCATTGCATTAAATATTATGACAGTAGATGGCGCTAAAACACAGACCATGAGCTGCCGATGTTCTTTTTTTTTAAAAAAAATCCTTCCCTAGGTTTTATTTCTGGAAAAAATTGAAGTCAAATTGTTAATTAGTCACAAGATAGAAAGGAGTCATTTTGATAGCAAGAAAAGGTCTTTCCAAGTTCTGTTTTGGTTAAACCAGATGAAATTGCTGGGTTTGTAGGTCAAAAAAGTTGAATACTGACAATTTCGTATGGTTTGACCTAAAAAGTTCTTAGATACCTAAATGCTTCTAGCTATAATTTATTTTAGCAAAGCATAAAGAAAAGCTAAAAAATAGAAGGAACTAAAACATGATGACTTTTTTTCATAACCCAGCAAGGAGGACCTGAGGAATTTACCTAACACAAGGACAGTGATGGGGGCCGGAAATTGCTCGTGCTGGGTGAAATTCGGGAGAGACACACAGGAACGTTAGAATATTGATGATGTTCTGTTACCAATAGAATGGTCATGCTGTATCAGTGTTATTAACTACTCATTTTTTTCTAAAAGGAAACGTAGTAAGAATAAAGGGAAAATGGCTTGGTTGTACCTACTCTGTAGTTTTAAATCAGGCGTATCTCCTTGGTCTGAACGATGCGAGGGTGTCTCCAGGAATCCAGGGTAACGTTTGTGTGTCTCCTGTGTTTTCTTTAGTCAAGGATTCCACTCCTTTTAATAATACATGTTTCCAGATAAGAATTCTGGTTTATTTCGAGTTTTGTCAGGTATTTACAAGGTGTTTCCAGATGACAGTTCTAGTTTACCTAGAGTTTTATAAGGTGACTACGAAGAAGGGGTTCTTACATTTCATCAGTGCTGAAGAGCTTGGCTGTTAACCAAAAGGTTGGCAGTTTCAAATCTGAATCCACTAGCCAAAACCAAAACTCACTGCCATCAAGTCAATTCTGACTCACTGCAACCCTGTAAGAAACAGTAGAGCTGCCCCACAGGGGCTTCCAAGGAGCACCTGGTGGATTTGAACTACTGACCTTTTTGTTAGCAGCCAAACTCTTAACCACTGCACCACCAGGATTTCCAGTGCACCAGCAGCTCCTTGGAAAGCCTATGGGGTGGTTCTACTCTGTCCTATAGGGTTGCTATGAGTTGCAACTGACTCGACGACAACAGGTTGGTTTGTTGGTTGGTGTCTCCCTAGCACACTCCCCAGCCCTATGAACTTGGGCCAGATTGCTGTTCACTCAGTGGAGGACAATGCCAGCTGTCAAGTGGCATGGTGTGGCATGGTAGTGACATTCCTCTCAATATCCAGCCTTCATGCCTAAGGAAATACCCACATCGAAAGATTTCAACACAAACATTACGAGAATATTTCAAAATTGAAATAAACTAAATATTTAAAGCTGTTACATTTTCTGGGGACTGAGGAGATTCTGAGTTTCTAGGGGAAGCATAAGAAAAAGGAGGTGTGAAAGAGTTTAGGTTAAATACCAACAGGAATTTTTTGCCCTGGCACTGCTTTAGACATTGGAAGAGAATATGGAGCGATATTGTAGAATCTTCACTGAAGACAACGTTTCTCCAACGTGTTTTTAGGCTGAAGCCCTGACAAGCAAAGTAGACTGTGTCCTTGTATGACTTCCTGAATTCTCTTATAATTTAGGATTTTATTCTCTTAGCTTCACAGAGAAATCACAATTGGGAAAGAACAGGGAGGGATTCTTTCGTGTTTTACAGATACACTTAGGCATAAAGGAATGGGTTCTCAAGAAGAGACAAAAGATGAGACAGGTTTGGAAGAAGCTGCATGAACACTTAAACTGTGGAAGGCCATTTTTAAGAACCATGAGAAAGAAAATACTCACACACACACACACACACACACACACACAAACCCTAAAGGAATATAAAATAAAATGTTACTAGTAGTTACTTTGGGGTTTGAATTTAAAAGAAATTTGCTTATATTTATTTCCTAAACTTTTTATGAAAATAAGGTTATTTTGAGAGCAGTGTTATTTTTTTTTTTTACCAGAAGAATTTAGCATGGAATTCCAAATTCCAGAGTATGCTGGGAAAAGGGGAGAATTCTCTAGCAGAACATTTCCCTGTGTCACTTTATCTAAAATCAGTAGTCTTGTTTCTATCTTGAAAGTAATTACAGTTTTGTCAGGTCAAATAATGTTGGCGGCATTAATTGTTTTCAAGTGACAGAAATATAGCATCGTAATATTTAGTATTAAATCACGAGTGCTCTATCCTATATTGAAAATTTTTTGAGACATCAGGGGTTAGGTCAACAAAATATGATTGTTGTGCCCAACAGCGCTTAACTGAAAACCACAGACAGACTGACTCAGCTAGGCATTCTTTCTCACCTGTTCCCCAAAAGTTGGTCTACTACTGATGAAGCTGTTCAGAGTTTAATAGACTTTTTTTTTTTTTTTTTAATTCTAGTAGAGCTTTCCAGATAGTGTATCCTAGCAAAGGGTCATTTGTGAAAACTGTGATTAAGCCACTGAAAAAAATCTGTAGGCCCTGGGACAATGACTACCCTCTCTACAGGGTGTTAGGAGTCACTTAGCTAATTATACACAAAATCTTCTAAATATATTATGGTATTATTTTCAGGTATCAGATGTGCCTATATATTACATGGAGCTGGTTTATATTCAAAGTTCCTATTTCAAGGTTATTAAGTACACATCTTAATTATTTAAACAGCTTACTAAAAAAAATAGACTAAATGGTATTTTACATATTTTTTTCCGGGCATACTGAAATTCTATTAGTTCTTTGGAGACTGTACTACAGAAAATGTCTAATTATATAAAAGACTAGATTTCTTTAGAATTCAAGAGCACTGATGGCAGAAACCGTGTGGAATTTATCAAGCTATTTGTGGAAGATTAATAAATACAACTTGATGTAAGTAAACAATGTATCATACACAGAATATACTTTCCATTTTTTACTATTTATTTATATTTTTTCTTACAACAGTATCTAGAGATTTTAATTAGAAGCAAGACTAGCTAATAAACTCAAATTAGGAGGTCTGCTTCTATATTTGGTGATGGTTATTATTTATATTATTTTGCCTGATTTTATCTGTTCACACAGCCCTTGGCTCTTATATATAAAATTCCGAGTTCCGAATAGTAATCAATTCAAACTTCTTAGCTTTATAAGATTATGCTATTACAAAATATGATAAAAGCATATGAATGTACATTTTTTTAAACATAGAAGTATATGTACTAGAAAGAACTCATGTTCTCCAGTAAACCCTTAAGCAGGCAAGACATAAACCACCTGAAAGGGAATGGTACTCTTATTTTTAAAGGCCAGCAGTAATGAAAAAATCGCTATTATCCATTATGCTATTTATGGATTTATTAATTTTTTGGTTTAAATTATAGCAACAATATAAAATATCAGGACTTTTGAAAGAATTATACATAACCCTACCATGCAAACACTGCTATTATTCAATTTTTTAAACAATACCTGTTATTCCAGCACTTGAAGAACCCTGGGAAGATTTTCTGATAATAACGCTAAAACATTATTAAATGCTTTATGTCCTAAAAATTGTGTTAAGCATTTTATACACCCTGTATTATTGCAATCTCTTAACAACCTTATAAAGTGAGCCCTTGTTATTTTGTCATTTAACAGAGGAGGAAACAGAGGCTTAGACAGATTTGGTAATTCGCCCAAGATGACACAGTTAGTGAGAGAAGGCAAAGGGATTTGAACCTGTACAAACTGCCTCTTAACTGTCTTTCATGCAGCCCAGTCCCCTCATTTTACTTACTGGGAGAAAAAGGCCTAGACAAGTTAAATGAATTATCCAAGGCCTACAGCTAGTTATGACATAGTGCTGATCATACTCTTTATAACCTTTCAAGATCACCCACATTCCAAGATTTAACATTTACTAAAAGAAAAAAAAAAAATTTTTTTTGTTTTTTTCTGTTATCGGTAGGTTTGGCTTTAAACCCACTTCATGCCCCAGGTTAAATAACTTTCATTTCATCTGTCTCTGCTGTGTCTGTACCAGTGGCTCCCAACCTCAGCGGCACACTGAAGTCACCGGGAGGCTGTTAGAAAATACTGATGCCTGGATCCCACTCCTAGATTTTTAGATTTACTTGGTCTGGGGTATAGCCTGGGTACTGGGATAAGAGCACTTATAGGATTCTGAAGCTTAGCCAGGGTTGAGAAGTGCTAGCCTATACGAAGGCCACCTGGTCAGCAACGCTCTTATATATATTCCAAAATCCTTTAAATCACCTTATCACCTTCTTAGATTCCTGCTATGTGGTTAAAATATTTTCATGATTTACATGCCTACGACGAACAAATAAACATAAACATACCCCACAGTTAAATGTTTGCACACAGACATATGTAAAAGCAGGTAAAGAAAGCATCAGGCCAAAATGGATTATTGAATTTCAAGCACTGAACAAGTATACTAGGTGTAATTTAAGTATGTATAGCCTTCTGCTTCTAGTACTTATGTCAGTTAAGGAAATATAGTTCCATTTAAGTATATCACTTATGTGATTTGTTATTTGAAGAAAAGACACTCTTTGTATTATGGGCTTATAGAAACAGACCAATATGGCTAAGGTTACACACGCTAGCGTTGCCTATACATTGTTTGAATAAACCACAAAATTTGTATTTGAACTTGTATTTGATTTAAAGTCAAATTAAGAACGAGAAACTAATCTTCCAAATTAAATTTTCACATCTGTAGGAAACCTGCTCGTTCACTAAGCTGTGCTTACCTGAGCAAATGGGGTCACAATCAAGTCATCTCCATGTCTGAAAAAGAAACCAAATCCTGTATTAGACGTTACCAATAACTCTGTGACGGCCTTTCATCAGTATTAAACAGTAATTTCCACTTTCACAAATTCCCATAGAGCATTACAGTAATTCCATCCTCATTCTTCAGCACACATTCTTCCCAACCACTGGATGGAAAACACTTCTTCTGGGAGGCAGATGCTAACCATTGTCCAGTTCCTTGGGTAAAAAGAGGGTCTTCTTGACAATCATTCAAGGTCACTGTTGCTTATTAAGCTCACAGGATATACAAGAGTCGAAGCCAAGGTCAAGGCGTGTGGCCTGAGTGTTGCTCTTGGCATCTCTTGTAGGTATTAGTAAGGAGTTACTAACTAGTGTTGTGGAAGAGGCAGCAACTGCTGTGGCTTCAGGGAGAGGACCTGGACCAGCTAACATTTGAAGGTGATTAGCATCAAGTGTGTAAGTCTTGAATAGGCTAGGAACTGTAGATGACATGGGACTGCATCACACACTAATAAAAACCCAGTGAAACTTTTCAACTGACTCACGTCCTGGCCACTGTTATTATGGGGGAATGTTACCTCATGTGTGCTGTTACTGCAGCAACCTCAGCTACACCATGCCCTGGGATGCAGTAGCAAGGTGGCAGCGTGACGTGTCTCCGAGAGCCAGGGAAAGGCGAAGAAAGTTGTGTAACTTTCTACTTGGGGGAAAGTGCGAGACCTGGGGCCCAGAGTTCTTTCACAGGCTTTCTTAGCATGGATAATTCATGCAAAGGATTTCCAAAATCTCCCCAGGATGTTTCTTGATTTAGCTAGCCAAATCGCTTTAATTAAATGTGAAGGTAGTTATTCTACACAGAAGGCTTCAGGACATGACCCTAGGCACCCCTCAACTGAACGGTTAACTCACTTATGAACAATCTGAGAAGGACCTAAATGGCCTAAAACAGCACTCACCAAATAGGCTACAGTACAAAGAGTGTACAGGTGTTAGTTAATGGATTGCTACCAATAGTCAGACCAGTTGTTACGGTCATGCTCAAGTCACACAGAGATTTTGGAAAATAAAAATGTGAAAAAAAAAAAAAAAGGCTCAAACACACTTTAAGGTAACATGTGCTATTTTGCACTCCCTTGGTTCCAGAATCACATTTTAGAGGTAGATCAGTTGTTAGGTCATCCTCAAAACACACAGAGATCTTGAAAATAAAAAGCAGGAAAAGGTACAAACCCACTTTCAAGAAAATGTGTTATTTTACACCTCTGGGTTCTGGAATCACGTTTTTTGAGGGGCAACTGTACCTTGTAGAGATTAGTCATAGAATCCTAGACTCTGAGAGGCCTAAGCAGATGGACTTAGAGTCAATCCACAGAGGAGACTGCTGAGGATCAGAGAGGCACTATGGTCAAAGGCTAACGAGTGATAGTGCCAGGATGTCAGTCAAAACAGATCTTCTGAGGCCAACCCCAAAATGGTTCTTTCCTAGAAAATGTGAGCACGAACATTTGCCATCTTAGACGTAATCCTGTAGGCTGTGACTGAGCATAGGCAAGAGACAGCCGAATGACCCGTCTCTCAGGGGATGGAAGGAGCCTTCAACTAATCTCTAAACCCTTTCATTTACAATTTCCTGACAAATAAATTTTGAAACTTACAATTTTTTTTTTAACTTGGATTATACTGATAATGTTTTCATGTTTGCACATTATAATTGATGACAGAGTCATGGACAAATTTGCAGTGCACCTTGTTTTCATAATTGTTATTTACCTTGCACTTAAACATCAAATTTACCTCCTGGAGGTACACACTTTTTAATACTTTCAGAGCCCATTTTTGTGTAACCTTTGAACCATCATAAAGAATCTGCTGGTTTCACAGTAACATGGGTCATAGATTAAATGAGAGAGCTGGATTCAAGTTCTGTACTTGTATTTCTGACTTCTTACAAGCCAGCTAAATGGGATGACCTGTAATTCAGTTTCATTAGCAAATGCTGACAGTCTCATCTGTGCCATTCACTATGCTGAGCTCTGAAGATATACAGGCGGCCTTCTGTATCCACAGGTTCCACATCCAGGGATCCAACCATCCAAGGATAGAAAATATTCAAGGGAAAAAAAAAAAAGTTTCAAAAAGCAAAACTTGAATTTGCCATGTGCTGAGCACTAAGCTGAATCCACGAGAATGAAATGATGTGTAGGCAGCCCCTGCTGTAGCCTCCCCCCATTTCAAGTCTCTCTCCAACACTTTGTTTGAGGATTGTTCACCTTACACTACTTGCACTGTGTGCACTCTTTATTTCTGTGAAAAAACAAATGGCTCCTACACAGCAATGAAGTGGTCAAAGCAATCCCTCAAAGGCTAAGTGTGAGGCAGTTTAGGAGAGCAAGAGGAAAGAGTTTCTGGCCAGTAAGGGCTGGCTGGCTGGCTATGTAAAGTGCTCAAGCTTCAAGAACTTCAAGATCGTGGGAGAATCGGCATCAGCTGATGCCCAGGCAGTGTCAGAATTCCCAGAAGAGTTGCAGAAACTCAAAGAAGAGAAAGGCTACCTCCCCAAGCAAGTCTTCAATTGTGATGAAACAACTACTTCCATACATTTACATTGTATTAGGAATTATAAGTAACCTAGAGATGATTTAAAGTGAAGGGGAGGGTGTGCATAGGTTGCATGCAAATACGAAGCCATTTCCTAAAGGGAACTTGAGCACCTGCAGATCCTGGTATCTCTGGGGGTTCTTGAACCAATGCCCCTCGGATACCAAGGGATGACTAATGACAATTAAGATAAGCTTCCTTTCCCTTCTCACTGACTAGCAGGGGAGAGAAAAGGAGAAATGAAGAATTTCAATATAATAAGACAAGTGCTTTGAAACAGTTATGAAAAAGTTATGAAGAAGAAGCTATGGGAAAACATATAAGCCAGTCCTCAGCTGTGCCCCCTCCCATGAGAACGGGCCTCCTGGAAGACACAATCGTGAGTAGAACTCTAAAGCATGAGCAGGAATACTCAGGTATAGTTGTTGTTCTCAGGTGCCACAACAACCCCATGTGACACCGTAGAACTGCCCCATGGGATTTTCTAGCCTGTGATCTATACAGGGGCAGATTCCCCAGGTCTGTCTCCCAAGGAACCACTGGGTGGGTTCAAACCACCAACCTTTCAGTTAGCTGACGAGCACTTAGCCTTTGTTGTGCCACCAGGGCTTTTGTCACTTGTACAGAGGAACACATTTCCAAACCACATTATTTTATTCATTCATGAATTATGAAACATTTCCTGTGTATGTGACACGTATCATGTATGGTGCTAATGAACTAGATACTGAAAGGGAGTATCCATTCTAAAGATGTTAACAAAAATATACTTTATAAGCAAGGTGCCGAGTCCTTTGATAGAAATATGCACAGAGAATTGTGTGAACTGGGAGCGATTCTATGTCTAGTGTAGAGGAGATATATTAAGAAGAGACTTTCAAGGGTGGTGGAGGCTGAGCTAGCTTTTCCAAGCTAAGGAAAAGTTAATTAGGGGAAAGAGGGAAAGGAAAGAGCATATTTGTTCATTCAACAATTTTATGTACTTATCCCCTGGCAGGCACAGTTGTGGTGTTGAGAATATACAGTAAACAAGACTAAGGTCCCTACTTTGAAGAAGTGCCCAGTCCAATGGGGAGGCAGGCAAGTAACAATAAATATCATAAATAAGTAAATAAATTGTGTTCAGTGGTAGAATTTCTGTCTTCCACGTGGAAGACCTGGGTTTGCTTCTTGGTCAATGCACTTCGTGGGTAGCCACCACCTGTCTGTCTGCAAAGGCTTGTGTGTAGCTATGACGTTGAAAAGGTTTCAGTGGGGTTTCCAGACTAAGACAAACCAGGAAGAAAGGACTGATGATCTACTTCCAAAAACTGGCCAGTGAAAACCCTGTGAATCCAAACGGTCCAGTCTGCAACTGACCATGAGGATGGCACAGGGCCAGGCAGTGGTTCATTCCATTGTGCATGTGGTCACCATGAGTCAGGGTCGACTTGACGGCAGCCAACACCACCACCATCAGCACCACCACCACCACCACCACCAACAGGGAAGTTAGCACTGGGAGAAAAAGAAAAAGTAGAGCAGGATGAGGACCTTTGTCCTAGTTAGGTAGAAAGGTAGGTAGGTAGAGATAAGGACTGGGGGCAAGGCAGGTTGGGATATTCAATAAGACGGTTAGCGTAGCCTCCTTGAGGAGTGAGATTCCAGCAGACCTGAGGAGGTAAGGGAGGTAGTCATGGGATATTGGAGCAGAGGAGCAGCAGAGCACAGGCCCTACGGTGGGACAGGTGTGGTGAGCTGAAGAAGTGGCAAGAGCACCAGGGTGGCTGGAGGAGCAAGCAAGGACAACAGAGGCCAAGGAAGGCAAGGTAAGAACATGGGCGAGAAGGAGCATGGTGGGGCTGAGGAGCTACAGTGAGTGATTCGGTGATTCTAGAGCATAGCAAGCAAGGCAGAAAATGCAAGAAAAGTGGTTGGTGGTTAGCCAGGCAGAAAACCATATAGCCCCTTATCAGACATGTAAAGAACTTAGATCTTAGACTGTGATGACAGAAGCTTAGGTTGGAATCCCAGCTCTGCTATGTATTAGGTATGTAAACTTGTGTGAGTTGTTAAATTTCTCTTTTCTTTGCTCTCTTCATCTATGAAATGGAGATAATAATAGGATGTATCTATAGCATTGTTTGGGATTAAATGAGTTAATAATGCCAAGTGCTGAGAAAAGTGCTTAGCACATAGTAAATGTTCAATAAATATCAGCTATAATAATAATAAGTAGTAGTAGTAGTTGTTTTGTTACATGCTGTTGAATTGTTTTCAATTCGTAGTGATCCCATGTGACAAAGTACAACCACCCCATAAGGTTTTCTTGACTGTAGTCTTCACAGAAGCTGATTGCTGGGCTTTTTCCTGCAGAGCCTCTTCGGTGGGTTTGAACCACCAACCTTTTAGTTAGCAGCTGAGTGCTTAACCATTTGTGAGTAGTAGATAGTTTTATACCACAATGGGTTTTGCTTTCCTATTCAGTCAGGAAACCACAAAACTTCAGAAAACTGATAGCTAATAAGGACCCTTGGGTCAACATGGCAAGTCAGTAAAGGAGTAAGAGTTCTGAAGGGGTGAAACAGGAAGCAGGGAGATCAGTTTGGAAGACAGAGGAGATGAAGACCTAAACTTAAAAACAGTGATAACAGAGAGAGAGGGAAGGGGATAAAATTAAGGGCCTTATTAAAAATAATAATAATAATGGAAAATTTCAAATACAAATGTAAGGAGAATATTATATACAGTATCATCAATTGTCACAGCAATTTTGCAAGATGGATGAAATTACTCCCATTTTGCAGATGAGGGAACTGAGGCTCTAACTGGTTAACAGACTAGCATAAAGTCACATATCTGGTAAGTTGCACAGCCATGCCTGGCTGATTTCATTGGCTGATTCCTACAGAACACCTCAAAGGTAATTAAAAAATGAGGGTCTAGGAAAATGGCAGAAGTAAGAGGAGAGTAGTCACAAAGGGACAGCTGGTGGAAGACGAGAGAGAAAACTGAATGGCAAATTTCCAAACAATGCCGAGAAAAGACTAGTTGGATTTGTTCCTTGGCTAATCACCCTGACCTTGCTTTCTGGCTGTAAACATAGTGCAGCTTAGGGCTGCAACTTCTCTCACCTACTCGTTTGGAAGGCGTCACCCACTCTAACAACACAATTGAGAAATACTCATAGATGAGCCAGTTTTTAAAAAGCATTAGTACAGAATACAGGGTGAGGCACTTGAGCATTTGACAACTTTCTATACACACGCAATGCACCTTAAGAGTCATTTGCAGCCAAACCCTCTTATATGTGGTAATCAAATCAGTAAACTGTGGGTGTTATCTTCCTACTTGGTTAGAAGTCCAGAAACATAAGAGAATTCTGATAGATTTATATATTACATATTGCATTCAAGATAATACAAGGGTTCCTAAGATAAAAATTCTATTTAAAAACTATTATTCCTTGATGGAAGATATATTGTACGTGGAGAAAAGGCAGGTCAATATGTCTGCTCAATGTGGTAACCAAATAAATTATTATCCCACTTCAACACATAGCCACGAGAATGACTATGCTGCCATTCTATTTGTGAGACTAGAGGTAGGTAGCTCAGGTGGCCAGAGTCAATGTAATAGGAAATCTAGGTTCTTTCCCAAGGAACAGTCTTTTGTTCAATTTTATTATTTATAATTGCTTGACTACAAAGTTTATTTTCTAAGAACTGAGTCCTTGGGTGGTGCAAATGTTTAACACACTCAGCTGCTAGCCAAAAGGCTGGAGGTTTGGGTCTATCCAGAGATGCCTTGGAAGAAAAGCCTGGCAATCTACTTAAAAAAAAAAAAAAACAGCCATTAAAGACCCTATAGAGCACAGTTAGAGTAGAGCTGACACACATGGGGTTGCCCAGACTCAGAACCAACTGGGTGGCAACTGGTTTTTTAGTGGTTGAAGTGGGGCTGGGATACATTATAATACTATACAATAAAATTGAGCTTTCTGAGATGGGAGAGGCTCCCTATAAACTGACTTAGGAAGTTAGATCCAAATTTTTGCAGTGAATAGAGACCTGAAATTGTACCTCCTGGGGATATAATTTTTCTGGGGAAGATTATATAAATTATCTTTCATTTAAATAATAAAAACAAACGAATATAACAACAAACTGTAAAAAGAAAGCATCTGGGATCTGCTTTAAGGAGAAAAAATAGCTTTTTGTTTTAGGATTGGAGTATTGTGGGAATAGGTGGAGACAGAAAGTGACAGCCGGGAGGAAACAGAAGAAAAACCTATTTTTGACACTGCATGTATGTGTGTATGTATATGCGAGTTTGTATATGTATGTATGTATGAAGGAGCCCTGGTGGCACAATGGTTAAGCTCTCTGCTGCTAACTTAAAGGTTGGCGGTTTGAACCCACCAGCTGCTTCGCTGGAGATCTGCTCCTAGGAAACCCTATGGGGTAGTTCTACTTTGTTACACGGAATCACCATGAATTGGAATCAACTCCACGGCATACCACAACAACAACAACTACAACAGCACGTCTATATGTGGACATGAGGGGATTGTACCCAGGTAGCAGTCGCAGCAGAGTACAAACAAAAGCAGAAAGTTCCAGAACAGACTGGATGCACCACTGCAGGTCCCTTTGGGAGTCGGTGTCACACTGGTCTTCAGTCTCATGATGTGGAAGGAGGTGCTGCCTGCTTGGGAGGCCTGCCTGGCCACCAGTGGGCTGAGCCATAGTGGTCACCCTTCCCTCCCTCCTCCCCGAGAGCCCTGCCTCTACTCCCTCCCAATGAGGAGGGTTTGTCAAATCCAGAGCTGGCACTCCTTCAGGCAGGGAAGTCAAGACTCAACAGTACACTGTTGAATTGAATGTCTACTCTCTACACTTCCAGCCATCTTTTTCCTACTTATGTATGATTTGGTCTTTTATTTTCTATACTCATTCCTTTGGTAATATGTCACAAACATAGCAAAAGAACTGAAAGAGGGGAATTCAAAGTAAATCCTCTTAGGAAGATCTCACTGGGATACATAAGCCACTCAAGTACTTCAACATGGCTAAGCCCTTGGATAGGAAAATGGTAGTTACTGCTTAGGGGGTACTGAGTTTCTGTTTAGGGTAATGAAAAACATTTGGAAATGGATAATGGTGATGGTTGTATAGTGAATATAACGGTGAATGTAAGTAATGTCACTGAATTGTACACTTCAAAATGGTTAATACAGCAAATATGTTGTTATAAATTTAACCAACATTAAAAAAAAAAAAAAATGGAAAAGCTCCCTGTCATTTTAAAAAACAAATTCAAGCTGAAAACAGAATTTTGTAAACTAGTTCATTTCAAGATTATGTTGAAACACACTAGGCTGGCTACCTTTCTATGCTTGCTTCATCATTACCAAATTAGGAGAAAAAGAAGGTGTAATTTATTAGGAGAAAGTTTGTGCTTCATTGAACAAAGGGTCCTAATCTTATAATAATAAAAGCAATTGTGACCACTACCTCTGAAAGTCAAACATAGCAAACTTCAACATGGCAAGTGGCTGTATGAGCTAGTACTTTGATGACGAGCCATGTGCTTACTTTGTGAAATGAATCTGGTGCAAACCTTTTGATCTTCTGTGCTTCACTGTCTCTAGCTATAAAACTAGAAAGATAATCTCCTGTGGGGTTTGTTGAGAAGATTAGAGAATCAGTAAGCATATAGATAATTTGTATTTTGAAAGTCTGGTGTCTTTCTTCCCCTAAACTCATAACTATCATTCATACATCAGTTCACCCTTAATCCACCTTCCTTAGAATTACAGAGAAAGAAGCATATTCCCATTTGTAATATGTAGATAAAAATGTTTCTTGGAGCCTAGGGTATTTGACAACACTGAAGAATTAGTCACAGGAAGGTCAATGTCTACTCACTCTTCCCCATTCCCGTGTTCGCAGAATACATACAAAGTAATATACTTAAAAGAAATAAATGAATGAATAAGTAAATAACACATACAATCTACTTGGTTATCTATTTCAAAAGTAGTATCTATTTTGCTGAATATAAAATACACATTAATTGTAGAAATATAGAAAAATTTAAAGAACCACCCAAGATAACTATTAATTCCATTTTCCTTCTTGGTGTATGTGAACACATGTAGGTTATATATAACTTTCATGGAGTATGTAATTTCTTACAGAATTAGAATCATATAACTTTATATCCTGCTTTTAGAATTAAACATTACATTATTGTATCATGAAAAAATGTACATGTCATTTTTCTTTTCAAATAATTTTAATGATTGTACTCTATGTTCAGTTATCTCTAAAATTTTCAAGAAGCTATCAGCCCAGATGTATTAAAATGCAAGCACTGATTATATTTTAAAATAAAAATTCTTTTATTTAATTGCATGAGTTACTCAGATTCCTTTCAGTTCATTCATTCCTTTTAAAATAACTTATTAAAGGAAATATGCTTATTTTGATAAAGCACTAGTAAGACAATGCTAAATATTAAAATCCTATTATGAGAAATTGGGCTCATTCAGTGCTAAATATATGGCAACGTTGAATATGTTATGTTGCTCGCCTGTTGGAACAACGGTTAAGCGTTCAGCTGCTAACTGCAAGGTTGGTAGTTCAAACCCACCAGCTGCTCTGTGGAAGGACAATGAGGCAGTCTGCTCAAGCAAAGATTTACAGCCTTGAAAACAATGTAGGGGAGTTCTACTCTGTCCTATAGGGTTGCTATGAGCAGGAATCAACTCAACAGCAATGGGTTTAGTCTGTTAAATTAAAATTATGAAATTAGTCTCACATAATAAAAATATTGAGGAAAAATACAGCTACCAAGTATATTTGCAAAATGAAATTATATTTTTCCGTAGATTTTCATTTAAAAGAGATGATCTGGTTTTTTGCGTGTTTTAAATCTTGGCTCTGAGAAATTACAAATATTGTATTTCAGAATGTAATAAAACCTTTAAAATTACTTATAAAGGAGGCATTATATTTTTGATAAACTCCCAGTAATCAATATGCTGCAAAAACAAGAACAAATGAAAAACTGTGCTTCACTGGTATTACAATCACCTGAGGATATGGAGCCTCTGTAGTGCTTGGCTTTTTAATATGAAACCGGATCCATTGTAAATCAAAAATTAGTACCTCCATTTAAGAACCCTTGGGAATGAAGTTTCTGCACAGCACAGCCAACCTTGGCCACACCTGCTGCTAAGTGGACAAGACCAGCAGTTGTGATTTTTCTCTTGGAAGGTACTGCCACCTAGATTTAGCATAATCGAATAATCTAACACAGAAGCTGAGTTTTATGTCACAACTACTGAAGTGTGCATTTTGGCAAGGTTGCAAGGACTAAAATAATCTAAGAGCCAGTGGCGTCACTAGGTTGGTGTCACCCATTGCAGTAACACATGGTGTCAGGCACCCCCCGCCCATGGACCAGACCATAAAGAATCCTTAGTAATGTTTGCTGTACTGTTACTCGTAAATCGTAATTCCCTTATATCACTCCTTTCGTTCCTTTATTACTTAATTCTCAAAATAAGTTATTGACATAGATTCACAAAGACTAATTACAACAATATTGTAATTAAAACATCAGAAAATTTGACAGAATCAACAACTATATAAACACCTGCAGCAATGAAAACAATAGCTTGTGCTTGAAGCGCTTGCAGACGAATTGTGATTTGAAGTGTCATTGTAATTGAGTAATAATGACAGGTCTGACCAGAGCACATTGTTGTTGTTGTTGTTAGATGCCATCAAGTCATTTCCAACTCATAGTGACCCTATGTACAATGAAGCTAAACACTGCCAGGTCCTGTGCCATCCTCACAATCGTTGCTATACTTGAGCTCATTGTTATAGCTACTGTGTCAATCCATTACATTAAAGGTCTTCATCTTTTTTGCTGACCCTCTACTTTACCAAGCATGATGTCCTTCTCCAGGGACTGGTTCCTTCTGATAACATGCCCGAAGTATGTGAGAAAAAGTCTCGCCATCCTCAGTTCTATGGAGCATTCTGGCCGTACTTCTACCAAGATGGAATTGTTCATTTTCCTGGCAGTCCACGGTATATTCAATATTCTTCACCAACACCATACTTCAAAGGTATCAATTCTTCTTTAGTCTTTATTCACTGTCCCCCTTTCATATGCAAATGAGGCAAATGCAAATACCATGGTTTGGGTCAGGGGCACCTTAGTTCTCAAAATGACGTCTTTGCTTTTTAACACTTTAAGGAGGTCTTTTGCAGCAGATTTGCTCAATGCAATATGTCCTTTGATTTCTTTACTGCTGCTTCCGTGGGCATTGATTGTGGATTCAACTAAAATGAAATCTTTGACAACTTCAGTATTTTCTCTGTTTGTCATGATATTGCTTATTGTTCCAGCTGTGAGGATTTTCATTTTCTTTATGTTGAGGTGCAATCCATACTGAAGGCTGCGGTCTTTGATGTTCATGAGTAAGTGCTTCAAGTCTTCTTTGCTTTTAGCAAGCAAGGTGTGTCATCTGTATGTTATTTGCACATTTCATTATAATACTTGACTTTGTCTTCTTGGGCTGCCCCTTGAAATCTTCTTTTCAGCTTTTTTACTTCATTACTTCCTTTCACTTTAGCTACTCGATGTTCAAGAGCAAGTTTCAGAGTCTCTTCTGATATCCATTTCAGTCCTTTCTTTCCTGTCTTTTTAATGACCTCTTGCCTTCTTTGTGTATGATGTCCTTGATGTCATTCCACAACTTGTCTGGTCTTCGATCATTAGTGTTCAGTGCATCAAATCTACTCCTGGGAGAGTCTCTAAATTCAGGTGGGTTATACTCAATGCCATATTTTGGCTCTCATGGACTTGCATGAATTTTCTCCAGCTTCAACTTGAATTTGCATACGAGCAATTGATGGTCTGTTCCACTGTCGACCCCTGGCCTAGTTCTTGCTAATGATATTGAGATTCACCTCCTTCTCTTTTCACAGATGTAGGCAGTTTGATTCCTCTGTATTCCATCTGATAAGGTCCACATTTTGGTTAGCAGCCATAGCTTTTAACCACTGCGCCACTAGGCTCCGCTAAGGCCACATCCATTTCTAAATTGATATATTTTTTAATCATCTGAAATACGCCTTAAAATGTAATGCTTGCAGAACTAGAAATTTTTCTACAGAGTAGTATAGACAAAATAGTATACTATATTCTCAAATTCTCGGACTGATAGGGATGGTGATGGGTTTTCTTTTTCCCTCACGGTAACTTTCGTCCCTTCATTTGGAAATATAGAAGGCAGGTTATAAAATTTCCCTAGAAACATACATATATATATGTATATATATGTGTACACATATACGTATATATATGTATTGACACCTTTGAATTGTGGTATTGGAAAAGAATATTGAAAACACCATGGACTGCCAAAAGAACAAACAAGTCTGTCTTGGCAGAAGTACAACCAGAATGTTCCTTAAACACAAGGATGGCAAGGCTGCGTCTTACATGCTTTGGACACGTTGTCAGGAGGGATCAGTGCCTGGTGAAGGACATCATAATTGGTAAAGTACAGGGTCAGCAGAAAAGAAGAGGACCCTCAATGAGGTGGATTGACACAGTGGCTGCAACAATGGGCTCAAGCAAAACAACAATCGTGAGGATGGTGCAGGACTGGGCAGTGTTTCGTTCTGTGGTACATAGGGTCTCTCTGAGTCAGAACTGACTTGATAGCACCTAAGAACAACATATGTATGTGTGTATACATACATACATGTGCATACTATTTTGTCTACACTACTCCATGGAAAAATTTTAGCTCTCCAAGTATTATATTTTAAGGTATATATCAGATGATTAAAAAATAGCCTATCAGTTTAGAAATGGATATGGCCTTAGAGGAGCCCTCGTGGCGCAGTGGTTAAGAGCTAGGGCTATTAACCAAAGGCTGGCAGTTTGAATCCACCAGCTGCTCCTTGGAAACCCTGTGGGACAGTTCTACTTTGTCCTATAGGGTCTCTATGAGTTGGAATCAACTCGATGGCAATGGATTTTTTTTGGGGGGGGAGGGTGGGTCAGACACACCTTAGTCCTCAATGTGACACCTTTGCTTTTTAATACTTTAAAAAGGTCTTTTGCAGCAGGTTCAGCAGTTTGAATCCGCCAACCGCTTCTTGGAAACTCTATGGGGCAGTTCTACTCTGTCTAATAGGTCACTACGAGTTGGAATCGATTCGACAGCAATGGGTTTGGTTTAGTTTTCTAAAATTTAAATCATTTCCTTATTTCCTATGAACATTTTAAAAATTAAGGTCTGGCCTGATCTTTGCCCAAAATTTCTTAAAACAAAATTCTTTATTTTGGGGCCATGTATGCTCATACAGCTTGTAAAACACACACATTGAAGATAAAGTGAATGAGTTTGGCATTTATGCAACAGAAAACATTTTCTAATCTTAAATGTATTTCCTTCTTTATTAGTCATCAAACAAACAAACAAAAGTCTTCATTAAAGAAAGTACATGATGCCAATAAATGCCCTCAAATTTCTTCATTATATAATGGGCAAAAGACAATCCATTTTCAAAATTATATATAAAAAATGTTTCCAAATTCACTAATTAAAAACATGTTTAACATGTGTAAATATGTTCACTAAGCATATTTGATTCTCTTATTTAATAAAAACAATACAATAGAGGAATTTGTTTTTTTCCATGAGTGCTGATGTCACCAACTATTTTCAGTAGCATTAACTCCTAACCTGAGAGGCTGATTTCCACGGAAGGAGAAGAAGGAAGCAGGAAAGGGTTGAAATCACAGGCCAGCTTTCACAAGCACCCTCCCTTTGTGCCCTAGGAATGGGCTCTTCTTTCACAGTTCATCTTATTTGACAGGCCCTTTCTTCTTAATACCAGTGACCCTCCCCTCTTGGATTTTTTCCAGGATGGGTTCTTGGTAGGAAGATTTATGGGCAGCTGATGTAGCAACCTTAAAGATCATCATGTGGTAGAGTCAGTAGTTTAAAACAAAGGGCTTGCGCAGGTAGGGAGCAGTGAGAGCAGTTAAGTTTTATGGGTCCCACTATGTGCCAGGCACTATGCTCCCCGACACATGGTATTTAATCCCGATGACTCTGCATTGGATGGATGATCATATTCCCATTCTAAGGTAAGGAACTGGGCTCCGAGAACTTAAGAAACTCGTCGGCTGCCATGCCCTTGATAAGTGGCAGAGTTCAGTGGTTTCCAAGTGCAGGTCTGAGGTCCAGTGCTTGTCCAACAGAATGTTTACTGGTCCTTGTTAAAGAGAGAACAAACATGGACCAGGAGAATGAGTTTTTCGAAAAGCTAAATTTATTCATTTTGAAAACTCTCCTTTATTCTATGATCATGCCTTTTCTTTTTTACTAAAGTAAAAATGCCTTTTAAAAATGAAATGGTTGTGTATATTGGTGGCAATTTTCTTGTTAATTGGCAAAGTAAAGAGTTAGTAATACTAGGTCAGTCTCCCAGGTGTTTTTTGAAATCGTACAGGTACGTGAAATCCCAAGGCATGGGAATGTACAGCATAGCTGGATTTAAAAGCAAACGTTAAAATACTGTTTTGTTTCTACCACACCATGCTGCTTTCTGCTTGGGCAAATAGATTCAGACTATTCTGAATCCACATGGAAGTTCACACTCTAGATTTTAGAAGAGCCAAAGAACTCTTCTACAGTAATGGAAATATGCTGTATCTGTGTTGTTCAAGATGGCATCAGTAGCCACATTAGGAGCCCTGGTAGCCCAGTGGTTAAGAGTCCTGCTGCTAACCAAAAGGTCGGCAGCTGGATTCACCAGCCGGTCCTTGGAAACCCCGTGGGACAGTTCTACTCTGCCCTATAGGGTTGCTATGAGTCGAATCGACTTGACAGCAGTGGGTTTGGTTTGGTTAGTCACATGTAGCTACTTAGTACTTGAAATGTGGCCAGTGCAACTGAAGAAGTAAATTTTACTTTTATTTAATTTTAATTAAAAAGAAAATCACATGTGGCTAGTGACTATCATGTTGACCAGTGTAGCTCTTGAGCAATACTTAAAAACGACCTCCTTATCCATGGGTTCTGCATCTGCAGATTCAACTAACTACAGAGAGAAAATATTTGGGGGGCAGGGGGAGGGGAGATTCTAGGAAGTTCCAAAAACAAGCAATTAGGAAAGTGTCACCTGTGTTCTAAATGCCAACTCCACTCTGCAGATCAGACCCTGCCCTTTGACCTGGGCGTACCCTGGTGAGTGCCTCCCACTGTGAGCCCACATGGTCCTGCCACTTCCTCACATGGGAAGGGGGTGGCCAGGAAAAACAAAGCCCTCTTCTCCCCTACCCTCCCTGAACCAGAACTTGTCAGAGCAGACACACGTGGGCAGTGGGCACCTCACAGTCCCTGCCCCTAGCTCTACCTTTATATTCAAATGATAGACCGTTTTATATAACGGACTCGAGCATTCGTAACTTTTGGTATCTGTGGGGGGTCCTGGAACAAATCCCCCACGTGGATACTGAGGGACAACTTATACATCTTCCAAGAGAGACGATACTTTATGTAACTGGAAAAAAAGCACCCACTCTGAGCTTGGGGGCAAAGAGCATTAACTTAAAAAAAACTCCTGATTGTTTGGCAAAGCCCCTAAATCAAAAGATTTGCCCAGATTTCCATCAAAAGAAAATAAGGATTTTAGCTTAATTGCATTAATTAATTAATTACCTAAAGACTACTGAACCTTCTAGCAGAAACAATTGATCCAAATTCACTAGGTTCAGGGTCAAGATACCTGGGTTCTAATTTCTTGTGCCTGTGTGGGGGGTGTGTGTGTGTGTCCTTAGAAAAGACACAATATATTTGAGCAGAATTCTGTGATTTCTAAAACTGAACTAATGATATTTTCACTAGTTCCCTTATATGGTTATTTTGAGGGTCAAGTATTAAACTGTATGGGAAAATTCTGCATAAAATACAAAAAATATGCCAGCCACACAATGGTCTCAAACATACCAACAATCATGAAGATGTCACAAGACCAGGCAATATTTCTGTTATACATAACCCAGTGCTGTCGAGTCGATTCCAACTCATAGCGACCATATAAGGACAAAGTAGAACCGCCCCATAGAGTTTCTAAGGACCGCCTGGTGGATTTGAACTGCTGACCCTTTGGTTTGCAGCCGTAGCACTTACCCACTACGCCACGAGGGTTTCCTCTGTTATACATAAGGTTCTGTTGTACGTAAGGTCACCATGTTGGGGCCGATCAACAGCAACTAACAATAACAAGTGCCTATTTATATATCCCTAAAAACGTATCAAATACTTATGAAATAGCTAAAAGGTATGTACAGGTAGACCCCAACTTAAGAAGTATTTAAGTAACCGCAAACTGCACTTAAAGACCATCCATTTTTTAAAATTATTTGTATTTTTTATGGGTATATATAAAAATGCATCTGTAAGTTTATATGTAATGTTTCCAACCCCCAAAGACAGATAAAGATTGGATTTACAAAAATACTGATAATAAAAGGCAATATTAATAAAAACTAAAAAAAAAAAAAAAATGTGGTACTCGACTTGCATCAGAACCAATTTACAAAGGAGTTGTCAGAACTGAACCCTGTTGTAAGTCGAGGACTACCTGTATTTCACTCCCAAAAGCATCTACCAGAGCAGAAACAACAAAGGAGGAAACATGGTGTACCTTGCAAATATTCTGAACTTGAACTCAGAACTGCTAGATTTGATCATGAGCCTTTTGAAATATACTTTTACCCCTTTGAAAGCTCTCCTGTATTAGGAGAGCTGGGTTATAAACAAGCTAGCTAAGAAACATCAGATTCTTTTTCTGGCTAAATAGTACAAGCTGGGCTACCTTGAAATAAATTCAAAACAAACAAAAAAGCAAAAGAAAACATTAAAAAAAATGAAACATTTTAAACATTTTACCTAATCTCATAGTAAAACAAAACAAACCCCTTGCCACTGGTCAACATGATAGTCACTAGCCACATGACTCATAGCAAGGTGGAGTAAATTAATGAAAACTCAATGTACCAAAAATCAAGAATGTACATGACTATAAACCTTCATCTAAAGTACAGTAAATAAAAAAAAAAAAGTACATGAAAAGAACCCAAACACACACAATACATGCAATTAACTTTACAATTTAATGTAAGACGGCTGTTTTTGCCAACTGCCTTCTTTTTAGTTTCCAAAAATGTGTTCATAATTGAAAATTGTAATGCCTAGAAGCTTTATTTTATTGCACTAAAAAAAATTGCCATAGGGACTTTCAGATAATACAAAAATCAGAAAGCTTGTGTTCTGGCGAAAAACAAAAACAGACAAGCAAAAAAATAACCAACCAAACAAACCAAAACCCAGGCCCTCACGATTATGACAAACTCGGTTTGTAGTTCTGTAAGCATTAAAGGAGATCTGCATGTGGTCTTGTTCTCCCTGGAAGTGAAACTGTAAGTTAAAGGTCTTGGTTTTAGGATTATTCACGACATTTACTGGGAGACAATGTCATTCACTGACTACTTCAACGGTTTCCTGCCACACTGCAGCTTCCTGCCTTTTAGGTGAGAATGTCTGCTCTTTCTCTTTCTGCTTATAACTTGTCTGCCTCTGATGAGAGGGTTGCAGGGAATTGATGTCTTACATCTGTTTAGACACTACTGCCCAGTATTCAATGACAACAAATTTTTCTTGACCCAAGGTACATTAGTTTCCTAAGGCTGCCATAACAAATTCCCACAAACTGTGTGGCTTAAAACAACAGAAGTGTATTGTCTCTCAGTTCTGGAGGCTAGCAATCTGAAATCAGCGTGTCACTTGTGCCATGCTCTCTCTGAAGGCTCTAGGGTAGCCTCGTTCCTTTTGCCTCTAGTAGCTTCTGGCGGTTGCTGTCAATCTTTGGTATCCTTAGTTTGTGTCAGTATAACTCCAGTCTCTGCCTTTGTCTTCACATGCCTGTCTTCTCATAAGGACATCAGTCATGCTGGATTTAGGGCCCACCCTAGTGACCTCATCTTAACTTGATTGTATCTGCAAAGACCCTATTTCTAAATGAGGTCAAATTCACAGATACTGGGAGTTAAAACTTCAACATACCTTTTTAAGGGACACAACTCAACTCATAAAATAAGATTAGGAGAAACCCCAAAGTGTCAAGATGATTAACAGCAAGCTGACAGAAAGCCTGAAAGTCTAAGGAACTGCACTAGGCAGACTGAACTATTGGGGATAGAACGGATACTAGCACCCTCATTTTCTGTTTCACATTAGTTTTCACATAGTGTTTGCTTTTTATGATAGCAACTGCTGAAAACCCAGCTTTGCAAAGATGTGACAGCACAGAAAACAACCTAAAGTTGAAACTGAGAACTACTCAAGCTATTAGTTTGCTGGGTGTGTTTCCCTTGAAAACTTAAAATACACCTGGCTCTCATGTGAGTTTCCTGCAGTGTGCCAGGGGCCTCAGCTCATAGGTTGGGAATACTGGCCCTAGGCCCACTATTTCTATAGCATAAAATCAAGGGTGAGGGTACTCCTTCCTAGGGGAAAACTCAAGAATGGGGTAGGGATGATTTAGCCATGGTACCTTTCCGTGTTTAGCTAATGGAAGAGAGCTTTCAGATGACAAGTCAAGATTAGAAAGCAGACAAATGCCATTAGTGCTATAAGATGAAAATCTAGCTAAGAGGGGACTGTGAACTCTTACGTCAATTCAGTGAGTAACAGAGCCCTTGTAATAAACATGTCCTTTTATTTGTATTTTTAGAGATTCCCTAGTAAGAAGATACAAAAAGACATATAGGCAATCATTCTTCCTTTTTTCAAACTCAGGACTAGAGGCAAGGCCACCCTTCCATTAATGGGCAAAGGAAGTGAAGAGGCATGGCTATGACTGAAAACTCACATCGGCGGCACAAGAACTGGCAAGGGACTTGCTAACTGCTAAAGAATGGGTAGCAGCTTGAGACGGGCATGGGGAATGTTGGCCACGAGCTGAGAGAATACCCACATGGGCCACACTCCAAAGGCCTGATCGGTGGTGAGTCTTAAACTTCTGTAGAGTGTATGGGGACTAGTTAGCGAGGCTCGCAAGTGTGTCCTGGTTTTCATGTCCACTCACCTCCTCATCATTGTCCCCTCCCCACATATTCTCTATGTAAGAATAGAGTAAGCAAGCATGAATACAGAGCTACTTGAATCATCTTTGAGTTCTATGTATTAATGATTACTCTGCAAAGGATGGGGAAGAGAGGACCCGTTTTTAACTTAAGTGGTTTAACAGGTAGTGTGCATTCAATAAACTCACAGTTCTGTGCTTAAATTCTATTTCATCAGGCCCTGTTTGTCTTGTCACTGAGAGTTCTCCCATTATTTTGCACAGCATATGGCATCTCTGTGTGCTTGCAAATACACACAGCATTATATTTTTGGATAAAGAGCAGCAACGGAAGGAACTGCCATTCAGAAGCTGAAATAATTTTAGATGAAATTTTGAAAAACTTTAAGAGAAATAAAGCTAAATATATTTAATGTAATTAGTTATTTATTCTGTTACTATGAGTTTCTTCATGACAGTACTTGGGCGGCTTTCTGTTATGTAGTTGTCCCTAATGTTATAGAATATTGTCTATTAGTAAAAGCAGTTTAAATTTACTTCTCATTTCTTTCTTTCCTTACTGTACTCGTGGTAATATTTGACCTTTTCCTCTTTATTAATTTTCTTCTCGGGAATTAAGTTACTTCTGCAGTATCTATATTTAACAAAATGTGTGACAGTCTTCTGAGCGGAAGCTGACAAGAACGTCTCTTCTACCTTATATAAGCTAATATTTTAGATGCTGAGTTTAGCCTCATCGTATAGACTCGTATATATTTTCTGTGAGTCAGTCACATACTTGCTTTATTCCTCCTTTGACCAATTTAACCTTTTTTTCTTATTTCAGTCTTAAAACCGAAAACCAAATTTCGATAGTGCTAAGTAATTCAGTTGGTTAAATTAATTTGGTCAACAGGTACTTCTGTTTCTCATCATGTTTTGCTTCAGTAGTTCATAACACTTTGTTTATAATAACATTATCAAAATTACATTCTTCTATAAATGATCAAAATGTTTAGTGTTGTTTTTTACAAAGACAAATCTCTCTGGACCTTGGTAATCTCACCTGTACAATGGCATAATCGTGTTCCTACCCCTATGACTGTGAATAGTATCAAATGAGATGCAAATGTGAAAATCCTTTGAGAAGTGAAGGGTTATATACACATGTAACATATTACTAAACATTGTCAGTCTTATTTAGAAGGTAAAAGACAATGACATCCTCCCTATTAGGAAGTGATTCTTTCCCTTCTCATTTTCTCAATAAATTGAACACATAGATTTTAAGAAATTTACAAATTTTCTAAAACATTTCATTCAAATAAATGATCACAGAACCTTTTTGGTATAGTTTGTGTTTGAAATTTCTAAGGGATTTTCTCAGTAGGAAAACTTAACTGGAAAAATTAATACAAAATCATCAAAAGTGACCAAAATATACTAAAACATTCTCTTAAAGCACAATTGAATTATATTGGACAATCTTCAGAGTTATCTCAAATTTGGTAAGATAAGAAAATGGAGGTCTGGACATGGCCACAGGAGAAATCAAATGAGGATTAGGCAAGATCCTTTATGTGCAGAAGTTATGCTTAGTATCAGACCGAATACCAAAAAAAGTAATTATTTATTCTATTTGCTTTTCTTCCCACAGAACCTTCATCTCTCTGGTAGAAAGGCTGCTTTTCAGGAGTCACAGGAAAATCTTAATCCTCCAAAGTCAATATCCAGAGGGAACGAGAAAGCTGAACATGTCAAGACATTATTTTTCAACAATGTGTGGTGTTGCATCATGGTCTAGTTAAATTTGTCATTCTTAAGTGACTCCGATCAGATAAAGAAACTCTTGAATCACTACAGGGCAATATGAGATCATCCTTGTAAATTTGCTTTGGAAACAAAAACACTATTTAAATATAAAATATTATCAACTTTTCATAAAAAAATAAGTACATATTTAATTTTTACTAACTTGAGTAGGGTATGTGGGAAAAAAAATCCATATATTTGTATCCAAAGATCGATTTACAAAAATTTTAGAAAATTAATATAAACAGTTAATACAAACAGAATCTACTAACTCACTGTGAATTTGTTCCTGGCCTCTATCGAAACCAAGTCAATTCATCTTTGCTGACACTGGACTAGATGACTTTCCACTGGGTCATTCATCTGGGTTTGATTCCCAGCCCATGAATCTCGTGCACAGCCATCGCCTGTCTGTTGGCGGTAGTTTGTGTGTTCCTATGATGCTGAACGGGTTTCAGGGGAGTGGCCAGACTAAAACGGACAAAAAGAAAGCCCTGGTGATCTACTTTCAAAAATCAGCCAATAAAAACCCTATGTATCACACTGGTCTGATCTGCCACCGATCATGGGGAAGGTGCAGGACGGGCACCATTTCCTTCTGTTGTACACGGAGTCACGTTGGGTCTGGCCCAACTCAACAGCAACCAACATAAACAACATCCATCCTTTTAACACTATGATTATCTATTGAGCTGCTTGGAGCCCTGGTGGCATAGTGGTTAAGAGCTTGACTGTTAACCAAAAGGTTGGCAGTTCAAATCCACCAGCTGCTGCTTGGAAACCCTAGGGGGCAGTTCTTCTCTGTCCTATAGGGTCACTGTGAGTCAGAATCCACTCAATGGCAATGGGTACTGAGCTACTCAGCATTCTTCTACTCACCCCTATTGTGTTCTCATTTTCTTAATCTGCATAATGGTTCTTATAGGCCTGTTTGCCTCTTCTCAAGCTGCCCCCAAATCCCTTCCCCTTTAGTTGTTGATGTCTATAGGTTCTACTTGAATCAAAAAGTAGAGCTTATTAGTCATGAATTCCCTAAACATTGTACCCCTCTATCTATAAATTTATACTTCTTTTGGTCCTTTTGTTGTTGTTATTGTTCTGAAAGAATATATTACTGGTCTCTAATACTTTTGCAAGGACAGTCCCTTAACTTGAGTTCATGGTTTTATTTTTGTAAACAATTACATCTCCATTTTTAATCCTTTTTTTTCTTAAATTTTTAGTTTCTTCCTTTCTTCTGGAGCCTTCCTTCAGCTCAAGTTTTCTGAATTAAAATTTTTCTTTTGAAACTGATGCTCCCACAAGCAACTTTAGTCCTCTTTCTTTCTCTTACTTAACAACTTTCTACAGCCTCTACTTGCTGATATCTCTACTTCAATTCATTCCTTAACCCTTTTGTGACCCAATTATTTTTCCTTTTAATTTTATTTTGGATACTATACGTTTTTAGTCATGGAGGACATGCTGAATCATTTAATGTGTATGAATTTTTGGTAGGGAATATGGTCTTTGTTTTATGCCTCATTCCACAAATCGTACTCATGGAGCCCTGAGGTACATATGTGTACCAAATAAAAATTTTCAAAATTCATGTTTTTCCTAACAAAATTTCAATGATTCGGTACCACCTTATAAAATACCCTGTAAAAACACACCTTTTTTTTCCATTTTAACTGTTATACAGGGTCTTGCCTGCTGGCAGCACATACTCTGAGTGGGACAGCGGCTTCCCAATGAACCCCAGAGATACAAAAAGTGAGTGGAAGCTATACACACCGCCAGTCCTGAAAGGGTTTAAACACTGGGATTCTAATCCTGTTGTTTCACTAAGACTCTTCACTCAGTTATCACCCAAAACCAAAAAAAAAAAAAAAGAAAAAAACAAACCTGTTGCCACTGAGTTGATTTCAACTCATAGAGACCCTGGGTCTCATCGCTTAGTAATTACAGAAAGAAATTGGTTCTCAGTTTCTCCTGGTACTCTGTGCAGTTGTTTTCTGCTTTTTGTCCTTGTCCCTTAATTGTTATTTTGTTTTTCCTAGAGTTCTATATTCATCGTGTGGAAGGCAAATTCACTACCTATTATCTGCCATTATGCTGTCCACTTTCCATCCTGTGTTCCACTTGTCCACATCATAATTCATTTACTTCTTCAGGGTCAAAATTTCAGCATTCTCTTGAATTCTCCTTCTGCACTAGCTATCTCCACCACTCCCCCTGCCCCAACCATTACACACAAAACATTTGGTAAGCCTCTTGTATCTGGACCAACCTCATCATCCCAACATCATTCCCTCAGTCCTAGCCTTCACCATATTTAGCCTGTTTTGTTCCTATGAACTTCTACATGATCCACTTTCTGCTAATACTCAACTATGCAATTATTCAAAAATAAAGTCATCAAAATGTATTAGACTCAAGAATATGATCATAACACACTCCAGCTAAAAACCTCTGTGGCTCTCTATGTTTGAATCTTCTTTCTCTCCTGCGACATATCCTTAGTCACAAGAAGCAGAATACCATGCCTTCATTGGGCCATGATTTTCCATGCCTCACATTTTATAAATGTTGCTCAGTTAGTCTGGCATTTCCTGCAGCCTTTTGCTGGCTGACAAATCTGTATTCTCCTCTTTATGCTTCTGTAGTGCTTTGTAGACACCTCAAGGATGGTGCTCACCTATTTTATTATAATAATCTAAAATGCTAGACATCCCCAAGCTCCCATATTGGAAGCTTTGGATACATTTAATAAGTGTTTTCATTATGAGTAAATGAATAAACAAATGGCTTGAATTTTCAAACCTTCAAAGTGGGATAATAAAATAAAATAAAAATAGAAAAACTGAGTAAAAAGGTGTTTGGGATTAAGAAGTGTTACCATTAATGTATCTAAAATACAGTGTATTAATGATAACCAATATATTAATTAATGAGCATAAGATGTCCATTGACCAACAAAGTGCAAGTTACCAGAAGGCAATTAAATACTAAATACGTGGAGCTCAACTGAGGTTGTAGGGCTAGAGATACTGAGCAATAAGTCATGTGACAAAAGCTGATAGGTGAACCCACAACACAAAAGAGTTCTTCAAAGCAGAGGGCAGGTATTCAGCAGCTATGCTTTGGGGAAAGGTGTTAGTTAAGGGGTGAAAAGAGGAGCTGGTGAAAGAGTGATTGGTAAGCAGGGAAGCGACCGCAATGATGAAGACTTGGAGAATAGTTGCACCTTCCATTTCTTCTAATAACTGACAACATGCCTTCCAACTTACGGTAGACCTATAAATATTACTTGAATGAAATGGCCATTTAGAGGTTAATGTGAGTGGAAGTTAGATTTCAGGATATGAAGGCAATACAACATGGTAAGAGAACAGAGAGATCACAGGTCAACAATTGGGCTGGAAGGATGGGGGGAGATATAACTTATTTTAAAAATTTCATGGAGGAAAAAGCAGAAAGAACAAAGGATTAGATTTAATATCATTTGAAAGATAGTGTAGACTTGTGCAGAATTAAAGATTAACCTGAGATGTTTTCATCTATAGTTCTAAATGACACAATTTTGTGTTTAAATGTTGGCTTTTCCACTAATTAATTGATGCAAGACCTGTCATTCTATAAGATTATTGGTTATGTGAGATCAAGAACCCCATCTAATATTTCTCTCACATCTCCTACTGTACTTCAAAGAGGGACAACTATATAACAGAACTTTAATAATTCAGTTTTTTAATCAAAATGACTGCAACTTAGTCACTCATTCCTAGGGAGAATGCAGCATAAGTAGTATTATCATTTTACAACACTTAATAAGATGGCAACCAAGAACCAGATGTTGTAAAAATCGGTAATGCAAAAGGTCAACTCTAGAGCCCCATTTAGACCTCTTGATGACTGATTGGGATACAAGAATAACACTAGACCCTACAAGGCCCCATATAACATAATCGTTATAAGATGAATTGCCATCTTTTTATGAATTTTTGAGATGGTATCATATGAAGATGGTGCTAGTTATTGGACAATTGTCTAGATCCAGAGAAAGAAAGTGGAGGTCTAACTTTATACAAAGACAGAGTTACTATAAATGACAGTGCAGTATTAAGTGACATTGAGCTAATATTTAGAAGTTTCCATAACATAGGAAGTTATCCCAAAAACACCCCGAACCCACTGCCGTCGAGTCTATTCCAATACATGGTGGCCCTATAGAACAGAGTAGAACTGCTCTGTAGAGTTACCAAGGAGCGCCTGGAGGATTCAAACTGCCGACCTTTTGGTTAGCAGCCGTAGCACTTAACCATTACGCCACCAGGGTTTCCTAGGAAGTTATAAACACTATAAAAACAAAACAAAACAAAGCACCAAAATGGAACATGTTAGGTGAATGATCTTGTCATTCTGGGGACCTGTTTGTCAGTTTCACTAGTTTCCAAGTTGTGCCACGTCTTAAACGATATTCAAGCCTGTCTAATGTGTTCTTGCCTCTATCAGTTCATATTCAAAAGATCGTTTACTTTGGATAAAATTCTACAAAGAATTCTTCAATAGCCTGAACAACTAGGGCTAACCTCTATAAGATACATCAATTGAGATATACTCAAAATGCTATAAAATCTGATATCGCAGGGATTTTTCCAATTGAATTTAAAGCTTTTTGAAATATATGGAAAATATCCATATGAATTGGTAACTACAAATCAGGTCATACATAAGCTAATGTTTTAAATGTAAAAGTTAGGATAACAATTTAATCCAAAATTTTTGGGAGAATAAATGTTTCTTCTCAAGAGTGACAGAGTATTCAAGTGAAATCTACAATTTAATTTTTAGCTTGTATAATTTTACTCACTGTTCTTTCTATATTAGAGGAAAGTGACGTAGCCAAACAATAATCACTGACCTTTTTACACCATCAACCCTTTAGATAGATTTACTTGATTTTCCACAGGTGCTCCCTCTTCTCTTTGCCCACCCTTGATACTTACATATCACTGGCAATGGAGGAGTTCCGGGACATAGACTTTGGAGAGAGGTCATAATCGCTGTCGGATCGATACAGGAAGGACTCCCGACGTTGACTGTGGACAAAGTTTGCTTGGAGAATTAGCCCAGATCCTGGGCTGGTCATGGGATCCAAGGGACTCCGTCCCGAAGATGTGCCATTGTCCACATCGAAACTGTCAAAGAAGAAGGAATTACATTTCTGTGAACACTTGGATGTTGACATTTTAGCAAAGGGAAAAGGTTTCAGTTTAGGAATTGACAGTGGGAAAGTCTAGAGCCGATTCTTGCTACTGAAAACCAACCATACTTACATACACAAATGTAAAGCACGCACTGCCTGCATATTCTTGTCCTCCAAAACTCTTGGCTACTATTGTTAACAGACCATTTATAAGACATAGATGAAGATATATAGGTTTCTTTAAATTCAACTTCAGTTATAAAGGACCAATTTTGCAAGAACATTGTGTAACCTTTTCTCCTAAGAATAGAATTCCTTTTTTTTTGTAAAGAATACATTTAACATTAAATTAAATAATAATTCACTAAATATTTGAACAAGCACCCGTTATGTGCCTAATAACCTCCCTCCCATATAAAAATTAAAACAAAAATCCATCCCCTCTATTATTAGGTGCCGTAGAGTTGGTTACAACTTATAGGGACCCTACATAGAATAGATCAAAACAATGCCAGGTCCTGCACCGTTCTCAGAATTGTTGCTAATGTTGAGCCCATTGTTGCAGCCACTGTGTCAATCCATCTCGTTGAGGGTCTTCCTCTTTTTCACTGACCCTTTACTTTACTAAGCACGATGTCCTTCTCCAAGGCTGGTCCCTCCTGATAGCATGTGCAAAGTATGTGAGACAAAGTCTTACCATCCTCGCATTGTGGCTGCACTTCTTCCAAGGCAGATTTGTTTGTTCTCCTAGCACTCCATGGTATATTCAGTATTCTTCACCAAGACCATAACTCAAATGCATCAATCCTTCTGTCTTTCTTATTCCTTATCCGGCTTTTGCATGCACATGAGGCAACGAAAAATATCATGGGTTGGGTCAGGTGCACCTTAGTCCTACAAGTGACATCTTCACTTTATAACACTTTAAAGAAGTCTTTCTCAGCAGATTTGCCTAATGCAATATGTCATTCGATTTCTTGACTGCTGCTTCCATGGGCATTGATTGTGGATCCAAATAAAATTAAATCCTTGACAATGTCAATATTTTCTCATTTATCATGATATTGCTTATTGGATCAGTTGTGAGGATTTTATTTTCTTTATGTTGAGGTGTAATCCATACTGAAGACTGTAGTCTTTGATCTTCATCAGTAAGTACTTCAAGTCCTCTTCCCTTTCAGCAAGCAAGGTTGAGTTAATGAGTCTTTCTCTATTCCTGATGCCACGTTCTTCTTTACATAGTCCAGCTTCTTGGATTATTTACTCAGCATACAATTGAATAAATATGGTGAAAGGATAAAACCCTGACACAGAACTTTCCTGATTTTAAACGAAGCAGTATCCCCTTGTTCTGTTCGAACAACTGCCTCTTGATCCATGTACGGGTTCTGCATGAGCACAATTAAGTGTTCTAGAATTTCCATTCTTCGTAATGTTAACCACAGTTTGTTATGATCCACACAGTTGATGATCCTTGCATAGTTAATAAAACACAGGAAAACATCCTTCTGGTATCTTTCTGGTATTTTCTACTTTCAGTCAAGATCCATCTGATATCAGCAATGATAGCCCTCATTCCATGCCCTCTTCTGAATCTGGCTTGAATTTCTGGCAGTTTCCTGTTGATACACTGTTGTAACTGTTTTTGAATGATCTTCAGCAAAATTTTACTTGCGTATGATATTAATGATACCAAGAAAACACGCGCGCGCACACACACACACATAAACCATTGCCATCAGGTCGATTCTGACTCATAGCGACTCTATACTGTTCAATAATTTCTACATTCTGTTGGATCGTCTTTCTTTGAAATGGGCACAGATATGGATCTCTTCTGGTCAGTTGGCCATGTATCTGTCTTTCAAATTTCTTGGCATAGAGGAGCGAGTGCTTCCAGGATTGCATCCATTTGCTGAAACATGTCAGTTGGTATTCTGTCAATTCCTGGAGCCTTGTTTTTCACCAATGTCTTCAGTGCAGCTTGGACTTCTTCCTTTAATACCTTCAGTTCTTGATCATATGCTACCTCCTGAAATGGCTGAATGCTGTCCAATCCTTTTTGGTACAGTGACTATGCATTCCTTCCAACTTCTTTTGATGCTTCCTATGGCAACAGGTTTGGTTTTTTGTGTGTGTCACTCAATACTTTGCCCATAGAATCCTTCAATATTACAACTAGAGGCTTGAATTTTTCCTTCAGCTCTTTAAGCTTGAAAAATGCTGAGTGTGTCCTTCCCTTTTCGTTTTCTAACTCCAGGTCTTTGCACATTTCATTATAATACTTAACTTTGTCTTCTGAGCTGCCAATTATTAATTTTTGTTGTATACACCCCTCCATACCCACTGTCAATATATTAAATTCAGGATTCCATCAATTCTCATCTACATTACTATAATGGTCTTTAAATTAATCTCTCGAATCTATCTTCCACCCGGCACCAAGAGCAATTCTTCTTAAATGGAAACTTGATTACATTATTCCTCAGTTTAAAACCCTTCGGTAGCTCACCATTGCCTTCAGGATAAAGTCCAAATTCCTTTGCTAGACTGACAGAGTCTTAACAATCTGCTCTCAGAATTACAATTAAACATCTTCCCAACCTTAACATGAAAAACTCTTCCATCGCACACTTAATTCCACTCATACTAAACCACCACCTTCTTGTCACCAAATCACGGACTCACTACCCCTGCCCTAATTACTCTGTTGTATGCAGGGTCGATATGGGTCACTACGAGTCAGGACCCACTCAACAGCACATAATAACAACAACAACAGTTACTTGTCCATGAGGTTTTAGCCTTCACCTGAAAAGCTGCCATGATACTCCGAAACTTTATAAGATGTTCTTTCTGTGTGTCCCCAAGACCCTCTCTTGCTCCCTATTGCCAGCATTATCAGTGAACTGGAATGTTTACCTCTTGGTCTCCATTCCTAAATGACCCCATGAACTCTCTGAGAATGGAGACTCTTGAGTATTGATAGCACTTTGCATGGCACTTCAAAGACCTTTACTAAATGGTTTGGCTCAATGATGGAATGAATGAAAAGCACTGTATTTGACAATAAAGATATTAAAGCTGGGGGAGAAAAGAACTGCACACAGAGTTTTTAACCTCACAGGCCTTATCATCTAGAAAAACTTTCCATGAAGAGCTTTTCTAGGCAAATATCAATCAGTAATGAGATAAAGACATCTCTCACGTGTTATTAGGAGAGGTGGGTGATAGCTCAGGCGAGCCCAGTAGGAGTAGGTATGTGGTTTAAAAAAATTGTTGAATGAATAAATAAATAAATTCAAATTTAGTTGTTATTAACATTTTCCCCTGTGAAAATTTTATCCAAGCTATTAACTAGCTAATTTTAACACATTATTTCATTTTTCTCTGTTGGAGTTACTAAAAAGTGTTACGACCCAAAGCTTGGAAGTCAGAGTGGAAGGATATGCCAGGGCTTGATGAATCATGAATATCTGTGAATCTATGACCAAATAAGACATTGACTCCAAATAAATCCATTCAGTAAAAAGAAGAGAAAAAACTCATAATGTAGCCTGACTTGTCATAAACATGTTTTTCAGGTTAAAATTTACTTAGAATTGTGTAATTTTGTAGAAGGAAAATGAGAGATTATTTAGCTCAGCTGACTTATAGACACAGATTCCAGTCCTAGAAGTTAATTGACTAAAGTCACTGAGTTAACTGGATTTAATCATTTATGTTTCTGAAGTCCTTCTAGGGCTAAAGCATAACAACATGAACCACAAATGTACGTCAGAAACTATGACACCCAAACAGGGGTACTCACTTCATATATGTGGGGCAATCCTGAGGAAGACCAGAAGGGAGAAGGGATTTCTAATCATGAAAAAGACACATTAAGGGATTTCTGGCAAGGTGTTCTTGGATATACTTAATTAAATTAGGATTTATTAAGGGCCTATTATGAGTCTGGAAACCCTGGTGGCGTAGTGGTTAAGTGCTATGGCTGCTAACCAAGAGGTCGGCAGTTCAAATCTGCCAGGCGCTCCTTGGAAACTCTATGGCGGCAGTTCTATTCTGTCCTATAGAGTCGCAATGAGTCGGAATCGACTCGACAACACTGGGTTTGGTTCAGGTTTTTTATTATGAGTTTGTTGAGATACAAAAAATAAAAGAGACAAGATTAATCCAGGCTAAGCTAGATGAGAAGTCTTCGTAAAGAAGCGGTATTTAAAGAGGACTTTTGAAGGTATTCAGTGTAGAAGTGGAACACATCAAAGATTTCTGAATAGAGGGTGGATAGGAGGCGGTTTCTGCTCTAAGAAGATAGTTGTGTCATCTTTTCAGCATGAGAAGGAAGACTTAATAATGTGAACATATAATGAAAAATATTTAGCTTGATTCCCATCAGCATTATGATGTTCTGGCTGTTGGATTAAAAAAAGAAGAAAAGTAAATACCCTCTTCTTGCTATTCCATGAACAGAAATACAGGGGATAGAGGAGTATAGTTTTTGGTTTAGTTTTTCTTTGTTCAACAGAGTAAATACCAATATGACCAAAAAATCAGTAATTTATATTTTTTATCATTGTTATTTTCTTAATTTAAGTGAGCAAGCCTTAGAGAGCCACTCTACTTTATGTTCTGAAACCAAAACCAAACCCACTGCCATTGGGTTGTTTCCGACTCTTAGCAACCCCACAGGGTTTTCAAGGCTGTAAATCTTTACGGAAGCAGAACTGCCCCATCTTTCTCCCTGGGAGCCAATGGTGGTTTCTAACTGCTGACGTTTAGGTTAGCAGCCAAATGGTTTAACCACTCTGCCACCGGGGCTCCCCATGTTTGGAAACAAATACTGCAAAATGTCCTAAAATAATTAACATTTTAAATAATACTACCTATTAAATCAAAACACTTATTAATACAACAGAAGATGCTTTAAGAAGGCTATTCTAAAAAAAAAATTTTTTTTTTTTATTCTAAACGGTTTGTTTTTTCTTTGTAGGGTGTAGTATAACAATTTGTCCACTAGATGGAGACTGTTTTACCTAAGGAAAATCTATTTTACATAAACTTGAAGGCCTAAATATCTGTATTTCTTTGAGAGTCATGAACACAACTTCTTAAATATTATTTTTTTTAAAAAGGCAATCTATAAGAAGGGATTAGCAAATATCGATAAAAGTACATTAATCTAGGAATATTGGCATTAGCTTTATAAACATTGCTAACGAAGATTTAAAAATGAACAAGTCGCTGATGTTTTATTAGATTCTTTAAAAAAAAAATCTTGACCTAACAAATCACTGACTCTCTGTTGTGTCAGGGCAAGGAATCGGAATGTCACTAATGGGCTGGGTAATCACTGTAAATTTTGGCAACATGTCAATTTTCTCAGAACACCATTTGCTTTGGGAGCTGAGTCCAGAGTCTGAGGTCATTTGTAGGCTTGATTTTCATTACAGCCAATGCTCCTGTAATCAAACTTCATCATCAAGGAAAAGTAATGTTATTAAGAATCACTAGGCTGAAGCAATAGCCAGTGTGCGTATTGGTAAACGGTTCTAGAAAAAGAGATTTTGTATTATGAAAGATTCAATGAACAAACATTTATAGTTTCTCCTATGTCCTTAGATTAGTACTTGGATAGATACAGACATATTAAACATAGCACAGAGCTACAAGACCTGAGTCAGAATCAACTCAGTCATACACCATGACTACAACAACAAGGCACTAAAGTCTAGTTAAGGCAACATATAACATGAAGCAGTTAGAGGAAAAGAACAAAACACATGGCATGTCTGTATAAAATCATACATAAATAGCACAATAGAAAATCACAAAATTGTGTTATATAGACAATCAGAAAATGTGATTTAGGCAATGTATACAAAGAGAGTTTAAGGAACCAAAACCATCAGAAAAGAAAAGGACTTGGTCTTAGAAGGCAGGTAAAAACAGTCCAGGAAGACCTGGGATGGGGGTAAAGGAGACCCAGCAGAGTGAAGCAGCAAAAGCCAAAAGAAGCAGGAGTGAATAGGGCCTGTAGACAAAACAGAAAATTCAGTGTGTGGCTCAATTTGAGGGTCGGCATTAAAGAAGAATGGGAACCTATAAAAACGGCAGTTTGGTATGGTTTAAACTAATAGGTACGTCTGGGTGGGCATGTTTATGGAAATCTAAGGAAGGTCAGAAGAAACTTGTTACGAAGAAATTGTGAAAAGATCCGTACTTAACCTTTAACGATAGCCCAGGGGAATGGGACTGAGAAAGAATTTTAAGTCGTATGCTTTCATTTTGCTTGATTTGTTAAAATAAACATATCATTTGTTAATATAAATAGTGTATAAAAAATAAACCAAAGTGGTGGGGGAGCTTGTTTATCAATTCCCTCAACTATGAAAACCAGGGAGCTACTCTTGGAAGAACTGAGTTTGGGACAAAGGCCAGTACTTTTTCACTCAGTGGGTAGTAAACTAATTGAAAGAGTTGATTTAGGCTGAAAGCATAATAGTTTCAAATAAGTGACTTGCTTGTGAAACATAACTTTCTAAACAGTCCAAGTCAAGATGGTGATGAGGGATAACTCTAACCTTTGAGGCTGGTACTAATGAGATCAGCTGTGAAGCTGCCAAATACATCCCTCAGCAAACTCTGATAGAGGAATTCTCTTTTACTCACTGCCAATTAGATGGAGCCCAAGCTAAGATTAGCAGAAGCTTGGGAAAGTAACTGGACAACTAGGGGGAGTAATAATTACAAAGGGTAATGATGATGATAATAATAAATAGACTTCTTGAGACCTTTCCATGTGCCAGACACTGTGCTGTGTGCTTTATAGATATTATCTTATTGGGGTCTCACAATAATCCTTTGAAGTTGGTACTATTTTTCTTTTGACCAATTAGGATTCTGAGGCATAGGGAGGTTAAGTAACATGTTCAAGGCCTTACAGCTTGAAAACGGGTTTTAAATTTGAACTGTCTGATTCCAGAGCCTAGAAAGAAGGCCATTGTGTTTATGTCTCCATCCTAAAATCACCTATTAACCAGTAAAAAATAGAAGATCTCTGGGTGGAACGTCGAATGTTAATTCTTTAAAAAATGACATTCTGCTCAATTTATAGATTGTGCACTCTAAGGCTAATTATAGGGCTAGGTTTTCATGTGACTCAACACTTTTTTCAACACTTTGGAATTTGCCAAGTCCTCTAGTTACCCACATTAGATAACAACAGTAGGGTATACACACAGTCTCTGCTGTAACCCATTTAGTGGACTTCTTAGAGTATGAGAGTGTTTTTTTGGAACTAAGCAGAAGGTCATCAAAAAAGAGGAAGACCCTCAGCGAGATGGATTAACACAGTGGCTGCAACAATGGGCTCAAGCATAGCCATCATGAGGATGCCATGGGACCGGGCAGTGTTTCGTTCTGTTGTACACAGGGTTGCTATGAGTCGGGACTGACTCGATGGCACCTACCAACAACAACAACAAGGGAGAGTCAAGGAGCCCTAGTGGCATAGCAGTTAAGCTTTTGGCCGCTAACCTGAATGTTGGTGGTTCAAACCCACCTGCTGCTCTGTGGGGGAAAGATGTAGCAGTCTGCTCGGTAAAGATTACAGCCCTGGAAACCCTATGGGGCAGTTCTACTCCATCCTATAGGGTCGCTAGAAATCAGAGTCAACTCGATGGCTATGGGTTTGGCTTTTGGTTTAAGGGGGAGTCATAGGGTCTCTGACAGATCTTAGCAAACGGAACTAAGTGTTCTCCATGTTTGCCTCCTTAATGCAGTTCAAGGATATACATACATTCTTCAAAAAAGCTGACTTTTACACGGAATGCACTTGTGGAGAAGCAATGGTGCAGCTATGAATGGCCCCCTATAAGGCGCGGTGAGAGTAACTACAAGCTGGTCTGTTGCATTCAGAGCTGCTGAAAGCTGTTTGTGTCTAGCACTACTCAAGACCATTTAGTCCATAAGCCTTTCCCTTTCTATGGAACCAGCTCCCCACAGGAAATTAGACAAACCAACCAACCACCCAACAAAAATCTCTCCACACTGTTTCATGTCAGTGGAATTACAGGACTACTTGTCCTGATCTACCTTCCGTTCTGTTTCCGAAGTTGCCCCCAGTCTTCATGACTACTGGCCTTGTAATTGTCCTGTTAGAGTCTCTTTTCATTCTTTTGACTTGATGCTATACCCCGCTTCTCTGGGTTAAACATTTTGTGTCACTCTTTGTCCACGGCTCAGGTCCTCTCCTGAGCCATGATATTGCCTTCATCCTGGATAGACACCTCACTTCATTTACCCTAGCCCTCAGGACCTCACACTCTGCACTGACTTCCCAAGATGGAGTACAAAGGAGGTGAGGCACACTGAGGACCCCTGTGGAGCAGCTATTGGGAGCCTCTATCAAAAGAAGTCACCATCACCGAAGCATGTCTGAAGAGCTGTCAAGGCAAACACCTCTGAACATAATAGCTGTTGATGCTGGAATGATGGTGGAGTCCTGGAAGCCTCCATTAATGTCCGCATCTGAGAGCAGCCTCTGACAATGTGTATGAAGAACAATGGCCTGTTGACAAAGATCTGATTGCTCCTTGTTGGGGTGTGGGGAAATTCCAAAAATATTCCAGTTAAGGTGCTCAGTTGGGAGTTAGAAAAGGAAGGTTAAATTCAAATCTTGGTCATGCCACTTTCTAGTCACATGCACTTGGGCAAAGTACTTTATCTTTCTAAGCCTCTGTTTCCTGATGAGGATAATAACAGTACCTAGCTCGAGGTCCATTATGAGGATTAACAGAGAAAATGTTTGGAAACCATTTAGCATGCTGCCTGGCAGATAGTACAGTCTGGATACTCAGGATCTGTGGTTATTCTTCTTTTTATTACTCTTTATCTTCGAGGGGGACCTTCCGTCTAGAAGATCTTACTCTTTATTTGAACACGTGGATTTGGGAAGAATAGAAATAAAGATGAGAGAAGAAGGGAAGTGAAGGCTGGCCAGCCAAATCACCTGAGTCAGCCCTGGCAATCAATGAGGTGACAGGTGCTGAAGCCAGATTGCTCTAGCAACTTAGCTGCTTTATGTCTCCACCTCAGTGGAGTAATTCCAGTGTGATAACATCCGGGGAGAGGGTGGAGACTGTTGATTTTTCTCTAGATATTCCTCAGCAGGAGAAAGAACAATTTCCTGCCGGAAACCGTGGAAGGCTCTGAGGTCCCAATAATCTGGGTGGGGCTCCAGCCGAATATAATGAGCAGAAACAGTCTTTTAGACCTCAGGTCTCCAGTCACAGGGTGTACCTTGGGGACCTTGGGTCACAATTACAACACTGTTTATTTTCTTATGCCCAACTCTCCTGGGTGTATTGTAGCCCATGCTATTGGCTATTTAATGGAATTCATTTCGGTGTTTTTGCCACCCAGAATGTACTTTCCTGCCCTAGCATGAAATAGAAGACATAGCTAGAGTAAGATAACGGCTTAATTTGTTTTTCTCTTTACGACATTAAAGTTTTACCTATTGTTATCAGTACCACGAGTCTACGAAACCTGTTTCTAAATAAGGCCAGTGATATTTTCCCATTTGAAATTTCCCTGTAGGTCAAATAGCTTCTCTGAAATAAAGAAAATACTACTTCTCAGAATTCCCCCATTTTAATACTTACTCTACTCTGATTATCTAGAGATGAGACTATAGAGAAAAGTATTTTACAGCAACATGCACAGTTGGTAATCTTTCCAATAAATCAAAAAGTTGCACCTTGAACTTAAATAGGATAGCCTGAGCTGACATGTTATTTAGCTACTTGAGGGGATGATGCAGTTCAGTGGTACTCTGCCTATTAGCTTGCACTAATACGTGTATCTGCATGGAGGACCAACATTTAAGAACAGGAACATTTTATCCTATGTCATCACAGATGGTTTTTATAAACAAACACCTGGCACAAATGTAAAGGGTGTACGCTGATTTATGAGTAAAAATATCAGGTGGTCTCTGGAAAATAGATGTAATAGCATTTGTTTCTGACTTGTTCATGACACTCCCCAGTAACACTGGGCAATAAAGAGATTCATGTTGAAAATGATGGTGCAAGTTTGATGCTTGGACTGGAACCAAGAGGGGACAGGCAGGACTTGCTCAGTAGGATTTTGCCGATTGAGATGATGAAAGGGCAGTTTTCTGGAAATATATATTAGCACAGAAAGCTAAAACTGAGAATCGTTTTACATGAGGCTTACACATTACTTTTTCATAATTATTTTTCTGAAAAGTTTTCTTCACTGAAACTATGCTTAAGGAAGGAGCACACCTGGTCCCTAAGGCGGGTCCGTGATGTGTGACTCCGGAGGCAAAGCCTACAGTGGCACAGTGCAGTGACTGTATCTACGAAGCAATTGTCTTGAAACAACGAACAGTTCATGTCATAAATACATACTCAACTAGAATATTTACTGACAATCGCAAGTGCTATTTTTATAGTTGTTGGTGGCCTTAACTTATCTGGTAGTTTCATGTAGGCTTCACTGTGACAGACAATAAAACAAAAAAGCACGTATTTCTTCCCTTTGCATCCTATTTTCATTTGTTGGTCTCAAACAGTCTTGTTGTGTCAGCCTCCAACTCATGGTGACCCCGTGCACAACAGAAGGAAGGGCTCCTGGTCCTGTGCCATCCCCCTGATCCGTTGAGGATGGGACTGATCTGATCCAGAGGGTTTTCACTGGCTGCTTTTCAGAAGTAGATCTCCAGGGCTTTCTTTCTAGTCTGTCTTAATCTGCAAGGTTCACTGAAATGTGTTCAGCACCACAGCACCATGCGAGCTTCCACTAAGGGATGGGTGGTGGTTGTGCGTGAGGTGCTCTGGCTGGGAATGGAGCCCAGGACTCCTGCATGGAAGGTGAGAATTCTACCACAAAGCCAACAATGCCCCCTAAACTAAGAGTAAAAGGCGGGAAAGCTCATGCTCTCCCAGCCAGGCTGGACCTGAGTGCTCCTGCAGCCTCACGGTGATCAACTCAACTTTCCTCAACCTACAGGAAACAAGTTACCCCAGACCTTCTGCTCTTCAATACCACTTATAAACTATCACATTTTCAAAATGCAGTTTTCCTCTAACTCTGGCATCACCAAGCTAAAGCTCCCAAAGGAACAACATCATGTTAACAAGGCGGTGGTGGAAGGCGGGGTGGGTGTCTTTATATTGACTTATTTATTTGCTTTAACAAGCCCACACATTGTTGTGTGTTGTGGAGTCAGTTCTGACTCATAGTGACCTTATGTGACAGAGCAGAACTGCTCTATCCGGTTTCCTAGTTTTCCTCCTGCAGAGCCGCTGATGGGTTTGAACCCCTGACCTTTCAGTTAGCAGCCAAGCACTTAACCATTGGCCCTCAGGGCTCCTTTTAAGCTCACATGGGAACAATGATGCCTTAATGGCTTTCCCTCCTGTGTCCTGCCTCTTCCCTCCCTGCTTTTAGTGTAGACTGCAATAGGATCCTGCTAAAATGTAAATCAGATCCTAGCACGTCCTTGCTCACAAGCTCCAAAGGCTTCCCATCAGAAGAGTAAAAGCTACACTTCACGGTGATGAAATCTGTGTCTGATTTGGGTCCCTGCTACCCCTCCGCTCTTATCTCAACCTTACTCCCTCTAGTTCACTCTGTTTTAGCCTCTTGGGCCCCTTCTGTTCTTTGAACATGTATGCTTGCTCCCTCCTTCGCACTTCCAGTTCTCTCTGCCTGAAATATTTTTTCCCCAGATACAGCTCAATGTCACCTTCACACTGAGATAGTCTCAGCTATCCTATTTAATATTGTCACCCCTAACCTCCTAGCCTTTCCTATCCCTCTTTTATTTTTATATTTCTCCTTAAAAAAAAAAAAAAAAATTTCTCCTTAGCATTCATCAATTCATCAGTGTGGGAGACTATATTGCGTTTCTTTTGTTTATTATTTTACTCTCCCCATTAGAATGCGACATCACCTGTCTGTCAGTTTGTTGTACTGTGGTGGCTTGTGTGTTACTATCATGCTGGAAGCAGGGTTACCCATGGTGGACAGGCTTCAGTGAAGCTTCCAGACTAAGGCAAACTAGGAAGAAAGGCCTGGTAATCTAATTCTTAAAATCAGCCAATGGATAACAACGGAACACTGTCTGACTACCTTGCTTTGGACACATAGTCAGGAGGGATCAATTGCTGGAGGATGATATCATGTTTGGTGAATTAGAGGGCCAGGAAGGACAAGGGAGACCCTCAGTGAGACAGACTAGCCCAACACTCACAAGGATAGACTCGAGCATGTCAGCAATTGTGAGGATGACACAGGACCAGGCAATGTTTTGTTCTGCTGTATATAAGATCACCATGAGTCAAGTCAACTGGACATCAATCTGTCTGTCTATCTTTCTATCTATCTGAATGTAAGCTCCAAGCAAGTGTTAAAATTTTTAACTGCTTTATTAACGTATTCCAGCACAATGTAGTTGCTCAATGAATATTTGTATTATGAATGCATTGATCACTTTAGATACAACACAACTTAACTCATCCTGCTTATCATTTAACAAAATTATCTGTGTGGCTTTACTTAAAATTAACTTTATTATTATTTTTTGTAATTGGGCCAGGAATTAGTCACTTACTTAAAGACTCATATTAACTAATGAGGCTGATCAGTTCATTTGAAGAAATAATCTGTAAAGGATCTAAGAAGCCTGTGATATTAAAAGGTATTTTAGTGGAGGCTATTTTGAATATTCTCCTGTTTAACCATCCCTCAACTGTGAAAGGAGGGGCAGGTTCCAGGTTTTGTGACACATGAAGATTATACAATTTGAGCATCTATTTTGAGAAAAGTAATACAAAAAATAATCTGACTTTAGTAAATTTTACAAAAATCTGTAACTATCTGCCAACATTGTTAGTACCCCTCCCTCCCAGAACTTGGAAGGGCCCCAGGTCAATGAGGGGCCCTGAGTTGATCTTCATCAGTTTCATGGTCAATCAGCTTCCCAGACAATGACAGAGCAGGAAAGGACAAGGGAAGCAATGGGAGTGCTGGAAATGTAAAATGAAGCACCATATATTTTCTTAAAAGGCAAATTACTAACAGAGGTTAATTTCTTTTTCAGTCATTTCTTTTTTCGATACCGCAAATTTCCAAAGCTTACTCATATTTTTCAGAATTTTTTCTTTCTTTTACACACACTTACTCTTCCAGGTCAGTGGTTATCAACTAGTCCTGGGAGACTGGGAGTAATAGAATTACTTGGACGATTGAGAGAAAGGTACTCTTCAAACCATTCCTGCCTCCTGAGAGATTTTGATTTTCTTTTTGAGGGATGGGTTTTTAAAATGTGCTTCTCAGTCTCACCACTGGTTATTCATCTATTTAGGTTTGAGACTTAATTTTCCATTGTCCTAACTGAATTGAATGAATGGAGCCCTGGTGACGCAGTGGTTAAGAGCTCAGGCTGCTAACCAAAAGGTCAGCAGTTTGAATCCACCAGCCGCTCCTTGGAAACCCTACAGGGCAGCTCTACTCTGTCCTATAGGGTCGCTATGAGCGGGAATCGATATAATAGCGATGGGTTTGGTTTGGTCATTTATTTATTTATTTTTTAACTGAATGAATAAAAATGATTACATTACTAATCCTTTGTGAAAGCACTTACCACTGAAAGAATTACATATTAAGTAGATTTAAAAAGTGTAGGCAAGATTATAACTGAAAACAAAACCTGTAACAGCTCTACTACAAATGCTTTATACTTTAAAAATATAACCTAAATTTGAATTTTTTTTCCAACTAATGGGTATAAAAACTCATACACCATGTTTCTCTCTGGGTCTGAATTCTCCCTCAAACAAGTCAGGAAACCATTCGCCCACCCTGCTATTAAATCTATTTTGGAGAAGTGATATTACTCAGTTTCCAACCTCAATGATCCAAGCAGATGGAATTTTCCACTTTAAAAGGGTAGCAGAGAAAAGAGAAGCACTTCTGATAGCTGTGTGATCTGAATTCAGTACTATTTCTTCAATCCTACCCCAGCGAAGTGACTCTAAGAATATTAACCTATGATGGTCATAAACAATCATCCTGCCCTGTAATTCTCTGAAAATGTAACACTGAGAGTTAGAACAAAGACGTTCAGGTTCCCACTACACAGACACTCTCATCGTGTTACCTGCACATTGAGGTTAGCTTCCTTCCCGATTCCTCATCAGGTAAATTACTCGTGGTTACACAGTATCCAGCCAAGGTTTTGAGACATTGGGATAGGCTGCTAAGGAGGCTGTGAGACCTACATCAACATTGATATTGATGTGTAAGGGTGTATTTCCACATTTGCTTGAAATATTTTTGTCTGTAATACTGACTAAAGACAAAATGATGTTGGCAAAGCACAGAGTTCACTACTGGGGACCATGAATGTGACAAATTCTGATAGCTGTCTGCCAAATTCTGTTCTCCGGTTGGTCCTGGGCATACACTAAACTCTCATGTCTGTGCTTTCCCTGCAATTAGATTTGGCCACGTGACTGATGTGAGCAGAAGTATTGCACACCACTTTGGGGACTCACTGAGAATGCCGCCCTCGTGCCCAGCTCTGTGCTTTCTCCTGCCAGCTGGATGCAGGCAATGAGGAAGCCCTGAAAGGATGGTGGACACGAGAGAAAAGGATCCTGGTCCCTGATGAGAGCAGAGAGGAGAGCTGCCCTGTCCTCCAAAACACCACCCTTGAGGGTTATGTGATAAAGCATAAACTTCTTACTTTTTAAGTCACTTAATTTTGAAAGAGCACAGCCTCTCCCACCCTAATTAATACACTACATTAACCAAATTCCCCCACCAAGTGAACTGGCCATACTGAAAGTATATTACACTTTGAAACATTGCATGTCCAATCCACCTCTGAACTAAGAAAAAAATGTGTCCCACAGAGGCCCGAATGAAACCCACTGTCTCTTCACTTTTTCCGCCATCTTCACACTTGGCTTAGTTTTTGTTTTTCCTTGACTTTCCTTGGTTACACATATCTCCATTAAGACTAGGGGTGATTTATCTAATAGGAAAGGTAAGCACAGTGTTTACACGGCTTTCCATATTGTCTGTAGTGAACAATTTCACATTTTTTCACCACATCGAAGATTCTGCTTCTGTGTATGGTTAGCACCTGTCTCTCTCCCAACCCTACAGCACTTCTTATAGAATCAAAGCCTCTTTTCATATTTACAATCCCTGACAGGGGTTGATGATCCAGTAAGCAAGGTAAATATGGCTTACTTGTACTTACTTACTAATCTGTAGTGAACAATTTCACAAGGGTTTCACCATGCTTACTCTCCCTATTGTATAATCTGCCCCTGATTAAGACATTTTTTATCATTCGAGTGCCTACGAGGTGTTAGAGAATATGTTTATAATCATTCCTCACAGTTACTATTGTTCTGTAAAGAATGGAAATCAGCCCAATTCTGCTCTGTCTTGATGATAATCGGAAAAGTTATAGAAGATCAGCTCAAGTATGAAACTGACACATGAGCTTGTCTCTGGATCATAGAAGGGATACAAGACCAGGATCACCTTCACTCAGGATTTAGATCCATGTTCCACTTGGGTCCATGAAGTCTCGGAAATAACAGAGCAAAGCAGGCTTGCCTTAGTTAGAGTAAGATTCCAGACCAAAATGTCATTCTGTACGTCCACGTTTCTAGGTTTATAAGCCAGAACCTATGGAAAAGTTCTGCAAAATTTTCACAGTTTACCCTAATCTACAGTAGAACCTTTCTTCACTGTTGTCCAGTTTATTTGCAATGGAATCAAGTTGAAGAGGTTTGTGTGACTGAGAATTTTATATGTTGAATCAAATGCCTAAGGCCTTTCCTGGTCTGAACTCAAAGACTAAACATACTTGGAGAGCTTTCCTCTCTAAAGGAAGAAAAGGAAGTTAACTGGGGCATTCTCTTAGCTATATGGCTCGTGAAATAATGGAGTGGTGTCCAATTTGAGCTCTCATTCTTATATCCCTGATATAAGAAACATTTGGTTGCCACCTTAGAGATCAAACACGAATGACCAATACGTCCTGAAGGTGGTGGAGTAGATTACAGAAAGGCATCATGTAATGATTCCGTAAATATTCATTAAACGCCTACTATTCCCAGGCACTACTGGAAAGAGGAATGGAGTTAACTGAGAAGCCATAAGGACTGTAGTAGGTGCATTGAGCTTCTGCTCCCAAGTTAAAATGGCATTTTTTTCCCTCAGTATAATAAAATTAATGGTGAAATAGGTCATAAATACTATTGACTTGCCAAGACCATAACTTAGAAAAATGCATGGCTGTTTTCTAAATACATTTGACCTCTTCTCTAATCATCTCAGGCTGTGAAACAATATCATTGCTGACCTTTGCTTTGACACTAAATATGTTTTCAAAAAGATCAAGTTAAGTTTTACTTCTTCAGCTGTTAAAATTCTCCATTTTTTAATGCAATGATGTATCTCAAATATTTGGATATAATTATCCATTTGTGCCAAATAACCTTTCTGAATAAGATTATTGTATTCCCTTTTCTGTATTTTGTCTTTTCTCTCTCTCTCTCTCTTTTTTGAGTAGTTTATTCTGCATAAACTTGGCTTCCATTTTTGGACAATTTCCCATTGAACTCCTTTTAAAAAACTATGTATGCTTTTATAATGAGATGTCCAAAACAGTACAGAGAGCTCTAAGTACAGTGTAAACAAGACAGCCTCTCAAACCAACAAGAATGTTTCTAACTGGCTATAGATGGTCATGTCAGAATTCTCCAATTTAGTGTTTCTGATGGTACTGAAGGAAGAAGTCCAAGCTGCACTGAAAGCACTGGCAAAAAACAAGGCCCCAGGAATTGATGGAATACCAATTGAAGTATTTCGACAAATGGATGCAATGCTGGAAGCGCTCACTGTTTATGCCAAGAAATTTGGAAGACAGCTACCTGGCCAATCAACTGGAAGAGATCCATGTACCTGCCTATTCCAAAGAAAAAAAGGTGATCCAACAGAATGCAGAAATTATTGAACAATATCATTAATATCACACACAAGGAAAAATACGCAGAAGATAATTTAAAAAATGATTGCAGCAGTACATCTACAAGGAACTGCCAGAAATTCAAGCATGATTCAGAAGAGGACATGGAACTTCTCGAGAGATATCACTGCTGATGTCAAATGGATCTTGGCTGAAAGTAGATAATACCAGAAAGATATTGACTATGCAAAAGCATTTGACTGTGTAGATCCTAACAAATTATGGATAAACATTGCGAAGAATGGGAATTTCAAAACACCTAATTGTGTTCATGGGGAACCTGTACATGGACCAAGAGGCAGTAGTTCTAACAGAATGAGGGATTACTGCACGTTTTAAAATGAGGAAAGGTGTGTGTCAGGGTTGTATCCTTTCACCATACTTACTTGATCTGTATGTTGGGCAAGCGATCTGAGAAGCCGAGCTATATGAAGAAAAATATGGGCATCAGGACTGGAGGAAGACTCATTAACAACTAGAGGAAGACTCATGATACAACCTTGCATGCTGAAAGTGAAAAGGACTTGAAGCACTCACTGACGAAGATCAAAGACCACAGCCTTCGGTATGGATTACACTTCAACATAAAGAAAACAAAAATCCTCACAACTGGACCAATAAGCAACATTGTGATAAACGGAGAAAAAGATTGAAGTTGTCAAGGATTTTACTTGACTTGGATCCACAATGAATGCCCATGGAAGCAGCAGTCAAGAAATCAAAAGATGCATTGCACTGGGAAAATCTGCTGCAAAAGATCTCTTTAAAGTGTTAAAAAACAAAGATGTCACTTTAAGGACTAAGGTGCGCCTAACCCAAGCCATGGTATTTTCAGTCACCTCATATATGTGTGAAATCTGGACAATGAGTAAGGAAGACTGGAGAAGAATTGATGCCTTTGAATTATGGTATTGGCAAAGAATATTGAATATACTATGTACTGCCAAAAGAATGAACAAATCTGTCTTGGAAGAAGTACAGCCAGTATGTTCCTTACAAGCAAGGATGGCGAGACTTTGTCTAACATGCTTTGGACATGTTATCAGTAGGGACCAGTTCCTGGAGAAGGACATCATGCTTGGTAATGTAGAGGGTCAGCAAAAAAAGAGGAAGACCCTCAAGGAGATGGATTGATATAGTAGCTGCAACAATGGGCTCACACATAGCAATGATTTTGAAGGCGGCACAGGACCAGCAGTGTCCATAGGGTTGGTATGAATCAAAACCAACATGACATCACCTATCAACAACAATAACAGTGTTTCCTAATAGCAACTGCAATTTTTTGATGCCTTGCTTAGAAAACGCCTAGTACTACATTGTACCAAAAAAAAAAAAAAACACAAAAAACAAACCTGTTGCCATTGAGTCAATTCTGACTCATAGCAACCCTATGGGACAGAGTAGAACTGCCCCACAGAGTTTCCAAGGAACGCCTGGTGGATTTGAACTGCCAACGTTTTGGTTAGCAGCCACAGCACTTAACCACTATGCAACCAGGGTTTCCTACATTGTATCACTACCTTGTAAATGGAACCTCAATCTATAGATTGTCTTTACAAAATGAATACCCCCCCCAAAAAAAAAAAATGAGTACCAGTAATGGTTAATTTAATTTTAAATGTGTTTACTTTTACAGACCAGAAAATAATCTTGTAAAATAAATTCTTTTCAAATACTAAACTGAGATAGTCTAAAAAAGAATGTCTAGTTTTTAAACTTAGATAGAAAAAAGAAAGAAAGAAAGAAAACCAAACATGGTTACGTATTGTGCTGATCTTTGAAATTTAATATTGACCAAATCTTGAAAAGAGGCCCAGAGAATTATAGAGTAAGCAGATGCCTTTACTTTATGAAATCCAAATTGGATGTTTCGTAAGTATTCAGTGTAAGTACGCTTTTTATTTCTATCATTCGATGTTTTTAAATCTTGCAATGTGATTTTTTTTTACCCTTCATTTTTCTTCTGAAAATTCAAGACAAAAAAATTAAACTTCACATGAGGACAAAAACATCCAAACCACATCAATACTTATTCTGCTTTTGGCCTCTTCGTACATAACTGTCCTTTAAGCTTGCAAAGTAATTATGAGTTTGAACACCATAATACCATATGCCACTAACCCCACTAACATATTTGGCTTCATGCCACATGGCACGATTAAAAATAATCTCTCAAGGCACTTCAGGGGCTTTACCCATTTGCCATATTCTTGAGCTCTCGTGCCTCCGATGAAGAGCTGGTTATAATGACCTGCCCTGGGAGAAACCAAGTCACTGGGTGGCAAAAAAGGTTTGCACTCGACTACTAACCTAAAGGTTGGTGGTTGGAACCCACCCAGTGGCATGGCAGAGGAAAGGCCTGGCTATCTGCTTCCATAAAAATTACAGCCAAGAAAACCCTATGGATTAGGTCTACTCTGTAACACATGGGATTTCCCTGCCTTCGAACTGACTTGATCACAATTTTTTTTTGTGGGGGGGGCGGTGGCATTGGGAGATGGAGGCAAGAGAATTCTTCCATAAGGCCTGACCCTCCAGTGCCTTTCGTTCCTACTTCTCCTTCAACAGAACTCACACAGTGACCCTAGGCAGTAGGCAGAGGGTGCAAGGGTGTGGGTGATTAACCTCATTGGCTGAAGAGGACACTGAGGCTCAGGGAGGAAAGCAATGTCAGTCTCACAAATTTAAGTTACTGGGTTATGACACAGCCCCAAATCTTCTAATCTTTGGACAAAAGATTTAAATGGAAGATTGAACAACTGAATTCTTTCTAATTTCATAAAGCCTGTAGAAAAGACAAATTTTCCTGTTAATATCCCCTATTAGAATTCATCTTAGAGATTTTATCTAGCACAACGCCAAAATTCTTTAAATAGGACGTGACGTTCTGCTGAAATGAATGGATGTGTTTACATATCTCTAAATAATAAAATGAAAAACCGGAAAAGGGTTATAGCAGGGGTCCTCAAAATGTGATCCTAACAACTCTGTAACACATTATAGTAGTATAAAAAACCCGTTGTTGTCAAGTTGATTCTGACTCATAGCGACCCTATAGGACAGAGTAGAATTGCCCCAAAGGGTTTCCAAGGAGTGTCTGGTGGATTCTAACTGCCAACATTTTGGTTAGCACTCGAACGAACTCTTAACCACTATGCTACCAGGGTTTATAGCAGTATCCCCCCAAAATAGTAAATGTTTAATAAGGCTTGGGGGAATGCCTGTTAAACAACCAATGTGTTACACTTATTTGAACATATTACAGATCTGTCTTGCAAGACAAAGGGTTTCCCATTTCATATTCTAAGGAGCATTTAACAAAAAAAAAAAAAAGGAATTCATTTTCTTATAACACAGAGATAGGAACTGACCCTGGGCTATAGTAACGGGCTGGGAATCGGGAAGCTTGGGTTTGAGGTCTGATTCAGCTACTAACTAGCTGTGACTTAGCTCAACTTCTCTGGGACTTAGTTATTTCACCAGTAAAATAAAGTCATTGACTACTGGTTATTCTCAATTACTGGTCTGCATACCACTTTGAAGGTGCTTTTAAAAATATGGATTCTTAGGCCCCTTTTTGGATGCTGCAAGTCAGCAGATGTGGGGTTGAACCTAGGAGCCTGTGTTTTTTAAATGCTCTCCAGGGAGTTGATGTGTTTTCAAGTTGAAAATTCCAGACCTGCTGATCTCTTAAGGTCCCTTCCAGCTTCAACATTCCTGATAGTGTTGAACTCAACTCATATTCCAGTACCACATGTTCACTTGGGACAGAAGGAGTTCAGGGCCAAAGCTATCCTCACCTGGGTTATATCACCAGGCTCCTAGGTGGTGTTCTTGGCCCCACATCTTACCTGTTCTACATCACTGTCTCTACTGCTGTCAGGGTTATGTGTACAGTCAAATGATAGGGAGAAAGAAGGGAGAAAGGGAAGGAAGGAAAGGAAAGACAGAAGAGAAGGGAAGGAATGAAAGAGGGAAAAGAGCTGAGGTGGTGGAAAAAAATGTGATTATGTTACTTCCTTGAATAACTACTCTTGCCTATAAAATTGAATCAAAATTCTTTATCAGGTCATTTAAGTTATTTCAAAATCTGTTTCCAATTGCCTTCAAATCTCATCTCTGGCACCTGAAAACATACTTTTGGTCACGCTGTCCTTACTGTCTGGCATACATTCCACAGATGATGAAGCTTCAGCCAAGCCCCACCTATTTCTGCCTCATGAAATCTTTCTTATTTTTCAAAGCACAATGTATACTAACCGACGTGCAATACACCTTCTAATTCCTCCACCTGCAGTCCCAGGCATCTCATTCATACCCTCAATAACTCGTTAACTGTGGATACACAGCTGGCCTTAGACATGTTTCCCCGCTCATCAAGTGCCCCTTCCAGCTACTTGATGTTCGGGGCGGGGGGCTACATATCATGTACTTTAATCATCATATTAAAACTAATATTTACATAATGCTTTGCCATTTACCAAGTGCTTTTATATCCACAATTTTCTTTGCCTTTAAACCATTTCTGTGAAATAAATGTTATTATTACCAGTCCTGTTGTATAGATGATGAAACTGCAACTAGGAAAGTTTTGATGACTTGCTGGCTAGTGACAGAACTGAGATTTGAAACTGGATGCTGTGTTACCAAAATAAATACTACCTAAGCTATGGCAAATATGGGAAAGGAACCAAAGAAGAAGGGTTTTCCCCATATCTTTACTGGAGTTCTGTTGGGTAAAGTAAAATATGCCAACAATTTGGGGGCCCAGCATTTAAATCTACCACGAGGTATCTAGATATCAGTGCTGTAACTGCCATGGGTGGATAGCTATGCCTTCTCCTGTCTTCTTCAAAGCTTGGCTGATGTCCCTAAAAGAAACTGTGATCTTGAACATCTTTAGGGGAATTGGTAAATCGGATTAGTGTAGAGAAAGGCCTCCTCAGTGGAGGTCTCTTCAGTGGAGACTTTAATATCTGTCAAGCTATCTTCAACCCTGTTCTCCCCACCACGTCCCCTGATAGGACAGAATTAGAACTGATACCCTAACAGCTCCCAAACGTGAGTCCTCCCAGATGGTCCTCACATGGGTGATTCGCTGTCCTGGGCGTAAGTGGTTTCCAACCAGCTGCTAACCTATAGGTTGGTAGTTCAGATCAGCCCAACAGGTCTACAGAATGGCTTGGCAAACTGCATTCATAAAGACTGTTGGTGTTGTTAGCTGCCATCAAGTCAATTTTGACTCATGGCAACCCCATGTGTGTAGAGTAGAACTGCTCCATAGAGTTTTCAAGAATGTGACCTTTTGGAAGCAGATTGCCAGGCTTGCCTTCTGAAGTGCCTCTGAGTGGGTTCAAATAGCCAACCTTTTGGCTAGTAGTTGAGCGCTTAACTGTTTGTACCACCCAGCTGCCTTTCCTAAAGATTATAGAGAAGAAAACCCTATGGAGTAGTTCTACTCTGTAACACAGGGGGTTGTCATGACTGGAGGCTGGTGTGATGGCAGCAAACAACAAAACAATAATAACAATAGAGAACCTACTGTTCTCAGGACTTCAGTCATCTCATTTAATTTCTCCAACTGCCTTGGATGAAGCAACTATGCTCAGAGAAATTAAGTAACTTGTCTGAAGTTTGCGTTTTTAATTCATGATACTTCATTACCTATGATCCAGGGGGCACTTAATTAAAACACTAAAACAATTCACCAGACTAGGTGCCTTAATATTATTTAGCTCTCCAAAGTATATCACATTATGGTAAAATCATCCCGTATCACAGCTTCAGAATCAGATCTGAACGTGAACAGGCTCTGTTCCTTGCCAGCTATAGGACTTAAAGCTACTTAGCCTCTGAGATCTACAATTCCACATTTTTCGAAAAGGGATTTTAAAGCACTCACATGTAGAGAACCAAAATGGGTCGAAGTGCCCAGGACGGAAGTCCATGCTCAGTAAATGTCAATTCCCTCTCAATTCTTCCCCCTTTAAATACAGTAGAATTTCCTACATATTGTTTTGATTTTTTAATAATATGGTCTGAATTTGGCTCACTGAATTCATCTTGAAGGCAGTGAAATGCTAATGAAATTATCACTGTCAACCCTTCGTTACTGAAACTAACACCAAGACATACCTTCTCAGTCCAGACAGTCCAACTATATTTGTAATGAAGGTGTTAGCATATTTATAATTTCTATCAGAACAAAAGTCTGTTATTGCTTACACTCTAGGACTCTTCCTTTATGTGGCTGTGCCTTGTTAGAGCAGAGAGAGGATATGACTTTGATCCTGGTTCCAAATTTAAACAAACAAACCAACAGTAATTTCCTTACTACAAAACTAGTTGAAAATGCTATGTTCATTCAAATAGCATATTCCAGTCTATGCCTGTGGTAACATGCCAGTTTTAGCAAGAGAGGATCAATTGAAATGGAATGCTCCAAATTTGTGATTTCTTTCCCCTTAGCTCACCTACTTCTTAATCTTCCTGTAGGTTTCCTAGTTCTCTTGATATCTAGTAAGTGGTATAGGTTTTATTTGGAAAGCTAGTATCAACCTGAAGCTTTGTCCTAAGGAGAGAGTGGTCAGATGTTATTGGCAATGAGTGCTCTCTTTCTTAAGCACATATCTACGGAGCAGTGGGCTCTCAGCTCAAAACCTGTGGATGTTCCTGGCAAACTGAGTAGTTCAGCTGATAAAATAAGTTTGGAGTCCCAGCAGGTAAAGGGTCTGGATCTGGAGCAGATTGTTTTCGCTCAGGTCATTCTAATAAAAGGTCACACATATTGCCACCCTGTAGATTTCAAATTTTGGAGGTCAGAGGCCCCTTTAAGAATCAGATGACATATAAGTCTTCACAAATGTAAACCTTCAAAACAATTCATAAACACCAACATACACATACACCCCACATAAACGTTGGATATAATTTCAGGAAGTTTAGTATGGCCTAGCAGTTAAATCTAAGGGCTTTAAAGTCAAATAGCCTGGGTTAAAACCCTGACTCTGCTGCCATTTAGTTCTGAGACCTTCTGCAAGTTAATGAACCTCTTTAAATTTCATTTTCTTCAGCTCCAAAATGACCTATCTTATAGGGCCATTATGAGGTTTAAATGAGATAAAGCATATGAAATGCTTAGCACAATATATGATGCTCAGAAAGTACATGATAAATTATTACTGTTGTTATTTTAAGTGTTATAGATCACCAATGCCTATTTGGGGATCCCAGGTTACGAACTTCTGCTGAGAAGAGGAAAAACAAATTAAAAACATAAAAACAGCAAGATTGTTGGTACCCTAAAACAAGACTTTATTAAAAAAAAAAACAAAAAACTATCAATAAAGGGGGAAGATGTGGAAAAAAATTTCAAATTCTCATGGAATCCAGACTCTTTGGAGCCATTGGGGCTGGTGAACCCCTGAGACTATTACCCTGAGATAAGCTTTAAACCTTAAACCAAAAATATCCCCTGAAGTCTTCTTTAAACCAAACAATAGTTTAGCTTAACTAGTAAAGAATACCTGCCTTGAGCATTGTGCTCCTTTAAAGAACTATCCATATGGGATTAAACTGACAACAGCAACTCAAAAGGGTAGACAGGAAGCATAGGGGATAGTGAGTTTAAGTTAATGGGGGAGGAACAACTTGGAAAAAGAGGCTGATAATGGCTGCACAACTTGAAGAATGTAATCAATGTCACTGAATTGTACATGTAGAAACTGTTGTACTGGTGTATATTCTGCTGTGTATATTTTCAACAATAACAACAAAATACAATAAATTATTGAAAAATACATATATATATAAACAAGAGGAATACAACAACTAGGTCTCTATCCTGCCTGGCCTGAACAAGCATGACACCAAGTCCAGCCATCTCCCCTGTCCTCACCAAGGACAACGACTATGCTGACACTGACTAGCCTGTACCAGACACAGCTGAGAACTTGGAAGCAATGGCTGCTTTTGGCACTTGACCAAAAGAGAAAAACAATTTTTTGGCTGCCTGAACATTATAAGGTGATTGGTCCTGTTCCTGACCTATTTTTTACAAGGTTCTAGATGCAAGAAGGAGCCTGGTGGCACAGTGGTTAAGTGATCGGCTGCTAACCAAAAGGTGGGCAGTTGGAATTCACCAGCTGCTCCTTGGAAACCCTATGGGGCAGTTCTACTCTGTCCTGTGGAGTCGCTATGAGTCAGAAGCAACTCTACGGCAATCGGTTTGGTTTAGTTTTAATTGTAAGAAAGCGCTGCTAAAAGGTTTCAGTGAGAGTTTAAGTGCCTAATATTTGGCCAGAGAATACTTGGCATGTGTTAAGAACTGAAACATAATAAATTCTCAGTAAATATTAGTTACTATCTCTCTCCATGAATCTGGATAGAGGGTAATTTGGCTTGACAAAGTCACAGCTCTGGGGAGAAATTCCACTGGCACTCAAGGGACTGTCTAAATTACTTAGTTTAACTAAATATGACTTGAAATAAATAGGCCTTTTAGAGGACTTTTCTTTTGGGGTTATATAGAGATTTTGCTGGTATAAAAATATTTTCTCTAAAGACATTTGATTTATGGTTTAAGGGACCAAATTTTAGCCAAAATACATTTCCTACCCAAATCGGTACATTTTGAAATAATTCAAATATCTAGCAGCCAGCAATTCAGATACATCTATGTTTAGTAGTAAACAGCATGGATTTAATTGTGCCTGAAGTTTTTGAATCAGGTTTTGTTTCGGAAAGATTAATTATTGCAGAAAAGAGCTGAATCACATTAGTTTAATATACCCATTTCTGTATCCCCAGCTCCTAACACAGTTCTGACACCATATACAGGGACTTAATAACTATTTGTGGAATGAATTTGCTATAAATGGACTTCAATTTCATCTAATAAAATTTCCCCATTTCTTAACGCAGGCTTTATTGCTGAGCCAGGCGAGGGGCAATTAACTATATAAATTCCTACCACGACTGATATAAGCTGCAGATTATGGTCCAGAGAATCTAACACTTTCGAGCAGGTGAGAAGCAGAAGCACTATTTTGTTTTCAACAAAGGTTCATTGATGCTTTTTCAATCGATCTTACCGATCCTTTCAGGAGTCCCTGCTGCTTTTGATCTCAACTCCATTTTATCTCAAATGGTGTGTATGGAGAGCAACAAGAGAAAAATAAGAGGGAAAATATCTAAGTAAATAGAATTTAGTAGCGTCAGAAGAGACAGCAGGCGAAATAATCTGCCAACAGTGCCAATCATTGAATATCATGCACTTACTATTGCCAATACAGCAATAATGACGTTTATGGGGTGCCAATGACAGAAATAAGACTAAGAGTTAACATTTCCTGAATATTTACTATGTACATAATATTGCGCTAAATTCTTTTTCATGGTTCGTTTCATTTAATATAACAACTCTAGGTGAAGGAGACTATTACTCTCAACTCTTTATAAAGAAACTGAGGCATAGAGAAGTTCAATAAATTACAGATGGATTTACAACTACCAGGGGTGGAAGCACCAAAGTCAGGGTCCTTCATCATCATACCAGTGTTTCTGCCTCAGAATGACCTAAGGTGCTTGTTGAAAATATTTGTCCTAGGTTTTATCCAGAGCTAACGAATCAGAGTCTTTAGGGGTGGCACCCTGGACTCTGCATTGAAACAAATGCCCACAGCACTTCTTCCATACACCAAAGTTTGGAAACCACTGCCCAGGAAGCATGAATTTCAGAATGTGCTATTTCTCCATGAACCAGATAGGAAACAATCTTTTTTTTTTTTTTTTTTTTTTAATTGTCGAGGTCATACTTATAAGCATCAAGATATATCACAACATTTGAAAGAAATATTCCAAAGAGTTCCCCACTAAAATTTATCTCAACTATTGAAGTCATTTAACAGAGAACCTGAACTGTTCCTCATATGAATTTATAATACAAATGTAATTGCTTTTGGTCAGAGATGAGGATAGATTTTTGTGCTTCTGTTTCTCTCATATGGACCGTGGGTCTTAATTTACCATCTATTAAAAAACTGTGTATATGACTTTTTTTGAAACTGCAGATTCAACTAAATACAAATTATATATATATATATATTATTTTTAAAAAGATAATTCACTGTACAGTTTCTTTAAATAGCAATTTTTATAAGTGGGTTTAAAACATGTTTTAATAAATATTTGGCAATGTAATACGTATTAAGTTTAGAAATGTTTATACCCTTTGACCCAACAATATCACTACTGTGGATCTTGCCTAAGTAATTAATCAAAGATCAGATTAAGATTTTGATTACAAGGATGTCCAAGGTTCTATTATTATAACAGGGAAAAGGGGAGGGGGGCACTTAAATGCCCCATGATGGAAGACTGGCTAAATAAACCATTATAGTAGTAAAATAAATTATTGCACCATCACTAGAACATCAGGTTTTCCTAGAATACTAAATGATCTGGAGAAACGGTTATAAAAATGTTAAACAAAAAATTCATAATAAAAAATGAAATCTATAGTCCTGATACTTATCTGGCACACAACAGCAGGATGTATGTGATGACCTCAGCTATCTAATTTTGTCTATTTTCTATTTATAGATCTATGCATATAATTATATATATTTTTTTGTGTACATACATGTCTGTGTGTGTGTGTGTGTGTGTGTGCTTAAAAAAGTTTTGTAGGAAATAAAACAGCATTTTATGAAGGCTATCTTTGGATGCTGAGATTATAGGTTATTTACATTTTTTAACATGTACTTTTCTGTAGTTTCCAATTTTTCACAATAAACGTGTTTATTTTGTACTTAGAAAAGCATGAGTGTTGTTACAATGTAATTCAAATGGGAAACAAGTTCTGTAAAGTGAAGCAGGCGGGCATGACTGACTAACAGAGAGGCCTCTGAAGCACGCTTCACCAGTGTTCGTGACAACAGCACATTTGGCAATAATTGTGCTGTCCTGGGAGCTTCAAACTCAAATGCTGCAATTATGAACTTGGGGACACAAGGTCATATTGGAAGTGGCAGGCAATGTTGGCGCTTTTGCCCAAAAAGGAAAGTCACCCAGCTGTAGCCGGCTATTGTAAATAAGTGGTCAAAGGATCCCTAAATAAGCAATATCACCTAAGCCTCCTTGCAGCATGGAAACCCTGGTGGCACAGTAGTTAAGAGCTATGGCTGCCAACCAAAAGGTCAGCAGTTTGAATCCACCAGGCGGTCCTTGGAAACCCTATGGGCAGTTCTACTCTGGCCTTTATAGAGTTGCTCTGGGTCGGAATCCACTTGATGGCAATAGGTTTGGTTTGGTTTGTTTTTCCTTGCAGCATATTTTTCTTCTGGTGTCAGTGTATGGCTCACAGACATGAACCAGTCAGGAAACTGCTATCTGTTTTTCTCTAATTTATTTTTATAACTGCACCTGACAACAATGGAAGAAAACGTTTCTTTAAGAGAAAAATAAAGTTGACGGTAAACCCTGTGTTATTGAAAAATTCCATCAAACAAAAATGTCTACTTGTTGTCTGGTTATCAAATCTACATATATATTACAATTTTTTGCTCAATTGAATTTATGTATGCATGTATGTATGATGGAGCCCTGGTGGCATACTGGTTAAGAGTTCAACTGCTAGCCAAAGGTCAGCAGTTCTAACCTACCAGCTGTTCCTTGGAAACTCTATGGGGAAGTTCTACTCTGTCCTACAGGGTTGCTAGGAGTCAGAATTGATGGCAATGGGTTTTGGTTTGGTTTGTCTGTCTGATTGTATGCATGTATTTAGTAGCACAGAGGCAGCAAGGAGAGAGGCAATTTATTGAAGTTTCCAGACTAACATGGACTAGGAAGAAAGGGCTGGCAATCTACTTCTGAAAATCAGCCAATGAAAACTAATTGATATTAATATCTGATCCACAACCAATCATAGGGGTGGTGCAGGACCTGGCAATGTTTCTGTTCCATCGTGCATGGGGTCACCGTGAGTCTGGGCCGATTTCAGAGCAGCTAATAAAAAAAACAAAAAAACAATAACAACAGTTAAAACACTAGCCTTTGGAACATTGAGATTTAAGCTCAAATGCTGGCTCTGCGAATAGCTTTGTGCCACTGGGCAGGTTTCTTAGCCTCTCTACGTCTTAGTTTCATCATCTGTAAGTGTAGACAGTATTACCTGTCACACAGGGTTCTAGGAGGTTGAGTCAGAAAATGCAAGTTAAGTCAAGAGTACAACGTCCGGCAAATTGTAAATACCGAGAAAAAAATTAACTTGATTCATTCTTTCCCCTCCTGCCACATAAGTAAGACAATTTCAGGCTTCTCAACAGTATTTCAAAGAGTAAAAGACTTCAGTCAAACAAGCATGGAAATACACACACAGACATCATGAACATGTGTGTGTGTGTGTGTGTTGTTTATGTTAGGTGCTGTGGAGTCAATCCCAACTCGTAGAGACCCTGTGTACAACAGAGTGAAACACTGCCTGGTCCTGTGCCATCTTCATAATCATTGCTATGTTTGAGCCCATTGTTGCAGCCACCGTGTCAATCCATTTTGTTGAGGGTCTCTGTCTTTTTTGCTGACCCTCTACCAAGCATGATGTCCTTCTCCAGGGACTAGCCCCTTCGAATAACATCTCCAAAGTACCTGAGTCGAAGTCTCACCATCCTTGCTTCTAAGGAGCATTCTGGCTGTACTTCCTCTTTAAGGCTGGACTGGTACCTTGTGTTTGTTTAACCAACAACTAAACCACTGAAAATCCATTAGTGCCCCTGGTGAGTTTCATTCAAGCGATGATGCTCACTGGTAAAAGACAAGACAATTCATTTCTCTTATACAGTCAGCTTTGCACAACTGCACCTATTCAGAAAGGTGCCATTTTTTTTTTCTTTTTAAATACTAAGGCAAACCTCTCAGAAGTTTCTTTAAAGCCAATGGCAACGTACATATTTCAGCCTTTTTTTGCTTCCCTGTAATGTCTGTGTATGGTTAGATTATGAAATAAGAATGAACTTGACATTATAGATATTATTGAAAATGAAAAAGCAATCTATATAGTATGATGTTGATAATTCTGTAGTCATTATGCTAATAAAACACATACGTGTCCAAAAAGAAATAATTATTCATTATTCATCCTTATCTTATTAAATAATAGCAGTTAAAATCACAAAACCAACTCTGTTCTTAAATCTGATCTAAAATCATATCACAAGACGGGAACTTAATTAACCTTAATCAACATTTTAAACCATGATGACTAATAGTTGTATAATTTTTATATGGTTACTCTTATTGACAGAAGAGTAACCATTTATGGAAATCTTCTCCATGATTGTTCCTCCCTCAAAAGAAAGCTGGATGGACATGAATTTCAACATACTAATGAAAAGTAAACAATTCAATTAAATTATTCAACCATTTGGAATCATGGTCATTTTTACAGTCCCAGATGCTGATCTTTATCTAGATGAAATCAGACTATTTTATTTCTTTGTCAGACTCTAAACATTAAATATTTGTACCACTCAAACCCACAGATAAATATTTTATCACAATCTTAGTGTGTGTATATGTGCGTACATATAAACATATGGTATAGGATGAGAATCCCATTCAGTTTTGTAAAAAAACATTTCAGGTACAAGTCATAGTGAATGTATTACCTATTTTGTTCTTACATCCACACACCATTAAAATACAGCTTTTTAAAAATTATTTCATATACTTGGTCTCATTTGACCATAACAGGAATCACAGTCTATTTGAAATAGGTGCTTCTGCCATGACACTAAGTCAAAGTTAGTGCTGTATGAGTTGATTTACAGTAGTATATACTCCACAGCTAGGAGTCCTAGTGGCGAAGTGGTTAAGAGATCAGGCTGCTAACCAAAAGTTCAGCAGTTCAAATCCACCAGTCGCTCCTTAGAAACCCTATGGAGCAGTTCTACTCTGTCCTATAGGGTCACTATGAGTTGGAATAAACTTGATGGCACACAACAACATTTCACAGCTATGCTAACTGAGCCAATTAATGAATGTAACATGTAATGCTTGTTAAATTAGTGAATGCCCGTATATCAAAAGACACACAGTAAAAAACTCTCTGAAATCACAACATTTTTATGGGTTAAGTATTTCACTCGGATACATAATACAGATGAGTACATCATCTCTCTTACTTTTTACCCAGAAAACATGTTGTATGAGTTTATTCTTTATCATCTGTATACATTACAAGGGCTCCATTATAGTAGGAAGACCCTCAACAAGATGGATTGACACAGTGGCTATACCAATGGGCTCGAGCATAACAACGATTGTGAGGATGGCACAGGACTGGGCAGTGTTTCATTTTGTGGTACATAGGGTCGCTATGAGTCAGAACCTACTGGATGACACCTAACAACCACAACATTATATTACTCACTAACTCACATTATATTAGCAAACAATTTTTTCTATATTTTTTAATGAATAAAGAAGTAAAAGTATGACTAACCACTCTTTTATAGCAAAACAGTGGTGTAGCCAAAATTGAGAAGGAAGGGAAGAACTAATGTTCCTCATTTATCTGCTATTTCAACTAAAAGTATAATCTCCCTTTTACAGCTATGAAAAGCAAAATAACTTCCAATGCAAAAACTATGGGTATCACAAATACTTCATAACAGACTGGTCTTAAAGAATCGTTCTCATGCTTGATTGCACATACAGGCATACTGTAATTACTGTAGTTTGGATCACTGGCTACTTTAGCAGAGAAATTAGAGAATTTTAGAAAACAAAGCCGAGGTTTTAGTATACTTCAGACTAACAACCAATCTGAAACAAAGATACAATATTTCAGAAGTCAAAGTGTATGTAGCTAGGAAAGTGTGATTCAATATATTAAAGATGAATTAATACTTTATTTTCCTTGGAATACATTTATTACATAATTCAAAGTCTAGCCTTACTTGATACAACAAGGTCGAAATGAGAAGAAAAAAATGAAGTCTCTCAAACAACAGCTAATAAGCACACTAGATCACACAATCTTGATGATGGGTATCTTCACAAAACGGGACAAAAATTGAGCATGATTTTGTAAAAACAGAGTAAAGCATTGATTTTTCATAGGTTTGCTACTATTTTCAATGTTTGAAGACCCCATCTGGTGCGCAAGAAGCTGTGCTTATAGAGCAAGACATAAGAGCCCCTGCCCATATTTGCAGGGAATTAAAGAGTAACTTCTATTACTCAGACCTTTAACAACAGACATTTCAGGAAAGGTGGGGTTGGAATAATTTGACTGGTTTAAATATAATGGCTCTTTACATTGATAAAATTTGCTGTACAATTATTTAGTAGTGGATACCTTTTTTAAAAAATTGAAATGGAATACAGCAATAGGCCTTAGAATTTAGTCATCAAAGATCCCTTAGGTTATTTAGTAGGTACATGTTTAATGAGACCACTCAGTTGCCAACCGAAAGGTTGGAGTGTGCCCCTAGGTGTATGGGAAGAAAGGCTTGGCAATCTACTTTTGAAAAATCAATCACCGAAAACCCTACAGAGCACAACTCTACAAGGCATCACCATGAGTCAGAATCAACTCAATGGCAACTGGTTATTTTCTATTTTTTGCTTAATGAGAAATGAAAATTTGGTGAACAGGTGGCCTGAGTTGCAGTTTCTGCAGCCCTGTTCTTCTCTCCAGTATTGTAACTTGGACTGTACCTGCTGCTCTCGCTTCTCTTTGGTCTCTAAGAATAATCTTGACTTTGGATAGGAGGTACTTTAAGAGCTCTCTGCATCACTCTGAGTGATGACATCATACGACCCTTGCCAGAGGCCACATTGAATACATGTCCCCTCTCTGCTTGCTGGCTTCTGCCTGCATCCCTTGTGCCTGCCTTCCTTCCCCGAGACTCCAGTCTCCATGGCCTTCAGATGTGGGATTGAGTTGCTCATTCCTGTTCCACTCCTGAACTGCAAACTGGGTCAAATAATCTAGACCAGTGCTCTCCAAATATATTGGACAACATATTTCTAATGATTAAAAAAAAGCACAGGTACCCCCATTATATATATTCATTTTTAATGTTATGACATATTCTTGTACTGTTACACCAAAATATTATGTACTTTATAAAATAGACAGTAAAGAGAAATTTTTAGAGGATGAGAAAAGTATAATTTTTTTTTCCACATAAATAAATTACCTTATCCAAACTCTGGGTGTATTTCTAAGAATTACCTGCTCTATACCATTTGTAAGGAAACCCTGGTGGCATAGTGGTTAAGTGCTACAGATGTTAACTAAAGGGTCGGCAGTTTGAATCCACCAGGTGCTCCTTGGAAACTCTAAGGGGCAGTTCTACTCTATCCTATAGGGTCGCAATGAGTCGGAATCGATTCGACGGCACTGGGTTTGGTTTTGTTGGTTATACCACTTGTAAAGACAATGTTATGTTTTGTCCCCAAATATCAGTAGGTAAATGGTATTGCCCCCTTATGCCTGGCCACATGGAACTTTCTGCTATGCCCACTAGTCAGTCCCCTGCCCTTGCTTGCTTCTACCACCTCCATCTACCAACAAGTCCCACTAAATTTCTCTTTATACCAGTAAAACGGCTCATTGCAATAGCTCGCATTTTATTATCCTAATATAAATAATTAATCAAGTCTCTGGGATAAGAAAGACCAAAGGTTTCTACAGACGTTAGTTAGCAAATGGACATAAGCAATAAAAACATTTAGAAGGTGAACATAAAAACAGGCAATGGTAAGAGCTTTAATATGTTTCTATCAATGAGCTGCATTTTTTTTTTACTGATTTTTATTTTAATTTTATTTGTAAAATATAATTTTGACTACCTCTGTCAGATGATATTTAAATTTTATATGTGATAAAAATCAATGAGTAAAGTGGGATGTAATTTAACAAACAGGTCTAGGGTAACTGGTTAACTACTTGGGAACAAAATAAACTTGGATTCACACATTATATTAAAATAAATTCCAAATATAAATTAGGTAAAAAAGAATTCACAAATAAAGAAAACATAGCTAAATAGCTATCTGCTCTTAGGCTGGGAAAGGAACTTCAACTTGTTAAAGTAAAGAAGTTACAAAAGAAAAAAAATCAATAGATTTGACTATATAAAATACCATAAATGAAAGTAAAAAAGAAACTAAAAACTAGAATACATAATTACAATAAATATAAGATAAAAAACTTTCATATAACTTGTATATAAAGAACTTTTACAAGCAACGAGAATGTCTATACAACCACAATAGAAAAAGAGATAACTGACAAATAGAAAATTCACAGAAGACAAATGGTTAATAAGCCTATGAAAAACACGTTCGTCTACACTAAACCTGCTGCCATCGAGTCAATTCTGACTCACAGTGACCCTATGGGGTGGACGGAGTAGAACTGCCCCAAAAGGTTTCCAAGGAGCGGCTGGTGGATTTCAACTGCCAAGATTTTGGTTACCAGCTGAGCTTTTAACCATTGTGCCGCCAGGGCTCCATCTGCTCTAACCCACTACCCACTGCCGTCTGCACTAGTAGTCCAAAAATGTTAAGTAAAACAATATTGTAACCTGATATATTTTTAAATTATAAACCTTCTGACAACAGTGCAGTAAGATGGGACCTCTAAAACAGGGCTGTTTGGAGTGTAACTTGGCATAACTTTTTTAGAAATATTTTTGCAATGTATATCAACCCATTGCCGTAGACTCAATTCCAACTCCCAGTGACCCTATAGGACAGAGCAGAACTGTCCCATAGGGTTTCCAAGGCTATAATCTTTACAGAAGCAGATTGCCGCATCTTTCTTGCCAGGAGAGACTGATGGGTTTCAGTTCGCACAATCAGGGCTCCTTTGCAATATGTATTAGTAGCCTTAAAATATTCATATACCCTGGTAGCATAGTGGTTAAGTGCTATGGCTGCTAACCAAGAGGTTGGCAGTTCGAATCCGCCAGGCGCTCCTTGGAAGCTCTATGGGGGAGCTCTACTCTGTCCTATAGGGTCACTATGAGTCGGAGTCGACTCGATGGCAGTGGGTTTTTTTGGGGACCCTTTGACATAGTTATTTTACTAAAGAAAATATCAGAGATAAACCAAGGTTTCAGGTAAAAGATATTTCTTGCTGATTTTTTTTAATCATTGTGAAAAATTAGAAACTGCCTAAATGCTCCCAAATAGGCAAATGTTTACATTATAACATTTTTAAAGTGGAATATTAGGTACACATATAAATCATCTCAAATAATATTAAATGATATGGGAAAATATTCATAATAAATTGTTAAATCTTAAAAAGATGGCAGCAAAATTATATGATCTATAGCCTGGCTATCAGTTTTATATTTGGTTAGAAAAAAACTAGAAGAAAATACCTAAGAATTAACAGTGGTGAGATTATGAGTATTTATATTTGTATCTTTATTCTTTCCATATTTTTTAATACGCCTAAAGTGCACATGAATTGCTTTCACAATTGAAAAGAAAGTTACTTCAAGAAAAGAAAACGTATGGGATTATATTTCCTTGAAATATATTTTGCTGATTATATGATAAGAATTTTAACATTAATAATGTTTTCCCATTTGAATTAAATATAAAGGAGTCCTCAAGAATAGAATGTAGTTTGAATCTGAGACTAAGGACAAATTTCAACAAATATTTGCATATTTTAGATTTGATATGGGGGCAAACCATTACTCTGCTATAAGAAAACCAGTCGCCATTGATCCCATTCCGACTCATGGCGACCCCAAGTGCATCAGAGGAGAACTGTGCTCCCTAGGGTTTTCAAGGGCTGACTTTTTGGAAGCAGATCCCCAGGACCTTCTTCTGAGGTACCTCTGGGTGGACGTGAACCTCCAATCTTATTGTTAGCAGGTGAGCACATCAACCATTTGCACCACTCAGGGACTCCTACTAGGCTACACCTTATTTAAAAAGTTGTATAATAGGGAAAAACAAAAAAAAAAACAAACCTGCTGCCGTTGAGTCAATTCTGACTCACAGGACACTTAGGACAGCGTAGAACTGCCGCATATGGTTTCCAAGGAGCAACTGGTGGATTTGAACTGCTGACCTTTTGGTTAGCAGCCATAGCTCTTAACCACTGCATCACCAGGGCTCCTATTATAACAGTTTCCCATAAAGTTCTCTGAGACACAGAATAGCACAGTGGTCAAGGGCATAGGCTTTGGCATCCAGCATTCTGGGCTGGAGCTCTCCTTCAACAGGTAGAGTGCCGACAGTGGGTAGTCAGTCACGCAACCACTGCAAGGCTTAGCATGGCTTATTCACTGATACTAGTCAACTTACGCGGACATCTAGAAAACCTCATATTCTAATGTGGGTTCTGAATATGGTTATGCCTGTCATTTAAGTATTAAATGGAGAAGCTATAGTATGCAATGAAGAAGCTATATTATACAATGAGATCCAGTAGTAAATACCCAAGCGATAGACTCTCACCATTGCTTTCTTCACTGTGTGCCTGTGCTCCCCAGCCTTAGAATGTGCACAGCACTGTCCCAGCTCAGCCCTGGTCTTTTGCAATTACAAGATCATAATTATCATTACAGTCACATTCTCTAGTCACATTATACATAAAAAGTCAAAGAATCTTGCTATTTTTTTCTGCAAGAATGAAAACTTGGCAACTGTGAGGCTTTTACAACACAAAATTCTTTGTTAATTGTTTACATTTGGCAAAAGCATTACTAGTTGCCTCATGGCAGCAAAATGTCTATTTCTAAAAAAAAAAAAAAGTGCTGTGATTAATCAGTGCTTTCTCTTCTAAAAGTAAACAATAGTCCTGCCAAAGGGAAACTTTATCGTGGTTTGAAAGAAATGAACTTTATAATGTATCTCTGTATTTAAATAAAATGAAACGTAGTAAGACTCTCCTTAGTTACAAACCTTTTCAAAAGTGAGCTCTTCAGGAATAGATTACTAATAAGCATGCTAACTGATGCAGTACTTTTTCTTGTAGCATCTATGTTAATTCCACTACCCAACCCTCTGTCCCCAAACACAGTCACCTCACATAACATCCTCCTCAATCGCAGAGCAGGATGTAGACAATGACGGAAGAAAAGTGCAATCATTTCTTCATTGTTTTATTCCTTTGAAAATGGCTTTTGACTTCCAAGGAATGTGTGTGATTTCTAAATTTGTTAAAACTGAATTATTTTACATGACTCCTAAAGAATTATTGTTTGTAGGCCCTCTTCTCCATATCTTTCTTGATGTACTTTCAAAGCAAATCTCATACTGATGGCTGACGTTATTTTCTTCATTTCACAAATGGACTAGGTGCACTGAAGTCACACTATTTTCAAAATCAGCTTTGGTTAATATAGGTTGATCTTTACTGTTCACGTATTTCCTATTTGCAAAATTCCCTACTTGCTAAAACTTTTTTGTAGCCTTAAGCTCAATACCTGCCGCGCCTCCCCAGTCATTCTAAGATAGGCACAGAATGGTGAAATTTTTGGTGGCCTGACACGCACGTTCTCAGCTGAGGTCAAACAAGGCTATGCTCTGCCTTCTTGTTTCAGATCTCTTCCTGTAAACAAGTGCTCATTTCACGGTCTATTTAGTGGCAGCTTTTTCGAATTTTGGGGGCATTTTATTGGTGATTCCACTGTTTAAAATGGCCCGCAAGCGTAATGCTGAAATGCTGTCTAGTCTTCCTAACTGCAAGAAGGCTGTGATGTGCCTTACAGAGAAAACACATATGTTAGATCACCTTTGTTCAGACATGAGTTATAGTGCTGTTCCCTGGGAGTTAATGTTAATGAATCAAAAATGTATATTAAATAAGATGTCTTTAAATAGAAAAACACATAAAACAAGGTTATGCATTGTTCGGTTGATGCAAATGTTGCAGCCAGAAGCTCATAGGAATGCAACCCTGTACTTTGTAGGAGCAAAACTTCAGAATTCTCTAGTTCAGTGTTTTCAGTGACTTCACAGAAATTAACTACTTGAACAACAAGGATTGGCTGTATCTGAAAATCACTTTAAGGATTTTGACCATTAAACAATGCTATTCTTCCTCCAGATGGAAATTAGGCCCTCCAAGGCACCATCAAGGGAGCCATCACTCCACTGGGAAATGATGCCACAGCAGTGGAAAATGAATGAAAGTGTAATGAATAAATGAGTGCATGCATGGATAAAAATAGTCAACAAATTAACTTTGGCTTTTTCCTACCATTTAAGGAGAGCAAGCTAATTTAACCAAAGGCAGAAACCAGAAACTACTGGTATAAGTAACATATAACCACTGTAAGTTTTGTTTTAAATAAGTAGAAAAACCTACACTAAGGCAGCAGATTTTCAAGCATAGACAAAAACAAACTCAAAGCCATTTCAGAGCTACAAGCTGGATGCCCAGAAAAAGTAATGATTGCCTCTTTCAGTCTTCAATACACAGTGCTTGGATAAAATTGTGTAGGAAACAAGGAAGGAGAAACAATTCAAATGTCCATCAAATGGAGGAACAAACGTGGTATACACATAAAATATATATGCATACTGCAACATGGATGAACCTCGAAAACATTATGCTGAGTCGAAGAAGCCAGACACAAAAGGTCACACATTACATGATTCCATTTATATGAAATGTCCAGACTAGGTCATCCAAAGAAATAGAAAGCAGATTTGTGGCTGGCGGAGAGGGAGTGGGAGGTGACTGCTTAGTGGGTATGGGTTTCCTTTTGGGCTGACGAAAATGTTTTGGAACCAGATAGAGGTGGTGGTTGCATGATACTGTGAATGTACTAAATGCCACTGAGTCGTATACTTTAAAATGGTTAATTTTCTGTTTTGTGAATTTCACCTCACAAAAACAGAAGAAAGAAAGAAACAACAAAGGATACCAGATTGGCCAGCCCTGATCAGTCCATGTTTAGTTGACCCATCTGGGCTTGCTTCTCAATCCCAGGAAATACCACGGTGTACACCCTGGTTCCTCACCTCCCCCCGTCACCCACTTTTTTTTGTCTTGATGTGGATTGATTTCTAGAAAACACTTGAAAAACAGAATTTTAGAGCATGGACTAAACAAATGCCTGCTTTTGAAATGATATCTTGACTCTTAAAGCTAGAAGAGGAGACATTAAGTCTCTGTTCCAGGAACTAAAAATGATGTCAAACTGGGCATCCTGTCTACAGGTAGATGGCAGAAGGATGAGTTATGCAACGTTGGCCCTCTCACAGTGCAGGATGACTAATAAAAGACACAAGTTAAGAAGGCCACTTACATATCCATCGTCTGTCAGAAGAATTGTAAGAAAATACATTTCTGCTTTTCATATTAATGAGTCATCCATTAATGAGTTTCCAATTGAAAAATTAATCAGTGAACGTGGTAAAAATTCTTTAAATGCAAAGTGGTAAATACTTATCTCCCTTTCATTTCAGATTCCCAAGCCTGCAGTTATCGCCTCTCCAAAGCTTAAAATATTTACCAGTTTTTTGAGTGCACATTCAGAAACAAGCTTGCAAGTGAAAGCATATTTATGTATGCAGAGTCTATTTTTACATAAATGGGAACATTGTGCCTTGACTTGTTCATTTAAAAATCAACCTGGACTAAATTAATAATGATATAGCTATTCAATAGAATAACTTTCCGCTGTAAAAAAGAATGAGAGCACAACTATTTTAGAAAACAGTCTGGCAGCTCCTTAAAAAGTTAACCATAGTGCTTCCACTTGACCCATCAATTCCACTCCTACGTAATTACCCAAGAAAAATAAAACCATACGTTCATACAGAAACTTTTACAGGAATGTTCACAGCAGCATCAGTCAAAATAGCCAAAAGATGGAGACAATCCAAATGTCCATCAGCTGATGAATGAATAAACATAATCTGGTATACCCATAAAATGGAATATTAGTCAGCTATAAAAAGGAATGGGGTGCCAGTACATGCTACAACATGGATAAGCCTTGAAAACATTATGCTAAGAAGCCAGTCACGAAAATCACATATTATATGCTTTTATTTCTATGAAAAGTCCAGAATAGGCACACTTATAGAAATAAAAAGTAGATTAGTGGTTGCCTAGGGTGGAGGCAGACATGATGGAAGGATGAACGGTGATAGTTAAAGGTATAGTGTTTTTTCTTGGGGTGATGAAAATGTTCTAAAATTGATTGTAGAAACTGTTCCACAATTCTGTGAGTATACTAAAACCATTGACGTGTACACATTCAATGGGTAAATTATATAGCATGTGAATTAATCTTAATAAAGTTTTTACAAAAAAAAGAATGAGAAGGTTCTTCATGCACTGACATTTTTAAGTGGAAAATGCAAGCTGTAGAAGAGTGGAGTGAGTGTATAAGGTATCACTTTTGTGTAAAAAGAGAGAGAATATAATTTATATTCTCATTACTTACATCTATATAAACAAACTCTAAGGAATACACTACCCACACGTGTCTGTCAGTTTGTCGTACTGTGGGGGCTTGCGTGTTGCTGTGATGCTGGAAGCTATGCCACTGGTATTCAGGTACCAGCAGGGTCACCCATGGAGAACAGGTTTCAGCTGAGTTTCCAGACTAAGACAGACTAGGAAGAAGGACCTGGCAGTCTACTTCTGAAAAGGGGGTATCAGCCAGTGAAAACCTCATGAATAGCAGCAGAACATTGTCTGATGTAGTACTGGAGTCGACCTTAATGATGTGGATGGAGTAAAGCTTTCGGGACCTTCATTTACTGAGGTGGCATGACTCAAAATGAGAAGAAACAGCTACAAACATCCATGAATAATCGGAACCTGGAATATATGAAGTATGAATCTAGGAAAATTAGAAATCATCAAAAATGAAATGGAATGCATAAACATCGATATCCTAGGCATTAGTGAACTGAAATGGACTGGTATTGGCCATTTTGAATCGGACAATCATATAGTCTACTCCACTGGGAATGACTACTTGAAGAGAAATGGTGTTGCATTCATCATCAAAAAGAACATTACAAGATCCATCCTGAAGTACAGTGCTGTCAGTAATAGGATAATATCCATATGCCTACAAGGAAGACCAGTTAATACGACTATTATTCAAATATACGCACCAACCACTAGGGCCAAAGATGAAGAAAGAGAAGATTTTTATCAGCTGCTGCAGTCTGAAATTGATCGAACACACAATGAAGATGCATTGATAATTACTGGTGATTTTAACGAGAAAGTTGGAAACAAAGAAGGATCAGTAGTAGGAAAACCTGGCCTTGGAGACAGAAACAATGCTGGAGATCGAATGATAGAATTTTGCAAGACCAATGACTTCTTAATTGCAAATACCTTCTTTCACCAACATAAACGGCGACTATATATATATATTTTTTTTTTTATACACATGGACCTTGCCAGATGGAACACACAGAAATTAAACTTACTACATCTGTGGAAAGAGATGATGGAAAAGCTCAATATCATCAGTCAGAACAAGGCCAGGGGCCGAGTGTGGAACAGACCACCAATTGCTGATATGCAAGTTCAAGCTGAAACTGAAGAAAATCAGAGTAAGTCCACAAAAGCCAAAATGTGACCTTGAGTATATCCCACCTGAATTTAGAGACCATCTGAAAAATAGATTTGACGGATTGAACACTGGTGACTGAAGACTGGACGAGTTGTGGAATGACATCAAGGACATCATACACGAAGAAAGCAAGAGGTCATTGAAAAGATAGGAAAGAAAGAAAAGACCAAAATGGATGTTGAAGGAGACTGTGAAACTTGCTTTCAAATGTTGAGCAGCTAAAGCAAAAGGAAGACTTGATGAAGTAAAATAAATGAACAGAAGATTTCAAAGGGTGTCTCAAGAAGACAAAGTAAAGTATTATAATGACATGTGCAAAGAGCTGGAAATGGAAAACCAAAAGGGAAGAACACGCTCAGTGTTTCTCCAGCTGAAAGAACTGAAGAAAAAAATCAAGGCTCGAGTTGCAATAATGAAGGATTCTATGGGGAAAATATTAAATGACGCAGGAAGCATCAAAAGAAGATGGAAGGAATACAGTCATTATACCAAAGAGAATTGGTCTATGTTCAACCATTTCAAGAGGTAGCATACGATCAGGAACCGATGGTACTGAAGGAAGAAGTCCAAGCTGCTCTGAAGGCATTGGCAAAAAACAAGGCTCCAGGAACTGATGGAATATCAATTGAGATGTTTAAACAAACAGATGCAGCGCTGGAGGTGCTCATTCGTCTATGCCAAGAAAAATGGAAGGCAGGTACCTGGCCAACTGACTGGAAGAGATCCATATTTATGCCTATTACCAAGAAAGGTGATCCAACCGAATGTGGAAATTATAGAACAATATCATTAATATCACACTCAAGCAAAATTTTGCCGAAGATCATTCAAAAACGGCTGCAGCGGTATATTGACAGGGAGCTGCCAGAAATTCAGGCTGGTTTCAGAAGAGGATGTGGAACCAGGGATATCACTGCTGATGTCAGATGGATCATGGCTGAAAGCAGAGAATACCAGAAGGATGTTTACCTGTGTTTTATTGACTATGCAAAGGCATTCGACTGTGTGGATCATAACAAATTATGGGTAACATTGGGAAGAATGGGAATTCCAGAACACTTAATTGTGCTCATGAGGAAACTTTACATAGATCAAGAGGCAGTTGTTCAGACAGAACAAGGGGATACTGCATGGTTTAAAGTCAGGAAAGGTGTGCATCAGGTTTATATTCTTTCGTCATACCTATTCAACCTGTATGCTGGGTAAATAATCCAAGAAGCTGGACTATATGAAGACGAACGGGGCGTCAGGATTGGAGGAAGACTCACTAACAATCTGCGTTATGCAGATGACACAACCTTGCTTAGTGAAAGTGAAGAGGACTTGAAGCACTTACTAATGAAGATCAAAGACCACAGCCTTCAGTATGGATTGCATCTCAACACAAAGAAAACAAAAATCCTCACAACCGGGCCAGTGAGCAACATCATGATAAACGGAGAAATTATTGAAGTTGTCAAGGATTCCATTTTACTTGGATCCACAATCAACAGCCATGGAAGCAGCAGTCAAGAAATCAAAAGACACATTGCATTGGGTAAAGCTGGGGCAAAGGACCTCTTTTAAGCGTTGAAGAGCAAAGATGTCACCTTGAAGACTAAATTGCGCCTGACCCAAGCTATGGTATTTTCAATCGCATCATATGCATGTGAAAGCTGGACAGTGAATAAGAAAGACCGAAGAAGAATTGATGCTTTTGAAGTGTGGTGTTGGCAAAGAATATTGAATATACCATGGACTGCAAAAAAAAAAAAAAAATTTTTTTTTCTAGTTTGCCAGAAGAATGAACAAAGCTGTCTTAGAAGAAGTACAACCAGAATGCTCCTTAGAAACAAGGATGGTGACACTGCATCTTGCATACTATGGACATGTTGTCAGGAGGGATCAGTCCCTGGAGAAGGACATCATGCTTGGTAAAGTACAGAGTCGGCAGAAAAAAGGAAGACCTTCAATGAGGTGGATTGACACAGTGGCTGCAACAATGGGCTTAAGCACAACGATTTTAAGGATGGCACAGGACTGGGCAGTGTTTCTTTCTGTTGTGCACAGGGTTGCTATAAGTCAGAACCAACTCGACGGCACCTAACAACAACAAGCAATACACAATGAAAGCTATTAAAAGTGGATGCCTGTGAGTATGAGCATCAAGTTTTCAAATTATAATAATACTATACATCACTTAGAGATAGTGCCACACCAGTACGTAGATCATCAACAAAGTTGCACAGTATTTCATTATACATTTACATAAATTGTTCAATCAGCCCCATACTTATTGACATTTAGGCTGTTTCCAGTCTTCCATTACAAAAAGTCTGCAATGAACATTTTTATACATATATGGGTAGTTCCTGACTTATGACAGGGTTCAATTCTGACTGCTGTGTCTTAAGTCGGTTCTAACGTAAATCAAACACCTCTTTTATTTTAGTTTTCATTATTACCGAATTTTATTATCAGTATCTTTATAAATCTGATCTTTGAACATCTGCAAATGAATGTCTGAGAATGATAACATCTTAGTTGTCTAGTGGTGCTATAACAGAAATACCACAAGTGGATGGCTTGAAAAAGAGAAATTTATTTCCTCAAATTTAGGAGGCTAGAAGTCCAAATTCAGGGTGACAGCTGTAGAGGAAATCTCTCTCTGTTGGTTCAGGGATAAAGTCTTTGTCATTAATCTTCCCTTGGTCTAGGAGTTTCTCTGTGCAGGAACCTCGGGTCCAAAGGACACGCTATTCTCCTGCTCCTCGTTCTTGGTGGTATGAGGTCCCCATGTGTCTCTGCTCGCTTCTCTCTTTGACATCTCAAAAGAGACTAATTTAAGACACAACCTAATCTTGTAGATTGAGTCCTGGCTTATTAACTTAACTGTCTCTGATCCTGCCTCATTAACATCATAGAGCTAGGATTTACAATATATAGGAAAATTATATCAGATCACAAAATGATGGACAATCACACAATACTGGGAGTCATGGCCTAGTTAAATTGATACACATTTTGGGGGGACACAATTCAATCCATAACATCCACACTTTGGCCCCCCAAGATTCATGTCCTTGCCACATGTAAAACACATTCACCTCATCATATCATAGCAAAAGTCTTAAATCAGCTCTAAGTCAAAAATCCAAAAATTCCTCTTCGTCTGTGAAATCCAGAACACAAGTTATCTGCTTCCGAAGTACAATGGTGGAACAGGCACAAGGTAGACATTTCCATTACAAATGAGAGAAACTGGAGGGAAAGAACAGATGACAAGCACCAAGCAAGTCAGCAGAATACATTATATTAGCTCTCAAGTCTTAACAATAATTCTCTGTTCTCTGAGACCATTTAGGTAGTGGCTCTACCCTCCAGACTCCAGGTGTTGGCTATACTCACTCGATTCTGGGTGGAAGCCCTTGGCCCTGGGCTTCAGCTCCATCTTTCAGCCTCACTGAAAGAGCAACTCTCCTCCCTTGGATTTGGGCAGCCCCATTCTCCTAGTCCATCTGAGTGGCAACTCCATCCTTTGAGACCCCAGAGGTATGGCCATACCCTTAGAGACTGAGGCAGCTCTGCTTCCTGTGTTCCCTGTCTCTTCAGCTTCTGCTTTCTGGTTCCTTGGCCACTCAGCCCCTCAGGTCTCGCCACCTGAGTCTGTCCGGCTCAGGCAAGCGTCCCAAAGCTCTTTAGCTCCACCAATAAGTGCCTGGAGGCACCCTACTCTTCCAGCAAACTTCAGCAGGAAGACACTCAGCTCTCTTGCTCCATGCATTCGCAAGCCTAGCTCCACCACTTGGTGCCCAGAGGCATCCCACTCCGCCAGGAGGACTCCTGCACAAAGGCACTCAGCTCTCTTGCTCCGTGGGCTGGCTTTAGCACCATCTCTCACTGGTCTCCTGGTTCTGCTGCTGCTGTCTCTCTGTTGCTGCTCCTCGCCATCTGTGCTGTCTCCAGTGTAACAGCTCTCCTCATTTTCTTCTGAGTCTGCACCAGAATTGTCTTTGATGTCCATAATTCCACCAACAGTTTCTCCAAGGCAATCTAGGCTTTTACTATTAGCCACTTTAAAATTCTTCCAGCTTCTATCCATTCACAGTTTCAAAACTGTTTCCACGTTTTAGGTATCTGTCAGAGCAGCGCCCCACTCTTTCTTAGTTATCTAGTGCTGCTAGAAGGGAAATACCACAAGTGGATGGCTTTAAGAAAGAGAAATTTATTCTCTCATAGTTTAGGAGGCTAGAAGTCAAAATTTAGCACGCCAGCTCTAGGGTAAGGCTCTCTTACTGTGTTGGTTCGGGGAGGGGGGAAAGTCCTTGTCATCAATCTTCCCCTGGTCTAGGAGTTTCTTGGTGCAGGAACCTCAGGTCTAAAGGATACACTATTTTCCTGGCCCTTGTTTCTTGGTGGTATGAAGTCCCCCTGTATCTCTGCTCAATTCTCTCTTTTACATCTCAAAAGAGATTGATTTAAGACTCAATCTTGTAAATTGAGTCCTGCCTCATTAACATAACTGTTTCTAATCCTGTCTCATTAACATCATAGAGGTAGGATTTACAACACAATGGAAAATCACATCGGATCACAAAACCGTGAACAATCACACAATACTGGGAATCATGGCCTAGCCAAATTGATACACATTTTTGCAGGACACAATTCAATCTAGCTACAACACTGTATACAGTACATATTACTAATAATAAGATGTTAAAAAAAAAAGATGGTCATAAATGCAGTTCAATGTAGCTCAAATACGTCGTAAATCAGGGACTACCTGTATTTCTGCATCTATACTCAGGGGTATATTATTGTTAATTGCCGCAGGGTCAGTTCCAACTCATGGTAACACCATGTGTGCAGAGTAGAACTGCTCCATAGGATTTTCAAGGCTGTGACCTTTGGGAGCTGATCGCCAGGCCTGTCTTCAGAGGCATCTCTGGGTGGGTTCAAATCACCAACCTTTTGGCCAGCAGTCAAGCACTTAACCATTTGCCACACCCAGGGACTCTCTCCCACAGGCATATGTTGATGTCCTTAGGTACCATAGAGTAGGTTCTGACTCCTAAGGACCCTACGCACAACAGAACAAAACACTGCCCAGTCCTGCGCCATCCTTACAACGATTGTTTGCTTGAGCCCATTGTTGCAGCCACTGTGTCAATCCACCGTGTTGAGGGTCTTCCTCTTTTCTGCCGACCCTGACTTTACCACCCATGATGTCCTTCTCCAGGGACTGATCCCTCCTGACAACATGTCTGAAGTATGTAAGATGCAGCCTTGCCATCCTTGTTTCTAAGGAGCATTCTGGTTGTACTTTTTCCAAGACAGAGTTGTTCGTTCTTTTGTCAGTCCATGCATAAAATCAGAGTAAATTCCAAAAAGTAGAGTTTCTAGATTAAAGATAGACTATGAGAAATCCTTAAAGTCATGCAACCAAAGAATTCCTGTAAGATTTACAGACAAACGTAACAGCTGTAAAACTTCAATCAGATTTGATTGCAATTACTGAGAAAAATGTATTTTTCTGTCAAAGATTATATGAAAACCTTGGATCTTCCCATTTTCTGCAGTTAAAGCATTAAAGAAACTGCAAATAAGTTCCTTTTAAAAGAAAGTCAGACAAAATCTAAATGTTTTATTCTGCGTAAGCCCTGGAACTTGATAAAGAGAAGTTTCGCTTTAATAGGCATGAATTTTTGTGAATTCATTATGTGGTTTCCTAAATACTGTACATACTTAGAATGACCTTTCAGCCTCAAAGTAAGAGTCTTGGGGCAAAATGATGAAAAGAATCTCAGTTTCAATCAAAATAAATAGCATCTGCCAAGACTATTTGAATTCTAAGAAGGCAAAACCATGGTTAAAAGAAATAGGAGGCATCAAGGGCAACAATAAACTTGGTAAAATTTAATGGTGTGAAGTTTTGATGCAAAGAGGTATTACTGAGTATTCAGAAACACAGGGCTATGTTTGGATGCATTCTTTCGTTCCCTTCCTTCCAGTCTCTCTGGCTCATTTTGGAGTTGTTTTTGAGCAGTTCTATTTAGCTGCACTGTCATAGTTACTTACATGGACTTATCTGGGCAGAGTAAACTCTGTTATTCACTATGGTCAAGGAATGGTAGGTATTAAATAGCAAAATAGTATGGTCGATAGAATAACAGAGTTACAAACATAGATCTTAAATGGATTTTACCATATCAAAAGAATTACAATGCAACATATTTTATATATTACAGTGCAATATATAGAGGGTCAGCGAAAAGAGGAAGACCCTCAGTGAGATGGATTGACTCAGTGGCTGCAACAATGGTCTCAACCATAACAATTGTGAGGATGGCACAGGACGGGGCAGTGTTTCATTCTGTTGTACACAGGGTCAGTATGAGTGGGAACTAACTCGATGGCACCTAACAACAATATCATTTCATATAAAAACCTTAATGCAGTTATTTTTGGTTGTTGTTGCTGTTGTCATTGTTTTGTTGTTTTACGATCCTGAAAGAACATGAGAACCTGCAGGATGAGCACATGGTGATGGCTCTGGCAACAATTTGTGACGGGTTTCATTTAATACAAGCCAAAAGTGTGTTTTCTGTTTGAGGATGATTGAACCCATTGGATTATTTATGCATTAATCAAGGGTAGCCAGGGAAAAGAAAACCACATATGTCCTGAACAGTCCTGCCAGTCAGCTTATCAGTGCCTGGACTTTGATTAGCACTGGCTGTTCCTGCTCACACCTGTCCCTACTTCAGCATGGGGAATCATCTCTTATTTTTCTGTTTTGAAACCATGCTTGTTGTTACAATGGGTACACCCTATTTTCAGCTAAGGGATAGCATTACATTCTTTAGGAAGAATGTTCTAGCCAGTTGGTAGAACTATTTTTCACAAACATATATCTACTAACCAACTGCATTTTAAACTCAAATCATAACTAAATTTGACCCACATGAGGCATTCCAAACCCCAAAAAATTTTGTTGCCATCAAGTCGATTCTGACTCATAGAGACCCTAAGACAGAGTAGAACTGCCCCACAGAGTTTCCAAGGAGAGGCTGCAGATTCGAATTGCCAACCTTTTGATTAGCAGCCAAGCTCTTAACCCACTGCACCACCAGGGCTTCATAGGAGGCATTAGTAAGACTTAAATCTATGGGCTCATAGCAAGAGAGAATTCAACGCGGGTTGTTAAAGTCAAGATGAGTTTACCCTGAAAAAGCACAGATGCTAGTGTTGCCTTTTAAGAATAATAACAGGGTTCAGTAGTTCTTAGCGATTTCTTGGAAATCTGTATTTTCCTGGACTGGGACAGGCATTGAGAAGAGGTGATCTTAGGCCTAAGAAAAAATGCTCTTCAAGTCTAGGAAGTCAAATTCTCAGGAGGCTCTTAAACTTTCATAAAAAGGAAACTGGCATAGCATCTTTGACGGCACTTTTACTCCAGAAAGCATAAGTCCTTCTCCCTCTAGGTGACATCTACTCTCTAACCTTGGTCTACTAGAGCTCTCAGGAACATGTTATACCAACAAAGATCTGGGTCAGATATACATACAAAATAGCCCAGCCAGAGAAAAACACCAGATTGACAGGGGGAGACCATCATTTCAAGACTTCCAACTTTTTACTGGACATCTGAATGTGAGAGTTATATAAATAAAATTTCTTAAAAGAGCTTTAAAAAAACATTTTTTTTTTTTATAATTACTGAAAAAGATGGCCTTCTTCTTGCTGCTCAGATCTGCTGTGTTTTCAGAGCCTTTGCACATGCTGTCCCCTCTGTGGGTACTCCTCTTCTCCCCAGTTTTTGCTTGGCTGTGCTTCTTTAAGCTGTCAACTGTCCTGACCAGTCAGCTAAAGTACCTCTCCTAGGCACACACACTCTCTCTCTGCTTAGCTTAGTTCTTCGTTTGTTCTCTTCACCGCACTTGCCACAATTTGGAATCATTTTATTAGTTTAATTATTTTTGTTCAGTAAGTTGCTTGAAGGCAGAGAGGCACCACTGCATCCTCAGTGTCTAGCACATAAAAAAGCCAATGATATACTTATTGACTGAATAAATGACCGTAGAAAACTCTCTTAAAAGCATTGTTATTAAGCCATTTCCTATACAAAAGCATATGTATTTCTATTTTCCTATAGCATCATTGTAGGCTATAATTTATTACAATTTATTTCTAAGAATGGAACATAAAGTAACATATATTCAGATAATGTAATACTTAGAAAATAATATATATCTTTTTAAGAAGTCTATGTCAAAGGAGGTTCCAATCTAGATTCATCTAGAAATAAAGCTGATTTTTTTTCAATATTCATGTAAATTTATTTAACGGAATAAGTTTCAATTAAGCCCATACTCTAGCTCATTTTAATCTCCAGATTGAACAGCAGTTAGGTTTGCCATTTTCCCAGTAAATTTTCCATTATCATTCCACTTGCAAAAGATCATATACAAGTTGTACACACACTGTTTCCCAAGCTTCTAAAATTCTAACATCCTCAGATAGTAAATTGTGACAAAGAGTGACTTGTCTCAAGATTAACAAGAAACAACACAAATATAAACAAGAAGATATAGAAGAGATTTTGGATCCTGAAGTGAGTGGAGAAGTTTAACCTTAACAGAAAAGAGGTGGTACAACTTGATTACTTTTAGTTTGTAAGTTTCCAGAAGGCAAGAATTGTTTCTTTTGTTCATCATTGTCAATGCTCTCAGTTTTTCCCTGCCAACAATAAGCATAAGCTGGCTAACATTTATTGAGTGTGGAGTGTGCTGTGCTGTCTGGCATTGTGCCAAGCACTTTATATATATCATTTCATTAAAGCTTCATAGAAGTCCCATGGGCAGCTTTTTTTTTCTTCTCCTTCTTCTTGGCTAAGATCATGCCGTTTGTTCGTAACTGGAGGAGCCTAGTTTTGAGCTCAATCAGTCTGACATCGCATAGTCCCTGTCTCTCCAGAACATAATCTTGGCAATTCCAAACAGCTCTTGAATTCTAATAGCTCCAGTCTATGGTGTCACTGGCTGTGTTTTCCTAAGACCTCAAGAAATAGAAATAAATTAGATGCAGCCAAGCAGATAGGGTCTGACTTCAAAATGATTATCAAGGTTAAAATTAGCCATCAACTTTTACGTGGAACAAAAAGCACTATTTACAAAGCCACACAAAGCATTAACTATCTGGCCTACTCTTGGCTCAGGAAGCTTTACTTTCTAAGTGTTTTTTACTTCTTTTTTTAAAATGGCTAAGGGACTTTGTAAATAACTGAAAGAAAAAACAAAAAACAACCCTTACTGTCTCTTAAGGATTCCGGCTTAGGCATCTTTGCATGATGCATAATTTCCCATCTAACCACCTATAGTGACAGCTAGGGTTACTCAGAGTCCCTCCCCAAATCCTTCTTAAGTCACCAGGCATATTACGACAGACCAGCCCTTAGTTTCCAACTATTACTACCTTTACTCAGAAGCTCATTATTACAAGGAATAATTCCTCCTCTCCAGTAGTACAAACGAACTTACATTCAGAAAAAAAAAAAAAAAAAAAGAAAGCTGTGCTAAATCAGGAATTTCTAGAATTGTGACCAATCTCCATGGAAGTTTCTACGTATTCAACTTTCTCGCCCATCAAACTGCATAGGAAATCACAAGTTCCAACATGAGTTGATCTGCTAAGCACTACCTTTTCTTTGATCTGACTACTTGAATCTATCCAATCTTAGTCAGAGCAGAGGGCGACCCTTTTAAAAAGAATGTCCTGAGAGTCTTTTTATTTTCTTTTGGCTGCTCAAATAGGTTCACTCTTTAAGTTTGGGCATGAATGAACATAGAAATTCAAAGAAGACTTTAAGGCAGCTTTTCTTTCAGAAATATTTCAAAAGGCATTAAGGTATTCATCTGGTACTCAATTAAGGCCTATCTTGAAGGCTTTTGAAGGCTAGAACTTGTTTATGTGAATTTGGAATTCACAAGGTAGGTTATACCTATGCAATATTTAGGAAGCAACCGAATTAACAAGAATTGCTAAAGCAATTTGGCACCAAGGGAATTTAGTAATTTAATTAAAACATTTTGGCAAGTCGAAGTTCACATGTTATATCCATATTCTGAACTTTTTTTTCCATAATCACATATACAGTCACTAACATACAAATGACACGGATTATGGAAGTAAATATGCTTGGTGCTTTGAAAAAATGATTCATTTTATTGAAGTAAATTATCTAAAGCTTTTCTTTGAGTATTGGAAATTCAGGCAATTTTTGTCCATTAAGAAATAACACATGTGGAATTGAAAACAATGAAACTCTGTGGTTTATACACGACATTACCAACAGTTTACAAAGAAAGTCAGTCACCAACAGAACAGAAACTGAAGAAAAAAATTCAAAAAGATAATTATTTAAGAAGGAGTGACCAAGGGTGTAAAGTTGAGAGAAGGGGGAGGGTCAAGTTAGAAATTAACTTAAAATTGAATTAAAATCTCATGATTTTTCCTGACTACAGGCTAAAGTTCATAGAAGTCAGATTATTTCCAAGTAGTATAGAGCCGGAAACCCTGGTGGCTAGTGGTTAAGTGCTATGGCTGCTAAGCAAGAGGTCGACAGTTCAAATCTGCCAGGCGCTGCTTGGAAACTCTATCAGGCAGTTCTACTCTGTACTATAGGGTCACTATGAGTCGGAATCGACTCGATGGCAGTGGGTTTTTGTTTTTTTTTAGTAAAGAGCCAGAGCCGTTATAATTACACAAAAACACTAGTAGTACACATGTGTGACAGGGAATCATTGAAACAGGGGGCTCATTGTGAAAGTCTGATAATAATTTGTTATTTTGTTGGCAAACAGGTTTCATCTTGTTGCCTGGTGCCCTTGTATATAAAAAGAAAAAACAAAAATCCATTGTCACAGAGTCGATAATAGCAGTGGTAATCTTTAAGGGCTAGCCCTTCACACTGCACTACCAACAAAAATCCAAACCCATTGCTGTCCAGTCAATTTCAACTCCTAGTGACCCTATAGGACAGAGTAAAACTGCCCCATAGGGTTTCCAAGGAGTGACCTGTGGATTCAAACTAACGGCCGTAGCTCTTAACCACTACACCACCAGGGTTTTCCCACTGCAGTACCCAACGTACAAAAAAAAAACAGTGGGCCATAAATACCTTTTTGTTTTTTTTTCTGTTCCCTATACAGAATCTGCTCTTTGACAGTTTTCCCAAAAGATTTTATTAGATTCCTGTTTGACTAAATGGATTTACTTGAATTAATGCAGCTGTAGTCTGAATTATTCAAGAATAACAAAGGAATGAAACTGCACTTAACCATGACAATAGTAAAACGAGAGTGTTTAGAGAGCTGGCAAACAAGCCAGTAAGAGTTACTTGTGGAAAGGAAAAGTTTATTTCCCTTATTAGTGAAGCAGAACCCTCCAATATTTTTCAAAATTTAACTAGGATGAAATAAAGGTGTCTTGGAGGTTATCTGTGAAGATAGATATTTTGGCCTCAAATTAAACTATGTAAAAGATTAATTCCTGAGCTATTTTTGTTTAAAATTCACTTATTTCTAGCTATTTTTTCCTGATGCTCCCATCACGTGTTCACTTCCTATACATACATCAAAATTTCCAAGTTTTGTATTTTATGCTTGCAAATTAAAGGTTAAATTCATTGAAATGAGAAAGAAATCTGTTGGCTTTGAGGTTTATTTAAATAAGACAATTTTATATATTTAAATTGGCTAATATAGTCTCATAGAAGGTGATTAAGTAAACAATTTATTCAGAATGAAAATATTCCCCCAGCCAAGGGAAAATATTTCAGCCTAAAATAAAATAAAAATTACGGATTTATTTCATATGCAAACATATGCAAAATTGAAGTAGCCAGGTTTTTAAGTTATTTGGCTACCAGTGGATTTCTTCAAGCAACTCAAACAGTATTTTAACTATAAATGTATTCTCTTATTCTGAAAGTGAAAAAATAAAATAAAATCCCAGGGATGTAATCGTAGGTAAAAATAGATAGCCTCTGCTCTACAGGAATACTTTAGAAGCTCACTAGGCTGTAAATTCTATGAGCGTGAGGACTACATATTTCATCATTGTCTCTCCAACAACCTGCAGGATGCTTGGGGCAGAGCTGACTTGATACTGTTAAATGAAGCAATGAAAAATGAACCTTTACTTTTGTAACTAGTAGAGAGAGTTCTGGAAAATAAGCTTTTTTTTAAAGGGCTGTACAGTTTAAGCTACAGAATCAGATAAAATGGTCAAGTGGCTAGAAAATGTTTTTTGTACAACACAAAAAATTACTTTCTCTATAATTAAGGATTAGCCCTTAATTTCTTAGCATTCCAAAATATTTATGTCTAGAAGTGTGATAAAGCTTTCAGCTGACTTAATAATGGGAAAAGTCTACAATACAAGGAAGAATGCTAACCCTAAGTTGTTTCTCAACTTTGAAGGTCAGAGATCAACTTCTTTTGTTAGGGCTCCTGGCCGAGCTTGGCTCCAGTTCAGCATCTCAGCCTTAGAACTTGCCTGGCCCAGCTTCACACTGCTCACAGGAAAACCTGGAATAAGCCTGAAGTAGTCGTCTTAGTATATCCCTCCAGCAGGTCTCTCAGCAGCACATACTGATCACCCAGTTGATAGAGTCAGAAGGTCAGCCATGCTAACTGGGTGATTAATACGAGCAACACACTTATAAGCATTTCTGTATATCCAATCCTTTGCTAGTTGATGGTACTGAAATGAGTCTCTTGGGCCAAGGAGGGAATACTGAGGAAAACCATGAAGTATAGATTCTAGAAGGAAAAATACCTGAAGGAATGAGATATATTCATAGAGAAGTGTAGAGAACAGAATTACCAGTGGAGGTGGTAAATTAAGGGTGCAAAACAAATGAAATGGGCCAAAATCCTCCTAGAAATTTCTCACCATAGAGAGTAACTTCTGCCTTTAACTTACCCTCTACAGCCCCTAGCAAAGCGTCATCTATTAAAATCAAAGAGAAAATAAAAACAGACTGTAGCATTTTCTTCGTAACGTAATGCAATGTTCTACTCACTCATGTTCCTGCAACAGGCAGATGTTGAATGCTTACAACAGAGAAGGCCCTCCCAGTGCTGGGCAAAGGGTTACAAAGACGAGCAAATGCATTGCCTACCCTACAACATGCTTACAGTCCCAGAGGAGAGGCAGAGGAGACAGTGGATAATTACTGCAAAGTTTCAAGAATTACAACAAAGTACAGGGTCTCATGACAGTACAGAAAAGGGAGTTTTAATTCTGATTGGAAAAGTTTGGAAAGACTTCTCTGGGGCAGCGGTGGTTCAGTGGTAGAATCCTTGCCTTCCATGTAGGAGATACGGCTTAGATTCCTGGTCAATTGACCTCACGCGCAGCCACCACCTATCTGTCCGAGGAGGCTTTTTTGTTGCTATGATCCTGAACAGGTTTCAGGAGGGCTTCTAGACTAAGATGGACTAGGAAGAAAGACCTGTCAATCTACTTCCAAAAATCAACCAGAAAACCCTATGGGTCACAGTGGTCCAACCTGTTGTGCATGGGGTCACCGTTAGTCAGGAAGAGACTGCATGGCAGTTAACAACAACTAACAGGAAGGCCTCTCAGATGAAAAGGCCATTGGGGGTGAGTCTAAGAAAAAGAGTTTGGACATTGTTAGAGATTGAATTGTGTCCCCAAAACTGTGTCAACCTGATTCCCAGTATTTGTGGTTGTCCACCATTTTGTGATCTGATGTGATTATCGTATATGTTGTAAATCCTAACTTCTATGATGTTAATGAGGTATGATTAGCAGCAGTTATGTTAATGAGGCAGGACTCAATCTGGAATGAGGTAGTATCTTGAGTCCACCTCGTCTGAGATATAAAAGAGAGAATCAAGCAGAGAGGAGAATGACCTCATGCCACCGAGAAAGAACGGCCAGGAGTGCAGTGCATCCTTTGGACCTGAGGTCCCTGCACTGAGAAGCTCCTAGACCAGAAGACGGATGACAAGGGCCTTCCTCTACAACTGACAGAGAGAGAAAACCTTCCCTGGAGCTGGTGTCCTAAATTTGGACTTCCAGCCTACTAGACTGTGAGAGAATAAACTTCTGTTTGTTAAAGCCATCCACTTGTGGTATTTCTGTTATAGCAGCACTAGATAACTAAGACAGACATTAAATCATATTCAAACAATTATTGTAAAAAGACAATAATTCTAAATGCTGTTGTATTCCTATACATCAGATTATGATTTAAAAAAAACAGAACATTTGGTTTTTATTCTAAATTTATATTTCAAACAAATTTGTTTAACATTACAGAGAATGAATGAAGTACTGACATACATACCAACATGGGATAATCTCTCAAAGACCATTTTGCAGGGAAAAAAGCCCCAGCCAAACGCAAATTAACACATGCTAGGTAATTCCTTTTACATAAAATTCAAAAGTAGAAAATAGTAATTTGTAATGTAGTAATCGGTGATTTTTGAAAGCAGGATAGTTATTACCCTGGGTGGAAGTGGGCAGTGACTAGAAGGGGCCTAAGAGTGGCTTTTGTTTTACTGGTAATACTATTTCTTTCTTTTTTTTTTTTTATTAACTTTTATTAAGCTTCAAGTGAACGTTTACAAATCCAATCAGTCTGTCACATATAAGTTTACATACATCTCACTCCCTACTCCCACTTGCTCTCCCCTTCTTGAGTCAGCCCTTTCAGTCTCTCCTTTCGTGACAATTTTGCTGGCTTCTCTCTCTCTCTATCCTCCCATTCCCCCTCCAGACAAGAGTTGCCAACACAATCTCAAGTGTCCACCTGATATAATTAGCTCACTCTTCATCAGCGTCTCTCTCCCACCTGCTGACCAGTCGCTTTCATGTCTGATGAGTTGTCTTTGGGGATGGTTCCTGTCCTGTGCCAACAGAAGGTCTGGGGACCATGGCTGCCGGGATTCCTCTAGTCTCAGTCAGACCATTAAGTCTGGTCTTTTTATGAGAATTTGGGGTCTGTATCCCACTGATCTCCTGCTCCCTCAGGGGTCCTCTGCTGTGCTCCCTGTCAGGGCAGTCATCGATTGTGGCCGGGCACCAACTAGTTCTTCTGGTCTCAGGATGATGTAGGTCTCTGGTTCATGTGGCCCTTTCTGTCTCTTGGGCTCTTAGTTGTCGTGTGGCCTTGGTGTTCTTCATTTTCCTTTGCTCCAGGTGGGTTGAGACCAATTGCTGCATCTTAGATGGCCGCTTGTTAGCATTTAAGACCCCAGACGCCACATTTCAAAGTGGGATGCAGAATGATTTCATAATAGAATTATTTTGCCAATTGACTTAGAAGTCCCTGCAAACCTTGTTCCCCAGACCCCCGCCCTTGCTCCGCTAACCTTTGAAGCATTCATTTTATCCCGGAAACTTCTTTGCTTTTGGTCCAGTCCAATTGAGCTGACCTTCCATGTATTGAGTGTTGTCTTTCCCTTCACCTAAAGCAGTTCTTATCTACTGATTAATCAATAAAAAACCCTCTCCCACCCTCCCTCCCTCCCCCCCTCGTAACCACAAAAGTACGTGTTCTTCTCAGGTTTACTATTACTCAAGATCTTATAAAAGTGGTCTTATACGATATTTGTCCTTTTGCCTCTGACTCATTTCACTCAGCATAATGCCTTCCAGGTTCCTCCATGTTATGAAATGTTTCAGAGATTCGTCACTGTTCTTTAACGATGCGTAGTATTCCATTGTGTGAATATACCACAATTTATTTACCCATTCATCCGTTGATGGACACCTTGGTTGCTTCCAACTTTTTGCTATTGTAAACAGAGCTGCAATAAACATGGGTGTGCATGTACCTGTTTGTATGAAGGCTCTTGTATCTCTAGGGTATATTCCCAGGAGTGGGATTTCTGGGTTGTATGGTAGTTCTATTTCTAACTGTTTAAGATAATGCCAGATAGATTTCCAAAGTGGTTGTACCATTTTACATTCCCACCAGCAGTGTATGAGAGTTCCAATCTCTCTGCAGCCTCTCCAACATTTATTATTTTGTGTTTTTTGGATTAATGCCAGCCTTGCCGGTGTGAGATGGAATCTCATCGTAGTTTTAATTTGCATTTCTCTAATGGCTAATGATCGGGAGCATTTTCTCATGTGTCTGTTGGCTGCCTGAATATCTTCTTTAGTGAAATGTGTGTTCATATCCTTTGCCCACTTTTTGATTGGGTTGTTTGTCTTTTTGTGGTTGAGTTTTGACAGAATCATATAGATTTTAGAGATCAGGTGCTGGTCGGAGATGTCATAGCTGAAAATTCTTTCCCAGTCTGTAGGTGGTCTTTTTACTCTTTTGGTGAAGTCTTTAGATGAGCATAGGTGTTTGATTTTTAGGAGCTCCCAGTTATCGGGCTTCTCTTCATCATTTTTGGTAATGTTTTGTATTCTGTTTATGCCTTGTATTAGGGCTCCTAGGGTTGTCCCAATTTTTTCTTCCATGATCTTTATCGTTTTAGTCTTTATGTTTAGGTCTTTGATCCACTTGGAGTTAGTTTTTGTGCATGGTGTAAGGTATGGGTCCTGTTTCATTTTTTGCAAATGAATATCCAGTTATGCCAGCACCATTTGTTAAAAAGGCTTTCTTTTCCCCAATTAATTGACACTGGTCCTTTGTCAAATATCAGCTGCTCATACGTGGATGGATCTATGTCTGGGTTCTCAATTCTGTTCCATTGGTCTATGTGCCTGTTGTTGTACCAGTACCAGGCTGTTTTGACTACTGTGGCTGTATAATAGGTTCTGAAATCAGGTAAAGTGAGGCCTCCCACTTTCTTCTTCTTTTTCAGTAGTGCTTTGCTTATCCGGGGCTTCTTTCCCTTCCATATGAAATTGGTGATTTGTTTCTTTATCCCCTTAAAATATGACATTGGAATTTGGATTGGAAGTGCGTTAAATGTATAGATGGCTTTTGGTAGAATAGACATTTTTACTATGTTAAGTCTTCCTATCCATGAGCAAGGTATGTTTTTCCACTTAAGTATGTCCTTTTGAATTTCTTGTAGTAGAGCTTTGTAGTTTTCTTTGTATAGGTCTTTTACATCCTTGGTAAGATTTATTCTTAAGTATCTTATCTTCTTGGGGGCTACAGTGAATGGTATTGATTTGGTGATTTCCTCTTCGGTGTTCTTTTTGTTGATGTAGAGGAATCCAAGTGATTTTTGTATGTTTATTTTATAACCTGAGACTCTGCCAAACTCTTCTATTAGTTTCAGTAGTTTTCTGGAGGATTCCTTAGGGTTTTCTGTGTATATAATCATGTCATCTGCAAATAGTGATAACTTTACTTCTTCCTTGCCAATCCGGATACCTTTTATTTCTTTGTCTAGCCTAATTGCCCTGGCTAGGACTTCCAGCACGATGTTGAATAAGAGCGGTGATAAAGGGCATCCTTGTCTGGTTACCGTTCTCAAGGGAAATGCTTTCAGGTTCTCTCCATTTAGAGTGATATTGGCTGTTGGCTTTGCATAGATGCCCTTTATTATGTTGAGGAATTTTCCTTCAATTCCTATTTTGGTAAGAGTTTTTATCATAAATGGGTGTTGGACTTTGTCAAATGCCTTTTCTGCATCTATTGATAAGATCATGTGGTTTTTGTCTTTTGTTTTATTTATGTGATGGATTACATTAATGGTTTTTCTGGTATTAAACCAGCCTTGCATACCTGGTATAAATCCCACTTGATCATGGTGAATTATTTTTTTGATGTGTTGTTGGATTCTATTGGCTAGAATTTTGTTGAGGATTTTTGCATCAATGTTCATGAGGGATATAGGTCTATAATTTTCTTTTTTTGTAATGTCTTTACCTGGTTTTGGTATCAGGGAGATGGTGGCTACATAGAATGAGTTGGGTAGTATTCCGTCATTTTCTATGCTTTGGAATACCTTCAGAAGTAGTGGTGTTAACGCTTCTCTGAAAGTTTGGTAGAACTCTGCAGTGAAGCCGTCCGGGCCAGGGCTTTTTTTTTGTTGGGAGTTTTTTGATTACCGTTTCAATCTCTTTTTTTGTTATGGGTCTATTTAGTTGTTCTACTTCTGAATGTGTTAGTTTAGGTAGGTAGTGTTTTTCCAGGAATTCACCCATTTCTTCTAGGTTTTCAAATTTGTTAGAGTACAATTTTTCATAATAATCTGAAGTGATTCTTTTAATTTCATTTGGTTCTGTTGTGATGTGGTCCTTCTCATTTCTTATTCGGGTTATTTGTTTCCTTTTTTGTATTTCTTTAGTCAGTCTAGCCAATGGTTTATCAATTTTGTTAATTTTTTCAAAGAACCAGCTTTTGGCTTTGTTAATTCTTTCAATTGTTTTTCTGTTCTCTAATTCATTTAGTTCAGCTCTAATTTTTATTATTTGTTTTCTTCTGGTGCCTGATGGATTCTTTTGTTGCTCACTTTCTATTTGTTCAAGTTGTCAGGACAGTTCTCTGATTTTGGCTCTTTCTTCTTTTTGTATGTGTGCATTTATTGATATAAATTGGCCTCTGAGCACTGCTTTTGCTGTGTCCCAGAGGTTTTGATAGGAAGTATTTTCATTCTCGTTGCTTTCTAAGAATTTCCTTATTCCCTCCTTGATGTCTTCTATAACCCAGTCTTTTTTCAGGAGGGTATTGTTCATTTTCCAAGTATTTGATTTCTTTTCCCTAGTTTTTCTGTTATTGATCTCTAGTTTTATTGCCTTGTGGTCTGAGAAGATGCTTTGTAATATTTCGATGTTTTGGACTCTGCAAAGGTTTGTTTTATGACCTAATATGTGGTCTATTCTAGAGAATGTTCCATGTGCGCTAGAAAAAAAAGTATATTTTGCAGCAGTTGGGTGGAGAGTTCTGTATAAGTCAATGAGGTCAAGTTGGTTGATCGTTGTAATTAGATCTTCCGTGTCTCTATTGAGCTTCTTACTGGATGTCCTGTCCTTCTCCGAAAGTGGTGTGTTGAAGTCTCCTACTATAATTGTGGAGGTATCTATCTCACTTTTCAATTCTGTTAAAATTTGATTTATGTATCTTGCAGCCCTCTCATTGGGTGCATAAATATTTAATATGGTTATGTCTTCCTGATCAATTGTCCCTTTTATCATTATATAGTGTCCTTCTTTATCCTTTGTGGTGGGTTTAAGTCTAAAGTCTATTTTGTCAGAAATTAATATTGCTACTCCTCTTCTTTTTTGCTTATTGTTTGCTTGATATATTTTTTTCCATCCTTTGAGTTTTAGTTTGTTTGTGTCTCTAAGTCTAAGGTGTGTCTCTTGTAGGCAGCATATAGATGCATCGTGTTTCTTTATCCAGTCTGTGACTCTCTGTCTCTTTATTGGTGAATTTAGTCCATTTACATTCAGCGTAATTATAGATAAATAAGTTTTTAGTGCTGTCATTTTGATGCCTTTTCATGTGTGTTGTTGACAATTTCATTTTTCCACATACTTTTTTGTGCTGAGGCGTTTTTCTTAGTAAATTGTGAGATCCTCATTTTTATAGTGTTTGACTTTATGTTAGTTGAGTCATTACGTTTTTCTTGGCTTTTATCTTGAGTTATAGAGTTGTTATAACTTTTTTGTGGTTACCTTATTATTTACCCCTATTTTTCTAAGTAAAAACCTAACTTGTATTGTTCTATATCGCCTTGTATCACTCTCCATGTGGCAGTTCAGTGCCTCCTGTATTTAGTCCCTCTTTTTGATTATTTTGATCTTTTACCTATTGACTTCCATGATTCCCTGTTATGTGTATTTTTTTTTTAATTAATCTTAATTTGTTTGTTTTTGTGCTTTCCCTATTTGAGTTGATATCAGGACGTTCTGTTTTGTGACCTTGTGTTGTGCTGATATCTGATATTATTGGTTCTCTGACCAAACAATATCCTTTAGTATTTCTTGTAGCTTTGGTTTGGTTTTTGCAAATTCTCTCAAGTTGTGTTTATCTGTAAATATCTTAATTTCTCCTTCATATTTCAGAGAGAGTTTTGCTGGATATATGATTCTTGGCTGGCAGTTTTTCTCCTTCAGTGTTCTGTATATGTCGTCCCATTGCCTTCTTGCCTGCATGGTTTCTGCTGAGTAGTCTGAACTTATTCTTATTGATTCTCCCTTGAAGGAAACCTTTCTTTTCTCCCTGGCTGCTTTTAAAATTTTCTCTTTATCTTTGGTTTTGGCAAGTTTGATGATAATATGTCTTGGTGTTTTTCTTTTTGGATCAATCTTAAATGGGGTTCGATGAGCATCTTGGATAGATATCCTTTCGTCTTTCATGATGTCAGGGAAGTTTTCTGTCAGGAGTTCTTCAACTATTTTCTCTGTGTTTTCTGTCCCCCTTCCCTGTTCTGGGACTCCAATCACCCGCAGGTTATCCTTCTTGATAGAGTCCCACATGATTCTTAGGTTTTCTTCATTTTTTTTTAATTCTTTTATCTGATTTTTTTTCAGCTATGTTGGTGTTGATTCCCTGGTCCTCCAGATGTCCCAGTCTGCATTCTAATTGCTCGAGTCTGCTCCTCTGACTTCCTATTGCGTTGTGTAATTCTGTAATTTTATTGTTAATCTTTTGGATTTCTACATGCTGTCTCTCTATGGATTCTTGCAACTTATTAATTTTTCCACTATGTTCTTGAATAATCTTTTTGAGTTCTTCAACAGTTTTATCAGTGTGTTCCTTGGCTTTTTCTGCAGTTTGCCTTATTTCATTTGTGATGTCTTGAAGCATTCTGTAAATTAGTTTTTTATATTCTGTATCTGATAATTCCAGGATTGTATCTTCATTTGGGAAAGATTTTGATTCTTTTGTTTGGGGGGTTGGAGAAGCTGTCATGGTCTGCTTCTTTAAGTGGTTTGATATGGACTGCTCTCTCTGAGCCATCACTGGGAAACTAGTTTTTCCAGAAAATCCGCTAAAAAAAAACTGCAGTCAGATCCCTATCAGAGTTCTCCCTCTGGCTCAGGCTATTCGGATGTTAATGAAGCCGCCTGGGGAGGGTGGGGGAGGGAACAGAGAGATAGGAGAGTAGCACCTCAGAATATAGCCAGAGTTGCTTGTCTTGCTTGGAATGACTATTATATCTGAGATTCCCACGGGGCGCGTTGCCTATGTGTGCTGGCTGTGTGGAGATTGCCCCCGGGGGGTCTGGCCCGCTGGAGTCAAGGTCAGATCCTCCGCTTCCAGCCCCACGCCCAGCGTCAAGGCTCCCCTACTGGGACGGTGCACTCTACTCTCGACTCCAAAATCAGTCGCTGCCTCCCGGGGACTTCTCGTCCCTCCAGCCGCTTTGCCGTGCCGCCTCTGCGAACCAGTTGGGCCGCCTCCCGGGGTTAGTTCAGGTGGGTGAAGCAGCTCCCCGTGCTTGTGCCGTGACCGAGTGTCCCGGCTGGGACGCTGTTCTCCCCGCTCCAATACCAGTCGCTGCCTCCCGGGGACTTCTCCTACCGGCTGCGTCCCACGCCACCCGCGCAACCCAACTGGGCCCCCTCCCGAGGTTAGTTCAGGGGGGTGGAGCAGCTCTCCGTGTTTATGCCATACCTGCGTCCAGTCCAAATCCTGGTGGGATGGTTCCCTGGCTGGGACGCTGCTCTCCCCATTCCAAGACCAGTCACTGCCTCCCGGGGACTTCTTCTACCGGCTGTGTCCCACGCCGCCCGCGGAACCGGCTGGTCCCCCTCCTGGGGTTAGTTCAGGGGGGTGGAGCAGCTCTCTGTGCTTGTGCCGTACCTGACTGGTACGCTGGCTCCAGGCTCTGAAAACAATCGCTGCTTCCCCGTATTAGTTCATTCTCCGTCTCTAAATCTGTGTTTGTTGTTCAGGGTTCGTAGATTGTTATGTATGTGATCGATTCACTTGTTTTTCCGTGTCTTTGTTGTAAGAGGGCTCCGAGGTAGCATCTGCCTAGTCCGCCATCTTGGCTCCGCTCTCCGGTAATACTATTTCTTGATCTGGGTGGCTACTGATAATTAAAATTAGTAATCAAAAACAATTTTTTTTTCTGCTTTGCAGTATCCAAAAAGAGTTTTAATAGATCACAATACTCACAAGAGTATGCTCTTCATAGGTGACAAACGACCAAAAACACCTCAAAAATTTCTAATTACAATTTTATTTGCATGCAAATATAGTGGTAGAGTTTAGGCATATAGATGTATTGTGAGATCACCAGGGCCATGTAAATGGCCAGCAGCCACATTATGTAACCTTGAAGCCCTGGTGACACAGTGGTTAACAGCTACGGCTGTTAACCAAAAGGTCAGCAGTTCAAATCCACCAGTTGCTCCTTGGAAACTATGGGGCAGTTCTACTGTGTCCCATAGGGTGGCTATGAGTGGACATTGACTCGATGGCAAAGGGTTTGGTTTGATTTTCTCTCTTGGCGATGTCACTAAATAATTACAGCCCTTTTTCTCCCTGGATTCTGATGCAGCTCTCAGTGTATTACTCCAAGCAGCTATTGCTAATAGTGAGAAGTTGACCAGAGATGAAAAAGATCAGCCATCTTAATTTTAAACAATGGGTACTAATTCTTTTGTCAATTACATGAGAAACACCTTACAATTATGGAGAAATTCCACACATATTCCTAGCTAAGGATATAACTTCATACCTACATATGTAAAGTGATTTTCCCAATTATAATAACACTGTCATAAAGGCATTTTGTTAACAGCAGGTTTGCTTTTTGTGTGTGTGTGTTCTATTACTACAGAAACACTGATTCATATACAATTAGGCTTAATTTCAATAACTGGACTCAGGTAAACCCTTGGGACTATTTTTCTAAGCATGAGACTCAGGGAGTCTTTAGTGATCCATTTTAATTTTTTTCCCAGAGTGATTAACTCCACCCTCAGTCATACTTCTTAATCTAATATGCATCTGTTAATTATAACAAAAAAAAAATTCTTACCCATGTTTATTGGTAACATTTACTCATAACAAATTAAGTAGATAGCAGAGATTGCGGAAAGCTAATTTCCTGTTATCACCAAGATACCATCTTCTCCACATTTCCAGCCCTGTCGGATGTACAGTTCATCCTGAAGTCACACTCCAGGCCACAGGAACAGATGTTGTTTTTAGCCTGCTGTCTTTTAAGAACCCAGTGGAGTAAAAGGCTTAAGCCCTTGCTGCTGAGTTACTGTAGCAGGGTAAACTAAAGAGGAGTCCTACCAGTCTGGAGCCTGGCAGGAAGGATGAGGCTCAGCTATGGAGATAAAAGTCTGTGATTACACAACCAAGAATGCACTTTAGTACTGGAGGAGAAAGGGACTTGGAGAGGTAGGCAAGGCCTGGCAGTGTGATCACAGTAAGCCTGAACCACCAGGCAGCCCCACATAGGAGGGTTTCATGGAGAAAGTCTTCACAGGATGCCCAGGCACCTGGCCCTTCCTTTCTGATTAAACTACTGCCTAGATCTGCTTCCCTGGAGGATTCTGACTGATTTTTAAATAACTAAATCAGGAGCTTCCAACTGACCACTTTTTATTTGGTGTCACCTTCTCTATGTTGTTTACTTCTCAGACCCGCCTGAATAGAAGTATGTCTCCTTTGAATCACAGTGTTTATATGATTTATCCAGAATACCTAGCTTTACCTAAATGCTCAGTTTTGAGATGTGCCAAAGAAGACCACCTTGTATTGGGAAGGAAAAAAAAAAACTCTTATCATTTGAATCAGTTTTCACGTCTATAGTTCTTGATTATTTAAAGAGTCACACTGATACACAAACTTTAAAAATGCATAATACAAGCTAACCTTTCCCGGAAACTAACAAGAAATTGGCCACTGTGCTAGGTACTTTGTGTCCATTAACACATGAAACATGTAAACGTATGTATCATCACTGAAGGTAACATATTTTATAATTTAAAAAAATGTGAATTTTTGCAGTTCACTTATTTTCCATGCAACTTTGGGTAAGTTATTTACTTGATTAGAATAATAATAATGCTTGTGTTACAGGATTTAATAGGATAATTCTTGTTAAATGCATCGCATAGTGCCTGGCACATGCTGCCATTATTTTTATTTCTGCTAAAGACTATATTGGGAGGACAAAGAAGGGTGGACTTGGAATTTCAAGACATAAATTTAGCTACTTAATTAGCTGCATGACTTCCAAAAAATCTAATGAACAGAGTTCAGATGTCTGGACAGGACCTTGGTAAAAATGTTACTTTGCATGTCTTTCAGGAGATAGCTGAAGCTTCAATCTCTACAAATCTGTGTATAATCTTCCCATCTAATTTTTTGAGGAGTCACAATAGAATTATCACGGCATTTATTAATTTCACAGAATTTAAGCATTACATTAGAAACCAGTACAAATTACAATAGAACTGCCTTTACATACTTGCTTGATAGACTGACATTTAGCTTTCTATTTAACCTCAAATTTCATTTGTGAGTATTTAAAAAATATTCTGCCAAAAAAAAAAAAAAAAACTTTTACTAGAGAACCATCGATACTTTTTCTAACAACTTCCCTTGACCCTGCTTAAGTAGAAATTGTAAAGACCAGCAAAACTTTTCCAGCTGCAAAACGGGGCTGGGGTAGATGAGAATTAGATTAGTTATTCTCTGTAGTCCGTTTTCATTTCAAAGACTTTAGGGTTCTACAAAATGGTCAAATGCCAGAGAGGAAGAAGACAATTCAATTTACAGTCTGGCCTGAGAGAGAAGGTCAATAAGCTGAACATGTCAAGAACTAGCTAGATCTCTAGGGCATGGAGCTGTGTCAAAGTCCAGTTTCTATTTCTTGACACATCTCTAGGGTCCATGGTTGAAGGCCTACATGCAAATTTCAGGAAAGAAGGCTGATAAATCCAGAAGGGAATGAATTGAATATGTTCTGGAGATGTACATACCGGGTTAAAGGAGAAATGAACAATTTAGGACAGGCCAAGGAAAGGTACAAATAACAGGTTGCTGACTTATTTTGGGAATACCATGAGGCAAAACCATGTGTGGCCAAAGCAGGTTAGACAGTGTGGGAAAGCAAGCAAAACACCAACAAAATGTGGGATTTAGAAATAGATCATGGTTTTTCTCTATCTTCATGATGTACCAACTGTGCAAATTCAGTGTTACTTGAGTATGAAATGAGCAAAAATGTGCAAAGTACTCAGTCCAGTGTCTAAAGGTAGATTCTCAAAACATTGTTGATAATACCGCGACTAGGCTTATTTCTACTAATATCGCTACAGACTTAGAGTCTGCTGTCACTAGCTGGTGGCCCAGCTGCCAATCTGTTCGATGCTGTTACCAGAAGTGTGATGACGAATTTGTACTATCAGAGGAAATATTATAGCAAGTAGTGACTTACATGTTAGAATGCCACTGGTTAACTGCTGACACCTTTTGCAGTAATTTATTCTAACTAGTTCAGTCATAAAATTTCCCCAACACAAAGAAGAAATTCCAAGCCACACTGCAATGAAATAATATCATACCCAGAAAATATCATAGATGTTAAGAATTATTTTATGTATTCCCTATATACATGAATATTTCATGCATATTAATTTAAAAGAGTCTGAATTTTCCTATCTCGATGTATTTTGGAAACCCTGGTGGCACGGTGGTTAAGTGCTACAGCTACTAACCAAAAGGTCAGCAGTTTGAATCCACCAGGCACTCCTTGGAAACTCTATGGGGGCACTTTTACTCTGTCCTATAGAGTCGCTATGAGTCAGAATTGACTCAGTGGTAGTGGGTTTGGTTTTGGGGGGCTTGACATATTTAAAACAGGAAGAAGAATTGGGTACAAATGGAACCCTCTTCTGTGGGAAGCCTGAAAACAATTTCAGACTGAAACATTGTTTTATAAAATATTTCTTTTAACAAATCATACTGGTCCCATCTACTTTCCAGTTCAGAATGAATATTTTGCTATATGAAATTTTTAAAAAGACCAAGAATTCACCTACAAGCAGTTTTCAAACATCATAAAGGAGAATCTACTTATCTATTGATTTGCGATCACCATCTCCACTGATAAAAAAAAAAAAGATGGCTAAGAGGAAATGGGTTAAAATTTAAGCAAGGGAGATTAGTATTAGATATATGAACAAGAACTTCCTAACTGTGTGGGTTGTAAAACACCAGGACTGTTTCCTGTAGGGAAGCGTTAGAAGCTGTGATCCCCAGGGCACATATACTCTACAACTAGTTTCTGGTTTTCTAATTTTTGTTCTCCTTCACATGTAGCAGAAAAATGAAAGGACTTGTAATTGACTTCCTTTGTCCTCTAGCAGCAGTTCTTAGGCTTGAGACAAGGGGGGAAAATAGGCCTTCTACCTCCAAGTCTATTAATTTTACCTCCAAGTCTATTAATAGCAGCTTTTCCCCAGGAGGTGGCAGTGTGATTAAACAGGGTAGGGTGCCAGAAGGTGGATGTCTGGTTCAAAACGAGCAGTCCAAAAAAACCCACTGCCGTCAAGTCGATTCCGACTCACAGTGACCCTATAGGACAGAGTAGAACTGCCCCGTAGAGTTTCCAAGGAGCACCCGGCGGATTCAAACTGCAAACCTCTTGGTTAACAGCCATAGCACTTAACCACTGTAGTTCTTCCATATTGTTCTCCTCCTGATGACACAAATAACTCTCCAGTGGGAAGGTAGTGCTACAGAATATAGAACTATGAACGATCTAAGTAGTTTATTAGCTTAAACCCGTTGTTGTCCAGTCAATTCTGACTCATAGTTTAGCAGTTTTCAAATTACACTCCTTGAAACCCTAGAGTTCTTTAGAGGTAGTGCAAGAAGAGGGACTGGGATTGGGTGCAAAGGTTTTCACTGTTACATCTATGATTATATGTTTTTATTTATAGTTTCATACATATGCATATTTTCTAATTTTATCTCTATATATCACACAAATAATTTACACAAATAATTTAAATCTTTCATATACGTGTGTATATATGTACCATATTTCTATGCAAATAACATGTGCCTTGTACATTTGTTTGCCAATTGTACTCTCCCCCTGCAAGGTATTTTTATGTTGCTGTGACATTTTTTTTTTATATGTTGCTGTAAAAAAATTATCATAGCACTCTTATGAAAATATCTTGTGGGGGAGGGCATGGGTGGCAAAGAAACATAAAAGGCACTCGTTATTTGTGTAAAAATATGGTGCACATATGTATGTGTTTATGTGCGTGTGTTACACACTCATTTACATATTGGTTCCAAATCACATTTCATCGTAAAAAGCGCTCCGTTGGAAAAAAAATGTTTGCAATTCAGCAACCTAGCTCATTCTCTTTATTTTACAGGAGCATAGACATGACTTTAGAGGGGCTAAGTGATTTCTCCATGAAGACAAAGCAAATTAGAAGTGGCTGAATAGCTTTTTCAGGGAATCCCATAATTTACCACTTTAAAGAGTAAACCTACCTGTGATCCACTCTATACTTCCACAGTTATGTTTAATATAATACCCAAGGTTTCTCAATCACCTCTTCTGAAAGCCAGATATCTACAGGTTTACAGTGGATGTAACATTAACTTAGGTAAATGGAATCAAGAAAATGTGTCAAATGCTCAAAACTCTGAACTAACTTTGAAAGTAATTTGAGTCAAAATTATATTGGACAGGTAGAAAGTCTGCAAATTCCATATGTTTCCCCCTTTACAAGCTTCTAAGATAAGATATAAAAAAAAAAAAAAAAGATATAGGAACAGGAATTTTGTACCTTTTTAAAAGCCGACATAAAACACTATAAAATTTTATATAATTCTGAAACAGTACTTGTTTCTAACCTGAAGCTTTACAGAGCTTATGGGGAACAAAGTAAAGCCTGCTAACATAATTAGAAAGATGATCTATTCAAAACTGGGAGGCTGTGACCTTTGTTCTTTATTTCTCTATAATAGGGAAGAGATGAACGTATTTGCTACCACTAGATAATATAATGACCCAGAGGCTATAACTACAATAATCTTTAAACAGCCATTTTTTAACACCAAACATCAGCTCTAAACTTCATAGGCTGTCAGACCTCTAAAAAGAAAACTTTCAATTCATTTCTTTAATCACCCAAAATCTAACCTGATTTTGTAGCATGTTTAAATATACTCATGAGATGGCCAATTTTATACTCATAAAAATGATAAATTAGGTAAGCAGTAGAGTGAGGCGACATACTGAAGTAAAAAGGGTATATTGTCTTCGGGGTAGACAGACTTGGGTTCTAACCCCAGCCTTTCCTGGCAGGGACTAGTTATATGGCCTTGCCAGGTTACAGGTAGTCGTCGACTTAGGATGGGTTCCGTTCCAAGGTCTCTGCTGTAAGTCAGTTCTGACTAAGTCTAATATCTCTCTTGTTTTTTTCTTAAGTTTTCATTATTATTGCCTCTTATTGTCAGTATCTTTATAAATCTGGCAGTGTTTTGAACAGTAAATCATAAAACCAAACATCTGCTAGTGAACATCTGAAAATAACATTAGCAAATTACACTCGGCAAAATATTACTAATGATAAAATGTACAAAAAAAAAAAAAAAAAGAAAGGATGCCCGTAAGTGTGGCTCGTGGTAGCTCCCAAACACCGTAAACGGGGACTGTCTGCATTTTCATCTCTTAGGCTCATTTCCTCATCTGTAAAACTGGATTAGCAACTCCTTACAGTCGCTATGAGTCAGAATGGACTCGATGGCAGTGGGTTTGGTTGGGTTTCTTTCTGTGTTGTTATAAAGACTAAATGAGATAAGTGTATGCGCAATTCTCAGCATAGCTCTCGTTTGTAAAAGGCAATATGATGAAAGCTAGAAGTGTCATTAGAAAAAAATTAAAAACTGTTGGTACGTTAAATGAAGAAGCAGAGTACAGAAACAGTATTTACAACTATTTACGATGTGAAAATTAAATTCAAAATGCGAATGGTTGAGAAGAGCAGGACTATGATCGATTTTCCTTCCAATACATGAATCAATGTTGTTATATCTTTTCTTTTTCTTAATTTGAAAACTAGCAATTTTAGCCTACACAAATGCTTTCCACTACAACTATGAGGCCTAAATAAGAACTTTCTGCCTACCTTAATTTTTTTCAGCCTTAGAAAGAGTTATTGGAAAAAAAGCAGATCAGTTGTTAATCCAAGCAATAAAGTAATCCAGAAAATTTTATCTGCCTCCTACTGATATGGAGTCCCTGGGTGATGCAAATGGTTAACACACTGAGCTGCTGACTGGAAAGCTGGAGATTTGAGTTAACCCAGAGGTACCTTGGAAGAAAGGCAAGGCAATCTACTTCAAAAAATCAGCCACTGAAAACCCAATGAAGCACTTATATTCTGACACATACATGGGGTCTCCATAAATCAGAATCAGCTCATTAGCAAATGATTTTTATTAGTATTGGTATGGTTATTTGCCATAATTTGGACACTGAATAAACTGTTCAGTGGTATATCTATATACCTATATAACATATCTCTATCTCTCTATATAAGCTTGTTATTCCCTGCAGTAGTTATATTTTTAAAATATTTAAACTTTCATGTGTAACAATTATTTGATGAAAACTTCATACAGGGTGCTATGGAAAAAAAAAAAAAAAAAGCAAATCTTTGTTATCTCCATCCCTGCTATTTTTACCTCTAAAAAAACTAACCACTACCAAAGGCTCAAAAGAAAGTTCTCCAGACTTTTTTCTGTGCCTGTAAACATTAAGTACAATTTTTACATATTTTGATATTGTTTCTTATCTTGCTTTTTTTTTTTAAATTTTGAACTTGGTAGTCATATTTTGGACAGTAACATCTCTTTTTCCCCCAGCTTACATAAAGAACAATCTTAAATATGACAAGTATATGTGAACCAATGATGAATGTTCTCGTAGTAGGCAAGAACAAAATCTAGTTTTATTGACCAAAGTTTTCTTTATATTTGGTAAGATTATAATGTCTTAACTTAAACTGAGTCATTTAAATCTTAATTAGGTTAATGAATGTATCACTGGGACATCTCTGTGTAAATGATAAAATGCCATAGAGATAGGAAGGCATATGAAAGGCAATATGATAATATATAATTGCTGACTAAATCAGAATTCAAGATATGTAAAATTCAAATATTTTGAATTGTTTTCTTATGTATATTAAAAAGTAGACTATTGTTACTGAAGCAACTGGAATAGAAAGATGAGGAGCAAGCACCCCAATCAATGACTGGGCTAATTTTACTAACTGCTATGAGCATGTGAAAATAAATACACTCTTTTTCTCGGTTTCATACATGTAGGTTTTTTTAAAGGACATACTAGAGAATAAATACCATAATCACTTTCTGCTACAGCCCAGCATATATATAGTAACCCCCAAAAAACGCAGTAGGTTCTCAATAAATGCCTGTTGAATAAATAAAAGCAATCTAGTATATGCCTCTATTATATAAAATCTAAATTTGTGACATACTAAATGGAAACAGATTAATTTCAAGACTTCATTTCAGTTTTTTAATTCATAAAAATTTAACTCTAAGTAAGGCTGGCCTTTTAAGTATGTGAAATAAGAGCAAACTTGTCTAATATCATTATGAGCCTGCCATGAAGCCCCCCTTTAAACACATAAATATCTCACAGGGATTTAATCAGGGCTGTTAAGAATAAATTAGTGTGGATAGTTTTTTAAAGTATTGGATAAAGAGAAGCAGACAGAAAAAACGAAGGAGAAACAACCCCGAGTATTAGATTCTTGCACACGGCAGATAACAAACTGCCGAAAGGTAGCGTTTGGATTTCAGGCTTTCGAGAGAAAAGTAGAGTTTTGGAAAAAAAGGTCCAATTGACCAGAAAAATGGATTTACAGAAACAGAATCAAGATGATAAAGAAAAAGATGGGTCTCCAAGAACAAAGTGTTCTGAAGTCCAGAATAAAAAATAAAAAAATCATCTGAAAAGGGGATAAACGTTGAATCAGCAGGTCTCTCCCATGAGAAGTCAACTGCTAAAGAGGATGAAATTGGCTTTGGTGTTTGAAAAGAAACTGATGAGAACGGGTGTTGAGGAGTTAGGACAGGAAGGCCAGTGAGGAGAAGACATTTTCCTGCAGAGCTCTCTGGGATCAGTACGTGCCGAGACACAAGGAGAGAAAGGCCTGCTTTATTTATTTATTTATTTGTAATAAAGTAAATACATGTGTGTGTGTGCACACACACACACATTTACTCTATAATCTTCATAGATTGTACGATATGTAAATATGTTGTTGCTGTTATTGTTAGTTGCCATTGAGTCAATTCCGACTCATGGAGACCCCAGACACCACGTGTTACACAGTAGAGCTTTCCCATAAGATTCTCAAAGCTGTGATCTTGCAGAAGCAGATCTCCAGGTCTGTCTTTCGAGACGTCTCTGGGTGGGTGGGTTCGAACCACCAACCTTTCGGCTAGTAGTGGCGCTTAACCACTTGCGCTACCAGGGAATCCCACATACAAATACATGTGTATGTATAGAATTTGAATGATAAAAGGGATAACAAAAACTGTAACCACACCCTCATGCCAAATTATTTGAGGCTGCAGTAGTACCAGACAGTTATATTATTAATAAGTCATATTTAAGATTAACAACTGAAGAGGTTTCCAGAGAATATGGTTAAACCTAGGATTCATTAGCATAATGAGAGACATTTATTTCTTACTCATAAACTATTCGAACCCAACACTATGTAAAACATTTAAAATTAAATGGAACAGTATACATATTCTTTAAAAAATGTATTTTGAATTCCAACCCTGCTTCCTAATAAAAATAACTCATACGATTTACAATAGTATAATAAAACAATAGTGCCTAAATGTAGACTCTGACAATTTCAGATAAGTAAAGGCCATCAATGTCACTAGTCTCCTGAAATGAACTAATTACTGTGATCGAGTCCTGAATTTGGAAATAAGTCTCCTGGCAGTTCAGGCAAAAAGGGAAAGACGTTGGTTAAATTCTTTTTATTCAAGTTATCAGACTCTCTTTTCAAATAGGCAAGGTATAAATAACAAATAAATGAACTCCATTGATTTTATATTTCTGATTATCCCTGTCAGAGATTTAAATTAGCTATGGCAATTCATAAATGGGGTTACGGGATGGCAATTCATAAAAGGATTCTAAGTTTTTACTGTTTAGCAAAAAAGACTGAATGAATTTATTTGCATATACAAACTTCAAATAAATTCATGGAAGAATTTATTGCATGTATTCTTTTGTAAGGAACGGCCAGTGACATAAGGGACAAAGCCTTTGTGTATAGTTTATTGATACACTTCATCCATAGTCTATTAAAACTCACCAAAATACTACAACAGGGGCAATTTTTGCTTCCAGTCCACTATAAAATGTGAATACAATACCTGCAAACACCCAACTACATAAACATAGGCAGAATTCCTCCTGCAAATAATTTGAATATTTACATGTGTCACTTGCTCACATAATAAAACATAATATATTTTGCCTGCCTTCTTCTATGATACTCCTAACCACCTGTCTTCAATCAATGCTTTTATTTCCCCTATCTAAAGCATATTTTTTTTTTCCAATTTTAAAGAGACAAGCTTAGTTATTTATTTACCATCAGTCACTAAGATAAGATTAACGGTTGAAATAATAGCCATAAAAGTATTCTGCAGATAATTGTTCCAGACATAAAAGTTCCTTTGTTGGGAAACTATTCTTTAAGGGCCATATGCTTATGAGCATATCAAATAAGTGTTGGGGAAATGGTAAAATAAATTAAAATTACCATCCTTGTCATTAGGGTGAAACTATTAAAATTACCAAAAAATATAGTATTTTTACTAGGGAACATTATTAACAAAATAAAACATAGAAGATGTCTGAGTGATAACTTGGTATGTATTTAAGCTATGTAGTTAAATTTAAGTTGATCACACATACATTTTTAAAGATACATAACATTATTAATTTCTAATGCATCTGTGCTAAAAACTAAGATATTACTTATAAAGGCAGTGGCAAAGGCTGCCAACTAGCAGCTGGCTGATGCAGCAGGAAAAAAAGATGAAGAAACCAGCAAATGGGACAGTGAAAAATGACAAGTTTCATTTTCTAAGCTCCCGTAATATCTGCAAGTTTCTTTTCTCATCAGATGAATCGCTCGAGTCCACGTACAGTTAAAATATGCAAACGCCACTTTGGTTAGAACCGAGAAGATTGGGCACAAAGGAGAGAATAAAAGGACTGTTCTTTGTCATCAAGCTTTGACATTACACCTAACCTTTGAACTTTGTCAGTAATTACTAAATACTCAAGAACTATGTCAATCTTAAAAGGGAAAAGCGGAGAAGCAAGAGAGAAAAGCACGTTACCAAACTGCCTCTGTAGTCCTTAGGGAACTTGTAGACCGGGATCTTGGCTTCATAATAATACTCATTTTGGGGAATAAAAAAGTCTCCAAGTATTCTGATGAATATATTACAGTTGTCTTTCTACAAAGAAGGTTTTAAATATATCCCATTTCCAAGGGAGGCTGCTTGAAGAAATCCAAATTTCCTGAAGTCGCCTCCTGCCCCAAGTCCAGCTCATAGGGAAGGCTTTACCGAGGCTGGAGTGCTTTCCTTTTTCACGCTGAATTTACTCCAGCGCTAGGCTGTTCGGAAGTGACAGTTTCTTTTCTGTCCTGTATTGCCAAGGGAGGAACAGAATTTCAAATCTATTCTTCATCTAGGTCACAAGGGAAAACAGCCGAGTGAAAGAGTCACTTGATCTCCTTTTGCAATTCAATAATAACAGGTTAAAAGGTTTCCAACAGTCTAAAAGTTCTCAGGTAGAGAGAAAAGAAAAGAAAATGACCTAGAGGTATGGTGTAACACCGGAGAGCTGTCAGGGAAGTTCCATTTCAGGGCGACCACAGGAAAACACGCTTGTCCGTGGAGAAAAGAAATCAGCGAGGGAACAAAAGGTTTCCACACTTCAGTTGGGCTGACTGCTTTACCTGCGAATGTCATTTCCGTTTTTGGCCCCTGCTTTAGAATCTGACTCTAAGCCTTTGTGAATGAGAACTATCATTCAATCTCACCAGGCAGAAACTATTCCTCAAGGGCTGTATGACGTCTGCAGGAAGGCAGTTCAAAACATCGCAGGGAAGTGAGAGAGGAAAAAAAAAAAAAAAAACCAGAGCGCCCAGCCCAGCCTCTTCACTTGCTGAAATATACAAAGCTGACGGGCAGACCAGTGCCAGATCAGGACTGTAAACCAGTGAAGCAGACAGGAGACCTCTCAAAACTGAAGAAACCATTTCCTCCTTTGGGAAATGAGGCGTCTGTGTTATTCAGGATAAGATTCCATGAGCACCTTTATAAGGAACAAACCTCCTGCCATTGAGTTGTTCGTTTATCCCTCCTTTCCATCCCCCACCCCCCACCCCGGAAAAAAAAGTCATTTTCTCTAAGTATCGCACTGAAAACTACAATTTCTCTTCAGGAGCAAAGTTGAGAGGACTTGAGGACTTGACAGCAGTTCACTTTGAGAAGATTTTATGAAGTGTGACTCTTTGGGCTTGTTTGTAGATATGCACACTGCGTCTTCAAAAGTCAACAGAGTATAGCTGACATCATTGCATCAGGTTGTGCTGGAATGTTTAAACTGAAAAAAATCTAATGTATTATTTATTGCTGGACAAGTGGCTACATGCACTGAGGCTGCTACCTTGCACAATGTTTTCTAAACCTTATTTCTTTTTGAAATGATATGCAAATGTCATCCATTTCTGTGCATAGACAGGGTTTGCTAATTCTTTTTTTTTTTTTTTTTAAGAGCGATGTGTTTATTCCATGATCAGTACAGGCCAGATGCATATTCACCGTATTAAAGTCAGTCCAGTCGGGGACTCGGGTTTGCTAATTCTTGACAGATCTTCAGTTAGGCAAGAAGCTATACATTATCTCTTACTGTTTTGAAGACCCATCTTTGTCTTACCTCCTGCATCTGATATAAAATTGTTCTTTATGGTAGACATAATGTAAGCTGATTAGAATTGTACTGAAAAGAAGGAACATGTGCACAGACACATGGAGTGTGCCAACTTCAATTATTTTGGGTATGAATTTTCAAGTGAAAATAATTTAAGCATTTTGATTCTTAAACGACATTGGTTAGTACGTTGGTTCTGTAGTCTGACGTGAACTCGGTGTTTATTTAGCATTTGGAGACAGGATGTTGGAGTGCAGTTATGACCCACCCAAACAACTTGGAAAATTAGCGTAGTAAGGCATTCCACCAGACGCTCTGACTGTTTAGTACAACAAACCCTTTGACTCCTCCCCTCGTCACGCCCCAAGGTGAGTTTCTCTCAGTGACCCTCAGGCCTCATAAAGTAAATGTCAATAAATTACTTTCCATAGAGTTATTGCTGTAAACTTTCAGTTTTTCCACATCTACAGGGGAAATTTCTGCATTCTTAGCTCTGTCCCATATTAGTATATTGCTGGCACTTTAAGGCAGGTTAACTAATCACACATTTTCTGGAATTCAAAAGAAAGTTTGTGAGAGCACTCTTTTTTTTTTTTTTAATATACTTTTTTAGAGCAGTTCTAGGTTTATAGGAAAATTGTACCAAAAGTATAGAGAGTTCCCATATGTCCTCCTCCCCCCGCATACTGTCTCTCTTATTATTTACATCTTGTATACCTGTGGTATATTTGTTACAATTGATACATTATTATTAAGGAGAGTCCATAGTTTACATTTGGGTCTACCCTTTGTGTTGTACAGTTCTATGGGTTTTGACAAGTGCATCATGTCATGGTTTACCATTAACACAGCATACAGAAGTTTCACATTTCGCTGGCCTAAGAACCACTCTTTTTGAGGGAAGAGGGGTTGACTTTTTTTCTCCTTGGAATTTTAATGAGGAAAAAGGAAGCAAAAAGACAAACCAAGTAAATAAACAATTATTATTTGTTTGGAACACTGTTCGCTTCCATGTAGGGTCTACGGCATTATCTTCTGGTTATCTTTTTAGAAAGAAAATGTCAATGATCATGGATTGCAATGGCTGATTGTTGTGCGATAAACTCTCCTTAACTACTCAGCCCTGTCATGGATTGAATTATGTCTCTCAAAAAAATTGTGTATCAGTTTGGCTGGGCCATGATTCCCTGTATTGTGTGATTTTCCTGTATGTTGTAAATCCTGCCTCTATGCTGTTAATGAGGGAGGATGTGTGACAGTTGTGTTAGTGATGCAGGACTCAATCTACAAGATTGGATTGTGTCTTGAGGCAATCTCTTAAGATATAAAAGAGAGAAGTGAGCAGAGAGACAGGGGGACTTCATACCACCAAGAAAGCAGCGCCTGGAACAGAGTGCTTCCTTTGGACCCGGGGTCCCTGTGCGGAGAAGTTCCTAGTCCGGCGGAAGATTGATGAGAAGGCCAACAGAGAAAGTCTTTCCCTGGAGCTGATACCCTGAATGTGGACTTTAAGCCTATTTTACTGTGAAGAAATAAATTTCTTTTCATTAAAGTCATCCACTTGTGGTATTTCTGTTATATCAGGACTAGATTACTAAAATAAGCCCAATGTTTGAAGATCCCCAAGTAGCCTCTCTGTCTCAGTGAGATTTCTTAGGTCACTGCCACTCCCTTCCCTGTCACATCACATAAGAGGCTACTGCTGCCTCTCATACTATTCCCCTTCACTTGCTCAAAGTTCCACATCTTCCAAAAATCTGTTTCTGACAAACCTAATCCACTTGTTGGGCATTTATTAAACTTTATACACTGTCGTTAGATGATAATGAGTTGTCCCCTGACTCATGGTGATCCCATGCACAATGGAATTTGAGTTTTGTGATCCAAGGAATTGTCAATGGCTGATTTGTGGAAGTAGGTTGTCAGGCCTTTCTTCCTACTGTGTTAGTCTAGAAATTTCCCTGAAATCTGTTCAGCACCACAGCAACATGTAGGCCTTCACTGAAGGATGATTGTGGCCGTGTGTGAGGTACATTGTCCAGGAGCTGAGCTCAGGTCTCTAGCATGGAAGTTGAGAATTCTACCACTGAACTACCACTCCCTCTGAACACTATATAACAGTCCCATAATGGTTAATACATCATCCTGTCCCCAAAGAAAACATCCCTGGATGGTACAAATGGTTAACACACTTGGCTGCTAACCAAAAGATTGGTAGTTCAAGTTGGCACCTCAGAAGAAAGGCTGACTACTTCCAAAACATCAGCCAGTGAAAACACAAAGGAGCACAGTTCTTCTCTGACAAACATGGGGTGGCCATGAGTCGAAATGGACCCAATTCTGTTTTTTGGTCCCCAAAGAATGCAAATTCAAGCAGGGATTCTGTCAGTGTATACAACTAACTAAATAGTCAAAGCTAGTTGGATTGGTACATCAAGGTTGCATTACAGAAAAAGAAAGAAGGATGACGTCACCAGGCCAACACGATTTAAATTTTTAATTCTGCTTCTATTGCTAATGTTTAAGGCAGTGACAGAAAAAAAAAAAAAAAACACTAATTATACTGAATCAATATAACAATGTTTTCTCTCTTCCAAGGCAATTTTCATATAAGCATATCTGAAATTGTAGTCTGTTTTGTAACTGGGGGGTTTGTATTTTCTGTGCCCTCTGAAAAGCATCTCCTGTACGTCAGTGCCCTCCACTTCCTATCAGTGCACAAGGGTATGAGGGTGGGCAGGCTTGACACGGATGCTTGAAACAGGGGAGACTAGACTTTAGGAGTCATGTGGCCATTGTCAGTAGGCCTTTTGGAGAACATGTATTTGATCCAGAAGCTATTACTTCTCAGCATTCCCCAGACGTTCTGAATTGTACCATGGTCTGCAGACTTTTTTCTATTCACCTATGATCACTACAGCATCTCAGTGGATTGTACTCCCAGATATGTAAATTGGTTGGGTCATCATTTGCACATATTTTGCTGAATCGAACCATTATGTAGCATGATGTTTCTCAAACTTCAGTACTTTGCATACCATCTCCACAATTTTTGTCATATTGTAATTCCATCTACACCATCACTTACTTGGTGCTTTTATTCATTGACTTTTTTTTTTTTAACTTAAGCTAAATTTAAAAGGTAACTTTATTCTGTAAGTGGGTTTGATATCTTGTTTATATTTTTTGCCAAAATAAAATAAGTATGAATTGAAAAAAAGAAGGAGTCAGGGTACCATCTAGATCATCTCTTAAACTGCCAATGGTGTCCACCATGCTGTGTGGGCAACATTCACGTGCAAATCAACACTGGCACATAGGGAGATTAGGTGTACCCTAAGACAAGATTTTTCCTTCTCTTAGCATTCAATGGCAAGCATGACTTGCAAGACTGATGGCATTTATCAAGAACCATGAATTCAGCATAAAACATTAACTGAAACCAATTAAATGAGGTGTCAAGGAATGATTTTCATGTACAACTCAGGCTTTCTCAGATATTACTACTTTGAAATATTCTGTCCCACTTTCACATCTTCTGTCAACTAAGTAGACTCCTATTTTCAGATTACAGAAGACCCTGTATATTCACCAACCTGTCATGAGCAGCTTTCTTAGAGTCATATTAGAAACTAATGACATATTTAGGCCTGTCAAGTTTAAGTTCAGGACTACAGATATTCCGGTTAACTTTTAAAGAAAATGACCAGGGAGCCACAGTTTTTTAAAGTTTCCTGGTATTCTATATTGTACTCTAACATTAATGAGAACAAGTCACTTTGAAGTCTTGTAGCATTTCCTCATTGTTGAGGAATAAAGTGGTATTTTCCGTATATGGAGGAGAATTTCAATCAGATTTCTAACAGCCTATCTTGTCTTATTACACTCACTAGGTACAGAATCAGCTTCATGGACTTTCCTATTGGCATTAATTTGGCTCAGAGCTGAATTGAGAAGTTGAGAGGATTATATATTGAAAGTTATTATTATTAATTAAGCACCAAAAAAAACAAACAAAAAAAAAAACCATTGCTGTTGATTCCGACTCATAGCAACCCTGTAGGACAGAGTAGAACTGCCCCATAGAGTTTCCAAGGAGTGCCTGGTGGATTTGAACTGCTGACCTTTTGGTTTAGCAGTCGAACTCTTAACCACTATACCACCAGAGGTTCCAATTAAGCACCTACTAAGTGCCAAGTTGGTACAGCGGTTAGGAGTTCAACTGCTAACCAAAAAAGTCAGCAGTTTGAATCCACCAGCCCCTCCTTGGAAACCGTCGGGGCAGTTCTACTCTTTCTTATAGGGTCACTATGAGTTGGAATCGACTCGATGGCAACAGGTTTGTTTTTTTTTGGTAAGTGCTAAATGGGCTCCCTGGGTGGTACAAATGGTTAACACATTAGCTGCTAACAAAAAAGTTAGAGCTTCAAGACAACTCAGGGGTGCCTTGGAAGAAAGGCCTGGTGATCTACTTGTGAAAAATCAGCCACTGAAAACCCTACGGAGCACATGTCTGCTCTGACACACTCAAGGTTGCCACGCATCAGAATCAACCGGATGGCAGTTTGTCTCAGTGCTCAGTGCATTATAGAGACGTCCTCACTTCATCATCACAACAACTTGGCAAGGTAGGTGTCATAACACTAATTTTGTACATAAAGGAAGCCTGTAGTTTTTTCAAAGTTATATCACTGGTGGCAGAAGAAATATTTGTACTCAGGTGTGTATGACTCCAAAGCTTTGCTCTTCATGATGTGTGTTGTGTGTGTGTGTGTGTGTGTGTGTGTGTGTGTGTGCACGAGGGAGGCAGAAGAGAGACAGACAGGCAGGCAGAGAGAGAGAAAGAGATTTGTGTGTATAATATTAAAAATTGGTACTAGCGCACGGAAATTAGTTTTAAGCCATTCTCCTCCTCAGGTTGACAGTGGCAATGACTGAATAGCCACTAAAAACAGTGTGTGTGTGTGTTACAGGTATAATGCTGGACCTATTTAACAGTCATTAAATATAAGAGTAAATTTTAGATTTTCAAGGCATCCAGGATTAACCAATATGACTTCACTGTCCTTGTTCTAAGTTTTAGGAGAATAAATGCTATGCTGAGGGTATACACAACACTATCCTCAGTCTGTTGGAGGTGAAGTGTGATAAGGTTGTTAGTCATATTCATAACATGAGTAATGATGGTTTGCTACACAACAACTAGCATTTTGATCGCCTCATTGGGTAATAAAACGAACAACAAAAAAAGCCAAACCCATTGCTGTTGAGTCGATTCTGACTCATAGCAACCCGACAGGACAGAGTAGAACTGCCCCATACAGTTTCCAAGGAGCGCCTGATAGATTCTAACTGTCGATCTTTTAGTTAGCAGCTATAGCTCTTAACCACTCCACCACCAGGGTTTGGGTAACAGCATCGAACAAGTGATCTTTTTAAAGGTAACAACATATGAGGCCTCTGATAATGTACAGATTTCAATACATCAACAAATTACATTGTCTATCAAAAGGGACAGAAATTTTGTGGCTGACTTTCAGAACTGTGCACTAACTCAAAATATTTGATTTCAAGAAAAGACTATTGTAGGGATCAAATAAATTGTCCAATTGAAAATTTCACAAGAGCTGTTGTATTTCTATGCATTCCACCTTCCTTCTTCTCCCTCTTTCACTCCATGCTTTTCTTTATTCTCAGCTTAAATGCATCTTTGCAAATTTAATATTGTTTTTAATTAGTTATTTATTTCTTATTAGCAAAATGCATGCAAACAGTTTAACTAATCATATAGTAATCTACCTACCACAGGATCCCTCACCCCAGTTCATTCCTGAGGCTGATGCACTAGGAAAGAGATGGTGCTCTGAAAGAGTGGGATTGAAAAAGCACAGCAGGCTTTTTCATTGTCTGCCGCAAATGTCACTACTTGTAGAGCAGTTCCTCTGGTGTAGTTCGATTTTTCTAGAGAAGGGTATAAACCTGCCTACCAGAGCTCTCGTGTGGGCGGAGGAGGGAGCTGGGGGTCTTACTGTTTATAGACTCGTTTAATCTCTCCATTTCCACAAGTCTCCCTACTTCTCCTTTCTGTCAAGTATCCTGGAATCCCTGTCTTCCACACAGAGGGAAGTGAGGGTACACTGAGAGTGCTGAGAAAGGGTGAGGGCCTGTGAATGTAAGTGCACATTATGCAGACTTTCCGACAATCTGTGGTTATCAGAGTCCTCACAACTTCCAAAGTGCCCTCAGATGGTGCATTCTGGGGTACTAAGGGCAGCTCAGCTTACTTCTCTTTGTATTTTCTCTTATTCTGCTAAGTCTCCAGCCATTCCTCTAGCCACTTATATGTTTATGCACTGTCTTGGAGTTACAGATACTTCTTAGTTTCCTCAAACATGGAATAGACTTTCTGTTTCTTGTACAAATTATTGGTTTGGGGTGATTTGGGGGAGAAATATGGGATGATGTTATTACATTGTTAGGTGACGTCGAGTCAGTTCCGAATCATAGCAACCCTATGACAACAGAATGAAACACTGGTCCTGCTCTATCTTCACGATCATTATGTTTGAGCCCGTTGTTGCAGTCACTGTGTCAATACATCTCGTCGAGGGTCTTTCTCTCTTTCACTGACCCTCTTGATAACTGGTCCCTCTTGATAACACGTACAAAGTAGATGAGATGAAATCACACCATCTTCACTTCCAAGAGGCATTCTGGCTGTATTTCTTCCAAGAGATATTTGTTCATTCTTCTGACAGTCCATGGTATATTCAATATTCTTCACCAATGCCATAATTCAAAGGCATCAACTCTTCCTCGGTGTTCCTTATTCATTCTCCAGCTTTCACTTGCATAAGAAGCGATTGAAAATATCATAGCTTGGGACATGGGTTAAGAAGTCTTTTATCCAGCATTTGAAAGCTAGCAATCTTTTAGTTTTACTTTCAAACCAAAAAACTGGCCATGTCTCTCTAAGGTCAAGTATTTAAAAAGTCTATCAGTTGACTAAGTATATTTCTAACCCCTGTAAGTATAGGCCAAAATTAGGTTTCAGTGATGGATTCAGAATCTTATAGTCAGTCTTGGCCTAGAAGCCATTGTTAAATAGTTAAACAATAAAACGAAGAATTTGAAGACAAGAATTCTCACCTTGAAATCAATGTGTTGCCTTATCTGCCACTGATTCCTTACAAAGTATTAGCGTGCTATTAGACACAGCCAAAGTAAAGAACAAAAAAATCTTTGCCTGGACCAACATATTGTGTGTGTGTGTATGTGTGTTTTAATTACTCTTTTAACTGTCACTTTGCTTAATTATATACAAATGTTATCAACGCATATCCAGACTGGTCATATTATAACTGTAGTTATGATTTTAGGTTCATAAGTGACCCTCTATGTTTTAATCAGGTGGTCCCTAACACAATCTACCTATCTCAAGGAATAAAGCAAAGTTTTAAAGTTAAATTATCTTAATAAAAATAAATTTTAGAAGATTCTTCTAAAGAGATAAAACAACTGGAAAATCACATTGCCACATGAAGATAAATTGCGGTTTTCATTAAAATAGGATTTGGAAAATAATCTTCCAGAAATAAATGTATACATAAGGTGTTTTAATAATAATTTAATAACTGAAATAATATATAATGGAGGAAATTAATTTATTAAAAGCAAACTCTCATTGGAGCCTATTTAACTTGCCTTTGTTTGATAACATTTTCCCCTGCACAGGTTAAAAGTAATGGTAAAATAATCCGGACAACTCAGGCAATTTCTCCTTGACCACACATTTGCAAATAAATTTTATTTAATGTAAAAGGCCTGTTTTTTGAGACAATGTTCTTAATTAGGGAGGGTGCTCAGGATCATGTTAAGCAGCAGCCTTTGAAGTCAGGCAGCCTGGGTACAAATCTAAGCTCTAATTACTAGTTGTTTGACCTTAAACAAGTTACCTAATGTCCTATAAACCACAGTTTGCTCAGTTATAAAACGGAGATAAAAGAGGATTTTGTGAGGACTAAATAAAACAATTCTTCTAAAGCCTTGACAGAGTGTCTGGCATATAGTAAGGGCTCAATAAATAACACCTAATACTTAAAAATCAGGTTAAAAAAAGAGCTCATGAGCTAGGGAAGAAAGCAGCTTTAAAACTTACAAAACAAGTATATATTACTATTATGTCTTTGATTCCCCCACATATCTATCAGTTTGTCGTACTGTGGGGGCTTGCATGTTGCTGTGATGCTGGAAGCTATGCCACCGGGATTCAGATACCAGCAGGGTCACCCATGGAGGACAGGTTTCACCTAAGCTTCCAGACTAAGACAGACTAGGAAGAAGGACCTGGCAGTCTACTTCTGAAAAGCATTAGCCAGTGAAAACCCTATGAATAGCAGTGGAACATTGTCTGATACAGTGCTGGAAGATGAGCCCCCAGGTTGGAAGGCACTCAAAAGATGACTGGGGAAGAGCTGCCTCCTCAAAGTAGAGTCGACCTTAATGATGCGGGTGGAGTAAAGCTTTCGGGACCTTCGCTTGCTGATGTGGCACGACTCAAAATCAGAAGAAACACTTGCAAACATCCATTAATAATCGGAACCTGGAGTGTATGAAGTATGAATCTAGGAAAATTAGAAATTGTCAAAAATGAAATGGAACGCATAAACATCGATATCCTAGGCATTAGTGAACTGAAATGGACTGGTATTGGCCATTTTGAATCAGACAATCATATAGTCTACTATGCTGGGAATGACAACTTGAAAAGGAATGGTGTTGCATTCATCCTCAAAGAAAACATTTCAAGACCTGTCCTGAAGTACAATGCTGGCAGTGATAGGATGATATTCATACACCTACAAGGAAGACTAGTTAATACCACTATTATTCAAATATATGCACCAACCACTGGGGCCAAAGATGAAGAAATGGAAGATTTTTATCAGCTGCTGCAGTCTGAAATTGATTGAACATGCAATCAAGATGCATTGATAATTGCTGGTGATTGGAATGTGAAAGTTGGAAATAATGAAGAAGGATCAGTAGTTGGAAAATATGGCCTTGGTGATAGAAACAATGCTGGAGGTCAAATGATAGAATTTTGCAAGACCAACGACTTCTTCATTGCAAATACCTTCTTTCGCCAACATAAACAACAACTATACATATGGACCTCGCCAGAGGGAACACACAGAAATCAAATTGATAACATCTGTGGAAACAGACGATGGAAAAGGTCAATATCATCAGTCAGAACAAGGCCAGGGGCTGACTATGGAATAGACCATTAATTGCTCATATGCAAGTTCAAGCTGAAACTGAAGAAATTCAGAGCAAGTCCACGAGAGCCAAAATAGGGCCTTGAGTATATCCCACCTGAATTTAGAGACCATCTGAAGAATAGATTTGATGCATTGAACACTGGTGACTGGAGACCAGATGAGTTGTGGAATGACATCAAGGACATCATCCATGAAGAAAGCAAGGGGTCATTGAAAAGACAGGAAAGAAAGAAAACACTAAAATGGATGTCAGAGGAGACCCTGAAACTTGCTTTCGAATGTCAAGCAGCTAAAGCAAAAGGAAGAACTGACAAAGTAAAAGAACTGAACAGAATATTTCAAAGGGTGGCTCGAGAAGACAAAGTAAAGTCTTATAATGACGTGTGCAAAGAGCTGGAGATGGAAAACCAAAAGGGAAGAACACGCTTGGTGTTTCTCAAGCTGAAAGCACTGAAGAAGAAATTTAAGCCTCGAGTTGCAATAGTGAAGGATTCTGTGGGGAAAATATTAAATGACGCAGGAAGCATCAAGAGAAGATGGAAGAAATACACAGAGTCATTACACCAAAAAGAATTTGTCGATGTTCAACCATTTCAAGAGGTAGCATATGGTCAGAAACTGATGGTACTGAAGAAAGAAGTCCAAGCTGCTCTGAAAAAAAAAAGGCATTGGCAAAAAACAAGGCTCCAGGAACTGATGGAATATCAATCGAGATGTTTAAACAAACAGATGCAGCGCTGGAGGTGCTCACTCGTCTATGCCAAGAAAAATGGAAGGCAGCTTCCTGGCCAACTGACTGGAAGAGATCCATATTTATGCCTATTCCCAAGAAAGGTGATCCAATTGAACGTGGAAATTATAGAATAATATCATTAACATCACACACAAGCAAAATTTTGCTGAAGATCACTCAAAAACGGCTGCAAGGGTATATTGACAGGGAGCTGCCAGAAATTCAGGCTGGTTTCAGAAGAGGACGTGGAACCAGGGATATCATTGCTGATGTCAGTTGGATCCTGGCTGAAAGCAGAGAATACTAGAAGGATACTTACCTGTGTTTTATTGACTATGCAAAGGCATTCGACTGTGTGAATCATACTAAATTATGGGTAACGTTGTGAAGAATGGGAATTCCAGAACACTTAATTGTGCTCATGAGGAACCTTTACATAGATCAAAAGGCAGTTGTTCGGACAGAACACAGGGATACTGCATGGTTTAAAGTCAGGAAAGGTGTTCGCCAGGGTTGTATCCTTTCACCATACCTATTCAATCTGTATGCTGAGCAAATAATGGGAGAAGCTGGACTATATGAAGAAGAATGGGGCATCAGGATTGCATTATGCAGATGACACAACCTTGCTTGGTGAAAGTGAAGAGGACTTGAAGCACTTACTAATGAAGATCAAAGACCACAGCCTTCAGTATGGATTGCACCTCAACATAAAGAAAACAAAAATCCTCACAATGAGCAACATCATGATAAATGGGGAAAAGATTGAAGTTGTCAAGGATTTCATTTTACTTGGATTCACAAACAGCCATGGAAGCAGCAGTCAAGAAATCAAAAGACACATTGCATTGGGTAAATCTGCTGCAAACGACCTCCTTAAAGTGTTGAAGAGCAAAGGTGTCACCTTGAAGACTAAGGTGCGCCTGACCCAAGCCATAGTATTTTCAATTGCATCATATGCATGTGAAAGCTGGACAATGAATAAGGAAGACCTAAGAAGAACTGATGCCTTTGAATTGTGGTGTTGGCGAAGAATATTGAATATAACATGGACTGCCAAAAGAACGAACAAATTTGTCTTGGAAGAAGTGCAGCCAGAATGCTCCTCAGAAGCAAGGATGGCGAGACTGCCTCTTACATACTTTGGACATGTTGTCAGGAGGGATTAGTCTCTGGGGAAGGACATCATGCTTGTTAAAGTACAGGGTCAGCGGAAAAGAGGAAGACCCTCAACTAGGTGGATTGACACAGCGGCTGCAACAATGGGCTCAAGCATCATAATGATTGTGAGGATGGCGCAGGACCGGGCAGTGTTTCGTTCTGTTGTGCATAGGGTCGCTATGAGTCGGAACTGACTCAATGGCACCGAACAACAACAACAACAAGGCTTTTATTTAAAATAATTTCTTTGGTGTTTTTTTCTTAGCTTATACCCTGGCTCCTTGAGTCTCTTTACATAAACCAAAAACTAAACCTGTTGCCATCAAGTTGATTTGACTTATAGTTACCCTATAAGACAGAGTAAAACTGCCCCATAGGGTTTCCAAGGAACTGCTGGTGCATTGGAACCCCGCACCATTTGGTTAGCAGCTGAGCTCTTAACCACTGCACCACCATTATAATTTTCCTACTTTCAGTCTTATACATCTAAGGTTATTCTTTATAGTGTCATTAGGTTATCTTTCAAAGAAACACACCTTAAAAAGTTAAATTCCCTGCTTAAAAACCTTCAATAGCTTCCTACTCCCTACAGAATCAATTCCAGCATTCCTATGTGCTAAATGAACCTTCTACCAGCTGGAATCAATCTATCATTCAGCCTGCCCCTCCCTCAATAACTAACCTTTCACAGCCTATAATGGTAGCCACACAATCTTACATGCTTTGTCTCAAATCTGCCACTTTCCTATGTGTCTCAGCACCTTTCCCATGCTATTTCCCTGGCCTTCTACCTAGTAAATATCCCACTCACACTTGAAGATCTAACAGACGTAGCAGAAAAGGCCAACTAACACCAAAAAAAAAAAAAAATTAGAAGTTAAAAGTCTTTTTGGCTTGATTAATCTCTGGACATCATGGGTTAATTTTGATTTTTTTTTTAGTTATGTATAATTTATTTAAGGAGCCCTGGTGGCACAGTGGTTAAGCGCTCGGCTGCTAACCCAAAAGTCGGCAGTTGGAACCCACCAGCTGCTCCGTGGGAGAAAGCTGTTGGCAGTTAGCTTCCGTAAAGATCATAGTCTTGGAAACTGTATGGGGTTCACCTACTGTGTCCTATAGGGTCGCTGTGAATTGGAATCGACTTGACAGCAATGGGTTTTGGCGGGGGGGGGGGTTGTCATTTGTTTACAGCGTAGGATAGCACAGAGTGGAAATTACCGGGCTTCAGTGTCTCATCACCTGTCAGCTGCTGCTTTTAACTCTGTGACCTTGGAAAGCAACTTAATCTAAGATTCAACACCATCTTCTGTAAAATAAGGACAATATCACTCCACTGTCTTGGGTTGTTCTGGGGATTAAACGAGAAAACATGTTGCCTCACCTGCAAACCTACGCTCCTATCATGTTCAGATCTTTGCATGTGCTTTGAAGGAATCTCCTTCTTTCCTTTTACCTCTCTTTTTTTTGTCAGAATTAACTTAGTGGTCACTTCTTCCAGTCTTGCTGCCTTTCAGTCTGAATTAAGTGCCCCAGCTATGTGAACATCTAGAGTCTTTTGCTAACTCCTCTGAGAGTGCTTAGCAACACCATACTGTGATTACCTCCTCACTTGGTTAACTGTAAGTCACTCACTGGAAAATCCAAGAGGAGGGGAGTCTTTGTTTTCTCTGTCCTTGTATCTGCAGTGCCTGAGGCTGGCCTGGCCCTGAGTAGACAATGTTGTTGTTGTACTGCCGTTGAGTCAGCCCCCAACTGGTGATGGCCCCACGCACAACAGAACAAAACATCGCCAGGTCCTGCACCATCCCTATGTTCGTTTGTGGGTCAGACTGTTGTGATCCATAGGATTTTCATTGGCTAATTTTCAGAAGTAAATCAGTAGGCCTTTCTTCCCTAGTATGGAAGCTTCACAGAAATCTGTTTGGCATCACAACAACATACAAGCCACCATCTACAGACAAGTGGTGGCTACCCATGACGTGCATTGGCCTGGAACTGGCCCAGGTATCCTGCATGAAAGGCAAGAATTCTACCACTGATCCACCAATCCCCACATTGAGTAGATAGTAAGGCCCCCACAATACTGTGAGTTCTCTCAAAACAGGGAATGGGGCTTATGCATCTTTGTATTCATAGTACCTAGCACACTGGCTCACAGGGAGTTCATTTAACAACAGAATAAATCCTTGGTAAGAGAAGTCTATTATAAATTTTCTCCTGTGCCCTTTTGTGGTATTTGCTTCATGGCCAGAATTAGATTTCAAAAATTGAGGCTTGCCTCTGTCTTCCTTTTTGTAAGCCTTTGTTCTTCAAAGTACTTGTGGACCCCTCTTTGCCAAAAAAAAAAAAAAATTTCCTAAATTATTTTTTTAAAACATTTTTTTCCTAAAGAAAAAAGGGTTGTTTAGGGTTAAGGAAATACAAAGGGAGTCGTCTACATACTTATTGATCCTAGTCTCATTGTTAAGGAGGGAAATTTTTTTGTTGTTGTTTGTTTTCTCCCCTAAGTAATTGGGAGAAACAGCCCTAATCTGGAGAAGCTATTATGTAATGAGCCACTCAACCCTGATAGAGTGTTTGAATTATAATAGGGACCTTTTGGAAGCCCGGTTCAAAGAAATGACTTTTCCAGAAAGTTTACTGGCCTCTTGGCAGGAGAATGGGAAAGGTAGTTGCTAAACCCAAAACCAAACCCACTGCTGTCTAGCCGATTCTGACTCCTTGGTGCCATAAAGTCTGCCAGTCAGTCTTCCATTTGGCCTTGGAATAAAAAGGCTGTTTCTCCGCATGGGAAGGCTGCATCCTGGTCAGTGCTCTAAGAACCCATTTGGACCCACTAATACAGAAACCCTGGTAGCATAGTGGTTAAGAGCTATGGCTGCTAACCAAAAGGTCGGCAGTTTGAATCCACCAGGTGCTCCTTGGAAACTCTGTAGGGCTGTTCTGCTCTGTCCTGTAAGGTCACTATGAGTTGGAATTGACTCAATGGCAACGGGGTGAATATGCTTTTTAAGAGCCCTGGTGGTAGAGTGGTTAAAGCACTTGCCTGCTAACCAAAAGATTGGCAGTTGGAACCTACCAGCTGCTCCAAGGGAAAAAGGTGTCGCAGTCTGCTTCCATAAAGATTAAAGACTTTGAAATCCTATGGGGTAGTTCTACTCTGTCCTATAGCATTGCTGTGAGTTGGAATCAACTCTGACAATAACCTGTTATTTGTTTTTTTGGTTAATACGGTCTTTAAGGAGCCTTGGTGGTGCAACAGTTAAGCACTCAGTTGCTAAGATATCGCCACCATGGGAGTGCTAAGCAAGCGGCTCCATGGAAGAAAGACCTGGCAATCCTCTTCTGTAAAAAATACAGCCTAGAAAACCCTATAAGGAAGTTCTACTCTGTCACATGGGGCCCCTATGAGTTGAAAATCGACTTGACAGTAACTAACAATAACAACAATACGGCCTTTATGTGTATTAACACAATTACTTTTCATCAACCACATGAAGCAGACATTGTATCCATTTATAAGGGGGGAACTGAAGCATAGACAAAGTTTTCCCAGCTAGTTGAGTGGAAGAACGAGGTCAGCACACAGGTCTTGTGGTTCTTGAGGAACGGATCTGAAGATGACAAGAACTCCCGTTCACTGAGTGCTCACCATGTGCCCTACCAGCTGTCTATCAAATTGTCTCACTGCGGTGGCTTGTGTGTTGCTGTGATGCTGGAAGCTATGCCACCGGTATTTCAAATACCAGCAGGGTGACCCATGGTGGACAGGTTTCAGCAAAGGTTCTCTACTAATACAGTGTAGGAAGAAAGGCTTGGTGATCTACTTCCAGAAATTAGCCAGTGAAAACCCTTTGGATCACAACAGAATATTGGCCAGTATAATGCTGGAAGATGAGCCCCTGAAGTTGGAGGGCACTCAAAATACACAGTGGCTGCAATAATGGACTCAAGCATACCAACGATCTTGGAGATGGTACGGGACCCGGCAACGCTTCATTCTGTCGTACGTGGGAAAGCCATGAGTTGAAGCTGACTGGAGTGCAACTAACAACACTGCCAGCAGGTATGAGGCCATGGGCAAGATGTTCCACACATGTCATCTCATTTGATGTTACAACTGCATAAGCTAGATACTATTATACCCTCCATCAAACATTCGAGGTCTAGGAAAGGTTAACAGCATGGTCAAGGTCACATAGCTAGTGAGTGGTTATGTTAGCACTTAAACTCAGACTTCTATTGCCAGAGCCAAAAATTATCAGAGGAAAGCTAGGACCTTAAGAACTAAACAAATACTGTCTCAAATGGCATCTCAACAAAGTATTTAAAAAACAAAAAATGTGTTTGCAATTCTTAGAAAAAGATGGCAGGATGAATAAACTTCTTGTTCCTGGTTATAGTTCTTCCTGAACATGGCATTGAAATTAAAAATTGACCATTGTTTTCATTCTAGAGATTAAGGCTTTCAAACGTTTCAGGTGTTTAGATGCCAGACTGCGAGAGTATATAGAAATGCAGTAAAAACAAAAAAAAACAAAAAAAAACCCAGTGCAGTATTCAATAGTAATTACAAAAAAAAAAAAAAAAAAATTTTACTATGTTGGTTCTTTTCTTGAAGACTAATTTCCTTTCCTTTCTCAAGAACAACTTCTGTGGGTGTTTTATATTTGTAATTAATTTTGGGGGGCAGGGCAGACAGATAGCTCCTGTATAAGGGCTAGGAAAGCAAGAGTTAGATACCATTTAACCTGACCTTGTATTTTTTTGTATATCAATTTCTGGTCTTCTGGGGAGAAAGACAGCCTGTTCATTCCAGGCATGCAATGAACTCTAAAAAAATACAAACAGTATAGAGCTGTGATTGGCAGAGGGACTGCTCTAGTGTGTTTACTGTGTTCCTAAGGGGAGTTCTTTGGTATTTTTGCAAAAAAAGTCGAGTCTTCAGCATGATAACTGGCAAAACTTACTTTATGGAAAGTTGAAGGCAAATGAGCTAGAAAAGGTAATGCCAAGATACTCTCTATTTTCAGGGCAGATTGTTATTCCATATGGGGAGAAAATATGAAAAAGCTCTCCCAAACAAGTCCATGAAATTCAAGCCTCGGTTCAGCCGATGGTGCCTTCGTGAGTCAGATTCTCCCAGTACCTAAGTTACTCCCTTACTCTCTGTAAGCAGTTAACCTTTTCTTTGGAGTTACCTTCTAGTAACCAAACTCATAACCACTACGCCACGAGGGTTTCCATAGTAATTATACATTATAATTAATTTTAAGTACAGAGATAAACAATAAAAATCAACAACACCAGTATTTAAAGAGTATCTTGCAAATGGGGGCTAGCTTAGGCTAGGCTCTTTTAACAACTTTGAAGGCCCCACTTTGGAGCCCTGGTGGCTTAGCGGTTAAGAGCTTGTCTGCTAATCAAAAGGTTGGTGGTTTGAATCCACCAGCTGCTCCTTGGAAACCCTATGGGGCAGTTCTACCCTGTCTTATAGGGTCACTATGAGCTGGAATCGACTCAATGGTAATTTTCTTTTTTTTCTTCTTTTGGTTTTAGGCACTACTTGTGAGAGAAGGATGTGGTAGTCTGCTTCTATAAGGATTACAGACTTGGAAACCTGGTGAGGCAGTACTGCTTGGTCCTATAGGGTTGCTATGAGTCAGAAGGGACTAGCTGTCAATGGATCTTGGGTTTAGGCCCTACTACACATCATATCCAACTCAGTAAAATGAATCCACATCCCACATTATATATTGTTTTTGCTATACAAATTTAAAAAGGATCCTTATTTTGCTTTTAAAACTATTTGACTACAATTAAACTCCTTTAACTTTTGACAGGCCCTGATTGCTCTGCAATCATCTTGCAAACTGAAAAACTCCAGCCTACAAGTTTTTTTTCAAATGTAGTAAAATTTTTATGAATACTTATTTGACACTTCTTGAAGTTGACATAATTTTACATTTTGAACATTTAATTGGATTTTTATCTTGATTTTGCTGTTCTTGTATTTGCAGCCAATTCCTTTATGTTTCATGTCCCCAACATTTTCATAGGCCAGTGAAAAGCTCATAGGTTCTGGCCATGGAGGATCTCAGTGAGTGTCATGGAAAACAGAGCCCTGGAGATGGGATTTGGGAGGAAAGGAGACAGATTTCTGGTAAGAAGTGAATCATGAATCATAAAAGAAGACATATTTAATATTTCCAGATAGTGTGTTACGTCCTGCACTGCTTTGATAATTATGTCTTGCTTCACCCGTAAGTAAGGCATCAAGCATTCACTATGCAAGGGTTTACTCACGATCCAGCTCATACTAGGTATCACAGATGATAAAAAAGAAACAAAAGATGTGGTTGGTACCACTCCCTGCCCCCCAGGACCTAATAGATTAGTTGGGAAGAAAAATGTTATTCTCCTGAAGGTTTTGCCAAAAGTAACTGGACACAGGAGATTGCAAAATTCAAAACCCAGGGCTTGGGTACTTGATTGACTAAACTAGAACACTCACAATTGGTCTAGTGGTACCAAAATCACTTTTTTAAGTCATTCTTTTTAAAATACCTTACCAGTGGCTTCTGAACTAAGGTAGATAGGACCTGAGAAGCAGTGAGTTGCTGACAGCCCCAGCACTCTCCCCATTTGTCACAGAAGCAGTGTGAGAGTCCTTATGAAAGGGGTCAACAGAGCAGGAAGGTCACTTATTTTCTCCTTTCCCAGGGATGTCGTCTTAAACTGGGCTTAGATGCCTACTCCAATTAGAGAAACTAGAAACATGAAGAGGAGATTTCTGTTGAAGTAAAACAGTCACATCTGAGTTTAATTCCCAATCTGCCCCTTATTTCTGTTACATTGCCCAATGGACATGGTCAAGATTTTGGCTCTGAAATGTACTCTGTTTTCTAAGGGCAAATGGAGTGTAGTGTTCTGAAAATAGGACAGGATGTTCAACAGAGGCCTGAATAACCAAGTGTGCTTTCCTAGTTGCTCTCACACAAATAGGTCCTATGATGGCAATGATATGGCTTCAATAACACTGAGAAGTTTTTTTCCTTCTGAGCAGGGTATACATGCAAGTAGATCATGGGGTAAAATATCTAACGCATGAGCAACTCTGCCAACTCAATGGAGTCACACAAATAGAGGGCAAAATCTGGCAGCAGGGTCACTGTGTGTCTGATCCAAGGATGATGAGTCAACATTTCAGACCCTGCAACAGCATGGGAAAGTCACCACTACCCTCACCCACCCCAGGGAAATAAATATGCCAGCAACATGCCTCCATCTACTTAGAAAGAGCTCATTTCTGAGAACATTTGCCTTCAGCTATTGCTTGACATGACTGGAAGCAGGAGAAACAACTGTAGAGGATCTAACTCACCCTGAGGAACTGCCTAGCAGTCTGTAGATTATGTAAACTTAATCACGGGAACTTAATGTTGGTCTCGGATTTCTAGTACAAGGAGAGATCTAAGAAGATGCCGTTACTTGGGGCAGCCGGCATAACTAAGAATAATTTAAAGAGATGATGAGTAAAATCCTTGTGTGTGAGGGGTCATTTCAGCAAAGTGTCACATATGTCTGTGCAGGCTGGGCACTGCACAACTCTAGGGAGCACCATTTACACTGTTGCGCGTCCTGGAATCAAGCAACGTGATGACCTGGCATTTCTGTTTCTCAAATGATAAGACAATGCAAGCATATTTTTCATCTTCAAATCAATTCCAATGGTTCTCAAACTGAAGCACTGAGGCTGATATTCCAGGCTGTACAGAGAAAACAGTATCAGAGAGTGCTTAGGAGCACTTTCGAATCAGACTGACAAAGTTTACACCTGAGCCTGTCCCTTTAACCCAGTCAAGTTACTTGACCTCTCTATGCCTCAGTATCCTCAGTTGTAAAATGGGTGTAATCAGGGTGGCTGAGAGAATTAAATCAGATGATATAGGTAAAATACTTAAAATAGTGACTGGCATATGGTCAAAGACTCAATATATAACTATTACTATTAAAGAAGACAGTGCCTCCTTTTTGTTCAATAATTAGTGTTCTGGAATGAATTAAAAAAGTGATCAGAGATGTCTTATGATTCTACCTCAAGAGTATTAAGGACCCTGGAAAAAATATTCTCTATGTGTCCTTTAAGGCTGAAAACTAGCAATAGTTCACCAAAATGCTTTTCGAAAAAATGAGAACAGCTTTGTGACTGTAATTAAGAGCTTAAAAGAGTTTGTTGTAAGGGTTGTATCTGTTGGATTCTTGCAGATGTAGTTATTTCTGAAGACTACAGACATACAGAAATGTTCAGGTATTGAAGGAAACTGATAGGACTTCCAAATATAAGTGTCAAGCAGAAACTACAAAAATAATTTTATCTTCTTCCCTTTTTTTTTTTTAAATTTCAGGTGGTACTGAAAGCATGGCAAAAGGTAATCAAACCATTAAACGAAAAAAAAAAAAAAAAAAACAAGCCCATTGCCATTGAGTCAATTCCAACTCATAGTGACCCTACAGGACAGAGCAGAACTGCCCCACAGGGTTTCCAAGGAGCGCCTGGTGAATTTGAACTGCCCACCTTTTAGTTACCGACCATAGCTCTTAACCATTACTCCACCAGAGTTTCCATTATAAGATTACTACTTGGGTAATCAGACATACATAAAAAAGTCACGCTTTTGAAAGCTAATAAAGTGCCTTTTTACTACTGACTAATAAATTTTTCTAATCTTCAGTTTTATTAAAAAGAAAAAAAAGATTAGTTGTAGCTCTGAGTTTCTCAGTCGTAAAATAACGACCCAAGAAAAAACATGAGGAAACTTGAAGGGTTTGGAAGATTTATTTGGTGTCCACTGATCCCTTTGTGTCAGCTCAAGAGAAACTGTGAAGTCAATCATGTGACCTTCTCTTTCTGGTCTCGACAGGCTTGTGCCCTCTTCAATACAACCTTCCTCCAACCCACCATGCTCCTACACTATCCACATGGATCTTCAGGTGCCCAGGGTGCCCATTGCCTCTGCTGGTGAGTTTCTGAGATCAGGGGGATGAGGCAGGAACCTCTCTGCCTTAAGGCTTGACCTTTGGCTATAAGGCTAAGGACCATGTGAGGAAGGCATCACCTTCAGATTACCATCTCTGTGGGTCCTTTTGCATCTTTTCATCAGAGACTTAGTAACCATTACAACAATACGTACTGATGACTCTTTTGGAAAAGGTGATCCCTTCTCTGCTGTCTCTTCCTCCCCCCTCTACCTCTGCCTGTGCTCAGAGGTCAGGCATATGCTGTCACGGAGTGAAGCAGACTGAATATAAGAAGAACAATAGCTTTAGAATGATGATGAACTCATATGTCAGGATAATGGGGCCTAAGTGGCTAGACATACTGAAAATACAAGTCTTAAAAGAGAGCAGTCAGCTCTCTCCCCCAGAAACAAGAGAACAACATGTTCAATATTTCTAATTCGTAAAGAGAAACTGAAATTTCGAATTGCATATAAGATCTTCCCATTCAAAATGTTGGTACTAATATTAAAAAAAAAAAAAACTTTGGTTACCACTGTGGAAGCCAATAAAATAAGCTTGGCTTGGGAGTGGTGGTTGTGTTAGCAAATTCATTTTTAATTGCTGTTTAAGACCTACCAGCTTTACTCTTTTATTAATATCTAATAAACTCATATATGCAGAGTGGCTAATGCATCAATTGGCTAATATTCACACATGCGCACACACATTCCAGTTGCCATTGAGCTGATTTAGACTTATGGCGATCCCATGTGTGTCAGAGTGGAATGGTGCTCCGTAGGGTTTTCTGTGACTGTAACTCTAGGCTAATATTAGGCATTTATATTTTAATAGTGGATATAGTAACTAATGACACGTGCACAGCTAGAGATAGAAAACCAAAAGGGAAAAACACACTTGGCTTTTCACAAGCCAAAAGAACTGAAGAAAAATTCAAGCCTCGATTTGTAATATTGAAGGGTTCCATGGGAAAACCATTAAACAACACAGGAAGCATCGAAAGAAGATGGAAGAATACACAGTCATTATGCCAAAAAGAATTGGTGGATATTCAATTATTTCAGGAGGTAGCATGTGATCAGAAACCAAAGGCACTGAAGGAAGAAGTTCAAGCTGCACTCAAAACATTGGCAAAAAACAAGGATCCAGGAATTGATGGAATACCAACTGAGATATTTCAACAAACTTGCAGCACTGGAAGTGCTCACTCGTCTATGCCAAGAAATCTGCAAGACCGGTACCTGGCCAACTGACTGGAAGAGATTCATATTTATGCCTATTCCCAAGAAAGGTGATCCTATTGAATGCAAAAATCATCAAACAATATCTTTAATAGCACTTGCAGGTAAAATTTTGCTGAAGATCATTCAAACACGGCTGCAGCAGTACATCAACAGGGAACAGCCAGAAACTCAAGCTGGATTCAGAAGAGGACATGGAACAAGGGAAATCATTGCTGATGTCAGATGGATCATGGCTGAAAGCAGAGAATACCAGAAAGATGTTTACCTGTGTTTTATTGACTATGCAAAGGCATTTAACTGTGTGGTCCATAACAAATGATGGATAACATTGAGAAGAATGGGAATTCCAGAACTTAATTGTACCCATGAGGAACCTATATATAGATCGAGAGGCAGTGATTCAAACAGAACAAGGGGATACTGTATGGTTTCAAGTCAGGAAAGGTGTGTGTCAGGGTTGTATCTTTTCACCATACTTATTTAACCTGTATGCTAAGCAAATAATCTGAGAAGCTGGACTATACGAAGAAGAATGGGGCATCAGGATTGGAGGAAGACTCACCAACAGCCTGCATTATGCAGATGACACAACCTTGTTTGCTGAAAGTGAAGTGGACTTGAAGCACTTACTGATAAAGATCAAATACCACAGTCTTCAGTATGGATTACACCTCTACACAAAGAAAACAAAAATCCTCACAACTGGACCAATAAGAAATATCATGATAAATGGAGAAAATTTTGAAGATGTCAAGGATTTCATTTTACTTGGATCCACAATCAACACCCATGGAAGCAGTGGCCAAGAAATCAAAGGACACATTGCATTAGGCAAATCTGCTGCAAAAGACCTCTTTAAAGTGTTAAAAAACAAATATGTCACCTTAAAGTCTAAGGTACACCTGACCCAAGCCATGGTGTTTTCAATCACCTCATATGCATGTGAAAGGGGGACAATGAATTAGGGAGACTGAGGAAGAACTGAAGACTTAGAATTGTAGTGTTGGTGAAGAATACTGAATATACTATGTATTGGTGGAAGAAGGAACAAATTTTTCTTGGAATAAGTACAACCAGAATGCTCCTTAAAAACAAGGATATCGAGACTTTGTCTCACATATTTTGGACGTGTTATCAGTAGGGATCAGTCTCTCTAGAAGGATATCGTGCTTGGTAAAGGAGAGGGTGAGTGGAAAAGAGGAAGACCATCAGTGAGATGGACTGACATAGTGGCTGCAACAATGGGCTCAAGCATAACAACAATTGTGAGGATGTCACAGGACCGGGCAGCATTTCCCTCTGCAGTATGTGTGGTTGCTATGAGTTGAAACCAACTCAAGGGCACTTAACAGCAACAATAGTAACTAACAATAACTTAATACAGTGAAATTAATTTCCAATGATATACATTTCAGGGAAGAAAATTTTTAATTGGAGAATGAATTGTAATGAAATGGTAAATGCCTAGTCCATCTATGCACAAAATCAATCCTAGTAAAACCAGACCAAACCCATTGCCATCAAGTTGATTCTGACTCGTAGCGACCCTAGAGGACAGAGTAGAACTGCCCCATAGGGTTTCCAAGGAGCAGCAAGTGGATTCCAGCTTCTGACTTTTTGATTAGCAGCTGAACGCTTAACCTCTGTGCCACCAAAAAAAAAAACAAAAAACTTCCTTTGTTACTCTTTAGTTAATCATTAACCAAAGTCTGAGTGACTAGTTCAATGACTAATGTGGCTAGGGAACCAGAGAAGGAGGGATAAAACTAACATTTATTCAACATCTGCTATCTACTTGGTTGTCTATCTATATTTTTACCTCTAATCTTCAAAACAACTCTAAAATGTAGTTGTAATTATTCCTTTTTTGTAGCTGTAAACTTCTGTTTGGAAAGGTCATGTCTAACTCCTTTACATCATGATCTTCTATTATACGATGAATATTGATGTTGCCAAATATTAGTTCAGGAGCTGGTGCATTTGGCAAGCATAAAAGAGACACACACACACACACACACGCACACGCGCACACATACACACACTCCAGCCTTTAAAAAAAGGTGAAACTCACTAAGCTAGGCAGTGTCATCCTCCACCTAATAATTCAAAGGCAGGAATTCTGTGTTGACAATAGGTCCCTTTTCATTTCAGCTGAGTCATCATTGTGTCATTGTTCTGCATTGTACATAATGTATACACTCACTGGGATCTCATACTTCTTTATATCCATCACGAAACCCAAGACAGGGCAGAGAGTGTAATTAAAGTAGGTGATTTAACTCTTTAGATCTTTCTAAAGGAGAGATGGGAGTCCGGTTGGAACAGGAGTAGTCAACAGAGATGAGGAAAGATTAAGGGACAGTAAAATCTGCCCTGACTACAAAAGAAGTTAAGGGAAGAATTGAAAGTGAAACTAGTTCATACATTTCTGTGACACCTTCAGAGTTAACAATGTATAAGGGAGTCTACCAACATGACGACATTCGTTAAGGCTTCCACAAGTAGGTAAATGTATCTTCCCATGCAATATCAAATATAATTATGACATTATCAACTTAATCCAACATCATATAAATCCCAAATAATTAAAACTACTATCTATTTAGAGGAATCCCTGGTGGCATGGTGGTTAAGAGCTACAGCTGCTAACCAAAAGGTCTGCAGTTTAAATCTACCAGGCGCTCCTTGGAACTCTATGGGGCAGCTCTACTGTGTCTTATTAGGGTCTCTATGAGTCGGAATCCACTTAAAGGCAACGGGTTTGGTTTTTGTCATATCAGTGTGGAAGATGGTACAGGACTGGGTAGTTTTTCATTCTGTTACACATAAGGCTACCATGAGTAGAAGCTGACTCAATGGCAATTAACAACAACAATAATAACATTTACAGTAGCATTTCATACTTATAAAGAAAAAAATATAAAGGAGGGACCAGTAAATATTTACGGGCCATTGTGGTAAATACAAAGAAGTAAAAGAAGTAGTTTCTGCTTCAAGGAGCTTACAGTAAAAAGAGGGGATTGGGTTGTAGGAGACATATGTCCATGAAAAATATCACATTATTGTTTTATTGCTTCATGATCTTATCATATTTGAATTTTTTTGTTCATTTCTTGATTGTAGCTCTCACCTGCTAGACTGTAACTTCCATGAGTGCCTGAATTGCCTGTCTTACATCTTCCAAAGTCTGAAGTGCCTAGAGCAATACCTAACATTCAGAAGGCACTCAATAAATATTGGGCAAATACATGAAAGAATAAATGATTGAACGAATGGCACAAATCATGAATGTTATGATGGAAAAGTAGAGAAGGAGAAATCTTTGTGGGCTGAATAGTTAGAGAAGGCTTCAAGGAGAGAGGATCTGAGATATGGGGCTGGAAAGCTAGGGGAAGACAGAAGGAAATTCCCTAGAGAAGAACAGCATTTACAAAAAGGGCAAGCAAGGCCTAAGAGATGCTTGGGTGTAAGGTATCATTCCATCAGTAATTCTCTTTTTTTTAATAATTTTTATTGTGCTTTAAGTGAAAGTTTACAAGTCAAGTCAGTCTGTCATGCAAAAAACTTATATATACCTTACACCTTACTACACGCTCCCAATTACTCTCCCCTCAATGAGACAGCCCGCTCCCTCCTTCCAGTCTCTCTTTTCGTGATCATTTTGCCAGCTTCTAACCCCCTCTACCCTCTCATCTCCCCTCCAGACAGCAGAGGCCAATATAGTCTCAAGTGTCCACCTGATGCAAGTAGCTCACTCCTTATCAGCATCTTTCTCCAACCCATTCTCTAGTCCAATCCATGTCTGGTGAATTGGCTTCTGGAATGGTTCCTGTCCTGGGCCAACAGAACGTTTGGGGACTATGACTGTCAGGGTCCTTCTAGTCTCAGTCAGACCATTAAATCTAGTCCTTTTATGAGAATTTGGGGTCTGTATCCCACTGATCTCCTGCTCCCTCAGGGGTTCTCTGTTGTTTTCCTGTCAGGGTAGTCATCGGTTGTGGCCGGGCACCATCTAGTTCTTCTGGTCTCAGGATGATGTAGTCTCTGGTTCATGTAGCCCTTTCTATCTCTTGGGCTCATAATTACCTTGTGTCCTTGGTGTTCTTCATTCTCCTTTGATCCAGGAGGGTTGAGACTCACTGATGCATCTTAGATAGTCACTTGCTGGCATTTAAGGCCCCAGACGCCACTCTTCAAAGTGGGATGCAGAATGTTTTCTTAATAGATTTTATTTTGCCAGTTGACTTAGATGTCCCCGGAAACCATGATCCCCAAACCCCTGCCCCTGCTTTGCTGACCTTCAAAGCATTCAGTTTATTCAGGAAACGTCTTTGCTTTTGGTTTAGTCCAGTTGTGCTGACCTCCCCTGTATTGAGTGTTGGCCTTCCCTTCACCTAAAGTAGTTCTTACCTACTATCTAATTAGTAAATACCCCTCTACCACCCTCCTTCCCTCCCCACTCTCGTAACCACAAAAGAATGTGTTCTTCTCGGTTTAAACTATTTCTCAAGATCTTATAATAGCAGTCTTATACAATATTTGTCCTTTTGCAACTGACTAATTTCACTCAGCATAATACCTTCCAGGTTCTTCCATGTCATGAAATGTTTCACAGATTCCTCACTGTTCTTTATTGATTGTAGTATTCCATTGTGTGTATATACCATAATTTATTTATCCATTCATCCATTGATGGGCACCTTGGTTGCTTCCTTCTTTTTGCTATTGTAAGCAGTGCTGCAATAAACATGGGTGTGCATATATCTGTTCGTGTAAAGGCTCTTATTTCTCTAGGATATATTCTGAGGAGTGGGTCCATCAGCAATTCTTAATGAAGAGATTTGGAGTTGTATAAAGAAGAATTGTCTAATGAAGATGGAATGAAATTCCTTGGGGTCGGTGGGGTAAATAATTTTGTCAGAAAAGATATTGGGGCTTTGGGTACAAGATCGCATAGGAGAAATGTGGTAGTGGGCAGTCAAGCCCTGAGGAGTAGATAGAATTTTTAAAGTTTCTTTCATCCTTGGGATTCTAGCCTCTGTTTTTGCCTTGTTGCTAAAATGATTTAGGGAAAATTTTTAAAAGCTTTGAATTAGCTATAAATGGTACTTGGCCTTTTCCTTTCTAAATCAAGAGAAAGCTCAATTAACCACAAGGGTTATTTTATTTTATATTTGGTGATAGAATATTTCAGCGGGTAGAGAAGCGACTGTTTTACAACTTAGCTCTAGAAGTGGTAATTGAGAGTGACATTTAAAAAGCGTTTTCTACAGATTTCAGCAGATGATTAATCCTTGAGTTTTGAAGGCTTATGATATGATAAAGTATTTTTAAAGCACACTATAATTAAAAACTTTGTACAAAAATATCCTTAAATCTCACCCTATGACTGCTCTTATCTTGAACTTCAGGTAAACATTTGGCTTCCCATCTAATTTTATGATAAATAATTAATTTGCATTATACTTACAAGTACTAAGTATAAGCTCATTTTTTGACATTATAGTTTTGTTTAAATGTTCCAGACACACAGAATAAAGAGAATCCTTGATTGAAAATATTTGCACACACATGGACACGGAATCAACACTGTGTCCCTGACCATTATAGGGAGCGCTATTGCTGCTAATATCCTCTGAGCAGCTACTTCTACACGGTAATGTCTTTACTGCAAAAACCTACATTTCTCTGCCTGAGGGCTTCTTAACACATTTGAGTCTTCGCCCAAAGGCTTTCTTTTCCTGGTCTCAGTTTCGTGCTTGGCCCACTCAAAAACCAATGGAAGTGGTATGTAGTAATGATCCTCAGAAGAATGCCTCAATCAGTGATGGATGAGGGAGCTGGGTAAATACCCCACCTTCCCCCTCCCACAGTTGGGATAACTCCAAAGCATGTTCCATGCTGTGGAATTGAGCCTCAGTTTTCCCATTGTGATAACTGGCATGCTGGCGCAGGCTTTATTGGTTTCTTTCCATTTCCTGTCTCACTTCCCCACTCCTCTGCTTAGGCTTCTTGAGCTCTCTAAATAAACAACTTGTACTTTAATCGTTGTCTCAGGGTCTGCTTCTAGGGAAACATAGACCAATACATCCATCTTCCACTATTCTGGGGACACCAAAGATTGGGACTTGGAAACGCAAAGAAAGTGATTCAAGTGAGACGAGTGGTTACGTTTGTTTGTTTGCCTTTTGTCAAACACTGAAATGCTGCCATTTTATCTTAATAAATTGTAAACTATTTCTCAAACCTCTTTCTTTTCTGCATACTCTGGCTCTTCTCTATAATTTGGCCTTTTTCATCTCTGGCTTGCACACCAGGATGTAGGTCAATGAGAAACACTGCAATAAAAAAATGCTTACAGCTTCACAGTTCTTACCACATGAACCAAAAATAGTCCTTATTTTTCTTTCTGTGAAGAAGTCATATGGATAGCTCATATCTTGGCAAGTGAATGTGTTATTTCTAGAAGAGATGGAAATGCTGCATGGACCTAGATCTGCTGCTGTAAAGATTTACAGCCTAGAAAACCCTATGGGGCAGGAGATAGAATCAACTTAACAGCACCTAACAACAACAGCAAATACCTGTTACTTTGAAATCAACTTCCTGTCCATGTGAACCAACAGATGCAAACATATACACATGTACACACACACACATGTGCACACTTGACATACATATCTTAATAGTCTGAACAGACTAAAGAAACTGTTGATCAATCACAATAAATCCTAAATTTAGAGTATATATCTGAGCCATATGCCTTGTCTAACAAGGTTTGCCTGTCTTAAGTAAAAAGAATTTGGAGCAGTTTAGAGATTCATAGATTTAAATGAGACTTGACATTAATCAACACTATTTAAAAGTCAGGTATGTCAGAAAGGCTCCTGAATTTTCAATTATTATACAGCAAGAATCATAGCTTAGGGAGAGGAAAAGCACAGATTTTTTTCAAGTGTCTGAGACCAGTAAAGAACCATTATGTCTCTTTGCCCTGTTGAATACTTAAGGAAGGAAGAAGCCCACTGTGAAGTGTTGAGGTAGGGATGGGAAAAGAGATATTTTGGTGTGATTTTCATCTTTGTTTTGCTGAGTTGGAATAGAAAAGAATTTTGAGGTGGTTTGAAGGTTAAAAAGAAAGAAACCAAGAAGCAAGAGAGCAAAGGGTAAAACATTTCCAGATATTTTATAATCACTTAAATATTTGATCAAAAGGTACATAAAGATAATGGTCGAAACCCCCACATTATGTATGCTAGGAACTTCAGAGCTATGGGGCTTTGCATCATAAAAGCAGATAACAGGGCATTTTAAATTCAAAGTGCCAATTAAGTTTATGAGCTTTTGCAAATGACATTTTTCTTTGCATCTTTGTCAAAGTTAAAGCTAGTCTTCTAAAACATATTATTTGTGCTCCTTTATTCTTTCAACATAGGATATATTCCTTTATTTTATTTAGTTTGAATAATTGATGATCACATTCTTGAGCAAGTAAATGTGGCTACATCTTGGGTTATAAATGGAGAAGAAGGATATATACAAGGTAGTAAATATTTCAGCATGGTAAAATATCACAAAGCTCAGAGTAAATTTCCACCTTGCTGTTGGTTTGTACATAAACTGTACTCAGATGGGCACAAGGAAAGACATCTTGGCTTACATGGTGGAAAAAAAGCCAAATTCTATTAACTCGACGGCAGTGAGTTTGGTTTTTGGTTTATTAACAAATCCACAGACGCAGTTTTACATAATGAATCCTAGAATGTGGTTAGTGTCTGTGCCAGCTGTGGAGGCAGGAAGTAAACACCACCAAAATTCATTGATGATGGATATGAACTTGGCATGGTGACTGGAGTGAGGCAAGCAGATGTCGTAACAATCACTGGACACCTGTCTTCTTCAGCTCTATGAAAGCATCTGCCGCCTTACACATGGGCAGAGGTTTAGAAATGAGAAAGCCCATCCCTAGGACATTTAACTCCAAAACCTGAGGCCAGGTTCAAGTGCTGCCTTCCTGTCTCAGTGGAGTATTTCCAAGTCTACTCTAGCAATTTGAGATTGTAGTCAGTCAAGAAATGCTAGGCATGACCTCAGAGCTGGAGGCATGCACCAGCCTCACAGCTGTCAATCCAGGCTGGGAATCTGAAGCCTAACAGGTGGTGAGAGGCCTTCTGCACATACCAGCTGCCTTTATCAGGCCAGTGCAGATCTGAAAGAAGTTTCTGGCACTTGCCTAGACTTTGAGAGCCCCATGGCTTGATGAGCACCAGTTGGCAAGAGGAGAGAGTCCCAAACAAGGTCAGTTTTGAGAAGGCTAAGTTCTGGCCCTTCTGAAGCAGATGCATTTGCCCCACTGACTAGAGGAGACAAACAGGCCCTCATGCAAATGTTATCTGCCTGCTTCAGTCAGTGGAAGGGAGGCCAGTTAACACATTTTCCAACCTTTATCAAAATCCATTAACTCATTGCTCCACTTAGATAGGAGTAACAAGGTAGGGGGCCAGGAGTCTTCTGCAACAGCCCTTTATTAAGGATATATTTTGGGTCCTCCGCTTTACATATATCTGAACATAAAATGACAGGAACAATAGTCTAACAAAGGGCAACAGCCTCTTCCTGCACACAGTCAAGTTAGGTCTGACTTAACCTGCTTCTTACACACATATATGAATTAAAACAGCTCTTTCCCTCATGTGGGATCCTGGCTCACCAGTCACAGGCACTGAACTAGCAGGAAGATTCTGAAAACAATGGGGGTATGGGTGAGATAGGGGCAGGAGATGGGTTGCTCATAGGAAATGAAAAGCTCTAAAGCCCAAAGCATTTCCCTTAATTTTTTCCATTTCATTCCCTTGAGGATAAGCAGCTGGCTATTCTCAGAGCTGGAGTGGACTGGCTTATTATAAACTATTCATTCTACCTTCAGATATTTTCAGGCCCTCTGTTATGACAGTTGATTCAATTATTCCTCAAACCAAGCCAGATGCATCTCAAAGGTGTCTGACCTTAACCTCTTGAGAGGGAACAAGAGCAAAGAGGTTAGGAAATTTTGGTTGTCAATTGATCTTACTTCCTTCATGAAAGATGGTTCTCTCTCTCTTTTTTTTTTTTTTAATGTAAAATAAGCCTGGATTAATTAACTTTTGACAAATGACAGGGAAGGGATGAATTTCTAACTGATAGCTTACACCTTAACAAAGGAGTCCTGGTGGCACAATGGCTAAATGCTTGGCTGTTAACCAAAAGGTCGGGGTTCAAATTCACCAGATGCAATGTGGGGGAAAAAAAAAAAAAAAAAAAAGCTGGTGATCTGCTTCCATAAAGATTACAACCCAGAAAACTCTATGCGGGAGTTATACTATGTGCTATAGGGTCACTACAAGTTGGAATCAACTCGACAGCACACAACAACAGCACCTTAAGAAAGAATAGAAATATATGTAGTATTTATTTTAAAATAGAAGTGTCTTCAATTAGCAAGACCACATTGATGCATGGAATACATTAATAATATGTTATGACAAGATAATCGAGACCTGAAAAGAGACTGCCTCATATGCATGCGAAAGTGGACAACGAATAAAGAAGACTGAAGAAGAATTGATGCATTTGATTTATGGCGTTGGCAAAGAATATTGAATATTCCATGGGCTACAAGTCTGTCTTGGAAGAAGTACAGCCAAAATGTTCCTTAGAAGGGAGGATGGTGAGACTTCGTCTCACATACTTTGGACATGTTATCAGGAGGGACCAGTCCCTGGAAAAAGACATCATTCTTGGTAAAGTAGAGGGTCAGGGAAAGAGAGTAAGACCGTCAGTGAGATGAATTGACACAGTGGCTGCAACAATGAGCTCGAGCATAACAATGATGGTGAGGATGGTGCAGGACTGGGCAATGTTTCATTCTGTTGTACATCGGGTTGCTATGCATTGGAAATGAGTTGATGACACCTAACAAAGACAACACTGTTGAATAACCTGCTGAGCTCACATAGCAAGGGGCATATACCTATTAACTGTCAAGGATATAAAACTGAATTTTGTGACAGAGAAGTAATGAATTAAAATAGCAAATTCTGTGCATTTTCTTTAATTTTTGAAAAGAAAAAGATGCCCATTCCCTGAGGGATAGCTACTTTAAAAGTTTTGTATAGAAAAGTTACATATAGAATGTACATAATAAAGGTTGGATGAAATTGCTTCAAACCAAAGAAGCCATTGGGAACAAAAAATGGTTGTGAAAGAGGGGGAAATAAATTTCTTGTAAATAAAGCACAGCACAAAAGTACACTTAAAGACTGACTACAACTTAGAGAAAGAGAATATTTATAAAGGAATATACAAAAATGTTAAAAAAAATATTGTGTTATGGTATTAGAACGATGGGCAAGATTTTTTTTTATTTTTGCAATTATTTGATGCATTGCTTTTTTGTAATTAACAATAGCTAAAAAAGACAAACTATGTAAGTACAGCCTCTTATTAAAAAAACTGCTAATGTCATAATATTTTAGCTCAATCTGTGTCTTAAATACTTTGGACATGTTGTCAGGAGGGATCAGTCCCTGGAGAAGGACATAGTGCTTGGCAGAGTACAGGGTCAGCGGAAAAGAGGAAGACCCTCAACGAGGTGGATTGACACAGTGGCTGCAACAATGAGCTCAAGCATAGCAATGATTGTAAGCATGGCTCAGGACCTGGCAGTGTTTCGTTCTGTTGTGCATAGGGTCGCTATGAGTCGGAACCGACTCGACGGCACCTAACAACAACAACTATATGCAGAGTAATTTTTTCTGACCTTTTATTTTTTAATGAATTAGGAAAATGCTTCTTTATTTTAAGAAAAGAGAAGAACTATCCTCAATGTTCACTTTGGTTGGTCATTAGTTAAGACAACACACACAGGAAAAAGTTTAGGTTATCAAACACTAAGAGTATTTATTTAAAAAACAAAGTCCCTGCTTTCAAAGTGCTTATAAGCAAATGGCAGTCAAATTAAGCTCAATCATAGAGCCACTGTGGAGTTTAGTTAAGCTACATGCAAATTTCAAATACAGGAGAATCATTTTATATATTTTTTCCAGAAGCATTTTCTTTTTTCCCCTTGAAAAAGATAATACAATTTAGCCAAGGAAAAATAAACTAGAGAAAATGGCTTGGCATTGACTCAAAACTCTGCATACTTGAATTCTAATTTGTTTCTAACGTCAGAAGAAAGGTCTGCCCCCTCCCCCCACCCCGGTATAATACTTTCAAACCAATTGGACTTCATCATGCATGAAAAACTTATCTCTGACCTTTAGCAGTAATTTTACTGATAGAAAAAAGTTTCAAACACTCACTTGTGGAAAGGAAACAGACATTTGCTCACAGTCTACAAACTCAGGCACAGCTGACAGTAATTTTCCATTGATCAGGAGAAAGTCATGTAAATTACATAGCTAAGGTTGGCTTTAGACTGGTCCTACATAAACTTCATCTGTAATTCTTCCTTTATTGTTTTGTGTGGGTAAAATATCAACCAATTTTGTATAAAAAAAGATGTCACCAATATTTTTGAGGTGACCTGTAATTACTACATGTGATATGGTGTATTTACCAACTATGTATTTTATTAATTGTGCTCATGAGGAACCTGTACATAGACAAAGAGTCATTTGAACAAAATAAGAGGATATTGTGTGGTTTAAAGTCAGGAGAGGTGTGCATCAGAGTTGCATCCTTTCACCATACTTATTCAATCTGTATGCTGACCAAATAATCCCAGAAACTGGACTATACGAAGAAGAATGTGGCATTAGGATTGGAGGAAGATTCAGTAACAACCTGTGATATGCAGATGACACAACCTTTCTTGCTGAAAGAGAAGAGGACTTGAAGAACTTACTGAGATGCAGATGAAAGAATACAGCCTTCAGTATGGATTACACCTCAACATAAAGAAAACAAAAATCCTTACAACTGGACCAATAAGCAACATCATGATAAATGGAGAAAAGATTGAAGTTGTCAAGGATTTCATTTTTCTTGGATCCACAATCAACACCCTTGGAAGCAGCAGTCAAGAAATCAAATGACAGATTGCACTGGGCAAATCTGCTGTGAAAGATCTCTTTTAAGTGTTGAAAAACCAAGATGTCACTTTGATGACTAAGGTGCACCTGACTCAAGCCATGGTATTTTCAATCACGTTGTGTGCATGCAAAAGCTGAACGACGAATAAGGAAAACGAAAGGAGAATTGATGCCCTTGAATTACAGTGTTGGTGAAGAATATTGAATATACCATGCGTGGACTGCCAGAAGAACAAGCCTGTCTTGGAAGAGGTACAACCAGAGTGCTCCTCGGAATTGAGGATGTTAAGACTTCATCTCACATACTTTGGACTTGTTATCAGGAGACACCACTCCCTGGAGAAGGATATCATGCTTGGTAATGTTAGAGGGTAAGTGAAAAATAGGAAGACACTTAAGGAGATGGATTGACACATTGGCTGCAACAATGGGCTCAACCATAGCAATAGTTGTAAGGATGGCGCAGGACTAGGCAGTGTTCCGTTCTGTTCTACATAGGGCTGCTATGAGTCAGAGCCAACTTGAGGGCACCTAACAACATGTATTTTGTGCATTTGTAATATTTATCAAACCACCTTTAAAATGCTGCTGGGAAATGTACTAAAGTACACTTTTATGACATTGTTTCTAACAAATGCTGTAGTAAGAGTTTTGTCAATGACTTTTTAAATTTCCATATCATGAGAAGTTTTAGAGATGTATTTTTCCAAACACAGGTGGGAGGATGAGTTCCATACCTTGAGCCAGTTTGACAGGAACCAAGAAACCAAACCATCCATGCTACGTCTAAAACAATGAAGCAAAACTATCATCAAGGGTCAGTGGAGGAACCACCCAGTCCACACCCATAAATGCTATGATAGTCCTGGTCATATCCCCAGCCACACATTTCTGAGTTTTCTGTGGCCAATCTTTCTCTCTCATATTCTCTAGTTCTGTAATAGCCAGGCTTCCAATACAAAGGGGTGTGTGTGTGTGTGTGTGTGTGTAGCCAAACTCACTTGTTAAAGGTGAGATGTTGATAAGCTTTGAGAAATACTCTAACCAAGCTGATTAAATGAACTAATACATGTAAACCACTTTGAACAGTGCCTGGAACTTAATAAAAACTACATAAAAATAAATAAATAAATAAAAACTACATGATGTCCACAAATTCTGGAAACAAAGGCAAATAGACATAATAACAAACAGAACATCTTCAGTCTGTCAAGATAAAAAGATTTTCTATGTTTCCAGACTTTAGGGACATCCTATACATAAATATAAGCTACAATTTAGGAAAACTTTTCTGTAGGGGAAAATAAGGGCAAAATATTTTTAACCATGAAAACATGCTGAATTTTAACTTAAAGGCATTTACTAATAACTTATTTGATATATTTGTTATCCATATCTTGTCTCCAGCACCCTGTAACAAAACCTTAAACAAGCTGTTTATACTGTTAATTGCTTCTTTAATATTCAAAAAACATTTTATGAACAAAACATATTGAGATATGACAAATCAGAGTTGTGAAGACTGAAAAAAAAAAAGCGGTATAAGACTAAGAGGGTATAATTTGTTAGTAACAATGATGAAATTCTAAAAACAGTGAAATGAAAGCACAAATTTCTCCTTTGTCTGCCTCCTCCTTTTCTCTCCTCCCTTCTTTTTTGCCTTCCTTCCTTCCTTTCTATTCATTCATTCACCAACCAATTAACCAGGCTACAATTAATAAATGAAGACTTTTTTTTTAATTAAAAAAAAAATTAAGCAATTTACTGTTCTTTTGATTAATGCATTTGTAACAAAAGAGAATAATTCAAAGTTTTCCACTAGCTAAAGTCTGTTGGTTTAAGTACCCATCCCAGCAGAAACACACTTAACCCAGGGATGGAACACCAGTCCAGTGACATTCATATTAAACTTGACCTGGATCTATGTTCACCACGTGCAAATCAAAAAAAAAAAAAAAACCCAAAAGCTTTATTGTTAAGTTGATTCTGACTCACAGTGACCCTGCAGGACAAAGTAGAACTGTCCCCATGGGGTTTCTAAGGAGCAGCTACTTGATTCAAATGGCTGGCCTTTTGGTTGGAAGCCGAGCTCTTAACCACTGTGCAACCAGGATTCCACACCTTGTGCAGTCTCATCTTAGTATGTGTCTGTCAAGCTCTTATTCCCTCTCTCTGATTTCCCTGCTGTTCTCACTCTCCCAACTTGGCAACCTAATTGGTTCTCCTGATTCTATTGTGTTACCTGGCCTATGCCTTTTTCTCCCTGGGAGTGCATTCCTGGAAACTGGCCTTGTTCAGTGCCTTCCTCCAATCGCATGTACAGTAATAACACATTCTCAGATCTATTACTCTCCCTGGACAAGACACTTATGCTCAGGGTTGGAATCAGGCTTTTCAAACACAATCTCTGTTAACGGGAAGATTTAAGGATCTCCCATTACCTGTTGCTGTCCAGTTGACTCTGACTCATAGTGACCCTGTAGGATGGGATAGAACTGTCCCATAGTGTTTCCAAGGAGTGGCTGGTGGATTCAAACTGCTGACCTTTTGGTTAGAGGCAGAGCTCTTAACCCCTGGGCCACCAGGGCTCCTTAAGGATCTCAGTAGGATTTCATTTGTAATGGATTAAACATGGATGTATGTCTTAAATCTGGCCTCATGCTCATTTTCTTTCTTCGTGGTCCCCTGTTCTTTTTTCCTTTCTCTCACGGTCCCCTTCAACATCAAGGAGAATCTGGAATGGAAAAGTGGTCATAAAAGAGAAGCCAGAGCTGTGTTCTGAAATGTCCATGCGATGGAGAGAAGAAGAACAGTCTTCTCTGGTGCTGTGAAAAGGAACCTCAGGACTGAACAGTGTCTGAAAAGGCAACTTTTTGTTCACTATATGTAGTGTCCTCGAGTCACTGGTCATTGCTTGCAGCACAGAAGTCACAGAATGAAATGAGAAAAGTGCTGGATGGAATTGGGAAGTATAAGCAAACAGGAAGTGAGCTCCCCTGGCATATTCTGTGTTGACATCACTGGTGTTCATGTTAAAAGGTCTTCCAAAAACAGGACACACACATGTATATACACACACATACACACTATAGCGTCTTCTCAAACAACATGAAACCATTAGGGCTTAAGAATTTATGAACTGATTAAATGCAATCTTAGTCATAAATTTCCAATTCAGTAATTGAGAAAACGGCTAAAACCTCTGGCTTATATAACAATTAAGTAACAATTTAGTGATAATGTAGTTTGAGGATGTCTTCAAATCTCAGGTATGCAACTTATTAGCTGTACACTGATGAGAAAAACATATAACTTCCATTGGTCACATATTTTTTCTGGGCTAACTAAAATACACGAGTGGTACGATAACCAGCACAATTCCTTAGCTTAGAATTTATAATCAATAAATGTTGAACTGTTGGAAGAAGTCAAAAAACTACATGTTAAGGAAAATAACGCAATCATTTTTTATTGCTTTTGTTCTTATCGCTCACTCAGTAGTGCTGGGATGGAGCTAATATCCATTGCCATCTAGTTGAATTCTGAGTCACAGCACCTCTACAGGACAGAGTAGAATTGTCCCATATGGTTTCCAAGGATGTAAATGTTTATGGAAGCAGACTGCCACGTCTTTCTCACGTGCAGCAGCTAGTGGGTTTGAACTGCTAATTTTTGGGTTTGGAGTCCAGTGCTTAACCACTGAATCACCAGAGCTCCACGGAGGTAATATCAAGCTCTCACTAACCCTAGAGGAATATACTGATACTGTTGCATGAGACCAAAGGCAACTAATCATGGCCATAAGATGGTCATGAAGTAGCTGGTTCCGATTTAGAACAATAATTAATCAATCCACTAAAATACACTTTCTGGGCCCATGCCATCCCTTTGGAAACACATGTTTAGGGAAAAAGAAGAGTGCCTTGTAACTTAAATTGACGTTTCTCACCTGAGTTTGTTTAAGAGGCCCACAGTTGAGAACCCTGGTGTTCCAGGAGCTTTGTGACTCATCAGTCAAACCCCATGCTGTCTCAAATGTCCATCTAGTCTTGTGTCATGGATTAGATTACTGTTTAGCTGCCTTCTCTGTCCTCTCCTCTCCCTGCTCTGGTGAGATTGAGCTTGGCCATATGATGTGTCTTGGCCAATGCAATGTGGGCAGAAATGAGACTGCCAGTTCCACAATGAGGCATTGAGAGTTACCAAGTGCTCCCATTCGCCATTCTGGGAGTTCTCAACCATGCCATGAGAAAAACATGCCTTGGGAAGCTGCTGGTCCAAGAAAAAGAAAAACAAAACAAACATAAGGATAGACCTGAAGGCAACCTACAGGCTAAAGCAAAGCCACCCCAGCCCACTAGGAGACGAAACAAAAGCTTATTGTTGTATGTTATTGAGATTTTATAATTGCTTGTTATGTAGCATTATTGTAGTAATTGCTGACTAATACACTTTGCAATAATTAAAAAAAAAAAAATCAATGTAGGTAATACGTGTAATTTTCTTTTTCCATTGGAGCCCCAAGAGTTCTGAGCAGCTTAACTAGCCCACAAACTTCCTATTTTATTATACCCATTCAAATTGACCCTAGCAGCCCAGCCTCTTACCATCCCACAAATTTGCCTTACAGAGAGTGCTGTGGCCTACCCCTCTAGAACTCCTATCTCTCTAATCTTTGCATGCAAGATCTAATTTTGTACTTTCCATGAAGAATCTCAGATTCTTTCATTCTTTTATCCCTCAGGGAGAAGTACTTCCTTCTCTCTATATATTTCTTTTTCCTTCTCTTGTTTTAATTTTCTCGTTCTGCAGTAAATTATAGCATCTCAAGTACTGTCCTATATCTCTTGTTGTTTAATATATCCCTTGTAATCTGACAGAACCCATAGTGGCACAACGGTTAAAGTGCTCAACCACTAACTGAAAGGTTAGTGGTTCAAATCCACCAGTAGCTCTGTGGGAGAAATATGTGGCAGCCTGCTCTCATAAAGATTACAGCTTTGGAAAGCCTATGGGGTAGGTTCTGCTCTGTCCTATAGGAACACTATTGGTCAGAATCAACTCGACAGCTATGGGTTTTGTTTCTTGGCTTATTATCTGAAAATGCCTTTAAAAAACCCAGTGCGAAGATGCCTTAAGGACTGGAAATGTCCCTCTTGAATTTTAGACAGAATGCTGTTTTTGTTAGTTGCCACTGAGTCAGATCCCACCCATGGCAACTCTGTAAAAAAACTTTGCCTGGTCCTGAGCCATCTTCACAAGTATACAGAATAGGCTCTTCAACTCTTCAAATTTATTAGGTCCACATTTAAATTGATCCACTTACCCTAAAAATCCACTCCTCCTCTGTATATTCTTAACTCAATAACTATCATCACCATCTTCCTACTTGCCCAAGCCAGAAATCTGAGTGACTAACTTAAAGTTTGGTAGTTTGAACCCACCTGGCAGCTATGCAGGAGAAAGACCTGCCAATCTACTTCCATAAAGATTACAGCCTAGACCACCCTACAGGGCAATTCCACTCTGTCACCTGGGATCTCTATGACTTGAAATAAATTCGATGGCACCTAACCACAACATTGATCCTTACTTTTCTCACCTCTCTATTAACCAAGTCCTATCTAGTCAAATCTCTTAAATATCTACCAAATCTATCCATCTATCTCTAGCCCCACTGACATTATCTTACTTCAGTCCATCACTACTTTTTGCCTGGATTATTGCAATTGATTTTCCCCTGTTCTACCTACCTTCAGTCTTGACCATGTAAAATCCAATTTCCCACTGCAGCCAAAGAGATATTTTTCAAAAGTGTATATCCAATTATATAATTTGCTTCTTAATATTTTTCATTGTAGCAGGATGAAGTAGATAAACTATATGGCCTATCAGACATTTTATTACCCACCCAAGTTTACTTCTCCAGCTTATTTCCAATTGATCCCTCCTTGCACTCCATATTTTAGCCAAACTGAATTTTCTGCAGTTTCTCCTCCCCCCATTGCATATGATATTCTGTTTACTTGGTATACTCTCTCTCCCCTCCCACTATCCTTCCCTTGGCTATCTCCTCCTTCCCTTCACATCTCGGGTTAGATTACGCTTTTTTCAGAAGTCACCTCGGACATTCTCCTTTCCCCCTGAATCGGTGTCCTTCTTATGTGTTTCTGTAGCACACGGGATTTACATGCTTCCCTGTAGAATTTACTAGACTATATTGTAATTTCTGTTTAATTTGTAGCTGGTACTATAGGTGGCCTAACAAAGAGCCATTCCTACTTCCTGCTAGAACCTAAATGCAACTCAAATATCTACTTGCCCTTGCATGTATTTAAGGAAAGATGAACCTCAACTCTTACCCACACAAGGAAAACCTGATTGTCTAAGCTAACCATGATGGTATATTTATGTGTTAATGATTGGTTTAGCCATTGACACGCGATGCAATTTTAGCCAAAGAGAAGTCTTCTGGGGGACAACTGGAAAAGATTTTTCTCTATCTTAAAAGCAGACAAAGAAAAGAAGATCCTTCTTTTTCTAATAGTCATTGCTTTTTGCATGTGGTAGTTGGGACTGTGACAGACATCTTGAGATCATGGGAGAACAAGCTAGAAAAATCACCAATATCTCAGGATGGAAAAATAGCAAGGCAGAAGGACTCAAGGTTTTGAAAACGTTACTGAGTCACTGAGTGACTTTCCATCTCAGGGATGCTTATGGTTTAAGTCAGGTGAGTTATGGTTTTTCTGTTACTTGTAGCTGCAAACTTCCTAACTAACACACTTGTCTATCTTCTTCATTGCACTGATATTAATATGACCTTATGTTCGGAGACAGAATTGCAAAAGAATTTAAAGGACACATCTTAGATGATTTTATGGCCTTACGGTAATAGATAAGGAAATTTATTATTAATGTGATATCTGATAGGGAATCAGAATCAACTTTTGAGGACAAGGTTGTAGAAGTTTTATGATTTTGAACAAAGGTAAGAAAACAAGGCCAGAGAATAAAATGAAACTGCAGCAGCCCTTTGTAAAGCAAGGTATGAAGTGATCACAGGGATCGTATTGTACCAAATTCAGAAGCCTCCCGAAATGTGATCTAATTCATTTTCTTTTCTGCTCTGCCTCTTGTCTGTAGCTTTCTTTCCTATCCCAGCTCAAGTTTTCACTTCAAAAGCTCAGAAATTTCAAAGGGGGAAGAAAAAGCCTACCAATGTATTCACCTACACTCTGAACAAAGATCCAAGAAAAGGTTAAGGTGATACCCAAAACCACAATTACATTAATTTTTCATAGATTTGCATATTGAACTCTGCAGTAGTCTCTTTGCTTCTCCAGAATTTCTTGTTAGAAATAGGAGTCTGAAGATAGCAAGAAAGAGAAATTTTCTACTTTTGGGCTGTAAACCTCTAGAAAGAATTGGTGAGCTTCAATTCCAGTGATAGGTAGATAGGTAGCTTCTTCCTACCTTTGTTTTTATGCATTTAATATAAGTGCATAGTACCCTGCTATTTATCAATAATAAAGCCAACTCTTCATTTTTGTATGGAAATGAAAGATAATGATAGGTAATATGGATAACTAAGATTTTTGCTTGATCACATTTTTTTTTAATTAGTTAACAGTGTAAGCTTCTACTAGAGCTGCAAATGGAACTGATAGTAGTAACCTTGTGGATAGCCCCTAGTGAAATGAAACAGTTTGTGTAAGGTGGAAGTGACCTCATCCTTGAAAGTTTGGTAGAAGGTATATGTAGAACCAGCTAAGCCAGGATTTTTGTTGTTTGTGTTTTTTTTTTTTTTTTTACTAATTTGGAGGGGGTATGACTAAAATTAAAGGGAGTCCTGGTGGTACAGTGGTTAAGTGCTCAGTTGTGAACCAGAAAGTCAGCAGTTCAAATTACCAGCCACTCTGAAGGAGAAAGATGTGACAGTCTGCTTCTGTAAAGATTTACAGCCTTGGAAATCCTATGGGGCAGTTCTACTCTGTCTTATAAGGTCACGATAAGTCGGAATAGACTCGATGGCAATGGGCTTGGCTTTTTTTTTTTTTTTTGGTGTCTAGTATTATAACTACTGAATCGATTTCCCTAATGGTTTTAGGTCTACTCCAGTTTTTTTTTTTTTTTTTTTTAATATCTTATTGAGCCAATTTGAGTAAGTTTTATTTTTGTGCTTTTATATTAAAATTAAGATTTAAAAGTAAGCAATGAAAAAAATACTGCAGCTTTAAAAATGCGTAATCATATTTCCCCTGTGACCCTAGAGCTACACTGTCTAACAGAGTAGCCCCTTGCCATACGCAGTTCCTGTTGTGGTTAGTTGCCATCGAGTCAACTCTGGCTCGTGGAGACCCATGCGTGTCAGAGTAGAATTGTGCCTCACAGTGTTTAGGATCAGATCACCAGGCCTGTCTTCCAAGGTGACTATGAGTGGTTTTGAAGAGCCACCATTTCGGCTAGTAGTCGAGTGTTTTAAGCATTTGTACCACCCAGGAGTACTTAGCTCCTAAGTACTAGAGCTGTGGTAACTCTAAACAGAGATCTGCTGAAAATGTAAAATGCTTTCTGAATTTTTAAGACTTGGTATGAAAATGAGAATGTAAAATAACTTATTTTTTGTATTGATCACATGTTAAAATAATATTTTGGAAATACTGGGTTAATAAAATATATTCTTAAAATGAATTTAACTTGTTTGCTTTCTGTTTTTGAACATGTGCCTGCCAAAAAATTTTAAATTACATACATGTGTCGTGCACTGTATTGCTACTGGGCGCCACTGTTCTAGGGCATTCTCCCACTCTAGCATGCATTTAGGTCTTTTAAAATGTTGTCCTGTCCTGTATATATAGACTTATGTGGAATCTCTGAAACATAACACGTTATGATTAAAAAAAAAAAAAAGCATACTCCTTCTAAATAGATGAGTGACCTTGGAAAACTCACACAACTTTTCTGGGTCTCCATGGCTTCATTTGCAAAATAAAAGGGCTGTATGAGATGATTCTTAAATTCCTTTCTAACTGGCATGTATTTAATGACTTCACAATTTCCTCCTTGACTCCAGGGCCTAAGATACAGTTTGTGTGCTGACCCCTTTAGTTTCACACGTATTTCCGTAGCATCTATTAATGTGCCAGGTACTGCGAGGATGAAATTTTACCTCTAAACCTCCCCTCCTGTATTTAGCACTATTCTTTATTCTTGGCAACTGTTCAAAAAATATTTATGGAATGAATAAAGCATGATTATTCTGCTCAGTCTGAGACGTGAATGGAGAAAGGAAGCAGATACACGTGCATGCATGGACGTGTACCCACACACAAACACACTCACATTCCAAGAAACTGGCTCTGAGTGAAATTTTAAGAACCCATTTGAAAAACCGAGTTGTGATTCTTTAGCCACAACTCAAGGACCCACATAACCGAATAGTCTCTGAGCCCTGCAGCTAAAAATGCCTTGCTCCTTCTGAAAAATGGAAAATGCCTGGTGATTCTAAGTAAAGAGCACTCCAATTTTAGCTGTCTTTGTCCTCCTTGAGGCTTGATGGGTTGAAAATTAGCAACACAGCTCTGGAGCTAAAAGAAGGAAGACGGTGACGAACAAGTGCAAATGAACTACCTTAAAAAAAACCAAAAGCATAAAACCAGGGAGCTCTTGAGGCTTGTTCTGTCAAAGGTGTTCACATTAGGTGGACTAAGAAATGAGATACTGAAAATTAATAAACTGGAACCTAGCTGTGCGAGCTTTCTTAACGAAGTCCACCATTAAGGGAACAAACACATTTTCACCTTGCAATTTAGCAAGGACTTCTAAAATTATTCTCAGTGCTTGTCAAATAATACTTCTTCAATTTTACTGGGGTTCTTAAGCTTCTTTTCAATTTTCTTTTGAAGCTATTAAGAGAAAGAAATGAGGAAACAGTCCAATATACTGAAAAGTGTGCTGATACAGTGAAATTTGATTTCTAGTCTTAGAACTGCTACCAACCTGCAACGTAAAAGTGAACAAATAGTTTAATCTTTTTGGTTGGTTTGTTCATCTGAAAAATGGGATAAAGTCTTATATAATCTAAAGGTTAATGAGGGGATCCAATGAAATAAGGATAGAGGAAAACATTTTGTAATATATAAATGTTCTACAAATCAAAAATATTGTTAGACATAATCATCAGAGAAGCCTCTTATGAGCTGAAATCTGGTAATATTGCAACTGGTCCTAGACCCAAAAGGGAAGACTAAGAAAAGGTGTATATAGCAAAACTATTACATCTATAATTAGAGATAGCATAATATTCATAAAGCTAATATTTAAAGACAAATAGTGTAGAGGTTAATTGTATAGGCTCCGAAGGCAGACTAGTACAATCTGAGGTTTGATTCTGCTATTTACTAGTGGCGTGGTTTGGTGGCATATCACCTCACCTCTCTATACCTCAGTATTCACATCTGCAAAATGGGGATAATAATAGTACCTAACTTTTTTTTAACTCACATGTTTCTTGTGAGGATTAAAAGATTAAGCATATTTAATACATTAGCATGGTATCTGACACATAGTAGGTATTATATACGTGTAGTTATTATTCAGACATGCATTTTACAATGTTTTAAACTCCAGGCTGACCTCCTAGCTAGACTTGACTTCGATTTGTTTGAAAAATAGCATGGCTTTCCTGTATCACATCAGATGCTGAAAGGATCACAAGCATATGCTGGGAAAGCAAAGAAATGCAATTTTAGTACAGAAGTCACGAAAGTATAACCTAAATGAAAAACAAAAAAACAAACCCACTGCTATAGAATCAAACAAATCTGACTCATGGTGACCCACACCTTACAGAGCAGAGCTGCTCCATAAAGTTTTCTTGGCTGTAATCTTTACGGAAGTAGTTCACTAGACCTTTCTTCTGTGGAGCTACTGGGTGGGCCCAAACCACCAACCTTTAAGTTGGCAGGCAATTGAAAACTGCTTGCATTATCCAGGCTCAGGTAAAACAAATGGTAAAACAAAGTACACTCAAATGGAATCTTTGTAATATTTATGGTTCTCTTTATTTTCACATTTTCCTCAAGTACTAAAACAACAACTAAGAGTGCCATGAATTTGCATTGTGTGTTTAAAAATCACATTTGCATCCATTACTTTATTAAGAAGTAGGGTAATTAAAGGACCACGATGAACTTACTTTCACCCTCACATATCTCTTTGAGGAATCAAATCTATTGAATACTTGTACTTCAGAAAAAGGTGGGCTCTTTGCCAAGGACTTGCCAGCAACTCGTAAGTTAAGCTTTTCATCTGAGCCAAACTCCAGGTCTGGAAGTACCCAGAGGAGTAACTCATATGCTCAGCACACTTCAGCTGTACCTTTACTGTGGCCGGGACTGCACCTTCAGCAAGCAGCTGTCTATCAGTAAGTGGATCATTGAACTGTAGTCTCCTTGGGAGGAAGCCATTTTGAATGTTTCACCACTGAACCCAAGAGTGTGTGGCAGAGAAGACTGACTAGTAGGGGACTTCCTCTAGGATTTTCCCATAGGCTATGCCATTTGTTAGAGTCAAGGGCAATTTTCCAGCCTATACCTACCGCAAAGGAAAGTCTCAGGCTGTTCCTTATCTAATTTGACCAACTGTTAGTCAACATCAGTGTTGTTGATTCAGAAGCCCCAGGTCAGGCAAAAATGGCAGAGATGGGGGTTTTGGGCAAATGTTTTTATGGAGTCATTTGCTAAGAAAACCCCCTAGCAAAAATCATCAAGATATACCTTTGTACAAGGCCTCTGTTAAATCTAATCAGGATGCTTGCTTGAGAAAGAAATTTTTTAGAAATTTTCCAGTCTGTTTATCTCTTTTGTTTAAATACTTACTAAAATCCTTTCTTAAATATGATGATAGACTACACTAAACACATGCTAACCTTTAATCGTTAAGCATAGTGTCTGAAGGCCATGATTTGGATTAACAACCATGATGTTTACCTACAGAAAAGTATAAAATGGAGCACATCTGTATCACTCTAGGACAAAACAAGGTGGTTTAAAACATTGTCTCATCATCTTGTGTTTTTTGTTTTTGTTCTTTTCTCCTAGAATGTAAAATAATGTAAAAAACCCAAAGTCTACGTATTTAACACCATTCCACCAACACCTAGAACGGCATCCAAACCATATTAAAAAAAACCCCAAAAACCTGTTGCTGTCTAGTCCCTTCCAACTCATAGTGACCCTATCGGACAGAGTAGATCTGCCCCACAGGATTTCCAAGGAGTTGCTGGTGGATTCGAACTGCCAACCTCTTGATTAGCAGCTGTAGCTCTTAGCCACCGTGTCTCCAATGCTCCTGAACCACATTAGGTGCTCAAAAATGTTTGTGTAATGAACAAATAAACATCTGAGAAGCTTGCATCACCCCAACAATGCTAATATTTTTATTTATCTATAGACATGATAAGTGACCACACAAAGGGAAATTGATAAAAATTAAACAATACAACAGCAGAAATGTTTTCCTTTCTGTGAACGTAAAGCTAAGTTTTAAGTGTGCAAAGCCAAAAAAGTAATCTACAAATTAATTATAGAGCATTATTAAACGAGTCAAAGCCATTCTCTAAATAAATAACGCAGGACTTTTCTAAAGGTTTGTTGCTGTTATGTGTAAACCCTCAGGATGAAAACTGGGAGTGCTATTTTTAATATGTTCTCCACATTAATTAATGAATTACATAAACAATTCATGCAAGCACATCAGCCAAGCATTACTCTCAGGGACTAGTGGGATGTTTCAACAACAAAGAGCTAAAAGCATGGAGTACTCTACCTGATTTGGAAAAGTACTTCTAAATTTCTTAATACTTCCCAAAGGGTAAAGCAAAATCTGGCACAGAAGTGAAATATATAATTGCAGACAATTTTCTCTTGTTAAGAAAAATAGGGTTGCTATAAGCTGGAATCCACTTGACAGCAACAGGTTTCACTATTGTGAGATGGATTGGGCCCTATATTCAAAATGGGTGCAGGTGACGTTCTTTGTGGCACTCTCCAGAGGGAGGGATACGTCTTTATGCTTTCTCACTCACCACTAATGCCAATTAAAAACTGTTTTTGGAAAGAATCTAACCTCAGCTAGCCATACTTGTATGAATTCAAGCCACCATTTTCCTCTTCTTGAGGTATTTGCCTTTTTAAGTCATGTCTCTGTGTTAAAAAAAAAAAAGGCCAAAACAAATAAAACCCACCCTTTTTTCCCCTCTCCTTCATAAAAGGAATGTAAGCAGTAAGCAGCAGGAAGGTAAAGTCTTTATGTCTGTTTATTTAGTTTTGAAGTAACAGCTCTTTCCCTGTCACTGAAATTACCTATACAGACTAAATAGACCAATTCGCATATTGTTTCAGTTACTTAAAAGGAACTGTGCAATTCATTCATTAGTCCTTCAGGCTGTAGTATTTCTATGTGTATGCTCAACATTTGCTTCTTTAGCCTTCTAATTCCATTCCTTAAAGTCCGACACACATTTCTGACTTCTTGATGGATGACTCTGTTCTGAGTACTTAGCATATCTTCAATGGGAACTCGGTCCAACAACAATCATCATTTTCTTCCACCAACCCACTGTCCTTCTGACTGGCCCATTTCCCAGTCTTGACAGCTCAGTCAGCTCTGACCCCTCCATCACCTAACCCCATATTACATTGGTTGCAAATTTCAACTACATTATACCTATCTAATGTTTCCAGAAACTATCTTCTCTTATTTCTATTTCCTTGAGAGTGTTTAGTTTATAATCACACTGCTTTGTAAAATAAAAATAATGTTTACTCATATTTTTCCTATGACTCATGCTCTCACCTCAGAATGTCATATATATGTATATATATACATATATATTTTTTTTTTTTCAGGAAAACTCTGTTCCATAACCACAGACACATCCTTCAACAAAGACCCTGACCTCTTCAAGCTCCAAAGCCGCACCTGTTCCCATATTAATTTCCCTGTAGAGTACATCCTACAATAATGGAGCCCCTTATTTAAGGACCTCTACAATCCAAATTTATACTTCAAGTTTCAGTTCCTACAATTCCAGTAAAACACAGCCACTCTGCATTACTCAAACACAGGCCTTTATTTCCTATTTCTGTTACTTCCACTTATGTGTTTTCTCGCCAAGGATGGCGTCATCCTTCTAGACTCTAAACAGGTGCTAGTTTACTTTAGCACCATCTTTCCTTAATCTTATACACACCATTCTACGCCACTGTAGTTCCCTGTTCCTTGAGCCACAGTCCATTTACCTGACTCTTTCATTTCATTTATCATTCTCTGTTGGTTTCTCTCTCACTAGATGGTAAGTACCCTTTTAACTCAGGCATCATTACATCATAGATGCTGAATAAACCATTTATTGAGTTGATTAAAGCCAGTCTATTTGATGCCAATTGTTTCAGAAGTTAATATGATTAAAATATCCCAAACAAATTTTATTTATTTTTATATTCGCCTTGTAGACACGGCATAAATCATGGCTTATGACTAAGAGTCAATAATGGTTATTTTGGTTTATTATTTTGGTCCCCCAAAAAACATGTATTTTTGCTTCAGTTTAAACAATTATAGCATATGGATAGATAGAAATTTTCTTTACCAAATTTCGTTTAATGACATTTGTGAAAATTCAAAGAAACACTCTTATCATCCACATTATAAGTTAGAGAAACTTGGATTCCATTATTGGCGACTGGCTTGCCTAAGGTTTATAAGGCCAATTTCAAGGGACTTAAGATGATTTCTAGTTTATTTTCTATCCTACTTCACCTTTCCAAGGTTTACTCTTCATATGGCAAAGAAATCTTCGTTCTTCCCCAGTCCCTCTGTCCTTGAGAAACCTTAACCAATTAAGTTAAATCTTTAATAACAATATACTAATATAGGCTAAATGTGGACAATTCTTAGACTGGCTAGCTCAACCTTTTTCACTCTTGCTGCCCTTACAGAGATTAGAAAGCCAACTATGAACTTTTCTATCTCCTTTACATTAGAGATGGCCATGTGGCCAAGTGCTGGCAAATGGATAGTAAGCTAAAGTCTTCTGGGGGCTTTGGAGAAGACTTGTGTTTCTGATAAATGGAGTAGTACAGATTAAGGTGGCTTTTCCCACTGCCTCTGCTCCCCCAGTCTCATATACAAGGTACCTATTAACACGGACAAAGCAGCAGCAGCCATCTTGCCATCGTGAGTAGAAGGCCAAGAAAATTGCAGAGATACTGGTCCTCCGCGAATGGTGATAACATCACTGAGCAGCTAAAACACCAGCAGTGGCCACCTCCTTAAAACTAACCCCTATTTGTTCAAGCCATTGTAAGTCCAGGTTTCTTGTTACACTGAGGCTGACAGTTTGAGTTTTCCACAAAGAAAAGTCTTTTTTGGTCACAGAGTGTTTTTTCAATCCAGTTGCAAATCCAGTTCCCGAAGTCAAAAGGAGAAAAGGAAGAATGAGTTGGTTGTTTTCACAACAATTATGCACCACTAAAGGGATCTCAGTTATTCCCTTTCCTTATAGATTAAAGACAGTATTCTGTCTTTTCTCTTGAGGATTATTATTAATTTTTTTCTGCTTATATTAAGAATGAGGTAAAAAAAGAAAAAGAACTCATTGCCATGGAGTCAATTCTGACTCATAGTGACCCTATAGGACAGAGTAGAACTGTACCATAGGATTTTCAAGGAGTAGCTGGTGGATTTGAACTGCCGACCTTTTGGTTAGCAGCTGTGCTCTTAACCACTGTGCCACCAGAGCTCCCCAAAATGGAAGAAAGCTAAATGAAAAGTTTGATGGAAAGGAGGGGCTTATGATGAATTCACCGATAGCTTATTCTAAAGATTATTGTAATCTGCTTCTTATGTGTGAAGAAGGTAGAGACTGTTGTAGTCCATCTGGTTTTTCTGGCACATTCTGTGCCAGATACCTTAAAAGTGTGATCCATAACTGGCACAAATCCCATTCATTAAAACGCAGGAAGCTGCGGAGCATGCCTCTCTCCTGCTCATTATCAGAGCCATTAAGATCAGTGGTTGAAAGCCCGCTTTTAGGGTTTCAGATTTTGTGATTTGTGTAGCCCAAGGTATTATTCATTTTTATGGAGGGATTTTGGGTCCAGCCCTGCTAAGTCTGAAGTGTTCTAATTAAAGACTCCTCAGGGAGTTTTCCCCTAACCTGCTAGATTCAAGATTCTCCAGTAGATAACCTGCTAGGATTATTTCTGGTAGTGTTAATTTATCTTTAATTTTAAAGTGTGACTTGTATTTTATACACATTTTTAAACCCTAGGACAATAATCTCATTAAGTGAATACAAAATTGTATGCAGTATAAAACCAAAAAAAAAACCAAACCCCTTGCCATTGAGCCGATTCCAACTCATAGCGGCCCTACAGGAAAGAGTAGAACTGCCCTGTAGGCTTTCCAAGGAGCAGCTGGTGGATTCAAGCTGCTGACATTTTGGTTAGCAGCTGTAGCTCTTAAGGACTGTGCCACCAGGGCTCCACTAGAACAAAAACAATACATTGTTAAAGGATGTATGCAAATCTTGAAAGCTGCAGGTCAGTTTAAGCTGATCTAAAGCTGAAAGCCTTCAAACAGAATGATGGTGCTGCTTATATAAACAACGACAACAATAATAATAAAACCAATTACCATCAACTCAGCTCTGACTCATGATGACCCCACATATATGAGACTAAAACTGTGCTCCAGAAGCTTTCGATGGCTGATTTTTTACAGTAGATTCCCGGGCCTTTCTTCTAATGTGCCTTTTGGGTAGATTCAAATCTCCAGACTTTTGATTAGCAGTGAAGTGCTTTAAATGTTTGCATCACCCAGGGATACCACCTGAATAATAGATATCTTTATACGTGTACTGTAGCCCTGGTGGCACAGTGGTTAAGAGCTCAGCTGCTAGCCAAAAGATCGGCAGTTCAAAAATCCACCAGCTGCTCCCTGGACACCCTGTGGGGCAGTTCAACTCTGTCCTGTAAGGTTGCTACGAGTCAGAATTGACTCAATGGCAATGGGTTTGGTTATGTTTTTTATATGCGTAATGCTAAGTTTTAGGGCTTTCTTTTAGGTACAAAGTTTGGTCATGGAATCATTATATCTCTGAGCAGTTCTAAATTTAAGTGTCCTTTCTTTTTCTTCACAAGTCTGATGGCCTTTGGGGCTGGCGACTTTTCTGACAAAAGGGAATGGGAAGGAATTAGAGACACTGGTTGCAGGTGGAGAGGACTTTTCTTGAAGCTGTATCTTCACTGCAAGGACGTTGATTACACTGTACTTAGATTTTATGTTAACTGTGGTACATTGGCTTAGTAATGCCTCCCAAACACCCCTAGATACCACCATGGTTTTATAGAGGTTTACAGAGCATACAGAAAACTGTATTAACCCTTTCGTGGGTGAATTATTTTATTTTCGTATTTTTTGGGTGATGCCACATTTTTTTCACTAATGAGATGGATGTTGAATCATTGTTTGTTGGCAGTTTTTATTACCTTAAAGAATGGCCTGCCAATTGCAAGCAGGCCATAGTGGTGCCATGTTCCATGAAATACATTGTAAATGTGGTACCTAAAGGTCCCATGGCCCAGGAAGTGCATCATATTTTCGGGTTACACATGATCCATATACTATTTTACTCAACTTTTCAAAAATGTGCATGAAATAATAAATAAACAATGCACTTGATGTACACAATTTTTATCAGTTTGATTTAGAGTGAGCCGTATCAGTACCACACTCTGTGAAGTATATCATAAATATGGTGCATGTCAGCACCATGGCCCAGGAAGTGCATCACAAACTGTTTTCATCCCAAAAATAACACTCAAATGCAGCGCAGACTAACTTCCTTGTCTTGTAGGCAGTTGCACCAATATCCGCCGTGACGCCAGAATGTACTAAAGTGTCTCAAGTGTCTGCCAATAGACCTCTAGGGTCAGAAAATGTAACTGGGACATATTTATCATTAAGCAGGCCTTCTCCCAACCTCCTCATCCTGGAAAAAATATTCTTCTTATAAATCTATTAATTAATCACATTCTATGTATCTCAGGGAAGAGATCAACCTTTCAGTCATTCATTCCTTAGTAAAAAATGATGCCAAATCATCAGGCTCTTCCCACCTCTTCTTGAAAAGTTACTTTTTTTTTCTTTCTTTTTTAATTGTGGTAAATATATATGTAATAAAACATTTGCCATTTGAACGTTCTCCACGTGCATAGTGCAGTGACGTTAATTTAAGTTCATCCTGTTGCTCAACCAGCGCCTTTATCCATTCACTGCCTAATTTCTACTCACCCTTCAGTTCTCAGAAGCCCTGGTGGCATAATGGTTAACAGCTACGGCCACTAACCAAAAGGTCGGCAGTTTCAATCTACCAGGCGCTCCTTGGAAACCTTGTGGGGCAGTTCTACTCTGTCCTATAGGGTCACTATGAGTCAGAATCAACTCAACAGCAGTGGGTTTGGGTTTGACTTCAGTTCTCAGCTTACATATTATGTCCTCAGAGAAGCCTTGAATTCCCACCCTGATACTAAGTTAGTTCTCCCCTCTATAATATCTTCTTGGGACCTCTACTTCTCCTTCAGTCCACTTTATCTAATTATGCATTCCATCACAACATGATGTGTTTAATGTTTGTCCCCTTACACCTTTGTAAGGCCCATGGAGGCAGGAACCATACTTGTTACTTTAACTACTGTGTTCTCAGAGCCCAGCCCAGTGCCAGTGTAGGGTACCTGGATAAATATCAGGACTGATTGCTTTCCTGGTTCAGATCATAGGGAACAGCCCTACACCACTACAGCAGTAAGGGGCTTCAGCAGAAAAATATCCACTATGAAGGGGAGACAGCTATGAGCTTGGAGAGAGGTTGCCCAGAACTTGGAAATAGGGACGATGACAAATTACATGTATTTCATAGTCTTGCTCAGGGTCATAGTAGTGGCAATTAATCTTTGCCCCTGAAAAAAATTTTTTTTTTTTTCTTTTGGCCCCCATAGCTGGTCAATGCTTAGTCATTGTAATGGATTTGAACTGCACGAGCTGTATTCATCATGTCTAGCCAAGGATCGACTTACAAGAAAGAAAGATACAAGTAAAAGAATGATGAAGGATATTTTATAGTGCAGTGGTTAAAGCGCTCAGCTGCTTACCAAAAGGTGGGCAGTTTGAACTCATCAAAAGCCCCTCAAAGGAAAGACGTGGCAATCTTCTTCCATGAAGATTACAGCCCTGGAAACCTATGGAGCAATTCCACTCTGTCCTTCAGGGCTGCTACGAGTTGAACTTGACTGCAAGGCGGTGGGTCTGTTTGTTTTGGTAGAAAGGATTCTGCTGTAGCACTCTAAGTGTCTCCCTCTCAGGGATGAAAGAAGAATCGCTCCTTTAAAAAATATTTTCTCTAGGCTGTGGAGAGACTGGAACACTTATACACTGCTGCTGGGAATGTCAACTGCTATGGCCACTTTGGAAATCAAATTGGTGCTTCCTTAAAAAGCTAGAAATAGAACTACCATACGATCCAGTAATCCCATTCCTTGGAATATATCCTAGAGAAATAAGAGCCCTCGCACAAATAGGTACATGCACAACCATGTTCACTGCAGCACTGTTTACAATAGCAAAAGGTTGGAAACAACCTTGGTGCCCATCAACGGATGAACTGATACATAAATTATGGTATAGTCACACAGTGGAATACTACACAGCAATAAAGAACAATGATGAATCTGTAAAACATCTCATAACATGGTTGAACCTGGAAGACACTATGCTGAGAGAAATTAGTCAGTTCTGAAAGGACAAATATTGTATGAGACCACTATTATAAGAACTCATGAAAAGGTTTAAACACAGAAGAAAACATTCTCTGGTGGTTACAGGGGTGAGGAGGGAGGGAGAGCGGTATTCACTAACTAGATAGCAGACAAGAATTATTTTAGGTAAAGGGAAGGACAACACACAATCCAGGGGAAGTCAGCACAACTGGACTAAACCAAAACTAAGAAGTTTCCTGAATACAACCAAACACTTCAAGGGACAGAGTAGCAGGGGCAGGGGTCTGGGGACTATGGTTTCAGGGGACATCTAGGTCAACTGGCTTAACAAAGTTTATTAAGAAAAGGCTCTGCATCCCACTTTGGTGAGTGGCATCTGGGGTCTTAAAAGCTAGCAAGCGGCCATCTAAGATGCATCAATTGGTCTCAACCCACCTGGAGCAAAGTAGAAGCAAGAACACCAAAGGCACAAGGTAATTACGAGCCCAGGAGACAGAAAGGCCCACATAAACCAGAGACTCCATCAGCCTGAGACCAGAAGAGCTAGATGGTGCCTGGCTGCCAACAATGACTGCTCTGACAGGGAACACAAGAGACAGTCCCTGACAGGGCAGGAGAAAAGTAGGGTCCAGACTTCAAATTCTCATAAAAAGACCACACTTAATGGTCTGACTGAGAGTGGAGGAACCCCAGAGGACATAGCCCCTGGACTCTCTGTTAACTCAAAACTGAAACCATTCCTGAAGCCAACTCTTCAGACAAAGATTAGATTGGACTATAAGACATAAAATGATACTGATGTGGAGTGTGCGTCTCAGCTCACATAGACACATGAGACTAAGTGGGCAGCTCCAGCACAGAGGTGATATGAGAAAGCAGAGGGGGAAAGGAGCTGACTGAATGGACATGGGAAATACAGGGTGGAGAGAAGGAGTGTGCTGTCACATTATGGAGAGAGCAACTAGGGTCACATAACCATGTATGTATAAGTTTTTGTATGAGAAACTGACATGAACTGTAAACTTTCACTTAAAGCATAACTTTAAAAAAAGGAAAAAAAAAATCATCTCTAAAATGAGGGGGTAGCTCCTAAAGATGGGTACAGAAAAAACTAGATGGCAGCAGACTCCCTTGGTTTTATCACAAACTTTCCATGCCCTCGCCAATGGATAGATACAAGCATGTTAATCATCAATGGTAGTAATCGTATAAATAATATAAATAGTTCAAAAAACTATCCAAATATTTTCTTAAGCACTACTAAGCATTTGGAACAAGTATGGTTTGGAATTTTCCCATCTTTATAATTCTAAAAAAAAACAGTCAAGACTATGTCTATGATTATATTCAGATGATTTCTATTCATAAAATGAGAATGCGGAATAGACCATCCTGCGTAACAGTCACACTGCTGGGAGAACAAATTGGCTCAAGAAGTAATAAAAAACCAGCAAGGCACTTCAAGGTAATCAATTTAGTTGTATCACTTTTTGCTGTGGCTCTAAGAAGCTAATTTAATCGCTGAAAGTAGTATCTTGCTGCCTGGAATTGGTACCCACAAGCTTCAAATAAACTATTCCATGAACTTCAAGCTGCCCTTGACAGAAAGAAGGGCACACTCGGCTTCCAGCTGTCAGGGAAGGTGTAATTTCAAGAGGCCAGACAACCAGAGAAAGAAATCCTCAGAGGGAACCCTTATAGAACAAAACAATGCTTTTCCCTCTTCCTATCCATTAGTGCCTGCAACAGAGTTAATTTTAGATCCTTCCTCTTTATTCCTATTTATGGCTATTATTAAATTTTTTGAAATATAAATTTTTAGAAGCAGGCACAGTTAATAAAAGCTTAGCTGGGGAGTCAGGCAGGCTGGGGTTCATTCATACCTCAGTTTACTAGCTTACTTAATAGTCATATGACCTTTGGCAAGGAACTTACCCACACAGCTGTTTTCACAAATGTTATACAAAAAGGTGGTGGTAGGGAGGTAATGATACCCACTTCTCTGAATTGTTGTGAGAATTGGCCAAAAAGCCACTGGAAACAGCCAGCACAAGGCCAGGCCTATAGACTTCACAAATCTAAATCTCATTGTTTTGTCTCTTTTCACCTTCTCTTCTTCCCCTCTGCCGCCATCTTCTGAGGAGGAACCGCCCTAGCAGTTTATGATTACTTGGAACCTGCAAAGCCCCCTGCCTACCAAAAAGCTCTGCGCCCTGGCTGCCTGGTACAGGACGCAGCCCAGTTAGAGATTTATTCTATTTACTCAGTGCTCTGTTCATGTTAAGATGCAAATGTTCCTGAAACAACAACAATGCATGTCTAATTGTTTAAAGTTTTAAGTCTTTCTCATTTTTTACAATTTAATGTGATTATATTTGAATAACTATAAAAAGAACAAAGGCTTTGGCTAGGAAGGGAAACGGAGTGTGGAGAGGGTGCAGGAAGGGGAGAAGGAAGGAGGAAAAGGCTCAGGTCTCCAAAGACCAGCTGTCTGCATCAGTCATGCAACTGAACCAGTCACCCCGGACCTGCTGGCAATGCCAGCTTGTACGCTTCTTAAATTCTAGTGTTAGTCTTTCTCTTCTTAAAGCCAAATATTTAGGTGTAATATTTATAAAAGACAATGTTTTGTTTTCACGGCGGGTATCATACAAACAACAAGCCAAAAATGAATCTCCAATCCTTTCATTTCCTTATGAGGGATGCAAACAACTGCCTGATTTAGTAATCTGATCCATTGTCAAAAGCTCCTATATATAAGTTCCTTTTACACTTCATTTTATAGATTGGCACATTTACATTGTATTAGGTCTACGGGAAGCTATATTAAAAATTAAAAAAAAAAACATAAAATGGGGAGTAATATGTTCGTTATTTCAAATGTACAGTTAAGGAAAGAAAAATCATCTTGTTTTTAAAAAATCTAGTGGCTTTCCTGAGATTGGAGTCTAGACTGAAGTATTACTCAACAAAATGTGGCTCTTTTGTAAAAATAAAATAGTATTACCTGGGTTAGTTCTGCTATCTTTAGAGTAAGTAACATCTATAGGTGGCCATGCATACCTCTGACTTGATGTGTTGGGGCTTACAAATTCTAAGAGCCTTATTTTCTCAATATTTAAGATGTAGCTAATTTTTTGTTACATACTTGAAGTAAAATACAACCGATTTATACTGTATTGCTTGTGCTGAATATTTTCCTGATACTGACAGACTATATTTAATGCATTCCACAGGAATTCTAGTTATTAAAATTATGTATTCTAACAACAGAGTTAGTAAAGAAAAATAATCTCAAAATCCAAAAACATCATTAATTGTCAACAAAATTAATCTTAAGGTTATTTCTGAAAAGGAAACAAGAAAGCTTGCATTTCATTTTCAGGTGTGTATTTAGAATGACTTTGGAGTTTATGACTGCTCACGATTCTTCGAATAAAAAGAAAACATCAAAGAGATTTAAAACCTTCAGTAACTAAGATGCCCTTTTCAACTACAATTAATTAAAAAAAACAAAAAAAAACCCAGGGATTGGTATTTTGAGTTTAGCTAAAGATAATTGTTTTGTTTCCTAAACAATATCATGAAAAGTTAACATCTATATTCTAAACACCCCATAACCCCGAATATAGAAGTTTTTGGTTGCCAAAACAAGGAGTTATAGAAGATATTCATCGTATATTCATTTATATGAAACAAAAGAACATTTAAAACAATTTACTGTTTTATCAGAATAGAAGTTGGTAGTTGGGAGCTGTGATGGTTAAGGTTGTGTGTCTACTTGGCTGGGCCATGATTCTCAGTGGTTTGGCAGTCATATGATGTGATCACTTCCATGATTAGATTTGATATAGTGGGATCACCTCCATGATGGGATCTGCTGTGAGAAGCCAATCAGTTGAAAAGAAGTTTCCTTGGGCATATGGCCTGTAGATTCTGTCAAGTGGACATTCTGGCAAGGTTCATGGGCTTTCGCTCATTCTGGATCCTGCAGCTGGCTCCTGTTCTTCTGACCTCCAGTTCTTGGGACTTGAGCTAGCAGCTTACCCGTGGTCTTGCCTGCCGATCTTGGGACTCGTTGATCTTCGAAGCCCGTTAGCAAAATCCCTGCTCTCTGACCTACTGATCTTGGATTCTCCAGCCCCTGCTGCTACCTGAATCAGGAGAAGCATCTATCTTGATCCACAGACTTGGAACATTCTAGCCTCTACAACTGCATAAGCCATCTCCTTGATATAAATCTCTCTCTCTTTTTTTTTTTTTTATACATATACTTACATGCTTTACTGGCTTTGCTTCTCTACAGAACCAACAGCCTAAGACAGGAGCCTATTATAGTTTGCCATTATGAGCCCCTTTGGATTCTCTTAATGACACTAGCCAAAACCAATCAAATCCATTGCTGTTGAGTTGATTCTGACTCATAACAACCCTATAGGGCAGAGTAGAAGTGCCCCATAGGGTTTTCAGGGAGCAGCTGGTGGATTCAAACTGCAGATCTTTTGGTTAGCAGCCAAGCTTTTACCCACTGTTCCACCAGGGCTCCCTTAATGGAACTATCAGTATATTAAAAGGCATTAGGATAAGCGAAAGGCACTGTGCTAAGTACTTTACATGATTTTCTCACTTAATTCCCCCAAAACCCTATGAGTTGTATATTATTATTTTCATGTGCAGAAGACACTGGGCAGACAGAGTACACAGCTATTAAATGACAAAATCATCCAGTAGATAATGAATGGACTTATCAGACCGTAGAGTCCAGTTTTATGCCTCTCGTTTTTTTTTCAGTGAGCAGTTGAATTCAATAGGGACCGCATGCAGTTTTACTGGAACCTATATAATGATCTGATATGGTCATTTTTTTTCTCCAAATTTCTGTGGTAATTTTGAAGAGGTATGGAAAAATCATAATCAGTCAGAGGGAAGTTAGCTTAAACCTAGGAATGGCATAGAAAGCCTTCCCCATTTTGTGGACCCTCTTATAGACCATCCTCATTCCCATTTAAACCATTTCCAGAACAAGGCCATCAAGTATTTTTCTTCGGTAGCGGGGATGAGACTTGGGAAAGCTAATGGGTGAAAAAGCATGAGAACTACTGGCTTCATACATGGTTTCATGTGAATGCTTAAAAGCTCTTCAAGAATTATTTATGATTCCATTAATCTATGCTGCTGTTGTTGTTGTTAGGTGTCATCAAGTCATTTTTATACTTGTAGTGACCCCATGTGACAGAGTAGAACTGTCCCATAGGGTTTTCTAGGCTGTAATCGTTAGGGCCACTAGTCGTCTGTCAGTTCGTCATACTGTAGTGGCTTGTGTATTGCTATGATGATGGATGCCATGCAACCTCAACAGAAAGGAAAGAAAACTCCTCACAACTAGACCAATAAGCAACATCATGATAAATGCAGAAAATATTGAAGTTGTCAAGAATTTCAATTTACTTGGATCCGCAATCAATGCCCATGGAAACAGCAGCCAAGCAATCAAACGATGTATTGCACTGGGTATATCTGCTGCAAAAGATCTTTTTGAATTGTTAACAAGCAAAGATGTCACTTTGAGGGCTAAGGTGCACCTGACCCAAGTCATGGTATTTTCAATCACCTCATATGCATGTGAAAGCTGGACAGTGAATAAGGAAGACCAGAGAAGACCATAACACAAGTATGGTGTTGGCAAAGAATATTTCATGGACTGCCAGAAGAATGAACAAATCTGTCTTGGAAGAAGTACAGCCAGAATGCCCCTTAGAACCGAGGACAGTGAGACTTTGTCTCACATACTTTGAACATGTTATCAGGAGGGACCAGTTCCTAGAGAAGGATATCATGCTTGGTAAAGTAGAAGGTCAGTGAAAAATAGGAAGACTCCCTACAAGATGGATTGACACAGTGGTGCAACAATAAGCTCAAACATAGCAACGATTATGAGGATGGCACACCACCAGTGTTTCATTCTGTTATACATAAGGTTGCTATGAGTTGGAACTGACTAGACAGCACCCAACAACAACAATTTGTAGGGAGGTCACCAGCAAATGTTGACTCCCATGATAATGCCTTGCATCACTAGGCTATTTCACGAAGTTTACCTCATTTGATTCTCAGCAAACTTGCGAGGGGATTAGAGAAGATACCAATAGCCCTGCTTCACACAGGCAAAAGGGGGATCCAAGGCTATCTGGTACAGCAGAAACAGAAATCAAATCTAGCATTTAGTTCCACAGTCTCAGCCTACAATACACTTTTATCAATGCAAAGTCTTGTGCTATGTATAGCTTATGGCTTTCTTGGTGAAACAGGCTTCTCCATAAAGTAATTTTTGCACAGAGATCCAAGGGCACAAAAAGCTTAGATTCTTAGTGTATTTTAGGATTCATTTCACTGTTAAACCTAAAGGAGCTGGTTATCTCAAAAGAGTGCCTGGCTAACCAGTGCTGAGAGACTGTCAACAACTCTTAAAACTCCCTATCCTTGAGTTCATGCCCCTAAATGATTTCTTTCTCTGAAGAAGGCAGAGGAGCACATTTTGAATCCAAGATAATAAAAGTAGGACAGACATGAAAGGAGTGTGATTAGGATGCTAACCAGGAACCCCAGGGGAAGCATGTGGTTTCCAAGTCACCAAGAAACAGGTTGAGGGCAGATGTGTCCCTGAGAAATGTTTGATTTGAATAGAACAGCTAGATAACAGCAAGGTTTTCTTTTTTACTTAAACTCTGACAAGTTTCTCACTGCTAAAACAATTATTAATGAAAGTCTGTTTTCATGATGCTCACCAACATTTCTAGCATAGTTTATAGGAAAGAACTCAGAAAAAAAAAAAGTAAACTAGGAAATATGCTTTGAAATTTTATGCATCACGTAACCGGTTCTAACTTTGCAACCATGTGGGTGTCTGGTGGTGATGATGTACTTGTTATCTTGCCATTGTTTTCCCAAATCCTAAGGAATCCTGACTATGAACATTAGCTTCAATTAGAAGGTAAGCCCTACTCTTCGTCTAGTGCAAACAGTCTCATACAGTGGCCAGTCTCAAATAAGTTTCTTTGAATGCTTCTGGACTCTATACTGTGGATATAAGAATAATCAAGGAATGCATTCAAGTATATTTTGAAATCCTAGGTTTGTTTCTCTGACCAAATTAAAGGTGACCCATTCCCTAAACATCAAATTACACATTTTCTTCAAGTCATTGTCCCTAGTAATCAACAATGAGAGATGATAGAAAGCAGTATTTCCAAAGTGTTCTAAAGAAGATCTCCTTCAGCATATAACAGGTTTTTATAGTTTTGTTTTTATTTTTTTAAAACCAAGGGGGAGGAGTATTCTGTGGGAAAATAAGTTTGAAAAAAAGTTGGTTTTCAAAATGAATCGTAAAATATACTAACCAAGATTTATTAAAGTACTTCTCAGTGACTTTAATATGATAATGAAGGAAGAATCTTCAAGAACAAAATAGAATATGCAACTTTTCTTTAAACTGTTTGAGCACAGAACTATTATTGTGCAGAGCATTTCCGGGGACTGGAGTTTCATGGAGACACACTGGGTCACATGAGCTTCAGAGATGCACAGACCTGAATTCCCGTTGTGGCTCAAAAGAGCCGTGCCACTTGAGATCAACCAAAGGTTACTAAATTAAAAAAAAAAGACTAGAAAAATCTACATAATATCCTTGACACTCAACTACATACAGGAGTTTCACAATCCCCAAATTCACTAATATCATGATAGCCTACACTTTTGTAAAATTTAGTAAAAAAAACAAACAAAAGCTCATTGGTGTTTTCACCACTTGTAACTTTACAGAAATGTTTACAGTCCTCTTTTCTTCTCTTCTCTGAAATCTCACTTCCATCCACAGTACCTCTCTGAGCAAGTTTTCTCACATGATGAGCAAATTTGCAGTGACTGTAACACTACAAAAAAATTCCAAAATCTTTTTTTTTTTTTTTCTGAAAAAGAGCACGCAGTGGAATGTGGTCAACTCGTATATCACTTCAAATTTCATACTTTACACCCAAAAGTTTTTTGGTTTTTGTTTTCTAAAAATCATTTGCTTAGCTGGTTTCTTTATTGTTACTTCCACCATGTGATCAGCACTGTCCAACAGAAATGTAATGTGAACCATGAACAGGAGGCCACATGTGTAATTTAAAATTTTCTAGAAGCCATATTACAAAAAATTTTTTAAAAAACAATATATTTTATTTAAGCTAATATATCTAAAATATTATTATTTCAACATATAACCAGCATGAAAATTACTAAGATCTTTTTCACCTTCTTCATACTAGGTGTTGAAACTTTTTTCAAATGTGCATTTTACATTATAGCACATGTCAATTGGACGAGTCATAATTCAAGTGCTTGATAGTCATGTGTGGTTAGTAGCTACCTTGTTGGACATCACAGGTCTAGATTATTAGTCAGCTGTCTTCTAGGTCCATTTTTCTACACAGATACAATGTGTTTATCACTTCAGAGTTATCGCATTTTCAAAGAAGACTGGAGGATAAGAAAAACAAATTGTGTTGTGGATACTGGGTGATCTACAGGTTCCCCTGATAGTTAAGTAACTTAAACCCACACAAAAGCTTTGTTAGATGCAGGATCAAATTACTATATCTCACAAAGTGCGACAGTCCCTCAAAATACTCAAACCACACAGGCCAAGGGGTTATTGTAAATGTTTTACAAGTAGAAAAAGCAGTAATAGTGCTTTGAAATAAAAAATAATAATAAATTTTGTAAATATGTGTCAAATACCAATTGTGCACATAACATTATGCTAGGTCATGACACTTTGGAAGAGCTGAAAAACCCATTTTCCTGGCAAAAGTAAGTTTGTATGCATATATTCATATATACATGTATCTATATGAACACGCCATATATATCAAAATATACATGCATACACACGTATGTATTATGCATCCTATACTGACAAATGGAATTTATACATATAATTATTTTAAAGGATCGATTTGTTGGTGACTGTTATTTCCTTCTTTTGTTTTTCATTTTACTATAATGGACACTATGGAATGATGGAATGGAATGCAGGGAGTCAATCTTTTTTCATAAATAAATTTTCTATTCATACTACTTCAGCAAGGAGCTGGCCTATTTTGGAGAATAATAGTATCTAACACACAAGCAATGCTTGTTCTATGCCAGGCACTGGGCTGAGGACTAGACATACAGTATTTCATTTAATACAACAGTCTAATAATGTAGGTGCTGAAGCAACTGAAGCAGAGTGAGTTTAAGAAATGTCTTCAAGGTCACACAACGTGCTAGGAAAAGAGCCATATTTTGAACTCAGGAATCTCTGCTCAATCATGAGGCTAAACAGTTCACTTTAAATGCATGATGTACTAAATACTTTCTTTCCAGATAAATATTTGCTAACTAACTTGAATTAAAAGGAGCCTTGGTGGTGCAATGGTTAGGTGCTTGCCTCCTAACCAAAAGGTTGGAGGTTTGAGCCCACGCAGTGGCTCTAACCCCCACATGTCTGTCACTTTGTTGTACTGTGGGGGCTTGTGTGCTGCTGTGATGCTGGAAGCTATACTACCAGTATTCAAATATGACCAGAGTCACCCATGGTGGACAGATACCAGCTGAGCTTCCAGACTAACACAGGCTAGGAAGAAGGACTCATCGGTCTACTTCTGAAAAGATTTAGCCAGTGAAAACCTTATGAATAGCAGTGGAACATCATCTGATATAGTGACGGAAGATGAGCCCCCCAGGTTGGAAGGCATTCAAAATACGACTGGGGAAGAGCTGCCTCCTTAAAGCAGAGTTGGCCTTAATTATGTGGATGGAGTCAAGCTTTTGGGAGCTTCATTTGCTGATGTGGCATGACTCATAATGAGAAGAAATTGCTGCAAACATCCATGAATAATCAGAAGCTGGAATATGCGAAGTATGAACCTAGGAAAGTTGGAAATTGTCAAAAATGAAATGGAATGCATTAGTGAACTGAAATAGACAGGTATTGGCCATTTTGAATCAGACAATCATATGATCTATGCTGAGAATGACAAGTTGAAGAGGAATGGTATCGCATTCATCATCAAAAAGAACATTTCAAGGTCTATCCTGAAGTACAACACTGTCAGTGACAGGATAATATCCGTACGCCAAGAAGGAAAACCAGTCAATACAGCTATTATCCATATTTACACACCAACCACTAAGACCAAAGACAAAGAAATTGAACTTTTTACCACCTTCTGCAGTCTGAAGGAATACGTAGAGTCATTATACCAAAAAGAATTGATTGACGTTCAACCAATTCAGGAGGGAACTTACGATCAGGAACCGATGGTGCTGAAGGAAGAAGTCCAAGCTGGACTGAAGGCGTTGGTGAAAAACAAGCCTTCAGGAATTGACAGAATACCATTAGAGATGTTTCAACAAACGGGTGCAGCGCTGGAAGTGCTCACTCTTTAATGCCAGGAAATTTGAAAGAGAGATATCTGGAAGAGATCCATATTTATGCCTATTCCCAAGAAAGGTGATCCTACTGAATGCAGAAATTATTGAACAATATCATTAATATCACATGCAAGTAAAATTTTGCTGAAGATCATTCAAAAGTGGCTGCAGCAGTATATTGAAAGGGAACTGCCAGAAATTCAAGCCAAATTTAGAAGAGGACATAGAACCAGGGATATCATTGCTGATATTAGATGGATCCTGGCTGAAAGCAGAGAATACTAGAAAGATGTTTACCTGTGTTTTACTGACTACGCTAAAGCATTGGACTGTGTGGATCATAAGAAATGATGATAACATTGCAAAGAATGGGAATTCCAGAACACTTAAGTGTGCTCATGAGGGATCTGTACACGGATCAAGAGGCAGTGGTTCAAACAGAACAAAGGGATACTGTATGGTTTAAAGTCAGGAAAGGTGTGCATCAGAGTTGTATCTTTTCACCATAGCTATTCTATCTGTATGCTGAGCAAATATTCCGAGATGCTGGACTATATGAAGGAGAACAGGGCATCAGGATTGGAGGAAGGCTCATTAACAACTGCGTTATGCAGATGACACGACCTTGCTTGCTGACAGTTAAAAGGACTTGAAGCACTTACTGATGAAGATCAAAGACCACAGTCTTCAGTATGGATTATACCTCAACATAAAGAAAACAAAAATCGTCAACTGGACCAATAAGTAACATCATGATAAACAGGGAAAAGATTGAGGCTGTCAAGGATTTCAGTTTACTTGGATCCACAATCAACAACCATGCAAGCAGCAATCAAGAAATCAAAAGACACATTGCATTGGGCAAATCTGCTGCAAAAGACCTCTTTAAAGTGTTGAAAGGCAAAGATGTCACCTTGAGGACTAAGGTGTGCCTGACCCAAGGCATGGTGTTTTCAACTGCCTCGTATGCATGTGAAAGCTGGACAATGAATAAGGAAGACCAAAGAATTGATGCCTTTGAATTGTGGTGTTGGTAAAGAATATTGAATATACCATGGACTGCCAAAAGAACAAACAAATCTGTCTTGGAACAGGTGCAGACAGAATGTTCCTTAGAAGCAAGGATGGTGATACTTGGACATGTTGTCGGGAGGGATCAATTCCTGCAGAAGGACATCATGCTTGGTAAAGTAGAGTGTCAGTGAAAAAGAGGAAGACCCTCAAAGAGATGGACTGACACAATGACTGCAACAAGGGGTTCAAGAATAGCAACAACTGTGAGGATGGCACAGGACTGGCAGTGGTTGTGCATAGGGTCACTATTAGTTGGAACTGACTCAACGACATCTAACAACAGTAGTGGCTCTAAGGAGAAGAGACATGGCAGATCTGCTGCAGTAAAAAAAAAAAAAGCGTAGGAAACTCTATTGGGGAAGTTCTACTCTGTCCTGTATGGTCACAATGAGTTGAATTCATACGATGGCACACAATAACAAAACCTGAGTTAAGGACTCCCTGGGTGGGGCAAACAGTTAAATACTCAACTACTAGCCAAGGGGTTGGTGGTTCAAACCTACCCAGAGGTGCCTCAGAAGACAGGACTGGCAATATGCTTCTGAAAAGTGACAGCCTTGAAAACCCTATGGAGCAGTTCCACTCTGCACACACGTGCCGCCATGAGTTGGAATCAACTGAACAGCAACTAACAACAACATCAGGCTGAATTAGGTACATAAAAGTAATGCCTATTTTTCTTATGACTTTAAATATCTCTAAAGATCTTAATGGGAAATAACTTTGTAAATACTTAGCTTTACACTTAGCATAAACTCTCATTTTATTTTATTCCAAGACCCATCCATGAAAAAGTCCAGATCCATTTCTTATCTCTGACAAATACCAGAACCTACAACATATGGTGTCTCTTATCTGTATCGTTTCCCCCAGTGCCCGCATTCAGCTTTAATGTTGATATTTTGTGGTCTAGTGGCTCTTGAGAGATGACGAATACCTTTCTCCTTTGAACTGTAAATAACCATAATTGGACTTGCTTCTTCATATAATTTTTTGTAAGCCCTTTTTATTTTTCTCATTTATCAAATTGAAAATTTAAAATTATCGAATCTATTTTAATACCATCTAAATATTTGTTTTGATAATGTGGCAGAGTTTAAATTAATAATAGTGGCACACAAGCCAGTGGGATCAACTAGGCAATACATAGCCTGTTAATCGCAAATTAGTCTATTTGGGAGTAGGCATCAGAGAAGTCTCTTTCTCGGAACTGCTGAAATCTCACAATAAAGTAAGAACTACCCTTTGTTTTCACACCCTTTCTCCCGCTTCTACTTACTGGTGTTCAGCCAGAAGAATAATGTTAGCAACAGTGTCACTTTTGAAGGTCTGCCCACCCCTGATTTAAACAACATCCGTCAGAGAGGAAAGAGTATAGGTTAGGGTTTCATAAATCTAACAGATTATAAGTACTCAATATACATTTGTTGAATGAGTGGTTAAATTGCATACAAGTTCATAGGTATATTGAACTATTCTTTGGTCTTTGCTGGGCTTGGTGTTGATTTCATTAATGTATGCTTGACATATGTGGAAATATTTAAGTGCATATCCTGGGTCATTTATACTTTTCTTATTCCTAGATAATTTTTTTTTTTTTTATATAAGCTTAAAGAGTTGTTGTAATTATGCAGTCTTTACACTCGATTTCAAATGGGAAAGCTGAGGCCCTGAAAAGTTGTATCATGAGCCAAGTAACGTGCCTGATGTTGTATAATGAGCCAAGATAAGAGTGGAAATCGAGTTCACCTGGCTGCTGCTTTTCCAAGCAAACACTGTTCCAGTTCATGTTATGATTACCATATAAACATAAACTAAAGAAATGTTAAATGCTGGGACTCCATTACGATGCTGATAAAGAAAATTCATATTAAAAAATGAGAAACTATATTTTGTATGGTGAATTATAAAGTAAATGGTAAATAAATGAGGTCTGAAATTGGATTGGAACATTAAAAACTGTATTTTGTCTTCAGAGAATACACAAAATGGTTTAATGGAAGGAATTTTTAGTAGGTGTTATAATAAAAATGCTGTCTATTTTGTCATTCCTTAGCAGTGACTGTAAACATAGAAAACTAATAAATGTACTGACCCATTCCTTTCTACCCCATAGTTCACCATCAGTACAGTAAAGGATGAATAAAAATGCCTGAAAAATGGACAGTGATCACTAAGTGATTACAATTTTAGCACAAACTTCATGATATTTTAATTGGTATATGATGATAGTCAGTTTTGTCAGAAGTATTACGCATTTTTCCCTGAGAACGGAAGCAATGTTGGTAGAAGTGGCCTGGTTTCAGACTCCGTCTGTTAAATTCTTACTTTTGTTCTGAGTCCTGGCTCTTCTTCAGTGGCTTAAATTATTCATGGAATAAATGATTTGTGCTAATCTACTACCAGTTTGAACCCACCCAGTGGTATCACTAAAGACAGGTCTGGTGATCTGCTTTTGTAAAGTTTACAGCCCAGAAAACCCTATGTCACTCTCTAACACGTGGGCTTGCCAGGAGTCAGAATTGATTCCATGGCAATGGGTTTGGGTCCCCCCACCATTGGCGAATCCTTTGATGGAAAAACAGATGTTCCAGCAACCTTATTTTGAACATCTCACAAACATTGCTTATGTTTTCTGTCTTTCATATCAATACTATCTCAAACTATTTCTGCTAACTGAACCAGGACCACACCATTATAAACAGTAGATGTGTATTAATTTTAAGCATTTACAGAAGTCCCATGATACATTTTTAGTGGCTAGGTATTTTGTTAGTTCATTAGTGTATCATATTATAAAGTTTCTACTATACTAATAAGTATTAATATTACTTTTGGACCAGAGTTACTGGCCTGATAGTAAGCTCAGTAATGAAGTCACTTCTAAGGTTCACTCTTCAGCCAAGGATTAGATACACCCATAAAACAAAACGAGACTAAAGAGGCACATCAGCCCAAAGGCAAGGACCAAAAGGCAGGTAGGGACAGGAAATCTGGTAATAGGAAACCCAAAGTCAAGAAGGGAGAGTGTTGACATGTCGTGGGGTTGGTAACCAATGTCACCAAACAATATGTGTACTAATTTGTTTGATGAGAAGCTAGTTTGTTCTATAAACCTTCATCTAAAGTAGAATAATAATAATAAAAACACTTAATATTTCTTTTGGATCCCACATAAAGCATGCCACTTAATTTTTGACTGATTCCACATGAAGCCAATAGTTTGTACCCAGTTTCTCAAAATTCATTCTATCTGCGAATTTCACTTTTTATCCATGTCTTAAACCCCTGCTACTCAAACTGGGGTCCAGGGACTAGCAGCATCAGCATCATCTTGAAGCTTGTTAGAAATGCAGAATCTCAGACCTAGTAGATCATAATTTGCATTTTAACAAGATGTTCAGGAGATCCCCGTGCACACATTCAGGTTTGAGAAGCAGTGGCCTAAGCCTCAGATTTTAGTATTTGTTTAGAACAGCCTTGTTCTCTTCAGCAAAAGCATAAGTTTTGCTTTTGCTTTTGTTTTGTTTTGTTTTTCAGCTCCTGGTACTAGGCCTAAAGTAAATATTCATATAAATTCAATAAAAGAAAATTTTTTCCAAGATAAAAAATAGAGCCTTAAAAAAACACCATGTCCTTTGTTTAGTTTCCAAAATTTTATTTTGCTGTCAGATTTTCCTATAAAGTATCGTCCCAGAATTAGTTCCCCACATGGAGGCCAGGCTCTACCATGCCAGGTGGGTCAAGCTGTATTCAAGGAACAGGCGGCTGATTAAAGGACCCGCCCTAGTTATCCTGTCTTTGGATTTGGATATTTTGTGTCTTGTTCTCATCCCTGGCAGCAAGCAGGACAACAGGGAGTTGGAAACAAAGATAAGTCATTCTGCATTTCATTAGTAGTTTGGCTAAAATATTTGATAGGTTGAAAATATTGGTTAAAATTAATTTTATAAATTATCAGAAGATTTTCATTTACCGTGCCACATTAAACACTGACAAAAGAACTAGCTGTTCTAAGCTGCTACTTAGTGTATATTGGAACCGATATCTTCCTGGCCTGAAAGAATTAATATTACTTCCAGGGACCCAGGGAGTTGCTCAGGCATTGAGAATTTTTGGTTCTGAGGATTAAATTTTTAGGAAAATCTTATTTCTGAGGAAACTAAAAGCAAAACTCAAATATAATGACAACTTCCAGAGTCCATTAAAGTAGAGACTAAGCTTTAAAAGGGTGTACTTTAAATCCTCAGTTCCTTTCCCAATTTCCAAATCAGTGACCTGCATGTAGGAACTCTACTTTTTCAGATTTTATGATTTGCAGTATCTTTCTAAGTAATCATGATCCTTCAGGTCATAAAAAACCTTAGAATACATTGATATTGCTTTATTTCCTTTTGTTCTACCCAATATGCCTGAAAAGAGACAGCTTTGGAACTGGATTTTAGAAGCTTTGAGAGACAGGGCCCACAGCTGTTACACATGCTAAGTTCCACCAGTCTCCATCTAAAAATTAATGATCATATTTTGACATAGTACACAGTGAACCCGTGTCAGTTTACTTACTCGATGTACCAGAAATCAGATCAGTATCATAAATCAGCTTACGATGAACCTTAGAGGAGGTGACATACAAAAAAGGATTATATGTCACCAGAACTTTAACATTAAAAAAAAAAAAAAATACTCTGATGCCAGAGAAAAATGAAAGCGAATACTGAAAAAAAAAAAAAAAAAAAACAAAACACTGCTTAAAATGCCTGGGTGGGGGAAAAAAAAAACCTAAGAAAAAGTAATACACATTTATTGTATCATGACTTATATTGCAAACATATTTGCTAGTGTTTTTAAACAGGTTAAGCTGGTTTAGGAAGAGTTCAAAAAACTTTTCTAAGGAATAATTTATGGAAAAGAAAACCTGAATATAAAGTGAACACTGGGTATATAATTATAACTAGAATTAAGAGATGGAAGTTTATAAAAATAAATAAAATATTAATTGATTTGGGTAACAATTATTATTTTTGGGTTGATAAATGGAATGGGATAAAATACAAGATTAAAATGATAGATTTAAACTGAATGCGGGAAAATACAGTTTTTGTATAAAAAGCCACATTTCTTATTGTGTCACTTATTTCAGTTACATGTTATTTGTCTTGAGGAGAAACAGAGTATGGATGGCTCACTGTTACCCATAATATTCCTGGAAAACAGGTCCTATAGATGAGAAGATCCAACTCATAAATAAAAAGCATTACGGCATTGCTACTTCTAGGTAATCTTTATTGAAATGCAACCCTTGAAAATGGAATACCTAGAAGACCTACACTTGGGTGAGGATGTGGAAATCTGGAACCCTGCTTGGTTCCATAAATGCCACAGCTACTTGGGAAACATATTTGGCAGTATCTAAGATCACGTGGAGTCCCTGGGTGGTGCAAATGGTTAACATGCTTGCCTGCTAACCAAAAGGTTGGAGGTTCTAGTCCACCCAGAGTTACCTGGGAAGAAAGGCTTGGTGATCTACTTCCAAAAAACTAGCCATTAAAAAAACCCTATGGAGCACAGTTCTACTATGAGGCACATAGGGTCGCCATGAGCTAGAGCCAACTCGATGGCAACTGGTGGTGAAGATCACACACACAGCCTGTTGCTGTTATTGTTAATTCAATTCTGACTCACAGCAACTCTACATACAACAGGACAAAAACACTGACCGGTCCTGCACGACCTTCACCTTCACATTCATTGCCATGTTTCAGCCCAAAGACAATGTTCTGCTGCTATTTATAAGGTTTACACTTGCCTATATATATATATATATACACACATATATATTATTTTTTTTTTTTTTAGAAGTAGATTGCCAAGTCCTTCTTCCTAGTCTGCCTTGATCTAGAAGCTTCGGTGAAACCTGTCCATCACAGGTGACCCTGCTGGTATTTGAAATATCGGTGGCATAGCATCCAGCACCAGAGCAATGCTCAAGCCACCGCAGTATAACAAACTGACAAATGAGTGGTGGATGCAGAGCCTACCACCTAGAAATTCCACTCTTAGCAATGTACCCGACGTACAGGTATACACACAAACCGATACACACTACATGCACATTTGTTCACCAAATGATATATCCTAGAATGCTCTGGGTAGCTTTATTCATAATAGCTTCAAACTGGAATACTCAAATGCCTATCGACAGTAGAATGGATAAGAAAACTGTAGTATATTCACTCAATGCAATACTATCACCATTAAAATGAACAACCTACAACTATACAAAACAACATGGATGAATCTCACAAAAACAAAGTTGAGTGAAAAAAAGCCAAAAACAAAAGCAAAAGTTGATGTTATATAATTCCATTTATATGACATTCAAAAACAGACAAAACAAATCTATCCTCTTAGAAGTCAGGATAGTGGTTATCTTTAGGAACATAGCATGTAGAAGGAGCATAAGAAAGTGTTCTTGGGAGCTAGTAATATTTTATTTGTTGATATTGCTGGTTTTATGAGTAAAAATGGCTAAGCATTTTTCTTTTTTTCTCTCTCACCTAGGGCACATTCAGGAGCCCTGGTGGCACAGTGGTAAGCACTTAGATGTCAACTGAAAGGTCAGTGGTTCTAACTCACCAGTGGCTCCATGCGAGAAAGATATGGCAGCTGGCTTCCATAAAGATTTACAGCCTTGGAAATTCCATGGGGCAGTTCTACTGTGTCCTACATAGTTGCTACAGGTTGCTATGAATTGGAATCCACTCAGTGGTAATGGGTTTGGTTTTTGGGGGGAGTGGCACATTCGCACCTAACATCTCACACAAATTATAGTCTCACAGAGGGCTAAGGATTATTTATGATTAATTTAAGGAAGAAAGAGAGTCCCTTTCCTTTCACCAACACTGGGGAAGTAAGGTTTAAAAGATAAATAAATAAAGTTATTTAGACCCTAACACAAACACGGAGCCTTTTCAATTCACTTAAAAACACAAGACAGGTTATTTATTTATCTGACTAATCAATAATTTCTTCTTTCTCGACCTTTCTACACGTCAGATCTCCCTGACTTTGTGAGTCTCAGTGCACATGGATTTGCTTTGGGAAGGGAAACCTGATATGCACTTTCCCCTGAATGTTATGGGTTGAATTGTGTCCTTTAAAAAAGATGGGTACTTCACTTCCTGTGAATGTGACCTTATTTGGAAATAGGGTCTTTGCAGATGTAATTTTAAGTTTACATGAGGTTATACTGGAGCCCTGGTGCTTAAGAGCTTAGCTGCTAACCAAAAGGTCAGCAGTTCAAATCTACCAGCCGCCCTTTGAAAACGCCGTGGGGCAGTCCTACTCTGTCCTATAGGGTCGCTATGAATCGGAATCGACTCAATGGCAACAGGTTTATACTGGAGGAGGGTGGGCCCTAATCCAATATGATTGAAATTTATATAAAAACAGAAGAAACACAGACAGGCAGGGAGGGAAGACAGCCATGTAAAGACAGAGGCAGAGATTGGAGTTAGGTTTTCACAAGCAAAGAAATGTCTGGGGCCCTCTAAAGCTAGAAGAGGCAAGGAAGGATTCTTCCCCCAGAGCCTGCAGAGAGAACATGGCCCAGAAGATACCCTGAATTTGTACTTCTAGCCTCCAGAAGTGTGAGAGAATAAATTTCTGTTGGTTTAAGCCACCTTGTTTGTGGTACTTTGCTACAGCAGCCATACCTAAACCCTAACCCACTGCCTGCCATCAAGTCAGTTCCCACTCTTAGCGACCCAAAGGACAAAGTAGAACTGCCCCATAGGGTTTCCAAGGAGTGGCTGGTGATTCAAATTGCTGACCTTTTGATTAGCAGCAGAGCTCTTAACCACTGGGCCACCAGGGCTCTTTAAGGCTCTCAGTAGGGTTTCATTTGTAATGGATTAAACATGGGTGTATGTCTTAAATCTGGCCTCATGCTCATTTTCTTTCTTCGTGGTCCCCTGTTCTTTTTTCCTTTCTCTCACGGTCCCCTTCAACATGAAGGAGAGTCTGGAATGGAAAAGTAGTCATAAAAGAGAAGCCAGAGCTGCGTTCTGAAATGTCTGTGGGATGGAGAGAAGAAGAACAGTCTTCTCTGGTGCCGTGAAAAGGAACCTCAGGACTGAACTGTGTCTGAAGAGCAACTTTTTGTTCACTGTATGTAGTGTCCTCGAGTCACTGGTCATTGCTTGCAGCACAGAAGTCACAGAATGAAATGAGAAAAGTGGCTAGCATCCGATCTCTCAACCACTGCACCACCAGGGCTCCGCAGCAGCCATAGGAAACTAATACACTTAGTATCTAAGGCAACGGTTAGGAGAGCAGCGCAGACAACAGAAGATGTACAGATTCATCCTTGATCTCCTCAACAGGGGAGGACAGGGCACAAAAAAGTGCCCTCCAGTGACAGCGCCTGTGGCAACCTGCCAACCAATTTCTCAGTGCATTTTGAACTTTATAACAAAGACTTAAAAGAAGTTGTGGTGGAAAAATATCTAGTGATTTTCTAGTAAACAATAAGATAGAGCAATAAAACAGTAATCTGAGCAACTGAATATTGTCATCTTTTAGTTCATCTGAGACCAGGGCAGTGATATTTTTTCATGAAAGCCATGGATGAGAGCTTTTTGTCAAGTACAACTCAAACATGGCAGAAGGTTTTTGCTTTGCTTTGTTTTTCTCTCCAGCAAAGTGACCACTCTTTCACTAGAGAATGTACTTACATCATAAAATTAATGTAACTCTCAAACAGGACACAAATCTTCTCTTTGGATGATGAGAACATGAATCAGAATCAGATAATTTTTCATTCTCTATCTAAACATTGCCATTATGAGAAAAATCCCTAAAAATCAAGGATATGTTATAAAGTTAAACCTCTCCTCCCAGCCATTGCATTCCTTTACCCGTAGCAACTTCCAGTGGATAATCCACAAATCAATTAATGACAAGTTAAAAGCCAAAAGGGATCAAGCAACAAGCATAATATTTACAGACACTACCCTAAAAATTTATGTTAGAGAAAAGTGTGGTCTGGCTAGCTTTTCTTCTAATCTAAGATTTTAAACGCGTGTGATTACTTCTGAAAATCGAAAATTCACTACATAATTACTCTCAGCTTATGACATCTGTGTTGTGCGGGCAAACACAGACAGATGTATTGAGCAAAAAAAAAAGAAATGGTACTACTTATAGAAGGTACTACTGTTCCTGATTTTTAACATCCAATTTTTTTACTTTAATATTTTTTACATATGAAACTTTTTGAGGATTACATGAAATAACATGATACAGAAGTACTGTAAACTGCTATCCATTGTTGTCATTATTATTTTAATATAATAATACTTGAAACATAAAAATACTTCCATTATGCCAAAAGCCTTCCTTTAGTCACAATCTTAATTATCTCTTCTTCTTCTAGTCCTCCTCCTCCTTCTCCTCTAGTTCCTCCTTCTTTTTCTCCTCCTCCTCCCCCTAATTTTACTATAACTTAGAAGCAAAGGCAAATTCATTCAAGAGACTGGAGTGTGATCCTAGAACAGTCAGTAATGAGGTCAACCTCCCTGTGGTTCCATCGACTTTGGTGTGATTCCAAGCTATGAATTGTCCACCAGGATTACAAATGGATTATGGATGTATGGAATGGATATGCTGCAACTTGTATGTAAATAAATTCCCATTTTCTTTACAAAGTTTTCCCTTATTTTTCTAAGCAGTATTGCACATCCCAGTCCCTATTTTAACTTAGCTGCCAACTTGTTCAACAACTTCCTCCATTACAATGTATGTTTTATGAGAGCAGAGACCTTGTCCATCATGTCCCTCACTCATCCATAACATAAGACGTATATTTTTATGCAGCTAATAAACCACCGCAGTCAGTCCCTGGCCGTGTTCTGACTGATGATATTGAGCTTCTCCATCATCTCTTCCCACACATGTAGTTGATTTGATTCCTGTGCATTCCATCTGGCAAGGTTCACGTGTATAGTCACCATCTATGTTGTTGAAAAAAGGTATTTCCAATGAAAAATCCATTGGTCTTGCAAAATTCTATCCTGAGATCTCCTGCATCTTTCTATCGCCAAGGCCATATTTTCCAACTACTGATCCTTCTTTATTTCCCACTTTTGTATTCCAATCACCAGTAATTCAATTTCTTCATCTTGGGCATTAGTGGTTGGTACATAAACTTGAATAATAGTCCTATTAACTGGCCTTCCTTGTAGGTGCATGGATATTATCGTATCACTGACGATGTTGTATTTCAGGATAGATCTTGAAATGTTCTTTCTGACAATGAATGAGACAATGTTTCTCTGCAATTTGTCATTCCTGGCACAGTAGGCTACATGGTTGTTTGATTCAAAATGGCCAATATCAGTCCATTTTAGCTCATTAATGCCTAGGATATTGATGGTTACACACTCTATTTCATTTTTGACAACTTCTAGCTTTCCTAGATTCATACTTGGTATATTCCATGTTCTGATTATTAATGGATGTTGGCAGCTCTTCTCATTTTGAGTCATGACACATCAGCAAATGAGGTCCTGAAACTGTACACCATTCACATGATTAAGATCGACTCTACCTTGAGGAGGCAGCTCTTCCCCAGTTATATTTTGAGTGCCTTCCAACCTGAGGGGCTCATCTTTGGCACTATATCAGGCAATGTTCCATTGTTATCTATAAGGTTTTGACTAGCCAATTTTTTTCAGAAGTAGATTGCCATTAAAACAAGTCTGTGAGATTCAAGTGCAAATACTGAGTATATCTCACCTGAATTTAGAGACCATCTCAAGAATAGATTTGATGCATTGAACACGAATGACCAAAGACCAGATGAGTTGTGGAATGATATCAAGGACATCACACATGAAGAAAGCAAAAGCTCACTAAAAACACATAAGAGACTAAAATGGATGTCAGAAGAGACTATGAAACTTGACCTTGAACACTGAGTTGCTAAAGCCAAAGGAAGAGATAATGAAGTACAAGGGCTCAACAGAAGATTCCAAAGGGAGACTTGAGAAGATAAAGTAAATATAATGAAATGTGCAAAAACCTGGAGTCAGAAAACCAAAAGGGAAGAAAAAGTTCAGCATTTCTCAAGCTGAAAGAACTGAAAAAAAAATTCAAGCCTCGATTTGCAATATTGAAGGATTCTGTGGACAAAAAACTGAATGACACAGGAAGCATCAAAAGAAGATGGAAAGAATACAGAGTCACTGTACCAAAAAGAATTGGTCTATGCTCAAATATTCTAGGAGGTAGCATATGATCAAGAACTGATGGTACTGAAGGGAAAAGTCCAAGCTGCACAGAAAGCATTGGTGAAAAAAAGGCTCCAGGAATTGATTGAATACCAATTGAAATGTTTCAACAAGTGGATCCAACACTGGAAGCATTCATGCATTTATGCCAAGAAATTTGAAAGACAGATACCTGGTCAACTGACTGGAAGAGATCTATATTTGTGCCCATTCCAAAGAAAGGTGATCCAATAGAATTTGGAAATTATCAAATGATATCATAAATATCACATGCAAGTAAAATTATGCTGAAGATAATTCAAAAACAGTTGTAGCAGTACATCTACAGGGAACTATCAGAGATTCAAGCTGGATTCAGAAGAGGATATGGAACTAGGGGCTTCATTGCTGATATCAGAGGGATCATGGCTGAAAGCAGAGAATACCAGAAAGATGTTTACCTTTGTTTTATTGAGTATGCAAAGTCATTTGAGTGTGTGAGTCATAAGAAATGATGGATAACACTCTGAAGAATGGGAATTCCAAAACACTTAATTGTGCTCATGCAGAAGCTATACACAGACCAAGAGTCAGTCATTTGAACAGAACAAGGCAATACTGCATGGTTTAAAATTAGGAAAGGAGAGCATTAGGGTTATATTAATCCGTATGTTGAGCAAACAATCCTAAAAGTCAGACTACATGAAGAAGAATACAGCATCAGAACTGGAGAGAAGACTCATTAACCACCCGCAATATGCAGATGACATAACCTTGCTTGCTGCAAAAGAAGGGGACTTGAAACACTTACTGATGAAGATCAAAGATCACAGCCTTCAGTGTGGATTACACCTCAACATAAAGAAAACAAAAATCCTTACAATTGGAAGTAAACAACATCATGATACATGGTGAAAAGACTGAAGTCGTCAAGGGCTGCATTTTACTTGGATCCACAATCAACGTCCAAGGAAGCAGCAGTCAAAAATCAAAGGAAGTATTGCATTGGGCAAATCTGCTGGAAAAGACCTCTTTAAAGTGTTCAAAAGTAAGATGTCACTTTGAGGACTAAGGTGTGCCTGACTCAAGCCACGGTATTTTCAGTTGCCTACATATTTTTTTCATATGTAGGTGAAAGGTAGACAATGAATAAGAAATAGTGAAGAAGTATTGATGTCTTTGAATTATGATCATGATGAAGAATATTGAATATAACATGGACTGCCAGAAGAATGACCAAATTTGACTTGGAAGAAGCACAGCCAGTATGCTTCTTAGAAGCAAGGATGATAAGACTTCATCCCATGTACTTTGGACGTGTTATCAGGACGGACCAGTCCCTTTGTAAGGACATCATGCTTGGTACATTAGAGGGTCAGCAAAAAAGAGGAAGACCCTCAATAAGATAGACTCACACAGTGGCTCCAATAATGCGCTCAAACATAGCAATGATTGTGAGGATAACGCAGGACTAGGCAGTGTTTCCTTCTGTTATACGTAGGGTCCCTGTAAGACAAAACCAACTTGATGGCAACTAACAACAACAATAAACCGACAGGCACAGCTGTGTGTCAGAACCAGTCTGTACCAACTGGTGAAAGGAGAGCTGATAAATTTTCCAAAAATTTTCACAAGTCATTGTGTAGTCTGACCACTATTAAAAATTAAGTTATATGATCTTAAAGTTAAATCATATAAAAACAAAGGTAATAAATATTCAAAACTCATTGCTTCATAATGACTGATAACATTGTACTATTATTTATGTCGTTGAGGTCATTTACATAGATTGTATCTGTATGTTGGAATCACTATATAGGCTATGGATGCATCTCTTTCCACACTCAGTGATGTCAAGTTTGCAGCTTTGAAGTAGGTATAGTGGGAGTATTTTCATTTTCTTTTTGTCATGGAAATTAGAAAATACTATAAAAAAGGCTTCTTTTGGTTTTTTTTCATAAAGAGGTGACTATTAATATTTATTAACACACCATTGACCAGGCATAACTCAGGCGTTCAACAAATGGATTCTACAGGAATGAATTGATCTTTTATATCCTGATTACATTTGAGTGTTTTATTCACAGTCACAGCAATTCTTACTTTTACAGAGTTTATTCCTTTAGCTCAGCCCAAAGCTTATCTTCTTTTGTTTCACTCTAAAGCGTGCTTTTGGAATGTGGCTTAAATACTTGTTGCTCTTGAATGCCTGTCTTTTGCATGCGATTAATATAAACTAATTAATGTAATACTCTGCTCACAAACCCATCTTTTATCTTTAATATTTAATTGTAGCCTTCCTATTAACACTATTATCAGGTAATTAAATTATATAATTTGATAAAATTTTCAAAGTAATTTCAGGGTATTCATTTAACCTAGCCTTATAGAAACTCAGAAACTTCTCTCAAACCCTTTTAGTGAAAGTTAAAAAAAAAAAAAAAAACAATTATGGTTCAAAAGTAGGAAAACTATGGAAGTTAGGAGGGGGCTAGCCAGTACTGGAGGCTGGTATATGGCTTTGGCAAAAGCATGCCAGTGTGTGGGGAGGTCTCCAGAAAAAGGAGTAGAAAACTAAGGTATATAGAACAAATGCTTCTTTTTTTTCGTAAGAAGTGCTCCTTATTCACTCTACCCAGAACACAGTAATCTTAATTGGGCCACTCAGCTGAGATACCTTCGGTTCAAAATTATTGAAGGATGTTCCTCAACTTCATAACTTAAAGACAAAAATGTACTAGTTGAGTATCATAAAATCAACATTGTGAGAATGAATGATATTAACTAACTGCTAACCAGTAACCAGTTATCGCCAGCTCATTTCTGGCTCATGGTGACCCCATGTGTGTCAGAGTAAAACTGCTTGCCATAGAGTTTTCAATGGCTGTGATTTTTTTTCGTGATTCTTCAGAAATAGACTACCAGGTCTGGGTTCCAAGGTGTCTCTGGTTGCTAATTAATTGTAAATGCTCATACCTATCATACATTCAGAAACACTCCTCACTTATCAAGTATCTAGTTATCTGACATTTAGCATTTTAAACAATAGTAAACAATCTGCTATCTGACTATTTTGTGCATTAATGAGGTGGCAGCAACATGTCGCCCAGTGCCCTCTGCTCCCTCCTGCAAGTGGGAGCGGGCCAGCCTCCTACATGTCCACAGCCTCTAGGCTGGTGAGCAGGCAGAATTAAGCCAGCAGGTGCCCATAATTGGTTCCCAGCTTCTATGCAGCCTGAAGCCCTGCAGCACAAAATTGCTGTGAGGTGGGAAGGGAGAAAAGAAAGAGGCATCAGAGAGGGTGTTTGGAAGAAATGTGTGTGAGTTTAATGACATCCCAAAGTGAGCCAAACTGGGCCTGAAGCCTCCACGTTGGTGGGGCCAGGGTCTCAGTGCCCTTGCATGAAGCCCCAAGCTTCGGTGACTCACCAGGCCCAGAGGGTAGAGCAGGCTTCCGGACTGTGAACAAAGGGCTTGCAGAAGTGGAAGTGGAGCCCTGGAGGCGGCTCCCAGAGGGAAGCCCTGAGCTAGCGCTGGGGAAAAGTGAAGTGGTTAGTAAACTGTGGGCCCTCCAGTCACACAGCCCAGCTTTATCCAGCTTTGTCTCCTCCAACCCTCCTTCTCCACAGGGGAATAATCCATAACTGGACTCATCACAGTGATGAGCACATCTGTAAATCTTAGCTGTTACTATCTCTATGATCATATTTTCTAAATACAAGTCAGACAAATGGTCTGAAAACGGGGGGGAAAAAAAAAAAACTCTGCCATTTTTGCTTAACACTGATTTTCACGTAACTACCTGGTCTTTGGAACCTAACTGTGCCTATGAGGAGTGGGTGTATAGTTTTAACCATGGCGTGGTTCTCACATTGATTGTCAGAAACACTAGAAGCAGAACTATAAACTCTCAGCAGTGGGGAGTGTACTTTTTTCTTTTGTCACCTTGAGATCTTGCATCTTTTATCAGTATATATTTGAAAGTGCTCTGTGCTAATTCATAGCCCACAGGCCACCTAATAGCAACAGGATTTTTATCATAATTGTGCAGAGTTTTATATCATTCTGCTTATGATTGCTCAATGTGTTTTATTGATAGTATACCTCATGACCTGAATTTCCTTCTCTATTTCTAGCCTACTTTGGTAATGGCACAGATGATCTTGAATGTTGGAAATGTTTCTTTCAAATTAGAAAAACTTAGCTCATATCTTCTGCAAAAATGCTGTCTACAAAATGGTCCCCATAAAAGCCAGATTGTAGCAGTTGTAGGAAGGGATTTTTAGACTTGTAAATGAAACGCCTTTTCTTAGTTTTACATGGAAGAGTCTTCCTATTATTCAGAGGCCTGTCCTTTCATGGCTGCTGCCCAATTCTACTCTTAAACTCTCCCTTTGTGGTAAGAAGTGGGTCCCAAATCATTCCTCTTGTTGTCTTACTGAAGGCACTTAATGAGATGGGATTTGTACTGAAGTGAGAGGGTTAGGACATTGGAGCAAAGATTTGCATGTAATCACACTGAATGAGTTCTAGCTTTAGGTTTGGCACTATCAAGCTGTATGACCTTGGGGCTTCTCTAAGTCTTCAGATTCTTCAACTATAGGATGAATGAGTGGAGTAGGGGAACCATTGGGTCTCTTTAGTTCTAACATTCCATCTGTTCCCAGGAATGTAGGTGAAAGGATGCAGGGTGTCCCCACACTTGAGGTCTGAAAATATTTGCTGATAGGTTAATTCACTAAGTACATATACATTAAACACTGATTATGTTCCAGGCAAGGAGTCCTGGTGTTGCAGTGGTTAAAGTACTTGGCTGCTATAACTGGTCTAAACCAAAAGCAAAGATGTTTTCTGAAAACAACAGTATGCTTTGAAGGCCAGAGTAGCAAGGAGAGGGGTCTGGGGCCCATGGTTTCAGGGGACATCTGGATCAATTGGTATAAGAAAATGTACTAAGAAAATGTTCTGTATCCCACTTTGGTGAGTGGAATCTGGGGTCTTAAACGTTAGCAAGTAGCTATCTAAGATGAATCAATTGGTCTCAACTCACCTAGAGTGAAGGAAAATGAAGAACACCAAAGACATAAGGTAAAGATGACCCCAAGAGACAGAAAGGGCCACATAAACCATAGACTACATCAGGCTGAGACTGGAAGAACTAGACGGTGCCCAGCTACCACTGATGACTGCCCTGAAAAGGAAAACAACAGTGAATTCCTGATGGAGCAGGAGAACAGTGGGATGCAGATCTCAAATTCTCGTAAAATGACCAGACTTAAAGGTCTGAATGAGACTAGAAGAACCCCGGAGGTTATGGTCTCCGGACCCTCTGTTAGGCCAAGGCTGGAACCATTCCTGAAACCAACTCTTCAGACAGGGATCGGACTGGACTATAAGATAGAAAATGATACTGGTGAGGAGTGAGCTTCTTGGCTCAAGTAGACACATGGAACTATGTGGGTAGCTCCTTTCTGGAGGTTGAGATAAGAAGCCAGAGGGGAACAGAAGCTCGTTGAATGGACACAGGGAATACAGGGTGGAGGGGAGGAGTGTGCTGTCTTATTACAGGGAGAGTAGCTAGGAGAACATAGGAAGGTGTGTATATATATATATATATATGTTTTTGTACGAGACTGACTTGATTTGTACACTTTCACTTAGAACACAGTTAAAAAAGAAAAAAAAAGAGATAAAACACACATACACAAAAGTACTTGGGTGCTAGCTGAAAGATTGATGGCTTGAGCTCACCAGCCGCTCAGCAGGAGAAAGATGTAGCAATCTCCTTCTGTAATGATTTACAGCCTTGGAAGCTCTAAGCGGGTAGTTCTACTCTGTCCTACCGGGTCACTATGAGTTGGAATTGACTCGGCAACAATGGGTATGTTCCAGGCATTCTTCTAGGCATTCAAGATATAGAGGTGGTCAAAAACAAAACAAAAAAACAGATAAAAATCTCTGCTATGGGGAACTTATATTCTACTATTAATAAGAGCTCACATTGGTTTTAGAACTGTATATATGCCAAGTATTTTACATGGCTACCACAACACTCAGGGGCCCTGGTGATGCAGTGGCTAAGAGCTATGGCTGCTAACACAAAAGAATGGCAGTTCAAAGCCACCAGCTACTCCTTGGAAACACTATGGGGCAGTTCTACTGTGTCCCATAGGATTGCTATGAGTTGGAATCAGCTTGAGGGCAACGGGTTTGGTTTTGGTTTTAACACAACCCTCACAACATCAGATTTTATAGATGAAGAAAGTGAGTCACATAATGTTATTTGCCTAGTGTAAGCGACAGTGCTGGAATTGAACCTCAGCCATGTGGCTCTACAGCCAACCAGCTCTCTTTACGCCATACTGCCTTTCAAGGGTGAGATTTTTTGTAAGTGTAAGGTGCTTATACAGTAACTCTTTGTAAGCCAGCTGTATTGCATTATTCTATAACCCAAAATGGCCCCAATGATGAAGATTAGCCTCTAAAAAAATTTGTTGATCTAAGCATGACATAACTAATGAAATTACAAGGAAAACAGAAAATGCTATAAAAGAGGTGGTACATAAGCCTACCTATGTATACATTGTTTCATTTAATCTACAAAATAGTCTTCTGAAATAGGTCTTTTTATTTTCCTTTTATAGATAAGGAAATGGCTCATAGACATTACAGAATTTTCCCAGTTGAGAAAACAGCAGAGTTGGCATTCAATCTTGGTCTCTTTGGCTCTATAGTCAAAGTCCTCCTCCTGTACCATGCTGCCTTACCCCATGATGCACAATGATTATTAACATGGTTGCTATTCTTAGGTATAAATGTTGCCTATAGGGTAGACGCTTTCTCATTTGCAATTTAGCCACTGTTACAATTTGAAATATCATTAAGAAGGTCCATTTAATGCTGAAAACAATGCCAGTAGAATAAATAGACATGACACGGGATGAAGTTGACCTCTCTAGCTCAGAGAATTCTTCTAGCTCCTCTGAACCACCAGCCAAGGAGCAATATTTTGGCAGGAAAATGTAATCACATGACCAGTGTTTCTCTCCAGATGAAATGAGCCAGATGGAAGCCCATAAAGCAAAACCCAGGGAGGGGACAGGAGCAGGTCACATAAAATCATTGATTATTTCCTTTTTTTAAACATAAGAAATACTTTTATATTTTTTTAACTCACTTTAAACCAATATCAATTAAGTTAGAGGACAGTTTAGAAACTATTTTATAAGTTTATATTTTTAACTGATCACTAAGCTTTATTGTCCTAAGTCAAATTACAAGGTTTTCCTTCTTCAGAGAAAGATGCTGAATGGAGGAAGACAGCAAATCATGGAATGAAATAGAATGGAACGGAATGGAATGGAATGGAAGGCACCATAGAATTCCTCCCAGTATGGTGATGAGAGAAGCAGGTCAGGGAACTGGAGGTAGGAGAGTGACTAGTTAGAAGTCCAGGCTCCAGGACAGATGGCTGGGGTCACATTTTGCCTCCTCCCTTTACGTCACATTGGACATGTTTCTTAAACTTTCTCTGCTTAGTTTTCTCATCTGTAAAATGGAAGTAATGATGGACCCACCTGCTGGGGTTGTTTTGGAGATTAAAGGAGAAAATGCACGTCCAGCACCGGGAACACTACCTGACACATAGGAAAAACAAAAACAAAACCACACCCATTGCCATTGATTGAGTCGATTCTGACTCATAGCAACCGTATACCCTGGTGGTGGAGCGGTTAAGTGTTTGGCTGCTAACTAAAAGCTCAGCAGTTCCAATCTTTGGAAACCCTATGGGACAGTTCTACTCTGTCCTATAGGGTCGCTATGAGTTGGGCACATAGTAAGCACCCAATAATATTTGCTCTTAAAGTTCTTATTGGAGACTTTCTGGCCATGTATGTGTGTATTTCTGCTCCCTGAACATCAAATTCTTCTTCTATTATTTGGCGGTAATTATACCCATTCTTTTGATTTAAAGAATTAAATGAGATGATGTTACGGAAGCTGTGGAGCATGACCAGGTCATCCCTCCTGTAAAATCTGAACAGGCTTTGAAACACACACAAAATGCTTTGCAATGGGAGGTATTAATGTGGCAATTACAAAGTCACTTTTAGCATAACTATAAATACGAGTGTTATATGAGAATTTTTTTTTTAATGAGAATGTTTTTAGCCATAATTGATCTATTTAATAGTTTATAGCGACATATATTCTAAATAAAGTCAGATTCATGGACATAGGTAAAATAAAGCCTGGGCATTGTCTTCCTTTTTTCTTGCTTCCTTCCTACCCTCCTTGCCTTCCTACCTTCCTATCATTTTGTTGTCCAGTTGTTCTTCAGCCCAGTGCATTGATTTGTTGGTGACACTCATTTTCTTTTCTAAGACTTGTGATCCAGCCTGCCTTTTCTATTGGACATTATGAGGTTTGATTCGTCAGCAACTGATGCACAACTACTTATATTTTAATATGTCTCTGCTCCTATCTGCTACAATAAAATCTCCAGGTCAAAGTTACAGATTTGAGCATCACTTCCTAAAAGCACAGGGGATGGTTTAAGGTTACCTGGGGCTTCTTGTTTTACCAAAGATTATCTTTTCAGAGCCTGAATGTCATTTGTGCTTTCTTTTCTTTTCTAACCTGCTTGCCAAGTTGTCCTTCATTTTATGTTCAGTATATTTCACATTTAAAAATTTACTTGTTAGCCCCCCCCAGCAGATTTATATATGCTTAAATGTGTTCAAATGTTCACCTGTTTGATGACTCTACTAAAACACTGGGGAGAGAAAGATGTCAAAAGTATTGGCAAAAATGAGATTCGGAGATTTTCTGGGAATTTCGATTGTATAGTATTTTGTGTGATCCCTATCATGATGATGTTGTTAGTTATTGTTGAGTCCATTCCAACTTATGGAGAACCTATGTGTTTGCTACAGAGTAGAACTGGTCCATGTGGTTTTCTTGGCTATAATCTTGAAAGAAGCAAGGCCTTTTCTTGCCCAATACTGCTGGGTGGTTTTGAACAGCCAACTTTTAGTTTAGCAGTTGAACGCAAACTGCTTGCCTCACTTAGGGGCCTTTCCTAAAAGCTCAAGAGGCATGAAAACTAGAAGATACTTTCTGTTTCTGGCCTGAAGAATGCCCCACACTGAAATGTGCCCTGGATGGCTCTCTATTCTATTTGCATAACAGCCATCACCATAGCATCCACATAAAGCTCCTTTGGCCATCTCTCTGTCTTTTTAAGAAGATGGAAAGCAGATAGTTTTGTGATTTGCTCTGGCTGGAAGACAGAGCTATCTCTAGAAGAGTAGCTTTCTATTTAAAGTTTCTTTTGAATATTACTATAATTTTAAACAATAAATCAACATTCAATATTTGTTTCCTAGTTTTCTCTTCTGGGGTTGCCAGGGTGCACAAACTTGCTAAGAGTCTTAGCTCCTTGATTTTTTCTTTGCTTCTCAGATGATGTTGTTTAATTTATTTTATGTATTATATTTATAGCACCAATATAAATTTACTCACCTTGCTTTCTTAAATCTAACATGAGCGCATTATTCCTCTCTCTCTCCCCTAAAACAGATGTGAGAGCATCTGGTTCTAAAGGAATGAGATGGATGTTAACAGGACCTAGGGGGACAAATCAGTGTCTTGTCCTTAAAAGTAGTGCTTAATTTTGTAAGCAGTGCCCTGGCGCCATCGAAAAGCAAATGAATGAGGGATGAAGTCACTGAAGCTCTAGATGAGACTGGCCTAGGATGGCTATTTGGGATGTCATTCTCACCTCTTAACTTGTTACAAAACAGGCTTGTTAAACTACAAACACAGGACATTCAAATACATGGAAAATTCATCCTTAGACATTCTAATGCTGGCTGCATTTCGCAAAGGATCAGAAATTGGCCAAAGGAAAATGAAAATATCTTTGCCAGACCACAAAAGCAAATTTCATAATTTATCTGTGAATTCTACAGTAGCATTTAAGCTGCATTTCTTGAGATTTTGGAAATTCTTTAGTCCACCAAGCTATTGTTTTTACTCTACCCACCAGGTAGATATTTATTATATTTAGGAATTTGTACCAGGTCTCAGTGATGAGGAGAACCTGGAAGCCACCATCAATCGTGACTAGGAGATACATGCGGTCATGTTGACGAATCTTTGGTGACAAGTTCAGAATATGCAACTGGGTGCATAATATGTATGCAGTTAGCACTCAGTAGAATACTAGGCATGTAGCGAGCATGCAACTATGACAAATCAACAGGATTTATAAAATTAATAAAAACAGTACTTAGTTTGTTTTGAAAAGGAAATAAATGAAGGTATACTACCTGTACTTCTAGTTGTAAACTTAATATGCATCCATTGTCAAAGTTTGCTTATATATTGTTACGAGTGAATTTTATACTTTGATTTCTCTGATTTTATAATTCCCTAAAAAATTCCAAGGTCACTATCTTCTTAACTGCCTAAAACAAATAAATAATTTATGAATTATTTTAACCCAAAATTTGAATTTTTTTCTATGTAGGCAAATCAAAACACATTATAACCCAAATTCAGTGCGTATTTCTACATAGGCCTGGCAGCTTCCACGCATGTTGCATTTGGTTTAAATAAGAAAGAACCTGCACTAGAGATTTTGCAGATAATTTCAACTCTATCTGCTTTTGTGGAAATAGCTTTCACTGCTATACACTATAACCAATCAGAAACGAAAACAAATGTGTCAAGAATCAATCTGTTCCTTGTCAATATTTAGAACACTCAAGTAGGAAATCAAAGATTTTTTAGGTGCCTTCTGTCTTTCTAGTTATTTGATGAAAATAAGCTAACTTTGATATAAAAGATATAATTGACAATTTATTGCAACATGAGGTTAAGATTTGTGTGTGTGTGTGTGTGTGTGTGTGTGTGATTTCTAGAAATCTTTAGAAATAAAATATTTACTTCCAAGTCCTGGTACTTAATTCTGTCAGACAAGATTAAAAGTCTGAATTGCCTCCTAGACCCTAAAGATAGTTACACAGATTCCATGAGAATGTTTCCTAGAACACTTATCAACACTGTAGCGTTATTATTTTGTTTGTTAATTTGCTTAATCAAATGAACACCATTTCCTGACATTTAAAGAGTTAACTGAAAGTTAGCACAGTCAATTTTGGCTATATCAAGTTTATTAGAAAAATTAACATTCTTGCTTTCCAAGTAACAGCAACATGAACATTCTTTCAAGTTCATCAATTAACTCTCAAAATCTGCTTTTCAAGTTAGTCAACTGCCTTCTACTTCTGCAGGTTCTCACATGTCCCTGACAACTTTAGGGTTCATACCTAATCAGACAGGTTTTGTATACTGTCATTTTAATCAGCATTATGAGTCCATAGATCAACACAGGCCAAACACTTATTTGCAAGGAGCCTAAAGCTACAGAGGCAGCTGAAAAAATCCTTCCTAGCTACAAGAAGTAAAGAGCAATACCTGTAGGACTTTGCAAAACGCAATCTTGTTTTGGCTCTTGGAGATGGTCCTGGCGCTGTGGCTCCCAAAGGATCCCAAACGAAAGCCATTTGTCAAGAGGGTCCCAAGATCGCCTGGAGCAGCGGGAAGTTAGAGTTGATGCAGGGCCCTGGGGCCGGAGGGCCCTGCACGGAGCTGGAGGCACCGGTGGCTGAGTGAGGGCATTTCCTCTTTGTGGTGGTATGTGCTGACAGAGAGGTGGCAGGCTGGCTGAAGCAGGGCTGGAAGGGATGGTCAAGACTTCCTGCTGCGTGACACTTGCCCTTTGCAACAGAGCTTGCTTCACTCAGCCCTTATCTCATTATTAATGTGAGAAATACTCCCTCATAAATTTGTTTTTATATTTAGCCTTGATTAAACAGCAAAGCCGCATGCCACTCCTGAAGAGCACAATGGACACACACACATTCAGTGAAAGGTATGAGTGAAGTGGGTGAGCCTTTTTATATCAAGTGAGAACTTAAAAAAAAGAAAGCAAATAGAGGGCGTCTTAAGGAAAAAAAAAAAGTCAATACATGCCTATGACTGGAAAATTCGACACAGATTACTGAATTCACACAACCAGCTGCCAAATGTCATTTTTCTTATTTTGACTTCTCTTAGAAGCAAGGATGAACGTGATTGGTAGCAAACTTTTCCCGGACGATTTAATCGCCTAGAAAATACCAGCGCCTCCCTGCAAGTCAGTGTGAGAAGAAAACAAGCAGATCACTTTCAAAGCTTTTGGCAGCTTTTCCCTCATGGAGATACCACATCACCTTGGAAAGCGAATTATAATGAATGACTTTGGCAACAGAGATCAATTTTCTTGTCCATTCTCTATTCCCTAGAAGCATTTCCTAACTCTGAGAAATCCCTTAAAGCAATGTTCTTTCAAATTAAATAAATGAGGAAAGCTAAATCAAGCCTTTCACATGTTTTATGAGTCCAGTATGTTCAGGGGAGGCAAATATTTCCAGATACTGTACTGGAGGAGTCAAAGGGCTCCGATGCCGTCATCCGTCCTCATTGCCGAGTGGTATTTAATGTTAACAGTGCAGTATAATTCCATCAGTCCCTGTCCAAACATTGCCCTGTTGGTGACCTCAAGTGTAAACCAAGGCAGAGCTCCATTTCTGGAGGATAAGATTAGAGAGGCTTGGAGCGCCCCGGAGTGAATTTAACCCACTCTGAACTGAACGGTATTAACCAATAGTTGAGGTCAGTGAACGTCGATATATCCAGCAAATTTTGAGATCCCTGAAGCCCAGTGTAGCTCTTACATACGCACAGTGTTCAAATTCTTCAAGCAGTTTCCTTAAAAATTCAAGTCAGTAAATATGATGCTTATTTTCACAACAGAATCCAGCACACCAGGGGTTCTTCAAAGGGCTGAAGGTGCGCTATCAGCTTTGGGATGAGTAATAAAAACATTTTCACGGTTTCATCTCTTTGTTATCTGACATGTGGGCTAAAAGAGAGTGGGTGAGTGATAGCTACCCTGAACAGCAGCAGTCTAGGAGGGGCCACTGACAGCTCAAAATTAAATACATTTTCTTAGAATCAACTTGCAATATTTTAGTGCCTCCCAAACTCTTGCCTTTTTGTTTTTGTAAAGGGCTCCACATTTCCCATGAGCCTGGTATTCTTTGAGAAGGACTGTGAAGGCACCTACACATATGCCAACCTACCCCTCTGGTGTATGAAATTCCAATATTATCATTTCCTTACTTCATATTATTTAACTTCCATTTGGGGTCTCTTAGGAGATACAGATACTTCTGGCAGAGTTAACATAGAGCTGAGCAACTTGGCATTTAGTAGCATGGCTTCATCTGAGACTGAAGCCAGACAGTATAAGGGAACTGGGAGTCTGGGAAAGGAGGGGAGGAGTCCCAGAAAGCTGGTGGGTGGGGTCGGTTGGTGAGGCAAATGGAAGAAGGGAAGGAAGACACAAAGACACAAGCGGAAGAGCAGGAGGGATGGTATTGGCAAAGATCTACTTTCTTTACCTTCCATGCCATACAAACCTCTCATTCTATCTGGTAGCCTTTTAAATTTTGGAGGTTGTCATGGATTGAATTCTGTCCTCCCAAAATATCTACCAATTTGGCTAGGTCATCATTCCCCGTACTGTGTGATTGTCTACCATCTTTTTCATCTGATGTGATTTTCCTATGTGTTGTAAATCCTATCTCTATGTTGTTAATGAGATGGGATTAGTGGCAGTTATGTAAACTCAATCTACAAGATTAATCTACAGTTTAAGCCAATCTCTCTTTTGAGATACAAAACAGAGAAGCAAGTAGAGACAGGGAGACTTCATATCACCAAGAAGCACTGGGAGCATGGCATATTCTTTGGACCTGCGGTATCTGTGCTGAAAAGCTCCTTGACTGAGGAAGATCGATGACAAGGGCCTCCCCCCAGAGCTGACAGAGAAAGAAAGCCTTCCCATGGAGCTGGCATACTGAATTTGGGCTTCTAGCCTCCTTAACTATGAGATAATAAATTTCTGTTTGTTAAAGCCATCCACCTGTAGTATTTCTGTTATAGCAGCACTAGATAACTGCATCATTGGTTCCTGATATTGCAAACTGCAGTCTATGTATATAGCCTTGGACAAGGAAAGACAGTACTTGCATAGTTATCCCAATTTACTTATCATGGCAAGATGGACCCTATTTACCCATCCAGGCTAAAGCCAGCAACAGGCGTTTCGACTAATAATGAACTGTCTTTATTGCCTTACCAATTTATGTTTTTTAAAAAGTGTTTTTAAAAACTGGTAACTAATTCATAAAACATAAGGACCTACTAATAATACAGAATGAAGATACTACAGAGGGAAGATTGTCCAACTTTTTCTGAAAGAAATGTACAATGAAGGCAAAACAAATTTGCCTTTTTCGTTATTGCAAAATATATCCTCCCCCCCTCCGCCCCTGCCACCCCGTTCTGAAAAGCAGACATCTAGAACAGTGGTGGATTCGAACTCCTGACCTTTTGGTTAGCAGCCATAGCACTTAACCATTATGCAACAGTCAAGCAAGATAAACAATGGAACTAAAAATGCAAAATTATGACCAGGAAAATGGACGTTTTAGCCCTTTTTCCTAATGTGAAACTGGATAAAGACACAGGAAGTATCTGCTAGTATTAATGATATTTTCTCCTTAAAAGTATACTTATCACCTCTTTCCCATTTCTTCTGTATAGTCATGCATAATCCCTCTTAGGTTATCAGGTCTCAACAAGGCCGTAGAAATAAACTAACTATTTCTGAGATTAATGACGAACAGAATTAAGCCTTGATCTCAAATATAAATACCAATATCATTGTGAGGGACTGGCTAGTACTTCATAGACACGAGAATCCAGGCAATTGAGGAAAAAAAAAAGTCAAAAAAGATGTTTGCCTAGAATGAACTTCTGCTGTCATTTCTATTGTAACCAGCTGTCTTAGTCATCTAGTGCTGCTATAACAGAAATACCACAAGTGGATGGCTTTAACAAAGAGAAATTTATTTCTTCACTGTAAAGTAGGCTAAAAGTGTCAGCTCCAGGGTATGGCTTTCTCTCTGTCGGCTTTCTCGTCAATCTTCCCCCAGACTAGTAGCTTCTCCCTGCAGGGACCCCAGGTGCTCTGCTCCTGGAACTGCTTTCTTGGTGGTATGAGGTCCCCCCTCTCTGCTAGCTTCCCTTTCCTTTTATCTCTTGAGAGATAAAAGGTGGTGTAGGCCACATACCAGGGAAACTCCCTTTACATCCAATCAGGGATGTGACCTGGTAAGAGTGTTACAATCCCACCCTAATCTCCTTTAACATAAAATTACAATCACAAAATGGGGGACAACCACAGAATACTGGAAATCATGGCCTAACCAAGTTGATGTACACATTTTGGGGGGGACATAATTCAATCCATGACACCAGCTGTTCAGAACTTTTACTTTATGGGTAACAGGAAGCCTGGTGGCACAGTGGTTTAGAGCTTGGCTGCTAACTAAAAGGTTGGCAGTTCAAATCCACCAGCCACTCCTTGGAAACCCTACAGGGTGGTTCTACTCCATCCTATAGGGTTGCTATGAGTAGGAATCGCCTGGAGGGCAATAAAAAAAAAAAAATGGGTAAAGGGTAAGGAAATTAAGCATTTTTTGAATATTTTAATTATTGTGATGTTCTTCAGCATTTATTATAGCACAAGAATTTAGTAAAAGCATGTTTGGACTGTAATGAGAGATTTCCATTTCTGAAACAAACACATCTTTTTTAAGTTAAAAGCAAAACTTACATCACAGGGAAAAACAGAGCCTAAAATCTAAACATTGCTCCTACCCAATACGTATCTACACAATTCCTGTCCCCCATAAATTCTCAATAAAATGCCCACCTTCTGCCAATAACTTAGATCTTATATTCTGCAGAGCTCTAAATAAAGAATCTTCTTTGCCTCTTAAATATTTCTATGATTTTGGTTTCAAGATTCCAGATGTTACAAACGGCAAATTTGGGTTTTGGTTTCTGACATAGAAAACTGAGAACTTCCTTTATTGGAGACAGCTACTATGAAACAAATTGAAACTCATAAATTTAAAAGTGAGAAAATTTAAACATAATCCACATAGGCAGTTACTTACACATCAAGTCATCATTGACAAGTGGAAGGAGGTTGGGTTTGAGCTAAACTTTAGAGAAACAAAGAGTTACATTAGTGAGTTTGTGTTATGTTAAAATACATTGCCTCAGGAAACCAGAGCAGGCAGACAGATGGGTTTAAGGATAATGCTGTATTTTGAAATGGTCACTGGTCACAGACTCAAAACCAGCAGAAGTTAATGAATAAAAAACAGTTTTATTTATCAGCTACCTCTGATAAGAGTTTCATTGTAATAATTGTTTTCAGAGTGATCCATTGCAAAAGAGCATGGCAAAAGGAAGTTTAGCAACTGGACTTGTACACTTTTGAAAACTAATATTCATTCAGTACAAGTAATTGTGACTTCAACAGGGGTTATTTATTATATGAATTTATTACAACAATCAACTATAAGTCATTTCCCCAAATGGAAATGTGGAAAAATAATGCTAGCAATTTCTTTGAATTGCTTTCAAATATTCCTTCTAAACCTTTTATGTGTCTACTTGATTCAGAGGTCAACTATTCCATGTTCTAAAATGAGGGGACAATTGTAAGTGGGAACACAGTGGAAAGCTAAGAGAATTTAAATTACCCCACAGTCTTAAGAGCATTAAAGAAGTATGCTCTGCGTTTTTAAGCTTCTACAAACACATCTTTTACTCAAAAAGTCCAAGGATGCCTTCTAGACTAAAAAGGTCAAAACACTGTCAAAATAAAATTTAAAAGACTCAAATAAACTGAACGGTATCCCATGTTCATGGACTGGAAGGCATACTGCAGTTAAGATTGAAATTTGCAATGTGATCTATAGATTCAGAATCAACTCCTTTCAAAATCCTAGCTAGTATTTTCCAGAAATTGATAATCTGAATAGAAAATTCATATGGAAATACAAATGGCCAGAATAGCCAAAACGGTCTTGAAAAAGGACAAGGCTTCAGTAATCAAGATATTGTGGTACTGATATAAGGACAGACATATAGATAAATGGAATAGAATAGAATTCAGAGTCCATAAAGAAATCCTCACATTTTGACTAAGTGATTTTCAACAATGGTGCTTAGACAATTCATTGAGGAAAAACAGTCTTTTCAACTAATGGTGCTGGGATAGTTGGCTATCCTCATACAAAAGAATAAGGCTGGATTCCTTCCTCATTCCGTATACAAAAATTAATTCAAAATGGCTCATAGATCTGATGTTAGAGTTAAGGTTATAAAACTCTCAGTAGAAAACTTAGGAGTAAACCTTCATGACCTTCATTAAGCAATGATTTATTAGATATAATAACTAACACAACAAAAGAAAAAAAGAGATAAACTAAATTTCATCAAAGTTTAAAATTTTTGCACCACAAAAGATAATAAAAAAAGAAAACAAATGGAAAGACAACACTCAGAAATGTAAGAACATATTTAAGTCATGAAATCTTATAAGGTGCTTATATCCAGAATATGTAAAGAGATCTTACAACTCAACAATAAAAAGAAAGATAAGGCAATGGAAAAAATGGACAGAAAATTTAAGTAGACATATCCTCAAAGAAGCACATGTGTTATAGGTTGAATCGTTTCCCCAAAACAGATATGTTGATGTTCTAACTCCTGGTACCTGTTGATGTGAACTTGTTTGGAAATAGGATCTTTGAAGGTGTTATCTGCTAAGTCAATATGAGTTCATACTGGAGTGAAGTAAGACCTAATCCAATCGGAGTGCTGTCTATTAAACAGAACAGATGCAGAGACACATGAGGGGAGACAGCTAGGTGAAGATGCATCTACAAGCCAAGAAACAACTGGGGTTACTAGAAACTGGAAGAGATAAGGAGGGATTTCTCCTTAGAAGAGACAGAGTATGGCCCTGCCAGCACCCTGAATTTGAACTCCGAGCCTCCAGAACTGTAAGACGAGTCTCTGTTCCTGTAAGCCACCTAATTTGTGGTACTGTGTTATGGCTAAAAAATCCAAATCTGTTGCCTTTGACTCAATTCTGACTCATAGCAACCCTATAAGACGGAGTAGAACTGACCCACTGGGTTTCCATAAGTGGCTGGTGGATTCGAGCGGCTGACCATTTCTTTAGCAGCCAAGTTCTTAACTGCTACTTTGTTATGGCAGACCAGGGAAGCTAATATGACATGAAAAATTGCTCAGTGTCATTAGACATTAAGGAATTGGAAGTCAAATCACAATGAAGTACCACTTTAGGTTCACTAGGATGGCTAAAATAAAAAGATAGACAATACCAACATGTTGGCCAGAACGTGGAAATATTGGAACCCTCACACATTGCTGTTGGGAAAGTAAAATGCTGCAACCACTTTGATAAACAGTTTGGAAATTCCTCAAATGTTAAACATATACCAGATGACCCAGCATCTAGACATATATCTAAGAGAATTTGAAAACATACATCAAAACTTGTACGTGGGTTTTTATAGCAGCCTTATTCACAACAGCCAAAAGTGAAAACAACCTAAATGTCCATCAACTGGAGAATGGATAAGCAAATTGCCATTTAGTCATAAAATGGAATTTTATTCAGCAATAAAAAGTAATACAGGACTAATATATGTTTAATATGAATCAAGAGCCCTTCTGGCACAGCGGTTAAGAGCTCAGACTGCTAACCAAAAGGTGAGCAGTTCGAATCCACCAGCTGCACCTTGGAAACCCAATAGGGCAGTCCTTCTATTCTGCCCTGAGCGTTGCTGTGAGTCAGAATCGGCTCGACAGCACACAACAACAATAATATGAATGAACCTTAAAAACAATCTAAACCAAGGAATCTATCACAAAAAGTCATATGTGCACGATCTATTTATTGATATATCCAGAATAGCAAGCTCCAGGTGGAGGAATTGGATGATTTGCTGCCAAGGACTGGAGAAAAGGGAGAAAGGGGAGTGAATGTTAATGAGAACAGGATTTAATTATGGGGTGATAACAATATTCTAAAATTAGGCTGTCATAATTGTTTCACAACTCTGTGAATACACTGAAAGCTACTGAGTTCCTGAGTGGTATACTTGAAAAGGATTAAATTTATGGTATGTGAATTATATCAATAAAGTTGTTTTTTAGAGAAAAGAAGTCTCAGGACACAAACAGAAATAAGATATATTAAAGAGTTAAAATTATTAAGACGTAGACTAAAACAACCAACAGGTGGCATGATTAAGTACAAACATAAACTATCAATAAATTTACAGAGTACAGATCAAAATGTTTTGCATATTAGAGTTATTTTGGGAATGTTTTAGCAATCTGGGAGATAATGAAGTCAAATCCTTATTATTCAATAGGGCAACTGAGTTTCTTCTACAGACAAGTGAAGGCTGAAGAGAAGAAATTAAGGACTAAGAAATGAGAGAAAAGGGAAATAACTTTTATGTTTATTAAATGCCTACTAAGTGATCAAAAAAGTTTTAGGAGATTTTTCTAACTATCAAATAGAAAATATTTCTAGAGTCAAATTCTTTAATAGTTTTGAAATTAATATAGGTTAATCATTTGACTTAAAGAACTAGCAATTTTTTTTCTTTTAATGTTCGTAAAAGTGTTCTGAGGTCAGACATAGTCCAACTGCCCAATTTCATGTATATGAAGATTTAAAAGAACAGAAAATTATTTATTTTCAATACTGTACTCATGAATACAGACTGAAAACATTCTCCTTAGCTATTAACTGATCAGTGTAAGGGTAGCAATACAATTTCATTTCAAAAGCCACTTCTTCCAGGAAGCCTTCCCTGCTTCCAGAGACTACCTGATGTGCCCAAAGCACTCTGGATTTCCTCCTTGTCACTCTCATCATGTTTATAATCACTTATTCAGTGAATGTCTTCGCTAACAGTCTAAACACCATGTAGATAGAGCTCACGTCTACCTTCCCCCTGTGTCCCCAACGCCCAGCAAATGGCCTGGAAAATAAAAAATCACAAAAATACTTGTTGAAAGAATAGATAACCACCAGGCATCTTAAGACAAAGATGCATTACCTGCATTATATTCTTTTATGTTCCTAAGTAGGGGCAAAAAAGTTACCATAGAAATTTAGATAGCCCTTACCCTTTCCTTAGAGGCTCCCTCTTCTCAGCTAAAGTAAGATTATTGCAATCAATTAATCAATTGCTTGACCGATCAATCAATAAGAAAATAACATAAAAAAACCACTGTCACTGACATAACTGGTCTCCACTCAAAATAGTACCTTTTTGTGTGTGTGTGTGTGTGAAACACCATGGGCGAATGAATATTCAGGGCAGCTGTGGTATGGAGAATTAGAGCCACAGTCACACTGCGAACTTGCCATCTCACATAAAGAAATGATACTTGACCTTGCCTGGTGTCAGCATCTTATCCAGTGAGGGCTATCGCAAAGAGTTGTTGAGAGGATTAAATTGGGGTAAGAGATATGAAAGCATTTTAAAAATGTCACACAAAATTTTAAGCCCAACTGAAGATTATATTCTGCTCAGCGAAAAAGAGCAAGACCCTCGATAAGATGGATTGAGACAGTGGCTGCAACAATGGGCTCAAGCATAACGATGATTGTGAGCATGACGCAGGACTGGGGAGTGCTTCGTTCTGTGGTACACAGGGTCACTATGAGTCAGAACAGACTCGACGGCACCTAACAACAACAACGAGAATCTGTATGCTGACCAAATAATCTAAGAAGCTAGACTATATGAAGAAGAACAGGGCATCAGGATTAGAGGAAGATTCGTTAATAATTTACGATACGCAGATAACACAGTCCTGCTTGCTGAAAGTGAAGAGGACTTGAAGCACTTACTGATGAAGATCAAACACTATAACCTTCAGTCCAGATACATTTTAGCATAAAGAAAACAAAAATATTCACGACTGCACCAATAAGCAACATCTCCACACCAAAAATGGAGAAATGATTGAAATTGTCAAGGATTTCATTTTACTTAGATCCACAATCCACATCCATGGAAGCAGCAGTCAAGAAATCAAACAACACATTGTACTGAGAAAATCTGCTGCAAAAGACCTCTTTAAAGTGTTAAAAAGCAAAGATGTCACTTTGAGGACTCAGGTGCGCCAGACTCAAGCCATGGTGTTTTCAATGGCCTCATATGCATGTGAAAGCTAAACAATGAAGAAGATCGAAGAATTGATGCTTTTGAATTATGATGTTGGTAAAGAATATTGTATATACCATAGGCTGCCAAAAGAACGAACAAATCTGTCTTGGAAGAAGTACAGCCAGAATGCTCCTTAAAGGCAAGAATAGCAAGACTTCATCTCACATACTTTGGATGTGTTACCAGGAGGGGCCGGTCCCTGGAGAAGGACATCATGCTTGGTAAAATAGAGGGTCAGCAAAAAAGAGGAAGACATTCAACGAGCTGGACTGACACAGTGGCTGCAACATAACAAGAAATGTGAGGATGGTGCAGGACCGGGCAATGTTTTCATTCTGTTGTATATAGGGTCGCTGTGAGTCAGAAATAGTACCTAGCAATAACAGCAGGAGAACTACTTTTATACTGTTAGAAATACTTTCAGTTTTCAAAATTGTCCTCTATACTGGGTCATCTCATGAATATGCTCATTAGGTATACCATTATGTCAGGTTAAAAAGGTATAACAGTCCTCAGTTTTTATGGGTAATGTTTTCTCTACTCCATTTTAAATGTCTTTATCCTAAGTGCCCAAAGATAGAATATCAAGCTGTTATATTTTAAAGGATAATCATATAACAGAATCTTAACGTTTTAATGGCAGCATGAAGGCCCTATTTGGTTTTTGTTTACAAGAATTTAAAAAAAAATAAGTAGCAAGGAATTCTACTAAAATTAGCTTATGGAATTTTTTCCCAATTGTTCAAAATCCTGGACTTCAGTAAATAAACATTTCCATCTATTTTTTGAAAATTTATGGGATTCTGAAAGCAGGTTGTTTAACTGCAAAAACATTTGCAACGCTGGTTCCAACACACGCTGCCCTTTTTGTTGACCACAAGCCAAATAAGGACAGAAATTACTTCTTTCAGTTTTTTAGAACTCTGTTAACAAGCAAAAGCAATGATGGAATTACCAGGCTGAGAAACAACATTTTTTCCTTGGAAGAAAGACAAAAGACCCCAAATTCCAAGAATGCCTAAGAATCTCATATATTCAACTTTGGCACTGTGCGTTTTTTTCCATGACAGTGTTCAATATTTTGCTAATTCTGGAGATGCATCTGTTAGGGTCTACATTTATTAGGGGGCAGTGGTAGCTCAATGGTAGAATTCTTACATTTCATGCAGGAGACCCTAGTTCGATTCCAGGCCAATGAACCTCAGGCATAGCTGCTTCCTATCCGTTAGTGAAGGTGTGCATGTTGCTATGATGCCGAACAGCTTTCAGCAGAGCTTCCAGACTAAGAAAGACTAGAGGAAATCTGCTTTTGAAACTCAGGCAGTGACCACCCTAGGAATCCCAATGCCCTGATCTGCAGCTGGTCATGGGAAGATGCAGACCTGGGCAATGTTTCATTTCTCTGTGTGGGGCGTCGACTCAATGGCAGTGAATGAGAAGATTGATTGACCTTCCCATTCCGTCAGCCTCAGAACCACCTATTTATTCCGACACTTCTCATTTATGGACTGAGCCTACGGACCAAACATTGCCATAAAATCAGGATTTTTCTAATTCCATATTTTATGATGGCATCAACCACTCATTTATTCTGTGATAAGGGCTTTTTTTTTTTTTTTTTTTTTTTTTTTTTTTTATCTTTGCTCAAAATGTTTATTTTTAATCTAATCAAGTCTTTAGATCAAACTTCCAGTTTTCCAGAAATAGGTCATAGAGAAAAAAGCTAAACAACACCAAGAAAGAACAATCAAATACCTACCGAAGGTGGGACAGTCTATGAAAAAAGTCTTGCTTTTTTTTTTTTTTTTTTTTTTATAATAACTTTTATTAAGCTTCAAGTGAACGTTTACAAATCCAATCAGTCTGTCACATATAAGTTTACATACATCTCACTCCCTACTCCCACTTACTCTCCCCGTCTTGAGTCAGCCCTTTCAGTCTCTCCTTTCTTGACAATTTTGCCGGCTTCCCTCTCTCTCTATCCTCCCATCCCCCCTCCAGACAAGAGTTGCCAACACAATCTCAAGTGTACACCTGATATAATTAGCTCACTCTTCATCAGCGTCTCTCTCCCACCCGCTGACCAGTCCCTTTCATGTCTGATGAGTTGTCTTCAGGGATGGTTCCTGTCCTGTGTCAACAGAAGGTCTGGAGAGCATGACCGCCGGGATTCCTCCAGTCTCAGTCAGACCATTAAGTTTGGTCTTCTTATGAGAATTTGGGGTCTGCATCCCACTGCTCTCCTGCTCCCTCAGGGGTCCTCTGCTGAGCTCCCTGTCAGGGCAGTCATCGATTGTGGCCGGGCACCAACTAGTTCTTCTGGTCTCAGGATGATGTAGGTCTCTGGTTCATGTGGCCCTTTCTGTCTCTTGGGCTCTTAGTTGTCATGTGGGCTTGGTGTTCTTCATTTTCCTTTGCTCCAGGTGGGTTGAGACCAATTGCTGCATCTTAGATGGCTGCTTGTTAGCATTTAAGACCCCAGACGCCACATTTCAAAGTGGGATGCAGAATGATTTCATAATAGAATTATTTTGCCAATTGACTTAGAAGTCCCCGCAAACCATGTTCCCCAGACCCCCGCGCTTGCTCCGCTGAGCTTTGAAGCATTCATTTTATCCCGGAAACTTCTTTGCTTTTGGTCCAGTCCAATTGAGCTGACCTTCCATGTATTGAGTGTTGTCTTTCCCTTCACCTAAAGCAGTTCTTATCTACTGATTAATCAATAAAAAAACCCTCTCCCACCCTCCCTCCCTCCCCCCCTCGTAACCACAAAAGTATGTGTTCTTCTCAGGTTTACTATTTCTCAAGATCTTATAATAGTGGTCTTATACAGTATTTGTCCTTTTGCCTCTGACTCATTTCGCTCAGCATAATGCCTTCCAGGTTCCTCCATGTTATGAAATGTTTCAGAGATTCGTCACTGTTCTTTATCGATGCGTAGTATTCCATTGTGTGAATATACCACAATTTATTTACCCATTCATCCGTTGATGGACACCTTGGTTGCTTCCAACTTTTTGCTATTGTAAACAGAGCTGCAATAAACATGGGTGTGCATATATCTGTTTGTATGAAGGCTCTTGTATCTCTAGGGTATATTCCGAGGAGTGGGATTTCTGGGTTGTATGGTAGTTCTATTTCTAACTGTTTAAGATAACGCCAGATAGATTTCCAAAGTGGTTGTACCATTTTACATTCCCACCAGCAGTGTATGAGAGTTCCAATCTCTCCGCAGCCTCTCCAACATTTATTATTTTGTGTTTTTTGGATTAATGCCAGCCTTGCTGGTGTGAGATGGAATCTCATCGTAGTTTTAATTTGCATTTCTCTAATGGCTAATGATCGAGAGCATTTTCTCATGTATCTGTTGGCTGCCTGAATATCTTCTTTAGAGAAATGTGTGTTCATATCCTTTGCCCACTTCTTGATTGGGTTGTTTGTCTTTTTGTGGTTGAGTTTTGACAGAATCATGTAGATTTTAGAGATCAGGCGCTGGTCGGAGATGTCATAGCTGAAAATTCTTTCCCAATCTGTAGGTGGTCTTTTTACTCTTTTGGTGAAGTCTTTAGATGAGCATAGGTGTTTGATTTTTAGGAGCTCCCAGTTATCGGGTTTCTCTTCATCATTTTTGGTAATGTTTTGTATTCTGTTTATACCTTGTATTAGGGCTCCTAGGGTTGTCCCAATTTTTTCTTCCATGATCTTTATCGTTTTAGTCTTTATGTTTAGGTCTTTGATCCACTTGGAGTTAGTTTTTGTGCATGGTGTGAGGTATGGGTCCTGTTTCATTTTTTTGCAAATGGATATCCAGTTATGCCAGCACCATTTGTTAAAAAGGCTGTCTTTTCCCCAGTTAATTGACACTGGTCCTTTGTCAAATATCAGCTGCTCATACGTGGATGGATCTATGTCTGGGTTCTCAATTCTGTTCCATTGGTCTATGTGTCTGTTGTTGTACCAATACCAGGCTGTTTTGACTACTGTGGCTGTATAATAGGTTCTGAAGTCAGGTAAGGTGAGGCCTCCCACTTTCTTCTTCTTTTTCAGTAGTGCTTTGCTTATCCGGGGCTTTTTTCCCTTCCATATGAAATTGGTGATTTGTTTCTCTATCCCCTTAAAATATGACATTGGAATTTGGATCGGAAGTGCGTTAAATGTATAGATGGCTTTTGGTAGAATAGACATTTTTACTATGTTAAGTCTTCCTATCCATGAGCAAGGTATGTTTTTCCACTTAAGTATGTCCTTTTGAATTTCTTGTAGTAGAGCTTTGTAGTTTTCTTTGTATAGGTCTTTTACATCCTTGGTAAGATTTATTCCTAAGTATCTTATCTTCTTGGGGGCTACCGTGAATGGTATTGATTTGGTTATTTCCTCTTCGGTGTTCTTTTTGTTGATGTAGAGGAATCCAAGTGATTTTTGTATGTTTATTTTATAACCTGAGACTCTGCCAAACTCTTCTATTAGTTTCAGTAGTTTTCTGGAGGATTCCTTAGGGTTTTCTGTGTATATAATCATGTCATCTGCAAATAGTGATAACTTTACTTCTTCCTTGCCAATCCGGATACCTTTTATTTCTTTGTCTAGCCTGATTGCCCTGGCTAAGACTTCCAACACGATGTTGAATAAGAGCGGTGATAAAGGGCATCCTTGTCTGGTTCCCGTTCTCAAGGGAAATGCTTTCAGGTTCTCTCCATTTAGAGTGATATTGGCTGTTGGCTTTGCATAGATGCCCTTTATTATGTTGAGGAATTTTCCTTCAATTCCTATTTTGGTAAGAGTTTTTATCATAAATGGGTGTTGGACTTTGTCAAATGCCTTTTCTGCATCAATTGATAAGATCATGTGGTTTTTGTCTTTTGTTTTATTTATGTGATGGATTACATTAATGGTTTTTCTGATATTAAACCAGCCTTGCATACCTGGTATAAATCCCACTTGATCAGGGTGAATTATTTTTTTGATGTGTTGTTGGATTCTATTGGCTAGAATTTTGTTGAGGATTTTTGCATCAATGTTCATGAGGGATATAGGTCTATAATTTTCTTTTTTTGTAATGTCTTTACCTGGTTTTGGTATCAGGGAGATGGTGGCTTCATAGAATGAGTTGGGTAGTATTCCGTCATTTTCTATGCTTTGGAATACCTTTAGTAGTAGTGGTGTTAACTCTTCTCTGAAAATTTGGTAGAACTCTGCAGTGAAGCCGTCCGGGCCAGGACTTTTTTTTGTTGGGAGTTTTTTGATTACCGTTTCAATCTCTTTTTTTGTTATGGGTCTATTTAGTTGTTCTGCTTCTGAATGTGTTAGTTTAGGTAGGTAGTGTTTTTCAAGGAATTCATCCATTTCTTCTAGGTTTTCAAATTTGTTAGAGTACAATTTTTCATAATAATCTGAAATGATTCTTTTAATTTCATTTGGTTCTGTTGTGATGTGGTCCTTCTCATTTCTTATTCGGGTTATTTGTTTCCTTTCCTGTATTTCTTTAGTCAGTCTAGCCAATGGTTTATCAATTTTGTTAATTTTTTCAAAGAACCAGCTTTTGGCTTTGTTAATTCTTTCAATTGTTTTTCTGTTCTCTAATTCATTTAGTTCAGCTCTAATTTTTATTATTTGTTTTCTTCTGGTGCCTGATGGATTCTTTTGTTGCTCACTTTCTATTTGTTCAAGTTGTAGGGACAGTTCTCTGATTTTGGCTCTTTCTTCTTTTTGTATGTGTGCATTTATTGATATAAATTGACCTCTGAGCACTGCTTTTGCTGTGTCCCAGAGGTTTTGATAGGAAGTATTTTCATTCTCGTTGCTGTCTATGAATTTCCTTATTCCCTCCTTGATGTCTTCTATAACCCAGTCTTTTTTCAGGAGGGTATTGTTCATTTTCCAAGTATTTGATTTCCTTTCCCTCGTTCTTCTGTTATTGATCTCTAGTTTTATTGCCTTGTGGTCTGAGAAGATGCTTTGTAATAATTCGATGTTTTGGACTCTGCAAAGGTTTGTTTTATGACCTAATATGTGGTCTATTCTAGAGAATGTTCCATGTGCGCTAGAAAAAAAAGTATATTTTGCAGCAGTTGGGTGGAGAGTTCTGTATAAGTCAATGAGGTCAAGTTGGTTGATTGTTGTAATTAGATCTTCCGTGTCTCTGTTGAGCTTCTTACTGGATGTCCTGTCCTTCTCCGAAAGGGGTGTGTTGAAGTCTCCTACTATAATTGTGGAGGTATCTATCTCGCTTTTCAGTTCTGTTAAAATTTGATTTATATATCTTGCAGCCCTGTCATTGGGTGCGTAAATATTTAATATGGTTATGTCTTCCTGATCAATTGTCCCTTTTATCATTATATAGTGTCCTTCTTTATCCTTTGTGGTGGATTTAAGTCTAAAGTCTATTTTGTCAGAAATTAATATTGCTACTCCTCTTCTTTTTTGCTTATTGTTTGCTTGATATACTTTTTTCCATCCTTTGAGTTTTAGTTTGTTTGTGTCTCTAAGTCTAAGGTGTGTCTCTTGTAGGCAGCATATAGATGGATCGTGTTTCTTTATCCAGTCTGTGACTCTCTGTCTCTTTATTGGTGCATTTAGTCCATTTACATTCAGGGTAATTATAGATAAATAAGTTTTTAGTGCTGTCATTTTGATGCCTTTTTATGTGTGTTGTTGACAATTTCATTTTTCCACATACTTTTTTGTGCTGAGGCGTTTTTCTTAGTAAATTGTGAGATCCTCACTTTCATAGTGTTTGACTTTATGTTAGTTGAGTCGTTACGTTTTTCTTGGTTTTTGTCTTGAGTTATAGAGTTGTTATACCTTTTTGTGGTTACCTCATTATATACCCCTATTTTTCTAATTAAAAACCTAACTTGTATTGTTCTATATCGCCTTGTATCACTCTCCATATGGCAGTTCAATGCCTCCTGTATTTAGTCCCTCTTTTTGATTATTGTGATCTTTTACCTATTGACTTCCATGATTCCCTGTTATGTGTATTTTTTTTTAATTAATCTTAATTTGTTTGTTTTTGTGATTTCCCTATTTGAGTTGATATCAGGACGTTCTGTTTTGTGACCTTGTGTTGTGCTGATATCTGATATTATTGGTTCTCTGACCAAACAATATCCTTTAGTATTTCTTGTAGCTTTGGTTTGGTTTTTGCAAATTCTCTAAACTTGTGTTTGTCTGTAAATATCTTAATTTCGCCTTCATATTTCAGAGAGAGTTTTGCTGGATATATGATCCTTGGTTGGCAGTTCTTCTCCTTCAGTGTTCTGTATATGTCGTCCCATTCCCTTCTTGCCTGCATGGTTTCTGCTGAGTAGTCAGAACATATTCTTATTGATTCTCCCTTGAAGGAAACCTTTCTTTTCTCCCTGGCTGCTTTTAAAATTTTCTGTTTATCTTTGGTTTTGGTGAGTTTGATGATAATATGTCTTGGTGTTTTTCTTTTTGGATCAATCTTAAATGGGGTTCGATGAGCATCTTGGATAGATATCCTTTCATCTTTCATGATGTCAGGGAAGTTTTCTGTCAGAAGTTCTTCAACTATTTTCTCTGTGTTTTCTGTCCCCCCTCCCTGTTCTGGGACTCCAATCACCCGCAGGTTATCCTTCTTGATAGAGTCCCACATAATTCTTAGGGTTTCTTCATTTTTTTTAATTCTTTTATCTGATTTTTTTTCAGCTATGTTGGTGTTGATTCCCTGGTCCTCCAGATGTCCCAGTCTGCATTCTAATTGCTCGAGTCTGCTCCTCTGACTTCCTAGTGTGTTGTCTAATTCTGTTATTTTATTGTTAATCTTTTGGATTTCTACATGTTGTCTCTCTATGGATTCTTGCAACTTATTAATTTTTCCAGTATGTTCTTGAATAATCTTTTTGAGTTCTTCAACAGTTTTATCAGTGTGTTCCTTGGCTTTTTCTGCAGATATCCTAATTTCATTTGTGATATCATTAAGCATTCTGTAAATTAGTTTTTTATATTCTGTATCTGATAATTCGAAAATTGTATCTTCATTTGGGAAAGATTTTGATTCTTTTGTTTGGGGAGTTGGAGAAGCTGTCACGGTCTGCTTCTTTAAGTGGTTTGATATGGATTGTTGTCTCCGAGCCATCACTGGGAAACTAGTTTTTCCAGAAAATCCGCTAAAAAAAAACTGCAGTCAGATCCCTATCAGAGTTCTCCCTCTGGCTCAGGCTATTCAGATGTTAATGAAGCCGCCTGGGGAGGGTGGGGGAGGGAACAGAGAGATAGGAGAGTAGCACCTCAGAATATAGCCAGAGTTGCTTGTCTTGCTTGGAAAGACTATTATATCTGAGATTCCCGCGGGCGCGTCGCCTATGTGTGCTGTCTGTGTGGAGATTGCCCCCGGGGGGTCTGGCCCGCTGGAGTCACGGTCAGATCCTCCGCTTCCAGCCCCACGCCCAGCGTCAAGGCTCCCCTACTGGGACGGTGCACTCTCGACTCCAAAATCAGTCGCTGCCTCCCGGGGACTTCTCGTCCCTCCAGCCGCCTGGCCGTGCCGCCCCCGTGAACCAGGTGGGCCCCCTCCCGGGGTTAGTTCAGATGGGTGGAGTAGCTCCCCGTGCTTGTGCCGCGACCGAGTGTCCCGGCTGGAACGCTGTTCTCCCCGCTCCAATACCAGTCGCTGCCTCCCGGGGACTTCTCCTACCGGCTGCGTCCCACGCCGCCCGCGCGACCCGGATGGTCACCTTCCCGGGGTTAGTTCAGGGGGTGGAGCAACTCTCCGTGTTTATGGCGTACCTGCGTGCAGTCCAAATCCCTGTGGGACGGTTCCCCGGCTCGGGTGCTGCTCTTTCTGCTCCAAGATCAGTCACTGCCTCCCGGGGACTTCTCCTAACGGCTGCGTCCCACGCCGCCCGTGGAACCGGCTAGTCCCCCTCCCGGGGTTAGTTCAGGGGGGTGGAGCAGGTCTCTGTGCTTGTGCCGTACCTGACTGGTATGCTGGCTCCAGGCTCTGGAAACAATCGCTGCTTCCCCGTATTAGTTCGTTCTCCGTCTCTAAATCTGTGTTTGTTGTTCAGGGTTCGTAGATTGTTATGTATGTGATCGATTCACTTGTTTTTCCGTGTCTTTGTTGTAAGAGGGATCCGAGGTAGCGTCTGCCTAGTCCGCCATCTTGGCTCCGCCTCCTTTTTTTTTTTTTTTTAAGGGCTTAACATATGTTGTATTATCCTCACATAGTATATGTATGAGCTTTGTATTACTTTAATTCCTTTTTACAAAGGAGGAAATACAGGCTTAGAAAGTTGAAGTAACTTGCTCCTATGATGACGCAGTGGCAGATCGGATATTAAAATTGAGTTGTCCCTGATTGCAAAACCTGTGTTCTTAACCAATATGTGCGTAGAAGGAATGAATAAGGAGAGGTCCCTTTCCTTGGAAAGTTAGGCCCTGAAGGAAGTTTTGGATTTCCACAGGAGAAGGAACAGGCATCAGGAACAACAGTTATATAATTTTACTTAATCATAACAAACTTGGAGATAAACATCATTACCATTTTATAGATGAGAATGCTGAGGCTGGGTAAGTAACTTGGCTGACATAACAGATAGGAGTCCCAGTCAGTGCTGATGTCTTCAGATCTTGTCTACACTGTGGCTGGCTTACCCAAGCTCTTTAAATTCCTAATTCTAGGGACAAGATTGGTCTGAGGGCCTGGGGTGGGACCGAGAACGCAGGTGAGAGCTGAGTACATTTGATAAGGAGAAAGCCACAGGAGCAGAGGGAGACAGAGCCTGGCAGAGAGTGGAAGGCTTGAGGGGATGTGACAGTATCAGTGTTTGTGCACACTGTGTATTGCTGTGCATTTTCTCCCTGTATATTATACATAGAAAGAGATACAAATACTTTTCAAGCCATACAATCAATGGTAGCAATTCACTAGGGGCTGAAATAGAAATATCGGTATTTAAGTAACTGAGGAAAAAAATTTTCTTTTCTTCTTTTTTTAATTTATTTTTGTTGCTGAGAATATACACCAATTCAATAATTTCTACTGTACAATTCAGTGACATTGATCACATTCTTCAAGCTATACAATGATTCTTACCCTCCTTTTCTAAATCGTTCTTCCCTCATTAACATAAACTCACTGATCACTGAGTTTCCTACCTATTCTTTTGAGTTGCTGTTGTCAATTAGATTCCATATCTTAAAACGGATTAAATGAACAAGGCAGACATTCTTCACAAGTTAAGCCAGCATGGCAAGACTTCATCCCATGTTCTTTGGACATGTTATCAGGAAGGACCAGTCCCTGGAAAAGGGCATCATGCTTGGTAAAGTAGAGGGTCAGCAAAAGAGATGAAGACCCTCATCAAGCTGGATTGACACAGTGGTTACAATCATGGGCTCAAACCCAGTGAGGATTGTGAGGATGGCACAGGACATGGTAGCATTTTGTTCCCTTGTACGTAGGGTTGCCGTGAGTCAGAACTGACTCGATGGTACGTAACAACAACAAAACAACACAACAACAACAACTGTTTGGTTTAAAGAAGACTTTGGGGGATACTTTTGGTTTAAGAAACAGTGTTTATTTTTATTATCTGTTTTTGTTTTGTAACAGGATACACATAACACAGGGCATCCTTTTCTACCTATCCCTCAAACAACCTAAGGAATTTATGACATTTACACAATTAGACCATTAATAAGGTAACAGGGCAGGCTCTTGCTTCCTTTCAACCATTCATTTTACTTCTATTGGTTCAGTGAAGTTAAGTGATTTTCCTAGGCTTGGTAAGTGGTAGGTAATTGGACCTTGAGTAAAACTCTGGATAACCTCTAAATTTTAGAGACCAAATGATTTCTAAATTAGGGACATCCTGTATTAAACTTACTGCCTTAAAAATGTAGAAGTAAATGTGAGAAGACACAGTTGTTATCTCATTGGTCAGGTGATGTGATATCAAGTAAAAGCACAGGTTTATAACAAAATTCTGATTTAAATTGAACCTATTTTGATGGGTTCGATATATAAGTTATGGATCACTCTTAAGGGATTGAATTTACATTTGAAAATAACACAAATTGCAGTCAAAGAAACAAAACTATAACTGTGGAATTTTAAGCACTATTGTATGAGAGATAAGGAGGTGGGAAGTATTTTTATAGATATTCTAAGAGTTGCCCTAACTAAATCATGAAATTCTTTGAAACAATGGAGCTAAAAGTTAAAATATAATATGCTAGTTTGTACCTGAAATTTTGTTTGATGGCTAATTCTTCTGTCTTCCCTTCATTTTTTTCCTTCCTTCTTTCCTCCCTCCCTTTTTCCTTTTCTTTCTCCCTCCCTCCTCCCTTTCTTTTTCACTCCCTCCTTTCACCCTATTTCCTTCTGCCAATATGTTCAATAGTTTTCCTCTTGGAAAATATGTACTAAGCATCTACTATGTGTCAGGTGCTATGCCAGATGCTGGTGATCAATGGTGAGTACAACTAATGCCCATATAAAGCTCAGAGCTGAATAAATTGAAAACTACACAACTCAAGGCTTATGAAGTATCAAGGCAGTAGGAAAAGAAGGAACATAAAATATTTATCGAAGTGGAAAATGATATGAGGTCTGAGGTGAAATGAGGTCCTTTATGTGACCTTTTGCCTTGGTTCTTTGGAAAAACAACTTGAGAGATTTTTCCCCTAATCCCTGAGGAGTTAGTTTTGCCCTAGTTTTCTACCCCAGAGGATTTGTTACTCTTCTCCAGGTTGACTGACATTTCCTGGGTAAACTGTAAGCAATTCGGTTTTAATACTTTTTGTCTGATCCTGGACTGCAGCCTGCCCTGTGATTGGTATGCACCTTGCAGGAATTGGTCAATAGACTATGCAAATGAGGTGAGTTGTATCCCAGCCATGCCTACTTTGCAAATGAAGTGTCTGTGACCTACCGAGAGGGGATTGGTCGGTTTGTGGCCCCGGTGGGAATGCCATGCCTTGAAACTGACAAGGGACTTGTATATTTAAGCAGCCAGTCCAAGGGACTTGTATATTTAAGCAGCCAGTCCCACAGATGTTAGCAGACAGAAAGAAGCATGAAAAGAAGCAGAAGGAAGAAAGAAGAGGAGAAACAGAGAGAATGAGAGAGAGAGAAAGGAGGCAGGGAATCTCCTAAAAGAGCTGTAACATGGTCAAGGGCAATAACACTGAAGTCAGAGAGAGGCCTGGAAGGGGACAAGTGGTAGAGCTAGTGGCGACAGACAGCACAGCTGAGAGGGGTCTGTCCTGAGGGGGGTGGGAGGAGCTGAGAGAGTTGTCCCACACTAAGAGGAGGGGCTTGCCTGTATGCTTCCTGATCTTGATCCTGATCCTCAGTTGTAACCTGTTGATTCTGATCCCAAGTTGTACTCTGTTCCTTAATAAACGCTTAACTGTAAATGTGGTCTATGAGTTCTGTGTGGCCATTGCCACAGATTAGGAAACCTGGCAGTGAGGCAGGGCATGCCGTGGGAGGGAAAGCTGGTGTCAGAATTGATAAAGGTTGGCAGGTGGAGTTGTCTGACCTCCAACTCACAGAGATCTTGAGCTGATCTTAATTCTCATTATCCCCCGTGAAGTTACACAGGATCTGACACTACTCACACTCCTACTACTACTACTTCCACTATGTTGCAGGTCTTATATATTTAAAAATGTACTTAAAATTAAGAAGAATGTCATTTTTCAGATCATCAATGCTAAAAGCAAATCAAATGAGATGTTTTTAGTAAAATACCTTTTGAAACACCTGGCTTGAGGAACACCCCCTTTCTCCTCTGCCAGTCAATTCTTAACGTTCTGTTAAACTGAGAGGGGTGCAGCCAAGATGCATTTATAAATAACAAAGTTCGTATTTAATGTCTATCTACAGTGTGTCTAAGTCTGTGTTAGTGGCTGCAGACACAAAAAGAAAGAACCTTCCCCCATCTCACAAAGAAGCTTGCAACAGGGAAAGGATGTCGCCTTGCACAAACATCTCTATAACCTACAATGGTAAGATTTTTTTCTCAATAAGATGCATCAACAGTGCTCATGACATTAAAAGTGACAAACCTTCCCTTGGTATTTTTCTTTTAGAAGTAAAGAAAAAAACAAGCATGCAAGCGTGTCATAAACAGAGCAATGAGCCCTGGAATAGGATGAGCAGAATTTCAGATTTCCCAAACACAAACATGATGGAGCAAATAAAGTTTGCTTCAGGAAAAAAAAAAAAATTAGGTTATGGGTCTTACCATTAAAAAAAAAAAAGATTGGTTTTCCCCAAAATTTTATTATGAAAAATTTAAATATACAGAAAGGTTGAAACAATTTTAGTGAACACTTGTGTATCTACTACGTAGATTCTGTCAGTAGCATTTAAGAGATTACTTCTTAACAAATGATCATCATATTAGACTTGAGAAATGGGAACTGCACTCTTATAATGAGATTCATTAGAATAGTATTTATTAATTGTGCCTTATATTGAAGCTAAATTATAAGTCTCTGTGCTTTCCTATTTAGTCTATTTTAAAGGGTTGACTTTGTAACGACAAAGATACAGTCGCAGTTGAGTCTATTCGGACTCACTGCGAACCCATTTGTGTTTGAATACAATTGCGCTCCATACTGTTTTCAATGGCTTATTTTTTGGAAGTAGATCACCAAGCCCTTCTTCCCAAGTGTCTCTGGTTGGATTCAGATCTCCACCTTTTCAGTCAGCAGCCAAGAACATTAACTGTACTACCTGGGGACTCTGTACAGACAAATACAATGTGTTTATTTTTGTCATGCAAAGCACACAATAAATTTGAATTCCTAAATATTATAACAACAATAAAGATAAAAAGCAAATGTTTAGGATATGCTCAAAGACTGTGCATTATAAAAGTCAGTATCTATTTAAATGAGTAAAAACCATCAAACATGAGCCTTTATTTCAGACTTGTCCTCTTCTGAATATGCTTTCTGAATTGTTCAAGGTAGGATAATTCTTGTTAAATCAGGAGTTCAGTGAGGTGGCTGAGAATGGAATGGCTTGGGAGCATTCCACAGTTAATGATACTGTACAAAATATCCAAAAAAATGTACAAATGAGGAGATATATAAGTAAAGGGAACTTGCTGATTTCTCTGTGGGTTTTATTTTTTGGTTTCTTAGATTTTTAAATGAATATTATATAAATGTTGGCCTAGTTTGTTATGAGCAAAAAACAGACTAGTTTTATAATAAATTGGAAAAAAAAAAAAAACTTCAGTGAATCTGTTTTATCTATTATTTCTGATATGCTGGGGTAAAAGTCAGCTTGCTACCTTCTCAGCAGTTTGAGATTCAGGTCAAGGTCAAATGACACTACAGGAGTGACAGAGGAAACCTAAGTTTAGTCTCCATGAAACTGAAGAACTCACAATGATTACTGAACACTTTCAGCTCATGTCTGGAGCTGTACACTCACAAGGAATTCAGGAAGGAAGGAGTACTGCTGAGAGACATGTAAGAAGCTGGTGCTCTCAGGTAGGCTGAGGGGTGTGGAGCATCTCAGGTTCAGACAATAGGCTTGTCAGGTACAGTTAAAGATGTGTATGGGTAATACTACTACAACCTCGTGAAGGCAGAAGTGCAGTAAAAATAGCAAATATAGAGATAAAAAGCACAGAGTGGCATTTTCAAGAAGATGTTATTATTAAGAAGGGTATTATAATATTGCAAATACTGAAGTAGAATCTAATTTCTCCTAAAAACCATTTACCAATTAAATCCAGTTAATGAAAATATCCACCAAATGTGGAGAGTGTTATCTCTGAGTAGTGGAATCATAGGCATTTGTTAATGTTCTTTTTTATAATGTTTAAATTTTCTATGACAAGTACGGATTACTTTTATAATATGAAATTAGATATGTTATGAAAAAAACTTGGTCAAATTTTGTTTTTTCCACGAGAAGTTTTTAGTTTAATTAGATTTTAACCAAAGGTTATGAATAAAAATACTGGAATTCCTATTAGATTAAATATGGCACATGGATATGTTACACATTGCTGACATGCTTAGGGGTCAGAGGAGGGCCGGGAAGCCAGCTAAACAGGCATATCATTTAACATCTCTGATGGTATGATTTAAAATCAAATTAGCAACAGCATCATGTGGTCTGCAGATTTATAGCTAGAGAGGACAGAGCAGCCTGCTTCCCAGAGATAGAAGAGACAGGGCCAGGAAAAAGAAAGAGAAAAAAGCTGAAATCTTTACAGATTTAAAGAGAACCACTTAGTCCCAGTCTGGCAAGAAATTCTCTTCTATGAAAGGACCTAAATGTTTGTACTGTGCCCCCTTGTGAAGAAAGGTGTTCATGGCTTGCACTTTTCACCCTAATTGATTCAAGAGCTTCAAATAGGGAGAAAGGGCATTCACTTAGCATTCATCATCAGGTGGCTGGCTTCCAGGTCCAGTAGAGCCTACACATGGGTAGCACACAGACCTGGTATTCTACTTTGCTTATGTTAAAACATGCACATACATATTCCACGTGGCTGTGTTTTTTATTAGCGGTTGCCATCGAATTGATTCCAACTCCTGATGACCCCATATGTATCAGGGTAAAACCGTGCTCCACGAGGTTTTCAGTGGCTGATTTTTCAGAATTAGTTTAAAGTAGGCCTTTCTTCTGAGGTGTGTCTGGGAAAACTTGAACCTCCTTTCGGTTAGCAGCTGAGCTTGTTCACCGTTTGTACTACCCAGGGATTTTGTGTTTCTTAATGGTAACACTTTCAAAAGAACACTACTTCAGAAACTTGCTCTTTTGCATTGATGAATGTTGTTTTCCCATTTGACAAAAGAAAATTGAATACTATATTAAAAATCAAATATTGTCCATTTATCTTAAATACATGGAACCATTTACATACGAAATGTTAGTATGAGTGCTATTTGGGAATGTGTCAGTCACTTGAAACTTCACGTTATCCACTGATAAAAAGGTATTGAAATTTTAATAATGTGACAATTAGAGACATTTTTATGTGCTTGAATTAGCTGTCTAATTAGAATAAACTTCTTATTCACATAAACAACTGCACTGATTTTCAATTATCTGGATAACTGCTAGGCAGGAAAAAACATTCCAGATGGTTCCAGACTCTGGAGGCTTTCAAAAAAAAGGAGATTTCTCTGGAACATGATACAGTATATGCAAGAAGGGCTGTGCTTTCCCTGATATTCTGACTCAAAACATGAGAATAACTTGTTCTCACATTGAACTGAACAACTGATGGGAAAGTAAGTACCGTCTTCATTTAGTCAGTGGCTGGTTATACTGCCTTGTTGATGAGGGTGCCATTCACCTCAGTCCACTTTCCTGCTCAGCCATCATACAAAAATGTGCTTCTGACCCCTGAGCTGAGTTAGGAAAAAGTGTGACTCACCATAACCTTTACAGGTAGTTCTTGGCTTATGACGTATCGGAGTAACAACGAACTCAACTCGCAACCATCTGGGTTTTTTTTTTTTACACTTCTTTGTTAATAATACATGCTACATACAATGCTGCAGTCCATAATTTGCTGATGTTATCATTCTCAGATGTTCAAAAATTGGATTTACAAAGATACTGATAAAAAAGGCAATAATAATCAAAAGTAAAAAAAAAAAAAAAGGTACTTATGTCAGAACCAACTTATGATGGAGTAGCTGGAACAGAACCCTGCCCTAAGTCAGGGACTACCTCTATTAAAAACCAATGGTAGCACCAAAGAATGGCTTGGGTACCCTCCATAATTTCTACTTATTTCCCCTAAACTACCCCGAATAAACATGTTGTTCTTGTTAGGTGCCATGGAGTCGGTTCTGACTCATAGCAATACTATGTACAATAGAAGTAAACACTGCCTGGTCGTACACCTTCCTCATGATCATTGCTATGTTTGAGCCCATTATTGCAGCCACTGTGTCAATTCATCTTGTTGAATGTCCTCCTCATTTTTGATGACCACCTGCTTTAGCAAGCATGAGGTCCTCTCCAGGAACTGGTCCCTCCTGATAACATGTCCAAAGTATGTGAGACAAAGTCTCACCATCCTCACTTCTAAGGAGCATCCCGGCTGTACTTCTTCCAAGACAGATTTGTTCATTCTTCTGGCAGTCCATGGTATGTTCAATGTTCTTTGCCAATACCATAATTCAAAAGCATCAATTCTTCGATCTTCTTTATTTATTGTTCAGCTTTCACATACATATGAGATGACTGAAAATACCAAGACTTGGGTCAGGCTAACTTTAGTCTTCAAAGTGACATCTTTGCTTTTTAACACTTTAAAGAGGTCTTTTGCAGTAGATTTGCCCAATGCAACATGTCTTTGATTTCTTGACTGTGGCTTCCACAGGCATTGATTGTGGATCCAAGTAAACTGAAAACCTTGATAACTTCAATCTTTTCTCCATTTATCATGATGATGCTTAATAGTCTAGTTGTGAATATTTCTTTTTTTTTTTATGTTGAGGTGTAATCCACACTGAAGGCTGTAGTCTTTGTTCTTCATCAGTAAGTGCTTCAAGTCCTCTTCACTTTCAACATGTAAGGTTGTGTCAGCAATGTATTGAAGGTTGTTAATGAGTCTTCCTCCAATCTAGATGCCTCGTTCTTTTTCATATACTCCAGCTTCTTGGATATTTGCTTAGCATACAGATTAAATAAGTATGGTGAAAGTATATAACCCTGACCCACACCTTTCCTGACTTTAAACCACATAGTATCCCCTTGTTCTGTTCGAACAACTGCCTCTTGGTCTATGTTCAGGTTCCACATGAGCACAATTAAGTGTTCCGGAATTCTCATTCTTTGAAATGTTATCCACAATTTGTTATGATTAGCACAGTCCAGTGCATTTGCATAGTCAATAAAACACAGCTAAACATCTTTCTAGTATTCTTTGCTTTCCACCATGATCAATCTGACATCAGCAATGATATTTCTGGTTCCACATCCTCTTCTGAATCTGGCTTGAATTTCTGGAAGTTCCCTGCTGATGTACTGTTGCAACCATTTTTGAATTATCTTCAGCAAAATTTTACTTGCATGTGATGATATTAAATAAACATGCAGTGAAAGCATACACAGGGTCAAGACAAGTCCCTAAGATTCTCTTTCTTCCTTCCAACAAAATTGTCAACACCCCTCAAGCTACTTCTATCTAGAAAGACTGCCACGGCCACTGCTAGAAAACCAGACTGGTCACTGATGAACAACATCATGCTCATGTGGAAATATAACATGAGGCAGAAGGAAGGAAACAAATATGTATAGGAACCTACTCATCTTCCGGTGCTAGACAATGTGCTTTTACATAGGCTTGTCAAGACTATCCATTGCCGTTGAGTCCATTCTGACTCAGAGTAACCGTATAGGATAGAGTGAAACTGCCCCATAAGGTTTCCAAGCCTGTAATCTTTACAGAAACAGACTGCCACATCTTTCTCCTGTGAATCTGCTGGTGGGTTCAAACTGCTGAACTTTTGGTTAGCAGCTAAGGGCTTAACCACTGTGCCGCTAGGGCTCCTTCTGTAAAAGACTAAAACCCATTGCTGTCAAATCAATTAGTAAAATTGTAAAATTTTATCTTTATCCCTGACATTTCCCAGACCTCCGAAATAGTATATCCAGCTGCTTCGAAGACACTGACAATTGGATGACTAATAGTCTTAGGTTGAATTCCTCCCAGGTGGACCCTGCAAAGTCTTGGTGCAGGTAGTTTATTTGGGGAGAGGGCATGGAAGTCATTCCAGGAAGCACAATTAGGGTGGGGAAATGGGACAGGGAAAGGAAATAGTCAATAAAAAATATATGAATACTAATGTTACTGCTGTGGGAAAATGGGGCTTCATCTTCCTGGGGAACCTGGAGGTGGGGATCATACATGCATGCCTTGGAATGGCCCCAGTGAAAAATGTGAAGCCTTGAGTATTTAAGCATTGACTCTAGTCCCTCAATGTTTGACATTTGTCCATGGGAATGTTAAATTGTAGCCCACCTGCACACAGTCTAATCAAGCTCTTTAGGCTCTGGAGAAAGTTCCAGCACCTGAAATGGGAAGCAGATAGGGCATACAAGAACTGCCCGCCACAGCTACAGGTGAACTTTGAGGACGAAGGGAAATAAGGTGGGGCATGAAAGACTTTACTACAAATAAATCTCTCAAACTTAAGATGCTCAAACTGAATTTTTGGTTCCTGTCCCTGCCACACCATCACTAAACCTACTCCTCCCTCAATTTTCCATCTTGGTTCGTGACAACACAGCTTTTCAATTTGCTCAGGCCAAAAACCTTGAATCATCTTTGACTCATCAGTTTTTCTCTTATCTCATGTCCAATCCATCATCAAATACTGTCAGCTCTGTTTTTTAATTGTAATCAGAATCTGATCATTTCTCACCACCACCACAGCTACCACCCTGGTCCAGGTAACCATTCTCTCTTGCTCAAACTATCGTGGCCTCTTCTCAAGCATTTTCTCTGTATATTCCTTGCTCCCAGTCTAGTCTCTACAGAGAAATCAGAGTAATCCTTGTAAAATGTACATCATTTCTTTGCTCAAAACCCTCCACTAGGTTCCCACTTCACTGGGGATAAAGTCCAAAATCCTTACCTCACTGTACAAAAGCCCTGGGCATGCAACTAGCCCTTCTCCTATCTCGCTGACCTCTTTTCTTTCTCTTCTCCTCTCTCCCTTGTTCACTTGGCTCCAGCCACACTGGTCTTCTTCCTGTTTCTTGAACATAATATGTCTGCTCTTACCTCAGGACCTTTGTACTTGCTGTTTTCTCAACCTGAAACACTCTTCCTCCAGATACCTGTATCCTTCTTTCTTTTTGTTAAGATTCACATGTCAGTATTTGAAGGAGGTCTACCTGTTCTGATACTCAATCTAAAATAGCACTACCTTCCTTCCATTTCTTTATTCTGCATTATTTTTCTTCATAGAATTAATCATCATCTGACATACTATGTATCTTGTATATTTTGGCATATTTTGTATTGTCTATCTCCCCCACAAAAATATAAGTTCTCTTAGAGCAGGGACGTTGCTTTGTTCATTGCTGTTTCGCCAATAACTAGAATAGGGCCTGACAGTGGTAGGGATTCAATATATATTTGTTTAGTGAGGGATTTTGCTGGTTTGACAGCAATATGAGACAAATATGGATAGTTATTAAACACATATTTATTAAACACTGTGACAAGTATTGTCCTGTAACGAGTACAAGCAGATGCTGACCTTCAGAAGCATAATTTATCCAATGTGTGGGGAGGTCATAGCAGTTCAGAGGCAAGAGTCTTCTGAACAGCAGTTGTAGGAACAGGTAGGAAAGAAACAAAGGTTAGAACGTGACTATGAAAAACCTTGAAAGCTATGCTATGAATAGAATCGTTGTTCCATTTAGAAGTAAAAAGTCATTGAAGGTTTCTGAACAGGAGAGTAAAATAATAAAAGGAGAATTGTGGAACAATTAGTATTCTGATTTTGTTTTATCAGGATTTGAACAGAGGAACACTGGAACCAGGGAGATAATATAATAAATTTTCCCATTCAAATCTTCCTTTATCCCAATGTCAAAAATAACTCACTGGTATGTATAATGATACTTGCATCTTTTCAATGTAGTTCTTAGACTTTATATCATTCCATATTATTCATACACAGATAAGAAGGTTTTTGTTCTTACTGTCCACAGTTTTTCTGGAATTGAAAGTGAACCTGTTACAGGTGCGAAATTCTCAGACCCATACTCCTTCTCTTAGTGCACTAACAGTGATGTTTTCCTTCATGTTAGCTGAGAACTAAAATAAAATCATGAAAAAAAGATAAGGTTGGACATGAATATGCTTTGGGTTATCTGGTCAGATATAAAAAAAATTATAGGTCTGAGTAAATAGGAGTAAATACATCAAAGGCAGCTGTAATGATTACCAGAGATTCTTTAACTTGTTTCTTATCTGGGGCATAATACATACTGCAGCCTTCTTTTCTCTGAAGGTGTGTTGTAGAGTGGAAGGGATTGCTATATGCTCAGTGTTCTCCTGGGCTGGGGACTTCCTGGGACTGCGTCTCCCTGGGACAACCCAGCACAGTACAGCTTGGTAAACGTACATTAAATGAATGCCACAAAATTCTTAGGAAACAGACTCCAGGGAAATTTCATTATTTTGCTCTAAATCCTGCTATTCCTTCGCGTAATGAATATTTAATTCTGCTTTGCTCCAGAGGGGATTTAAGGCTATTTCCTTTGGTAACTAGCTTAGATAAGCCAAGTCATCCGTTTTTCCCTCTCCCCAATGGATAATAGCTAATGCTTAAATTACTCAGAGCTTTATTTCAACCTTGATATGTTTGAGAACATTTCATAGACATAAATCAGTAACTATCATTTGAGGATATAAACTAGTTAACCTTAGAAAGCTGGACACACTTTTGTAAACAATTCCAAATAACTTTTTTTTTTTTCATTTATTATAAGAAATTTGATTCAAAAATTTTAAACGAAGAAAAATAAAACCTTATCATTTGAGGACATAAACTAGTTTAACTTTATAATGTCAGACATATCTTCGTAAACAGTTCCAAATAACTGATTGATTCTCTTAGTTTGTTATAAGCCAATTTAGGTCAATAATTTTAAATGAAGAAAATAACCCTGACATTTGAGGATATAAGGCAGTTAACTTTAGAATGTCAGACATGTCTTTGTAAACAACTCCAAATAACTAGTTGATTCTGTTAGATGGTTATAAGCCAATTTGATCAAAATTTAAAAATAAAGAAAAAATTGTATGGAGAGGAGTTTAAGTCATAAGGATTGCTTGATAGAATTAGCTCATCAATTCAGTCAGTTCATCAAATTATTTATCAGGTAAAGATGTGGACACAGTTTTCAATCACCCAGGTTACTAGGATCAAAAGCTCTAAGAAAACTATTAAACAAGTACATGGTGAGTTAAGAAGAAAATATGCCTTAAAGCTCCAAACTGTGTATCTTTAATCATGGTATATCCACCCTTTCAAACGTGTCTTTATAAAGCGAAAGGGAAGTTTTAAGTTTTTAAAAAAGAATTACAGGTACTCAAAAAAAAAAAAATCAAGAGGGAAAGCTAGACTAGAACTAGTGACAGGTTTCATTTTGTATATTATTATGGCATTCTTGCCAATATTGCTTAGGGGATTTCTTCCAATATTTAAAGTGAGAAATTCTGTGCTCCTGGCAAAGCCCAGTTTAGCATCCTTCACTCTCTGCTTCCTATCCCTAGCTCTTCTCCACAACACGCTACAGTGGGATCTATTTATAGAGGAAGGCAAGGGCAGAAATACCAATTTTCAACGGGAGAGAAAAGGTAAGTAGGCGCTCTGAGAAGAATTAATGTGTGTGTGTGTGTGTGTGTGTGTGTGTGTGTGTGTGTGCACGCAGCAGGGTTTACCACAGTCCAGAGGGCACAGAGGGAAATTTTGTGTTAACTATCAGTGCCTTTTTAGTTTATCAGTGCCTTAGGCCTTTCCAGCAGGCCTTTGCCCTCTGGTCATTTTTCCCTGCCTCTGTGCCCCTCTTACCACTTTGTCCAGTGCAACCCGGAACCCCCAAAAAATCACCCGTTCCACTGGGCTAACGAGGTGACTGTAATGATGTGCCTACCTAACGATCAATGATTCATTTACATGGATTTTCGAATGCATAAAATAATATAATTTTCTTAAATCTGCTGACTTTTACAAGCAACTGCCTAGAGTCACAGAAAAAAGTGCTGTCAGAATGCTAAAGCAGCTGTCTGAATAATGTTTATTTTTATGACTAATAAATGATAAATACCCATTACGGAAAATTTGGAAAATGCAGAAGAGAAAAAAAGAAGAAACCACCTACACTTAGAGGTAATTATTGGAAATCTTTTGCTCACTCTCTTTCATGTATATGATTTTAATATTCAATTGACGTTTTATTGTATATAACTTTGAAATCTGCTTGGCATTTCACATTTTATTATAAACAATTTTCCATATCACTTCTTGCTATTTGAAAATACTTTTAACACCTATATAAGGCTCTATTGGCTGGGTCAAATATTATTTTTATTACTATTATTTAACCATTAGCTTCAGGTGGAGGACTTAGGCTATATATAGCTTTTCAATATTAAAAGTACTCTTGTGGCGTAGAAGGAGCCCTAGTGGTGCAGTAGTTGAAGCACTCCGCTGCTAACTGAAAGGTCGGCAGTTTGGACCCACTAGCTGCTTCTTGGGACAAAGATGCTTTTGTAAAGATTAGAACCTTGGAAACCCTATGGGGGCGGTTCTATTCTGTCCTGTATGGTCACTATGAGTTGGAGTTAACTCCAGGGCAGCAGGCTTGTTTTTTTTGATTGGGGCGAATACCTTTGAACGTAAACCCTTTCAATATCTCAAAATAACTCTATAATCTAAATATCTTTAAGTATAATTACTATATTAAAGGATGAGAATATTTCTGAGATTTGAGGCCTCTGACGATTTTTAATCATCTTTCTAAAGGAAAACCCTTAAATTGGTTCAAAAATAAATGTAACAAACTACATTTGCATCCATTATTTTATTATGACATTTTTTAAGCTTAGCTAAATAGACAGTAATTTAAAATTACTTTGTTATTTAACTTATTTACCACAAAAAGGACTCTCACCACATGAAAATTAGAACCTATAGCAATAAAAAAATGCTCTTCTAGGACGGAAAAATAATTTCACCACATAAATCCTCAATTCTGTGTGTTTATAGCCAGAAGCAAAGATATAAAAAAAAAAAAAAAGGCATGAGGCTATTATTACAGCAACGTAAAGTTGGTCAACCACTTCAAGTTCTTGTGGCCAGTGAGGTCACTGGAGCTGTAGGATGACATTCCAGACAAATTTGCACACTGGTCACATGGCTCTCCTTGAAGCCCTTTTGTCATAATGACAGTATTCTGCTTAAAAATGTTCTTGACTTAAAAAAACACCCTTTTGTGCCCTCTAGTGTTTAAATTCATCAAAGCTTTTGAGAAATTTCTTACTTGGCAAAAGACCTTTTTAAAGTGTTGAAAAGCAAAGATGTCGCTTCGAGAACTAAGGTACCCTTGACCCAATCCATGGCATTTTCAATTGCCTCGTATGCATGTGAAAGCTGGACAATGAATAAGGAAGAGCTAAGAAGAATTGATGTGCTTGAATTATGGCAGTGGTGAAGAATACTGAATATAGCACAGACTGCCAGAATGAACAAGTCTGCTTTGTAAGACATACAGCCAGTATGCTCCATGGAAGCAAGGATGGTGAGACCTTGTCTCACATATTTTGGACGTGTTATCGGGAGATACCAGTCCCTGGAGAAGGACATCATACTTGGTAAAGTAGAGGGTCAGCAAAAAAAAGAGGAAGACCTTCAAGGAGGTGGATTGACACAGTGTCTGTAACAATGGGCTCAAACATAGCAATAATTGTCAGGATGGCACAGGACCCGGCAGTGTTTTGTTCTGTTATACGTAGGGTTGTTATGAGCTGGAATAGACTCAATGGCACCTAACAACAACAAAACCACAGTTAGGAGTCCCTGGGTGGTGCAAATGATTAAGTGCGTGACTATTAACCAAAAGGTTGGCATTTGGAACCCACCCAGAGGCACTTTAGAAGACAGGCCTGGTGGTCGGTTCAGAAAGGCCACAATCTTCAACCCAGTAGAGCTCTACTCTGTACATATGAGATAGCAGTAGTTAGAACTGACTTAATGGCAATTAACAACAACAAATTACAGCTGTACATCATTTCATTCCTATGTAGACCATGAGTTTATATCAAAAGGTGCCAATATATTGTTCCAACACTTTAAATATTTTATTACAATTTTTCATTTCAAAAGTGGCTAGAGTAGGGTCAGAAAATTACCACAGACCAAATCCCACCTGCTGCCTATTTTGTAAATAAAGTTTTATTGGAACACAGGCCATGATAACTAGTTATGCATTATCTGTGGACGGCTGCTTTTGCACCACGGGTATATTTGAGTTATTACTACAGAGACCTTATGGCCCTCAGAGTCTAAAATATTTATTATCTGGCCTTTCACAGAAAGTTTGCTGACCCCTGGGGTAGAGAATCTTCCTAATATTTAGATTAAACCCATCGCCATCGAGTTCATTCTGACTCACAGAGACCCTATAAGACAGAGTAGAACTTCTCCATAGGGTTTCCAAGGCTGTATATAAACTTTATGGAAGCAGACTGCCCCATCTCTCTCCCATGGAGTGGCTGGTAGGTCTGAACCACCAATCTTTAGGTTAGTAGGTGAGTGCTTAACCACTACACCATGACGGGTTCTTGATATTTAGTTTAGATGTGGGGGGAAAAAAAATACATGTATTCTCATAAAGGATGCCATGACATTTTACTATGTCCTTTAAGTCTACTCCTTTCCATCAACTACCTAAAGAGTAATCAGAATAAAGAGGGCTGTAGGAGAGTCAATTAGCTTTGTGGTCCAAGTGGCAACTTTGTATTTTTTCAAGGAAAACATTTGCTGTCCTTGATTTTTGTAATATCTATTCAAGGTGGTAAAATTTATTTCAACTTGGCTAGTTCGGCATCCATATGATTATATCAAAGAGAACATGATGAGAGCAAACTTCTTTACCCATCAAACTGGGGGCAGAAGGACAACATTTTCTTGTCTCCTATGGTACCTTATCTCTTATTGATTACCTACAACTTAACTCAAACTTGGAGTAGTTTGGTTTAGTGGTTTAGTATCTCCAAACATCTTTATTCTATGCATTTAATAATAAAGCTTGCAATTACTTTCAGAAACATATACAGTCTTACTACAATAAACACACTATTTACAACTAATACGGAATTTACGTAAATGTTATGCTTGATCAAATCTCACACACCATTTCTTTTATATGCTAATGAAAACACAGTGCTCAGTGATAAGGCCATAGTCCTATATGGGCAACTTATAGGCAACTGACCTTCCTTCACCAGCACAAATTCCACCTCTTCCTAAGCCCCTGTGATATTTTATCTTCTCCTTTGTGGGTGTGGCTTTTTTTGTGTGTGTATCTGGGAGCGTTATTGGAATTACTTCCCTTCTCCTTATCTGAAATGGTTGATATATAGTTCATTAGAGTTTTTATGGTTTCCAGGAAGCAGATGTGTGTTATTGCTTCCTAACTGAAATTTGACTTCTGGCTCCAGACGGTTATAGACATTCTTTTCTCAAAGATACACAACAGCTATTGCCTGGCCAGAAATTTTGCACAGTAATAGGAGAAAACACAAAACCAAAGGCTAAGAAAAGTGAAGGAAAACCGTCTTTACTATATTGCTTTTGCTGATAAAATGACATCTTCTCTTTGTGATGGCTCATGGCTATGGCAGATTATACGCACAGAGTGGAAGGTTGAGGCCCTTCTCAGCCTCAGAGTCTCTCACTGCATGCATATTCTCTCTTCCTATTCTCCTTATGTTTCCTCCTCCCTCAATACAACTGTGCCCCTTATACCTGACACAGAAACCATTACAACACAAATCCAAACACAAGCACAGCACAGACTTACTTTATGGAATCATGTACCTAATACACCTCAATCAAATAGCTTAAACTACAACATTACTTTTCAAATGTTTTCACTAACAACAATAGCCAAAAAAAAAAAGGATGCTGAAACGAAATCATCTTTCATGTCCAATATTAAAAGCAATTAAAGTAAAACTTATGAAAAAGTGACACCATACCTCTCATACATAATAAAGGATTTCCAAACTTACCTGCAAAAGAAAAGAAAAAAAGAGAGCAATAAATCTCAAATCATAAATTTTTTTTTTTTTATGATTAGTGCATGTTAATTATTTTTTTCTCTATTAAATCAGGCAAAATTGTCATCATTAGCATAGTTAATTCTTAGTCATCGCTGTGTGGATAATTCTCTGTAGATAGTGCGTTTGCTCTCGGAGATAGAAACAGAACTGCCAGTGCAGTCGCTAAAGGCCAGTTCTCACTACGTAGAGTCCTTTTCCAAATGCAGCCTGATCCTAGCAGGAGAGTTGTTAAACCAGTAACTTCGATAGTTCCCCAGAGTCAGGAAATCTGTCAATTACAGTACATATTTTTAGGAGTCAATACAAACAACGGAAAATGGAAAGGCTTTAGAGTCAGATGGATCTGGGAGTAAAACCTAGCTTCATTACAGCCCAGCCGGTAACTCAAGTCATTTTATATCTTGAGCCTCAGTATGCTCATCTGTAAAATGAAAACATTATATCTGCCTTTTTGGATTATTGTGAGAATTAAATGGGGGTAATTAGGTAGCACGTTATAGAAGCCCAATAAATATTAATTGCCTACTTTCCTTCCTGCTAAGCTTAATTTTATGCCAATATTTTGCTGAAAGATATGTGTTCAGTATAGCCTATAAAACATGGAACAGCTCTGAGCCATTTAAAATGGAGAGAAAAGTTAAGCTAATTCTACATTTCTCCGTCTTCTTCATAGTGTAACCAAGTTGCTATATATGAAATACTGGTCATCTTCTAAACGCTGGGCAATTTACTGTCCAGTGTAAGTTCAAGCAATTAACTGACAATGAGTCCTTAGCATGGCCCCTATGTCCCATGTATAAACACTATGCCCCCTCTTACTGTCCTCTTGGCTCCCTCACTGCCATGTCACTAGCTTTCTTGTCATTCCTGGGAAACAGCCAGGACACTTCAGCCTCAGGGCCTTTGCATTTGCTACTTACCCCTGACCCTGTTCAAGTCTTGCCACTAATGGCCCTTTCTCAATGAGGCCTAACCTGACCACCCTATTTAAAATCCCAACCACATTCTCAGGCCACACTTTTAACTCCCTTGTCTTTGCTCTATTTTTTCCCAGCACTTAGCACCTTCTAACACATTACATCTTTACTTATTTATTATGTTTATTGAGTCTCCTGCTCTTAACACCCAGTATAAGCTATACAAAAACAGGGATTTCTGACTATTTGGTTCACTATTGAATAACTAGCACGTACAACAATGCCTAATAAATAGGAAGAATTCCATCAATATTTCCTTAAGGAGAGAACGAAGCATATATAAAAGAGCTACATATAAAACACACACATACACACACATATATAGACACTATTTAAATATATATATGAATATATAATAATTAATTTTTATTTAGAAGTAAATTATTTTACTTTAAATTTTTTTTAATTAAAGACACTGTGGTAGTCATGAGTGCTGTCTGCCCCAAATTTCTAGCTCTCTACCTATAGACACGTGTTCATGCACTTAATGACCTCCTGTGGTTGAATGGGGTCATAGGACTACTTCTGCCAATGAGTCTTGAGTGGTCAAGCACTGAACTGCTGATGTGAAACCCTCCACCACCTCTCTTTAGCTAGTCCAGAGGGATCAGCAATGTCCAAGATGGCGATTCTATCAGCCTCCACATACCAGAGTGAGGAGACTTTGGAGCATAGCTCCCAGCTGATGGTCATAGAGCATAAGCAACCAACCAACCAAACAAAAACCACTTTGTTATTATAAGATTGGGAGTTTATTTCTTAAGACAGCTTCATTCAACCAATTGTGACAAATAAAGAAGTCATACACATATAATTAAAAAACTGTACTGAAAGCCGAGGTCTATCTATGGAAATGGCACCTATGGCAAGCGCTGAAATTGTTCCCCTCCAGGGGCTTAGTGAGGGTAATGAGAACCCAGGGATAATCTCTAAATTGCACCTCCCCCCACCAATTTCAAGATGAATGGACACTGACAGAGGCAACACATCAACAGGAACTCCTCTCCCCTTCTTGTCTGGCTGCCTCAATAGTCAGGTGCCTTTCACAGTGAGGTGCCACGGAATGTCATTCCGTACCTCATCTGGCACCCCATTAGACTTGCGTCTGAGGGCAAGTGCCATCCTCTGCTCAGTGGCGTTTGGGCCTCCTCCAAGGCCCCCCCTCCCATTAAGTGGTGCCTGGGGCATACGCTGTACTTGCCATACCTTGGATATGCCTCTGACTGAAAGGCTTATTAAAAAGAAACCGCCTACCTTATCTGTTCGCTTTCCCAAAATGTTTTGTTTTTGCTAGTATTTAACTCTATAATTCTAAGTAATATGCTTGTTATTTCCTGATTTAGAAATGTTTAGCCATTTTCTCTTCATTTTTTGTTATCATAGGTAAATGTTTAATTCTCTTATACTATCCCCCCTCTTCCTCCATCTAGTTACACGATTTGTAGTATAGTAAGTCAGTGTTTTTTATGATGAACATCTTATTTACTACAAATGCAACATTCTTATGACCCCACTACAGTTTAACTTTATGTTTTGCTTGGAATTAATAATGGCTTTTTTTCACACCTGCAGTTGTCTGTTGTATTTTTTTTTTTCTAAATTGTAACTCATAACTACGATTAGATGATCTATCATATTAGATAATCTATCAATCCATTTTCTCATCTTCATACTTCTTACCTAGCGTCCTCTACCAGTGGTGTCTCTAGGGTTGGTGTCACCCAGTATGGTAACGCATGGTGTCACACCCTCATGGACATTCTCCTGTACCAGACCATAGTCCTTAGTGATTTTTTTGCACTAATGCTACTTGTAAATTGTAATTCCCATATATCACCCCTTTTCCTTTACTTACTACTTCGTTCTCAAAAAAGGTATTTTATAGGATCACAAATACTAATTACCACAATATTGTAGCTAAAACACCAGAAAGTTTGACTAAATCAGTGACTATAAAAACGCCAGCAGAAACAACAACAGTGCATGTTTGTAGTGCGTGCAGATGAAACCACGTGATTAGAAGCGTCATTATAATTGAGTAATAATGGCAGCTCTGACCGGAGGACATTAACCAAAAAACCCTTTGCCACTGAGTTGATTCTGATTCATTGTGACCCTATAGGGCAGAGTAGAACTGCTCCATAGGGTTTCCAAGGAGTGTCTGGTGGATTTTAACTGCCGACCTTTTGGTTAGCAGCTGAGCTCTTAACCACTGTGCCACCAGGGCTCTGGAGGGCACTAGGAGATTCAAAAGGTAAATTTGCATAGAGTTTTAGCCTTGTATGTATATTGATACATGTAGGCTGGGCTTACAAAAAATGTTTTTGCTGTTAAAACTAACTACAGGGATATTTTTATAAAAAATAATACATTTCTGCTGAAACACTGCACAAAAATTTTATAGACAATCATTTTGGTATCACCCCTCCTGACGATGTCACCCAGTGTGGCCCATACCTCCCACAGCTCCTTAGTGATGCCATTGTCCTCTACTCTTTTGCTTCAATTTGTACTTCTGCACAAGTTGCTTTCTAGGCCTTCTAGAGACCTGATTGAAACCCTAATGGTGTAGTGGTTAAGAGCTACGGCTGCTGACCAAAAGGTCAACAGTTCAAATCCACCAGGTGCTCCTTGGAAACTCTATGGGGCAGTTCAGCTCTGTCCTATAGGGTCATTATGAGTCAGAATCAGCTCAACCACAATGGGTTAGAGATCTGACATCATAAAACTTCCCTCTGTAGTTTTTTTTTGGGCGGGTAGGTCTCCTGTGTTGATTACAGCATCTCATTACTTGTTCAATAGTTTACTCCTTGTTTCCAGGGTGTCACACCCTGCAAAAGCCTAACCCCTAACAAAGTGGATAAAACCCTTTGCTGTTAAGTCGATTTCAACTCATAGCGACCTTACAGGAAAGAGTAGAACTGCCCCATAGAGTTTCCAAGGAACGTCTGGTGGATTTGAACTTTGCAGCCGTAGCTCTTAACCACTGTGCCACCAGGGTTTCCAACAAAGTGAATAGGCTTTAAAAGGCTTTAATTATTTTCACATCTTGCATGACTGCTTTATTCTGCCCTTACACTTATGGGTGGTTTGACATGTTACAGGATTTTATTTTGAAAATAAAATCCGTTCAAGATATTGAAGCCATCCATGGCTTCACTGTATTCCAGCACGTATGGTTGTTTTTCAGTAATCTGATGTCAATGTTATTTTCGTTCTTAAGATTTTGGCTTTTTTTTTTTTTTTTCTTCGAAGGCTTTGTATATGATGGTGTTGCAGAATTTCCTGAACATGTGTCTTGTGTGGGTCCTTCTTCATTTCCTGTGCTGAGCACCCAATGTTCCCTTATGATTTGATAATTTATGTCCCTCAGTTATGAGAAATGTTCTAGCTTTATTCATATATTTATTTTAAAAATAATTCCTCTATTCCACTAACTAAAAAAAAAAAAAAACCCAAACTGGTTGTTGTCGAGTCAATTCCGACTCTCTATATAGAGACCTGTAGGATAGAGTAGAACTGCCCCATAGAGTTTATAAGGAGTTCCTGGTGGATTTGAACTGCCGAACTTTTGATTAGCAGTCATCGCACTTAACCACTACACCACTGGGAGATGATATAAACACAAGTGAGCCCTGGTGGGGCCGTGATTAAGCTTTTGGCTGCTAACCAAAAAGGTTGGAATCACCAGCTACCCCAGGGGAGAAAGATGTAGCAACCTGCTTCCACAAAGATTAGTCTTGGAAACCTTATGGGGCAGTTCTGCTCTGTCTACAAAGTTGCTACATGGTTGCAATGAGTCAGAGTCAACTCCAGGGTAATGGGTTTTTTCGGATATAAACACATGTGGCCAGTTTACCACCATTAATCAGAAGTCTGTGTTGTTTAGATTATTGACGCAATTGCTCCTCTTTATTAAAAAAAAAAAAAAAATTGCTGTTGAGTCAATTCTGACTCATAGTGGCCCATAGGACAGAGTAGAACTGCCCCATAGGGTTTCCAAGGCTGTGAATCTTTATGGAAGCAGACTACCACATCTTTCTCCCACAGAGTGTCTGGTGAGTTCAAACTGTTGACCTTTCAGTTAGCCGCCAAGCGCTTTAACCACTGCTTGACCAGGGCTCCTACTACTTCTCTTACCATGGATTAAAAATGATTTTATCTATTAAAAGCAGAAAAGGCATAAGAACATTTTCCAAATACATGGAATACTGGTCTTAGAGATTTTAAGAGTTTGATCAAATAATAAAAAAAGGAGAAGAAAAGTGAAATAATTTGGGAAATATTGGCTTCACAATTTTAAATAAAAAATGTTTTATTGCAGGACTTCTAAGAGCTTTAGATATACTAACTGGAATGTGATGATTCTAGAAGGTGGAGAGCATTTCTGAAATAATGGAGCCCTTCCTCCTGGGACACCAGTTAACATCAGAGGAAGCCATCTTTTAGACTATGATTTGAAACATGCAGCACAAGGGATCTTAAACTAAGTTTTATACCAATCACAACCTCTCTGTTACTCCTGTAAGAATTCTTTCATCTTAACTGGAAAGGTAAAATGAATTGCTAATCGCTTTAAAAACAGCCTGACTGTACTGAGGAATAAAACACACTCATGCACTTTTAGGTTAGTGCTTTATCCATTAGATCAAATTGACTACTAAATTAAAATTAATCTTAATATTTGGTTTATGATCACTTAATGTAAAAAAAAAAATCCTTTCCCAGGATGTTCTACATTAGAAGTGAATTTCTCACCATCCTGACATTTGTTCAAGCAATTTGCATACATTTTTAAACCTACCTTTATGTCTCTAGTTCTACATGTGTCAAAATGTTCTCTATGAGCACCAATCCCATTCAATACCCTGAAAACCAAACAAACAAACAGATAGACAAAAACAAAAAACGATTCCATGTTTAATGAAGTTTGGGATATTCTGTATATGGTATATCCTTCCTGAGATTTACAATATTTATTTAGCCTATTAAAGACATTGGGACTCTTAAAGGAAAGTACCACTTTAATTTCGTGAAGCTCAGCTTATTTGGCCATGGAACTTTTCTGCATATAGCACTTAATCGATGTTATGTGTAACTAGCATTCTACAGAACTCACTTTGGGAAATACTGATCTAGTCTACCCTGGTTCTTAACAGAAAGAAATGACGAAAGCAGAGTATTGTGAATGTTAAAGGATAAAAAAAAAAAAAAAGTTCCAGAGATCTTGCCCGAAAGGGATGAGTTTTGTGAATATGTTTCGTTTCCTAGTGAGAAAGAGGTACGGCTAGCTAGCAGTTTAATTGTATCTACGTACTTAGGGTGGGATCTGGGTCAGGACGACTTATTGTGTGTTGACTTTATTTACACATGGGGATGTGGTTCAAGGCTAAGTTGTAATTCCAAAATACATCTTTTATTATGGTGAGAAGGAACATCAAGTGTCTTTGTAAGTGACATACCATGACTGACAGGGGCATAATATTAAAATTTTATCTTCGGTGATGTCAGTAACATTAACAGACTAAAAAAGTATAAACAATAAGATTTAGCTTAGGGACTCAAACGATGTAACAAAATTATTTCATCTCGACTTTAAATAAGAGCTTTATCTATTTGTGTGTGTATTTATCTATGTTATGAAATTATGTGAGCGTAAGGTTTGGGGGTAAAGAGACAATGAGATGAAATTCTAGTTTTCACTCCAAAAGGTTTTAAACCTTCATCCTGTATTATGTAAAATGATAGGCCTAAATTAAAAACCCACTGCCATCCAGTTGATTCCTTATAGTGACCCTATAGGACAGAGCAGAACTGCCTCATACGGTTTCCAAGGAGCGGCTGGTGGATTTGAACTTCTGACCTTTTGATTAGCAGTCAAGCCCTTAACCACTATGCCCCCAGGGCTCCTGGCCTAGATTAGGGGTTTATAATATGGTGCAGTGGTTAAGAATTTGGCTGCTAACCAAAAGGTAGCAGTTTGAATCCACAAGCTGCTCCTTGAAAACCCTATGGGGCAGTTCTGCTCTGTCCTATAGGGTCCCTCTGAGGCGGAATCAACTCGACAGCAATTCGTTTGGTTTGGGTTTTACCCACAAACAGGTTCATGAGTGAACTCCAGGGGAGCTTGTGAAACCTCTGAAATTATAGGAGAAATTTTGCGTGTAATTGTATTTTTCAAGGGAGAGGGACCATAGACTTAATAAAATTTTCAAAGCACCCTAAGAACCCCCAAAAAGGAAAGATCATTTGAGGAGATAATCTCTAAGGACACTCTTTTACAATTATAGTTTTATAAAATTTCTTATGGAAGGTGTCATAAGTTATGTTTATGATATTTAGAAATTTCTTTGCTGGAACTTTCATTTTTAGATATGGAAGAAATTTTTTAAAAATTCAAAATCCTATAATTAGTTAATAGGAATTGGCTAAAACATGCTTAATTATATAAAGATTTAGTATTCTCTTCTATTCTGCACCTAGGGCAGAGAGCCGATTTTTACCCAAAAGTTTTTTTTTTTTTTTTTTAACGAGAAACTCAATTGCCCACAAGATGGCTCTCTATTAACTTGTATATATGAGTTTCTCAAACCAATTTCTCAAAACACTGTTTCTAACCGGCTCTTTTCCTTAAAAAAATGTCATATTCAAAATAAATGATTTTCTATCATTGTTTCACTTCCATGCTTAAGCAGTAGCAATAACTGAGTTTGCTAATTTTTTGAGTGAATGGATAAATGGATGGATGTTCTCAGATATTCACAAATTATTTAAATTTCTGTAATGTGCACGGCCCTATGTTAAGCATGGTGGCAGATTTAGAAACAAGCAAACAAAAAGTTAAAGTTTAAAAAGCATATCATGCTTCCCACCTTTCAGGGAAGACAAGATTTTCATACCAAAAGATTTCAGAATATATTTAAATGAAAAATGGTAGAGACATACTACATTTGTACAAAGAAAGGAAGAATTAATGTGGAGTTCAATTAGGTAAAAGAAATTATGAGTTGGTTTGGCCTTTAAAGCATCTCAGACTCGTATGAGAAAAGGGTAAGGGGGAAAATATTCTGGAAAGGCCAAACAGCTGGAGCCATAGCTCAGAATTATGTGACAACGGCATTCAAGAAAATGACCTCCCTAGAGATAAGACTAGGGGTTACATAAGGTGTTCAACGTCATTCCAAGAGAAAGGCAAGGTAATTAATATTTATTGAACCTTACTATGGCTTATGTCATGATTAAATCATGCCCCTCTCCACCCTGAAAATGATGTGTGTGGCTCTTTTTGTTGTGTGCCATCGACTGGATTTTGACTCAGAGTGACCCTACAGAATAGAGTTTTCTGGGCTGTAATTTTTATGGGAGTAGATTGCAGGGTCTTTTTTCTTGCAGAGCTGATGGTGGGGTTTGAACCACCAATTTTTGGGTTAATAGCCAAATGCTTAAGCATTGCACCACCAGAGTTTCTTGCATTTGGATTAAAGAAATAAAATAACTAATAGGTAATATTTGGTAAATGTGAATAATGCTACTTAATAGCTACCTTCTATTATCTGTTTCACCGAAATACTTAAATTGGAATTGCGGTACCGTATCTGAGTGTTTTGAGGGTAAATGGGTCTTCCCTAAGTAAATCCCAGTATAAAATCTCCAGGGGAAGAGAATGATCCTTAGAGAGGAAAACAGAATTAAGGAGGTGGGCTTTAAGTGAGCATGAGAGGAGATTACATTTCTCTCTTGATTCTTAGTCTCTTGGGTGAACACTGTCTTTTAGAGAACTCTCATTTAGTACAGATTAAAGACGGCTTCTGCTGCAGTGTGGAATAGGAACTAGGAAAGAAAACTTTTCACGAGGGACTGAATGTGAGTAAAATATTTCCTATAATAAGTCAAATTTTCTACTTTTATGTTGCTTTGATTTTACTTATTTCCTTTTATTAGTAAAGTCTTGCTTAAAAATTCCTGCCTTGTTGCTACTAAGAAAAGGAAGGATTTTGTACTCATATTTTAAACAAATCGGGTTAATTGGAGCAGTCCACGTCTCTTCAAAGGATGGTAATAACCAAAATTTGCCAGACCCCAGGAAAAAGAACATATCTTAAAGAGAGTTGAGACAAATAGTCAAGCTACTTCTCTATAAATTGAGAATTTCCTTCTATTCCAAACTTGAACTCCAACTTGTAAGTCAAACTATCTATTCAACATGCCAGCTTGGGTTTCTTGTAGACATCTCAAACTTAACATGTTCAAAACTGTGTTTCTGAACTTCCCCAAGCCTTGTCTTCTGGATGTCTTTTCTACGTCAGTTGATAGAAAGCCTGTTTTCCTAATTGCTCAATCCAAAATCTTGGTATAATTCTTGATTTCTCTTATTACATCCCATATTCACCTATAATGAAATTCTGTCATCCTCCCTTCAAAATATGTACAGAATGCGATCCCTTTTTACTCTCCACTGCTCCATGGACCATGATCAACCACAGTCTTCTCAAGGCAGTCTCTTAATTGGTCTTCCTGCTTCTTCCCGTACCCCCTAAAGTCCATTCCCAAATCAGTAGTCAGAGTAACCCTGTTAAAACCTGCTCAAAGATCCTTGCTGCTGGCTTACTCTTGTTTCACTTAGAATTAAGGTCAAAGTCATGGATTGAATTATGTCCCCCCAAAAATGTGTACATCAGTTTGGCTGGGCCATGATCCCAGTATTGTGTGGTTGTCCTCCACTTTGTGATAGTAATTTTATGTTTTTATATAATTTTAGGAAACCCTGGTGGCATAGTGGTTAAGTGCTACGGCTGCTAACCAAAGGGTCGGCAGTTCGAATCCACGAGGAGCTCCTTGGAAACTCTATGGGGCAGTTCTACTCTGTCCTTTAGGGTTGCTATGATTTGGTATCGACTTGACGGCACTGGGTTTGGTTTGGTGGTATGTAATTTTATGTTAAAGAGGATTAGGGTGGGATTTTAACACCCTTACTAAGGTCATATGCCTGATCCAGGGAGTTTCCCTAGGGTGTGGCCTGCACCACTTTTTTTTTTTTTTAAGTAATTTTTATTGTGCTTTAAGTGAAAGTTTACAAATCAAGTCAGTCTCTCACATATAAACTTATATACACCTTACTACATACTCCCATTTACTCTCCCCCTAATGAGTCAGCCCACTTCCTCCTTCCAGGCTCTCCTGTCCTGACTGTTTTGCCAGTTTCTAACCCCCTCTACCCTCCCATCTCCCCTCCAGACAGGAGATGCCAACACAGTCTCAAGTGTCCACCTGATACAAGTAGCTCATTCCTCATCAGCGTCTCTCTCCAACCCATTGTCCAGTCCCTTCCATATCTGATGAGTTGACTTCGGGAATGGTTCCTGTCCTGGGCCAACAGAAGGTTTGGGAACCATGACCGCTGGGATTCTCCTAGTCTCAGTTAGACCATTAAGTCTGGTCTTTTTATGAGAATTTGGGGTCTGCATCCCACTGTTTCCCTGCTCCCTCGGGGGTTCTCTGTTGTGCTCCCTGTCAGGGCAGTCATCGGTTGTGGCCGGGCACCAGCTAGGTCTTCTGGTCTCAGGATGATGTAAGTCTCTAGTTCATGTGGCCCTTTCTGTCTCTTGGGCTCATAATTACCTTGTGTCCTTGGTGTTCTTCATTCTCCTTTGATCCAGGTGGGCTGAGACCAATTGATGCATCTTAGATGGCCACTTGTTAGCATTTAAGACCCCAGACACCATACTTCAAAGTGGGATGCAGACGGTTTTCTTAATAGAATTTATTTTGCCAATTGACTTAGATGTCCCCTGAAGGCATAGTCCCCAAACTCCCACCCTTGCTCCACTGACCTTCGAAGCATTCAGTTTATCCCGGAAACTTCTTTGCTTTGGGTCCAGTCCAGTTGAGCTGACCTTTCCTGTATTGACTATTGTCCTTCCCTTCACCTAAAGTAATTCTTATTTACTGTCTAATCAGTAAACAACCCTCCCTCCCTCCCCCCTCTTGTAACCCACCCTCCCTCCTTCCCCGCTCTCGTAACCACAGAAGAATGTGTTCTTCTCAGTCTAAACTGTCTCTCAAGATCTTATAATAGTGGTCTTATACAATATTTGTCCTTTTGCATCTGACTAATTCACTCAGCATAATGCCTTCCAGGTTCCTCCATGTTATGAAATGTTTCACAGATTCATCACTGTTATTTATCGATGCGTAGTATTCCATTGTGTGAATATACCACAATTTATTTAACCATCCGTTAATGGACACCTTGGTTGCTTCCAGCTTTTTGTTATTGTAAACAGTGCTGCAATAAACACGGGTGTGCATATACCTGTTCGTGTAAAGGCTCTTATTTCTCTGGGATATATTCCGAGGAGTGGGATTACTGGGTTTTATGGTAGTTCTATTTCTAACTTTTTAAGAAAACGCCAGATAGATTTCCAAAGTGATTGTACCATTTTACATTCCCACCAGCCGTGTATAAGAGTTCCAATCTCTCCGCAGCCTCTCCAACATTTATTATTTTGTGTTTTTTGGATTAATGCCAGCCTTGTTGGAGTGAGATGGAATCTCATTGTAGTTTTAATTTGCATTTCTCTAATGGCTAATGATCGAGAGCATTTTCTCATGTATCTGTTAGCTGCCTGAATATCTTCTTTAGTGAAGTGCGTGTTCATATCCTTTGCCCACTTCTTGATTGGGTTGTTTGTCTTTTTGTGGTTGAGTTTTGACAGAATCATGTAGATTTTAGAGATCAGGTGCTGGTCGGAGATGTCATAGCTGAAAATTCTTTCCCAGTCTGTAGGTGGTCTTTTTACTCTTTTGGTGAAGTCTTTAGATGAGCATAGGTGTTTGATTTTTAGGAGCTCCCAGTTATCTGGTTTCTCTTCATCATTTTTGGTAATGTTTTGTATTCTGTTTATGCCTTGTATTAGGGCTCCTAACGTTGTCCCTATTTTTTCTTCCGTGATCTTTATCGTTTTAGTCTTTATGTTTAAGTCTTTGATCTACTTGGAGTTACTTTTTGTGCATGGTGTGAGGTATGGGTCCTGTTTCATTTTTTGGCAAATGGATATCCAGTTATGACAGCACCATTTGTTAAAAAAACTATCTTTTCCCCAATTAACTGACACTAGGCCTTTGTCAAATATCAGCTGCTCATATGTAGATGGATTTATATCTGGGCTCTCAATTCTGTTCCGTTGGCCTATGTGCCTGTTGTTGTACCAGTACCAGGCTGTTTTGACTACTGTGGATGTATAATATGTTCTAAAATCAAGTACAGTGAGGCCTCCCACTTTCTTCTTCTTTTTCAGTAATGCTTTACTTATCCGGGGCTTCTTTCCCTTCCATATGAAGTTGGTGATTTGTTTCTCCATCACATTAAAAAGTGTCATTGGAATTTGGATCAGAAGTTGCACCACTTTTTATCTTACAAGAGATAAAAGGAAAGGGAAGCATGCAGAGAGTTGGGGACCTTGTACCACCAAGACAGCAGTGCCGGGAGCAGAGCGCATCCTTTGGACCTGGGGTCCCTGAGCAGAGAAACTCCTAGTGTGGAGGAACATTGATGAGAAGGCTGACAGAGAGAGAAAGTCTTCCCCTGGAGCTGATGCCCTGAATTTGGACTTTTAACCTATTTTACTGTGAGAAAATAAACTTCTCTTTGTTAAAGCTGTCCACTTGTGGTATTTCTCTTATTACAGCACTAGATGACTAAGACAGTCACTATTAAGATCATTGAAGCTCTAAATAACCTGTCACCTACCTGCTTCCTCTCCCCCTAGCCCGTTATGTTTCATCTCCAACTTCAACTCCTCTTACTCCTCACTTTGCTACTTCATTCCAGCCATGAGACCTCCTTACTATTCCTCAGTTTAAGCAGGGACACTATTTTCCCTCTGCTTATAATGCTCACATATTCATCTCCTTTATGTGTTTACTCAAATGACACCTTTTTAATATTTCCTAAACACCTTACTTAAAATTCTACCCTACATAAGAAACATATTCCTTAACTTCTTCTCTGATGCATTTTTCTTCAAAACATTTATCAAAAAATTCCTCTTTGTCTCTGTCTCTCTCCCTCTCTATAAACACAAAAATATGTATATATACATACACACATGTGTATATATATATTTATATACATATATATAAATTTAAATTATTTTTTTCTTGATTTTCTCCACCAAGTAAAATATAAGCACTATGTAAGTAGAATTTTTGTTGGTTTTGTTCACTGTTGTATTCCAGTACATAGAATAAAGCTTGGAAAATAGTATACATTCAATAGATATTTATTGACTAAACACTTTATTTTAGTCTGGATTTCTATGTTCTCTTGAAAAAACAAAAAAAAAAACTGCCAACACTGGACTGCATTTTCATATGGCTACAGTTCTGGGGCACCTAGAAGCTGCTGCACATGCCGATGAAGATGTAATCTCCCATTGGCCAGAGTCCCCACCTGACTTGGCCATTTCTATGACCTGCCTGGGCCCTGCCGATATGTGAGTTGGAACCTCTACTGAGTGAGTCCTGAAATGGGGAGTGACAGAATCAAAAGAGGACTTTTGCTATGCCATCTCTGAGCCATGGGTAGGACTGGCTGATGAACTTGAATCAGACATGCCCATTATTATCTGCTGTCCAAGTCCACACATGGATGGATGAAGACCTGTGTGAGGTTAAGATAGCCAGAGATATTTGGAGAATTTTTCCCCCTTTTCCTTTCCTGACTTTGTATTTCCATACCATCTGTAGTCTGTGGAAATCTCTCAGTGGTAAGAAAATAGTCCAGTCTGGTGATTTAGGAATAAAAAAAGAAGATTCTGGTTATTTTTTTAATTGAAACATCATGCAAAACTTATGTTCAACAATGGGCAGATGGTGAGTACAGTATTGAAAATATAATAGATGGTCTCCTTTCTTTTACTCTGAAACCAGAATAAAATTAAAGTTTTAATCATTCCAGAAAGGATATATGTTAATTAAAATTGAAAGATGAATGAGGAAAAGTTTTCTTTAAGCTCTTTAAAACAATTTCACTCGGTAAGCCCCAGGGTTGGATTATTATTTTTATTCTATTATTTAGGGGTGCTGCCTTGTGGGACTTAGTGTTTCAGATTCTGGATAGTGATCTGTTTAGATTGAAGATATCATAAGGCGTTTTCCACCTTTGATGCTCTGAAATGGTTTCCTTCTAGTTGCTGAAATATAGTCTGTCATTTTGGCTGCCAACCAGAACCACGGAGCCCCACAATCTGTAGTGGCAGATAAATGACAGCAGATGGAAACAAGCTTGCATCCTGTTTCACCAGCAAGCTTTCAGCCTTTGAAGAAGGGATGTGCCCCTGAAGCATTTTGCAGGTTGTTCATCCAGCGTCAGTGTCACTGTCATAGCTGGTGAAAGGGAAACTGGCAAATCACTATACATAGTAGGCAAAATGCCACCCTCACAGATTCCTCTAGGCATATTCTCTTCACTCACATCTTATCTTTTTGCCGAGGGCAGGCTTCTGGGCCTAGATGTCTTGCTTGCCTGGAATTGTCTTGCCCAGTGTGTAGACGGATAATTAATATTATCATTGAAGCATGCCATGTCATTAACAGTCATTCCCTTAGTGCTATCAGTACACTAGGAAATGAACACAAATGTGAAATTACAACTTATCATCATATACTATATTACAGGTTCACTATACTATGCAATGACTTTTAAAATTACTATTATTAGAAATGATAAAAGCAAACAGTTACAAATCTTCAAAATATATTACCTTTTAAATCCTCACAACAACCTTATGAGTGTAGCATTACCAATCTCAATTTTGATTTAAGAGTTTTTAATTTAGGAGTTATTACTCAAAGTTAGTAATAATAATAATAGCTAGCATAAGAATGTTTACTATGTATTAGGTATTACTATGTTCTTGTTGTTGTTAGGTGCCTTTGAGTCAGTTCCAATACATAGCAACCCTATGTACAGCAGAATGAAACACTGCCCTGTCTTATACCATCCTCACAACTATTGCTACGTTTGAGCCCATTGTTGCAGCCACTGCATCAATCGATCTCGTTGAGGGGCTTCCTCTTTTTTTGCTGACCTTACCAAGCATGATGTCCTTCTCCAGAGACCGATCTCTCCCGATAACTTGTCCAAAGTATATTAAGGCAGAGCCTTGCCATTCTCGCTTCCAAGGAGCACTCTGGTTGGACTTCTTCCAAGACAGATTTGTTCATTCTTCTGGCAGTCCGCAGTATATTCCATATTCTTCACCAACACCAGAATTCAAAGGCATCGTCTCTTCTTTGGTCTTCCTTTTTCATTGTCCAGCTTTTGCTTGCATATGAGGCTATTGAAAATACCATGGCTGGGGTCAGGCACACCTTAGTGTACTCAAGGTGATATCTCCGCTTTTTAACACTTTAAAGAGGTCTTTTGCAGCAGATTTGCCCAGTCCAATACATTTTTTGATTTCTTGACTGCTGCATCCATGAGCATTGATTGTGGATCCAAGTAAAATGAAATCCTCCACCACTTTAATTATTTCTCCACTTATCATTGTTACTTATTGGTCCTGTAGTGAGAACTTTTGTTTTCTTTATATTGACGTCCAATCCATACTGAAGGCTGTAGTCTTTGATCTTCATCAGTAAGTGCTTCAAGTGTAAAAGGAGACTACCTGTTACATTTTTGGTGCTGTACTGACCGTCTGCCCATTGTTGAAGATAAATTTTGCTTCAAGTCGTCTTTGCTTTCGGTAAGCAAGGTTGTATGATCTGCATATCCCAGGTTGTTAATGAGTCTTCCTCCAATCCCGATGCCATGATCTTCTTCATATAGTCCAGCTTCTCGGACTATGTGCTCAGTATAGAGATTGAATAAGTATGATGAAAGGACACAATCCTGACACACACCTTTTCTGATTTTAAACCATGCAATATCCCTTTGTTCTGTTCAAACAACTGCCTTTTGGACTATGTACAGGTTCTGCATGAGCACAATTAAGTATTCTGGAATTCCCATCCTTCACAATAGGTATTACTATAAATACATGTATTATATTTGTGTGTGTGTGTTTGTGTTTAATCCTAACAACAGTTCTGTGAGTTTGTGTTATCTTTCTCATTTAGAAATGAGTATGATAACAGTAATAATTAAATATTGATAAAACTAGTAATAACAGCTAACATTGTATGTTTAATATGCACTGGGCATTAACAGTAATAATTAAATATTGATAAAACTAGTAATAAAAGCTAACATTGTATGTTTAATATGCACTGGGCATTATAGACATTATCTCTTTTAGTCTTCAAATGGAGTTGACATTACTATCTGGTTTTAGAAATGAGGAAACTGTAAGAATCCAAGAACAAACAAGTAGTAAGTGGAAACCTGGTTTTTTAGCTCAGATACTGGGTCAAAGCCTGGACCCTCTGCCAGTGTGCTATAGTGTAGGCAACACATTCTGGAAACACAGGTACAAGGTGAGATACCACTTGTGACCACCAGTAGTTAATACAGGGTAACGTGTATTTTATAACATATTGCCTCAGTTAGAAAACACAATTTAACATCTGTTTTCTGACGGCCAACTACATACAAAGCTGTGTGCCAAGCAATGAAAGAAATGAAAAGAAAAAAAGGGTTAAGAAACAGGTGCCATCCTCAAAGGAACTTGTACTCCCATAGGGGAGACAAATATGTACGTGAGCAATGCAAGAGAGTGAAAGAGGCGAGCAGAGCTGGGGTGGGTGTTGGAGAACAATTGTTACAAGATGAAGCTCTGGGGTTAGTACATTGAAATATCTGAGGTTCTCACGGACTATTTGTTCCTCTCTACTGACTTGACTCCAGTTACATTTAGCTGCGTTGATGCTGCTCCTGCAGCTGCTGATTTTCTCAGTTAACAGAAAAGGAAGGAGGAGCAGAGCAAGAGCATTGGCTGTTACTGCTCAGCAAGGGAACCGTACAGCTCTAGAGGGAAACATCTGAACGTTTGTGAGGCTCTGTTTATTTACTTGGTTCTAGGCACACCTGTTTTTCGGGAAGCCTGGCAGTCCAATGAGCAGAATAGACTCCCTGCACACTAGAAAGTCCTCCCCTTGGACAAAGCACAGGGCTTTTCTGCCAAACCTAGGAGCTCTCGTGGCATGTGTGCTGCCAACCACCTGAAGGCCAAAAAGATTTTCTGGATGTTTTTCAGGCAAAGGCAATTCTAAGGCTGCAAGGAACAGCCTGGGTCGTGATAATTCTGAGAGACAATTTACAGTTACAGTGTAGCTGTAAAGAAGTCAGATGTACTCTGCAAGCTGTGCACACAAAATCAACTTATTTACGCCCCCTTTTCACTCAAGTAGGGTGAACAGTTGCATGGAAACCACTCCTCTGAAACAAGATTGCTTCATTTAAAGTGTGAATTTAACAACTCATTACAATGACTTTTTTTTAAATTCTGATCATTCTACGTAAGTATCCTGCCTACCAGTGAAAAAAGACTGGAGGTAGAGAGCAGTCTATGGCCGTACTACCCTCTATGCCCCGGATCCGTCTGATCTCAAAAGCTAAGCAGGGTCAGGCCTGGTTAATACTTGGATGGGAGACCTCCTGGGAATACCAGGCTCTGTAGGCTTTTAGGATAGCTTGGTGGCATAGTGGCTAAGTGCTATGGCTGCTAACCAAAGGTCGCCAGTTCAAATCCACCAGGTGCTCCTTGGAAACTCTATGGGGCAGTTCTACTCTGTCCTGTAGGGTCGCTATGAGTCAGAATCGACCCAATGGCAACGGGTTAGAAAGTAGCAGTTATGTATCATCTTTAGAGTGATAGGACAATAGGGTGATCTATACCTGAACAGCGCGTCATGTAAGAAGAGGTGAGGACAAACTGCCTTTGACATCTGCCCCTCACTCATCATCAGCATTGATCTGCCGGTCTGACTGATCATATGTTCATGTCTCCTTCTTCTCCAGAAAGATCAGGGGAAGCCAGCCTTACCTCTGCCAATAAAAAGCACCACTAATCCCTGCTCTACCCTTAGTGGTGACGTTAAACCTACCAAATATTAAAAAATAGATGGAATATTTCCCTCAAATAGCAAGTTCAGTCCAGGACCTTTAACTATGATCATGCTAATAAACATAGGACATTTATCATATTTGAAATTTGATTGTTTTGGGTTCGTTTTTAAATTTACAAAAAATTATTTAAATATACGCTTATTATATTTAAAAAAAAAATTGCCATTGAGGTGATTCCAACTTATAGCCACCCTACAGGACAGAGTAGAACTGCCCCGTAGAGTTTCCAAGGAGCCCCTGGCAGATTCGAACTCCTGGCCCTTTGGGTAGCAGCCATAGCACTTAACCACTATGCCACCAGGGCTTCCCATACACATGCATATTATAATAAATAGGAAACCCTGGTGCTGTAGTGATTAAGTGCTACATCAGCTCATCAAAAGCTCAGCTTATAGCGACCCTACAGAACAGGGTAGAACTGCCCCATAGAGTTTTCAAGGAGCACCTGGTGGATTCGAACTGCTGAGCTTTTGATGAGCCGATGTAGCACTTAATCACTACGCCACCAGGGTTTCCTATTTATTATAACATGCATGTGTATAGGAAGCCCTGGTGGCATAGTGGTTAAGTGCTACGGCTGCTAACCAAAGGATCAGGAGTTCGAATCCGCTTGGAAACTCTATGGGGCAGTTCTACTCTGTCCTATAGGGTCGCTATCAGTCAGAATTGACTTGACAGCCCTGGGTTTGTTTGTGTCTTTTTTTTTTTTTGGTATGTGTATATATATATGTACTTTTTTTTTTTTTTTCTTTGCAAATTGTATAACACAAGGCTTAGAACAAGGAACAGGAATCCTTGGTGCCACGCCTCCCACCAGGACTCTCTTAAACTCTTAGTCCTTTCTTGTGCTATTTAATTCCATACTTCTAATTGACTCCCCATTAAAAAGATGAGGATTTCACACTCTTTTCACCATCTCACCTCTCCCCTACATCTCTCCTTCCAATATAGTTACAAAAAAAGTGTTGGTTAAATGAATTCACATTCTACTTTATTATCCCTGAGAAATAATGGTAATTGATAAGCCAAATAGTATTCCATGATTTTTTTTAATTGAACAATCTTTTTTTTTTCCCCTGAGCTATCTATTTTTTATTTTTTTGATTTGATTAAATATTACAGGAGATTATCATCAATTCTTCCAGAGCTTTCCAAAGAAATTTGGCCTGGTCGAACACATCAATTTTTTTTTATGGTCAAACATATGAATTATTTTATTGGCTCCTTTTTTTTCTTTACTTGGAGATATGCCTTCCCTAGCCTTCTGTTGTCATCCTGGTTCAATCTCGACCAGTTTCTTTCTATGGACTACTGGAGAAATGTCATTGAGGAACTTTCGTTCATCTCACTTGTATTTTGTTTTTTGCCTGTTTCATAAGTCCCATGACTTCCTCCTACCTGGTTTATGCTCTTTTGGGGAAGAAAACTTCTTTAATACCTTGAATAGAGAAAGTAAAAAAATAAATAAATAAAACTTTTCAGATATCAAATGTTTGAAGGGCTTTTTATTCACCCTCACAGCTGATGATTGAGCTGGGTTTGGGATTCCAGATTGAAAACCATTTTCATTGAGAATTTTGAACACATTGCTTTATCATGCTCTAGGCATCAATGCTGTTTTCTTGAGAACCCAAATCAATTCCACAAGAAGCTGATCAGAAATGTAGTCTGTGAGATTTTTCTTCTATTCTAGAAGCTTTTAGGCAGTGGCATCACTAGGGTTGGCATCACCCAGTACAGTAATTCATGGTGTCACTCCCCTCCCATGGACCTCCTCCCATACTAGACCATACAGAATCCTTAGTAATGTTTTTTGTACAAGTGTTACTCATTAATTATAATTCCCATATATCACTCCTTCTTTTCCTTCAATTACTACTTTATTCTCCAAAAAAGTTATTGATATAGGTTAACAAATACTAATTACCAAAATATTGTAGCTAAAACACCAGAAAATTTGATCACAAGTGCCTGTAAAAAGCCTAGATCTTTCAGTGAGAGATTTTTACAGGATCCTTTAAAATACAAAATGTTTGCCATCTTCTCAATGGTGATTCCTCTTCATAGACTTAAAAGAATGTTTCCAAGAGGGTACTGAAGTATCTTTTAGCTTATAAGCAATGCTTCTCACCTGTATTTTTAAAGTATCACTTTTTTTTTTTTTTTAACCAAGAAGTTGGGTTATAAAGCTTGCCTCATATTAATTTTCTTACTACCATTTCATTTCAGGGACTATACTAACTCAACTTTCAAAAGTGAAGAGTTGAAGAGCATTACAACGTTTCCCTCTGCTAGTCTTACACACCCACATCTACGCTCTCCTTAGAGCAAGCTGAAGAACCCTGGGGTGGGGGAAGAACTGTTCAAGGGCAGGAGCTAAGAAGAGCTAAGTTGTGCAGTGCCCAACAAAGCTCCAACAGGTCTGGCCCCTGGCTCTCCTCACTCAGCAAACACACAGATTTGAAGAGCACTGCCACATCTCTTGCTTCTATGGAGCATTGATCCATGGAAAACTATTAATGATTAACCCACAGTTAAGCAATATACTGAGTGCTTGTTGCTTTATACTGGTAATCTACACCTCAACCATTTATATAAATCATATGCCGAATGAATACAAAGCAACAAGTAAATGATTATTTCATTGACTGGTAAGTTATTCTGGTCCTTCACTCAGATATGAGGATCCATTTGGCTCAAACCTGAAACTCATCAGCGAGAAGGTATAACCTGCTATCCCTGGAATCTTCTGTGCTTATATCTCCCTGCCTCTTATTGACTATAGGAAATCCTTCTCTGTGTATAAGGATATCACCCTTAGTTTAAGATGATAGTCTTCCAAATTTGACTTTACTCTGTATCCTTCATAGGCCGTTTCTATATTTTAACATAACTGGCACTGTATTATGGTCCAGATATGAAAATCAGCCAAACTTATACTTGTCTGTCTGATGTTAGAGGGCATTTGAGGAAAAATAATCTAAATTTTAGGATTTTCCAGTAAGAACACTGTTGCCTGCAACAAAAACTTCCGGTAAATACAGTATAAGTTGCTTCAGTATATTCCTGCTCCACGTCTGTATCTCTCACTGCCAAGCTATCCAGCACTCACTCCCAGCCTATCCTGCACTCACCTTTCCTTCTCAGTCTGCTCTCCTGAACAGGACTCACACATTTCTTTTCAGGACAATGTTATTTTTTTCATTTGTCTAAACTCAGAACCTTAGAGTCACTGCTATTCAGTATATATACTGTATTTACCAATAGACTGTTTTTGTTCTTTTTTGGGAAAAAGGAATTCAGGAGACATTTGCTATCCTTGAACACCATGCTGAGTAGCCTAACACCAACGTCATGGTTGTCTTGTTGGAGGCATTCATTACTTGCCTCCCATGCTATGCAATATCCTTCCTGTCACCCTCTCCCCTCACCTCTCTCTGACCTCTGAACCTGCATACAATTGCATGTAGATCCAATGGACAGGTGGTCAGCATACATACTCATCTAGGCAGAAAATCACATGGATATAATATGTGGGATAGAATAAAATCAGACAGATTTGGGAAAGACGTAACCATTTCAAAAGCTGATACATTTGGAAGGGACTCAAACTCTCTAGCTCTCAGTTCTTCATGGATAAAATAGGGACATTATCAACTTCCTCATAGGATGGTGCTTTCTCATAGAGATTAAATGAGCCAATTCATGGAAAAGTGCCTAGAACCTGTCTCATTCTTTTGATATTTATAAATGTAACTGTATGTGTCTGTATAGGCGTGTTCTCTCTTCAACTAAGTCATGTATAGACACTCGTAGTCTAGTGTAGAAACAAAGTGTATATTCTATAAAAATCCAAATAACAATAAAAACATAAAAATGCTACATGATTAAATGTCTTAAGCCTGCACTGAAAATATCAGATCTTATGTACTCTACCTGGGCAGCTACCTTTCACTGAATCTTCACAACATGCCAGTACATGCATTATTCTTATTACTTAGAAGAGCCCTGAAAGTTATGTTTTCTCAATTTCACTACAGAGATGAGGAGTGGAACCTTCAGAGATGGCCAGAAAATGGGGTTTGAACCCAGATCCACTTGGGCCCAAAGCCTAACCTTCTTCCTTTAGGCCATGTAATCCTGCTCTCCAACATGGTAGACTACATGATGTTCATGGCAGATGGCTGAACTGGGCCTTGAAGAAAGGGTAGAATTTGGGTGGGTAGAGAAAAGAGCAGGCACACTTCAGGACTGGGATGATGTGAGCCAAGGTGTGGTATGAAAGCATACACGTAAAACAGAGATAAACCAGAGTATCCAGAAAGAGGATCTATGTAAACGAGAAACAGGAGATAGGGCCAGAAAATTAGGCTGAGGATGATTGTGGAGGCCTTGACAGACAAAGAAGTGTCAATTGCTAGCTCACACACACAAAAAAATGAGGATCTATTGAAGATACACTGTGCTGGGTTCTGGAAATATCAAGACAAAAAAAGCAAAACAAAACAAAACCATAGCCCCTGTCCTTGTGGTGCTTGGGCTCCACCTACCCCAGTACATGGAATACGTGCTCTGGGGCTGGGGTATGTTTGTATGGAGGACTGTGCAGCACAGGGAGGACGGCTGTCATTTGGACTTTGCATAGAAAGCCATCAAGAAAGCCTTCATAAAAAGGATGGTTTTATTCTGAAAGTAATGGGCAGTGAAGAAAGGACTTGAACAGTGGAGTTATATGATAAAAAATACAATTTTCAGAAGCTAATTTAACAGCAGCAAAGAGCAGACACAAAGCAGGGTGATCATTAGAGACTAGACACTGGGGATAATTAAATAGGAGGTCATTGCAGCTGTCTAGGTAAGAGGAGAGGGCAGAAGCCCCGGAAATGCAAAGGAAGAAAAGCCTGAGCTATTACAAGGAAAAACTCAAGAGGACGTGAAGACCCACTGTGGGGGTGACAGTGAGGCACTCAGCAATGACTCTCGGATTCTGAGTTTAGGTAAATGGGAAAGAATAACACTGTCTGAAGACAAATGTGTGAGCTCTGTTCAGGAGGGCAGATTCGGAAAGAAAGGTGATGCAGGTTAGGTTGGCAGTGAGCGGTACGGATCTGGAGCAGGAAGAGCTGCCATTCCTGCATTTTGTCCAGTGTCTGTCTGCTTACGAATCCAAAACATGTGAGGTCTACTACTGTCATACACTCAGAGCTGTAAACGGAATAATTAAAAGCAAATACGTGATGGTAATAAAAACAATAATAATCAAGGTTACCATTTGTTGAGGGCTTATTGTGTACCAGGCATTGTGCTAAGTGTTTTATAGGTAGTGGCATGATTTCACTTAATCCTCCATTTTACAGATGAGGAAACTGAGGCACAGAAAGAGGAAATATCTTGCCCAAAATAACACCGTCAATAAGTAGCAGAGCTTGAGTTCAAACCCAGATGATTTCAATATGGACTGTCCAGTATGGAAGCAATCAGTATATGGGCTATAGATCTTTAGAAAGGTAGCTAGCTAAGACTGAGGAACTAAATTTTTAGTCTTATTTGATTTTTATTAACTAAAATGTAAATTTAAAAACTGATACTCAATTCAGTTAGTGGAAAACGTTTAAGTACATTTGGAATAACTTAGGGAAGTAAATCCATATTTTCAATTGTAAATTTTATGAAATTTAAATAAGGATCAAGTATGAGGGATAAAAATTTACCATCCAAACTGATATGCCAAAATTTTTAAATATACATGGGATTTCAAAGACTTAGTATGAAAAAAGAATGTTAACTATCTCATTAATAATTTAAATACTGATTATAAGATAAAATGACAAAATTTTGATACAGTGGGTTAAACAAAATTATAATGTTACAGGTAATTTTACCTGTTTCTTTTTTACCTTTTTAATGTGGCTACCAGAAAATTTAAAATTACAGATGTGGCTCACATACTCCTATCAGCCAGCGCTGGTCTAAATACATAAATAATAGGCCAACTCCAACTGCATGATAAGAGGAATTACAGAGTTAATGGGACACATTATTCCTTTTCCCATTCTGGATGCCTATTTTTTAGAAATGTCTGCAGAGAATACTTAAAAAAAAAAAATTTATCTAACTCAGTTGGACAGAAGGCTCTAGAACTGATTACATTGTTCATCTCCCCCTCTTTTGTCTAGGTAAACTCTGACAGTTCTCAGGCAAAACAAACTACCCTTTCTTGATGTTTTTTATATTTGTTCACTCTTCAAGGAGAATTATTTTGCTCATAGATATTGTCTTTCAACCACAAGTTCTGTCCTCAAGTCAGCCTCAAACTGAAACCTATTTTATCAGAGAATCCCCAGGGAAGAGACCAGTAAGCTCCTTAGTGCTATCCTGGGAAAATAATAACTAGATAACTAGGAGCTAGTTAATACAAAGGTAGTATCATCTGTTGTTGTTAGGTACTGTTGAGTCCATTTTCAACTCATAGCAACCCAATGTGACAGAGTAAAACTGCCTCATAGGGTTTCCTAGACTGTATGTAGTCTTCACAGAAGCAGACGGCCAGGTCTTTCTTCCCAGAGTCACTGGGTGGGTTTGAACCTTCAATGTGCCACTAGGGCTCCTTATAACCTTGTATTTCTGGATTCTTTTATGGGGGAGTGTAGTCTGACAGTGAAACTTAAGCTGTGTGTTTACAACTGTTGGCAATACTGCGATGTTTTCTAAAAGTTACATGTGTGATAAAGATAGAACATTTTAATTAAAGGGGAAGGAAAAGGGTGGCAGTTAAACACTTGAGAATCTTTGGGTATTGCAAAATTTAAGACAGTTTTATTTATCAAGATAAGAAATCTAAAGTTCTACTAATTATCAGGCATTCAGTGTGCACGAACCAATATGTCCTCAAGGTTAGAATCATCCAGATGTTTTAAACTGGTCAGAGTAAACATTTGACTCATTCCAGGTTCACCACCATACTTTCACTCAGAAGTAGAACATTCACGTCTACTTGCAATCTGAGAGAACCAGGGCCTTATCCATTCTCTATGCCAGTTGTCTTAACATACTTAGCAGCCACCCATAGAATAATTCAGGTCATTAGATTTGTAGTTAAACGCCATAACAAAAAACTCTGATCAAATTAAATTACATATTGATATGATACATGTATGAAATATTTACAACATCCAAGTGCTACCCCAACTTCAGGAATATTTTATATGAACTATTAATGCAACATTAAGCAAGACTTAAGTACCTGCCTCACTTCTTTTTCATTTCTAATTACCGTATTAATGCACCCTTTGTAACAATTCTCTATAAAGGAGATCTTAAGCAATAAATTCCCCAGGGATATTTACTTACAAATTATGTATGGCATGTATCATATTAAAAGGATGCATGGAATACCAAAGTACCATAATCTATAGCTTATAGGAATGAGTTCCTCATCTGTGATGGAAATGAAAAGTAACTTCCCTGGCTAAGAGAAAAAGAGAGCTTGGGGAAAAAGACAAACAAATCCATTAGAGAGGACAGTAAATTCATTTGAAACAGCCTCAGCAAAATGCCCAAGCTCTTGGGAAAATAATGTGTCTACCAACTAATAAAACTGTTTTCAAAACTACTAAAAGGGAACAACACAAAAATCCATATAGTCAAATAAGACAACAGTGTCCCTATTGGATTTCCAGTAAGAAATGTTCAGCTAAAAAAAAAAAAAAAAAGAGCTATTTTAACTTTTTTTTTTTTTTTATTACAAGCAAGAGAATAAAAAAAGATAGAAAACTCAGCTCATTGTGTGGCCCTGAACATATTTCTCTCCAGTGACTGGGTAATGGTACCTTATTTTTTGTTGGTTCCTTCTCTGTTCTACTCTGTAATTCCAAAATTATGTAGTTCAACAAGTCCCTAACCAGTAAGCCAATTTCGGTTGGTTTCTGGCAATTGTAACACTTAAACATTTTCATTTAATATTTATCACAGAGAATATAGAAGAACAGATGATCTGTGTCTTGGTGGTAATCTTTACTTTTTGTAATGCCATTTGTTGGTTAAGTGTCAAGATTCCATACCAGGGTTAATGATGATTTGATTTGACTTTTATTAAAAATGAATGTAAATTTAAAGATGAATGTCATTTTACAGAGTACTTGCAATTTATGTACCTTACAATTGACCCAAGATCTGAGTGATCTCAGCAATAAAATACTTAGGAACAAATTCTGACTAGTTTGAGCTTTTTTGTAAATTATTTATCATCCATTAAAACTCCATTCAGAGATCATCATGATCTATGACAGGGCAAAAGTAAAGCTCTGAATTAGAAACACACAAATGAATTAAAAAAAAAAATTGATTGTGACTTTGAAAAACATTATGCTTTATCCATTAAGTCAAAATCTAACCCATAGAACTGCCTGCCTACAGAGAATGTGGTGTTTCAACCTATCGTCCCTACTATGTGAAAAACCTGAAAGGCAGGACTCCCCCATCCAGAGAGTTCAGCAGCTTGGGAAGTATAATTTAGGCAGCAGTAGACAAGCCAGTTTGCCTCTTACACCCAAGCTGCGTTCCCAGGATCTGTATCATTAACAAAGGTGATGCTTTGAAAAAAAAAAAAAAAAAACAACTAACCTGTACATGTAAATGTTTCCCAGGATCTTTGCTTGGCCACCTTTTGTGTTCACACCTCCAACCCTGACCGCTTCTCTTTTCTTTTTTTAATATTTCTATCTGAACATCTGCATCTTTTTCTCCTGGAAAATTCTCAAACTCAGTTTATCCATCGATAAGTCATTATCTTCACTCTAGGACCTGCTTTCCCTCTTCCTACCACCTATTTTTTCTGTTAACTGTGCAACTGTTCTGTCAGGAATCTGGATGTCATCCTGGAAACAGCAACCCTTTTCTTCTGCCAGTTTTCAAGTCTTGCCAGTCCTTCCTTCCCAATGTTTCTATCCATTTTCTTACTATCGTGCACCACTCTATGTTAGGCCCTAATTACCTGTTCTCTTTAAAAAAACAAAGCAACTTTTTCTCATATATTTTATAGCCACTGAGGAAGATACAGAATATACAATAATATTAAAAAATGACAAAAATAATACTGTACTCCAACACCTTGTGTGAACTACTACCCTGTTACCTCTAGAGGAGGTTATCGTCATAAGACCTCCACTGGTCTCCTCACCCTGCTCCAAATTATGTCTTCATTGATCCCACTTTATTCTTTCTTAAGCAAAGCTAAGATCATAGAATTCCTCTGCTCAAGAATCTTCAGTAGCATACCTTGGCTTAAAAAACACTCCATAGTTTAGCCTTCATGGCCCTAAAAATATTGTCTCACTCTTCCTGAAATCAACTTTATTTCCCCCAGTTTCTTCTCAAGTCCATTAAATTTAGCCACAAGCATTTTTTTTCTGTCAACGTTCACTTGTTTTTCTACATCCATGCCTTTGCCAGTTGTTCTCCCATCCTGAAATGCCTTTCATCCACAACTGTGCATGACTAAATGCAAAACCTTAATACCAAATGCAATTTTGCCCACAAAACATTCTATGACACCCCCACTTGGAACTAAATTCCCCCTTCTCCTAGCTGCTAAAGCATTTTATTTCTGCTTTTTCTGTGGGGCTTGATAGAAAACAGAGTCATATTTAGAGCCAGATTACTGGGGCTTAAGTCCTAACTGTAGCATTTAACTACCTTTATGGCCTTGATCAAGAAGCCCTGGTGGAGCAATGGTTAAGCATTTGGCTGCTAACCAAAAGGTTGGCAGTTTGAACCCATCCAGTGGCTTTGCAGGAGAAAAGCCCTGACAATCCGCTCTGGTAAAGATTACAGCCTAGGAAATCCTGTGGGGTCAGTTTTGCTCTGTCACCTGGAGTCACTATGTGTCAGAATCAACTCAATGGCACACAATAACAACAATATGGCCTTGAGTAGATTCCTTGTGTGGCACAAATGGTTAAGCCAAAAGTTTGGTGGTTCGAGCCCATCCAGAAGACAGGCCTGGCGATCTGCTTCCTACTGCTCAGAGCCTAAAAAGCCATATGGAGCAGTTCAACTCTGCACACATGCAGTTGCCATGAGTTGGAATTGACTCACAACTGACAGCAACAACAACATGGTGTTAAGCAAGACCCTTGAACCCTCTGGGTCCCAGTTTTCCACATCAGTTGATGTCAGGATCAAAGGAGACAATTTTTAAAGTCTACCTTGTAAACTACAAAAGTGCTGTGTAATGTGAATTCATTGTCTGCTGGGCGTCCCCTTTCTCACTGCCTTTCAGGAGAATGCCTAGTCAACTTCCACGACCTAATTTGTAAGGCCTGCTCTGAACAGCCCAGCTTGTGGTGGTGTTTGGTCCTTTGTGCTCCTAAACAACAACAACAAAAAAACAAACCCTTTGATGGGAGGTTGATTCTGACTCACAGTGACCCAATAGGACAGAGTAGAACTGCCCCATAGGGTTTCCAAGGAGTGGCTGGTAGACTTGAACTGCTGATCTTTTGGTTAGCAGCCAAGCTCTTAACCACTGTGCCATCAGGGCTCCTTGTGCTTGTACAGGACAATTAAAGTCTTTATGTGGCTATAATTACATTTTTGGTTTGAATTTTTGACTGAGCAAGTAGACTGTGATTTTTTGAATGCAGGAAACTTGTCTTATTCAACCTTGCACTTCTAGCAGAGAGTTTTAAACCTCTTGTTCAGGAAATATTTGTTGAACACTCAGAGGCATGAATGAATGAAGGAATGAATGATTTTATTATTATTTGGATCTTGAGGAACAGTTATTTATGTTTAGTACTTTTCATTTCTCTAGACAGGAAACTCCACGAGGACAAGCTTTTTGTGTGATCCATCTTTGTATCCTTAGAGGATCATGTGCATTTTATGTGTTAAAATTCTGCAAAACATTGAATAGAAAACCATAACTAAGCTGACTGATACGATGGCATGCTCTTGCATATAGAGCTTTTCTGTGTGACAATTTTTCCTGGTGTGCATGCAATCTTAATATCTGTTTGACTTTGCAAATGAGACTAATTATATTTACTATCAACATTGCAGTTCTCTTTCAAATTGAAAAGAATAATGTCTGTAAACAGAAATACATCTTCTGATGGTAGAGTGATACAGATTTTAGTAGAGTCATATTTACTTAAGTTTAAGTTCTAATGTCAACTCTTATGGAAAAAAAGATGTCCTATAGGGTTGCTACGAGTCAGAATCGACTCAACGGCACTGGGTTTCTGGGTAGTCAATATTACCATGGGAAATCCTTATATTAAATGGAAGGCAAGATGTTCACACTATGACAGGTCTATGAGATCTGAGACTGGCAAGAGAGCAACAGATTCACATCTCCTATCTTACACTTAGAGTCTCTGGGAGGTACAAATGGTTAACTTGCTCATCTGATAAACAGAGGGCTGGAGGTTCGAGTCTACCCACAGGATTCCTTGGAAAAAGGCTTGGCAATCTACTTTCAAAAAATCAGCCGTTGAAAACCCTATGAAGCATAGTTCTACTCTGACATACATGGGATCACCATGAGTTGGACTCAATTTGACAGCAACTTGTTTACTGGTTTATCTCACACTTACTAGTGAATATAGATCCATTTAATATGGTAGCAGGTAAAGAAAGTAAAATTGCCCTCTTAAACTTGCTGCTTTCTCTCCTTTGTCTCTCCATTTCTGGCTGAGTGTATATATTTGAATTCACATTATTAAGTGCTCAGATGGTGTAAATCTATTGAATTGATTTTTACAGTATCAGTTAAGGTCTCCTTAGTCACGGTGCATGTAAAATCTCTCTTTAGCCTGGAAAGATTAATGAGTCTGTATAAATCTCATTATTCTCCGAGTAACTTAACCCCAATCATCCTCATAATACTTTAAACTCTAGTCTGACACTGAACAAACAATACAGCAAAAAATGGCAATTTAGCTTTAGAAACTGCTAGTGATGTGAAGGTTGACTTCTATCTTCCTACTCTGTTTTGGGGTGATTTTGAGCATACAGTGGAGTCAGAGACATTGGCGACACCAGGGGTGGGATTTCCTGCCTCCACAGGGCTCACCATACTGGATTCCTGGGATGTATCAGCTTTGGAGCCCTGGTGGTACAATGGTTAAAGTGATTGGCTGCTAACCAAAAAGTCGGTACTTCGAACCCACCAGCCACTCCATGGGAAAAAGATGTGACAGCCTGCTTCCGTAAAGCTTTACAGTCTGGGAAACACCATGGGGCAGCTTTACTCCGTCCTATAGGGTTGCTATGAGTCAGAATCCACCAGAGAGCAATGGGTTTGAGTTTTTTTTCCAATCAGTTCTAGGATACAAATAACTATTCCCCTAGGGCAAGAAGACTTTACTGACAAAAAGAAATATTAGAGAGAAGTGAAATCTTTTGCAAATCAAAATGGCCAAGGACTCTCTTGCTGCCAGAGTATGAATCGTACCACAAGCAAAAGAAAGAGGAACTAGATTGTATTACTCTTGGCTTCATAGCTACTGAACCGCTGACATACAAAAAAAAAAAAACTAGAAAGAAAATAGAAACTAAAAGAGAAGAGGAAAGCCACTGGTATTCTTAATGTTCCTGTTATATACATGATGGCTACCATAGTAACACCAGTAGCGCATGACTCATCTGACATCTGATGCCAGTATACACTGTTCAGAAATAACAGCACAAACAAGAGTGCGTATTTTCAGTCCTGGTAGCAGGGGGCAGGGGGACAATTACAAATTTAGGAAAACTGTATACCCATCGTAAGGGCAAATTAAATAATTCATGACTGTTCAATAGACTGTAAGACTTTTGTAGCTATATATACACATTTTTCCCCCCAACTTTTGGCTAGATTAAACATCAGTCATTAAATACCACATGCTTACAGTAACCCCCATGTATTATGATAAGCTGAAGGTTATGTGTTTTGTGAGATGGTTTACTGTGAATTGTCATGCAATCATCAATTCAGATTTTAAGAAAGCTTTGGAGAATTTTGAATGTTTTAATCAGGCAAGTTAGGTGAATTCATTGTTTGCTGACTCAGCCATTGCTCAGGAAAAACATTACAAAGGTAGAATTTATGAGCTCAGTTTTGGCCGTGAGAACAACTGGATAAAAATCCCAAGCAGTAAGGATAATATAAGTTTAAAGGGGAAGAGTGATCAGGATTTGAGATATAAGTTTGGGAGTTACTGAAGTGAATTTCATATGTTTTTTCCAAAAGGGCACATACTTATTTACTGTTTCTGTCTACTTTTTTATTCGCAGTTGGAAAAATAAATTTTGCAAGAATTTATTAAATGCCTAGTAAGTACCAGGCTCTCCCTGTGCAAAGCATTAGACACACTGTGGTTTAAAATACAGACTCACACCCCATCCTCGTGGTCCTAGAACTGAATGTTAGAGGAGGCTTTTAGGCCAACAAAATACATACATATGTGATTACATTAGTAAGGGCTGCTAAAAAGAAGACAATGGTACAATAAGAACATATAAATGGGTGCCTAACATAGTCTGATCATTTAGGGAATGTTTTCTTGGGGACGATGAGCCTTGAAAGATGAGTAACATCATGCGCTATGGAGAATGGCATGATTGAAGCCCAGACCATATTTTGAAATTCAGAACACATTCCATCTTGTCTGAGAAGCTGATTATCTTTCCCTTAGACACCTGCAACTTCCTTCTCATCAAAGACTCTCTCCAGTCTATCACTCTTTATCACCACGCACACACGAAACCCTAAAAACAAAACAGCTGCCATTGAGTTGATTGCAACTCATGGTGACGCCATGTAGTAACCCATAAATAACATGGTAAAAATTTTTTTTTTTTTTTTTACCGTGGTACTACAGATCAAGTCCAAAGTTATCACACTTATTTCAAAGGCTATCAGTATACTGACTGCCTACTCTACTTCTTTGTCTATAAACCTTTTGTTCTTTTCAGGCATCATATATAGATACATAATCTGTTTGAACAGGAAGTGTCATCCCAAGCCTGGAGTGCTTTGTCAGAATTCACCACTTCATTTATCACAGTTTACAAATTAAAATAAAAGATGATAATAGCTGTTTTTTGTTTGTAGCACAAGTTTACGTAATAATTTTGTTTATTGCAAGCACAGAGCCATAAAAAATTTTAAACAATTGGCAAAAAAAAAAATCCAAATGGTGGTTAAGTATTTTAATATGTCTAATTGGGTGCGGAAATGTGACTAACACACGAAGATCACCATGACTGCATACAGTCTCCTATAGGTCACGGCAGTAACCATTGTAAGTACTCTAAACAGTCTCATCCTTAGGCCAAAAGAGAGGCTGTAGGGTTTGTAGATGGACTAAAGTTGAACTGATACAGAAGAATAAAGGTTGACATTTATGACTGTTGTAATTAACTCCTAGCTGTTGGCAATGGATGGAAAAATTCGCCTTTTTTTCCTTTAAATTCGGTTGGGAAATATTATCTACTGTTTATTTCAATGCTTTAAAATCCTCAATGATAAATAAGACAGAAAGCCTGTGTTTTTAAATTGCATTGCCAATGAATAATTTAATAAACTAAATAAATGAAATGGAGATATGATTAATTCACTTTTTAAAAAGCGCAATCATCCCTGCTTACCTTCTCAACTTTATTTATTTTTGTTTTTTTTGGCCACTCTTCCCCCTCCCTCATTATAGTTCAGACATCTTACCCTTTTAGTTTCTTTCATGTTCACATCAGGGCTTCATTTATGAAGTTCTCAGTAGCACATGGTGTTACTTATCCTCAGGCCTCATCATCTCCAGGGAAACATTTCCTAAATGCTCAGACTATGGTAAGCAACTATTTATGGTACAAATAGTTAAGTGTTCGGTTATTACCCAAAAGGTTGGCAGTTCAAATCCACCCAGAGGTATCTCAAAAGACAGGCCTGGCAATCTGCTTCTGAGAAGATCACAGTCATTAAAAACCCTATGGATCTCAGTTCTACTCTGAAGATCTGCTTCTGAAAAGATCACAGTTATTGAAAACCCTGTGGATCACAGTTCGATGCATGAAGTCACCACGAGTTGGAAATGAGTGAACGGCAACTGTGTGAGTTCGGTTTCTATTGCACTATTGTCTTCTTTTTAGTAATTTTCACCATTGTAATCACATACTTATGTACTTGTAAATGTAAGGGAACTGTCCCTGTCAGGATTTTACACCGCTTGCTTCTCCTAATATAGGGCTTCAGTCTTTTACATTCCAATCCATGCGGTAAACCATTGACAAAGTATTCTTCCTAAAACAAACATTTTTATCATGACACTCGTAAGAGAAAGATAGAAAATATATAAATAATCGAGATTCTCTAATATAATGCTGTGATAGACATATAAGAGAGGAACAACAGTTACCTAAAGGAGCAGCTTCCCTTTAGAAAAAAGGAATTAGGAAAGGTTTAACAGAAAAGACCTGGAGTATTGTAAAAATGGCATGGGAGTGGAGTCTGACCTCCTCTAACTTCACAAGGGGAAAACAGAATCAAAATCAACAGCCCAAGGCTGATTCCTATGAGGAAGAGGTCAGACTTGCCTCTTCTCTCTGCCATCTTTACCAATTTTGATACCAACTGCCCCTCCCATGGCACTCTCTACTTCTCTGCTGGGTTTGATAATTCATTACAGTGGTCACACAAAACTCACAGACCATACTCATGATTATGGGGTTTATTAGGGAAGTAACAGGTTACAATTCAGGTTCAGGAACACTCAGGATATAGTTCTTCCAACAGGACAGCCTCTTTCCAGCCATGTCATAGGCATGCCTCTCTCTGGCCCCCTGGCCTCTGTCCTGCTCAGGAAAGTGTTACCAAGCTCTTTCAGCTCTGGCAATAAGTGCCCAGAGGTACCCCACCCAGCCAGTAAGCCTCAGCCCAAAGGCACTCAGCTTTCTCGCTCCATGCACCGGAAGCCCACTTTGCTTCTCTTGTCAGTCTCTCCTGCTGCCGCTTCTCTTCCACCACTTCTCCCTGTCTTCAGTGGTACAGCTTTCTCCCTCTCTTTTTCTCTCTCTTACTCTCTCTCTCTCAGTCTTCTGATTCCAGGAGTTTCTCAGCACAGGGGTCCAAAGGACACGCTCTGCTCTTGGCTCTCCTTTCTTGGTGGTGGTGGGATCCTCTCCTTGTTCTGGAATTGGCTCTCTTTTAAGCCTAGCAGTATGGCAAAACTGATCAATCCCCTTGATGGGCCACAATTACCTTATTTGCACAGTCCCACCCAATCACTTGGATGGGAGTTACAAGACTATGGTTAGAAAGGCCACACAAAAGTGATCTATCACATTGCCAAGTATGAATTTATAGCAAGATCAGAAGGAAGGAAACACCAGGTCAAAAAAAAAAAAAAAGACAACCAGGTATAGTTAGTAGTTTTTATACCTAAAATGCAGAGTATACATGGAGGATATGGGAACATTACAAGGAAAGAGGGATGTAGGGAGGGAGTTGATCATGACCATTTGGGAATTTAGATGTTTTTTGTAGGCCATGAAAAGACAGTGGTTGTAAGTATGGAAGCGACAGGATAAGATTTTAGAAAATCTTTTTCTGGAAGACAGGAAGGCAACGAGAGTAGGATACAGAGACCAATTATGAGATTGGAAGTCTTTCAGGCAAGAGAGGATTAGGTCCTGACCTAAGACACTATTAGTGGGGATGACAACAAAGGGAGAGGCAAGATGGAGGTGAAGGAGGTAGAATGGACAATGATGGAGCACCTAGGCTGATGGAGATGAAGTATTGAGGATGATTTCCATTACTGCGACTGAGATAGCTGGGGAAATGGAGGATGGTGAGAGTCCCTGGGTAATTTTAGATTCAGATATGTCCTCCGTGTTCCTTGGAGGACATTTAGATAACAGGTACTTGGATCTACTGTCCTGGAATTGAGGAGAAACTGAGAAGCTGGAGATGCACATTATAGTTAGAACAATAATTTTTACCCAGATGCAAGGAGGATTAGAAGAAATTCTGAGGATAATTAGAAGTTGTGTTTAGAAAGAGGAAGGGCCTCACACCAAAGAAAGCACTCCCTTTCCCCCCAGAGTTTGCTCCTTATGAAATTTGCCCGTAGGATGAGTTGGCTACAATGAAAACGTACATGTGGCACACACATTCACAACCAACAGGCTCATGTGTGCAGGCATGGGGAAGGATGGGAAGAGTCTAGTAAAACTTCATTATACCAGGCAGAAGGGATGGTCCCCTAATACTTGCTATCTTCTGTGCAATTTTACCTACGTTTTTCATTTTACCTTGAATGGTAGATCAATGTTGAGTGCCTAGCCTGGAGCTACAAGAATGTATTAGATCATTTATTCAGCTTTCTTTAATGAAATTTTAGGAGTGCCTCAACTAAAGGAATAATGGCTTCTGGAAATGCAATAAAACGCACTAATTTCGATAAACCCAAAGACAGAATTGTTTGAATTATTAGTTATTTTAGGCTATTTTAAAAGTGTGGCAATTGTCTAATTTTATCCAAGCTAACAATGTATTATTTAATGGTTATCGTGAGAAAGATAAAAGTGTTTTCACAAATACGTAGAAAATACCAATTTTCTGGATATAAATAAAGGACTTCAAAGAGTTCATAAGGACTCCCCCCGTCTACTTTGTTTCCATTTGTTTACCTCAGCACCACTGATATTTTGCGGTGAATAATTTTTGTTATATGTGCTGTTCTGCGTATTGGAGAATGTTTAGCAGCATCCCTGGCCCTGGCCTCTACTCACTTGATGCCAGTAGCAAACCACCACTCCCCAGTCATGACAATCAAAAGTGTCCCTAGATATTGCCAAATGTCCCCTAGAAGATAACATAACCCCAGTTGAGAACCACTGGTTACCTTGATAATTAATTTAATAACCACTTGAAAAAAAAAACTCTACAAAAGCAAACGTTGGTCTAGGCCCTGTTTGAATGATTATAGGTTCCAAATTAAAGCAGTCACATTTGATGAAAATCTATCATATTCACAATATATAATTGTTTTCCTTTGGTACAAAAAGTGCAAGGAACTCTTCTGTACTCTGCAATGTCTGACTCCTGAATGGTCAGGCTCATTGACTGAAACCATTTTTATGAATATGAGGTCACTAATTAGTCAGGAATCATAGTCCGATTCCATTCCCTTGCCATAATCATTACTAGCAAATCATTTCTGGGGATATCATTTGAGTATATGAATAGCTTGATGATTGGTCAGAAATCTAAGTGCACAACTTAAGAGAGTTTTTAAAAGATTTTTAAATCTTTCTCTAAGGAGGAAGCAGGCTGATGTTTTCACTTTTAACATACACTCCAACTTGTAACCTTGAATGTCATATTCATTTCTGTCTTTTGGCTTTTTGAACCCTAAGTAGCAAGAACAGACCTACCTATAGAAAAATAGGCCAGACATTACAAGAAAAAGTAGCATCACTTCCAAGAGGGATCTCAGAGCAGGGTACGAGCCCCTTCACCTGCCAGCCAGAAACACAGGCGTAGAGCCACTGAATTGTTGGAGAAAGGGCCAGTGACACATTCAGCACTGTCTTGGGTTGTGAAAAGTTTTGCCTTAGAGTACAGGTGGTTTCTATAACCTTAAGCCACTGGTGGCTTCTGTCTCTATCAGCGCTCCTAGTTTTTATTTTTTTTTATTAAAAAAAATGCATGGGTTTAATAGTATAGCAGGACAAACAGAACTGGGCATACATTTCACAATTTTTGTAACTGATTTGATGAACTTCTGTGCTCCTATCATATTTATTGTGTTGCAATTTTAGTTTTTCCTCTCTAGGAGCTCCCTGTTCACTCCCCATTGCGTTTTTCTGCTTCTTTCTACTACTGAAGTTATACATATGCTTATGAATACAGAAATAAATCCTAGATTCTGCTTTCCTGACCTGGTAATAATAAAACGCACGACCCTCAATCACTTCAGTGGGTGTTCTAGAGTCGGCACTCCAGGTCTAATTGGAGAATGGTGTGGGAGAACTAGATAAAATCCTATTATTTAATCTCTGTATATTAAAGTTGAGAAATTGAAGTTTTATAAACTAAAAAAGGAAACGATAATTTTTGCATGAGAATAAAAACAGAGCTCTAGAATTTGTGGCAGCTACAAACAAATTAAAAGAAAAAAATTTAAATCACAAATATAGAAAATCAGTAGAGTCACAGATGGTAAGGCTGTCATTCTCTTCGACACTGAACTTAAGATTTGGTGGTGTTAACCGCTTCGTTAATATCTTATTGGTGCCTTTGAAATAAAAATTCAGAACTATTAATGACATTGTTGTCACACTCCTAATATAGCTAATTTTCAGCTTGGCAGTTATTTCTCAGCATTCCTAGAGAAATACGCTGTTGTTTCAGTAAGTCACTATTTTATAAGGTTATAACCAAACCAATTGCCATGGAGTGAATTCCAACTCATAGTGACCCTCTCAGGTAGAACAGAACTGCCCCATGGGGTTTCCAAAGCTGTAAATCTTTACAGAAGCAGACTGCCCCACCTTTCTCCCACAGAGCAGCTGGTGGGTTCCAACCACCCACCTTTTGGCTAGCAGCCATGCACTTAACCACTGTACCGCCAAGGTTCCTCTTATAAGGGTATACTTGGATTTAAATCGAGCTTATATTGTGTAGGTATGTTTTAGATTTCTTTCTTTACCCTCCACATGGATTTTAATGAAAAGGCAGATTTCTTTTCGTTACTTCAATCTTATGCTACATTATGATATAGGTTAAAACATCAACATATAGTTCCTATTCTTTAATTGTTTTTCTCTCTCTTTTTTAGTAATTAAAAAAGCAACTTTGTTTCTGCCAAAGTACCCAAATGTGACTGTATGAAAATATACTTCAACATACTGTTTTAGATAAATCTTAGATGCATCCTGAAAATTTAACCATTTACTTATGGGTAGATTTCAGCGACTCTAAGATAATGGCCCACTACCTTTCCACATGTACGGTTTTCTCAGCAGACTCAAATTAAGTTCAAATAGAGATTTTAAAATTTACAGCTTAAAGAATGAGTTCAGAATAAAAAGACATTCTCTGTGATTTGGACCCTCTTTAATCCATTCATCCACTCCCTCTAACCATTGTTTTCATCACGTATCTGTTGTCAAATTTCACTTCCATGGAATAAAAGCTCTAGATGCAATGATTTAAGACATCTTTTACACAAAAGATCATTTAATCAAATTACACAAAAGATCATTTAATCAATTTACTTGCTGGGTTTATAAGCAATGTATTATTCTAAAAGAAAAGTTGACTCTGATATGTTTTGAAGGAGTCCTGGTGGTGCAGGGATTAAAGTGCTCAGCTGCTAACCAAAAGGTCAATGGTTAGAACCAACCAGCCACTCCATGAAAGAATGATGTGGCAGTCAACTTCCATAAAGATTTACAGCTTTCTATACCCTATAGGGCAGTTCTACTGTGTCCTACATGGTGGCTATGAGTCAGAATCCACTCGATGGCAGTGGATTTATTTGGATATGTTTTAAAATTCCAGGTTCTATTGTACAAAATACTGATATTGTAAAATGCCTTATAAAAATATTTTCTTGCAAAATATATACTGATCCTCTATTTTAAAAGTGATTGGAGATAAAGTCTGACATTGTCCGGGTACATTACAGTGGGCTAAGAGTCCATTCTCTGTGCATATACACATCAGTAGACATACAAACATAATTCAATGGACTTACACTTTTTTTTTTTTTTTAAACTTGTACATACTTTTAAGCAGAAGCAAAGAGTACCATGAATAGGGACACATTTGCACATGGATTAGACAACTTTTGTGGGTTTGTAGTATCACACTGCTAAGTACAGAACAGACTGGAGTGCAAGTTGCTATATACTAACATGATCAAAACCAAAAAAAACAAACCCGTTGCCGTCGAGTCGATTCCAACTCATAGCGACCCTATAGGACAGAGTATAACCGCCCCATAGAGCTTCCAAGGAGCGCCTGGCGGATTTGAACTGCCAGCCTTTAGGTTAGCAGCCGTAGCACTTAACCACTACGGCACCAGGGTTTCCACTAACATGCTCCCAGCATGCTAGCTTCTTATAAATTCAAGTAGTGCTGGAGCTAAGAAGGAAAAACCTTACTATTCTGGAATTAAAAAAAAAAAAAATTACCCCTCATAAAAATCAGAAAGCTCGTTTTCATTAAAACAAACAAACAAACAAACAGTTTTTACATGTGAAAAACTAACTCCAAGGCAGATCCGAAGATTTGGAAACTTTTGTTTTTTAATCACTCAAATGAAGAATATTCTTTCATGTTTATAACCAGGTCAAACCTGACAAAGCTTACGTTTTTTTTATGTCAGTTTGCATGTGTGTCAGTAGAAAAAGGAAAAAAGCTTAACTACACTGCTTTCAGAATTTCAGTCTTTTATTCCAGGAATTCATTAAATTAGAACTAGCAGTTTCACAGAGAGAATGGAACAGCCCCATGATATGCTTCTGAGGTTCTTTGTGAAATGCTAAATAAAATGCCTTTGTATGAAGCCAGAACTGAGGGATGATTTTTGGACATATTAGTTAAACATATCATCATATCATCCTCGTTCAGACACTGATTAAAAAGGCTGGGGAGTAGAAAGGTTCTATTTAGCATACGCTCTCTCTTTTTCCCTGTAATTAAAATGCTAATCTCAACTTTGAAATTCCTAATTACCCAATATAAGTTTGCCCGAGGTGTGTGTATGTGGAGATTGGGGGGGGGGGGGCGGGGAGACTGTGATTTAGCAGGATTTTGGAACACTGATCTAGAAATAATGATGTCTTTTTTTTTTTTTTTGTAGGAAAAATAACCCTTTTCTGACCCTCATAGCGATCACATGAAAATGAATACTTTTTGTGGAATTACAACACGTTTATCTCACACTGGAATTGTGGAACGCAGCATATTGATTGTGACATATTGGGCATCTGGTATTCAGAGCCATGAATAAAATATGCCCGTTATTTGCGTAAACCCTCTTTCAAATACTCCTTATAGGCGATTCTGATGAAAAAAGCACTAACGAGTTTTCAAATTCTTAAAATCTACCGACCTTAAAACCAGCTCAGCTTTTGCTAAATAGCTCAGCTAAGAACATTGCCAGCTTTTCTCTTTGGTTAATTTTTTTCTAGCTATCCACTACACAGAATTTTTAAAACTAACCTCTCACCCTGACCCTCCCAGCTCAGCAGACCTCCAAAGCAGTTACCACAGGGTAACAAAACACATTTCACTGACAAACAACTAGAAGAAAGGAAAACAGTTACCGTCTTCTCTGAGGCTTAATATCAATTGGCTTGTTGATTGCATAAGGAGATCCATGAACATAACCACTTCGGAATCTAGCCACCTTCCCCAGCGTTAGGTACTCACAGCTGGTTGGCAAACTCATTTTATCCAAAGAGCAGGAAGTAAAAATAAATCTTAGTAGTCAGCCTGGCATTCCTGGGAACGCTGGAAAGAACGTGTCAGATAATGGATTGCATACAGAGGCTGCTCCCTGGTCTCCGAGTGCTTATTTCTTCAAAAGTCAAGGCGTGTTTCTCGCAGGCTACATGCACTACCTTGTTTTCTCTTCATGGTTACAGGAAGCGCACTGCTTATTTCTAACCAGAGTCATGCTCTGACCAATTACTGGCTGAGCAGATGAAGTAGAAATTCTGTAGCTCCACAAAAGCCTATTTCCACTCAGGCCAAATCTCTGAGTAGGCAGCAAAGTTTAATCCATTTTTGTCTAACGTCTTAAAGAATGACCACCAGTGGTTGGATAATCAGAGTAAAAGTATTTACCAACACACCAAGCATGCATCTGGTAAGAAGGGAATAAGTAATTATTTGTTATATTTTCAAAGAGGGGCAAATTGTTTTTGTAAACTGGTCATAGAGGCTTAGAAAATGAGATGGGCACATGGAAATGATTATGGGTGGTTTTCCAATTTTCTGGTTAAAAAATTGTGGGTTTTCGTTCATAAGTGACTGTTCACAATAGAAGTGAACTCAACCTTGTAGTAACATAAAAATTGTTTAAGCAGAGGCCTCTGTACGCTCTTTGACAACGGTGTTACTTCTTTCCCCTTCGTTATAAACATTCTCTCGGAAATGGAAACTGTCTTTTCTTACAGGAAGATCTATTGAACAATTGATAGAATATTCTTTGCTAATTCTTTGGAAGCCAGTTTTTCATAACAGTGAAAGACAAGTTGGAGCAATTGGAAATGACATCAAGTAATGAGGCCTTAGGCGGCACTGTCTCAGGGAAAAGACACAGCTTTAACTAGCCCACAGTTTTTACCAGCCTTCACCCATCTCCTAGGGTCATAACAACAAAACCACCCAGGCCCTGTGTGTAGCCTAAGGACATGAGGAGTTCACAGTATTGTGAGTGAAGAGTTTTATATTTCAAAAACAATTTCTCATCCAGTATTTGAATATACACAACGTATTAACAGTCCTGAGACATGGGCAAACACAAAGTTTGTTGAGAGGAAGTTCAAATTCAGACACTGCTGGGATTCAGACACTGCTTAAATTGAGAAATTTCAAATTCAAAAGGGAAGAGAACGTTCCATATGATAACGAGAATTTCAATCCCATGATCTTTTTCTTCTCTATTTTGTTTTTAATTACAAAACGATCTGTGTTCATTTTAATATATCAAATGATATGGAGGTGTATAAATTAAAAAGTTTACTGTCTTTTCCTTCCCATTAACCCCATCCTTTTTCTTTAGGCTTATTTCAATAATTGTATGTGTGTGTGTGTGCGTGTACGGATTTATGCATACAAAATTTTTTTTTTTTTTTTTTTTTTTTTAATACATGTATGTGGAAACCCTGGTGGCGTAGTGGATAAGTGCTATGGCTGCTAACCAAGAGGTTGGCAGTTCAAATCCGCCAGGCGCTCCTTGGAAACTCTGGGGCAGTTCTACTCTGTCCTATAGGGTCACTATGAGTCGGAATCGACTCGACGGCAGTGGGTTTTTGTACAAGTATGTACACACACACACACACATACACATATATATAGGGCTTCTCGTTCCTTTTTTTTTTTTTTAAGTGGACTTACACTATACATAATCCTCTATAAATATTTTTGTGCTTAAAAGGAATCATGAACACATTTTCAGGCAGTACTTAGAGATCTATTGAGTTCTTTTTAACAATGATGTAACCTTTCATAGAATGAATATACCAGTACTTATTCACCAGTCCCTTACTGATGGACATATAATTTTGGAATTATATAAACAATAAACACATCTGTTAATCTATCTTTACTGATTGCTGTTTTATTTCCAAAAGTAGGGATGCTAGATCACAGATTGTCTTATTCATTCCATAGGCTACGGCAGTTCACATTCTCATAAGTCATGCCGGAAGATGGCCATTCTTCCATACTCTTGGCAACACTATTTATTGACATTCAAGTCTGTTTCTTTATAGCATAAAAATAAGATAACTGACTCTCCAAAATGGCCTGGTGATTGCATATGATTTCTTGCTAAAATGAAACTGTTATAAAAGTATTTACAAAGGTATAAGAACAGTCTATCTCAACTGAGTGCACCTGGACGTAAATGATGGGTATATAAAAGTTTTCCCTACATGTGCAATGGCAGAAGACTGGTGTTTCATAGAAAATGAAAGACTACCCTAAGCAAAACATAAAAACCCAACGAATAAGAAAGCAAAGCATTTTTTCCTCAATTTACATAATCAGGGGGAGATAAAATATGAAGGAAGTCCCTGCTATGTTTTCATTCTTCAGTATATTTTGCTTAATCAGGATAATATTTCATAATTTGGTGAAATGTCACAGAATTTTATGATATGGAAGTAGTGCCTGGTGACTGTGATATGTGACTGTGTCTAATTTATAGCTGTCAGTTTAAGACGCCTTTGAAACTACTCCCCCATTCCACAGTCCTAAGAACAATAGCACAATAAAGTATTTTTGTCTTCAAACTAACTTAGGGATCCTTCCATAGTACTAAAATAAGAGCTGTACCATTTAAGAATCCCCTTAAGGGTCTAATACACGGCATTAACAGGATACAAAACACAACCAACAACACAAAATCTCCAGAAGATAAGCCAGCTAATTGGGATATTCTAAAAATTAAACACTTATACTCATCAAAAGACTTCACCAAAAGAGTAAAAACAGAACCTACAGACTGGGAAAAAAAAATTGGCTATTACAAAAATAGACAAATGTCTAATCTCTAAAATCTACAAGAAAAGCCAACACCTCTACAACAAAAAGACAAATAATCCAATTAAAAAATGGGCAAAGTGAATGAACAGACACTTCACCAAGCAGCTGACAAACACATGAGGAAATGTCACTATCACCAGCCATTAGAGAAATGCAAATCAAAACCACAATGAGATATCATCTCACCCCGGCATTACTGGCACAAATCAATAAAACAGGAAATAAATGTTGGAGGGGCTGCGGGGAGATTGGAACCCTTATGTACTGCTGGTGAGAATGCAAAATGCTAAAACCATTTTGGAAAACAATACGGTGTTTTCTTAAACCAAACCAAACCAAACCCCGTGCCGTGGAGTCGATTCCGACTCATAGGGACCCTATAGGATAGAGTAGAACTGCCCCATACAGTTTCCAAGGAGCGCCTGGCAGATTCAAACTGCTGACCCTTTGGTTCGCAGCCATAGCACTTAACCACCATGCCACCAGGGTTTCCGGTGCTTCCTTAGAAAGCTAGAAATAGAAATCCCACTCCTAGGAATATATCCTAGAGAAATAAGAATCATCACACAAATAGACATATACACAACCATGTTCGCTGCAGCACTGTTCACAATAACAAAAAGATGGAAACAACATAGATGCCCATCAACAGATGAATGGATAAACAAACTGTAGTACATACACACAATGGAGTATTATGCAATGACACAGAACAACGATGAACCTTGGAAGCATCTCATAACATGGATGAATCTGCAGGGCATTATGCTGAGTGAAATAAGTCAGTCACAAAAGGACAAAAATTTTTTGAGACCATTACTGTAAAAACTCATGAAAAGGTTTACACACACACAAAAACAACCTTTGGTGGTTACAAGGGAGGGAAGGGTTGGGGATGGAAAAACACTAAATAATTTAGACAATAGATAAGTGGTAACTTTGGTGAAGGGTGAGACAGTATACAATACTAGGGAAGCCAGCACAACTTGTACAAGGCAAGGTCATGATGCTCCATAGACACATCCAAACTCCCTGAGGGCTGTGTGGGGACCAGAGTCTTGGGGAAGATCTAGTCCAATTGGCATAACATAGTTTATAAAGAAAATGTTCTACATTCTACTTTGGTGAGTAGCGTCTGGGGTCTTAAAAGCCTGTGAGTGGCCATTTAGGATACTCCACTGGCCTCACCCCTTCAGGAGCAAAGAATAATGAAAAAACTAAAGATACAAGGGAAAGGTTAGTCCAAAGGACTAATGGACCACATATACCACGGCCTCCACCAGACTGAGTTCAGTACAACTAGATGGTGCCTGGCTACCACCACTGACTGCTCTTACAGGGATCACAACAGAGGGTCCTGGACAGAGCTGGAGAAAAATGTAGAACAAAATTCTAACTCAAAAAGAAAGACCAGACTTGCTGGCCTGACAGATACTGGAGAAACCCTAGTGTATGGCCCCTGACACCCTTTCCGCTCAGTAATGTAGTCACTCCTGAGGTTCACCCTTCAGCCAAAGATTGGACAGGCCCATAAAACAAAAGGAGACTAAAGGGACACATCAGCCCAGGGGCAAGGACTAGAAGGCAGGAGGGAACAGGAAAGCTGGTAATAAGGTACCCAAATTTGAGAAGAGAGGGTGTTGACATGTTGTGGGGTTGTTAACCAATATCATAAAACTATGTGTATTAACTGTTTAATGAGAAACTAGTTTGTTCTGTAAACCTTCATCTAAAGTACAACAACAAATGATAAGAAAAAAAAAAGAATCCCCTAAAAGGAATAACAATCTGAAACTATGGGGTAAAGCACCTTGGGAGGGAAATATGTGTCCTCTGAGGGGTAAATTCCTTGGTTTTCTTAGCAGGGACATTTTTCTTTTTACCTAGGCAATGATTGACCAGGAGCCTGGCATGGTCTCCTGGGGATTAAAAACCAAAAACCAAACCCAGTGCCGTCAAGTCAATTCCGGCTCATAGCGACCCTATAGGACAGGATAGAACTGCCCCATAGAGTTTCCAAGGAGCGCCTGGCGGGTTAAAACTGCCGGCCCTTTGGTTAGCAGCCATAGCACTTAACCACTACGCCACCAGGGTTTCCTCCTGGGGATTACTTGTACTTAAATTGGGATGAGAAGGGATTAATGCTAAATTCCAACCTGCCAAGAAACCCAGATTCTGTGAGAACTCTGGCAAATCACCAGAGAGTGGCCTCTGTGGGAAAACCAAATCTTGTTATCTCTAACAATTCCCTTTCTTTGGGACTGGGCAAAGCTAGTTGGGGACTCTACCTTTGGAAAACCAAACACACACTGGATAGCTTAATTTAATCTAAGGATTAGAATCATAGTCCTTTACAGGGTTATAGCAAACTACGGCTCAAATCTCATTAAGGAACAACCAAGACTATCCACCTATGTTGTGTTTGGGTTTGCACACTGGGATTTCTGCACAGACAGGCATGGGGTCTAACACAAGTGTTAACAGTGTTTAAACAATCTCATGCCTCACTCCCATGATTCTAAGCTCTGGAGAATATTAAAACAAGGGCAGAAATCACATTAAGGTATCTGAGAAATCAACTTTCTTCAGTATACTAGGCATTGTAGTGCTATTAAAGTCTAGCTGAAACAACACAACTGTGAGCAAACAATTGGAGGCAACAGGATTTTTCTTCTAATAATCCCAATAATATTTATCAAAGAAGATTTTTCCAGCCTTCAGCCGTCTCCTGGCCTGAGTTTGGCCATTTGAAAAACTACAGGAACTCTTCCATCACACAAAGGTATTATGTGCTCATGACGATACCAGACCACAACAACTGCCTGAATCAATTCCCCTGGCTTGTGATGTGGAAGGACCTTGTGGTCTCTGCCCACTCCCTGGACTGCAGAGCAATGCTGCTGTGAAAACAGGCAGTGGTCACTGGGCTGCCCCACTTCTCCTGGCTCTTCTAGCTTCTGACCTACGTGTTCTCTGGTGAATGAATCCAATGCAGTGGGTTTAAGTACCACCTGTGTGCTAACAACACCCACATCTTTATTCAGAGTCCACAACTTCATGCTGTGATAATCAACTACTTATGAGAAAATCCCACTTGGAAGTCCTACAGGCACCTCATTCTGGCATCTATGCTGTAATTCACATCAATTCTCTTTCTTTATCCCACCAAACACATTTCTTGCTGTATTCTCTGGCACTGCCACTGTTCAGCCCTGATGGCGCAGGGATTCAGATCTCAGCTGTTAACCAAAAGGACAGCAGTTTGAATTCATCAGCCAACCCTTGGAAACCCTCTGGGACAGTTCTACTCTGTCCTATAGGGTCCCTAAGAGTTGGAATCAACTCGATGGCAATGGGTTTGGTTTTGCTACTACCATTCAATTAGTCGCTTGAGAATTGCTTGTAATTAGGCCATAAATCCTAGAGATAGGAATAATATTAATAACAACAATAATATTATTAGTAATAAAAGACAGAGCTAACACTGATCAGGTACTTTCTATGTGCCAGGCACTGTTGTTGGCATGGATTAACTCATTTAATCCTCATAAGGAGCCATTGTTATATTTACTTGCAGAAGACAAAAAAAAAAAAAATGGTACAGAGAGATTAAGATACATGCCTCAAGTCACACAGTATACTAGATGCTGGAGTCAGATTTAGGACCAGTTAGTCTGGCTCCCGAGAAGAGACTATATACTACATTGCTTCTCTATAGATTTTATTTCCTTAAAATCTCTCTTTTATCTCTCTCTCACCACCTGTACCTGTTTTGGGCATATTTTGCCTAGAGTAAATATTTCCAATCTTTTCTTCTTCGAATCTGTCCTTTACTTTAGGTTCTTTTAAAATGAAAATCTGAACACACAAGGCTTTTACTTAGATTTGCTCAATGGCTCCTCATTTTTTTTTTTTTTTTTGGTGATAAAGTTCAAAATTTAAATTCTAAAGCTTAGCACAGAGACACTTGTCTACTTCTGTTATCTTATTTGCCGCAAGTAATATCTGGTTATGTGCCATGTGCACAGCCAGGTCTTTCACACCCATGGGCTTGTAAGTGTCATCTCTTCCAACAAATGCTCACCACTTCTCAGTTTTATTCGGATGTCCCACATCTATTATTCCATCTACACTCGCTGAAAGTGAAGAGGACTGGAAGCACTTGCTGAGGAAGAACAAAGACTACAGCCTTCAGTATGGATTGCACCTCAACGTGAACAAAAACCCTCACAACTGGACCAGTAAGCAATCTCATGATAAACAAAGAGAAGATTGAAGCTGTCAGGGATTTCGTTTTACTTGGATCCACAATCAACACCCATGGAAGCAGCAGCCAAGAAATCAACTGACGTATTGCATTGGGAAAATCTGCTGCAAAAGATCCCTTTAAAGTGTTAAAAAGCAAAGATGTCACTCTGAAGACTAAGGTGCACCTGACTCAAGCTATGGTATTTTTAATCACCTGATATGCATGTAAAATCTGAACAATGAATAAGGAAGACCAAAAAAGAACTGATGATTTTGAATTATGTTGTTGGAGAATAATATTGAATATACCATGGACTGCCAGAAGAATAAAGAAACTTGTCTTGGAAGAAGAACAGCTAGAGTGCTCCCTAGAAGCAAGGATGGTGAGACTTCGTCTCATGTACTTTGGACATGTTATCAGGAGGGACCAGTCCCCGAAGAAGGACATCATGCTTGGTAAAATAATGGGTCAGTGAAAAAGAGGGAAATTCCTAATGAGATGGGTTTACACAGTGGATGCAATGATGGGCTCAAGCATAACAATGATTGTGAGGATGGTACAGGACTGGGCAGTGTTTTGTTCTGTTGTACATAGATAGGGTCGCTATGAGTAGAAACTGAATCAAAGGCACCTAACAATAACAAAAATGACTCTTCACAGTGTTTCATAGCTAGTCATATATTCCTAACTCTTCCCCTACAGTTTTTAAGCAGGAACTGTTCCTTATTTGGCTTTGTAGTTCTAGCACCCAGAATAACACCTGTTTGTTAAATAAGGTACCTGAAATTATAGGGTGTTGGATGTTCCAAGGAAACCCTGGTGGCGTAGTGGTTAAGTGCTACAGCTGCTAACCAAAGGGTCGGCAGTTCGAATCTGCCAGGCGCTCCTTGGAAACTCTGTGGGGCAGTTCTACTCTGTCCTATAGGGTCGCTATGAGTCGGAATAGACTTGACAGCACTGGGTTTGGTTTTGGTTTGGTGGATGTTCCAAAGACCTACTTAATTCCCTCTTTCTCAGCCACTTCCCCAGAATAATAATAATAAATATAGTAACTAAATACAGTGCACTAGCGGTTTGCAATCAACTGCTGAGTTTGGCAGTTCAAACCCACTGAGCAGCTCCATGGCAGAAAGGTCTGGTAATCTGCTTCCATAAATATTCTTGCTGTTCTGTTGTTAGGTGTCATCAGATTGATTCCAACTCATATCAACTCTACACACAACAGAATGAAACCCTGCCTGGTCTGTCCACCACTTTCTGTCAGTTTGTCATACTGTGGTTGCTTGAGTGTTACTGTGATACTAGAAGCTATTCCACCTGTATTTGAAATACCAGCAGGTCACCCATGGTGGACAGGTTTCAGAGGAGCTTCCAAAGTAAGACAGACTAGGAAGGAGGACCTGCTGATCTACTTCCAAAAAAAAATTAGCTACTGAAACCATAAACACTACAGCTAAGAAAATCCCACAGAGCAGTTCTACTCTGTAACACAAGTATTCAACATGAGTCGGGGGCCAACTCAACAGCAGCTCACAACAACATGGAGAAACACTGGAAGTGGTGGAGCTGTATGGTATATGCCATAAAGGAGAACAATTCCGCAAAGAGTACCCTCTGGAATATGCGAGCAGTATCTCTTCTCAGGGAGTGAGGGTATATGAGTCTTAATTGGAAGCAATGGGGATGTGCCTGCCTGGACTGACGGTTTCAGTTCAATAAATGAAAATTATCAAACTAGTTCTTCAACCACACGACTAAGCACAGGGTTTTACCTTTATTTAACCATGTTCTATGTTTCAAAAATGCACCTGGCAAATTCAAAATGCCCCCAAATTATTAATCAGTCTTGTATTGAGGGTCAGCAACTTATATTCATACATTAGGCTTTTATGATAATCTGCTTCTTAAACACTGCACATATCACACTTTACACAGTTTTGTACGAAATGGCTTCAACCAGAAGGAAATACAATGAATACCATTCAAACATGAAGATTTAACTACCATGATGTCATCACAGTATTTTCCAAAACAGTACAAAGATATACATATCCTTAACGTCCAAATGCCTAAAAAAAAATGGGATATTTAATCAATATGAATATCATGAGTCCATGAACATGATGACGTTAAAAGCTTTCTTAGATCTACGCTAAGATATGCTAATAGGCATCTTACCTCAACACACAAAAACAGACAAAGACACATATGAATTCCAAAACCAAATAAGTTTGGGAAATGGTAGGTTAAAAATAGTTTGGTTTGTTGGTTTGTTTGTTTTTGGCAGGAACGCTCAGAGTCTTTATTCTACTAATATTTGCTCTGAATTGCCAATAAAAAAATCAATAGAGCGTGTGATGTCTTTTATGGGAAACTACAAAAACAAAGAATCTCATGGAACACTATAGAAATTATGTTTTTAAAACAATACTTAGTGACATGGAGTAGTATTCATAAAATGTTGGCTTGGGGGGAACAAAACAACTAGGTTATAAGACAGTATAACAGAATGATCTTGCTTTTAACAAAGAAAAATACTATACTTATGCATTGAAAGACAGGAGAATAAAAGAACGTGCATCAGAATATGAAAATACTTAGATGGGAAGTCATGGATGATTTTAATTTTATTCTTCTTGACTATTTATACTACCTAAACTTTCTAGAATGCTCCTTACATTATAGTTTTAATAAGAAAAATGAGGTTGTTAGGGAAATTTTAAATTCCAGATTCCATCTATTAAAAAGATTAATGATTGATCATGATTAATTGGCAAATTACATAGAAAAAAATGATAGACATACCAATGACTTTTTCTTTGCACCTAGTATCAGTGGCATCTTTGTCAGGTCTTTATGTACGGTTGTAGAACGAGCAAATTGCTCTGATTCATGTAGTCAGTTAAAAGAAAATACATTCTCTAGAGACCCTATGAGTCGGAATTGACTCCACGGCACTGGGGGGATAGATAAGGGTGAGGAACAGAGTTTAATTCTCTTGGAATCCAGATTTCCGGGTTCCAAAGAGATTGGGGTGACCCAGGTCATTGCTCTGAGATGATCTTTGAACCTGGAGCCTTGAGAAAACTGGTCTCCTAAAGTCAAAAAAAAAAAAAAATTTTTTTTAAAGTCACCTTTAAGTCAAACAACAGCCTAGTAAATAATTTAGTAAAGACCATTTTGCCTTAGGCATTGTGCTCTTTTGAAGAATTATCTACGTGCAGTCAGTTTCAATAACAGAAACTCCAAAGGTCAGACTGGAGGTATGTTTTCAGGTAAATCAGTAATTATTTTAATTGTTCTTCAAGACAACATTGTATGAACTCCTTCCTGACCAGAAGTGATTTTATCAGTTCTATTCTGGCCCTTTTCCATGGCAATATCCATAAGATGAGGCATAAAACCTTTGGAATTTTTCTCTTCTCTGGAACATTATTGACTTTCTAGTTGAAATATTACCTCAATTTGCAAATTGAATATTAAACTTCAATCTATTTATACTATTGGCTTAACACGATTTTTCGTTTTAACAAGGCAGGTCCTAAAATCCGAGTATCTTTTAGGTCAAAAAAGAAAAGCTAGTAAGAAATCACAGTATAGACGAAATTGCAGCCTATAGAACTTCTTTCAAAAACTTACACACCTAAGGTGTTTCCTTATATTAGGAAGCATAGTACAATGAAAACTAGTCTGTGAACTTTAATATATGTGAGAATACATTAAAATGTAGGAGCATGATGGGACCATTGTAGATACAGAGGGGTGGTGGCCTAGCTGAGGTTGGGAAAAAAAATCCAATTGTATAACAAGAGCAATGAGCATTCTGAATAGATAACCCGTCTCAGTTCTCTACACTGAAAAATTCTTAAAGGGTTATTTATAAAGTTATTATAGCTTGAGTGAAATATCCCCTTAGAAAATACAACTCTCTTTGATGACTGGCATTCACAGACAGCTTCTTGATGTAGGATTTTGTTTCCTGAGTAAGGTTATCCAGAAAATGGGTGTCATGTAGAATTGGTGCTGTTCTTAGACTACTTATGGCTTTAGTTATAAATAAAAATGTTACATTCTGATATATAAATTAATCTCTTGGGAGTCTTTTTTAGCATCAATCAATCCCTCAGTTTGTAAAAACTGGTGAGATGAAATTTTATGACTTGTAGAACTTAAAGAACAAACAAACAAAAAAATTATGGCCATTGAGTCAATGCTGACTCATAGTGACCCTATAGGACAGAGTAGAACTGCCCCACGAATTTCCAAGACTAAATCTTTACGGAAGCAGATTGCCATATCTTTCTCCCACCTAGCTGCTGGTGTGTTTGAACTGCCAAGCTTTCGGTTAGCATCCAAGTGCTTAACTACTGTACAACCAGGGCTCCTATAAATTAGCAAGTCAGTAGGCCTAACTTGGAAACCCTGGTAGCATAGTGGTTAAGTGCTATGGCTGCTAACCAAAAGGTCAGCTGTTCAAATCTGCCAGGTGCTCCTTGGAAACTCTACGGGGCAGTTCTACTCTGCCCTATAGGGTCGTTATGAGTCGGAATCGACTCGATGGCAGTGGGTTTGGTTTTTGGTTTAGGTCTAACTTAACTTTATAACAATGATAACTTGTAATAAAAACCAATCGATGGCTTCATCTTTATAAAAAGCAAGTTTGGAATGAATAAAGTATACTTTCTTATTAAAAAAGTTTTCTTCTATATCTAATGGAGTCCCCATTGTAATTTCCCTCAAATTCTTATTTTATCTGTTAACTGTCAGTTCCTCAAAATCAGCAGAAACCTGTTGACCAAATAAAGTTAAGCTTATTAAACCCACTTTGGTAAGGGAAAATTTTTCACAGAACTTTAAGAGTACCTTAAAAGAGAGAAGTAAGGGAAGCAAGTAACTAAGTTACTGTTTCTTCTTTCCTTCCTTTTGTTCCTTTCTTTCTTTTTCTTCCTTCCTTCCTTTCTTTTTCTTTCTTTCACCTCTGGCTTGTTTAACACAGGCAGGCCTGCTCCTAGTACTGTTCAACACAGGGACAGGGAATTATGCTGATTTCAGTTCTCATATCCAACAAAAGTCCATCACTACTGATGATCTTATATCAACAAACCTATTATATATCCAAATTTTATTGTTGTTGTTGTTAGGTGCCTTCCAGTAGGTTCTGACTCATACTGACCCTATGTACAAAAGAATGAAACGCTGCCCTGTCCTGCACCATCCTCACAATCCTTGCTGTTTCAGCCCATTGTTGCAGCCACTGCATCAATCCATCTCACTGAGAGGGTCTTCTTTCTTACTGACTCTCTACTTTACCAAGCATGATGTCCTACTCCATGGACTGGTCCCCTCGATAACATATCCAAAGGATGTGAGAGGAGGTCTTGCCATACTCACTTCTAAGGAGAATTATGGCTGTACTTTTTCCAAGACAGACTTGTTCACTCTTCTGGAAGCCTGTAGTATATTCGATATTCTTCTGCAACACTGTAATTCAAAGGCGTCAATTCTTTGGTCTTCCTTACTCATTGTCCAGCTTTTGCATGCATATGAGGTGACTGAAAATGCCATGGCTTGGGTTAAGTGTACCTTAGTCCTCAAAGTAACAGTTTTGCTTTTCAACAGTTTATTTTAAAGAGGTCTTTTGCAGAAGATTTGCCCAAAAAAGCACGTCATTGGATTTCATGTTTTCACTGGCCAACTTTTTTAGAAGTAGATTGCCAGGTCCTTCTTCCTAGTCTGTTCTAGTCTAGAAGCTCTGCTGAAACCTGTCCACCATGGGTGACCCTGCTGGTATGTGAAATACTGTTGGTATAGTTTCCAGCATCACAACACACAAGCCACCACAGTACGACAAACTGACAGGCTGGTAAAATGTTTGGAAGGAAGAAATTAATCCTTCAGGTATGAAAGGGCCAACATCTAGAAGAGTCGGGAGTGGCCTGTGGTGCAGTGAATCAATACAGCCCTTCTAGCCATAGTCTTTGTGACTCCCACAATGATTGGGTGGGACTATGCAAGTAAGGTGCTTGTGACCCTCCCAGGGGATTGAAGAGCTAGCTGCTAATACAAATAAGGTGCACGGAATGCTTGTGGTGGTGGGACCATGCAAATAAGGTGTATAGAACCCTAACAAGGGGATTGGTCATTTTGCCATCCCACTAGGCTTTTTTTTTTTTTTTTTTTAACTAGGCTTACAGGGAGATACGGAGAGAGAGAGGAGCTATAACACTGAAGTCAACAAGAAATGCCAGCACAGCAGTAGCAAGAATGATAGCTGTGTGAGATGGCAAGAACCTGGAGACCAGCATGAGACAGCTATGGTGGGGCTTGCCGACCCATGGAGCTAGGAGCTTTGTAACACTTGCTGGAGAAAGTCTTGAGCAGCACCCAGTAGTAGAGGGTGAGAAGAAGCTGTCCTGATCAAGAACCGTATCTTGAGTTGTTCCTGTTACTTCTGAGCTGTTCCTGATCCCAAGTTGTACCCTGTTACTTCCCTAATAAACCCCATAATCATGAATATGGTCTGTGAATTCTGTGTGGCCATTACTACAAATTCTCAAACCCAGCGGAGAAGTAGAGAGTGCCATGGGAGGGACGGCTGGTGTCAGAATTGGTAAAAAGGTTGGAGAGAGGAGGGATGTCTGACCTCCGCTTATAGGAATCAGCTTTGGGCTGAAGCTGATGGTGATTCTCCTTCTCCCTCATGAGTCAGAGGAGGTCAGACACCTCCGCCATACTGTTTTTACAGTAACTAATCAAACAATGTGCCATAATTGTCAGGGAAGCAAGTAGCTAAGTTATTCTTTATTTTCCCTCAGTTTTATTTAACATAGGCACAGAAAAGTAGACCTGGTCCCAGTGCCGTTTAACACAGGAGCAGAAAACTATGTTTGTTTCAGTTCTCATATCCAACAAAAGCCCATGACTACAGATAGATCTCAATAAACCTATTATATATACAAAGTTTAGGCTGAATCAACTGAATAAAATGATGTTCATTCATTTAAGTTTCATGAAGACCCACACATTCATATCTCCAAGCTCTGTATAAGCTGTTTGAATGTTAAACAGAGTGACGTTTTGCTTTAGAAAGTATGGAAATGGAAACAAATGAGTTTAGTACACATAATAGGCTTTTACAACATGACGTCCAGACAGATGTCCTGTCCTACTTCCCACACTTTAATCCTTAAAAAACACAGTCTAATCGCCGAGACATAAATTGTTGCCAATATTCAGCTACAAAAGAATTTCCAACAGCAGGAAGTGTGAAAGAATTAACACACTGTAAAATTACCCAATGCCTTATACCATTACAAAATTCCCAAATGAAAAATAATCATGCTGTAAGTCAATTAGATGGCCAAGCAAAGAGGAGGTATAGTTGGCAAACATTGCTCTATATTTGATTGTCAGATTTTTTTGGTTTTGTTTTCTTTTAAATATAGCGAGTCATCCATTTTTCCACCCCAGTTAGCCAACATTAGTTGAACATCTACTATACTATATGTGTCTACTATACACACACATAAAAAATGGATAACGTAACTCCTATCTTGAAAAAAAAAATCATATAATCCATTTGATATTCAACTCATGTATCATGACAGGATTCACTATAATTGCCACGCTATGAGATAGAGATAACAGGTAGCACAGCATCAGTGATCCTATTTGAAACCTTGTGGTTGGCTAACATGACATAAAGCTGGTAAAGTCAGCCTGTTTTCATTACCTCTTACCATGCCATCATTTGCCTCCTTATACTCTTGTTTGTTAATGGCCTCTCCCCTCCAGGAGACTATAAACCCCACGCAGGAACTCCATGGCTTATTCATCTTTGAAATCTCCATAGTGTCTGCATTACTCTGTACATAGTAGGTACTTGGTAAATTTTTTTTTTTTTTTTTTTACAAACCAAAGACTTGCACCCATATTTCACCTTCATTAACTTTTAAACTGGAGTGACCATAGCTCAAAGACAAAGTAAGGAGTCTTACTCATTATTGCTTCTCCAAATCTATCTCTGACCCCCTACTGTACTAAGGTTTGCATCAATATAGTTTTGGTAAATGGATGGACCAAGCAACAACAAGAGATAATAGAGAAACTCATGATAAATTAGATTGAATATATAAAGACAGGAAAAAAAATGTGAAGGAGTGATCAGCGTGGAGATGGGTGAAGTAGGTAAATACTGATCTGGAAGTTCTCCTAATCTTAGATGATATAAACGTTACTTTCTGTATCCAAACACATAGCAGTGAAACATCATTCTTATTGTCAAATAACTCTATATTACTGAGTTCACTCAGCACAATTCAGGAATTATTTGTAATAGAGGGAAGGATCGAGAATGAAGACATTGGTTTGGGAGTCAGATGACTTTAGTTCACAACCCTGCACACCAATTAATAGGTAAGGTACCCTTGGGGGAGAAATCACACCTGTCTAATATCAGCTTAACCCCTAGCGGCGTAGTGGTTAAGCACTATGGCTGTTAACCAAAGGGTCGGCAGTTTGAATCCGCCAGGAAAAAAAAAGTTGGAAACTCTATGGGGCAGTTCCACTCTATCCTATAGGGTCGGTATGAGTCAGAATCGACTCTACGGCACTGGGCAGATTATGACCTTTAAGCTTTATTCACTCAGTCAACAAATATTTATCAAGTTATTATTATAGGTGCTGGGAACCCTGCAGCAAATAAAACAAACACCCCTTCTTTCGTGGAACTGACATTTCAGTAGAGTTAGGCAGGCACACACAATTAAGTAAAAAAAAAAAATGATGATGATAAGTGACATGGAGAAAAATGTAGCAGGGAAGGGGCATAAGGAATGCAGGGGCAGGTGTGAGGGAGAGGACTGCCTCACTGCCACGGAACAACTGGGAATTTAGGGGCTGTGGCATATAGGGTGACTAGGGGCTATTCTGGTGATCATCAACTCAAAAAGAGACAAACTGATCATGTGAGGAGGTAGAGGGCAAACATGAACAGTGACTGGTAAAAATGAATAAACTGAATGAATAAGTAATTGAATGAATGAATCATGCCTTCAACAGATATTAGCTACAATCCCAAGAGATAGCAAATCTGTCACCTGAGAAAAATATCTAATGATGCTAGCGTGACCTATTATATAGATCACAACAAATTATGGATAACATTGCAAAGAATGGGAAGTCTAGAACATTTAATTGTGCTCATAAGGAACCTGCACTTAAACCAAGAGGCAATTGTTCAAGTTGTGTGGTTTAAAGTCAGGAAAGATGTGCATCAGAGTTGTATCCTTTCACCATACTTATTCAATCTGTATGCAGAGCAAATAATGCTAGTAGCTGGACTATATGAAGAACACGGCATCAAGGTTGGAGGAAGACTCAAAAACAACATGCAATATTCAGATGACACAACCTTGCCTGCTGAAAGTGAAGAAGACTTGAAGCACTTGTTGATGAAGATCAAAGACCACAGTCTTCAGTATGGAATATACCTCAACATAAAGAAAACAAAAATCCTCACAATTGGACCAATAAGCAACATCATGATAAATGGAGAAAACATTGAAGTTGTCAAGGATTTCGTTTTACTTGGATTCACAATCAACGCCCATGGAAGCAGCAGTCAAGAAATCAAATGATGCATTGCATTGGGCAAATCCGCTGCAAAAGACCTCTTTAAAGTGTTAAAAAGCAAAGATGTCACTTTAAGGACTAAAGTGCCCCTGACCCAAGCCATGGTGTTTTCAATCGCCTCATATGCATTCGAAAGCTGGACAAGGAATAAGGAAGATCAAAGAAGAATTGATGCCTTTGAATTATGGTATTGGAGAAGAATATTGAATATACTATGGACTTTCAGAAGAATGAACAAATCTGTCTTGGAAAAAGTACAGCCAGAATTCTCTTAGAAGTGAGGATGGTGAGACTTCCTTTCACGTACTTTGGATATGTTTTCAAGGGGGACCAGTTCCTGGAGTAGGACATCATGTTTGGTAAAGTAGAGGGTCAGTGAAAAAGAGGACCCTCTCAACGAGATAGAGTGACATAATGGCTGCAAGAATGGGCTCAAATACAGCAACAACTGTGAGGATGGTGCAGGATCGGGGAAGGGTTTTGTTCTATTGTAGTTAGGGTCACTATGAGTTGGAATCAAGGGGTGGCATCTAACAACAACAAACTGAATCATCACACTTAATAAATAGAAGGCACCCTTTTCTTTTTGTCATGATTCATTCCTTTGTTGATGGACTATTGCTCTAGTAGTCAACAGATCATTTAATATAAGCAAGTGTGATTTCGTAGCTACTTAGACAGAATTTTCCTTCTAAATTTGATCAGTTAATCCCAAACTCAGATTATATAGAAGTTAAATGCAATTATGGAAAACATAAAGTGGTCATAAATTAGTAGTAAATCAGTTATAAGTAACATAATTGCTTATTAACTACCTTAATTATTTGGCAACAGGAGTCAGGGCTAAAATTTTAAAGAGTCACCTTCTCTTTACTTCTTCTCCCTAGACAAATAAGCAGTTACAAATTCATGGAATAGTCACCACCGCTAACAGTTACAGCTAATATTTACTGCACATTTACTTGGTGCCATCAGGTACTATGCTAAGATTATTTCATGCAATAGACCCTAAGAGTCAAAAGGATCATTTGAAGTGACTGGAAATGTTGTCTTCCCTAAATGCATGAATACCCTCCAGAGAGAAGCAACCATCTGGTTTGGCTCCAGTTTCTCCCATCATGAGTGAGGAATACCCTGATACATGGGGCAGCATGCTCATTTGTGACTTAGTTATCCAGTGCTGCCAAACAGAAATATCACAAGTGGGTGACTTTAAAAAATAGAAATTTATTCTCTCACAGTCTAGGAGGCTAGAAGCCCAAATTCAGGGTGCCAGCTCTAGGGGAAGGGTTTCTTTCTCTGTTGGTTCTGGGAGATAGTCATTGTCATCAATCTTCCCTGGTGGAGGAGCTTCTAATGCAGGGATCCCGGGTCCAAAGGACATGCTGTTCTCCTGGGTCTTGTTTCTTGGTGGTATGAGGTCCCCATGTCTCTTTGATCACGTCTCTCTTTTATATCTCAAAGGAGATTGACTTAAGACACAACCTAATTTTGTGGATTGAGCGTTGCCTCATTAATATAACTGCCTCTAATCTCACCTCATTAACATCATAGAGGTAGGATTTACAACACACAGGAAAATCATATCGGATCACAAAATGATGGCCAATCACACACTACTGGCAGTGGACTAGCCAAGCTGACACATGTTTTGGGGGACACAACTCAATCCATAACAGTAAGTATATTTAAATACAGATAATGTCTTTGTGCCAAACTAAACTTCACCTTTCTAGAACAGCTACGTCTTGATCTTATAGATCTGAAATCATTCAAAAACAAGCCTGATTCTTTTTAAATATAATAATTCTTCGATTATCTAAAGAGTGTTTTTTATGTTCTCCCCTTTCCAGGGCACATAGCCTTAACTCTTTTGATTTTTCCTAATACATCATGATGTCCAGATGCGTCACCACCTTGGCAACATGCTTCCAGACTTATTCCTGCCTGTCGATTCCTTGTAATATGTGATATTTGGAATTATACCAATATCCAGCTGTGATATGACCATTACAGGACAGAGAGACAGTCACCTCCATTTCTCTGCTCATTATACATCTATGAATGAGGCTTAAGACAGAATTTTCCTTATACTCTTAATTTACATACTATCTCCCTTGATGTTGCTGTTAGCTGATGCCAAGTTGGCCTCCGACTCATGGCAACCCATTACACAATGGAATGAAATACTACCTGGTCCTGCACCATCCTCATGATTGGCTGCAGATCGGATCATTGTGGGTTTGCATAAGTAGATTGCCATGACTTTCTTCCTACTCTATCTTAGTCTGAAAGCTCTGCTGAAACATGTTCAACATCATACCAATACATAAGCCTCCACAGACAGATGGGTGGTATCTCCACATGAGGTGCACTGGCCAGGAATTGAAAACAGGTCTTCCACATGGACGGTGAGAATTCTACACTGAACCACCACTGCACTCTCTGTCTCCTCCTCCAAAATCCAATTCAGTTTAGTTGTCAACCTGAAATTGCAGTCATTCTTATTGTTGTTGTTGTTAGGTGCCATCAAGTCAGTTCCGACTCATAGCGACCCCAGGTACCACATAATGAAACACTGTGCTGTCCTGTGCCATGTTTACAAGACTTGTTATGCTTAAGCCCACTGTTGCAGCCACTGTGTCAATCCATCTCATTGAGGGTCTTCCTGTTTTTCACTGACCCTCTACTTTACCAAGCATGATGTCCTTCTCCAGGGTCTGATCCTTCCTGACAACACATCCAAAGTATTTAAGATGTAGTCTCTCCATCCTTGCTTCTAAGGAGCATTCTGGTTGTACTTCTTCTAAGACAGATATATTCATCCTTTTGGCAGTCCATGGTATATTCAATATTCTTCGCCAACACCACAATTCAAAGGCGTCAATTCTTCGGTCTTCCTTATTCATTGTCTAGCTTTCAAATGTATATGAGGCAATAGAAAATACCATGATTCCGGTGAGGCACACCTTAGTCTTCAAGGTGACATCTTTGCTTTTCAACACTATAAAGAGATCCTTTGCAGTAGATTTGCCCAGTGCAATGCATTGTAATATGATGGATCTGTAATTGACTGAATGGAAGTTAGTTAATTATTTTTTTATTTTTATTTTTTAATAAAAATGTTTTAAATATTTTAAAAATATTTCTCATTTTTATTAGCAAACATAAATAACTCTTGATCCTGACTTTGCATCGCAGTGTATTCAGTACCTCTCTCAGGTTCATGTTTCTGAATATTTGATTGGTTGAATAAATAATTTTCCAACCAGACAAACATTTAATTTTTTAATTAAGTATTTTTCATCTATGCTGTTTATATGGTAATAAAATTATTCAACTGACTTTTCCATTCAGTCTATATATATCCATCATATTCTAATTATACCAAAAAACTTACTCGAATACCAAAATGAAAATATACTATCTCTAAACTATACAGACAAGTGATACTCAGACTATCACTGATTTTGTTTGGAACTGGGAAATGCAAGTGATAAGCATGGCCTTTGGGCCTAGACATTCTTATTAACGATACTGAATGTTTTGTGAAAGAGAAAAGAAATGATAGCTAATATCTTGGAAGTTCATTCAGATATTAAATTGATTTTATAATCTGAAAAAACAATTTAGTTGAGACCATGGCAATGTAACTTGTGGGGGAATGTCCAATTGTGGACAGAAGTGGAAAATGAAAATGTAGTTTGCAAACATCGAGTGTACATACCAGATAAGTTAGTAACAAACCGCAAGTTAAGAGCTTATTACAAAAGCAAGAAGGACAAACTGGAAGACAGTAAGTATTGCAACATCAGGATCTCTGAGCTCATTCTCTCCTCACAGACTTTCTTGATCAAACGAGAGACCTTAGTCGCTTTGAAAAGTTACACTCAGAGAAAGTTCATAGAGGAATAAAATGTGGTTGAGAACAAATGTTTAAATAAATTGGTACCATTTTGCTGGAGATGAGAAAACAGGGGTGATTTAACGGCATAGTTCAGAAACCTTTTAAAAAAGATAACAATCTCCAGTTAGGAAGTAAGAACACAAGTGATTTTTTAAAAGAAGGAGAGGGAATGGAGTGCAGGAACATGGAAAGATTTCCTTACAGTGGAGGGTTATTAAGCACTGAGCATCTGTTGGAAAGACTTTCAAAAAGTTCTCACAGGCGCTTACATTCACACCCTGCTGCTACAGAACCTGCCCAGGCTAAGAGTCAGCAATTTGTACACCTGAATTAGGGGTAGGTAAAACAAGTCAGCGTCCCACACCATCTATTAAACACATACTGGTAGAAGAAATTGGAAACCCTGGTGGTGCAGTGGTAAGAACTACAGCTGCTAACCAAAAGGCTGGCAGTTCAAATTCACCAGGTGCTCCTTGGAAGCCCTATGGGGCAGTTTTACTCTGTCCTGTAGGGTCACTATGAGTCGGAATCAACTTAACAGCAGTGGGTTTCATTTTGTTTTGTTTTTTAGTAGAAGTAATTATTTTATTACCCACTGTTTTATAACATTAAGGAGCCCTAGTAGCTCAATGGTTAAGCACTCAGCTGCTAACTAAAAGGTTGGTGGTTCGAGCCCACCCAGGGGAACCACAGGAGAAAGACTTGGTAATCTGCTTCCATAAACATTACAGCCTAGAAAATCCTATGAGGTGGTTCTACTCTGTCACATGGGGTCACTGTGAGTCAAAATCAACTCAACAACACATAACAATATTTTATAACATTGAAAATCTCTTAAACATTATTTTGCACTTACGACAGCCCAGCATAGTGTGAAAGTTTGAGACATACAAAAGATCAAATGGCCCTTGACCTCACAAATCTTATATTATTCTCAAAAAGGAAAGACTTAAACACATTAATAAATTTTCAGTCAATGTGAGACAGTACATATATGGCTCAAACATGAAATGTTATATGAGCTCAAGGGAAGGCAAAAATCAATATCTACTTGAAGGAAACTCATTCAGTTTACATAGCAATGCTTGCCCTATACCATTAGAGGCAGACAACAGAATCCCTGAATACAACTGATTGTATAGTTTCTAGAAGACGAATATGACAATCTGATAGTATCTCCTATAAACTGATGCAAGAAAGTAAAGACAGCAAATATTATGCTGAAAGGCTTACATAATGTTACCTTAGAAGACAGCATATGTTTGTGCTTTAGTTTTTATATTCATAAAAGAAATGGCTACATGCTCTTGCTCCCCCATAAACACCCATATGTGCAAACATGCACACACGCACACAGCAGAAACGGGCAGAACTAACTTTTCCAGAACTCTGGAAACCAGTCCAAGGGTTATCAGTTACAGCAACTAAAAAAATGCTAAATCAAGAAAGATTTGGTTTTCTGCTTGTTTGCCCTCTCTCAGCTCAGCATGACTATCATAAAGCAGCAGTTGCCTGCACTCCGGGGGGGGGGGGGGGGGGCGGGGAAACACTGCTGTTAAGTCGATTCTGACTTACAGTGACCTATAGGACAGAGTTAGGGTTTCCAAGGAGTGGCTGGTGGATTTGAACTGCAGACCTTTTGGTTAGCAGTCATAGATAGCACTTAACTACACTATCAGAAATCCAGGGAGGTAGCCTGGTTATTGGCTCTAGAGGGAGCAGAGCAGACTTTATTTAAAATTACCATGTGTGTCTGTTTTAACTGGTCTGAGTCTTGCCATAGAGTTCTGATGCAAGGCTTATTTCTCAGTTTTGCCTAAGAGCCCTGGTGGAGCAGTGGTTAAGAGCTTGGTTGCTAATCAAAAGGATGGCAGTTTAAATCCCACCAGTCATTTCTTGGAAACCCTGAAGGGAATTTCTACTCTGTCCTATAGGGTCACTATGAGTCAGAATTGACTGGACGGCAAAGCGTTTGGTTAAGGTTTTACTGGCTCATGCAGAGCTAAGGGGCAGTAGAATAACCTAAGGCTGTAACTGCCTGGGGCTAAAGAGTACCATTAAGGCATAGGATAGGAAAATACGGACTGGAAAGAGAGGCAGGGGAGAGAGTTTCCTCTGGAATTGAGAAAGCCAGACACATGCCAAAGGCAAGATGCATGATCAGAAACTGCTTGAAAAGATCCTACACATTCCCCTCAGATTGATTACTAGGCTTACTGCACGTCTAAAACCAAAAAACCAAACCCGCTGCCGTTGGGTCGATTCCGACTCATAGCGACCCTATAGGACAGAGTTGAACTGCCCCATAGAGTTTCCAAGGAGCACCTGGTGGATTCGAACTGACGACCTTTGGTTAGCAGCCGTAGCACTTAACCACTACTCCACCAGGGTTTATTGCATGTCTAGCTGACTGTTATAGGAAGGCTCTGGCACAGATTCAACTTGCAAAGAGCTGGGAGGATTTCTGTTTGTTTGTTTGCTTTTTGTCCCTCTCCTCCCGCCGCCGCCGGCATTCAAGAAAATCTCTGTCAAAACACTAACTGAACACGAGCTAGTAAACAGAGATCTTAGTGTCCACACGTACCCAGAAAGGCAGTCTTTGCAAAGATAGTTAGGGGAAGTTACTAAACAAATGGATGAATTTAGCTTTCAACAATTAAAAATAAATAAACCCAGTGCACTGTGATAGGTCACAGTGCAGTGTGTGGCCTTTCCAGCCATGGTCTTGTAACTCCCACCCAAGTGATTGAGTGCGAATGTTTGATAGGGTAATTGTGGCCCACCACAGGGATTGGTCAGTTTTGCCATCCTGTTGGGCTTGAAATGAGCCACCACAGACGCAGGAAAGAGAAGCACCCATCATCACCAAGGAAGGATAGACCCGCAGGAGAGAACTGCAGAAGATGGCACAGTGGGGTTCCTGGCCCATGAAGCAAGAAAGCTAAATGATTTTAGTCAGAGATTGAAGGCCAGGGAGAGGTGTGCCTACAAGTACGGTTGGGAAGAGGCTGTCCTGATTAAAGAACTGCGTTCTTGAGTGTTCCTGAGTATGAACTGTTAACTTGTTACTTCCCCAATAAACCTTATAATTGTGAGTATTGTCTGTGAGTTCTGGGTGGCCATTGCAATGAATTCTCTAATCCAGCAGAAAAATAGAGTGCTGTGAGATGGTTGGTGTCAGAATTGGTAAAGATGGCGGAGAGAGGATGTTTGTCCAGCCTCCACCTCATGGGAGTCAATGTTGCGCTGTTGTTCTTGGTTCTCCTTCCCCTTTGTGGGTTTGGAGGAGGTCTGACACCCCTCCCTACACCCATGTACACCAATGTGATGTACAGGACGTACTTTGCTAAGTATGGAGGTCAATCTGTTTCTCATTAGCTCTCTGGGTCCTGCATCTGCCCCCAACCTAGGGTGGCAGGAGGTGGGGGTCCCAGTACCCATCTGCAGCTGCCTGTCCTACCACACTGTCCTCAGGCAGGGACCAAGCAGATGCTGCTAGAGTTCCCAAGGGGATGCCCCACCAAGACTGCTGCCCCACTTGGCTTAGGCACCCTGTACATAACACCAGAGCCTGAGACTACAGCTCTTCCTATGGTAGCAGCTAATGATCCAGGCTGTGGTGGTGGTGGGAAGAGGAGCAGCAAAGGAGGCCAGTGGAGTAGGCAGTGGTGAAGGAGGGGCAGGCAGGGCTGGAAGAGTTTAAAGCCCATTAGGGAGGATGGGGAAGGCAGGCAGTGAGGAAGGAAGGGAAAGGAGCCAGCAACACGGCAGAGCGGGAAGTGGCTGGCTGGATGGCAAATGTGCCCAGTGGGTGAGCGGGGCTGCATGCAGCTCTCGGAGACAGGATTATGACCACACAGGAAAGGAGATGAGCCAATGTTTTTGCAAAGTCCCTATGTGTGGCAGCCGTGGTGGCAGCACAGGTCCCGGGACCACACAGTGGCCGTCCTGCACACCTCTCTTCTGTATATAATATGGTGTTTGCACAATGGCCAAATCACATAACATTCTATTTCACAGAACAGAACATGTACGTTAAGTGACAAATACCTTTAAAATGACAGAAAGCATACCTGAGGGAGCCCAGTTAATGAACTTACTAGGCAAAGATTTTAAAACAACAGTATTAAATACGTTTAAAAAAAATACATATAAAAAAAGTAAAGACAACTAGAAAAATAAGACAGGAACAAAACAAGAATATCAATAAAGAGAGAAATTATAAAAAGAAGACAGACCACTGGAGCTGAAAAACTGAATACCTGAAATGAAAACTACAGACCAACACCCCGTATAAATATATTTGCAAAAATTCTCAAAAAAAAAAAAAAATACTAGCAAACCAAATCCAACAGAATATGAAGAGGATTATATGCCATGACCAAGTAGTATTTATTTCAGGAATGCAAAGGTGGTTCAACATTAGGAGATCAATCCATGTAATACATCACATTAATACAATGAAGGAAAAGAACCACGTGATTATCTCAATTGATGCAGAAAAGGCATTTGACAAAATCCAACACCCTTTCATGATGAAAACAATCAGGAAACTAAGAAAAAGGGCAATTCCTCAAAACTATAAAAGAAATTTAAGAAAAACCCACAGCCAGTGTATCAGGGTTGTATCCTTTCACCATACCTGTTCAATCTGTATGCTAAGCAAATAATCCAAGGAAACTGGACTATAGGAAGAAGAACAGAGCATTAGGATTGGAGGAAGACTCATTAACAACATGTAATGTGCATATGACACAACCTTGCTCGCTGAAAGTGATGAGGACTTGAAACACTTACTGATGAAGATCGAAGACCACAGCCTTCAGTATGATTACACCTCAACACAAAGAAAACAAAAATCCACACAACTGGACCAATAAGCAATGGAGAAAAGATTGAGGTTGTCAAGGATTTCATTTTACTTGAATCCACAATCAAAGCCCATGAAAGCAGCAGTCAATAAATCAGATGATGTATTACATTGGGCAAATCTGCGGCAAAAGATCTCTTTTTAAAATGTTAAAAAGCAAAGATGTTACTTTGAGGACTAAGGTGCTCCTGATCCAAGCCATGGTATTTTCAATCACCTCCTATGCATGTGAAAGCCAGACAATGAAAAAGGAAGACCAAAAAAGACCTTTGAATTATGGTGTTGACAAAAAATATTGAACATACAATGGACTGCCAGAAGAACAAACAGTTCTGTCTTAGAAGAAGTACAGTCAGAATGTTCCTCAGAAGCGAGGATGGCAAGACTTCATCTCACACACTTTGGACATGTTATAAGGAGGGTTGAGTCCCTGGAGAAGGATGTTGTCATGGATTGAATTGTGTCCCTCCAAAATGTCTGTCAACTTGGCTAGTCCATGATTGCCAGTACTGTGTGATTGCCCACCATTTTGTCATCTGATATGATTTTCCTATTTGTTGTAAATCCTACCTCAATGATGTTAATGAGGTGGGATTAGTGGCAGTCATGTTAATGAGAAACCCATCAATCTACAAGATTTGGTTGTGTCTTAAATCAATCTCTTTTGAGATATAAAAGGGAGAAGAGAGCAGACAAGAGGACCTCATGCCACCAAGAAAGTAGTGCCAGGAATAAAGCATGTCCTTTGGACCCAGGATCACTGTGCTGAGAAGCTCCTCGTACATGGGAAGATTGATGACAAGGACCTTCCTCCAGAGCTGACAGAGAAAGAAAGGCTTCCCTTGGAGCTGATGCCATGAATTTGGACTTCTAGCCTGCTAGACTGTGAGAGAATAAATTTCTGTTTGTTAAAGCCATCCACTTGTGGTATTTCTGTTATAGCAGTACTAGATGACTAAGACAGAATTCATGCTTGGTAGAGAGAGGGTCAGCAAAAAACAGGAAGACCCTCAACAAAATGGGATGGGCTCAAACATAGCAAAGATTGTGAGGATGGCACAGGACCCAGCAGTGTTTCGCTCTGTTGTACATAGGGTCACTGTGAGTTGAAACTGACTTGACAGCACCTAACAACAACATTATACTCAATAGGGAAAAACTGAAAGCTTTCTCCCTACAATTAGAAACGAGACATGATTGGCTGCTTTCACCACTACTCTTCAACACTGTACTGGACTTATAGATAGAACAATTAGGCAAGAAAAAAAAAAGGAAAGGAAGAAGTAAAATCGTCTTTATTCACAGATGACACACTCCTATATATATAGAAAATACTGAAGGATCTTTAAGAAAGCTATGATAACTAATAAATGAATTGAGCAAATTGGCAGGGTACAAGATCAATACACAAAAATCGATTTCATTTCTATATAGCAGAAATGAGCAACCTGAAAAAAAAAATTAAGAAACCAATTCCATTTACAATAGCATGTAAAAGAATAAAATACCTAGGAATAAATTTGGAAACCCTGGTGGAGTAGTGGTAAAGAGCTTAGCTGCTAACCAAAAAGTCAGCAGTTCGAATCCACCAGGCACTCCTTAGAAACCGTGTAGGGGCAGTTCTAACCAGGAAGGTGAAAGACTTGTACATCGAAAATTACAAAACATTGCTGAAAGCAATTAAAGTGCTTTAAAAAATGAAAAAACGTTCTGTGTTCATGGATTGCCAGATTTAATACTGTTAAGATGCCAATACTACCCAAAGTAATCTACTGATTCAATACAATCCTTTTCAAAATTAGAACAGATTTTTTTTGCAGAAATGGAAAAGCCAATGCTTGATATCATATGAAAGTACAAAAGGCCTGAATAGCCACAATGATCTTGAAAAATAAAAGTAGGAGGGCTTACACTTCCCAGTTTCAAAACATACTTTAAAGCTACAGTAATCAAAATAATGTGGGCTGGTATGAGGACAGACATATAGACCAATGGGATAAAATTGGGAATCCAGAAATAAACCCGGACAACTATTGCCAATTGATTTTATACAAGAGTGCCAAGTCCATTCAATGAGGGAAAGAGTAGCCTCTTCAATATGTGATGCTAGTACAACTCAGTCTTCACAAAGTGTAGAATTAAGACATACAAGGGCCCTAAACACCGATAATCTGTAGTGTCCCCTCCTCTGCTTACCATAAACAACACATGCCTTCTGCTTTTGTTTGCCAACCATCCCCTCCACTGTGGTATTTTCATAAGTGCACTATGCTAATTTTTTTGTAGTAACAGGTAAAAAAAAAATTGGCACAGCGGTGCTCATAAAAATATCTGGGGGGAGGGTGTTGGCAAACAAACATAGAAGGTGTGTGTTATTTGCATAAAAATATGGTACTCATTCAAACGGGATATGTGAGTTAGATCTATACATGTATATATGTGTGTGTGTTAGCTTTCCATAATGTAATTTCTTCTTAAATGCAACTATAATATCAGCAATTAAATGCAAAAGTGGCATATACCATTTTAGCAGAATGAGATGAACTGGGTTATAAAATTTTTAGGGGACGCAAGGTGCTAAGATTTTTGCTATATACCAGATTTTCTACAAAAAGAATATTCCACATATTCTACAACAAAGAAATGAGTGAGTGAATTCAGTTGTTTCAACATTCAATGTAAAATCCTGTTGATCTCCCACAATGAAAAATTGACTTTTGCCAATTTTGCTTTAAACGGCTCATACTTTAATTTTGATGCTTGTTTCATAATAAATGCTATAATTATAAATGAACAAATGAAAAGATGTCATAAAAGAAAATTTAATGATCGGAAAACATATATTACCACAAATTACTATATTTTATTTTTAGATAGATCATTCTCAAAAATAATTAAAAACATTTCTTTCTATTCTTTGCTCTTACAAACTCTTCAATGATTTCATCACAATTAAGCTGCCAAACAAATGTATCTACTTTCATACATAATAAGGGTAATGAACTCAGTCTTTCTTGAATCCTTGTATGCTCGCTTTTCTCTGTGTCCTGTCTACTTGGCATGTATGGATCTTTTCTTTGGACAACTTGTACCCCTGTTTTGTTAATGATTATTGGCTAATCCGTCCCTGTCTCCATATGCTAAGGGATGAAGTTCAACCCACACCTCACACTATATACAAAAATTAACTAAAAATTGATAATGGCTTCAATATAAGAACTAAAACCATAAATCTCTTAGGAGAAAACACAGGGATAAACCTGCATTGTTTTTGGCAATGAATTCTTGGATGTGACACCAAAAGCTCAAGCAACCACAGAAAAAATAGATAAATTGGATTTCAACAAAATTAAAAGCTTTTCTGTAGCAAAGAACTTTATAAAGGAAGTGGAGACAACCTACAGAATAGGAAAAAAAAATGGTAATCACATATACGATAAGGGTTTAATATCCAGAATTTATAAAGAACTCCTAAAACTCAACAAAAAGGCAAACGGCAACTAGAAAAGGGCAAAAGACTTGAGTAGGATGTGAATATTTCTGCAAAAAAAGATATACAAATGGCCAATAAGCAATGAAAAGATGCTCAAAGTCATTAATCATTAGGGAAATGAAATTCAAAACCACAATGAGATACCACTTCCATCCCACTATTATGGTTATCAGCAAAACAAAAAATAAGTGTTGGTGAGGATGTGGAGAAATTGGAGTCTTTATGCATTGCTGATGGGAATGTAAAATGGTGACACCACTGCGGAAAACAGTGTGACAATTCTTCAAAAAGTTAAACAAAATTACCATATGAACTGGCAATTTCACTCCTAGGTATATACCCACAAGGCTTGAAAGGAGGGATTCAAACAGATACTTGTACGCCAATGTTCACTGCAGCATTATTCACAAGAGCCAAAAGATGGGAAAAAACCCAAGTGTCAATCACAAATAAAGGAATAAACAAAATGTGGTATATCCATAAAACGGAATAGTATTCAGTCATAAAGAGAAATGAAGTTCTGATACCTGGCACAACATTAATGAACGTAGAAAACATTATGCTAAGTGAAAAAAGTCAGACAAAAGGCCAAATATTGTATCATCCCACATATATAAAATACCTAGAATAGGCAAAAGATTATTAGTGGTTTCCAGGGGCTGCCAGAGAGGGGAGTAATAAGGAGTTGTTACTTAAAGGATACTGAGCTTCTGTTTGGGGTGATGAAAAATTTTGGAAGTAGATAATGATGATGGTTACATAACATGGTGAATGACATTAATGTGTTATATCAATTGTCATGTAATGAATCATACGCTTAAAAATGGTTAACACGTTAAATTTTGTGTTCTGTATATTTTAACACAATAAACTTAAAAAAAAGAATGTCATAATTCCTGAACTACACGTTCCATTTAGAAATACTTTTGTGTTCTGTTGATCTCCTTTCCAGTACGGGAAAACCAATAGTGCAACTTCATGGAGACAGAAAAGGCTAGGTAATCTGAATGACCAATGTCATTGCTGTTATGAATGATAGAATTTCTAGAATTTATTTAACATATGATTATTTTGCTATCATGAACAATGTTAATACTAAAGAGAAGAGATGGTAAAAGCATATTTTAAATTATTTAATGAAACATGCTTTTAAAACCACCGATACGTACTCCCAAATTGATATATTTGGCTTTTAACCCTCATTCTCATGTTTTTTGTCCTCATTATCTTCTAAGAGATAACCCTGGTTAACTGAGAAGTTTCCCTTTACCTTTTGTATACAAATGTGACAGAAAACAGGTACTATAAAGAATTGCAGAATTTAGCCTGTGGATTCACAAAGCAAAAAAAAGAACAAAAGAAAACATGAGAGAATATATAACTTTTGGGGGGAGGGGTTAATATAACTGGAGAAGACTGAGGAAGCAGTCTTTTCTTAGCAAGTTATAAGAACTAACATTAACTGTGATCAAGTTGGAATGTACCTAAATCCCCTCTCTAGGGTCTTCTTCTATTGACAGTCTTTTCACATGGAACATACTTGGTTTTTAGCAAGTGACTGGAGTGCTTAGAGGCTCACCATACCCAGGGCACTTGTCATTTTGTTTTAGGCTATTTATCCTTACAGCATGGTGAGAAAAACAAGAGAACCCTTCTGGAAATTTTCTAAAGAAATCATAAGCAAAACCAGAGCTTGGCTGTGGAAGTGGGGCCTTGCTCACAGCTACAGATAAGTTGGAGTTAAGCTGTTCACACCCCTGAGAGTGGGAAACAGAGGGAAGCACTACAGAATCAAAGAGCTGTAGTTGGCAAATGGCTTGTCCTTGGACCACATATGGAGAGCAGGCCTGAGTTTGGCCAGCACACTGTACATTTTTCTTCTTCCTCTTTTAATCTAATATTTAAAGTACAAGAAATGTCATGTAAACATTGAGGTTCAAAGATTTACAAGGTCTGAAACATTGAGTTGCCCTTCCTACATAGTAACTTGAAGCCAGACCAAAGGATCAGTTGTCTGCTTTGGGCAAGGCAGCCATTCTTACCTAATTCAGGAACATTTCCTGCCTGTCTTCTGTACACATATGACTTGAAAACATTTCAAGTGAAACTTTGAGTTCGAAAAGAAGTAAATCTGCTACCACTTGGCCAGATTCTACTGAAAACACTAGTATCTTGACTGAAGTAAGCCCTGTCCTTCTCACCAGAGTTTACCTATCATTTCCAGGAACTCTTTTTACTCTTTACAAAGCACTTAACCTTGAGTTCCAGTAGCTCTAGAATTACCTCATTTGCTATGTGTCAACAACTCACAACTCTATTATCAAAAATACAATTTTTCATTTGCTATCACAAACCTGGGTTTGAACCAAGAGTCAATAAGTACAGTCAATTTTACTGAAGGAAGAACCACTCAACAACACATTTTTCATGCACATAAAAAACATAGACGGAGTTTATGCCAGGAAATGCTTTGCCAACGGAACTGACACGATTGTTGGTCTGGTTGATGATGATAAGTCTATTGGAAAGGACCTGATAAGTTATTCCTGACATTATGTGCCCTTACATTGACTCTAAGCAGGCTGAAGTGCCTGAATATATAGATTCTGTTACAATATGTCTAAAATTAAAAAAAATCAAGTATTAAATGAAAATTTAAGAAAACTGCCTATGTGACCTCGATAGTACCAACTGATTCAGACAAAAATTAGTGACATCATACAGACAAAATAACAGACTGCACAAACTGTAACTTTTCAAGTACTTTCAGACAATATGTATGTATAGCTTAAATCTAGCTTCAGATTCACGACAAGGTTTCATAGATTAGAATCATGTTATACTACGCTGTTTATATATGTGTAGTTATTTATGGACATTTTTAAGCAAAGAAGACAAAGCAGTGATATTTAGAGTAGGCTTTTGCCACTATTTTCGGCCACATGATCATACGCGACTAAGTGTTCATTAGGGATAAATGAAGCCCCACTGGTTTAAAAGTATGATCCCAAATAACTAAATAGCTAACCTAATATAAATCTCCAATTTTGGCTTTTGACATAACAGAGGTATTTGCTTAAAAGCATAAGATGGAAATTTTTATTAAAAAACTTTTGTAAAGGAATAATTAAATTTGGTCATTCTATGAGTGGGAATCGGGTGGAAGGAAATGGTTTTGTTTTGATTTGGGCTATGCATATTTATATGTGTGTATATCTTTTATATACATAAGTTGTACACTTGTAAAAAGCTGAATTGGCAAAAGTTGTGTGATAGAGATAACGATGACCAAAAAAAAGAGTACCTGTAAGACTGCCTAAACATCTCACGGAATTTTCTTCCTTACTTTGGAGATCTAGGATAATGGCTTCATGAGACAGCCCAGCTAACTGGCCTAATAACATGTTTAGTGCTTCTGTTCTACCTCCTAGCACAATGCATGGAGCCTGGGGTCTTAAAAGCTTGCAAGCAGCCATCCAAGACACACAAATTGATCTCTATCTGCCTGGAACAACAGAGGAAGAAGGAGAGGCAGGATTAGGAGGAGGAAATGGAGTGTGTGGCTAATTGCCTCTATGAACAACTGCCTATTTTGCCATGAGACCAGAAGAATTGGATGGTGCCTGGCTACCATTACTAAACATTTTGATCAAAGATTCTATAGAAGAATCCTGATTAAAGGAGGAAAATGCAGAATAGAATTTCAAAATCTCATGGAATTCAGATTTTCTGGAGCCATGGAGGCTGGATAAACCCCTGAAATTATTGCCTGGAGGTGCTCTTTAAATCTTAAACCAAAAACATCCCTTGAAGTCTTCTTAAAACCAAACAATATTTTAGCTTCCTTAGTAAAGAATGTCTGCCTTGAGCATTGTGGCTTTTTTAAGGGTGGCGTAGTGGTTAAGTGCCACGGCTGCTAACCAAAGAGTCAGCAGTTCGCATCCGCCAGGCGCCCCTTGGAAACTCTATGGGGCAGCTCTACTCTGTCCTATAGGGTCGCCATGAGTCTGAATCGACTCGACGGCACTGGGTATAATCTAACTGGCAACAGTAACTCAAAAGATTACATAGGAACTCAGACGGCAGTGAGTTCATGTTAATAGGGAAGGTACAACCCAGAAGAGGAGAGTGAAAATGGTTGCACCACTCAAAAAGTGTAATCAATGTCACTGAATTCTACGTGTGAAAACTGCCGAACTGGTATACGTCCCGTTATGTATATTTTCAACAACAACAACAAAAAAACAAGAGTCGTGCAAAATTTACTAACTATCCTACCCAATCAAATCTTAAATTCACAGTACAAAAGTATTCTTTAATTGAGCTTGGAGACTTTATATTAGTTATCCATAATGAACTCCCTTATCTTGCCTGCCTTTCTTACCTGTCACAGATTTTTTTTTTATTCACAGTGTGTGGCTTCCTGAAGAGGACAGAGAAGTATACCAAATGATTGGGGTTTAGGATTCCAAAGAACAATTTTTTTCCAGTACTTCAAAAATATCTATATTCTTAAAGATGTTAACTTGGTTAAATTGTGTAGGTTTTCTCAGTCTGATATCTTGTGGTGGGGGTGGCGCACAAAAGGAGTTGGCAGTGACAAGGAAAGACCACCTATTTCATGGTCCATGCTCACCCCTAATCTTCACTATGGAACAATAAGAAAAACCTATAGCGTGATTTCAATTTATAAGACACTATTTCCAAATCTTTTAAAAAGCAACATTTTGAACTTCCACTAACATTTCATTACCTAAGGGTACACAAAGGTTTGCCAAATAGCAGCTAAAGGATGGCATGCAGTTTCTACGTGGTGTTTGCCATTTGGCAGTTATTTTTTTCCAGCATACCGGTTATACGTACCATACTGACATCCAGAGCAATGCAATTTCTGGTTTATTTTAAGAGAAAATACTAAGCTGAAAGCTCTATTCTGCCTATGTAAATGATCTCCTTCTTCCAACTGATTAGCATTTTGAAGGCAAAGACTTTGGAGGAGATGGCATGTTATGCATATTAGATTCAGCGTGAAAGCAGATGATGTATCTGTTAAGGCTTTTGTGGCACCACAGTCGCTCTCTGCCCCATAAACTGTATGTAAAGTTGAAGAATGTGTTATTTCAATTTTTTTTTTTAACCTGAATGTATACCACGGGTTTCACATCTCAATTTACCCATCTGTCAGTGTTGGCCAGTAACTGGGATATGTCAGGTCAGCATTTTACCACAGGATACGCCATTTCCATCTAGTGGTCAAAAAGGTGACTGTCTTCTGTGGAGAGTTTTGGCAGCACAAGGCAAGGAAGCGATTCTCTAACACTTCTTAAACAGCTCAAGAACGTTGCACACGTTTTTAAATTCTGACAACTATTAATCAGCTCTCTCTCTCTCTCATTTTCTCCAAAAACTATACCAAATGTCCTTTGTTCTTCCTTCTCACTCAACTCCCCACTTCCCACACATACCAGATGATCTTTCCTCCTCTTTCAAAGAGAAAATAGTAACCACCAAAAAGGAATATTCTCCATGTCCAGCCACCAAACTGACAAACTCATCTGCGCCCACATTCTTCACTTCTATTTTCTGTCCTGTCACCACCTCAGGCAAATCCTTCCACCTGCGCTTTCAATCTCATCAGTTATCCTCTCGCTCTCTTCTTCCTCTTTACTAAACCTTTTCCATAAGAATTCAAATGAAATCAAGTATTTCTTACTTTAAATAAAATCCTCTCTCAATTCCTACTTTCCTTCCCAGCTACATTCTTACCTCCTCCCCATTTTGAGCCAAATTTCTTGAAATACTGTCTTGATTCTCCCTTCCCACTTACACCTCAACCTACCACAATCTGGTTTCTGCTCCCACCACTATACAAAACTTTTTCACTGGGTCACCAACTGACCCAGTGAAAACATTCATTAAATCCAATGAATGCTTCCAAAACTTTGGGTCACTTTCTCCTTTCTAAAACACTCTTTTCCCTTGGTTTCTGTGGCATCTAATTTCCCTGATTTTCTTCTTTCTTAAATGTGTCAATTTCTTTTTCAGCCTCAACCCCCACCCTTCTCTTAAAACATTGGCACTTCTCAGGACTGACATAATACTCTTCTGTCCTCCTAATCTTGAACACTCTGTTTGATCTCATTGACTCAACTTTCAGGACAATCTATGGAGGGATGACTCCTCATCAATTTCTCTAGTTCAGACCTGTTTCCTGAATGCCAAATATGCATGTTATATCTGACTCCTAGGCAACTCCACCTGGAGGTGCCCCTACCCATACCTCAACTGACCCATGGAACTCTTTATCCTTCAGTATTCCATCTTGCTAGCCATGGTGGCACAGTGGTTAAAGCACTCAGCTGCTAACTGAAAGGTCGGCGGTTTGAACCCACCAGCTGCTCGATAGGAGAAAGGTGTGGCAGCTGCTTACATAAAGATTACAGCCCTGAAAACCTTATGGGGCAGTTTTACTCTGTCCTACAAGGTCTCTATGAGTTGCAAGTGACACAATTCTAAAAGCTACTGCCATTTTATAGTAGCAACAACTTATCAGGGAAACTGCAGATCATTATAAGCGAGGCCTTCTAACAATTAGAGCTGTCCTGTAATGTAATATTAAGAATGTACTAAAGTGGTGGCTATGTGGAAATAACATAGAAAGGTGTTTAAAAAATAAACATAAGTGAAAAAATTACAGAACAAAATCATATTAACACTTTGTTTTTCACACAGAGCAAGGGGATACTTAGTGGTTTAAAATCAGAAAGGGTGTGTATCAGGGTTGTTATCATTTCACCACACTTATCCAGTCTGTACACTAAGCAAATAATCCAAGAAGCCGGACTATATAAAGAAGAATGCAGCATCAGGATTGGAGGAAGGCTCATTAACAACCTGACATGCACAGATGGCACAGCCTTGCTTGCTGAAAGTGAAGAGGACTTGAAGCACTTACTAATAAAGATCAAAGACTACAGCCTTCAGTGTAGATATACTTCAACTAAAGGAAAACAAAAATCCTCACAACTGGACCAATAATATCATGATAAAAAAAATTATATGTGAAGGATACAGGAGTCTCTAAGTATGTAAGGTTTAAATAAGTTAAAATAAATTCTTATGATAGAAAGAACATTTGTCCCTGTGTTTTAAATTTTTTTTTTAAATACCGTTGTGGTGAACTACTTGTTGTTGCTAGCTGCTGTCGAGTTAGTTCCGACTCATTGACAAGATTGAAGTTGTCAAGGATTTCATTTTACTTGGATCCACTCTCAATGTCCCTGGAACCAGTAGTCAAGAAATCAAAGTATGTATTGCATTGGGCAAATCTGCTCCAAAAGACTTCTTTGAAGTGTTAAAAAGCAAAGACGTCACTCTGAGGACTAAGGGTGTGCCTGACCCAACCCATGGTATTTTCAATTGCCTCATATGCATGTGAAAGCTGAACAATGAATAAGGAAGACAGAAGAATTGACGCCTTTGAATTAAAGTGTTGGAGAAGAATACTGGATATGCCATGAACTGCCAGAAGAAGGAACAAGTTTGTCTTGGCAAAAGTAGAGTCAGAGTGCTCTTTAGAAGTGAGGATGGGGAGACTTCATCTTATGTACTTTGGACATGTTATCAGGAAGGACCAGTCCCTGGAGAAGGGCATCATGTTTTGTAAATTGGATACTCAGCAAAAAAGAGGAAGGTCCTCAAAGAGATGGATTGATACAGTGGCTGCAACAATGGGCTCAAACACAGCAATGATTGTGAAGATGGCACAGGACAGAGGAGTGTTTCATTCTGTTATACATAGGGTAACAATGAATCAAAATTGACTCAACAGCACTTAACAACAACAGCAATAAGTAGTTTGCCATAACAGTATTTAAAACACAGGGACAAATGTTCTTCATTTCGTAAGAATGTATTTAAACTTATTTAAACCTTACATACTTAGAGACTTCTGTATCCTTCACATGTAATTGTTTAAGCAGTTGCAATGACCAAAGTGTCCCAGGTTAGTCATTAAGTTTAATTAACATTTATTGCAAGTCCAGAGGACATGCGTCATAGTTCAAGGCTAACACGGGAGTATCTCATTAGGAGATGGATGAAATGCTTTTTTTTTTTTAAAGGAGGTTACGTAAATGGAGTGGGAGAGGTCTCCATTGAGATGATAGCACTCACCTCATATTGAAGCCTAAGCTTTGTTGTGAAAACATATGTACCATGTGGAAATCCTTCAAGTTTCTACATTTATCACATGAATCGTTACTGTTTGATGTAATTTATCACTCTAAATGCTTAACATACGAAGCGTCAAGAAGAAATAGAAAATAAGGTTAAACTCACATACACAGATCTTCAGGTAAGGGTTCTTGCTATTAAAACAAACCCAAAGCTTCTCCTTATTAAAATCCACGCCTGTTGCCAGCCTGGTTCACAGGGTGGTATGAGGATCATGTGGGGTGGTATTCCCTCTCTGACTCACACAAGCGTTCATCTCAGATAACAGAGGAGCTCCAGGAAATTATGACAATCATTCCATTGTTTAAATTCTCCATTGCAAGACCTTGCAACTGCTCAGCAAAATTCGCAGAGCAATTTTGGCAGGAACCTTCTCTGTGAACTGAGTTAAATTAGCAGCTGTACTTGGAGGTTTAAACCAACATTTTTTAAGTGTCACTGATTCAGAACGTAACATGTGGTGGCACCTTAAGGAACTCTGGCCATTCAGGAAGCATATGTACAAAAACAATACAATAAAAACACACCTATAAGGCAGTGCCCCTTCCAGCCAGTGCACCTCAACTCAGCCATCACCTGTCTGTTAGTGGAGGCTTGCATGTTGCTATGACCCAAAACAGGGTTCAGCAGAGCTCCCACACTAAGACAAACTAGGAAGAAAGGCCTGATGATCTAATTCTGAAAAATTAGCCAGTGAAGCATTGTAGATCACAAAGGTTTGATCCCATAGTACATGGGGTCACCACGAATCGGGGGGTGACTGGATGCCAGCTAAGAACAACGAGAAGGCAGGAAACTTCTACGTGTTTGCCATAAACACACACACACTGAATTTGTATCTTCCTGCAAAAGCATGGGACAACAAAAATATTTTCAAAGCACAAATTTGGATGTTATGGACCACACTTCCCCACCCACTAAAGGCTTTCACTGGCTTCCCATTGCTCTTAGGGAAAAAAAAAAAAGAGAGAGAAGACAAATTCCTTAACATGGTCTACAAAGCTTCAAGTGGCCCTGCCCTTCTCTCTAGCTTCTTTCAGCTATTCTCTTCTTTGCTCTCAGCATCCTAGCCTCGCTGGATTTTTTTTTTTTTTTTGTAAACTGAACTCTCCATACTGTGTCCCACCTCAGAGATTTGCCATGTTGCTCCCTGGATGCTTGACTTTTACTTCATCTCCCTCCTTCTCCTCTTCTACCACCTCCAGCATCGCTACTACCACTGCCATTCTGACCACTGTTACTACCAGAACACATGTGTGCACACACACACAACAGACACACACCTGCCAAGTATTTCATTGACTATTCTTCCAACTGGGCTCAAATGTTGCATCCTCAGAGAAATATTTCATAACATCTCCACCATATCCTCAAGAAAGATTTCCCGTGGTACAAAATCTAGAACTATATACATTTACTTCATAACACTTACCACTGTTTTGATTTTACATATATTTTTGGACCTTTTAGTTAATACGCATCTATACATGAAAGGTAGGAACTGTTTTTGCTCATCATGTTTACCCATAATTGAGTACTGAAACAGTATACAGTGGATACTAGTATCTGAACATTGTTAAAATGACAGAATGAATAGCTCAATGAATCAATCAATCATTAAAACCTGCAACCCTTCTCTGTGACATTGGGCAAAATTCAACCTGAAGGACAGTGATTCAAAGGAAAAGAACAATTATTGAGCTCAACTATTTTACAAGGACCGAGTGCACTGTTTTGCAGAACTTAATACCAATAACTATCGCATGAAGTAGGTGTTATGATTTTCTTTTTACAGGAGAATCTCAGGCTAACATGGGCTCATTAACTTGCTCAAACTCACTCATCTAGTAAGAGAAAGCAACATGGACATGCTGAAGTTTGCTGTCTTTGTATTTTCTTAGGATTTTCTGCAACGCTGGGGAGCCATGTTTAAATGAACATTGGCATGATTTAAATTTAGGATGATTCTATTTGAAAACACAGAATATATTTTTGAATGCTGGCTTTAGAGATTGTGGAAAATGGAATATAACAAAAAATTAAAAATTCGTACCCACAGAACAACTTTTCAGAGTTCAAAATGTAATGAGGTAATGATCTTACACTGAAATCAGGAGTGAAAAGTTAAGCAGGGTTTCAGAACCTAAAACCTGATTCCAAGAACTAAAATTCACTTCAGTTCCAGAACTCTCAATTAGCTTCCTACTGTCTTGGGGCCATTCATGTGTTCACAATTTTTCGCTTCAAAAACCTGCCTCTAGTTTCTAAAACTCTGAATTAGGTAATTATTTTCCACAAGCCCAAATTGTTTTCTGTGGAATGTGGTTGGGTTCAAAGCCCTTTTACCCTTTCACTCATTTGCAGAGATCAGCATTTCCACTCACCAGACTGCCTCTGCTAATGGGAACATGCTGATCAGGTCCCAGGAATGAGGCAGAGACTGCTTTTGCCTACTGCCTGGCACCAAGACCGAGGGTACTGGCTTCTTTATGCCAGAAAAAGGGAGTTGAAGTCAGCAAACACTGACTAAAGGACTCTTATTTGATTCTCTTAATCTAATTCTTTCCAACGTTTCCAAACAACAAATACTTAGTACCTGGTACTGAGAATGAAACAAATAAAATTTAAAATATGATTGGTCCCTATTTTCTAACGGGGGGGAAAAAAACCCATTGCTGTCCAGTCAATTTCAACTCATAGCAACCCTATAGGAAAGAGTAAAACTGTCCCATAGAGTTTCCAAGGAGCACCTGGTGGATTTGAACTGCTGACCCTTTGGTTAGCAGCTGTAGCTCTTAACCACTAAGGCACCAGGGTTTTCTTTCTAACTGGAGAAGACAGAACTAATTCACATGGAATAATTAGAGAATAATTAAGTACAAAATTGCAATATGAACTATATTGAAGGCATTCAGGGCAGGAATTAACCGGTATGTCCTGGAGTACCTGAGGAAGGCTTTGTGAAGGATGTGGGATCTGTGTTGACCAGAGACAAAAAATAAATGAAGGAGAAGATGAGGAATTATATTTCCAGACAGTAGAAAATTCAATGTGGTAAACATAGCCGTTGGTAGAGAAAAAAATTTAGTCACTGGCAATACTCTCTAAAATCTCCAAAACATTGCAATTTCTCTATCTTAAATGTTAATCCATTTCTGTAAATATATTTATCCACTTACACTGGATAGATCATGTCAATTCATATAAAACTTAATGTAGTATTATTAAAAGGGCTATACTGACGTTGACATAAAAATACACTGTTTACTATAAATAGTTAAATCTTGAAATCCAGTCATATAAAAAATGGCTATCAACATAGGCACGTACCATTTAAACATTATGAATACAATAATATTTTGTTTGCTCTTTCATTTATACCCAGGAGCTACACATGCAAAATCAGAAAGAGAAGATACCCATAAAATACAGAATACACTGGTATTTCTCTCTCATTCATCCAGATTCTACACATTGATTTTCAAAACCTTTAAGGATCTTTCTGGATAAAGCTTATACATTTATTCATGATCCTATGTTATGTTACTAGATTATTTAAGTAAATAACTTCATATTTATACAAGTGAAAATTAAAAAGTACTGATTTTCCTATTTTTAAATCCTTTTCCGAAAGAGCCAGACAGAAAGACAGAGCATAACCCCTCAGCATGGCTCACTTCTGTTTCTACTTGGGATTTACAAAAAGAAAAAATTTAAAAGCCACATTTAGGAGATTGATTTCCATTCTGGGAATGAAGAGCAGGCTTGGACTCATGGGTTCGTCTAGCCCATAAGCAGGTGTGAATGACTATTTTGAGAACATTACCTTAACCTTCCCTTTACTCTCACAACAACTACCCCCCACCCCCACTCCACCTTCCCCTGTACTCTTAGCCCCCTTCCCTTAGAAATGACAGGAGGGTTGGAATGCCATGTGGAACTCTTACCGGGAACAGGTGGTGTGCCATTCTTTACTGCTCATGGTATTTTTTATTTTTTGGCTTTTATTTTTAAAAGCCATTTGTTATACATCAGGCAGGTGCATTTTCTTTCGGCATTAAGGAAGAGGAATACCAAAAGTACTTACCTAAAAAACAAAACAGAAAAAGGAGAAGGATTAAAGTGAGTTCACGGACACACTTGATGACTTGACAAAGCACTGAAATGGGAATAACAACACCTAAGCACCTGATGGTGCTGAATCCTACTGCAAACGAAGCAGGTAAGAAACGCCAAATATAAGATGCACACCTTTCTGAAAGTTAAAAATGGGTATGCGGTATTTATTTCTTGTTAAGTATTTAATTGTGTTAATTATTTCTACATAAATAGATAAAACAAAGTTTTGATTTTCTCTTCTTTTTTAATTTTCTAAACAACTTAGATTATCGCTCCCCATCCTAGGGAGTCTAATTCATCACCTCCCCGTGTACCTTAGCAGTTTGTGTTAACTGCTTATAAAATGCTCCTATAAATATAAACCGGGAGACTTTGACTCTAGACCTATCACCACCTGTAAATCAGAGCTTCGATCCCATGTCTCCCAGCAGCCTCAGGAAGGGATGGCAGGGCGATGCCAAACATTGGCAAGCTAGGAGAGAAACAAAGACTTTGCTGATTGTTGTATCATGATTATAAGGTCCTGGGCCTCTTTTACTATGAGACATTGTAACGTTGGCAGAAGGGTCCACTTTCTGAGACTTCTGGGCACGACTAACATAGATGACTTCAAAGCCAACACACATATTTCAGAGGAAAGTAATTCTTATATACATTCCGTTATATTTAAATCATGAACGGAAAATGACTGGTTTTCATCAATGTGTCACTATGTATAGATATTCTGTCTTCGGCAGTATGCTGATCACAGAAAGCCCTCACTCTACACAGAGAAAGCAGGAAACGTGCTTGGCATAGCTCCAGTGAGTGACGGTTCTGGAATAGGTATACAAGACACAGGACACACCAAGTGAAGAAACCTGTTCACTCTGTCAGTTATCAAAAGCCAAAAAAAAAAAAAAACACAGACCCTTCAGAAGAAATGATTTTCCATTCTATCCTTGGCAGGCAAGATCCAAACAGGAGAAAACAGGATTCTGGGGAAAGGAGTAGAAACATTCCCCAAGGAGAAAATCCTGCAGCCAGCCAGCTCCCTTATAAAGAGGAGAGGAAGTCCATATGGTGATTGCCGAAATATCTGGAGCTGGCTAGCCTGCTGCAAAGGGCAAAAGCCAGACAGTCATTGCTTCCCAAGCCTGCAGTGCATTCCAATCACCTGGGATGCTTGGTAAAAACCTGATATTCCTAGGACCCACTTAGACCTATTAAATAACCATCTCCGGAGGTGAGATTTTAGAATTTCCATTTTTAACAAGCAACCCTTGTGAATTTTACATATCTAACCAGGCACCAGCCTGCATATATACTTTTAGGAACCTCATACTAGACACTTTCTGTGTTTTTTGTCAGGGATCATCTATGAGCTACATCACTGTGTCAGACTTTAATGCTACATCATGATTTAATGAAACATCAGAGATAGAGATAGGAATGTGAGTGTTTATATTCTTTATGTAATTTTTCCTCAACAAAAAACTGCTGATCAGGTCGGCGGAGCCAAGATGGCGGACTAGGCAGACGCTACCTCGGATCCCTCTTACAACAAAGACACGGAAAAACAAGTGAATCGATCACATACATAACAATCTACGAACCCTGAACAACAAACACAGATTTAGAGACGGAGAACGAACTAATACGGGGAAGCAGCGATTGTTTCCAGAGCCTGGAGCCAGCGTACCAGTCAGGTACGGCACAAGCACAGAGACCTGCTCCACCCCCCTGAACTAACCCCGGGAGGGGGACCAGCTGGTTCCACGGGCGGCGTGGGACGCAGCCGGTAGGAGAAGTCCCCGGGAGGCAGTGACTGATCTTGGAGCAGAAAGAGCAGCATCCGAGCCGGGGAACCGTCCCGCAGGGATTAGGACTGCACGCAGGTACGCCATAAACACGGAGAGTTGCTCCACCCCCTGAACTAACCCCGGGAAGGGGACCAGCCGGGTCGCGCGGGCGGCGTGGGACGCAGCCGGTAGGAGAAGTCCCCGGGAGGCAGCGACTGGTATTGGAGTGGGGAGAACAGCGTTCCAGCCAGGACACTCGGTCGCGGCACAAGCACAGGGAGCTACTCCACCCATCTGAACTAACCCCGGGAGGGGGCCCACCTAGTTCACGGGGGCGGCACGGCCACGCGGCTGGAGAGACGAGAAGTCCCCGGGAGGCAGCGACTGATTTTGGGGTTGAGAGTGCACCGTCCCAGTAGGGGAGCCTTGACGCTGGGCGTGGGGCTGGAAGCGGAGGATCTGACCGTGACTCCAGCGGGCCAGACCCCCCGGGGGCAATCTCCACACAGCCAGCACACATAGGCGACGCGCCCGCGAGAATCTCAGATATAACAGTCATTCCAAGCAAGACAAGCAACTCTGGCTATATTCTGAGGTGCTACTCTCCTATCTCTCTGTTCCCTCCCCCACCCTTCCCAGGCGGCTTCATTAACATCTGAATAGCCTGAGCCAAAGGGAGAACTCTGATAGGGATCTGACTGCAGTTTTTTTTTTAGCGGATTTTCTGGAAAAACTAGTTTCCCAGTGATGGCTCGGAGACAACAATCCATATCAAACCACTTAAAGAAGCAGACCGGGACAGCTTCTCCAACCCCCCAAACAAAAGAATCAAAATCTTTCCCAAATGAAGATACAATTTTGGAATTATCAGATACAGAATATAAAAAACTAATTTACAGAATGCTTAATGATATCACAAATGAAATTAGGATATCTGCAGAAAAAGCCAAGGAACACACTGATAAAACTGTTGAAGAACTCAAAAAGATTATTCAAGAACATACTGGAAAAATTAATAAGTTGCAAGAATCCATAGAGAGACAACATGTAGAAATCCAAAAGATTAACAATAAAATAACAGAATTAGACAACGTAATAGGAAGTCAGAGGAGCAGACTCGAGCAATTAGAATGCAGACTGGGACATCTGGAGGACCAGGGAATTAACACCAACATAGCTGAAAAAAAATCAGATAAAAGAATTAAAAAAAATGAAGAAACCCTAAGAATTATGTGGGACTCTATCAAGAAGGATAACCTGCGGGTGATTGGAGTCCCAGAACAGGGAGGAGGGACAGAAAACACAGAGAAAATAGTTGAAGAACTTCTGACAGAAAACTTCCCTGACATCATGAAAGACGAAAGGATATCTATCCAAGATGCTCATCGAACCCCATTTAAGATTGATCCAAAAAGAAAAACACCAAGACATATTATCATCAAACTCACCAAAACCAAAGATAAACAGAAAATTTTAAAAGCAGCCAGGGAGAAAAGAAAGGTTTCCTTCAAGGGAGAATCAATAAGAATATGTTCTGACTACTCAGCAGAAACCATGCAGGCAAGAAGGGAATGGGACGACATATACAGAACACTGAAGGAGAAAAACTGCCAGCCAAGGATCATATATCCAGCAAAACTCTCTCTGAAATATGAAGGCGAAATTAAGATATTTACAGACAAACACAAGTTCAGAGAATTTGCAAAAACCAAACCAAAGCTACAAGAAATACTAAAGGATATTGTTTGGTCAGAGAACCAATAATATCAGATATCAGCACAACACAAGGTCACAAAACAGAACGTCCTGATATCAACTCAAATAGGGAAATCACAAAAACAAACAAATTAAGATTAATTAAAAAAAAAAAAATACACATAACAGGGAATCATGGAAGTCAATAGGTAAAAGATCACAATAATCAAAAAGAGGGACTAAATACAGGAGGCATTGAACTGCCATATGGAGAGTGATACAAGGCGATATAGAACAATACAAGTTAGGTTTTTACTTAGAAAAATAGGGGTATATAATGAGGTAACCACAAAAAGGTATAACAACTCTATAACTCAAGACAAAAACCAAGAAAAACGTAACGACTCAACTAACATAAAGTCAAACACTATGAAAATGAGGATCTCACAATTTACTAAGAAAAACGCCTCAGCACAAAAAAGTATGTGGAAAAATGAAATTGTCAACAACACACATAAAAAGGCATCAAAATGACAGCACTAAAAACTTACTTATCTATAATTACCCTGAATGTAAATGGACTAAATGCACCAATAAAGAGACAGAGAGTCACAGACTGGATAAAGAAACACGATCCATCTATATGCTGCCTACAAGAGACACACCTTAGACTTAGAGACTCAAATAAACTAAAACTCAAAGGATGGAAAAAAGTATATCAAGCAAACAATAAGCAAAAAAGAAGAGGAGTAGCAATATTAATTTCTGACAAAATAGACTTTAGACTTAAATCCACCACAAAGGATAAAGAAGGACACTATATAATGATAAAAGGGACAATTGATCAGGAAGACATAACCATATTAAATATTTACGCACCCAATGACAGGGCTGCAAGATACATAAATCAAATTTTAACAGAACTGAAAAGCGAGATAGATACCTCCACAATTATAGTAGGAGACTTCAACACACCACTTTCGGAGAAGGACAGGACATCCAGCAAGAAGCTCAACAGAGACACGGAAGATCTAATTACAACAATCAACCAACTTGACCTCATTGACTTATACAGAACTCTCCACCCAACTGCTGCAAAATATACTTTTTTTTCCAGCGCACATGGAACATTCTCGAGAATAGACCACATATTAGGACATAAAACAAACCTTTGCAGAGTCCAAAACATCGAAATATTACAAAGCATCTTCTCAGATCACAAGGCAATAAAACTAGAGATCAATAACAGAAAAACGAGGGAAAAGAAATCAAATACTTGGAAAATGAACAATACCCTCCTGAAAAAAGACTGGGTTATAGAAGACATCAAGGAGGGAATAAGGAAATTCATAGAAAGCAACGAGAATGAAAATAGTTCCTATCAAAACCTCTGGGACACAGCAAAAGCAGTGCTCAGAGGCCAATTTATATCAATAAATGCACACATACAAAAAGAAGAAAGAGCCAAAATCAGAGAACTGTCCCTACAACTTGAACAAATAGAAAGTGAGCAACAAAAGAATCCATCAGGCACCAGAAGAAAACAAATAATAAAAATTAGAGCTGAACTAAATGAATTAGAGAACAGAAAAACAATTGAAAGAATTAACAAAGCCAAAAGCTGGTTCTTTGAAAAAATTAACAAAATTGATAAACCATTGGCTAGACTGACTAAAGAAATACAGGAAAGGAAACAAATAACCCGAATAAGAAATGAGAAGGACCACATCACAACAGAACCAAATGAAATTAAAAGAATCATTTCAGATTATTATGAAAAATTGTACTCTAACAAATTTGAAAACCTAGAAGAAATGGATGAATTCCTGGAAAAACACTACCTACCTAAACTAACACATTCAGAAGTAGAACAACTAAATAGACCCATAACAAAAAAAGAGATTGAAACGGTAATCAAAAAACTCCCAACAAAAAAAAGTCCCGGCCCGGACGGCTTCACTGCAGAGTTCTACCAAATTTTCAGAGAAGAGTTAACACCACTACTACTAAAGGTATTCCAAAGCATAGAAAATGACGGAATACTACCCAACTCATTCTATGAAGCCACCATCTCCCTGATACCAAAACCAGGTAAAGACATTACAAAAAAAGAAAATTATAGACCTATATCCCTCATGAACATTGATGCAAAAATCCTCAACAAAATTCTAGCCAATAGAATCCAACAACACATCAAAAAAATAATTCACCCTGATCAAGTGGGATTTATACCAGGTATGCAAGGCTGGTTTAATATCAGAAAAACCATTAATGTAATCCATCACATAAATAAAACAAAAGACAAAAACCACATGATCTTATCAATTGATGCAGAAAAGGCATTTGACAAAGTCCAACACCCATTCATGATAAAAACTCTTACCAAAATAGGAATTGAAGGAAAATTCCTCAACATAATAAAGGGCATCTATGCAAAGCCAACAGCCAATGTCACTCTAAATGGAGAGAACCTGAAAGCATTTCCCTTGAGAACGGGAACCAGACAAGGATGCCCTTTATCACCGCTCTTATTCAACATCGTGTTGGAAGTCTTAGCCAGGGCAATCAGGCTAGACAAAGAAATAAAAGGTATCCGGATTGGCAAGGAAGAAGTAAAGTTATCACTATTTGCAGATGACATGATTATATACACAGAAAACCCTAAGGAATCCTCCAGAAAACTACTGAAACTAATAGAAGAGTTTGGCAGAGTCTCAGGTTATAAAATAAACATACAAAAATCACTTGGATTCCTCTACATCAACAAAAAGAACACCGAAGAGGAAATAACCAAATCAATACCATTCACAATAGCCCCCAAGAAGATAAGATACTTAGGAATAAATCTTACCAAGGATGTAAAAGACCTATACAAAGAAAACTACAAAGCTCTACTACAAGAAATTCAAAAGGACATACTTAAGTGGAAAAACATACCTTGCTCATGGATAGGAAGACTTAACATAGTAAAAATGTCTATTCTACCAAAAGCCATCTATACATTTAACGCACTTCCGATCCAAATTCCAATGTCATATTTTAAGGGGATAGAGAAACAAATCACCAATTTCATATGGAATGGAAAGAAGCCCCGGATAAGCAAAGCACTACTGAAAAAGAAGAAGAAAGTGGGAGGCCTCACCTTACCTGACTTCAGAAACTATTATACAGCCACAGTAGTCAAAACAGCCTGGTATTGGTACAACAACAGACACATAGACCAATGGAACAGAATTGAGAACCCAGACATAGATCCATCCACGTATGAGCAGCTGATATTTGACAAAGGACCAGTGTCAATTAACTGGGGAAAAGATAGCCTTTTTAACAAATGGTGCTGGCATAACTGGATATCCATTTGCAAAAAAATGAAACAGGACCCATACCTCACACCATGCACAAAAACTAACTCCAAGTGGATCAAAGACCTAAACATAAAGACTAAAACGATAAAGATCATGGAAGAAAAAATTGGGACAACCCTAGGAGCCCTAATACAAGGTATAAACAGAATACAAAACATTACCAAAAATGATGAAGAGAAACCCGATAACTGGGAGCTCCTAAAAATCAAACACCTATGCTCATCTAAAGACTTCACCAAAAGAGTAAAAAGACCACCTACAGATTGGGAAAGAATTTTCAGCTATGACATCTCCGACCAGCGCCTGATCTCTAAAATCTACATGATTCTGTCAAAACTCAACCACAAAAAGACAAACAACCCAATCAAGAAGTGGGCAAAGGATATGAACACACATTTCACTAAAGAAGATATTCAGGCAGCCAACAGATACATGAGAAAATGCTCTCGATCATTAGCCATTAGAGAAATGCAAATTAAAACTACGATGAGATTCCATCTCACACCAGCAAGGCTGGCATTAATCCAAAAAACACAAAATAATAAATGTTGGAGAGGCTGCGGAGAGATTGGAACTCTCATACACTGCTGGTGGGAATGTAAAATGGTACAACCACTTTGGAAATCTATCTGGCGTTATCTTAAACAGTTAGAAATAGAACTACCATACAACCCAGAAATCCCACTCCTAGGAATATACCCTAGAGATACAAGAGCCTTCATACAAACAGATATATGCACACCCATGTTTATTGCAGCTCTGTTTACAATAGCAAAAAGTTGGAAGCAACCAAGGTGTCCATCAACGGATGAATGGGTAAATAAATTGTGGTATATTCACACAATGGAATACTACGCATCGATAAAGAACAGTGACGAATCTCTGAAACATTTCATAACATGGAGGAACCTGGAAGGCATTATGCTGAGCGAAATTAGTCAGAGGCAAAAGGACAAATATTGTATAAGACCACTATTATAAGATCTTGAGAAATAGTAAACCTGAGAAGAACACATACTTTTGTGGTTACGAGGGGGGGAGGGAGGGAGGGTGGGAGAGGGTTTTTTATTGATTAATCAGTAGATAAGAACTGCTTTAGGTGAAGGGAAAGACAACACTCAATACATGGAAGGTCAGCTCAATTGGACTGGACCAAAAGCAAAGAAGTTTCCGGGATAAAATGAATGCTTCAAAGGTCAGCGGAGCAAGCGCGGGGGTCTGGGGAACATGGTTTGCGGGGACTTCTAAGTCAATTGGCAAAATAATTCTATTATGAAATCATTCTGCATCCCACTTCGAAATGTGGCGTCTGGGGTCTTAAATGCTAACAAGCAGCCATCTAAGATGCAGCAATTGGTCTCAACCCACCTGGAGCAAAGGAAAATGAAGAACACCAAGCCCACATGACAACTAAGAGCCCAAGAGACAGAAAGGGCCACATGAACCAGAGACCTACATCATCCTGAGACCAGAAGAACTAGTTGGTGCCCGGCCACAATCGATGACTGCCCTGACAGGGAGCTCAGCAGAGGACCCCTGAGGGAGCAGGAGATCAGTGGGATGCAGACCCCAAATTCTCATAACAAGACCAAACTTAATGGTCTGACTGAGACTGGAGGAATCCCGGCGGCCATGCTCCCCAGACCTTCAGCTGACACAGGACAGGAACCATCCCCGAAGACAACTCTTCAGAAATGAAAGGGACTGGTCAGCGGGTGGGAGAGAGATGCTGATGAAGAGTGAGCTAATTATATCAGGTGGACACTTGAGATTGTGTTGGCAACTCTTGCCTGGAGGGGGGATGGGAGGATAGAGAGAGAGGGAAGCCGGCAAAATTGTCAAGAAAGGAGAGACTGAAAGGGCTGACTCAAGACGGGGAGAGTAAGTGGGAGTAGGGAGTGAGATGTATGTAAACTTATATGTGACAGACTGATTGGATTTGTAAACGTTCACTTGAAGCTTAATAAAAGTTATTATAAAAAAAAAAAAAAAAAAAACTGCTGATCAAAAATTGCATAAAATTTATCATTTTAATTGGCCCGTGCTACCAGTCAGTGGTTTTTCATTCCTACAATACAATGCTGCTTGCTAATAAGATGTATTCTGTGCTCCCACTCATAGAGGGCGCTATATTCTTGCTAGTTCATGCTGATACAGGCAGTTGATAACAGAACAATTTCAGCAGTCAACTAAGCCTACTAATAGTTTTGAATATTACAGAGTATGTAGTAAAATCTCTTTACTGCACACACCATAAGTGGACTTTAATTTACTATCATTTATATAGCACCTCTTGCCCTATGGAAGGAGCCCTGGTGGCACAGTGGTTAAAGGTCAGAGGTTCAAACCCTCCAGTCACTCCTTGGGAGAAAGATGAAGCAGTCTGCTTCTGTTAAGATTTACAGCCTTGGAAACCCCATGAGGCAGTTCTACTCTGTCCTGTAGAGCAGCTAGGAATCAGAATCCCCTAGGTCCCAGTGCGGTTTGTTTGACTATGGTAACTTCATTTTCATTAATGAAAATGCTCGCCTAGTTCTTTAGCTATCATTATCTGAATAATGCAAAATGAACTGATTATCCTTCTTTTTCAGAAAAAAAATTATTACATTCTAATATTTCATTGCTTTACTCATCTTCATTTTACTTTCACAACATTGAGGCATATTTAGAAGGATGAAAACTAATGCTTGATAGGATTATATCAGATTTCGTATTATATACAAACAGTTGTTTTTCCAGACTACGGTGCTCCAATGTTCCACTCCTATTCATGTGGTTTTCACTGGCTAATGTTTTTCAGAAGTAGACTGCCGGGTCCTTCTTCCTAGTCTGTCTTAGTCTGGAAGCTCAGGTGAAACCTGTCCTCCATGGGTGACCCTGCTGGTATCTGAATACCGGTGGCATAGCTTCCAGCATCACAGTAACACACAAGCCCCCACAGTACGACAAACTGACAGACACATAGAGAAACTGATGGAATGTCAATTGAGGTGTTTCAACAAACAGAGGCAGCGCGGGAGGTGCTCACTCGTCTATGCCAAGAAATACAGAAGACAGCTTCCTGGCCAACTGACTGGAAGAGATCCATATTTATGCCTATTCCCAAGAAAGGTGATCCAACTGAATGTGGAAATCACACACAAGCAAAATTTTGCTGAAGATCATGCAAAAACGGCTTCAGCAGTATATTGACAGGTAACTGCCAGAAATTCAGGCCTGTTTCAGAAGAGGACATGCAACCAGGGATATCATTGCTAATGTCAGATGGATCCTGGCTGAAAGCAGAGAATACCAGAAGGATGTTTACCTGTGTTTTATTGACTACACAAAGGCATTAGACTGTGTGGATCATAACAAACTATGGATAACACTGCGGAGAATGGGAACTCCAGAACACTTAATTGTGCTCATGAGGAACCTTTACATAGATCAAGAGGCAGTTGTTCAGACAGAACAAGAGGATACTGATTGGTTTAAAGTCAGGAAAGGTGTGAGTCAGGGTTGTATTCTTTCACCATACCTATTTAATCTGTATGCTGAACAAATAATACGAGAAGCTGGACCATATGAAGAAGAAAGGGGCATCAGGATTGGAGGAAGACTCATTAACAACCTGTGTTATGCAGATTACACAACCTTGCTTGCTGAAAGTGAAGAGGACTTGAAGCACTTACTAATGAAGCTCAAAGACCACAGTCTCCTGTATTGATTACACCTCAACATAAAGAAAACGAAAATCCTCACAACTGGACCGATGAGCAACATCATGATAAATGGGGAAAAGATTGAAGTTGTCAAGGATTTCATTTTACTTGGATCCACAATCGACAGCCATGGAAGCAGCAGTCAAGAAATCAAAAGATGCATTGCATTGGGCAAATCTGGTGCAAAGGACCTCCTCAAAGTGTTGAAGAGTAAAGATGTCACGCTGAAGACTAAGGTGCCCCGACCCAAGTCATGGTATTTGCAATCACATCATTTGCATGTGAAAGCTGGATAATGAATAAGGAAGACCGAGGAAGAGTTGACGCCTTTGAATTGTGGTGTTGGTGAAGAATATTGAATATACCATGGACTGCCAAAAGAACGAACAAATCTGTCTTGGAAGAAGTGCGGCCAGAATGCTCCTTAGAGGCAAGGATGGCGAGGCTGCGTCTTACGTATTTTGGACATGTTGTCAGGAGGGATGAGTCCCTGGAGAAGGACATCATGCTTGGCAGAGTACAGGGTCAGTGGAAAAGAGGAAGACCCTCAACAAGGTGGATTGACACAGTGGCTGCAACAATGAGCTCAAGCATAACGATTGTAAGGATGGTGCAGGACCAGGCAGTGTTTTGTTCTGTTGTACATAGGGTCACTATGAGTTGGAACCAACTCGATGGCACCTAATAACAACAAGGTGCTCCACCACTAAGCAATATATGTTAAAAAAAAAAAAAAAAAAAAAAACTAGCATGTTGTTGTTGTTGTTAGGTGTTGTTGAGTCAGTTCTGACTCATAGCAACCCTATGTACAGCAGAATGAAACACTGGTCCTGCACCACCCTCACAATCATTGTTGTGCTTGAGCCCATTGTTGCAGTCACCGTGTCAATCCATTTCATTGAGAGTCTTCCTCTTTTTAGCTGACCTTCCACTCTACCAAGCACGATGTTCTTCTCCAGGGACTGATCCCTCCTGATAACATGTCCAAAGTATTGTGACATAGGCTTGTCATCCTTGCTTCTAAGAAGCATTCTGGATGTACCTCTTCCAAGACAGAGTTGTTCATTCTTTTGGAAGTCCATGGTACATTCAATATTCTTCACAGACACTGCAATTCAAAGGCATCAATTCTTCTTGGGTCTTCACATGCATATAAGGTGATCGAAAATATCATGGCTTCGGTCAGGTGTACTTTAGACTTTAAGGTGATATCTTTGCTTTTCAGCACTTTGAAGAGGTCTTTTGCAGCAGATTTGCCCAATGCAATGCGTCAGTTGATTTCTTGACTGCTGCTTCCATGGGCGTTGATTGTGGATCCAAGTAAAATGAAATCCTTGATAACTTCAATCTTTGCTCTGTTTATCAACTGGCTTATTGGTCCAGTTGTGAGGATTTTTGTTTTATGTGTCAGTATTAATATGTATACTCATTAGAAACTAACTGTAATAACTTAATACTTCATATTTGCAGATCAACCTATAACATCATTTTGAAAGATTTTTCTAAGTGTCTGCATTGACATATAAGAATTTCTCAAACAAGTGAGAGGACTGTGAAGATTAAATAAAAGAAGCCAACATGGTTAGCCAGGAACTAAAAGACTTGGGGGCAGGGAGGAGAAAATAGAGGTCACTAGAACAATTTTTAGAACATCTCTTATATCTTAAGGCATTGTCATTGAGTCGATTCCAACTCATAGTAACCCTAAAGGACAGAGTAGAACTGCCCCATAGGGTTTCCAAAGCTGTAATCTTTACGAGAACTGATTACCATATCTTCTTCCCATGAGCAGCTGGTGGGTTTGAACCGCTGACCTTTTGGTTAGCAGTCAAGTGCTTTAACCCCTGTACCACCAGGGCTCCTTCTCCTGTATTTTAGAACACAAAAATGAAAAAAAAAAAAAAAGATAAAAATATTAACTGATGCAAGGCACAGAGAGCACCACAAAGCAGCACAAATAGCTTTAAAGCCTTCTGTAAATCCGAAGGATCATCGTAAGACTCACATCCCTCTATACTCCTTTAAGTCTTATTATTCATTTCCTTCTCCTCCCCCAAATGCACAAGTGATAAAAACGACAAAATGCATTGGCCAAAAGGAAGATGCTTAAAAAAGTCTGAAGAACATAAAGTGACAAGAAGTTCAGCTCTAATTATGGCCTTTCCCTATCAGCACAGAGTATCATTTTTTGTTTGTTTTGTTTTTTCTTTACTTTTAAGGTGGTAATGTAACATACTACAGTCACAAACTCGTCACCCACTAGCCAAGCTTCCAGAAAGTGCTACTGTGTAATTTAGAGAACTTGTTTACAGTGCAGATTCTATTTTGTAATTTATAAAAATATTAAAATAAACTATAATTTGCTATGTTCTACACATGGGTGTAAAATATACTATGACTAGGAATATAACACAAAATATCCCTGCTAGAGGCAGGTCATTGCATACATGGCAGCAGGGAGATGAAAAAAAGCACAGAAAAGAGGAAACAGACTTTTTTTTAATTAAAAGAAGTTATATATCCTTTTAATTCTATATGCTATCCTTTGAAAGCATAACACATTATTAGGGTCAAATAAAGCAAGCATTGTTTAAGCTTAGACAGTTAAACTACAAAAAGTAGGTTAAAACAAATCCACAGTGAATATGCCTGCTTGCCAATGGCCCTATGCCAATTTCAATATTTAAAATCATATCAAGTACATGCATGGCTGAAAGTCAAGTTTGGATAGTGCTTTTCCTATGCAAAGGTTGACTTTTTCCTAGACAAAGGAAAGGAGGGAGGGCCAAAAGTGAGAAAGAGAAACATGGCACCATCAGCCCAGCTTCTAAACCAAGGCGGTTATGTTCATTGTTTCTAACCACTATAAATTATTCCTCCAAATGCAGGTACCCATTTCACTTGATGACACTGCTCTTGAACAACCTGCCTGAAAAGTAGATTTCTCATTAGATTTCAGGCATCCTATCCCTGCCATTCATCTCCTGCAAATTCATGAACAAAACCTATCACCTTGACCTTTAATTTCCCTTTCAAAATAGAGATTTTATGAATTGTTTTGACAGATCACCTAAGTCTTTCAACATAATTCATAAAACTTTTCTGCTAATATGCTTTAATCTTAAGATTGTAAGCCAGTTCCATAATACTATATTAACGCTTACCTAAAACCCATGGTGGAGACTATTAAATGGCCATATTAGGTCTAGTCAAAGAACTAATGTTCCAAAAACTAATAAAAAAAAAAGTTACTCTAGACTAAGGACTACTTGTTAACAGCATTAAAAAAACAAGGAACTGACTGGAAATACCCTCAACATACGTGGAAATTAAGGGCTAAAAGCCAATCTTAAGAAACCCTTCCTTATGTGTACGCATCTCTCCTCTTAAATCCCACTAAAAACTCTGTTGCCATCAAGTCCATTCTGACTCATAGAGACCCTGTAGGACAGAGTAGAACTGCCCCATAGAGTTTCCAAAGCTGTAAACTTTACGGAAGCTGACTGCCACGTCTTCTTCCCACAGGGCAGCTGGTGGGTTCAAACCACCGGCATTTTGTTTAGTAGCCAAGGACTTAAGCACTGAGCTACTAGGGTTCCTTCAAACCCCACAAATATACCCATTGCCATAGAGTTGATTCCAACTCATAGTGACCCTAGAGGACAGAGTAGAACCACCCCAGAGCGTTTTCAAGGAGCAGCTGGTAAATTGGAACTGTCTATCTTTTGGTAAATAGGTGCTATGGATTGAGTTGTGTCCCCCAAAAATATGTGTCATAAATCCCCACACATCTGTCAGCCTGCTGTACTGTAGTGGCTTGCATGTTGCTGTGATGCTAGAAGCTGTGCCACTGATATTTCAAATACCAGCAGAGTCACCCATGGTGGACAGGTTTCAGCTGAGCTTCTAGGCTAAGACCAACTAGGAAGAAGGACCCGGCAGCCTACTTCTGAAAAAACAAGCCAGTGAAAACTCTGAATAGCAGTGGGACGTTGTCAAATACAGTGCCAGATGATGAGCCCCTCAGATGGAAAGGCACTCAAAATTCGACTGAGGAAGCGCTGCCTCCTCAAAGTAGAGTCAACCTTAGTGATATGGATGAAGTTAAGCTCTTGGGGCTTCCATTTACTGATGTGGCACTACTCAAAATGAGAAGAAACAGCCGCAAACACCCATTAGTAATAGGAATGTGGAATGTTTGAAGTATGAATCTAGGAAAATTGGAAGTCATCAAAAATGAAGTGGAATGCATAAAAATTGATATCTTATGCATTAGTGAGCTGAAATGGTATGGTACTGGCCATTTTGAATCAGACAATCATATGGTATACTGTTAGGAATGACAAATTGAAGAGAAATCAGGTCCCACTCATCATCAAAAAGAACATTTCAAGATCTATCTTGAAGTACAATGCTGTCAGTGATGGCATAATATCCATATACCCCCAAGGAAGACAAGCTAATACAACTATTATTCAAAATTACACACTAACTACTAATGCCAAAAATGAGGAAATTGAAGATTTTTACCAACTTCTGCGGTCTGAAATTGATCAAAAGTGCAATCAAGGTGCATTGATAATTAATTACTGGTGGTTGGTATGCAAAAGCTGGAAACAAAGAAGAAGGAACAGTAGTTGGAAAATATGGCCTTGATGACAGAAACTATGCCAGAGATTGCATGACAGAATTTTCAAGACCAACGACTTCTTCATTGCAAACACCTTTTTTCCACACTAAAAATGGCAATTACACATGAGGACCTTACCAAATGGAATATATAGGAATCAAATCGACTACATCTGTGGAAAGAGATGTTGGAAAAGCTCAATATCATCAGTCAGAACAAGGCCAGGGGCTGACTGTGGAACAGACTATTGATTTCTCATATGCAAGTTCAAATTAAAGAAAATAAGAATAAGTCAAGTATGACCTTGAGTATATTCCGCCTGAATTAAGAGACCATCTCAAGAATAGATTTGACTCATTAAACGCTAATGATCAAAGACCAGACAAGTTGTGCAATGACATCAAGGACATCATAATGAAGGACGCAAAAGTTCATTAAAAAGACAAGAAAGAAGAGGCCAAAATGGATGTCAGAGGACACTCTGAAGTTTGCTCTTGAACATAGAGTAGCTAAAGGGAAAGGAAGAAATGATTAAGTAAAAGCTGAACAGAAGATTTCAAAGGGCGGTTCAGGAAGACAAAGTAAAGAGTTATAATGACAGGTGCAAAGACCTAGAGTTAGAAAAGCAAAAGGAAAACGCATGCTTGGGATTTCTCAAGCTGAAGTTGCAATACTGAAGGGTTCTATGGGGAAAATATTAAAGGACTCAGGAAGCATCAAAAGAAGATGAAAGGAATACCAGTCACTGTATTAAAAAGAATTGGGTGACATTCAACCATTTCAGGAGGTAGCATATGGTCAAGAACCAAAGGTACTGAAGGAAGAAGTCCAAGCTGCACGGAAGACACTGGTGAAAAACAAGACTCCAGAAATTGACTGAATACCAATTGAGGTGTTTCAACAAATGGAAGCAGCACTTGCTTGCCTATGCCAATAAATTTTGTATGCCTGGCCCACCAACTGGAAGAGATCCATATTTATGCCCATTCCAAAGAAAGGTAATCTAACTGAATGCAGAAACTATCTAACAATATCACTAATACCATACACAAGTAAAATTTTTCTGAAGATCATTCAAAAGCGGCATCAACAGGGAACTGCCAGAAATTCAAGTCAGATTCGAAAGAGGACGTGTAATGAGGGATATCACTGCTGATGTCGGATGGATCTTGGTTGAAGGCAGAGAATACCAGGAAGATGTTTACCTGTGTTTTATTGACTATTCAAAGGCATTTGACTGTGTGGATCATAACAAATTATTGATAAAGTTACCAAGAATGGGATTTCCTGAACACTTAATTGTGCTCATGGGAAACCTGTACATAGGCGAAGAGGCAGTTGTTCGAACAGAACAAGGGGATATTGCATGGTTTGAAACCAGGAAAGATGTGCCTCAGGGTTATATCCTTTCACCATACTTATTCAATCTGTATGTTGAGTAAATAATCTGGGAAGCTGAACTGTATGAGGAAGAACATGTCGTTAGGATTGAAGGAAGACTCATTAAAAACCTGTGATACACAGATGACACAACCTTGTTTGCTGAAGGTGAATAGGACATATTGATGAAGATCAAAGAATTACACCTTAACATGAAGAAAACAAAAATCCTTACGACTGGAACAATAAGAAACATCACAATAAATGGAGAAAATATTGAAGTTTTCAAGGATTTCATTTTACTTGGATCAACAATCAACGCCCACGGTAGCAGCAGTCAAGAAATCAACTGATGTATTGCACTGGGCAAATCTCCAGCAAAAGATCTCTTTAAAATGTTAAAAAGCAAAGATGTCACTTTGACGACTAAGGTGTGCCTGACCCAAGCCATGGTGTTTTTAATCACCTCATATGCATGCATAAACTAGACAATGAATAAAGAAGACCGAAGAAGAATTGACACCTCTGAGTTATTGTGCTGATGAAGAATATACATGAACTGCCAAAAGAAAGAACAATTCTGTATTGGAAGAAGTACAGCCAGAACGCTCCTTAGAAGCAAGGATGATGAGACTTCGTCTCACATACTTTGGAGATGTTATGAGGAGGGATCAGTCCCTGGAAAAGGACATCATGTTTGGCAAAGTAGAGGGTCAGCAAAAAAGAGGAAGGCCCTCAATGAGATGGACTGACACAGTGGCTGCAACAACGGGCTCAGGCATAACAAGGATTGTGGGGATGGTGCAGGGCGTGGCAGTGTTTCATTCTGTTGTACAAAGGGTCGCTATGAGTTGAAACTGACTTGAGGGCACCTAACAACAAACATCATTCCACTATTAGTTTTCATAGTTTGAAAATACTTCTTTATAACCCATGTCTTCTGATAGTGTGAAACATGATTATTCAATTTCATTATTTGTGGGAAATGCACTTTGAGCTCTTTTCTGTGTCTGCCCTATTTCCTGTTTCTCCTTTGGCTGCCTAACAGAGGATGTTTTCAAGACGGTTCTAGGACCTTTGTTTTCTCATAGGAACTAGCTCAGTGAACCAGTATACTCTCACAGTTTCCACTATGCTCTTGCCTCCCTAATATGCACTTCTGGCTCCAATACTAATCAAAGCTCTGCTCCATAATTTCCTGTGGCCAGAAGAGAAACATAATGTAACTCATCATATTATTATAGCAACAATATATATAATTCACAGAGGAATTTTGAATGATGATATTCATACTAACAATTGTATCTAGAACCTGTAATTAATTTTGTTGTTTAGAAGACTATAGGCATTGCCTGAACACTCCATATAATCTACCAACGGCACCTTTTCTTCCTGTGGAAAATGGTCAAAAATACTTGCCCACAAATTTCCATTTAATTTTCAGGGATGAGAATTTCTTGCTTATTGAAGCTACCTTTTCAAAATGCCTTATAGTACCTCTGCTTCGACAATCACAGCTCTGTATCTGTGATTCTTAATGTGCAGACTGTCAGATGTTATCATTGCTGACAATGGATCTGCATTTATTTCAGATGTGTTTAAGGAATTTGTGAAGCTAGATCTCATCCAACTTGTCATCATCTCTCTTTATCACCCTCAAGCAAATGGTCAGGCTGAAAGAACAGTGTAGACCATTAAGGATGCCCTAAAGTTAGTTGTTAGAGAAAAATGACTAAGGAGATTTGCCAAGTTTCTTATCACTCAACATGTCATTACAGGAGGGACAGAGTCAGTTCCTCTGAATAAAAATGGTGCAACATTGTAATTGCTGCTCCATTTTTATTCAGTACTCCTATAGAACTTACCTGAGAATTTATAGACAAATCAGAATGTACCATGGATAATGCATTCCCCATTAATTCATTTTTGCCCTAAGAGTTGGTCTTGGCTCAGAATTTTGAAGTAGAAGGACACATATTCCTGTATAATTGAAATCACAGTGGTAGATTGTAGATGGCCCAGGGTAGCATAGCACTAACAAGAGTTGTTCATTGTTATGCGTGGTTATTTTGAATTCTTGCTTGCATTTTATCTTTTTGAAGTTCATTATGTACCGTCGTTTAGCTGTTTATATTAAGTTCATGTATATTATCTGACTTAGTCAAATTATTGTTTTCACTAAATAAAAGACTTAAGCTTTTTTTTTTTTTTACCTCCTTAACTTCAGCCAAATCTCCAAAAAGTTAGCAGAAATTGGAGGGTGTCCAAAAAAATGTGCAGTAGTGATTAATGCATCTATCAAATATTTCTGGCTCTCCTCTTTCTAGACATATCATCGAAATGTCTTTACCTACCCCTCTGATGTCAAAAATGGCAACGTGATATACTTTGACCAATGGATTTGAGGAAAAATGATACGTGTCTCTTCTTGATGAGGGTGTCAAGAACCTGTGTCTGATTTACCACATTTGTTTTCCCTATTAAGGTAACCATGAAAATCCACATCAAGATGAAACATCAGTTACCCTGGGTCCCATAACAACTACACTAAACACAGCCTCTCTGCCAATCCATCTTGGGCATGTTGCAAGGGTAAGAAATAAATTTTAGTTGTGTTAAGCCATTGAGATTTTGGATTACTTCAGAATAACCTATCTGTTGTAGATTGAATTATGTCCCCCAAAAGATATGTTGAAGTCCTAACCCCTGTACCTTGTTTGGGGAAAATAGGGCCTTTCTTTGAAGGTATTATCATTAAGTCATAGCAGGGTAGGGTGGGGCCTACACCTAATCCCTCGTGAGTGGAATCTTATAAAGGGGAGAAGAGACACAGAGAGGAGAGAGAGAAACACACAGGACGAAGACAGATGCCATGTGACAGTGGAAGCAGATGCATCTACAAGCAGCAAAGGAATGTCCACGATTGCCAGCAGCCTCCAGACACTAGGACAAAGGAACGGACAAGCTCATCTCTCAAAGCCCTCAGAAAGAGTCGACTCAGTGGATACCCTGACTTGGACTTCTAGCCACCATACTGTGAGGAAGCAAATTTCTGTTATGCTGTGGTATTTTGTTATGGCAGTATTAGGAAACTAAGATAGTACCCTAGCCTTAATAGTACAATGAGTAACTGAAATAACAATCTGTGAAAAACTGAAGCCATGGAGAATTTTATGAAAAAAAGTTAGTGATGTACAGTTTTTGTTAAGTTCAAAAGTAAAAAGCAGCTAATTACTTTCTTTAAGTTTAGAAAGTGATTCCCTACCCACCCCCCACTCCCCCCACCCCCTCTACCGGAAAGGTATTGATCGGTTTTTCAAGGAAACACCCTTCCGTTTAACAAGAGGAAACTAACTTGAAGCAGGATGATTTGGGGTTGGAAATAAGAGAAAATGAAAGAAACTTTAGGTCTTAAAAAGGAGAATGAAACCACAGAAGTGGCAGAAATGATGAAAGCTGTGTAGTTTCCTTCCCTAGAGCCATCCAGTTCCGACGTGTGGTGATCCCATGTGTGTGAGCAGAACTTTGTTCCATAGAGGTTTCAATAGCTGTTTTTTTGGAAGCAGATCACCAGTCTTTTCTTCCGAGGTGCCTCTGGGTGACCTTGAACCTCCAACCTTTTGGCTAGTGGCCGGCGCAGTAACCATTTACATCACCCAGGGACTCCAGTCTCCTTCCCTAGAGAACTCTAAAAAGAGACATACCTCCAATGGCTCCCAGAATGTTTCCACTGGTGAACTTCAGAATTTTAGAATTTAGAATAAGAACTTTAGAATAAGGCTCAGGGACCTGTAAAGGAGTTCATGAAGTGGTTTAAGGGAGTCTGTGAACTAACTAAGCCAGTAGCTAAATTATGTGTGCTTAAGTTTATCTTTTTGGGAAGAAGTCCTGTAGCATCAGTTTCTCAGAGGAGTCTCTAACCCCTCCTACCCCCAATACACACACAAAAAATAAGAACCCTGGCTATATACTGGCCTTGCTTAAAGTGTTATTTTCTTTGTTATTGTGTGCCCTTGAGTCTATTTTGAATCATACTGACCTTATTGGACAGAATAGAATTGACCCATAGGGTTTCCTAGGATGTAATCTTTATGGGAGCAGATCTTTCCTCCCAAGGAATGGCTGTGGGTTTGAACCACTGACCTTTCGGTTAGCTGCCAAATGCTTAACCATTGCACCACCAGGGCTCCTTCTGCTTCAAGTAGGAGACTATAAAACACGATCTCAGTTTTATTCTACAATTCTGTTGGGGATGACAAGTCTGTAAGTTTGCTGTCATCTTCAAATCACCCTTAGTTCTGCCACTTTAAACTATACATTAGCTTTGCAAAGCTGGAATCCTACCTTGGATTCTAACCATGAGATTAGTTAGAATTGAGCTTAAATGGTTTGAAGAAAATGTTTTAGAGAGGCTGGGGATTCTCCGTTTTCTATCCCATCCCTAAGCCCTACTCTTTTCTCCCCTCTAAAAGGATTAACAAAGAAGGGCTGGCATGGCTTACTACACAGTGCTCTTTTTGAGTGTCAGGACCTAAGATTTCTAGTATCAAGTGACTGAAGGGCCCAGTCTTGCTGAATACTGTATGCCCCAATGTCCACAGGCTCCCAAAAAGTTCTCACTGGTCACCCAAGCCCAAGGAAAATTAGAGGAGAGGCTAGTCCTTTTTTTAAAAAAAAAAAAAAAAAACACAATTTCTTCACACTTCTGGTTACTTGCATTTTATTATTAAAATCACACAAAATAAAGGTATGTGATGACTATGAGTTGGAATCGACTCAATGGCAATGGGATGAATACGTAAAGAAACATATCAGCAAATTCTTTGACACCCATCCCCTTAATAAGGTTGAGTCTAAGTCTCCTTTCCTCAAATATGAGCTGGCCTTACTGACTCTCTTCTAACGGACAGAAGAACGTGGTGGACATGGTACTGTGTGGCTTTTGAGGCTAGGTTGTAAAAGACTCAAACTAGGCTTTTTGAAAAATTTCACCAAACACATCACAAAAAGCCACAAAACAAGGTCCTTAAAACATGGTTAGGTTGCTCGTATTGTAGAAAAGGAATGAAAAGCAAGCATTTCTTCTCACCTACCTATCCTCCTTTCCTTCTTTCCATTTTATGAAGAAAATGGTGATATTAAAATTTAGGCTATGATAAAAAATCTTACAGAAAAGCACCACTCCCACCAAGAATACATAAAGTTAAAAAACAAACAAACAAAAAACAACCAGACAAAACAGTCTAAGGTGATAGAAGCCATTATTAGGTACCTTTGGTTGGGTGAGGTGATTGGAGTGTGGCACTAGAGGCTCCTGGGAGACTTGTAATGCTCTATTTTATCTGGATGGTGGTTACATATACGTGCTCACTTTGTGAAAACTCATCAAGATATAGTTTTTTTGTGTGTGTACTTTTCTGTAGTAGGCTACATTTCAATAATACATTTTAAAAATGTTAACTGATTTTATCTAACAGACCTGGTGAATGCCTGGAAATATGTCATTTGCAAAATGTAAGCATATATACACTTCCTCTGAAAGCCTTGGCTTTTGGACGTTCTGAAGAATGTGTTCAAATTTACCCCCATTAACTTTACTCTCCTCTGGCAGTTGTGCATAAGCATTAGATTAAATGGGATTTTCTTTAGCTGGCAAGTTCACGAAGAACACAATCTTTCATGAAGCAATGCCCATTGGTACTGCATTTGCCTTGAATATGGCTACTTATGAATATGAATACTTGTGTACTTGGGAAAATCTTATTGCCGGTGGCCAAATGTACATCTCCATCCCAACCCTTCACCAAACTCATCGGCTTTATGTATGATGGGGGGAGGGGGAGATTTTGAATCCAATCTACATAGCCTGTAGCTCAGACAAAAGCCAAGTAATACATCTACCTACTACACAATAAATGTTCTGTGCTATCTTTTAATTAGATAAAACTTTGAAATATTGGTTGGAAACTACAATTCTTAATGTCATTACAATGTATAGCAATAGATCATTTTAGAAGGTAATTGAATGAAACTTTATAAGTTTCAGCAATTCATATACAGATATTCAGAAGGAATAGTAACACGTGAAAAAGAACAATAGAGCTATTAGTCTAGAAATAAAAGCTAGGGAACACAAAAATTACACAATTATCGCATTAAAAAATCTGAATTTCTCTTTATAATTGGTGGAATATTTTAAGGCAGCTGTAAAAACCACCTGCAGAAAATTAAAATAAGAATATCAACTCTGCTTCAGGGAAAAATCTATTGATAATGTCTTAGTTATCTAATGCTACTATAACAGAAATACCACAAGTGGATGGCTTTAACAAAGAGAAATTTATTTCCTCACAGTAAAGTAGGCTAAAAGTCCAAATTCAGGGCATCAGCTCCAGGAGAAGACATTCTCTCTCTGCTGGCCTTCTCATCAATGTTCCCCTGGAATAGGAGATTGTTCACACAGGCACCTCGAGTCCGAAGGACGTGCTCTGCTCCTGGTGCTTCTTTCTTGGTGGTATGAGGTCCCCCTCTCTGTCTGCTCGCTTCTCTCTTTTTTATCCCAAGAGATTGCCTTAAGACACAATCCAATCTTGTAGGTGGAGTCCTGCCTCACTAACGCAACTGCCCCCCATCCTCTCCTATTAACATCATAGAGGCAGGATTTACAACATACAGGAAAATCACACAACACAGGGAATCATGGCCCAAATTGATACACACATTTGAGGGGGAGGGACATAATTCAATCCACGACAGATAATGAGATAAACATTTCCATCATGTGCTTAATTTTAGTGACTGAGCCACAGTGGTTACTGAATTAATTTTACACTTACAAACCAATCATAAGGATAGGACTCATGTATTTTTCTTGAAAAAAAAAAAGCGGGGGGGAGGACAGATTATTAATGTTATAAAGATACTGAGGACCTCTTAGTTACAAATGCAGTTCACTGATAAAAAAGAAAAAAATACACCAGTGATGGCTAAAGTGTATTTAATTGAAAGAGATGCAAATAAATAGACTTGGTTAGTTTCAAATAACAAACTCTTAAAAAATTAAAAAATATTGTATTTAGTTGAGGGCATTTGATAATTATCATCATGTGGGGATAGCCATACTTCATTCTCTTTCAGGATTTAGAAATTTTTGCCAAGGTATTTTCTTTAATTAGAAATGGTAACAGTCTGTATATGAACAGGGCTGAAGTTTATAGTCACACTAATTTTTTCCATAGATATTAAAAACATCTAAACTGAACTTAGATATAAGATTGTAGAGGGGATGTTGAAATTACCTAAAAGAACAACCTGTTTTTAAGAACTTCTGAAGTGTTTGTTTATTCCTGAAAATGGACACACTAATTACAAATCACTTTTTCTTATTAAATTGGGTACAGAAAGATCCTCTATTTGCCGGTAATTTAAAAATCTAAATTAGTTTACTAAATATTCCAGACACTTACCATGGAAAACAGTTCAGCAATTATATATCACAGAGACTAAAGCTACAGTTTGTATATGTGTGCACCAATTTTAATTAAAATCTAGAACAGAATCATGGCATAATTTATGTTTTTGAAAGACCACAGATAAAATGGCTGACATTATTTGAATAAATATAAATATAAATATTCAGAATTATCCATTTGTTTTTTTTTAAAGAGGCAAGTAGCTTTTTCTTGAGCCATATGAAACTTAGCAAAGTAGTACTTAACATTTAACCTGCTCCTGTCAATGGATTCTTTATAATTTTTTTTTAAATAAATTATAATGGTAACACTTGAGGGAAAAGTACAGTAAAATCTGCAAAAACTAGAACCCATGTAAGATGAAAACCTGGCAGAAAAGGAAAACTCAAACATTTTCCTCTAAAACAAGTGATATAAAAGTGGTAAGACAGCACCCTGTCAAAGGCAGAAAATTTTGGTGACTCAGAAAAACAAGGCAGTCCTACTCAATGTTCAAGAGCAAGTTTCAGAGTCTCTTCTGACATCCATTTAGGTCTTTTCTTTTTCTCCTGTCTTTTTAATGACCTCTTGCTTTCTTCATATATGATGTCCTTGATGTCATTCCACAACTTGTCTGGTCTTTGGTCATTAGTGTTCAACACGTCAAATCTATTCTTGAGATGGTCTCTAAATTCAGGTGGGGTATACTCAAGGCTGTGCTTTGGTTCTCGTGGACTTGTTCTAATTTTCTTCAGTTTCAACTTGAACTTGCATACGAGTAATTAATTGTCTGGTCCACAGGTGGGCCCTGGCCTTCTTCTGACTGATGATATTGAGCTTTTCCATCATCTCTTTCCACAGATGTAGTCAATTTGATTCCTGTGTACTCCATCCGGCAAGGTTCATGTGTATAGCCCCTGTTTATGTTGGTGAAAAAAGGTACTTGCAGTGAAGAATTTGTTGGTCTTGCAAAATCAATCATGTGATCTCTGACACAGTTTCTATCACCAAAGCCATATTTTCCAACTACCAATCCTTTTTCACATTCCAATCACCAGTAATTATCAGTGCATCCTGATTGCATAGTTGATGAATTTCAGACTGCAGAAGTTAGTAAAAATCTTCAATTTCTTCTTCTTTGGACTTAGTGGTTGGTGCATAAATTCGAATAATAGTTGTATTAACCAGCCTTCCTTTAGGCTTATGGATATTATCCTATTACTGACAGTGTTGTACTTCAGGATAGATCTTGAAATGTTCTTTTTGATGATGAATACAACACCATTCCTCTTCAGGTTGTCATTCCTGACATAGCAGACTATATGATTGTCTGATTCAAAATGGCCAATACCAGTCCACTTCAGCTCACCAATGCCTAGGATATTGATGTTTATGTGTTCCATATGATTTTTAGACCATATGATTATCTGATTCAAAATGACCAATACCAGTACATTTCAGCTCACTAATGCCTAGGATATTGATGTTTATGTGTTCCATATGATTTTTGATGATTTCCAACTTTTGTAGATTCATGCTTCATACATTCCAAGTTCCAATTATGAATGGATGTTTGCAGCTGTTTCTTCTCATTTTGAGTCATGCAACATCAGCATATGAAGGTCCCAAAAGATTGACTCCATCCACAGCATCAGGGTTGACTCTACTTTGAGGAAGCAGCTCTTCCCCAGTTGTCTTTTGAGTGACTTCCAACCCGGGGGGCTCATCTTCTGGCACTATATCATGTTCCACTACTATTTATAAGATTTGCACTGGTTAATTCTTTTCAGAAGTAGACCACCAGTCCTTCTTCCTAGTCTGTCTTAATCTAGAAGCTCAGCTGAAACCTGTCCTCCATGGGTGATCCTGCTGGTATTTGAATACCGGTGGCATAGCTTCCAGTATCACAGCAACACACAAGCCCCCACAGTACAACAAACTGACAGACTCATGGGGGCACTAATACTGTCTCATTAAAATAACAAAGAAAACCCATTCCCCAAGGGGATTTTAACCAGAGGTATATGGGTTAGGATTTATAACACATATTTTGGGGGACATAATTAAATCCACAACAAACTCTTAGGTAGATACTGTACTAAGGACATAGCTCTGACCTAGCCATGTTTAAATCTGAACAATTCCAAGTTAATAACTAAGTGCATTTTAGACTAATTTCCTTTTTTTCTGTCCTCTGTAGAAAAAGATAACCTGACGAAGAGTGATTGGAAATTAAGGAGACAATTTCTTTTGAGAGAGTCTTGACATGCTGAGTGTCACCTCTCCACTGAGCTTTAAGGGCAGTGGAGGGAAAGACAAATGTTTTCTGACTGCTCTCTGAGTCCTATACAATATGGCATTTACACTTTCTAATAGATTGAGGAATAATATGACATAAACAGAAAAAAACAATGTGTAAAGAAGAAAGTCTTGTGAGGAGTGGTCACCAACTAGCTGTGTATTTCTGGATACATCATTAGTTTCTTTGAAACTCATCTCCCTCATTTCTAAAATGAGAGCTGTATTAGGTCTGTCAAATCCTTCAAATGAAAATCTCCATAAAATTTCTGGCCCTTCTTCCCTATTCTATGGGTGCCTCTGGGTGGCAGCATGGGGGAGGAGTGTCTTGAAGGGCACGGTGGTCTCTCTAAACATTGAGATTCTATGCTTTGACTTTTCTTGGAAGTAAAGCCACTTTGGTCACATGGGTGTTGCCACCACTGTCACTATTAACCACTTTCTCTTTGTTGAAACTTTCTCAGCTTGCAGGCATAATGTTCTTTGTATTTCCTTTGTGCACACACAACTCACTTCCTCAGGGGAAAATAAATTAGAATTCTCACTTTCATGTGTCAGACTTAAAAGACACTGCTGCTGTGGCTACTCTGAAAGCCTTAACTTTAAGTCCGTTCCAGGGAAGGCAAGTTTGGTTGTAAAGAATTAGACTCTATAAGGCAGGAACCCTGCTGCCATATTGGTTATTGTTGAGTGCCTGGCACACAGAGGTATTCAATAAATGAAGGATGAGTGAACAGAAGCCTATTAAAATTAGATTAACTAAAAAGAGATTTACTGGAAGGATACAAAATAATCTCAATGAAATGATATGCTGAAAAGTAACACCTGGCTTTACTCTCACTCTCCAGTTTGATAAACATTCCCTCATAAAAATATATATACATATATATTTTTTTTAATAGTTGACCTTATTATTTGAGGCTTCTTGTATTCTATAGCATGATATGTTTTAATTTGTTAAGAAATTATTTTGAAATATTACTTTGGTTAATAGAATAATGATGTGTTTGTTGAAAGATACTGGTTCAAGCACTGCCTACTAGTCTCTTCTTCCCAGGGAATAAGTGCTTAGTAAGGGCAAGGAAGGAACCATTTAAGTTGGCATTGTTCTTTAAGATACTCTTTAAAATGACCTTCTGCTACAGTGTTAAGATCTAAAGGAAACCACTTTGCAATGTTATTTCAAATATATCGAGAAAAAATTATCTTTGTAGTAATAAGAGGATATACCCTTGAAAACTGAAGTATGTTCACAAATTTATCAACATAAGTCAAAGAAATAAAAGGAAAAAAATAAGTGGTCATCCCTTGCTTATTTTGAAACAGACCCACAGAAGTTATTATGATGCCCTAGGAAATAATGATTGGTACTGTAATTGTACCTAAATCATATTATAAAAGCCCCATTTTTTTTTTTTGACTCTTTCTTAATGGTCATCAGCATTGATATTCTTCTAATCACAATTGCCTTCTCATGGCCCTCCCTAATAATAACCCACATTTTGCCATATGCTATACAAACTCAATCATTGTTTTACACATGAGCTACAGATATAGAAACACATTTTTGAATCCTTTAAACAGGAATTTATGTGAGCATCTTACATATATAAACTTGAGTTCATTCCCTTCTTTGCAATTCCATAGATAAAAAGTTTTCATAGCCTTTAAAATCTCTTAGTATTCTCAAGGGTCTGCTTAAGGCAGGCAGACCACCACTTTGTAAACTTTCGTGTTTTCTCCCATTGTTCTGGGAGAAATGACCAGTAGAGCTATCCGAGAGTTGCTGATATTAGAACCATGGCCCTGGCCCCTTTTTTTGAGTGGCTCATGACGTTTTCATGACGACCTGAAGGTAGTCTTAAGAGGGGCAGGAGAGCAAGAAGTCACTCAGATTGGTTTCAAAATGACCACACGTGTAAAGCTGCCTCCATGCTGACTGGCTAAGGCTGGTTGCCTGGCAACAGTGACCTCAACCCACACAATGCTCGGGATGCATTCTGCTTTCTAATGACATTCTCCTGCCCTCCCTTTACCTCTAAGGCTGATACTTTTATTTACTGGAAAGAATCATACCCTCTTCTTTCTTATTAAGGCTAATCATGATGATCATTAACTAAGTGAGCAAAGAGCAGCAGCATAAATACTGACATTGAACCAACATAACAAAGATTTTTATGGTCTCTGTTCAAAGGAGGAGACCTGGTGGTACAATGTTTAAGCGTTTAGCTGCTAACCAAAAGGCTGGCGCTTTTAATCCACCAGTGGTGCCATGGGAGAGAAGACCTGGCAATCTGCTCCCATAAAGATTCCCACCTGCTCCCGTAAAGATTGCAGCCTTGAAAACCCTGTGGGGTAGTTCTACTCTGTCCTATATGGCTGCTCTGTATTGGAACTGACTTGATGATATACAACATCTGTTCAGAGGACCATGTAACTACATTTCAAAAGGACACAGTTTATTAGGGGTTGGGGACAGGCACAGCATGGTTTTCACTTGGGGCTCTTTACCGAGCAGCCCCGACCCAGCTCTGCTGTCTCCTCTGTTGTGTAGTTCTTCCCAATCAAACTACTGAGACTTCCTGCTATGCAAAACATCTCTGTGGCGTTGCACTGAGGTCCAGGCTTTCCCATGACTAGCTTCCAGATTAAGATCAAATAGGAAGAAAAGCCTGGCTACTCCTAAAAAAAAATCAGCCAGTGAAAACCCTATGGATCAAAATAGCCCAATGCTGTTGTATGTAGTCAGGGTCACCAAGAGTCAGGGGCCATCTCAATGGCAGCTAATAACAGCAACACACAGATTGTTAGGAGGCTATGGCTGCTGTCCAGGAAGTTCCCGTTTTTGTACCTCAAGCCACATGTTTTCATCTTAGTACCATCACTAATTGGCAATATAATATCTGTGGAATAATGTTTATGTTTTTATACCCAATATGTAATGGACTGTGGACATTTAAAGCCAACTATTTAGTGTATCTTTACCATGCAACATTGGCCCTATAAATGTCACAGCTAGAAAAAATGACTTCTTATCATTCAAGACTCTGTGACTATGGAGTTCTGTACTTTGGGAAATTATTAGTAATTCTAGATCAGCCAGAGCCCCACTGAGACACTCTGTGGAGCCATATTCTCTTTCCCTCATTTCCGTACCCCATTATTTTCATTCTAGAATGAATAAATGAAGTAGGTATACTGATGATGCTTGTACCTCTTCCTTCCTCGGTCAATGGTAACAGCAAACCCAAAGTTACTGCACCTCGTTCTTCTGATGCCATTTTTAATCTCACTACATTTCTGGATGAGGTAACATATATACTAGAAGGAGCAGCAGACCACAGGTTAGCAGGCTGCAGTTTAAGCCTCAGTTAGGACCCTAGTTTCCTGGCTCTGGTGAAACCATTTAATCATTTGTTTCAATCATTTTTCTCATCTGTAAAATGTAACTTGGATCAGCTCTGAAGTTCTCTGAGAGTTCTAAAAATCTACAATTCATCAACCACTGCTTGACAACCAGTAATATCCACCATGAGGTATGGGCTCAGGTTAGTCAATCCATTAGTTATATCAACCACCATGGCAAACTCAGCTCTGGTTTTCGATCCTTTAAAAAAAAAAAAAAAAAACCCAAGAAACCCCAGACTCTCCTAGGGAAGTCCAGAGCCTGAAAATAATAGAGATTCAAGCAAACTACATTATACAAATACTCAGCAATGTGTTCTTTATAATCCATCTAGCCACTAGCACAGCACTTAGCTCCTAGAAAACACTGTAGTTACTTGCTGTTTGATTTAATTGATGGATAGATAAAAAAGTGATATGTATTTTCTACTAGTATTCAGGAAAATAAGAAATAACTATATAGTTCACCTGATGCAATGTCTCAGACATCTGGATTTTATTTTCAGTGTTTGTCATTGTTGTTTATTAAAGTATATGAATGGCTAGGAAACGCTGGTGGTGTAGTGGTTAAGTGCTATGGCTGCTAACCAAGAGGTCGGAAGTTCAAATCCACCAGGAGCTCCTTGGAAACTCTATAGGGCAGTTCTACTCTGTCCTATAGGGTCGCTATGAGTTGGAATTGACTCAATGGCAGTGGGTTTTTTTTTTTTTTTAATGAATGGTTAAAACAGACATCTGGCCCTGCTTATATACCCACACTGCAAGTTTAAAAAAAAAAAAAAAAAACACAAGAAATTAACATTCATATTTGGGCATAAAAGTCTGGTTTAATTTTTTTATGCCTCTACCAGTAAGGTTCTACAAAATAGCCTCTCTACCCAAGAATGCTAGCTACTGAGGCAGAACTCCTACCAAACTTTGCAGTTACATATTTTTAGATTTAACATATAGGCAAAGCACTAGGTATATGCACTCTTACTACGGAATAGTTTTTCTAGAAGAAATTCTCTGCAGACCAAGAAGGCAAAGTCTCTCAAAAGCTCTTGTTTTGTAAGAAGGTGTTTAGCACTCTCACTGTTGTCAAAATAGACCACAAAGAGGCAGAATGCAGGATTGCCTTGGGCATTCCCAGCTCCCTGAGGTCAATTCCGATCCTATTCAGATAACTTGCTGTGCCAGCTGCTTGATTCTCCTGGGTTCTGTGAGAATCCAATTCTTTTTAAAATGAGGTTGCCATCTAAATGCCATCAAAGCTACTTTGAAATATTGCAAAAGGGTTTAAGCTTTTTTTGAATGGCCCTTAATAGCAAGCCCACAGAAAATGATCATTATCATGATATAAAATATTTTTTTCTGGATGCCATAGTTTGATTTCGAGTAAGAGACGATCTGCCCCAATTGGATCAAATTTATCTTATACAGGTTTATGGATAAGATTGGGTTGGAGAGTCGGTAATGCATGTGTCACCGCTGGGCTCCTGAAAGCAGTCGCCACCCCTCACAGTCCTTTCTGTATGCCGCTATCCAATGTCACAACAGAGTTTCCATGGCTGCTTTTCAGAAAAAGGGTTTCAAATATTTGAAATAAATATCTTAATTATTTTTCCATTGACAGGTTAAAATTTTTCATCTTACCCCAAATGTTTATTCATGCCATCTTAATTCTTTATAAATAAATAACAACAACAAGCACCTATGAAGCATTACCATGTGCCATACCCCTTTCAAAACCTAATTATTTTCTGCTTTGAATTTTTTGTTGACATCATGTGTTTTAATTAATGGAAGCAAACTGAATTATTGAGTGTGTCCAAATTTTGGTAGGTAGTGTTTTTTAATTTGCCCCATCCCACAAGCCTATATCCTTTGAGATCAGTGGAAAACATGTTTTAACCCACTAATTTTACCCCAGAGTCCTCACGCAATCCAGTGGCACATCTGCATACCAAATGAAATTTTTCAGAATTTCTAATTTTCCTACCAAAAATGCACACACCTCATTCAATACCGTGTAGAAGCAGTAATTCAAGCAGGTGCCCTTTTTCTGTTGTTGTTGTTGTTTCAAACAGTCATAAAGGCCTACCTTGCAGAAGCATGAACTGTCAGTGTGAAGGCAGCTTCCCAATACACCTGAGAGGCAGAAAATGAAGGTGGCAAATGTACTTCCCACAGGTCATGAAGGGGATACTGTACTCTTTACACACATGCATTGTTGCAATTAACCCTCGTGACCCTTAGGTATTATTATCACCACTTTGTTGTTGTTCAGTGCCCTCAAGTAGATTTTGACCCATAGTGACCCTATGTGACAGAGTAGAACTGACCACTTTATAGGTGACGAAATGGAGTCACAAGGCAGTTAAGTGACGTGCACAGAGTCACACAGCTATAAAGTGACGGGTCTGAGATTTAACCATGCAGTCATGTTAATAAGTCCATGTTCCTAACTGCTCATATATATTGCTTCTTTCTGAGCATAGACAGTAGGTAAGAGAAATGGTCTATGAACTTTTAAAGAATAAAAAAGTCAATGTCCTAGTCACCAAAAAACACCAAACCCATTGCCCTCAAGTCGGCTCTGACTCATGACAACCTTAAAAGAGTAGATCTGCCCCATATGGTTTCCAAGGCTGTACATCTTTACATAAGCGGGCTTCCACATCTTTCTCCTGCGGAGCGGCTAGTGGGTTTGAACTGCCAACATTTCAGTTAGCAGCCGAACACTTCACCACTGTGTCAGTACGGCTCCTTTTCCTAAAAACACTAGGTTATTATTAATCATGTAATGTGGGCCAATACTTAATACAACTTGTATTATAGCAGGAAATAAAAAGAAAATAATAAAAGTAGCTCCCTCCATCAGGAATCTAACTTAGAATTTTATTTTGTAAATAGTTAATTCACCATGTTGTTTAATTCCCAAACCAAAAGTTGTCAATTCAGTGATGCTTAGAAGAGGAAATAAGAGAATAGGGACCATAAGTTCATTATTTAAAATTTTAAGATCATCTTTCTAGTACCTTGATCTAATTAAGGAAAAAAAAAAAAAGCCTATTCAGGGTGAGTGGGGGGAAAGAAATTTCTATAAGGATAATAGAAGGGAAGGAAGCATCTCAATAGTGATTGGAAATGAGACTTTATTGCAAAGGAAGACTTCATGGAAGGTATTTCCACTGCTGCTAGAAAGGTGAATAAACTACTGAGAATAAAAAAGAGAAGGGGGATTGCAAGCAGACAGAAAATTGTTAAGCACAGAGAAACAGAAATGCCTATAAAATAATCATGTAATTTTTTTCTTTGTACCCAGTTAAGCAGAGAATAAGAAGAAATGAGTAATTGAGACTGTGAGGCGTAGACACCGGAAGTCAAGGGGTCAGGATCCAGGCTTGCATTCCACTTGCAGGTGGGCCTATCTGTGTGACCTTGGGCTGGCTACTTAAACTCAGCTTCTTCAAGGGTAAAAGGATGCTAATGCCTGTATCATTTTCCTAGTTAGTTGTCAAACCAAAAAAACCAAACCCATTGTCCTGGAGTCAATTGCAACTCCTGGAGACCCTATAGGACAGAGTAGAACTGCCCCATAGGGTTCCCAAGGCTGTAAATCTTTACATAAGCACACTGCCACATCGTTCTCCCATGGAGCAGCTGGTAGGTTTGAATCGCCAACGTTTAGTTTAGCAGCCGAGCGCTTAACCACTGCACTACCATGATTCCTCAGTTAGTTGTCAGTCTAATTACACATATTCATGTTCTAGATAGGGTTTAAAACAGTTTATAAGAAAATATAGACTAAGATAACATACATAAAAAGTAGATATGGAAAGAGAGGAGCAGCAAAAAGCTCTAGAAATGAGGGTAATACAACCAGGCACATGATAAAGGCTTATACTTTGGCTCTGAATGGGTTACAAACTGGACTCCAAGTGACACTTGGTTAGTTACTCAAAAGGAGAAATATCACCAGCCAGCACTGTAAGCCCTGGTCTCACGACAGTTAAGTGCTTGACTGGTAACTGAAAGTTTGTTGATATGAAGCTACCCAGTGGCTCTGCCAGAAAAAGTAAATATTTTCGTTGTGTGCCATGGAGTCAATTCCAACTCACAGCAACCCTATATAACAGTATAGAACTGCCCCATAGGATTTTCTAGGGTGTTGTCTTTATGGGAGCAGACCACCAGATCTCTTCCCATGGAGGCACTGGTGGGTTCAAACCACCAAACTATCAGCTAGCAGCCGAGTGTTCAACCATTGCACCATTAGGGCTCCTTCCCATTAAGATTACATCCTAGAAAGCCCTTTGGGGCAGTTCTGCTCTGTCACATGGGGTTGCTAGGAGTCAGAATGGGCTCAATGGTATCCAACACCAATAACCACCACATTGCAAGGATCAAGTGAGATCCCCGTGTAACACATGCTAATTTCCTTTCCACTCACTCTATTCGATGGTATGTAGTACATATAGTAGTAGCTGGTAAGGAAGGAAGCCCTCCAAGACCGGCCCTCTACAGACCTACTTCCAAAGCACCCTCTGCTGCCCGACTCTTCCCCTGTCTCCTGCCCCTTCCACACATCAGACACACACTGTGTATACATAGAGGGGACATCGCCCACAACACACAACACTGTGCTTGTGCTTCTGCAGGAAATCTTCTTGAAGTAATTATTCAGACTTGGATTTCTGGGTGCTCTCTGACTCTCTAAGGTTTCGCTCAGGACACTGTTTACCAGTGGCTAGACATCCCAGGAAGATCTTGTAAGATCAGCAAGAGCAAAAATTGCCTAATGGTTGAAGAAAAATAAAACATAATGGAGTAAAATCTGCTACAGTTCTTCAGGCCTGTAGGCCACCTAGTTCAGAGCTTTCATTTCCTTTTTAATCTCACATTTTCATGCTTTACCAGAACCAAATAATTTGAGCTATTCAGTCGATGCAAACTGAGGCAAAAAACAGCGGAAAGATGTGCTTCGTGTAAGATTGGGAAGAAGGCTATTTAATCTATCAGAAATGAATTTGGAATAGATAAGCTTTTACACATGCCTTTGAAATAACTTCGACATAAACATTTCTTCTTCTCTTTGCTATGTATTGTGGTTTTTAAATAAAATTGCTAATGGTGGCATTAGTGTGTGCATAGCAAGGCACACGGAGCTTATTGAAACAGTTACTGAATGTCAGGCTAGTCATTCAGATGAAAAAGCACCAGCTATATATTTGAAAGAACAATAAAATTTTTAATGAAATATAACCACTAGCGATAATCACTTTTGGGTCTTCAGAGTGTTCAAAGTACGATTGGAATATTCCACGGTTTCAGGAAATCTGTATGTATTCAAAGACAACAGTTAAATGTATTACTATGACAGAACATTTTTGGGTGTACGGTGTTAGGATTGATGGTAAGTCAAATTTAAGGCTGGGTAGGAAGAGGCAGCTGCAGAAAGCATCTGTGCTTTCCAAATGATATGAGTTAAAAATGGAGAAAAAATCACATACTTCTGGGGTAAATAACCTTTGAGTTGTTTTCTAGTCCCAGCAATTTCTTTATTTTAATATTAATAAGAACTATTGCTACTGCTCAACTCTTTAATACCGCCGCTCTTCTCCTGAGGCTTATAGTTACCAGGCTGTTTTGTTTCTTAGAAAAGCACAAGCCGGTAGAAAATACTAATTAGCCTCTCTCTTGATGTGTCAGAACTATTCTTTAATAAAATGTAATTTAAGTCGATAAGTGGATTTACTTTATTTTTTTAGACTTTCATATTTCTAGGGAGAGTCACATTGCATTGTTTAAAAATCATATCTTAGGAAACCCTCCTTGGAAAATACAGAGTCGTTTGGTAGAAGAATCTCAGATATTTGTTACTTTAATAAATGCAGATACAGGGAATTATGGTATTCATTTTTTCCTTTATTGTTTCAATACCCTCAACATGTTAATTATTAATATTTGGGGTACATGAGCAGTAGGAACAAATTCTTATTCATTTACTTGTACCCACAAAAAAGGGCTTAAAATGACTCATTAATGAGAAGGAAACTTAAAATGAAAGACTTGTTTCATGCTTGAGTCTCAAGAGAGTTTTGGAAATATCGTGCAATTTTCTTCCTATTTCTTTATATTTTAATAACTTACCAGTTTTCTAAACAACACATCTTTCCCCTTGCAGTTGTTTTCTTACATATATAGTAATGATAATGGTTATCCAAGACTTCAACCATTTTAAAGTATGTGTTTAATAAAATCCCTGGCGTTTCTCTAGAGGTAACGAAATTATAATAACAGTATTACCTTAATAAAATAACAATAACATTTTAATTGGTTATTACCATCAGTGTGGTAAAGATATCATTTCTCATATATTTGCTTACCAGCAAAACTTTCTCCTTCTCATATGCCTACAAAAATTAGACACACTCATGAGGCAGCCCTGGTGGTACAATGGTAAAGAGCTCAGGCTGCTAACCAAAAGGTCGGCAGTTTGAATCCACCAGTCGCTCCTTGGGAACCCTATGGGGCAGTTCCATTCTATCCTATAGGGTCACTATGAGCCAGAATTGACTCAGTGGGAATGGGTTTCGTTTTTTGTTTTATGAGTCAGGTGGAATTTTTGTTTTTGTTTTTTCTCTTTTCTAATTTAACTGTGGAGTAAAAGCAAAGAAAATCCAAACCAGTTACTGTTGAGTTGATTCTGACTCATGACAACCCCACATGTTGCAAAGTAGAGATGTGCTCCATAGGGTTTTCAAGGCTATGGCCTTTTGGAAGCAGATTTCCAAGTCTTTCTTCCGAGGCATCTCTGGGTTAGCACCTGAGCATGTTAACCATTTACCTTAAGTGCCTTCTTAAAATGGATTCTCTACATGCCACATTATTTTCTCAATAGAAGCTAATTAAACTAGATTGTTGTTGTTGTTAGGTGCCCTCCAATAGTTTCCAACTCACAGCAACCCTATGTACAACAGAACAAAGCACTGCCCAATCCTATGCCATCCTCACAATCATTGCTATGATTGCACAATCATTCAGCATTGCTCTTTGAACCCATTGTTGCAGCCACAGTGTCAATCCATCTCATTGAGGGTCTTCCTCTTTTCCACTGATCCTTTACATTACGTGATGTCCTTCTCCAGGGACTGGGCCCTCCTGATAACTTGTCCAAAGTACATGAGATGAACTCTGGCCATCCTCTCTTCTAAGAAGCATTCTGGCTGTACTTATTCCAAGAGACATTTGTTCATTCTTCTGATAAAACCAAAAACCCAAGCCAGTTGCCATTGATTCTGACTCATAGAAATCCCATAAGATAGAGTAGAACTGCACTATAGAGTTTCCAAGGAGCGCCTGGTGGATTCGAACGCCAACCCTCTGGTTAGCAGTTGTAGGTCTTAACCACTATGCCACCAGGGTTTCCTCCTTCTGGTAAGTTATGGTAAATTTAAGATTCTTCAGCAACACCATAATTCAAAGACATCAATTCTTCCTTATTCATTGTCCAGCTTTCGCATGCACATGACGTGATTGAAAATACCGTAGCTTGGGTCAATAACAACTTAGACCTCAAAGTGACATCCTTGCTTTTTAACACTTTAAGGAGGTCTTTTGCAGCAGATTTGCCCAATGCAATATGTCATTTGATTTCTTGGCTGCTGTTTCCATGAGCGTTGGTTGTGGATCCAAATAAAATGAATCCTTGACAACATCAATCTTTTCTCCATCTACCATGACGTTGCTTTTTGATCCAGTTGTGAGGATTTTGGTTTTCTTTATGCTGTATAACCCACACTGAAGTCTGTAGTCTTTGATCTTCATCAATAAGTGCTTCAAGTCTCTTTGCTTTCAGCAAGAAAGGTTGTGTCATCTGCATAATGTAGGCTGTTAAGGAGTCTTTCTCCAATCCTGATGCCACATTCTTCTTTATGTAGTCCAGCTTCTCAGATTATTTGCTCAGCACACAGATTGAATAAGTATGGTGAAAGAATACAGTCATGATGCACAACTTCCCTGATTTTAAACCAAGCAGTAACCCCTTGAATTATGAGTTTGGTAGAAAAATACCCATGGTATTTTCCATAGCCTCATATGCATGTGAAAGCTGTACAAAGAGTAAGGAAGACCAGAGGATTGATACCTTTGAATTATGGTGTTGATGAAGAATGTTGAATATATCATGGACCGCCAGAAGAACAAAAAAGTCTGTCTTGGAAGAAGTACAGCCAGCGTGCTTCTTGGAAGCAATGATGGCAAGACTTTGTCTCACGTACTTTGAACAAGTTATCAGGAGGGCCAGTCCCTGGAGAAAGACATCATGCTTGGTAAGGTAGAGAGTCAGCAAAAAGTTGAAGACCCTTAACACAATGGATTTGCACAGTGGATGCAACAACGGGCTCAAACATAGCAACGATTCTGAGGCTGGTACGGGCCCAGGCCATGTTTAGTTCTATTGTACATAGAGTTGCTGTGAGACAGAACTGACTTGATGACACCTAACAACAACAGTATTCCCTTGTTCTGTTTGAATGGCTGCTCTTGGTCTATGTAGGAGTTCTGCAGGAGAACAATTAAGTATTCTGGAATTTCCATTCTTTGCAATGTTATACATTATTTGTTATGATCCACATAGTCTCATGCCTTGCACAGTCAATAAAACACAGGTAAACACTGCTTTCAACCAAGATCCATCTGTAATCAGCAATATCCTTGTTCTGCATTCTCCTGTTAATCCAGCTTGAGTTTCTGGTAGTTCCCTGTTGATGTACTGCTGCAACCGTTTTTTAACTATCTTCAGTAAAATTTTACTTGTGTTAATTTAAAAATATTGTTCAATAATTTCCGTGTTCCTTTCTTTAGAATGGGCACAAATATGGCTCTCTTCCAGTCAGTTGGCCAGGTAGCTGTCTACCAAATTTTCAAAGTTAAACTTAGTCATATAAAATTATTAGCAAATAGTTAACATATTGGTTTCTTCCCAGCCCCATCATCACACACAAAACAGCTTGTTTTCACACGACTATAACAAATTCCACAAATAGTCCTTTATGCCAATTACTCTGTCCAATGCTTTCCCATACATCATCTCATTTTCTTCTATGAGTCCTATAAGAAACATACCATGATCCATGCTTTACAGATGAGCCTGAAGAGGTAAATAACCAAAGCGGAAATGAAACAAAAACAACTAGGAATAGTTTCTGAACTTTCAAATATTCCGTTTAGAGGGCACATGTTCTTGCACAGAATTTAAACCATTTGGAAATGCAATATCACTTATTTGCCACACTCCATTTATTGTTCTTGTGGATTCCTTGACACCTGAATTTGTGCCCTATAATGACTAATAACACTAAATGGAGGTAAATAAAGCCATTATTACCGAGTATGGTATAGACAATAATTGAACAGGTAAACATACAATATTTTATTATGCACTGAAATGAATTGGCAGCTGATAGCATGCTACCATAAAAGGAAAAGGCTCATTTCCCCCATCATAAAGCAACCCTACAAAGTATGTCTTATAGGGAATTGTGAGCCTCTTAGGGAGGAGAGCGGGAGACTGGATAATGGAGGGAAAGAACATGAGCTTCAGAGCCCACAGATACAGGAGGAAATCTTTACTTACCAGCCAAGTGAATCAAGTCTTTACTTACTTCATTCTCTCTGAGCTTACCTTTCCTTAGCTCATACATGGAGGGTCTAAAAGTTCTTTCAAGTATGTATGCAACATTTCATTTATTTTTTAATTATCAGAAGCAAATTTGCCGTATGAGGAGATAGTTAACATTAGTTACTTCTCCGTAACAGGTATATGCATCCTTTTATATTACTGTCTGCACTTTTCTATATGTTTCAAGATTCTCATTATTTAAAAAAATAAAATGATAGTTGATAATAGCTACTTCTAAGTGGAGAGCTGAGGTAAACTTTAAACCAGGTACTGCCCGTGAAGTGCATGATACATGGTCGGTGCCTCTTATTTACTCTCTTCTCCCTTACTTCGCAATACACCATTGCCTTCTACCTCATCATTTCATTTATGACAGTGAGCAATGACTTTCCAGGAAATGTCCTTGAAGCAAGCTAAAATCTTTTATGTCAACAGTTATTGATTAAATGTCAATTAACTCTCAATGACACAGGAAAATTGCACAACATGGAAAGAAAATTTCATCTAAAATTTTCAGAAACCTTTCTCTGTACTCTCATTTTGAATAGTAATCGATAACCAGATTGTGTAAAATTTAAACATTTTTCTCAGTAGTTCTCTAAGAAGATGAAACGAGTATTACAGCACTTTAAATATTACTATCCAAATGTACGCCTATCCACACAGATCTGAAAGGAATAAAACCCTTATTTCTTATTTTATCTAACCACCTAACTAGAACAAATGCTATGATTAAATATAATGTACAAGATATAGAAATTGATCTTTATAACTATGTTCTTATTAGTGAAATTGTAGGAGTCAGTGGATGGATTTTAGGTTGCCTAGACAAGAGGAGGAAGAAGAGAAAATGTAGCTTTATTTCCTAAAATTATAGCATGGGGTAGAGAATGTTCAAATGCTCCACTGTGCAACCCAGATCCCCCTTCCCACTTATTCCCCCAGCTGCTGGCAGTGTTGGCAGCTGAGAGCTCTCAGCTAAGCCCCTCTCCTGAAATGGCCTTCAGCTAAAGAAAGCTGAAGTTCCCTGGGTGGGGGAAATGGTTAAGTGCTCTGACACTAATCGAATAGGTGGCAGTTCAATTCCATCAAAAGGCACCTCAGAAGAAAGCCCCAGTGACCCACTTCTGAAAGGTCACAGCCATTGAACACCCTGTGGAGCACAGTTCTACTTGGAAACACATGGGGTAAACATGAATCAGGATCAACTCAACAGCAGCTGATTAAAGAGAGACGAATCTTGCTTCCTTCTCTCCCCAGTGCGTATTGGTCCTGAGAGGACTCCCCAAGAAATTTCCCGCATATAAATATCTGCTGCCAAATCTGTTTCTCAGGGAATCTGGCCAAAGCATGTTACATTACCACCTTTTCCAGGAATATCTTTGAAGATCTTCAGTACAAATGTCTATGACCCTGGATATGGGTTTGGTTTCCATAAAAATTTATAGGGACAATCCCCCTCATATTTATATCATTCACTGACAATAAATTACAGAGGACACTTTTAGGTCATGTGAGAATCCATTTAGGATAACCAGTTTTATATTAATTCAGAAATAATATAAGAAATGCTGCCTGATTAGTGAAGGTGAGACTGTCCTTACTTGACGTGTGACTGACCCTGTCTCCACAGCATTAAATGTTATATCTATACAGATCTATAGTGTTCTTTTTTTTTTTTTTTAGAAGATAAATGTGAGCACATAAGAATAGGGGAGTAGTTTGTTTATCTAGAAAATCTACTATCATTTTTTTGCATAAAATAAGCTATCAATAATAAATAAATAAATTATTGAATGTATGAATGACTGAACCAATGGTTTTTCTATCAGGGACTGAGTTTGCCTGACTCTACAAAATAATAGCAAATGATAGTAGCAGTTTAAGAGCCAGTAACATGTTTGGCAGATCCACCAAGTATAATTTCCTCCAGTTCACCAAAAACAGTAAGATATCCAGTCTAATTAAACCACCAAATTAATGTGAAAGTGCCCTGTTTCAAGATCACCACTCCTAAATCAATTTCTGATTGCCAGGAGCTAATTTTTCAGGAGTTCAAGCTCTATGGAAATAATACCAGGGCAGTTTATTAGCCTAGGGAATAAAAAAAAAAAAAAATAGATAGGCCTATATATTCAATTCAGTGAGAAGACTCAATAGGCTAAAATGATTTATTTATCCCTAGGGGCTTTAAAAAAATTCACTGTCAGACTAGTACCAAACTATGATTTTTTACATAGAAAATTGGGTAAATATGCATTAGAGACATAGAAAAAAAAAAAAAAAGGCACTGAAAAGGACACAAACTTTTTTTTTCTTTTCTCAGATAACTAAAATCTACTATAAAGATTCAAATATTAATGTAAAGTTGTTGAAACAAAATAAAGCCTCACTTTTCCTCATCTTCTCTCATTCTCAAGTTCAACTGCCTATTAAATTACCAAAATCTCTTCCAGTTATAAATAGGAATTAAATAATTTCTTCTTTAGCAAATAGCAACCCATGTTTTAGAGACCAAATTGATGGGTGTCCCGGTGATTTAAATGTATAATTGCAATGTTTTAATGTGTGAGTTAATTACTAGGATAGAAATGAAAGGAATAACTAGAGATTGATGTGGCAGGGTGTTTTACAACCCAACAGAGTAGGTGGGTAGAGTGATTCTGTTTATTTGTGAAAATATATTAATGTTTAAGTTATATTCATAGGGCCACCCAAAGCCAAGAGGATGTGGACAATACCAGGATATTGGAGCATTACGGAAGAAGGTAGAGCATATGTCTGCGCATAAAACAATGATCTGATCACATTTGACCACCTTACAAAACAGTTTCTTCCCAGTTTAAATAAAGACTACTTCAAAAATTAAACAGCTCAATATAAATCTATGGTAATAAGATTAGAAACAACATGCACATTGTAAACTTGGCTTTGCCTCTAGTAACCTCAATCAAGATTAGAGAAACACTCCCTTTAACAGTCTGGAGCGTCGCATTGAAAATGTAATGCAACCTAGTGAGGCAGACAATGTAATCCTCTGAGTGATGCTACCTGGTGAGTTCAGACCAACAACAGCAGGGGAAATATCAAATAAGCTGCCTAAGTGTTTGTGTTCCATTTGAGAATATTCCAATGTACCAGACATGTAATGAAGGAGCTTTCTAGAAGCTAAACAACCATTCAACTTCAGAAACTTTGTAAATGATGGATTATACATATCTCCAAAATAAATACTAGCTGCAATTAGGATACAAATTCCTGAACCTCTGTTAGTGAAAGTCAGTGTCCTAAAGTTGACATAGAAATCAGATCTGTTAACCTAAGTGTAGGACTTGGACACTTTTCTCCTGGTTCATCTTAGCTTTTACAGAAAGCAAGATACTAGGAAAATGTTCAAATGTTAGTCATAGCTCTCACATATGCTTTAAATTCTATGTCCAAGCATTTATATATTTTTTTCTTTGTGATTTTCATTCACGGTTGCAAAGGAATGTAACCAAGGTTGCACAATGTTTTAAAATATTACTATCCCTAATTGCCATCTTCCAAAATACCAGAGAGTCCCTGAGAACATGGCCCCCAGACACCCTTTCAGCTCAGTAATGAAGTCACTCCTGAGGTTCGCCCTTCACCCAGAGAGTGGTTAGGCCCATAAAACAAATGAGACTAAAGGGACACACCGGGGGCAAGGACTAGAAGGCAGGAGGGGACAAGAAAACTGATAATAGGGAACCCAAGTTTGAGAAGGGAGAGTATTGACATGTCGTAGAGTTGTTAACCAATGTCATAAAACAATATGTGTACTAACTGTTTAATGAGAAACTAGTTTGTTCTGTAAACCTACATCTAAAGTACAATAAAAAAACTAAAAACAGAGAAAGTTCTAAATGTCTAGCAACAGACCTCATGCACCTGTGTTAGGACTTCAAAGCAGCTAGACCAGCTGCTTCCTCCAAAAACAAGCCCAGAAAAATATCAGTCAGTGATTGGGGAAGATTCCAAGACAGGCCCAAACCTTATTCCAAGCTTTGGAATAAATGGACTTGTTTTATGCATTTTGAGTCTCAGGCACCAGGCCCTGTGTTCAAATCTCCTTCAGACTACACTGCAATTACCAGCTAAGGCAGAAATCCCTCCGCTCCCTTTTTTGTCAGTATGTTCTCTCATTCGTATTCAGCCCAGTTTAGCCTTGCCATCCACCAACAACTGTCTCCCTACAAGCCTTCTCTATCCTTTGTGATCTTGTGAGCAAACTCAGACACATACTCGATCGCTTCTGAAACTAACTTGTTCAGCTCCTCACCCGCTGAGAAAAAGCAAACTTGTTGCCGTTGAGTTGATTCCGACTCATACCAACCCTACAGGACAGAGAAGTCAGGCTTTCTCCTGATCGTACTAACTCCTAAAATCTCTTCAATCAGAGGTGATATCCATGCCTGTTATGCTTCTTCCAGCTCATTTAGCTTCCCTCTACTCTTCAACAACACAACAACGCTTCCTCTTTGCAAGCCCATCACAATTACTTATATCACTATTTCTATGTCTCTCATATACCCACCTCCACACCCTTCTCTTAACTTTCTTGCTGGAATTTATTACCAGGCTTCAATAATCTGTACTTAGAAATCCCCAACCTCCATACCTCCATTCCATTTTTCATCTTTCAGAAGTATGGACTCCTCTCCCATCCCAGTATGGCTGATCATGGCGTCACTTCCCATGATGAAATTCATAAATTCCAATCCTTCCATTTTTCCTTCATTTTCATCTAACCTTATCCCTTTCTCCACTGCCACTTACAGTTCTGTATTCCTTTCTTATTTTTCCATCTTATACCCTCACCTTGTAGACTCACTTATTTATTTCTTCCGTTTTTAGTTTAGACTTCAGAAATAAATTTTGCAACCATATTCATATTACTCGTACCTATTGCTGTCAAGTCGATTCCTACTAGTAGCTGCCCTATAGGATGGAGTAGAACTTCCCCCACCCCCACAGGGTTTTCAAGGAGCAGCTGGTGGATTTGTACTGCCAATCTTTTGGTTAGCAGCCAAGCTCTTAACCACTGTGCCATCAGGGCTCCATATTCACATTAAACCAAAAAAAAAAAAAAAAAACCAGTGCTGTGGAGTCAATTCCGACTCATAGCGACCCTATAGGACAGAGTAGAACTGCCCCATAGAGTTTCCAAGGAGCGCCTGGCGGATTCAAACTGCCGACCCTTTGGTTAGCATCCCTAGCACTTAACCACTACGCCACCAGGATTTCCATATTCACATTAGCTCTCTTAAATTTCTTATCCCTCATCTTCAAAAGTACTTCCTTGTCATATTCAAACCCTCTTCCCATCATAACATTCTTCCACGTCAATAACAGCAAAATTATATCTTTGAATATTTTTCATAAATAATTTCTACTGTATATTTTTAATTGTGTCTACCCATAACCCATTGTCACTGAGTTAATTCCGACTCATAGTGACCCTATAGGACAGAGCAGAACTACCCCATAGGGTTTCAAAGGAGTGGCTTGTGTATTGGAACTGCCTACCTTTCGGCTGCAGCCTGAGCTCTTAACCACTGTACCATTGGGAACCCAATTGTGTCTAGTTTTTTTTTTTTTTAATTTTGAGTGCCTAATCCATTAACATTTTCTTCCCAATAAAAACAATTGAGTAGCACATCCTTTACTTCTGCTGGGATATGTGGATTACATAGATTCACTTGAAGCTATCTAACTTCAGTTCAACAAACATGTATTAAACATGACCAGCAGGGAAACCCTGGTGGCATAGTGGTTAAGTGCTGCAGCTGCTAACCAAAGGGTAGGCAGTTTGAATCCGCCAGGCACTTCTTGGAAACTCTATGGGGCAGTTCTACTCTGTCCTATAGGGTCGCTATGAGTCAGAATCGACTCGACGGCACTGGGTTTGGTGTTTTTTTTTTTTTTTTGGTTACCCTAGGCAGAGTAGATATGCTAAAGAAAAGTCTCTGACCTCAAAGAGCTTGCAATCTTTAAGGAAAAACAGACACATTAGCAAATCATTTCAATATTACACAGCAAGTAAAATGGGAGATGTATATCAGAGTATTGGAGCATAGAGGGAGGTATTAAGTGCTGCTTGGGACACAGGAAACTGGGGGAATCCATCCTGAGGTTGCTGGAGTTTGGATCTCAAATGATCAGAAAGAGGGACCTGGGGAGGAAAGAGGGAATCAGGTGCTCTAGATAATGAAAACAGCAGGTTATGTACAAGAAAATGAAATCAACTGGACATGAACAAAGAGTGGAATGGCAATATATTCAGCCACCTTTGAACCTGCTCTCCCAATATATAATTAATAGCTTTTTTATTTATTTTCAAAAGTCCCTATTTTAGCAATAAATTAACTCCTGTTAAGAATATTTAAAAAGAAATGAGTTTGGGGAAGTCATTGAAGGTCTTGGGAACCCTAATCTATAGTTTCTGCAAATTATTGAAGCGTTTTAAGCAGGAGGGTTACCCAATTAAACTTATGTTTTTGATAGATTTCTCTAGTGACAGTGTGAACAATGCATTTCAGATAAAATTAGAGCAAAGGAAGCCAGTTAGGAAGATGTGACCATGGTCTCACGAGAGCTGATGAGGACCTAAGAAAGTACAGTCATAAGATGATTGATAAGAAGGGAAGGACGTGAGAAATATTTAGACTAGAATTTTCCCCTGTCTTAGTGATTGATTGGATATATTATCTAACTTTACACGGGAAATAATGGGGTAGCACCAGGTCAGGGAAGAGACGATGAATTCAGATCGTGATAAGCGGAGGCTGAGTTGTTAATTGGATGGTTAAGTGGGAGTAGGAAACAGAGTCTAAATTTTAATGGAGAGTTCAGGGATGTAGACAAAGCCTGAAGAGGTAGGAGCACACGCGTGACAGCTAAACTTCTGCAATTACCTGCAGTTTACCCAGAAAATTTCCTCAGAGTGCCTTTGGAAGCCTGGAGAGGCTGTCTTGTTTTATTGATCCCCTAATCTCCTTGCACTAGTTTTCTCAGTAAATTATAATCTTCCTGAGGATTGAGGCTGTGGTTTCATCAACTCTTTATACCTCATATCTTCTAGCATAGTGCATTACTCTTAGATGAGAGCAATCGTTCAATAAATATTTATTAAATTAAAAGGCCCTTAAAAGCATATAGCAGCATTTCCGTCCAGGGAGGGCATATAACTAATGGCTGGATTCAACTTATGTGCAATATCACAGGACAACAAAATGCCTACATGTGTATGTTCCGTTCATCACTAAGTCCATCTGAGATGATACGCCAAAGCAAAGAGAGAGGTCAGACTTCCACATGACTTTTAGAGGTGAAGCACTCAAAAAACTGCCTAAAAGAACGGATCTCTGTTTAATTGCCTCCATCCTATAGGATTTGTTTCAGTAATGTGGTTTAGATTCAGAAAGCTGTAAATATGGGCTCTGAGCAATAGCAGTTTCCTCAGTATACTTTACCCAATTAAAACCTGGAGTGACTGTTCAAAAGGGAGGGCCATTTTGTTCACTTGGGGAATAGGTGAATAAGACGTGGAAGATTATTTGAATTCAATTAGGAAAACTGAAAGCACCATTATTTTCCGCTTAAATAACTTCTTTATTCCTAAAAGGATTTTTTATTAGGGAACATTGCAAGCGTCGTTTTTCTTTACATTGATATAGGAACTGAAGCATGGTGCGATTCCAGGGGAAAGGGATCTGGCTGTACACCACTGTTAATCTTAAATCCCAATACCTTGAAGGTATGGGGGTATTTCATAGCAGATTAAAAATCCTTTTTTTTTTTTTTTTTAACTGAGGTTTCTTCTGAAGAGTTAGCTTCAGTCTTTTAACTGTTATGTAAATGCAATTCAAGTTCTCTATATTAGGAGAAAAGAATCTAGGAGCACCTAAATAGAAGTGTATGGCTTCTCGTAAAGTATTCAATAATGTAATTTAAAGAGGGTTCTACTGTAGAAGACCCCCTAGTTTCAGTATCATTCAGGGTAGAAAAAAACAGGTTAGGTTCACTACGTTCCTAAATGGAAATTTCATGTTCTCAAGCTCTTAGGTAATTTTACTGTGTGGCAAAGTCATAAAAGTTCAATAGGTCTGTCATCTATGACTACTGCTGAAGAGATACAGGAGAGACTGTGATTAGATTCTCAGAAACATGCACCTTCAAGTGAAAGGAAAATGAAAACAGTAACATAGCTTCATGCAACTGATGGAGATCATGGGCAGGTTCGTCTGGAAGGAAGTGTTCTCACAACGGGTACATACAGCAAAGGTTCCCATGAAAACTAAGTTAGACTACACAGGTATATCCTGTAGTTGATAAGCATATCAGTCTAACATACTTAGGTACTAAGATCTATGACTATCTATAAATAAATGCTGAGTACACACATGGGGCACATGGAACAGGGTTCATTGCAAGTTAAAGTAACTTGAAATAATATCTTCTCACTTTCTAAAAATCTTAGAGTCCATGTTCTTAAAATCCCTCCACTATGTTTTGCTGTGATTTTCAAGTTTTGTTTCATCCTACAGGTCATTATGAGCTTTCAGTGAGATAGAGCAGTAATATGACCACGTGTGCTCTAGGAAGACCACCTGAACTGGAATGTGGTTGACTCTTTTGATATGAGCAAAAGCTTTCTTTGGGCCAGGACTCTACAGAACAGTATGTAAAAAAAGATAAACTGAGAAACATAACAAACCGATAACTTTCCCTCACCGTCCTGATGAGTCTATCGTGTTAAAACGTATTTATATTTAAAGGTTCCGGATGTGTAAGGCAACATACTCAGGATCTCACATACACTTCTTTGCTAGAGACCTCATAATATTGCAGATTTGTTATTATTATTCCTATTTTTCCCAAACAAGGGGAACAAAATATTATTTATTTTTGTATACCGGGTCTGAGACCTGATGGGGGAACAAAAAAAAAAAAATACTCATTGAATGACCGAAAGAAATAATGAACTAAAAATAAGCAAACAATAAATATAATTACACGTGCTAGGTACGACATCTTCACATCATGTCATGAGAGATACAGACTATTACAGAGGTCCTTTGAATCCTAGTCTAGTTAATATCATCCTGTTAAATAAAGTTGCATACTATATTAAAGAGCCCTGAGTGGCACAAATGGTTTACCCTCATCAACTAACCTAAAGGTTGGCAGTTGGAACCCACCCAGCAGTTCTGTGGAAGAAAGGCCTGGTGACCTGCTTCCGTAAAATTACAGCCAAGAAATCCTTATGGAGAAGCTCTACTCTGTAGTACATAAGGGTCACCATGAGTCAGGAGCCAGCTTGATGGCAGCTAACAGCAACAACATATTAGAGTATTTCATAACATAGTTGGGATAAGTGACACTTACATACATTTGTGCATGTAGCAACAATCCATTTTATATTCATTAGTTAGAAATAGTATATTATTTTAAATAATTTAAAGCAAGTAGAATTCTTCCTACTTGTGTAACTAAAATTCAGTGGAAAACTCCAACATGTCTAGTTAGTTAAATTTGGTTAAATGATTTGTGCCAATCAGTAGAAACATACGCTTTTAAAAAGCTGCCCTGAGTCTCAATCCCAGGAGGTGTTGGTTGCGTACCAATGTGGTCCATTTCTCCTATACATCTTGGTCTCTGTACTAGGGAGTCTATTTTTTGATGTTTGACTGCTGACAGCTTTTAAGAAAACCAGCTCCCTCCTTTGGCACCAGCAGGAAATTCAAACCACAGGGGCCCCTATTCTTGTGGGAACTTTCAGTTCAGCATCAACCCCTAGATAGCATAAAACCCCCAAACCAATCATTTTTCCCTGCTTTCTCAAGTGAATTCAGATCTGCCTGGAGCATTCGCCTCATTCTTCCCGAAAAGCCTCCTTATGCGAGTTATAAGCCTTCTCATACTCTTGGTGTATATATTGCGCCATTAATCTCAACATTGGAACCAAAATTTAGATCGGGTCTACCATGCATGCACACAATACTACAATATTTTTATTCCCTCGATCTTAGTTATCTGGTTCTCCTCCTCCGCTCCTCTCCTTAGGAAGGGACTAAAAAGCTAAAATAATGTGTGTTTCCCAGGTCACACACAGGAGCTAGGCTAGGGGAACTTCAGCTTTAATACAGCAAGAAGAACTTAGAAAAGAGTCGGGGAAGTGATATTATGACTAGCAGTAGTTCAAAGCTATCCACCTGCCTAATTCTGAATTGGTCCTGGCATCAACAGTCTTTCTAGAATATGTACAAACATCATTATTCGCAGAGGGTACTGAGAGGAGCAGAAAATTACTCTTTTTACGCCTACATTTGCTTGGCCCCTTGATATGCGTTAATATGTGGGTATGTGGCACCTTTTCCAAAACTAATGTTAAGAAAATTAACATGGACAGGGGAAAAGCAGTCTTTGAACATTTAAATAGCACATTCTCAAAAGGAAAAATGACAACTTAATGCTTATTCATAATACAATAGCTATTTAAGATACAGCTTAGAATTTATTGTGTGCCAAACACTGTGCTAAGCATTTTACACATACTATTGAACTTATCAAATAAAAAAGAGATGGACTGACAGAGTGGCTGCAACAACGGGCTCGAACATAGCAGCGATTGTGAGGACGGCGCAGAACTGGGCAGCGTTTCATTCCATTGTGCATAGTGTTGCTATGACTCGGAACTGACTTGACGGCACCTAACAACAGCAAACCCTAAAAAATGTATGCAATGAATTTGAATGTAGCAGGACAATTGAACAAATGCCTTTAGAGTTTTTCAAATAGTTAATTGCTAAATTATACCATGTTAAAGTAAATATTCCAGGAAATCGAGGAGGCAAAAAGAGGTATAAGTCATGTTACTGCTTTCACTATGCTTACTTTACATTTGATAAGATAACATATGACTACATAGTTTGTCTGATTTTTAATAATTTGAAGTGTTAATTTTTTATATTATTACAAACAGTTTTATATGGCTAGTAAGTATTTTGAAGTAGTAGTTTATAGTTCAAGTGTTTATTCTAATATTTCTTTTGTCCTCAGTATCTAAATGGATTTGACACTCACAGTCTTTGGGAAAACTAATACATCTGTTTAAAATAGCTCATGTAAGAATCCATCCTTTTAAAGCTCATTATGTGTAATCAACAGATTTGTAATTTAAATAGAAAACAGCAGGGGGAGCTCAAAGACAGGTCGAACAAATTAAAGGTTGACTGCAAAAGTAGTGAAAAAATTCTTTTAAAAGACTTTGAAGAAGAAAGAGAAAGTTAAGAATAGCTGGTACACATTGAAATTATTTGATGATATTTTAAACAGACTGAAGTAATTTCCAGCAAAATAGAGAAGTTAGCTACCCAGAGAAATATTTTCTAGTACAGAAAACTTGAAAACAATAGATTAAAATGACCAAGTACTATTTTTGAAAAAGTGCACAAAACATTAAACGTCAGGAAAATGCAAATTAAAAGTACAACAAAATACCTCCATATACCTACCAAAATGGCTGAAGGAAAAGACAGATAATACCAAGGGTTGACAAGAGTGTGGAGAACCAGGAAACAGAAATAATGCTGGTTGGATTCTAAATTGGTACAGCTATTTGGAAAAACTGTTTGACAATATCTTCTTAAAAAAAATAACTCATGACCCATGATCTAGCAATTCTGCTTCTGGTTATAGACCCAGCAGAAATGTGTACTTATGTACAAAAAAAGATATTTACAATAATGTTTATAGAAGCCTGATTTGCAATAACTCCAAATAAAAACAAATACAATGTTTATCAACAACAAAATGGATGAAAATGTATAGCATATTCATATGAATGAATATTATAAAGTGCCAAGAACAAAAATGAATTACAATTGTACATATAAACACAATTGAAACTTCCGGATATAATGTTAAGGAAAAGAAGCAAGACATTCTTTAGTGAATAATGTCATTTCTGGCGTTAGGAATCAGGATATTATTTACCATGGGAAGCAGTACTTGAAAGGGGGAAAAATCCTATATGATTATTATTATACCTACATAAAATATGTACCCCAATGGGCAACATTTGAAAGGGAAAGGAGAAATGAAAACAGTTATATTTTAATGGTAGAATTATAGCTAAATGATTTTAAAACACCATACTACATATTTATTTACGAACTGTCTTAGGCTGTGGTGTTCTCTAGAGAAGGAAAACCAGTGAAGCATGTATATAACATATATATATTTATAAATATGTAGAAAGAAAGAAATTTATCTCAAGGAAATGGCTCATGCGGTTGCAGAGGCTGGCAAGATCTAAGTCCATGGTCAGGCATCAGGCTGAAGGCTTCTCCTGATTCACGTAGCTGCAGGGGCTGAAGAAACCAGATCAGCGGGTCAGGCAGCAGGCCACTGGCTCATGGGCTCCAGAGGCTGATATATTCAAGATCAGCACGTAAGACAGTAGGTTGATAGCTCACAAGGTGCAGAAGCCAATGAATCCCATGATCGAAAGGCAATATGGCAGGCTGCTGGCTCAAGACCCAAGAACCAGAGGTCAGATGATGACAAGGCAGATGCAGGATCCAGAGCAAGCAAGCGAGCTTCGCCAGAATTTCCATATATATATATATATATATTGGATGCAGGCTATGCCCCTGAGGAAACTTCCCTTACAACTGATTGGCTGATCAATCATATCAGATCACATAATGGAGGATGACTACATCACTACATAGCTGCCAAACCACTGAGAATCATGGCCTAGCCAAGTAGACACACAATCTTAACCATCACATGAACTAATACAAATTGTAAAAATGTTACTTGTACCTGTTGACTAACATACTATCTGTCTTTATTGGGGAAAGATTCTTAGTAATTATTTTTCTGAATTCACAAAACTAGGGAAAAAATACAAATTTCTTTAAAATGAGATCTAAAAGTACAATCATTATGTTGCTCTCCAGTTTCACTCACATAAATATCAAAACAAATAAACGTTTTCCAAATATGTAGAAGAGCACAGGTTACTAGGTATACCATATGGCTTTATGATGAAAAATAGTGTCTAGTCAATTCATTTTCCCTAGATGATATAATAATAGGACAGGTTAGACCAAGCTGGACAACATGGGTTTGGAAGCTCTTCCACATGATATTCTCGTAAGCACTGTAGAAAGACATTGTCTTTAACGGCAGATTCCTGTTCCACAGACTCAGCACTCTATGAGATAGCCCTAATAAAATTTACAAGCAAATGGGGTAATTTGTCAACAAGGGCACAGTAAAGTTTGATGTCCCAGAATATAAACAAAACATAAAAAGCATGTGGCTTTCTAAACTTTTGACTACACCCGATTTTAAGATATGGTTTTAATGCTCAATTGGTAAGAGTCATATAAAATGTCTAAAATTGTAATGACACAGTGTTAAGTGAGAAGAAAGAACAAATTAAGCTCTACTATTGTGTACCAGATTATAAAATCCCCTTTTGGATGTCGTGGCAACTTGTCTCCTGGAAAGAGAGGGCTAGGCCAAATGACCTAAAGATCTTTTCTCTGCCTCCGATTCTATTAAGGTTATGGTCCTCTCTGGGTCAGTAATATCAAATCCACCGTTTACAAGCCTATTACAGAATCACTAATCTATCAACACACTCTTCTTTGCTGAGTCTGGGAGCCTCATATGTCTCATTATCTATTTAAAGACATATTCCAGGAAGTAACTACCAATCAATGAAACCTGTTTTTCAACCAGACCTAATTTAAAAAGAAGAATAGATGAACTTGAGGTCAATATTTCAAAATGTCTCTCCAATTTCACTTCAGGAAAGTCCAACCTAATTGGACTGGTAAAAGCAAAATTCTAGATACATAAATGTAGCTTCACCTTTACGATTAACACTGGATTTTCCATTTCGGTGGAGTGGATGCCAGAAAGGTAGTATTCATTCAGAAATCAGTTTATATAAGTCAAGGCAAGGGATATCTGCAAAAAATGAAGTTAGGCTAACGTTCAAGTAGAGATAGGCAAATCTTCTCTAATAGAATCCTATTATCACAGAAGAGCAACGTCACTGAGCAAGCAAGTATGTACCAAGGACAAAGAGAGAAAGTCACTTCTATTTTTGGAAAGGAATTAGGTGATGTCTAGTTTAAAAAGAAAAACATGTCAGAGTATAAAATTCAGACAAAGTACTTGACTATACAGTTTATTTTCTTTTGTTATTAATGTACAAATACATTACATACAGTTTCCAAAGTCTAAATGTGTTTTTCACATTATCAATGAGAGACATGAAGGGCAAGTATTCATCTGAAACAATGAGATAAAATATAGAGACCTCTTCTGCCCATACCTTTTTAATAATCAGTGATTGTGAGGAAGGCTATTTAAATACGTTTTCTTTTTGTTGGGGGGATTTAATATTGTTTTTGTATTTCCTCCCCTAAATGGGGTTCCCCTAAATCTATCATTTCAAAGTTGTCAACAGAAAGATGCCCCCCAAAAGATCAAGGTTTGGAAATATTTAGCAACTACGGACCATATTAATACTATTAATTAGATATAAAATGAAGTTAAGAATGATATTGACCAAAATCAGTCTACCAAAACTTCTAGACACTGGGTTTTTTAATCCCCTAGGAAAATAATGCATTATATTAAATATGTATATGCTTGCTTTCATAAGAAAACGCTGTATAAGGATGAACAAAGTCATTGAACTTTAGAGCTTGTAGGGAAGTAAGAGATAGTCTAGTTCAAACTCCCGTTAGGAATGAGGAAGCTGAACTTTAAAGAGATTAAACAATCTGTGTGGTTCATACGTGTCATGAGCAGGATAGTGTCTGTATTTTCCTCTGTATCATAATACCTATGTAGCAAAGAAAAAATTTGAATTGTTAAAGTAAAATTTCTTACACTGAAAGGCATTACTCCCAACATGCCAACAAATAAATAAGAATCAAAGAAAACTCATGTGAGAAGTGAACTTGAAGGCTAAATCAATGAGTGGTAACAAAATCAGCATGCTTCAAAGTGTACAAGAGAATTTCATGAAGAATTACAGCAGTTTCTTCCATCTTTCTGAAGTTAGCTTTGAGGAGATAGGTTTAAATTTCAGTAAGAGAGATGGAAAGTCCCTAAGTGGCATAAATGGTTTGCTCTCAGCTACTAACCTAAAGATTGGCAGTTCTAACCCACCCAGCAGTGCCACAGAAGAAAGGCCTGGCAATCTGCTTCTGTAAAAGACTACTGAAGAAGACCTTACGGGGTTCAGTTTTACTGTGTAACACATAGGATCACCATGTGTTGGAATTAGGACTTTGAACCAGTTCATTCTGGTTCAAACTCCTGCTGAGAATTTGCATTTCTAACGAGTTCCCTGGTAATGCTAATGCTTGTGTTAGGGAGCAATTCTGAGACTCACTAGTAGAGCAGTAGCTCTCAAAATTTATTATACATAAGAATCACCTGGGGACCTTTTTAAACTGTAGATTCTAATTCAGTCAGTGTATCTGTGGTGGAAATACAAATTCTCAAGGGGGATTCAAACCAGAACCAACTGGCTCAAAGCTCTGGTTGGAATTGACTCAACAGCAATGGGTTTGGTTTATTTTTCAGAAGAGAGATTGAGAGTCAGTTATAAAGGAAAACTTCTTAAAGGTTACGTCAGTACATTAGGGCTAAATGACTTCTTCAAATTTTTTTAAAACAGGACAGACATCCACATATTATTTAAGTATGCCAAGTCACAGGTGAATTAAAAGAAAATTCTGTGCATTAAATGAAAACCTGTTGCCGTCTAGTCAATTCTGACTCATAATGACCCTATAGGACGGAGTGGGACTGTCCCATAGAGTTTCCAAGGAACACCTTATGAACTCAAACTGCTGACCTGTTGGTTAGCAGCCAAACTCTTAACCACTACGCCATCAGGGTTTCCTACATTCAGTGAAATCATTAGGTAAATCAGGCTTTGGGCATAGGGCATTAAGCTACAAAACCAAGGAAAGTGCTTGGCTGCTTCAGTTTAGAGTGTAGGATGTAGCACTACCACTGATAGAGTTGTTAGAAACCATCCAATCATTTCCACTCACAGTGACCCTAAGTACAACAGAATTGAAACAGTGCCCGGTCCTGCACCAACCTCACAAGTTTTGTTATGCTTGAGCCAACTGTGGCAGAAGGTGGGCAAAAAAAAAAAAACCCCACATCATTGCGCCAGAGACATCTGTGGTGAACAATTTCATGTTTTTTCACCATATCAAAGATGCTGCTGCTAGGTATGGCTGGCATCTGTCTCTCTCCTAACCCCACAACATCTTTCTACAGAATCAAAGACTTCTAATTTTCGATCCCTGACACTGGCGGATGGCCCAGAAAGCAAAGTAAGCACCGGCTTATTTGTGCTTACTTATTAATCTGTAGTGACCATTTTCACATAGGTTTCACCACATCAAAGAACCCATATGAAACTATTCACTACAGATGATCTGGTAAGCAAGGCAAGCACTGTGCTTACTTGCCTATGAGATAATCCGCCCCTGCTCGTAGTAACCTTATAAGGTACAGTAGGATACAGTAGAACTGTCCCATAGGGTTTAAAAGACTGTAATCTTTAAGGAAGTAGACAGCCACAACCTTCTCCCATAGAGCAGCTGGTGGGTTTTTTGGGGGGGTTAGCAGCTAAGTGCTTAACCACTGCCCCACCAGGAGTCCAGAGGGTGGGCAGTTGTTACAAATTATCAAGGGTCCTGCATTTGCTGGTGGCCTGAAAAACATTTTTCCCCCAGCAGGTTTTAAATCTGTTTTCAGTGGCCTTGGAAGCTGTCCTGGAATTTAGATGTCTAAATATGCAAAAGACTTAGCCAATAATAAAACAAGACAACTTTCTTTTTTGTCATTCCCTTCATTGTTCAACAGATATAATCTAATGAACTTCAGCTCCACTACTTTCTAGCTGTGTGGCTTTGGGCTAGTTATGGAAGCTCTATGTACCTCAGTTCCTTCATCAGTAAAATTCTGATAGGATATATCTCAAAAATGTATTATAAGAAATGAGTTAATAAATCTGAAGAGCCTAGAATAAAGGGGTATATACCAAGTTCATCTTACAAAGATATTAAAAAAATTTTTTCAACCTCAAGGGTAATATGAGATCAATCCAAATCATGAAGGTAGATTTAAAAACCTAAACTAAATACAAGAAAATGAAACTAGCCGTGCATACTTATTTGTGTGTGAAACATATGTGCGTATGTATATACGGGTGTATAATTTGAATGGTTACAAACGTTACATGTTCTAATAATTCATGACACTAATAGATCAGGGGTAGCTATGAGTCAGAATGGACTTGACGGCAATGGGTTTTTGGTTTGGTTTAACAGATTAAAGGAGAAAAACCACATACATACCTCAATAAATGCAGAAACTATTCATGATAAAAAATATATAACAAACAGAATAAAAGAGAACTTACCAAAACTGATAAAAGATATCTAATAAAATATTTATGGAAAATACCATAATTGATGGTGAAATGTTAGGATAGTACTGTTACATTTAGGAACAAGAATGCTCGTTCTCTCCATTTCTGTTTACCAAGCTACTAAAAGCTGACCAGCATCACCGACATCAACTGGAAACTTGTTAGGAATGCAGGTTCTCAGGCCCTCACCTGCTACTAAACCAGGACCTTCATTTTATTATGATCCCCAGATGATTTATATGCATGGTAACAATTGAGAAGCAGTGGCCTAATTAGTTCAGCAAGACAATAAATATTTTTAAAAAGGAGCATAAAATGTAGAGTATGAAAGTTGGAACAGAAGAAACAATTACTTTTATATTCACAGACAAAAAGGTTGTCTACATAGACTAAAAGATTCAAGTGAAAAATTATTAGATGTATAAAAGTGCTGAATATTTGAACAATGCAGAACTTGTTAAAAACGTATACACTTGAAGCAAGCATCTAGGAAACACAATTTTAGAAGCTATAGCCATTCTGTAGTAGCAACAGAAGGATACAGTGTATATGAATACAATATATGCAAGATCTTTCTAAGAAAATATGTAAAACCAACTGGAAAACACTAAAGGAGACCTAATTAATGGACAGAGATGCTGTATTTATAGACAGAAAGGCATAATATCCTGAAGATATTATTTCTCCTTAAATTCAGTGAAATTCCAATCCGTATTAGGACAATTTATTTCAAGAAATTAATAAGCCAATTTAAATTTTTTATGGTGGTAATAAAGACCAAGAATAACCAAAAAAACAACTGAAGAAGAGCCAGGGGTGTGGGGTGGGGGGGGCAGGGGGAGATTCTTTACCTGATATTATAATACTACAATACACACAAAATTAAATTCCATATGCAAAATGACTTAAGCGTAGAAGACAGAACTTGGAAAAGTTTTAGAAGAAAATTTCTGCCCATCAGAAAACACTTCTACTTCTCAAAAGCCTTCAACTCACTGGGAGAAAGTATTTCCAACACCTTAAGATCAATGAGACATTGTAGAATACATAAAGAATTCCCAAAAACTATTTAGCAAAAGAACACCCAGGAGAAAAATGGGCAAAAGACTTAGAATTTTCATAGAAGAAGGAATATGAATGACTGAAAATCATATTCTTAAATGTATTAGTTATCAGAGAAATTAAAATTAATACCTCAATAAGTATTATTTTATAACTGGTAGATTGAAAGGATATTTAAGTCTGACAAAGAATTACTTAGCATTTACAGTGTACACGTGACCACGAGTCTCGCTTGCTCTAACACTTAAAGAGAGCCATAACATGTTATACACACACGTACATGAACACACATAGTCAAATATACACAGTCATCCAAGGTTAAAAAATGATAAATATTTTCTAAATGATTAAAAACTATTGCCTGCAGGTTCCTCATGTAAAATGTTAAACTCTTTCTGTGTTTGGATGCAATGGATATCGAGAAATGAGAAAAATTACTTTCTTAATTTAATATAGTTAATATTGCTTATGAAGTTCCTGGGTGGTGCAAACAATTAGGCGCTTGACTACAAGCCAAAAGGTTGGCAGTTTAAACCCACCTGGAACACCGTGGAAGACAGGCCTGGCAACCTGCTTCTGAAGGGCCACAGCCTTGAAACCCTATGGAACAGCTCTACTCTACACACATGTGGTTGCCATGAGTTGGAACCGACTCCGTGATGACTAACTACAACAACAATATTGCTCATAAAGGAAACAAATGCTTGGTCCCAAAATTCTCTTATTTTAAAATCACATTAAATAAGTGGATATTATAAAAAGGTATTTCACACCATTTTACCAACCCATTATATAGAATTGCTTTAACGTTGTGTGAAATGTATGCAGTCCCTTTGAAAGTCATGTTCTTTTAAAGAAGGATATTAGAATTTTAATGTAAAACCTGATAAATGTTCCAATTTGTAAATGCCACAAAGAAAGGCAGGAAAAACTCACTTACTTTTTAAGGATCAAATGCTTATTTTTACGGCTGTCTTTTGAAATTTGTTTTAAGCCCTGGGACTCATTGCTTTGACTACTTGGACCAGAGCTCTATAAGGTACTGTCTTAGTAATCTAAATGACTTAAAAATTATTGTAATTAGATTCTTCATGTAAAATGTGCTGTTGTAACAGAAATGCCACAAGTGAGTGGCTTTAAATAACAGAAATTTATATTCTCACCAGTCTGGAAGCTAAAAGTCTAACTACTGGCTCTAGGGGGGAGCCTTTCTTGTCAGTAGCCTCAAGAGTTCCTGGGAGTCCTGGGTGTTTCTTCCCATTCCTTCATGTCTGTCTGTGTCTATTCTAATTTTTCTATAACTTAGAATTGATTAGGTTTAGAATCCACCCTACTCTGGTATGATCTCATTAACATAAAGAAAAAAAAAAAGAAAAACCCTATTGTCAAACAGGGCCATATTTACAAGCACAGAGGTTAGACTTTCAACATATACTTTTAGTGGGCGCAATTCAAACCACAACAGATACTGAATGGCATTCAAGAATAATGCTTAAGGGTATGAACTTGGGCACCTGACTACTGGGGGTCAAATCCCAGATGAGCCACTTACTAGCTGTGAGTGGGTAAGTAACAGAGCCCTGCTGAGCTTTGGTTTCCTCTCTGGTAAAATAAAGCTAATAGGAGCACCTACCTCATAGAGTTGTGGTAGTTAGATGACTTAAAAGACCTGAAGTGCTTAGAGTAGTGTCTGGTGAGTAACAAATAGTCTGTGAGTGTTAGCTATTGTTATTTACATTGTTCACATCTAATCATCCACAGAAAATGGTGTCAAAGTAACGGACACTTAAGGCGATCTCAGTAGCTTTTGCTCACAATAATGTTTTATACCTTAAGAGTTTCCAGTAAAAATATATTGCCAGCCCCATTTATAATAGAAAAGCAGTGGAACAATGATCTTCTTTGGCAATTAAAAAAAAAAAAAAATCCATTGCTATTGAGTCAATTCTGACTCACAGTGACCCTATAGGACAGAGTAGAACTGCTCCATACAGTTTCCAAGGAGTGGCTGGTAGATTTGAACTGCTCACCTTTTGGTTTGCAGCTGTGGCTCTTAACCACTACACCACCAGGGCTTCTCTTTGGCAATTAGGATATCTAAATGTACTACCCATGGCCATCGAGTCAATTCTGACTCATTAAATGACCCTATAGGACAGAGTAGAACTGGCCCATAGGGTTTCCAAGGCTGTGATCTTTTCAGAAGCTGAGTGCCATATCTTTCTCCCAAAGAGTGGCTGGTAAATTCAAACTGCTGACCTATCAGTTATCAGCCAGGTGCTTAACCACTGTACCACCAGGGCTCCTTCTAAGTGTATTAGTAAACAACAAAATCTAAAACACTGAAATAATACAAAGTATCTTATCTGACCACAACGCCATCAAAGAAGAAATTAACAACAGGAAGAGGAAGGAAAAAACCTCAATTGCATGGAAACTAAATAACACTCTGCTTAAAAACCACTGGGTAATAGAAGAAATCAGAGATGGCATCAGAAAATTCCTAGAATCAAAAGATAATGAAAGCACATCATACCAAAACCTTTGGGGCAAAGCAAAGGCAGTTCTCAGAGGTCAATTTATAGCAATAGATGCACATATCAAAAAGGAAGGGACAAAATCAAAACATTAGCTACACAACTTGAACAATTAGAAGAGAACAGCAAAAGAAGCCCACAGCCACCAGAAGAAAGGAAATAATAAAGATCAGAGCAGAAATAAATGAAATAAAAAAAAGAAATAGAGAATAGAAAAACAATAGAAAGAATCGACAAAATCAAATGTTGGTTCTTTGAAAGGATCAGCAAAATTGACAAACCAACTGCCACACTGACAAAAGAAAACACGAGAAGGTGCAAATAAACCAAATAAGAAATGAAATGGGGGCTATTACAACAGACCCAACTGAAATAAAAAGGATCATAACAGAATATTATGAAAAACTATACCCCATCAAATTTGAAAACCTAGAGGAAATAGACAAATTTCTAGAAGCACGCTACTTAACCACACTAACACAAAATGATGTTGAAAATCTGAACAGATCCATAACAAGAGAAGAGATTGAAAAGGTAATAAAAAACCTCCCAATAAATGTATTAGTAAATAAATTTTTTTATTTGTTTTTCCCCACTTCCATTAAAACATGCCAGACTAATATTTTTATGAATGGCTTTCTATTCTGGCCCGTAGTTTTATCAGATTTTAATTCTCAAGCATACAAACTGGGTGTGCAGGAATTCTCCCCAATTATCTTATGTTTTGCCCTAGTGAGTAATTTCTCTGATAAGACTGAATAAATAAGCATATTATCTATCATAGTGACAAGACAGTGATTTCAGTTTTGCCAGCCAAAATGATGTTTGTTGTCTATCACTTTCCCTAAAAAAAAAAAAAAAAATACAAGCATAAAGCAAGCTCAGGTATTTTAGCTAACTGAACTCTATTTAATCCCCTCCCTAATTGTGTAGGTGAGTCATGATGAAAATAACAAACACGTAGTACAGATTGTTATGTCAGTGCTTGGATGTGCAACGTGGTGGTTGCAGAAGAGGGAGTGGAATAGGACATAATTGCTCACACCAAGGATCTTAAATCAATTTAACGAGACAACTAAAAGACACAAAACAACAGTGAGCAAGAGCAAATAGTTTCAGGTAAACCTAAGTTAAGGTATAGAAGTCTAATGAAAAATAAGAGAGAAGGATGTGAGGAGGGCAATAGCCAAGGAATGTTTTCATAGATGAAGTGGGAATTGCAATGGATCTTGAAGAAAAGTAGCATTTTTACAGGTCATTTACCCCCAGTTTCAGGCCTCAAACTACTACCTTCATCATTTTGCTATATCCGCATTTCTATTCATTGCTCTGGGGAAGAGGTCAGTTTTGTCTTTCTTTAAAAGGGATATTAAGCGAGAATTAAGTATCAGAGATGATGTAATGCTAACATGAGACTTTCTCTTCTCTGTAGTAAGAAGGGGGAACCCTGGTGGTGTAGTGGTTAAAAGCCACAGCTGCTAACCAAAAGGTTGGCAGTTTGAATCTACCAGGCGCTCCTTGGAAACGCTATGGGGCAGTTCTACTCTGTCCTATGAAGTCAGAATCGACTCTACAGCAATGGGTTTTGGTTTGGTAGTAAGAAGGAACAAAAAAAATTGAATATAGTTTTTTTTTTTCCTCATTATACTATTAAAAATTGGCTAATGGCATATTTGTGTACCACATAAACAACCTCTTGTTCCTACAAAAGGTCTCACATTTTGAAAAATATGACACTGGTAAAAAGAAGTGTTGGTAAAGGTATTCCTGAGGCTGGAAAGCCCCACATTCCTTTCTCTGCCTTAATACCTTCCCTTGCCTGGCTGATGAAATGAATGATGAACTCAGGTTTCATCATCTCTAGAAAGTTTGTCCTGATTCCTTCCATGATCTCTCACTTCTTTCTCTCCCTTCTCCACCATCTTCTCCCTTCCTCCCGCCTTCATTCCCTCCTTCCTCCTTTACTGCCTTCCTTCTTTCCTAACTTCTTCCATCCCAATCCTCAGCATTTTCCTTCTTTCCTCCCTTCGTCCCTTCCTCCCTTCCTCTCTTCCTTTCTTCCATAAATATTTTTGGAATACCTGTTATATACCAGGGACCATTCTAGGAACTGGGAATGCAGGAGCAAAGAAATAGACAAAAGCCCTTGGCCATATGGAGCCTATATTCTAGTTGGAGGAAGACAGGCAATAAACAAACAAGATATATCATAGGTGATATGAAGAAAAATAGAGCAAGGAGTGCCAGAGTAGATGGAATATCACGAATAGGGAAGGATTTACTGATAGGATGACATTTGAACTGTGATCCCGAGGGCAGGATAGAATCAGCAAAGTGGATACCTGGAGGAAGAAAATTCCAAGCAGTGGGCACAGTTAGTCCAAAGGCCATGATGTAAAACATGTCTGGCATATTCAAGGAAGATGGAGTAGCACATGTGAGAGAGTGAAGAGAGAGTGGCCTGAGAAGAGGGCAGATCATAGGATGGAGAGCCAATCACATGGAGCTTTAAAGGATACAGCAAGAGCTTTGACTTCTACTCTAAGGAGATGGGAAACCATTGAATGGCTTTGAGCAGAAAGCAATACAATGTGATCTGATTAAATATTTTGTAGAATAACTCTACTGCATGGAGATTAGACTGGTGGTAAGCAAGAGTATAATAAGTAAGGAAACTGGTTAGGGAGGTATTTCAATAATCTAAGAGAGACGCTAGAAAAATTGAGTCCAGGGGAAGGCACTGGAAGTAATCAGTATTGATTTGTTGGGCAAAGTGCGACCACTGTTCTTCCCCATAATATAGAAAACAACTGTTTCAGCACTTATGGGTCTGGCCCACCCAGCACCCCAACGTATGTCGATAGCGACCGGCATTCATGCCTTATTCATTTGTAACCATTAGCCCTAACTCCAGTGCCTGACAGAGTTGCTTAAAAGGTTTGTTGAAGTGAATTTCAAGTGGAATAACAAAAGGCACAGAAGCATTTGAGACAAGAAGACCCACATGGGAAGAGCAGAAGGGGCATGAGCACTGGGGAGAAGCACCTCTCAGGGAAACTGAGAACTCATCTGAGAACTTGTTTCACATGAAAGAAGGAAAGCAAAAAAGGATTGTAAGAGGAAAGTAGATTTAAGATGTGGGGAAGAGAGATTTTCATGAACCTGAGTAAAGAAATATACAGTATGGGTAAAAAAGAAATGGGTAAGAGGTATAAAAAGTCTCTGGATTAACTACAGTTTTTGTTTTTGAGTCAGTAAAACTATCTTAAGTCCTTAAGTTTCAACTATGAATTCATTGCATTATACCAACATTTTGCTTATTCTGCTACTTTTAAGAGGTAAAGCTGAGCTGTTCATAACCAGTGAAATATGTAGAAGTATAGGACACTCCTCAAACACTGGCAAGGAATTGTTTCTGTGCATATAATGTGGAACCATTACATTTCTAAGATCCAGCACGATGTTGGCATCAGAGGGTTCATCACAGTTAACTAGATATATTTCAAGTTAACCAAAGGAAATAGAAGGGATCATGCCTAAGAAAAGTCCCATTGCAGTATGAAACTGACAGAAAACTAAGGCAACACAAGGACAGCAATAGTGAAGGAGGTTAAGCTGAGCATGGAGAAAAAGGAGGAGTTATGAGGACAGGGAAGGAAGGTCACTGGAGGGAGCAGAAGAGATCTTGCCTTTATATAGATGAATTACAGATATTGTAACAGGGAGAGTTCACTCATCTTGCATAAAGCAACCAAGTCAGAATAAAAGTGGAAATTCATGGATGACTGTCCATCTCTTGCCCATAACATAGGTAACCTGAGCCTGGCATGGAGGGGGGCAGAGACAAGGATCAATTTTACAGTAAACTTTTACAGGTAAAAGAATAATTTTAATTCTCATTTCCTGACTTTGCTGTAGACATGGCCGCCCAGTTGGCCTTGTGCATCTACCTTGCTTTTCTGCATTCATTTTTGACTAGGAATCACAATGGCCTCTAAGCTCATCTTGAATAAATACCAAATCACTGTATTATCTGTCTCTATCTCATTTCCCAACATTCTCTACCCCTCTCCAAACTCCTAATAATTTCATAGCTTCCTGGTTAATTCCTAAAAAGTTAACTGTTCTAATACCATGTCCTACATCTTTCTACTTCTCCACCTCTAGAATTAAATGATGTCCTCCTCTTACGTGGCCCTAAGGTACACTTCACTTCACTTTGCAAGTATGTTGATATACTTGTGATTTTACATCTGGCTTACCCTAGAATGTAGAAAAGTGCCTGGTGCATAGGAAGCACTAAATTATTTGTTAAACTTTGAAGGTTGGACGTTGACTATTGATGACCGTGAAGATATGACGACAGTAGTTGATCATTTATTGAGAATATAAAAGGTTTTTACTTTAATTTACATTTCAGATAAGGTGCAGCTGGCTCTCAGACACATTAAAAGTGTTAAATAAATAGTAACAAGTTTTCATTGATTTAAAAGAAAAGGAAGCTCAGATTTGAAATTATTATAGAGCATTATATAATCTCCCACATTTTCTGCTCAAAAAATAAGTATCATACCATTTAACTAAAATAATATTCAAAGAAAACATATTTAAGAATCAATTCAGCTCCTTAAAGAAAAAAAAAAAACTTGGAAGTTTAAATATTAAAATTTGAATCTCATTTAATATTTATTCTTGAACTATGAACACTCATGTATAAATGTGGTAAACATCAGATTTAAAGGGGTATTTCTTTGGAATGCACTATTAAAGCAGGTCATATGAACTAAGGTAAATACTCATATGCAGACTAGTGATACTGAAGGGCACTTAATTCTCCTATAAACCCAAGTCTTAGATACAGTTGCTAACCACACACATACAGCTTCACTGCCCACGGTTTTACATAAACGGCCATAGTGATCAAGTAGCAACTAAAAGCTGGTGATTTCCCCAGTTCTGAGTTACCGTGGGGGATGTGTGTCAGACGTTCAAGCTGCACGTTAACACATTGAGGCCACCAGATTAATTCTTAATGCACTGAAGCTATAATTTGAGAAGGCCATTTTATTTCCAAGGAAGCTGGAGGAATTGCCAACCATTATTAACACTTGCTCTGATTAAAGTGTGTATTCTGGGCAAGGATTCTTGAGAAGGAGTAAAGTCACTGATGACATTTTACACTAGCCATCTACAGGATGGGATTCTAAAATGCCTGCCGCTTGCAGAGTCTTGCACAAGAAGAACTTCCTCAACTTACTCAAAGGCTCGACTGCTACGGAAGTGTATGTCAGTTGACCCGGAAGTGTACTGTAGTTAACCCGAGAAAGAATGATCCTTAAAAGGGACTAAAAAGGTCAGGAGCAAGATTGGTTTTCCAAGATTCACGAGGAATACAATTTAGTAGACGTGTTTTGCCTTGGAACAGAACGTTTTCTATCACTGCTAATGTGAATATTTATAAAGTACCATTTGAAGACTTAACGCAGTTCCTGCTTAATTAGTTTATAATTTAATTAGGTCTAAATGCAAATCCTCTGTGTTGGTTGGTGAAGTTGGTTTTTTAAAACGATGCCAAACAATACCATTATCAGTAGCGCTCTGCCTTCTGCCTGTCTCTCACTTGTCTTTCCCTTTCACCTTTATTTGTACACTCTGCTTCCCCTTCCCACTTTTTTCTTACTAAAAAAGGGCAAATCAAGGTACACCTGCAAAAGCATAAACCTCATGGTCATCATACAACTTTGAAATCCATACTGGTATTTTGTACCTGAGGATTATAGCCATATTTTGTGAATGTTCATAGATAATCTAACAGATATTTGTAGAATTATCAATTATCAGTTTTGAACCACAATAATAATCCTGGGATATGTATGCAAAATGAACTCTATTTAAATAGAGTCCTCTGTTTTCCATCTGAATGTCACAGATCTGGATTTTCTGTATAGTTTCTGAGATAGCTCCATCCCAGTCCTGGAGTTGGCTAATTATGCATAATTTCTTACAGAATTAAATGACGCTCCTTATTCTGTGCTAAACTCAGTCTTGGAAGACCTCAGTTGTATTAGGATCAAAGAGAATCACTCACTAATACAGAAAGCAGAAAAAAAAAAAAAAAGCTGCCCTGCTGAAGATTGCTCAGTAACTTTAATAAGATGCTTTATTAAAAAAAAAAAAAAAGATAAACTTTCCTTTACCAAAAACAAACTCTTACAGTCATAAACATATCCACTTTTTAAGTAATGTCAAAAATAGATTTGGTGTGGGGAAATATGAACCCTTGTGTGTTGCTGGTGAGACTGTAAAATGGTACAGCTGTGGAAAACAGATTGGCAGTTCCTCAAAACATTAAACATAGAACTACCTTATGACTCAGCCATTCTACTCCTAGTGAGGTATCCAAAAACTTGAAAGCAGGAACTCACAGAGATACAGCATGCCAGAGTTCACTACAGCATTGTTCATGACAGCCAAAAGTGGAAACAACACAAGTGTCCTTGGACAGATGGATGGACAAACAGAAGGTGGTATACACATATAATGGAATATTATTTAGTCATAAAAAGTAATGAAGTTCTGATATATGCTGCAACATAGATGAACCTTGAAATCAACTGAGTGAAATAAGCTGGACACAAAAGGACAAATATTGTAGATTCCTCTTAAATGAAATATCTAGAATAGGTAAATGCATAGAGACAACAATTTAAGCGGTTACCAGGGGCAGGTGGGAGGAGGAAATGAGGGTGATATTATTTAAGGGACACTGAGTTTTCATTAAAGGTGATGAGAAAGATTGGAAACTGTCAGTGGTAATGGTTATACTGCAGCAGGAATGTAATTAATGTCACTGAATCATACACATAAAAAGGGTTGCATTGGCAAATATCCCACCACAATAAAAAGGAAAAAAATAGATTTTGTATGTGCAGCAAAAAAATGCCCTGCCATTAGCTCTGGTGGCCCGTCTGCACGGTGGAGCGTGCTGAGCGTCCTGCGGCACTGCAGCATTCATCGCTGGATAAACACGCTCCAATCACATTCCGGGGCAAACATCTCGGAGACGCCGAGTGCACGGCTCCGACAAAGGATAGGCTGCAGCAGGAGGTGCAATGGGGCCATGAGGAGAAACTTATTACCACTTTCAATATCAAAGTGTATTTCTGCTAAGCTCTCAAATCTCTGTACGGTTCTGCGCAGCGCTCACTGATGCCAGCTAAGGGAACCGGGCAGGGGGAGACACGAGCTGACGTCATCTGCTGCTCGCCATTCTCTTGCTGGTTTCACAAGAGAACAATAAAACTGAGAGCTAGAATAAAAAATAAATGTATGCATGCTTCAATTGTATTTTCTCCCTCCACTTCTATTTTGGACAGAGTCAAGGGAAGCTACACTCTTTCTGTTTTTACTCCTTATAACAATTATTGTTTCAGAAAGTTGGAACGTCTTGCTATCTGATGCCACAGGAAATCTGAATGTTCATCAGCCTTTAAAATGGCCGTAAGAATTTTTTTTCTGCTGCTTAATTGCATTTCTTATCATCTTTTTTGTCTGTGTGCACTTAGCCATTCCTCTGTGGACAGACATTTTGTTCATTTCCATTTTTTTTATTATGACAAAAAATGCTTTGGGGAACTTTTTAATTAACAAAATTATCATTTGTCTTCTTGTAGCAAAATAAAATATAACCGAAAAAACAAACAAAAAAGTGAGTACTTATGAGTAGCTACAATTCTAATACTGAAAGGTTTGGTGGTAAGTATGAGTGTTCATACTTTTAACCTTTTCTCCCTGAGTATAAGCATACATGTAATTATATATATTTATAAAAATTGGGTGGTAGTAAATACACCTTTATAATGAGCTTTTTTTTTTTCTTAAATCCTGTGAGGCTTTCGAAGTATTCAAAATCCATTTTCTAGTATTATGTTCAGAAAGTATGCATTTTTTTTTTTTTTTACTCCTGAGTTCCACCCTTCAGCCAAAGATTAGACAGGTCTATAAAACAAAACGAGAATAAAGGGACTCTCCAGCCCAGGGACAAGGACTAGAAGGCAAGGGGGGAAAGGAAAGCTGGTAATAGGAAACCCAAGGTTGAGAAGGGAGAGTGTTGGCATGTCGTGGGTTTCGTAACCAATGTCAAAAACAATGTCGTTGTTGTTAGGTGCCGTGGAGTCAGTTCCAACTCACAGCTACCCTGTGTACAACAGAATGAAACACTGCCTAGTCCTGCGGCGTCCTCACAATTGTCGTTATGCTTGAGCCCATTGTTACAGCCACTGTGTCAATCCATCTTGTTGAGGGTCTTCCTCTTTTTCACTGGCCCTCTTCTTTACCAAGCATGATATCCTTCTCCAGTGACTGACTGATCCCTCCTGATAACATGTTCAAAGTATGTGAGACATAGTTTCACCATCCTTGCTTCTAAGGAACATTCTGGTTGTACTTCTTCCAAAACAGGTTTGTTCATTCTTTTGGCAGTCCATGGTAAATTCAATTTTCTTCGCCAACACCACAATTCAAAGGCATCAAGTCTTCTTCACTCTTCCTTACTCATTATCTGGGTTTGCATGCACACAAACAATAATATGTGTACTAATAGTTTAATGAGAAGCTAGTTTGTTCTGTAAACCTTAATCTAAAATACAATAATTTAAAAAATGGGGGAAAACAGTATGCATTTTTTAAATCACCAAAGGAAAGCATATTATAGCAGGCAAAGAAAAAGTTTGCTTGAAAGTTATTCTCCTAACATTTAAGAAAGATATTAGAATGGATGATGCTTGAGTTGCTTGATCTAAATGAGATAAAGTGAAATCTAACTTCAGATATTTTAATTCATTCTTGCAGAATGAAGACTCATTCCTATTCCTTTAAAAATGGTATGTGCTTAAGGAGTTAAGGTGTCTTCAGCTGAAAGGACTAATTTTATGGCCTTGCTTCTAAATTGTATATCAATTCCTCCTGTTTTGATTCTGCTGCCTCAGACATTTAATTAACAAGAGTCACTGTGGCAAGGGATTTGTCTATAATTTTATTGAGTCACCCATTTCTGAGTCACCTACTTCCGATTTGTTTTAAAATCAAATGCAAGCTATTTGGCTTTCAGCTAACATACGATTACCATGGGCCAGGGCCTTAAAGGAATAAACAAATTATAATCTTTTATGCACATCTACCTGGGTTACCTTCATTTGAACCTTCTATTTTGCTAACAAAAGTTTTATTTATCAAAAGGCATTTCCCAAGCATCCTTCTGTCATATCTGAAACACCAAGTTACCATCTCCCCCTTATTTGTCAGCCATCAGCCGTCATCCAGTCAATGTCAATAATATTTACTGCATACTTAAAGGTAAGAAAAACTGTGAAGAGGAAATAGATGATCCCTGACAGCAGGAGTTTGAAATTTAATAGAGGAATTGTGATTGTGTTACATATTATAGAACACATACATATATGCCAGAAAAAAAATTCAAATGTACTTAAAATCAGCAACGGAGATCCTCACAGACATGTGGTAAAGCTTGTTTAAGATGGATCGAGGGAGCAGTGGCAAACTTTATTAGAGGGAGGGGTGTGGTCTGGGGGATGAATATGGTGATTTCAAGCTGGGAAGAAGAGAAAATAAAATGGATGACAGAATCAGGATAGAAACAGAACTTAATGGCCCACATCTAACAAGGTGAAGTTACAGAGGGACACATTTGAAGGCCTGCCTTTTGGTTAATAAGAAAACCTTCTAAATAAGCAGAAACCCTGGTGGTGTAGCGGTTAAGAGCTACAGCTGTTAACCAAAATTTGGTTGGCAATTTGAAGCCACCAGGCACTCCTTGGAAACTCTATGGGGCAGTTCTACTCCGTCCTGTAGGGTCGCTATGAGTCAGAATGGACTCGACGGCAATGGGTTTTTTTGGTTTCTAATTAAGCAGCTACAGAAGGAAGTGGGGTGAGGTGGTAACTAAACTGAGAATTTTTAGTAAAGTGAGTCGGTATGTGACAATCATGGGATGTGGCAGTCAAAGAGTCAATGTGATCCAAAGTCACAGTCATTGATAAACAATGTCCAGGATGAGGTAAAAGAAAGTCTCTCTGATGCTCTGAGCTAATTAGGTCATATCTGGAATAATTTGTTCATCTCCGGGCCATAAACTTAAAGAATGTTGTGAGATAAGAGCTAGTCTCAAGGACAGCAACTAGAATAGGAAAAGACTAGAAGCCATAACATAAGGGTAGTTAACTTGAGGAGTAGAATACATAAGGAACAGAGCCTGTGCTTAAAGATACAAAAGTGTGTCAAGTTAAAGTGGAGTTATACTTATCCTGTGGGTTCCCCAGGTTCAGAAGGAGGAGCAATGATACTTGGAAGCTACATGGAGGCAGAAGTTGGTTCAATGAAAGACAGAACAAGAGAACATCACAAAGCTGGTCAACAATGTATAAAAGTGCCTAGAGGAAGTGTGAGTTCTCTGTGTGAACAAAGACAGGAGGATGAAGCATTGGGCCTTTACAAAGTCAATTCATATTTTTAAACCAGAGGACATTAATGTTTTCTTTCAGCTAGAATATTCTGATTCAATGAGAAGTTTGTACCATCTGTACAAAGTTTGTCCTTCTCTGCATCCATCCCCATTTTAACCTCCTTCAAACTAATTTAACGCCTGTATACTTCACCCATCAACTTAAACTACTATATCTTTAGAAACAGATTGACAAATTTAAGGCTTTGAAATATAAGCAATTTAAGGCCAAAATGTTGGTCAACTCTCAAAAGTATAACACTACCTAATCACTTCCCAGTATCTACATCCTGAGGCACAAGACACCAAGGTTTTTGATGAAAAAAGCTTCTCAGATTTTGATATGCTACTCTTGGCCTTAGCGCCATCTTGTTAGAAACCTTGGAACCATGAGAGCCAAGTGGAGGGAGAAGGGAACATAAGGGTGAAGTATAAAAGAAGACCAGGCAAAGGTCCAAGTAAACTGCTAGCATGTGCTTCCACGGAGGTCACGCATGGCAGTAGAAATACAGAATGGCAGAGGCTGGGGATGCTGGTACAAGTTGTTGACTGCACGCTACTCTCTAGAACTGGTCTTTCATTGGAACTAGAACTCCCATCACCATCTGATCACCATGAATACTTCTGAGAGACTCACCTTGCTTGTACCAAATCATTTCCTTTTGATCCTTCCTGGACTAATTTTGTTCTAAGTCATGGCTGAGTGGACCACATGAACAATAATTCATCTCTTCTGCTGCCTTAGTTGAAGGGTCAAAAAAACATATGTATGATGTGCTAGAGCACTGAATTCAGGATAATGTGAGTTCACATAGACCTATCAAGGTCTAAAGAACATAAAACACTGGTGGCTCAATTTATGAGTCCAAGATGTCACCCCAGGACAGTGCTTCTCACACTTAATGTGCACATGAATCACAGGGGAACTTGTCAAAATACAGATTCTGATAAGTAGATATGGGGTGAGGTTCAAGAATCTGCATTTCCATCAAGTTCCCAGATGATGTCTACTTTGCTGGTCCATGGGCAACCCTTTAAGTAACAAGGTACATCATATTTCCCATAAGGCATCACTGCAGAATGTTTATAACTACACCAGTAATTACGTGGGCATTTTTTCATTTATATATTAACATTTCTATGGACATAGTTCATAGAATGTCTATTTTCCTCTCTTTGAAAATGGAAGTGTATTATAACCCACCCACTGCCATCAAGTCAATACCGACTCATAGCAACCCTATAGGACAGGGTAGAATGGCCCCATAGGGTTTCTTAGGCTGTAATCTTTACAGATATCTTTATGGATAACATTACTAAAAATGGGAATTTTGGAACACTTAATTGTGCTCATGAGGAACCTGTACTTGGACCAAGAGGCAGTCATTTGAACACAGCAGGGGGATAATACATGTTTAAAGGCAAGAAGGGTGTGCGTCAGGGTTGTATCCTTCCACCATACTTATTCAATCTGTACGCTGAGCTAAAAATCTGAGAAGCTGGACCACATGAACAAGAATACAGCAACAGGACTGGAAGAAGGCTTATTAACAACCTGCGTTATGCAGATGACACAACCTTGCTTGCTGAAAGTGAAGAGGACTTGAAGCACTTACTAATGAAGATCAAAGACCACAGCCTTCAGTATGGATTACACCTCAACATAAAGAAAACAAAAATCCTCACAACTGGACCAATGAGCAACATCATGATAAATGGAGAAAAGAATGAAGTTGCCAAGGATTTCCTTTTACTTGGATCTACAAGTAATGCCCATGGAAGTGTCAGTCAAGAAATCAAATAACATATTGCATTGGCAAATCTGCTGCAAAAGACCTCTTTAAAATGTTAAAAAGCAAAGATGTCACTTTAAGAACTAAAGTGCACCTGATCCAACCCATGGTGTCTTCAATTACCTCATATGCATGCAAAAGCTGGGCAATGAATAAGGAAGACCAAAGAAGAATTGATGCCTTTGAATTATGGTGTTGGCAAAGAATATTGAATATACCATGGACTGCCAGGAGAACAAACAAATCTGTCTTGGAAGTAGTACAGCCAGAATGCTCCTTAGAAGCAAAGATGGCAAGACTTTGTCTCACATAATTTGGACATGTTATTAGGAGTGACCAGTTCCTAGAGAAGAACATCGTGCTTGGTAAAGCAGAGGGTTAGCAAAAAAGAGGAAGACCCTCAATGTCATGGATTGACACAGCGGCTGCAACAATGGGCTCAAGCATAACAATGGTTGTGAGGATGGCGCAGGACTGGGCAGTGTTTCATTCTGCTGTATATAGGGTGGCAATGAGTCGGAACCAATTCGATGGCACCTAACAACAACAACAATCCTTTTAAGAAGCCGACCTCCACACCTTTCTCCTGAGGAGACTGTGGTGTGTTCACACTGCCAAACACTTTAACTACTGCACCACCAGGGCTCTTTAAAATATATAATATTTTTTATTATATATGTATATATTTTTAAATCATATACTCAGGTTTGTTTGCTTGTTTTAAGAGTACTTAAGAGCATGTTCATAAAAAACCATGGACTTAGCCTTACAATCAGGTTATTTGGAAGTATCAATGAAGAATTTGACCAGGAGTAATGGTGAATGTGTGAATGTTGCACTGAGTCAGCAGTCTGATTTTGCATTTATTTATTCACTATATGAAAGCTGGTCTCTGATAATAAAATAATTACAATAGCTTTTATTCATGGATTTAAATTTAGCACAGCAACAAATGAGGGTCAGGTATAGCCTGAGATCCCTTTGTAGTGCCATGAGCTGTCGGGTGACATGATGTTGACTAGATGGCTCAAAAGAACTTAAGTCAGAATGTCCCCAAGATGTTTACTTTAGACTACATTTTACTGAATCTTTTGCTCTATGGTGGGTGCTAATGAAATAATATTGAATTGTTTTATGTGTTCTCCATAAAATATGAAAAAGTGAATGACATTTAAACAAGAATTTTTACTTCCCTATTTATAGAAAAATCAGGATGTTGTCTGTCAGGTTTTGAGCCTTTATCATAAATCATCATAGATGGTTATTGGTGGAAGCTTGAATATTCCGGAATGGTACTAATTATTCTTTTGATTTTGAGATTCATGGTCAGTTGGGCAGATCGCTGTCCAAGAATTGAGAGCCTTTGGCCTCCTGTTCTTTCTGAGATGTTCTTTTCCCCTACCTCCTTCAAGTCTCTACTCAGACGTGAAGGTAATAGACTTACCCTATCTAAAGCTGCACTACCTGCTGACGCTTCTTATCTTACCCCCAACTTATTTTTCTCCTTACTACTTAGCACTATCTAACATACTATATATTTTACCGGTTTTTCTTGAACATTGTATCTCCCTGTATTAGTTTTCCATTCCTGGTGTAACAAATTGCCACAAACTTAGTGGTTTACACCATACATAAACATTTACTATACTTTCATAAGTCAGAAGTCTGACACAGATATAACTGGGCTAAAATCGAGGCAAGTCTGCATTCTGAAGTCTCTAAGGGAGACTCCACTTCCTTGCTTTTTCAGCTCCTAATGGCCACCCATATTCCTTAGTTTGTAGCCCCTTTTCAGCATCTTCAAAGCCAGCAGCACTTTTTCTCTCTGAGCCTTCTTCTGTCATCACCTCTCTCTAATCTAATCAGTAAAGTTTCTTTGCCTTTAAGGACCCATATGATTAGATTGGATCCACCTGGATTATCCAGCTTACTCTCCTCATCTCGAGGTCTATATCCTTAATATACAGAAAGTCCCTTTTCCATGGAAGGTAACATAGTCACAGGATCTGGGGATTAGGTCATGGATATCTTTGGAGAGGCCATCATTTGGCCTACCACATCCCCCACTGTAAAGTAAGTTCCAGGAGGTTGTGGGTTTTTGTTTCTTTTGTTCACTGTTGTATCCCCAGCATTTAGAACAGTACCTGGCACATAATATGTATTCAATATATACTTTCTCAGTGAATGAATGAGTGAAAGCCAACTTGGATTGATGATGAGCTCATATTTAAAGTGAGGGTGTTATGTTTGAAAAGTATGACACTTGAATTAATTAAAACTGAGTCCTACTTTGAAAAAGGAGATAATCATGTTGTCCACTTCACATAGCTGTCTAGGGAATCAGTCGATACGATTTACACTGAAGTGATCAGAAAAGTTTTAGCTAAAGAAATATGAAGTATTAAGACTCTACTTTTTAATTTGGTCATAGTGTCCTTACATATAGAAATTAAGTTACTTCAAGCTCAAAATTTCTCCAATTCTTCTGATCACAGGTTCACTGTCTAGACATTCAGTAACTCCATCCATGGTGCTAAAGAAGTGAGGCTGCAGCCTTCCTTGGTTTCTCTTCCTACCGGGCACGCCATTCCTCAGGCCATGTCCCAGACAGAGTGCAGCATGGGTGGGCCATCTGAGCAGAGGGTGGGATAAGGGGAGTTAAAAGGAGTCTCCAGACCTCAGTCTAGCCCAGGCTCTTTCATCAGCCTGGGCATATTTCTTAATTTTTCTGAGCTTTTCTTCTGTCTATTGTCTATCATTTTCAGTCACATGTGATTAAAAGATATTGGTAAATAGTCCAACGGCGAGTTAAGACACTACCAGCCTTACCGTTTTTATTTCCTTAGGATAAGACTAGGGCATGATTTGTCTCAGCACACTGTCTTAATATTACAACACAAGTTTATAACCAGTATTACAGTAAAGATAATAAAATTCCCCCAAATACTCGTAGAATTATTTTGCTACTTTTTCTAAAAATAGCAATGAGAACTTTTACCATTTATTTTTAGAATATTTGTACAAGAATATTTTGTACACATTATTGACAAAATCTGTCAATTTTTAAAAGTTCAATATCCCTTTAAAAAACAGACATTGCCTGAAATTCATATGCTTATATTTACTGGAAGAGAGAAAATCCAGATTTTTAAGATAGAATCTTCCATCGTTTTAGACAAATCTGTGATGCTAAGATTAGTAAACATTTTTCTCCAGCATTGATTTAATTAAATATACTAAAAGTAGGCAACATAAAAAAAGAAACCACCAACAACAAAACAGACTTAATATGGATTGTTCTTCTTTTCTGGGGCTATGAGTTTATATGGTTATTTGGAAACACTAGAATATTTGGTGACAAACTATCATTGTTAGTCCACCAGTATATGCATTGTAGTTGAAACTCAAATAATAAACCTGTTAACACAATGCAGTGATTCTCAAAGTGGGGTCCCCAGACCAACAGTATCAGCATCACCTGGCACTTGTTCGAAGAGCAAATAATGAGCCCTGGTGGCATAATGGAGCCCTGGTGGCATAGTGGTTAAGAGCTATGGTGAGTTATCGCTGCTAACCAAAAGGTCACCAGTTCGAACCCACCAGCTGGTCCTTGGAAACCCTATGGGGCAGTTCTACTCTGTCCTGTAGGATTGTTATGAATAGGGATAGACTCAAAGGCAATGAGTTTTTTTTTTTGGTGGCACAATGGTTAAAGTGCTCATCTGCGAACCAAAAAGTCAGCAGTTCAAACTCACTAGCCACTCAGAGGGAGAAAGATGTGGCAATCTGCTTCCATTAAGATTTGCAGCCTTGGAAACCCTATGAGGCAGTTCTGCTTTGTCCCATAGAGTCACTATGAGTCAGAATGGACTCTAAGACAGTGGGTTTGAAATTACAGACCTACAGAATCAGGAACTTTGAAAAGCCTGTTTACCAGGCTCTCCAGGTGATTCTGATGTTTGCTAAGCAGTGATAGAAAGTTTAGCTAAAGTCTTAGTGAATGCCTTTTTATTTTCTTACTCTAAAATGTGACTTAATTCTTGACCCACTAGCCTTATTAGATGGAGTATATGAAAAAGAACAATTGTTTGATAAAACGTGAAAATCTAAATCAACAATTAGCTGTCTGAGCTAAATGAAAACTGAAAAACATGTGGACAGATCGTTTTGAAAAATGGATATTTGGATCAGCTGAATACAGGATACAGCTCTCCATCCAGCTAATATCTTAAAGTTCCATTTATTCTTCAACAATTTACATAAATAAGTCTGTAAAATAAGCATTGGATCTAATAGTAAGAAATATATCAGATACTGGTTGAAATCTAACATGTTTTATTTAGATATATTTTTCCAGAGAAAAATTTAGATACATATTTAGGTATATTTTAGATACACAATTAAATACATTTTCCCAGAGATTTATTTCCTCTCTTAATAATAGCAAAAGAACCTGGGGGGAAATACAAAAAAACAAACAAGCAAAATCTTATAATCAACTATATTTAAAAAAAAAACCAGAGTCCTTAAAAGTGTGAGTATTTTTCTCTATGAGTTGAAAAAGCAATAAACACTTATATTGGATTGCCTATAGTTTCAGTCACTGGAAATACCATTTTACCTACATGGTAATTGCCACTTAAAAAAAAAAAAAGTGAAAGCAAAATGCTGAAAGAGCCCAGAGGATGTAGCAGCTAATTCCTCCTGGGAAAACCAGGGACAGTCCCAGAAGAGGTACTGTTTGAACTGGGTCTTGGAAGGTGAGTTTCCTAGGTACAGAAAGGGCTTGAGGACTTTCCTACAGATAATCGGTATGTGCACAAGAGCACTCGATCACAAAGGGGCCTCGTGGGGTAAACATGCGAGAAGTGGATTTATACCTCACAGGAGTTCCTGAGTTCTGGAGTTTGGGTTTGTCTGTCGGCAGTGGAGAGGCAATGAGAGTTGCTAGGCTGTGGGTTTACATAACACTCGCTTGTGAGTAAGCTGGCTCTGGCAAAGGTGTGAGCTCTACACTGAATCTGACAGAAACAAACAGATGATTCCGGCAGTTTCTAGTTTTACAAAAGGCCAACCACTGGCAGTGGTGACGGAGGTGAGAACTTAACACACATTTGGACTGGGTTGTGTGTTATGGCTAAAAGTAAAAAAAATAGGAGACAAAGTGGAATCTTCAGCTTCATTTTAAGTATTTAATATTGGGTTTGATGCATATTTTGCTGTAGTGGTCCAGGTAGATCCACCATCTCTGTCAGTTTGTTTTATTACGGTCGCTTGTGTGTTGCTATGATGCTGGAAACTATCCCATTGGTATTTCAAGTCTCAGCAGGGTCATCCATGATGGACAGGTTTTAGTAGAGATTCCAGACTAAGACAAACTAGGAAGAAAGGCCTGGGAATCTACTTTGGAAAATTAGATGATGACAACCATATGAATCACAGCAGAATAGTATCTAGGATAATGCTGGAAGATGAACTTCCTAGGCTGGAAGGCACTCAAAATACACAGCTACAAGAATGGACTCAAATATGCCAAAAAGTATAAGGATGGTGCAGGACTGGGCAACTTTTCATTATGTTGTACATGGGGTCACCATGAGCTGGAACCATGATGGCAACTAGTAACAACAACATTCGCATAGACGAAGGCTAAATGCAGTTTTTATGCATAGGTGGGAGGGGAGGGGGCACCTCTACCATGAATCCAGCTGACTCAAACGGTCATTTTTCATAATGATCGGAACAAGTGGAAGGTGGTATCACTGGGAGGCAAAGCCAGTGTGAGTGCAGTTCTTAACCAGCAGTTTAAGGCGGAGGTCTGTGAGCCTTTAAAGCACTGGAGCCACCTGGCTAAAATATCTACATCAGAGTCTCATACCCAGAAATTCTGCTGTCACTGGTCTGAGTGTCTGGCTGGGCATCAGATTTTTAAATTTCCCAGGTGACTTGAAGTGAGTAAGTGAACGGCAACTTGAAAATGTAAGTGGAAGCTTTTCCAATTTGATCGAGTAGCTTTAAATTTTCGTTCTGTGGATTTGTATAATAATCTGTTGTGATGCTAATGAACTAAAGTGTTATACATTTACCTCCTAGGGATGTTGCAAAAACAAATGAAATGATATGTGGGAAAGTATGTTCAGCTGATACTTATTTGGGCCTTATTATCAGCATTATTTTCCTATAGGGAATAAATGCTAACATAAATCACTAGGAAAATGTAGCAAGGTAGCATAATTGGTTTATTTTTACCTTTAACGTGTAGGCTATAAAATTTTCATAATCATTATTTGTCACAACTTATACTATATCCTTTTAAGATGAGCAGATATATTTTTTAAAAGGCAGCAAGGGGCTATAAATGCAAACTGATGTCAACACTTTTTTTTCAGTGTAAATTTTCTTCAAAAAATTTTCTTATAAATGGCAGATCCTGCAAATCCTAAAATCCCTAAGTTGACTTGGCCTTGCACATACACGATACTCAATATTTTGTAAATGCCTGAACAACAGCAGCACATTGTCCTGTTCATGTACTATACTAATATTGCATTGTTCGGGGCTGGGTTATGCTGAAGGATTGATCTCTTCCAATCTTTAAAGACTAGTGATTAAAATTTAGCAGCAGAAAAATCTAGGCGGTGATGTAAGCAAAGTGCTCTTATAGTTAAAATATCTACAATGAAGACTGAAAACTTATTTTAGGGCACTGATGTGAACATAGGTCCCTGGGTGGCGCAAACAGTTTTCACTCTACTCCTAACCTAAAGGTGGGCAGCTCAAAATTTACACGGCAGCACCATGGAATCAAGGCCTAGTGATCTACTTCCATAAAGATTACAGCCAAGAAAATCTGATGGGGCACAGTTCTACTTTGTACCGCATGGGTTAATCATGAGTCGGAATTGACTTGACAGAAATGGGTTTTAGTTTTGATGTAAACATAGTTTTATAAACTAAGAGAAGGAAGAAGTCACATAGAAAAAGAAAAAAATGTCAAGAGCCGAAAGAAAAATATTAAAAAAAGAATCAGCCTTAAAGTAAAGGAATAAGTAGATTGTATCTTAAAATAACATGGAAACAAGAAGAAAGGGTAGGTTATGAAAGTCGTGATTTGTGAGATACAAATGTGGAGTGCATCGTATTATGGTCTTATCTGTAATATGCAATTGGAAAGGGTAGGTTTTAGCTACTTTTAAAGATTTCCAACATTCATGCTGGAACTAGCCAGGTCTATTTTCAGGTAAGATTTTTCAGCTGTGTGCATTTCTTAACTCTTCCTGTTTTTTCCAAATCTTTTAGATTTCAGCTTTTGGGGAACTTTTCTAAGACTGTCATTTAACTTATCCTTGCTGCCTTCTTTATTTCTGCTTTCTTATTAACATGAGGCTTACTGTGTACCTACTGTAGTGACTGACACTATGGAAAACACAGATAATCTGGGTTTCTGTTTTCTTTTTGAATGAGCCAAATCTAATATGTTTATGGGTGTAAATTTCAGACATTCTACATAAAGTAAGACCCTCAGTCACAAATATAATACTGCTCCATATATTATGATCAATATATATCTGGTATATGAGTCATTTGTTAAGCTTCAATAAGGCCCACCCTAAACTGAAGACATCTTATCTCAAGTTTACAGAAGGTTTACTATTGTTGAGTGCATGGTTAAAAATAAATGTATGTGTTCATATGTGTGTGCGTGTACATATATTCATACACATACTTGTGTGTGTGTGTATACACTTCCATATATGTACAACAATACACAAGCTATAAATATATATAAGGTTTCAGCTGAGTTTTCAGACTAAGACAGATTACGAAGAAGGGCCCGGCATTCTACTTCTGAAAAGAATTAGCCAGTGAAAATCTTATGAATAGCAGTGGAACATTGATACAGTGCCGGAACATGAGCCCCTCTTGTTGGAATGCACTCAAAATGCGACTGGGGAAGAGCTACCTCCTCAAAGTAGAGCTGACCTTAATGACGTAGATGGAGTCAAGTTTTCAGAGCCTTCATTTGCTGATGTGGCATGGCTCAAAATAAGAAAAAACAGCTGCAAACGTCCATTAATAATTGGAACCTGGAATGTACTATGTATGAGTCTAGGAAAACTAGAAATCATCAAAAATGAAATGGAATGCACAAACATTGATATTCTAGGCATTAGTGAGCTGAAATGGACTGGTATTCATCATTTTGAATTGGACATTCGTATGACCTACTATGCCAAGAATGACAACTTGAAGAGAAATGTCATTGCATTCACCCTTAAAAAGAATATTTCAAGCTCTATCCTGAAGTACAATGCTGTCAGCGATAGGATAATATCCATACACCTACAAGGAAGACCAGTTAATATGACTTTTCTTCAAATTTACACACCAATGACAGAGGCCAAAGATGAAGAAATTGAAGATTTCTATCATCTTCTGCAGTCTGAAATTGATTGAACATGCAGTCAGGATGTGCTGATAATTACTGGTGATTGGAATGCAAAAGTTGCAAACAAAGAAGAAGAATCAGTAGTTGGAAAATATGGTCCTGGCGATAGAAAAGATGCTGGAGATGGGATGATTGAATTTTGCGAGACCAATGACTTCTTTATTGCAAACACCTTTTATCACCAACATAAATGGCAACTATACACATGGACCTTGCCAAATGGAGTACACAGGAATCAAATCAACTACATCTGCGGAAAGAGACAACGGAAAAGCTCAATATCATCAGTCAGAACAAGGACAGAGACTGACCACGGATCAGACCATCAATTACTCATGCATGTTCAAGTTGAAAGTGAAGAAAAGCAGAACAAGTCTACAAGAGCCAAAGCACAACCATGAGTATAACCCACCTGAATTTAGAGACTGTCTCAAGAATAGATTTGATGTGTTGAACACTAACGACTGAAGACCAGACAAAGTTGTGGAATAACATCGAGGACATCATACATGAAGAAAGACAGGAGAGAAAGAAAAGACCTAAATGGATGTCAGAAGAGACTCTGAAACTTGCTCTTGAAAGTCAAGTAGCTAAAGCAAAAGGAAAAAAAGATGAAGCAAATGAGCTAAACAGATTTCAAAGGTGGCTCAAAAAGACTAAGTAAAGCATTATGATGAATGTACAAAGACCTGGAGATAGAAAACCAAAAGAGATGAACATGCTCAGCATTTCTCAAGCTGGAAGAACTGAAGAAAAAATTCAAGCCTCAAGTTGCAATAGTGAAGGATTCTGTGGGGGAAAATATTAAACAACGCAGGAAGCATTAAAAGAAGATAGAAGGAATATACAGAGTCATTGTACCAAAATAATTGGTCAACCCTCAACCATTTCAGGAGGTAACAAGGATCAGGAACCAATGGTACTGAAGGAAGAAGTCCAAGCAACACTGAAGGCACTGCAAAAAACAAGGCTCTGGGAATTGATGGAATACCAATTGAGATGTTTCAACAAACGGATGCAGCGCTGGAAGTGCTCACTTGTCTATACCAAGAGATCTGGAAGATAGCTGCCTGGCCAACTGACTGGAAAAGATTCATATTTATGCCTATTCCCAAGAAAGGTGATCCAACCAAATGCAGAAATTATCGAACAATATCATTAATATCACACGCAAGCAAAATTTTACTGAAGATCATTCAAAAGTGGCTGCAGCAGTATATCAAGAGGGAACTGCCAGAAATTCAAGCTGGATTTAGAAGAGGATGTGGAACCACGGATATCATTGCTGATGTCAGATGGGTCTTGGCTGAAACCAGAGGATATCAGAAAGATGTTTAAAGAAAAAACAACCCAGTGCCATCAAAAGATGTTTACCTGTGTTTTATTGACTATGCTAAGGCATTCAACTATGTGGATCACAATAAATTATAGATAACATTGCAGAGAGTGGGAATTCTGGAACACTTAATTGTGCTCATGAGGAATCAAGAGGCAGTGGTCTGAACAGAACAAGGGGATACTGCGTGGATTAAAGTCAGGAAAGGTGTGCGCCAGGGTCGTATCCTTTCACCATACCTATTCAATCTGCATGCCGAGCAAATACTCCAAGAAGCTGGACTATATGAAGAAGAACGGGGCATCAGGATTGGAGGAAGACTCATTAACAACCTGCGCTATGTAGATGACACAACGTTGCTTGCTGAAAGTGAAGAGGACTTGAAGCACTTGCTGACGAAGATCAAAGACTGAAGCCTTCAGTATGGCTTACACCTCAACATACAGAAAACAAAAATCCTCACAACTGGACCAATAGGCAATATGATAAACGGAGAAAAGATTGAGGTTGTCAAGGATTTCATTTTACTTGGATCCACAGTCAACACCCACAGAAGCAGCAGTCCAGGAATCAAAAGACTCATCACATTGGGCAAAGCTGCTGCAAAAGACCACTTTAAAGTCTTGAAAAGCAAAGATGTCATCTTAAGGACTAAGATGCGTCTGACCCAAGCCTTGTGTTTTCAATTGCTTCATATGCATGTGAAAGCTAGACAGTGAATAGGACAGACTGAAGAAGAATTGATGCCTTTGAATTGTGGTATTGGTGAAGAATATTGACTATAGCATCGACTGCCAAAAGAATGAACAAATCTGTCTTTCAAGAAGTCCAACCAGAATGCTCTTTAGAAGCAAGGATAGCAATACTTTGTCTCACATACTTTGGACATGTTGTCAGGAGGGATCAGTCCCTGGAGAAGGACACCATGCTTGATAAAGTAGAACGTCAATGAAAACAGGAAGACCCTCAATAAGATGGATTGACACAGTTGCTACAACAATGGGTTCGAGCATAGTAACAATTGTGGGGATGGTGCAGGACCTGGCAGTGTTATGTTCTGTTGTGCACAGGGTCGATAAGAGTTGGAACCCACTTGATGTCACCTAACAAGAACATACATACATATTTTACTGAGTAGTTAAGACAAAAGTCATGATAGGACGCAAGGATAAACACTGTGTTGGCTGGAATAAAGCGTTTATAGAGAGAATAAGGGTTCTGAGGACATGAATTAAAACCAAAAAACCAAACCCTCTGCCATGGAGTGGATTCCAACAAAAACACAGAAAAAAAGATGACACTCTCAGAAGACAAACTTTAACAGTTTGACCAACCCTCAGCTTGTCCAGCTATAATCTACCTTATGTCTGAGCAGGAATTTTGTATTTCAAACAGAAGTCTCCCAATTAATAATTGGAAAAATATTTACACATACTACTTCATGTTAGAAGGTTTAATTGTTCACTCATAATACCAAAGCAATGCAGACATTAAAGAGAACACATATCATCAGAAATATATTCTTTGTTTCCTAACTTTTCTAATCTGGTACTTGCAAACATTAATAGGATTTGCTGTCGCTGTTGTTGCTGATGACAACTCTTGCTTTTCTCTTATATTAATTTATCTGATCACCTGTCTGTCTCTAAAATAAGTTTCATAATTATGGACAGAATTTGAGATAAAATTTACAGACTGGTTCATAATTTTATATATAATTTCTCTTTAGTTTTTGAAAACCATCACTTGTACAATAAATAGGTTGCTCTCAATGTTTTTTCTTACATGATGAAACAAAGCTTCCAACATTCTAATTTAAATGTTATTTGAAAATGCGCTGATATAAAATTAAGGAGAGCTGTGTGATAAATATAAACCTTTCTCTGAATGTGAATGTTTATTTTACCCATTAGTTATTACATTCACCTATTCATTTTTTAGTGTTGCTCTCACCAAACAACACATTTATAGTAAATATATTTATATTTCATTATTACAGGGAAATTATTCCTAATAGAAATGAGAATTGAGTATTTAAATTTGAGGTTAGACCATTCCAGTTCTCTTATATTTTCTATTGTTGAAATAAAATCTCAACTGAAAGATATTTTGTCCTGTTAGTTGGTAGGTCTCATTGAGTAACCCAAATTGTTTTCTAGGATTTCTTGCAGAAAAACCCTGCAGTTTTAAAATTCATACAGTACTGAAAATCGTCATCAAGAGTAGTGCCCGATAACTATAGAAGTGATCAACAACCATAAAGAAAGTTCTTTGCCTTTAGCCTCTGCCCTGATAAAGCATGGAAACCATTTAGGAGAACAAAGTGGTCTAACAGAAGTGTACAGACCACTTGAGCTCCAGGCCTGCATTGTATTTCCAACAATTTATTGGATATCTCCACTTGGACAACCACAGACTTCTCAGAGTCATGATGCCCAAAGGGAACACATTATTTCACCCTGAAATCTGCTCCTCCTCCTACACCCCCAGATCAGCGAACAGCCTACTAGTCATCTAGTTGCTCAGGTGCTCTCCTTCTCTCTCACTTCCATGCCTAATGAACCACCAGTTCCCAGTGAATCTATTTCCTAAGTAGTTACTTCCTAAATCTTTTCACTTCACTTCATCACTGTCTTGCTCCTGGTCCAAGCTACCTTTACCTGTTGTCTGTATTATTACAATTGTGTCTCTGCTGGTCTCCCAAACTCCAGCCCTGTGTTACTCCAACCCCATCTCCAAAGTGTAGCCAAATCTGACAATCTCGAAGGCTTCCCATTTTTCTGGAATAAAGTCTATGTCAACAATAAAATCCTTAATATGTGTGCAAGACCCTCTCTTTTTGTGTCCTTGCATTCTTCTCCAGCTTCATCTCCTATCACTCCCCAGCCCCTGTGTAACCATCACCTGTCCTCCAATTCCTACTTAGCCTTTCAGTTTTAGTGCCCCTTTCATGAGCCATGGTCCCATCCCTGGCCTTTGAGTCTAGGAGAGTTGCTCTCATAGCACACTTTACTCCGTCTCATCTGGGCAGTTATAGTGCTTCATTGGGGTTGCTTGTTTACTCATCTATCCTTACTTCATAAGAACCATGGCTGTGACTGTTTTGCTCGTTTGTACAATCCAGGTCCATCATAGTGACACTTCACAAATATTTATTTGTTAAATGAATGAATCCAGATGGAGTTATACACAAAGGCCACAGACTTCAGATTTATATTTATGTTTTTAGTTATCTGGTCAAAGCACTACTAGGAACAGTACGTGATAATTAGCCGTCAGCTTATTACAAAGCTATACTTCCTGCTGTACAGTTTCACACTCACACACAAAAAATCCCAATCACTAGCTAGATTTAAATTTATTTGATGACTTTCAGCTTTGGTAAGAACTGTAGCAACCATCATTATATTTAAGAGGAGAATTAAATTACTAATATTGGCCTACCCATTTCTCCAAGAAAACGAAATTACTTCTCTACAAAATTAAAATACCATTTCCTTGAACTTGATGAAGCAGCCAATTTTCTTTTGTGTTTCCTTCCTCAAAAAAGAATATGTGTCTAGACAGAATATTAGTGAAGTTTTACCATGAGATACCCTTTTCTGCTAGAACAAACTCCATTATTCCTACAAAATTATATAAGTAGTTTACCTCTCAGCTTACTTCTTAATTTCAAACGTGGAAAAGAAAAAAAACAGAGTGAAAGAAATACTAGTGCATAATTCCAAACAAAATTCTGCTTAAAACCATATAAACAAACTATGGACTTATATGCCCTTTCCCAAATTTCTAAACATAGTCATCTAATTTATTTTAAGAGGGATAGATTCTACATTTGCCCTGTGGCATTCTTTCCACCAGTGGCTCTCAGACTTTAGCAAGCATCAGAATCTCTCTTAGGTCTTTTTAAAATGCAAATTCTGGGCACCACCGCATAGTTTCTGATTCATGAAGTCCAGGATGAGACCAGACAACCTGTATTTCTAACAAGTTTCCGAGTGATACTGATGCTGCTGGTCTGGGGACCACACTTTGAGAACTCCTGCCTAACACATGTCACTGTCAGTGGAGAGATACATTTTGTTCCTGTCTGTGCAGTTATAGCATGGCATTTTGACATCTACTGTTCCACTCCTCCCTCCGAATTAATTTGGTCATCAATATCTAACTTGGTAAAAAAAAAACTTGGTATTGCTGTCAAAACATGTGAAGCATGCGTGCTGCACGTTGAAACCTGACAGCATAAGGCACATCGGAAAAAAAAGAGGCCTATTTCTGCAAGTTTTAAAAAAAATAACAGGGAAAAAACAACAAAGATCACTCTGAGGGAGTTTTGCCTTCAACAACATGTTTTGCTTCGATTGTGATTTCTTTGTTCAGGAGCCAACCTGACAATTAAGCTGGCACAAGGAGTCGGAACCATTTGTTTAATATGATGATAGTGTAGCCTTTTGTAAACCGTAGAACAAAGAGGGCCCACACATAAGCTCATTCTAAGTTCTAGTTTCTTCTCTCCCCTTACCACCTAAATGGTGGCTGCCCATTCTGAATTCTCAGAGCCACAAAGGAAGGGAAAGACTTTGATTCTGTCATATTCTCCCCCATTTTAAACCATCTGTAGTCTTAACCCATAGAAGGAATACTAGGGAATTCTCTTTAAACATTCTGCAGGGCTGATGATTAGAACTGATTGTAAGAACAAATAAGATGGCAGTTATGAGATCTCTTTTGTCCAAAGGCTTTCCGCTATTCTCCGCATTCCTCAGTAATATTATTGTGCGAGGATACCAAGTTGAAAACCCAGTCATGAGCTGCAGCTGAAACTCAAGGCTCCTGTATCAAAATCCAGGTTGGTAGGAGGGTTGCTTTTGTCTTGTAAGCTTGTTATTTCAGTCGTCTTTTTAGGAATAAGGAATTTCTTTAAAAAAATTCTAATTATCATTAGTTCTGGCATAAGCTAAGCCAAGAAAAGGGTCTCATAATTTAAAGAAAGTGATGCCCTTAGCAATGGCTAAGTTATCAGGGACACCGTGTTGTGGCCATTTGGAAGTATGATGTAAGTTCCCACTCTTCCAGTAAGCTCTTTTAGGGTGGGGTCACTGTTTCACTGCTTTATTCCTAGAACTTAGAATAGTGCCCACAACATAAAAGGCATTCAGTATATAACATCGCTCGACTGGCTCTCACTGTAAGCATTACAAGAAATGCACAATCCGAATCAAAGAATTGTAAACCTGGCATCAACGTTCATGAATTAGAAGTTACCAAGACAGGGTTTGCTTTGAGAAATGAGGGAAATAAATCAGAGGATATCTAATTAGAATACAGCCTTCTTTCACCTCAGTCTATAAATACACCCGTCATCTATCTTCAGGCAAATGTTCAGAATAAATATACATTTATATTTCAGGGCTTAAAATCCCTGGCTTTACACTTGGACAATGCCCAGACTAGTAGAACATTTTTCACTTAAACACATTACCTGTTGGTTTAGAAATAAAAAGAAACTTCCCCTCCTTTTTACATAGAAAATATATTTATTGCTAAAACATTCTCAGAATTGTGCAGGAAGGGCATATAATCATTAGATAGACAAACGTGGTTTCTGTTTTTGCTTGTTTTTACACCAGTGGTTTCCTACAAGGCTCTTCTCTAGTTTGCAGGTGTGACAGCTTATAGTTCCCCACAGTCTCTTCAACTGAATCTACTCATTGCAGGCTCAACCTGACTGGGTTCATGAGAGAATCCTGCCGAAGAGGGGCCCATTACAAAACTTCAGCTGCAACTATGTCATTCCACTCAGACTGGGACCTAGGCTTCCTCAGCTGTGACTTCTGGGTCCTGCATAATCTACTCTTCTTCCCTGGTTACATACCCAATAGTGTCTTCTTCATGGGCACTAGACTGTGTCAGACGTTCAAATTAGGATAGCCTCTTACCATAATGCTTTGTTGCCACTTCTAGCTTTTGATCTTCTGTAACCCAAGACAGCCAGATCTAAGACCCACCACTTACCATCAGGTCAATTCTAACTCATGGCAATCCCTGGTGTCTCAGAGTAGAACTGTGCTCCATAGGGTATTCAATGGCTGACTTTTTTGGAAATAGATTGCCATGCCTTTCTTCTAAGGCACTTTTGGGTGGACTTGAATCTCCAAGTTTTTGGTTAGCAGCTGAGCATGTTAACCTTTAGCAGCACCCAGGGACCCTAATCCAGGTCAGACTCTGTAAAACCCTTTGGAGACTGTGCGTCTAATGACTTATAAGGTCAGACTCTAGGGACAAGTCAGTTTTCTCAGGTTCTCATCTAGCACCCTAGTTCTATTTTCCTGGCAGGTTCTGATTTCTTTCCTAGCTGAAATCCCTTTGCACCCTTCACTGGACTCCTTAAGTCCTGGCAGGATACAATTTTGTTGTATCAAGTTCATTTTCAGGGCTCAGAGTCTAATAATGATTAGTTGTTCAGTACCCAACAAGCACCCTGTATAGAAAGTGCAAAAATTGAGGTAGAGGAAGGGCATAGAAGAGGCCCTCGGTAATGAAACATTTCTAAAAAAATAATTGTTGCATTCTCATCCCCAGCGAGGACCAAACTGATGTACTATTTTAGCACTCCCGCAAGAATTCTCCTACGTCATTTTTGCACAGGATTTCATTTTATGGAAAAGTTCCACGATTTTTAACCCACCAGATAATCATCTCGTGCCAAGCAGTTTCATATTTTAAAGATTACAAAATGCACTCATCAAAAAAAAAAAAATTGGCACATCATGTGTTATGTATTACATGTTTATATATTTTAAAAATCCTGAGCAAATCTCTCTGGAGGTTCTGTTTAAAATAGAATCCCAACCACAGTCAAGCATAAGAGAAAAAACACATCATTAGCTCACATAAGACCAGCACCTACCCTATAATACTTTGTTCAATAAAAGTACGTAAGAACAAAGGCAGGCTACAGTATTTTCTTCTACTGGGCAACATGAAGGCCTCAGAAATGAAATGTCCAAACCTCTTCTCGAAATCAAAATCAATTGAGAAGAGCAGCCCAGAAAGTATTAATGCAATCGTTCTGCATGCGGCCAGCTGATTTACAATGCAGGACAAGCGGAACCAAGGGAGAGTTATTTACGTTTGTTCTTCGGTATAATGGAAGAGATGAGAGTGAAAAGGATCTGCTGAGTCAGATCGTGTTTGACTGAGGAGTGACAGGGGAGTTTTCTTCAATTAATAGGCAGCTGCATAACTTGAGCTAATGCCAGCCAGGCTTTCGTCATTAAGTGACACTGAAATAAATTATTCCGTAGTCAGGTGCTGGCCGTGGTGAAGGGAATTAATTGCAATTCAAAAGAGGGAGAAGGAGTGGGGCAGGCGAAGATGTTGTCCGAGTTTTATGTGCATATTTTAGCAACCATTTTAAGGATAGTGAGTTCATGCTAATTGTTAAAATGTCTGAATGGATCAGTTTAGGCTTAAATATTTGTTTGTAAACAAATTCCTGGAAGAGAGGATCCAGACAGGGTACAAATGACCTCATCAAGGTCATCTTGATTTATTTCACCTACTGGTGAAATCCATGCATATTCATACTCAACTAACGTGGCCAAAGGGCGAGTGGGCAAAAAGGGTTTTGTTAAGGGTACACATTTGGGAGACCTGTTGAAGGGCAGGTTGGTGGTGGGGTGGGGGGAATACAGACTGCAATGACATAAAAACAAATCCAGGAGAGGTTTAAAGAGATCGAATGCCTGCTAGTATATTCGAAGGGATTAGTGGGCCCAGCTGCTGGGACTTTTCTAGCTAGGTGTCGGTCTCAGTAGTCACAAGTCCATGTGTCTCCTGGCTGCCCAGCCACATTCCAGTCCGTCTGGGTGGAAGCGCGCCCGCCCACAAGCCAGGAAACCTTCTCATTACAGGAAAGTTTCCAAGGTTCCATGTCAAGCAAGCTTCCTTCACCCATCACTTCAGGTAAACATCTCTTCTACCGGGACTTCATACAGAAAAACCCATTTGAAAGCATCTAACCAAAGCAGTGAAGGCTGGGAGGACAAGCTACAGGGGGATCTAGGCATGCAAGACACAGACAAAATCAGCCCTCGCAAGGAGGGCACAACAGCAGCTTGACCTGTGAACTCTTTGCTATTTGTTTACTCCCCAATTTTCAAACTGTTGCCCTGGAAATTTAAAGACACAATCCTAAAGATTTAAGAGCCAGTGGCAGCAAAATGCCACATGCTAGCTTTACAACTGGGGCATGCAGCCCATAAATCCTGGAGTGGCAGGAGGGAAGGTGTGGAAATGAACCATCACCATTCAGCAACCTACCCCCAAGAAAACTGCCCACAAAGAAAGGCAGTTGGCAGCACATTCCTGGATTGTCTCATTCACTGAAGGAGGATCTCATAGATTGAATTACCCAATTGACGCTAGTTCTACCTATGCCAAAGGGCAAAAGATACAAGGCTGCCAAAGGCCAGGGCTGGTTTGATTTTATGCAGAGTTGCTTGTCCCTAGTGTCTGACAGAGGCGTCTACACAAGAGCCTGTATAGAGAAGTGCAGGAAAGGGGGCTTCTCATCAACTCTGGTAATGAGCACTCCCAGTCCGACGTCTGTTTCAGAGCAGGACTCAGAACGATATTGCCAGGATTTGATTCTAATCTGTCAGCAAGAGAGAAAAAACTCATTTGGCCATGTGAGAATGATGAGGAACAGTCTTTGTTGCTGGCAACACAGGAAAGGAAGGGAGATCCACCAATATTAGTTACATTCAGAGCAACAGAGAGATTCCTACAAGCACATGGCACCCTCTTCAATGTGGGAAATTCTGATCTATTAACTGAAGGCTATCTCCACAGTGGGAGTCCCTGGGTGGTGCAAACAGTTAATATGCTTGGCTGCAAACCAAAATGTTGGGAGTTTGAGTTTATCCAGAAGCAACTTGAAAATAGTAATCTACTTCCAAAAAATCAGGCTTCGAAAACCCTGTGGGGACAGTTCTACTCTGACACACATGGGGTCACCATGAGTCAAAATTGACTTGATGGCACTGGTATCTCCACAATGTGTGGGGGAGCAGCTGCTAGGAAGTTAAATTGTTGTTCTTGTTGGGTGCCATCAAGTGGCTTCCAACTCACAGTGACCCCATGCAACAGAGTATAGCTGTCCCCGTAGGGTTTTCTTTGCTATAATCTTTATGGAAGCAGATCTCCAGGTCTTTCACCCATGGTGCTGTGGAGTGGGTGCAAATGTCAACCTCTTGGTTAGCAGCTGAATGCTTAACCACTGTGCCACCAGGGCTCCTAGGAAGCTAAATTAGCAAGTGCTTTTTCAAATGTCATGTGTAACATCAATACGTGCACTAAGTGTGCTCCTCTACCAACTTTGCAATGTATAGCCAGAATACAGGCATGATTTCTAGACATGTGAATTACATGACAATATTTCTCAAGTATTAGTTTACTTCTTCCAGTAAACTGAGTCTTTTAACATGTAGCACTTTAGGATTAGCTTATTTTCTATATCTCTCAACCCATACTCAAATATGTGGATAGAAACAGAAAGTTTTAATCATTAATTAAAATATTGTTTATGAGCCTATGGCTTTGTTATGGAGCAGAGAGAGACTCTGGGGTAAATGATACATACGAATGTATTAACAGCTTTTCTTATTGAAACATGAACATATAGTCTTTACCTCTTGCACTGAGGGACTGATTATCTAATTGGTGATTTATCATTGCTTCAATCTTTCTTTTTGACTTGCTTTTTATCAGATAAAGGGGGACGGTGGCGATGGAATTTGAATCTGCTGTGGAACCAACATGTCCCAGGCTAGATAAGTTTTATGCATTCTTGTCTTTAACTCTGACAGTCTTCTGAGGTATGTATCCAAATACATAAAAAGGAAAAGCTCAGAGGTAAAGAGAAATGCCAAAACATCACTTCCTCCAAGCATGTTGCCCTTCCTATGTTGATGGAATAACCTAGTTTAAACAAACAAACAGAAAATCCGTTACTGTAGCGTCGCCTCCAACTCATGGCAACCCCATGTATTACAGAGTAGAAGTGATCCATAGGGTTTTTCTGGTAATCTTCATGGGAGCAGATTGTCAGGCCTTTCTTCTTTGGTGCCCCGGGTGGGTTCGAACCACCAACCTTTAGGTTAGGTTAGTAGTCGAGTGTAAACCACTTGTGCCAACCAGGAAATAACCTAGTTTAAAGGATGCTCACATGCCTCACTCTTACCCTTGCATTTTATAACCATTGTTTTGATAAGCTTTAATTTGCCTGTTTTCCTTTTAAACTGTGATTTCCTTGAAGATGGGAACTGCATCTTACTCATCTTTTCATTCTCAGTGCCTGGAACAGCGCCTGGCACCTGGTAGACTCCCAGAAATTTCAGGTCAATGTAGGCCATGCAACCAGTGAGCAGCAGTGCTGGAGTTTTAATCCAGGTCGGTCTGACTCCAACACCAACCAGGCAAAATAAAACAAACCTTGCAGTTTATCAGTGATGCTTGACAGAAAAATGTGTAATGAGACGAGTCTACCCAGTTTCATTCTAGATAGTTCACAACCAGGAGATTCTCAAGAAATACTTCACAGAACTCACGTATCTAAGTTGGCTGTTTTCTCAAAACCGTCGATAACTGGGAACTAAATATTCAGATGAAAGTCAGCCTCAGTGCAAGGAGCAGGAGTTTTTACTAAACATGCGAATAAGCATTTACTTTGTTAAATCATAGGTTGGCTTTTCATCTAGATTACAGAAAAAATACTCCAACATGAATTTTACTTTGAAGAACTATATTGAGTAAAACCCTAACAACTCTCTGCACAAAAAATTTTAGTTTTTTGTTACTGTAAAATCCACAAGGTAAATATAATCCTGACGGTACTTCCTCTGACAGCATCAGTCACTCAAGAACATGAACCTTTTCAGAACAAGAATTTTGACAAACTAAGTAAAATAATGTAAAGTCCTGTGGAAAGAGGTTGAGGGTACAAAACTTGAGAAGGGTTTTCAAGTAATGTCTTGCTGATGGAGGCAATACCCCTGCCTCATACCAACTCCCTTTCCAAGCCCTAACTCCCACTTTTTCCACCCCACTAGCAGCAACTAATGTTGACAGTAAAACCACATTTAATCTAGAAAGAGGAGGAAAAAACAGACAACGGTTGTTTGGTTTACCAAATCCCCCTTCATTCACAGCTTAAAATTTAGCCAGGAGAGGGCCAGCCTATCCGTTGGGCAGAGTAGGCACCTGGACCCACGGTTCACAATACCTTTAGGAGTCTATGAAAAATGTTTATTTTAAAATGAGAAAAAATATTATCCAGCTTAGATTATATTTTTCTATATCAGTGCAGTTGTAAAGTTGTGAAGAGAGGACGCACAAAAGCTGCCCAATTCATAGGGCTTTCATTGGCTGATTTTTGGAAGTATATCACCAGGCTTCTTCCTTTTTTTTTTAAACCTGTTCAGCATCATAGCAACACATAAGCCTCTGCTGACAGACGGGTGGTGGCTGTGCATGAGGTACACTGGCTGGGACTTGAACCCATGTCTCCCATATGAAAAGAAAGAACTCTACCACTGAACCACCAATGCCCCCATGCTATTTTATTGGTTTGGTATGATATTAATATTTTTGGAATAAGCCACCACCACCAGTTGCCCTCGAGTTGTTTCTGATTCGTGATGACCCCATGTGTTGCAAAGTAGAACTATTCCATAGGGTTTTCAGGGTTGTGACCTTTTGCAAGAAGATCACCAGGCCCTTCTTATGAGACGCCTCTGGGTGGGTTGAACTGCCGGTCTTTTGGCTAGTAGCCCAGGGTGTGACATTAATATTTTTTGGAATGCTAGGAAAATGGCTATGTTATGTGCCTTTTATTTTTTCTCTCCTGCCACAAAAACCAGTCTCTCAAAAAAGACTGAAAATCTTTATAAATTGGATGGAATATGAATAGGATATTGGTGGATATCAACTACAAATCTCATTCAACTGAGAGATGAAAGAAAAGACTTTCCTAAGAAAGCCTAACTTTTATCTGTCTCACATCTTTTATCTGGAAAGCAACAACTTAGAAATAATCACAATTTTCCCAGGAATGAAGAAAAAACGAGCTACTAGAGCACTATACGGAAATGTTTGCCCACAAAGTTTGTTGTTGTTGTTCTTAACACTGAGTTAGCTATCCATTTGAGTAATTTCCGTATCCAGGTGTATACTTTGCTATATAGTCATACCAAACTACTGAGTTAGTTCTGAATTAATAAACTAAACTGAACGAGTACTCAGTAAAAAGGCTGGTACCAAAACAAGCATGAGGAATGCCTTGTTTGTATAGTATAGCATAACATGCATAACTGGTTCACGCGATCACCGTCTTTTCATGCTGGTCAAGCCATTCTCTGATTACCTAACTGCTCTACCCATGAGTTAGTTCTATTTTCATCCATTCATAAAAATCCAATCGAGTCACTGTTGGGTTGATTCTGACTCATAGAGACCTCATGTGTGCAGGGTAGAATTTTGCTCCATAGGGCTTTCAGGCTGTGACCTTTCAGAAGCAGATCGCCAGAAACTTCTAAGGCCCCTCTGGGTGGGTTCAAACTGCCAGCCTTCTGTCAGTGCTTAACTCTTTGAGCCACCCAGGGATTCCTCATCCATCAATAGGATATTATTTCATTCTTCCAGTAGGTCTAAGGCAGAGGTCCCCAGGCTGCGGAAAATTCCACAGTCTCAAGCAGCTTGCTTGGCCTGCCCTGTACCTTTGCATTAGAATCCTAGTTGCTTTGCTTGGCCCTGCCCCATAACTTTGCGTTAGAATCCTAGTTCTCCTTTGCCTGGCCTGTTCACAATTAGGCTATTATAAATGCGGTCTCCTGACATTATATAAAAAAAAAGTAGAACACTAAAAGATTTAGAATTGTATTCTGCCTTGTTTCTGATCACAGTGCATATCCGCATGCCCATCAAGTATCTCTTCCTTCTTATTCTGATAACAGAACTCAAATTTTCCTTTGGAGAAACACTCATCATAGCCCACGTGGTTTGGATGAGACTGATCCCCATGCCTGAAATGCACATAGGCCTGGTCAGCCTCAATGATTGATTCAAAGATGGACATTTAACCCAAGTCCAGTTATTTCAAGTCAGCCCTGAGTCTTTTGCAGGAGCCACGGGGGAAATGCAGAAACCTTGATATAAATCCATCTTGCTTTCTTCCTCTCTCTTTGATGTCTTTGTATTTGGCCAACAATAAGGGAATCCAACTGTTTCTTCTTATACCATTTTGATGAATTTATTCATTCAACAAATGCTACTGCCAGGCTATCTCCTAAGTATTGAGGATTATTAACTGAACAAAACAGACGAGTTTCTACTTTCATAAAATTGGCACTCTGGTGGGAAAGAGTAGATCATAAATAAACAAATAAAGAGATTAAGTATGTTGGACAGTCACACATGCTGTGGAGAAATATAAAGCAGGAAAGAGGACATAGAACATCTGGGCTTAATGATGTGTTTTGTTTCGTTGTTTTTTAAATAGATGGTCAGGAAAGGCCTCAGTAAGAAAGTTATATTAGAGCTAAGACCTGAAGAAAGTGATTTCCCTGTTGAGAAAGAAATGGGCGTTGGAATAGCCCATAGGCAGGCTCAACTCAGCAGAGTGTACGACAAATTTTCCTCACAAGAGTTTACCTAGTGACACAAAGGATAAAGTCCCACTGATTCCCCACCAGAACCTTTGGCTGCCAGCTCTCAGAGGGAATCAGCAGATTTGTTTTGTTTCACTGGGTAAACAGGAGTGTGAGGGTGGGGTGGCTTTAGGTTCCATGAATCATTATTATTTTCAGCGCGCACTCTCAGGCATAAAGTCTGTGATGTGAATGGCTGACAATTTTTATAAAGCACCTGGAGCTCCTCAGGGCAAAGGCACTATGTCAACACCAACATTAAACAAATAGCAATAATTGGTCAAATCCTCTGGTGGTGTAAGGCAAATAAAATACGTTCCCTCTTGGAAGTTCATGACGTCTGCCAGGTTTACTACTTGGCAACCTAGTACAAGCAAGAACGAGGCAAACCATTTTTAGAAAGCCACTTTTGCTACCATAGTGTGTGGCTTACAAACAATGCTGTGAAATGTTGAGTATTTAACAGTACATTGAGTGTTTTGTTTTGTTTTGTTTTTCATCTCATGACCTGGTACTAAATAACCACCTGAGATATTATTCTTTATTATTTCCCAGGCAGTTTACTGGTCAGAAATAAGAGTAGAGTGATATTCATTAGATAGTAGAAGCTGAACTATTTCCCGTCAATTTGTAGAGCATGTAAAAATCTCCATTTAGAAAAATGACTTTTTCAAGCATTGTATGTCTTATAGTTTCTCAAGGTGAATTTTGATTAAAAAAAAAAAAAAACCCTTACCAAAAATAAGAATGGTTTGTAGGGTTTTTGTAGGGTTGTGGATGGAGATGAAACACTGAAGTGTACATAATACCATTATTGGCATGATTTCTTTCTCAGAACCCAGTAGAGGAACATACTTAATTTCAATTAATCTCTTTAATCACCCCACCTCACACCAAAAAAAGAAGGTATTATAAGAGAGAAAGCAAAATTGAACAATTTATTAACAAATATCAGGATGCAAATTTTAACGAAAAAGGGATAGCTCAGGATAAACCTAGTTTTACTTAACTCCAAACTTCAATTAAAAAAAAAAAAACACTCAGGGTTATTAACCTTCACTGCTTTTAGAATTATGATAAACTTTTGCAGAAAGAGACTTTAGATTTAATTTAGGATGACTCCTCTATTTCACAAACGAAGAAACTAAGTCTCAGAGAGGTCACTTAGCTGGGAAAATAAAAAAATCAACTACAATCCCTGAAGCCATACCCTATGGTTAGTATTTTGGGGTAACTGCCCAGATGTTTTCCTATGAATTACTATATAAATAGATTTATTTTAAAAATGGGCTCTCATTTTATGTATTGTTTACATGTTTTTTTCTTTAACATATGGATATCTACCATGCCAAAAGTTAATCTCATACACCAGTACATCATATGAATTTAACTGGATATACGTAACTAATTCTCATGCCAGATATTTGACTTGTTTTCATTTGTATGCTATAATAATGATAATAGCTAAACTTTTTCATAACTTCTTAATTACTTCCTGAGAATAAATTCTTACAAGTGCAATAACCGGTTTGTGAAGTGTAAACTTTCTTAAAAGGCTTTTGGTAATTTTATTGAATTGCCTTCTAGATAGGCTATTCAAGTTTTCACTGTCACTGGTTGTTGTTGTTGTTGTTAGGGGCCATCGAGTCGGTTCCAACTCATAGCGACCCTATGCACAACAGAACAAAACACTGCCTGGTCCCGCGCCATCCTTACGATCGTCGTTATGCTTGAGCTCATTGTTGCAGCCACTGTGTCAATCCACCTCGCTGAGGGTCTTCCTCTTTTCTGCTGACCCTGTACTCTGCCAAGCATGATGTCCTTCTCCAGGGACTGATCCCTCCTGACAACATGTCCAAAGTATGTAAGACGCAGTCTCACCATCTTTGCCTGTAAGGAGTATTCTGGTTGTACTTCTTCCAAGACAGATTGGTTTGTTCTTTTGGCAGTCCATGGTGGTAAATAAGAAAATCCTGATGTGAATCCATATTTCGTATTATATGGTTTTGTTTTTTTAATCTTTACAATTTGACTGGAGAAAAATGTTGGTTCACTGTTGTTTCATTTGCATTTCTTTAAGGTTGGGCCACTACCAATAAAGGTTGGGCTGTTATTCATGATACTGGAACATTGTGTTTTATATGAATTGATTGTGTTGATTTTTCCTGCTCATCTTTTTTATTATTGGTTTCAAAGAGTTTCAAAGCATTAAAGTTAACGATAATAAAAACTACTTCAGAGGACTGTATAAAATTAATAACGGGTTAATATGCGACTTGATGGCAGTGGTTTTTTTTTTATGCAATGTGCAAGGCACTTAAATGCTTAAATAAGTGAGATATTATTACGGTGTCTCTATTTTCTTTTTGTCTTTCAGTTATTTGTTGTTTTCTTCATAAAAAAATACCTTCAGATTTATTATTTTCATTCATAAGTACAGTATGTTTTTTGTTTGGAATTTAGTGCTACTTATAAAGTGTTTTATTATTTCTATTAAAATTTCCATTGATTATTACTATTTTATAGAAAAGCTAATAGTTTCCTTATATATATTTTGTATGTGGACACCTTACTGAATCTTTACATTACGTCTAATAATTTTTTCAACTAATTCCTTTGGGCATTTCAGGTAAATACCCAAATAGTTATAAAGTCACTTTTCATTTTATATTTTATTTTTAAATAATTGCATTGACTAGAACCGCGTAACAATATTATATAAAATATCACAATATTACATGACAGTGCTTATAATTAAAATGACTTTAATAGAAATTGCTCACACTTAAACATCTGTTTGATTATTGAGATAGATTTATTTCTTAAAAGTTTGAAAACACTTTCTCAGAAATTCTCTGGATCTGGTGTCTTTTGGAGGGCTGTTTTTAAAAGAAACTTTTCCAATATTTTTTCAATAGGTATCGCTCTGTCTAGGTAATATGCTTCAATTTGTGTCAATTTTCAAAATCTGTATTTTTATATTTAAGTTAAAAAGCATCTTTTAATCAAAACTTTTTTTGGTAAATATTATTCTAATTAATAAAATTCTCTCTATGTATATATATGGAGCTTTGGTATAACAAATGGTTAAGCACTCAACTGCTAGCCATCCCCTGGCTTCACAGGAGAAAGACCTGCGGATCTCCTTCTGTAAAGATTATAGCCAAGAAAACCCTATGGGGCCGCTCTACTCTGTCACACAGGGTCATTATGAGTTAAAAAAACAACTCAGCAGCACCTAACGACAACAACAGGTACACACACACACACACACACACACACACACACACACCCAGTGGCACAGTGGTTAAGAGCTCAGGCTGCTGACCAAAAGGTCAGCAGTTTGAATCCACCAGCTGCTCCTTGGAAATCCTATGGGGCAGTTCTACTCTGTCCTACAGGGTCGTTAGGAATTGGAATCAACTCGACAGCAACAGGTTTATCGGGTTTACATATACATGTATATGTATATATGTGTGTGTATTCATGTATATGTATATGCGTGTATCCCAGGTCCCTCTTTTTTCCCTACTCCCTTATAACTATTTCACCAACTGTTAGCTTATGACTGCAGTCTCATTCTTCCTCACCACAGAAAACTGGGAAAGGAAGTTTAGGGGTGAGAAAGAAAGCATCCTCTGAAGTTCTTGCCATCCCCAAGAGAAACACTATGGTTTCATGAGATGGGTCTCCATGTCAACAGTGCTCACCTTTGTGACGGTTTTTCTAATCACCAGGGAGGAATTTTCCACTTCCAGCTTTAGAAGAGTGAGCAGGGGCCCTCTTCCTCATAATCTAATTGCTAATTGATTTCATAGGTGTTTCATGAAATTCAAAAATAGTAGTAAGATTTATAATAAAAACCCGTCTCAACTGGTTCTCTCCTTTCTCACAGCCTGGCACTGGATACAGGGAGTTCTTAAGTAATTTATGAAAGGACATATACTCCCCCAACCACCCCGTCATATAACATTCTGAGCAATATTTAAATGAATGCTTAGTGAGTATTTTCGAATAGAAATTTAAAGTATTTTTTTATGCCAGTAGCAGAAAAAGGCTAACATCATAATAAACTATACTTAAGACTTCAGGAACCAGTGTAGCTCATTATTGTTTAAAAACTAAAAGGCAAGCATTATAAAGAAAACCCTGGAAGAACCAAATCTTCTAGAATACAACCTTCCCTCCAGCAGACCCTCATGGAGTGCTTTATCATTTACCAAGGTTGTAACAAATAGAAAAGAGTACGGAACGTAACAGCAGCTACAGTTTCTTGAGCACTTATCGTATCATCTGCTACGCGTTATATACGTTAGCTTTCCTCCCCCGTGACAACTCTAAGCAGGCACAGCAAAGGGCAGCCGACATTGCCACACACCTCACATGTGCCAAGCACCAGGGATGATTATTTCATGGGAACCATCTCATTTCATTTCCACATACATATTGCAGAGTAGTTATTATTGTACCCATTCTGGAGATGAGCAAACTGAGTCTCAGATCCCCAGGCTATACAGCTGGTAAGTGACAATTAGTAAGGCCCAAACCAATCTATTCAGATTGCACCACTGTTTCAAGCTTGCCTGAACTTGTTTCTAATAAGAATAATTCTAACTTTTGCTATTGCATACAACATGCCAGACACTGTTCTAATTGCTCATATGCATCATCTTTGAATCTTCACATCAATCCCCCCATTTATAAAGAAGGAAATTGAGGCTTAGAGATGTTGAGCTGACCAAAGTTCCACAACTGGCGAGTGACAGAGCCAGAATATGGACCCAGGCTTTTTTTTTTTTTTCCTGACCACTCAGTGCCTTTTATTGCCAGGAGCAACAGGCAGATCAAAAAACTGTGGCTGGGAAATTCCTTTCAGGAGAGGGAGCAGTGAGGAGCAGGGACTCAGAACCTGAGGAAAGTGTTGTCAATCTGCCACATGATTGAGAAGACCAGGTAGGGACGGCCATCATGATCTTCCAGCAAGATCTGCATGATCTCCACGCCCTGGCAACTTTCAGCTCATCTAGATTACTCCAGCTCTCGATGAGGTTGTCATTCATCCAGAATCCCTGCAGCTCTGTTAGATGGCTGATATTTTCAATCTTTTTGATTCTATTTGATTCAACGTCCAACACCGTGAGTTTGTTATTATTACCCAGACCCTGGATGATCTCGTTATCACTGTGGCTGAGGTTCCTGTGGGTTTATCAATCTCTGCAGCCCCTCAATCTTGGTCAATGGGTTGCTCTGCATACTAGAACGGTGAGGTAGGTTAAGTGCATCCAGATTCTGAGGTTTAGTAATTTTGTTTTTCCCCAGAAACAAACTTTCAAGATTGGTTAATGCATTGATATTTTCAATTGCCCAGATGTGGTCACAATACTTTCCAAAAATATCCACCAAGAAAGGTAGCTGAACTTGGGGAATGATGTCTTTAAAGCAAATCTAAAGGAATACTAATAAATTAGCATCTGGAAGAGAAGGTTATTATTTCTAATTTAACAGAAGGCAGTTTTCCTTAGATGTCAACTCTTTTCAACCTCCACTGCGGAAGGAACACATCTGAAGCTGTGACAGGAGCACTAACCAAGAAACAAGTGTAGGCATCAAAGTCAGAAGAAGGCATCACTTTGCCAAGAGAAGTCAGTCATGACTGACTACAAAGACTTTTGGATCCTGTTTCTATGTTCAAAATATTGATTTAGAATGAGAAGTAAAAACAAGAAAAACAAAGGATAAATAGCCATCTGCATAAAAATGTTTCCATTCTAAACTCTGAAGAACTCTTTCCCGTAGTTTTACAATCAGCAGGAAGCAGAGCACAGCTGTCCTGGGGCTATTTCATATGTGTGGGGCTGGGGAGAGAGGTATAAGGAGGTGAAAACACACTACCCAAAGGAAGATCCATTTGTAGAAAAGTATAGGAAAAAGGGAAAAGGAAGCCTTTGTTCCCCCACCAACAAGGGTAACTCTTCTCAAGGTCTGTCTTCCTGGTCACCCCTCATATCCCCAACTTGTTGGAAAATTGTAAGATTATTGACCCTCTGTGGACTCTGTATCTAGTCATCCCTTTTCATTAAACCCTCTGAAGACTCATGCAAAAGGAGTCCCTGGTACCACTGACACTTTGGAGTGTTGAGATGGATGTGTATATCAATCTGTCTCTTCTGCCAGGTCCATCCCAATCCCATCATTCTCACTCCTCTCATCAAAGGAGGGCTCTGGCCCTGTTTCCAGCTAGTGGATTTTGACCAGCAGCTTCATTAGAACATGACAAGCTGTGGTCCCCGGGACCCTGGTTACCTCAGGTTATTTGCTGGAGGAGGTAGAACGGTCCTACTTCAGATGAACAAACAGCTCAGGTTCCTTAATTTTTCTAAACGTGTCCTAATATTTTATATTCTTTCTTGCTAGTTACCAACATTGATGGACCATGCCCTTTATCAACATTAAGAAAAATAGCTTTCTAAGGAATATAATATAAAAAATATGGTATTTCTTCTAACTATGCTAAGTTCTCTGGTTAGGCAGTGAGTGTCACTTTAAACTACTAAGGGCTGTACATCTGAGAAAGAATACCTCTTAAGCAGAAGGAACAACTGTGATTTAATTCCTAACCTGTGTTATACTGTTCTGATTTCAGCTGCCTATTCATATTCTCTTTCATTCTCTATATATGTGTTTAGCACACACTGTGTGTCCACTCGTTAAGTTTTTCTCATTTAACCAGCACATCAAGTCCATGAGGGAGACACTTTTAATATCCAAATAATAGAACAGAGACAACTGAGGTGTAGAAAAGCTGACTTGCACATGGCCACATCCCTGCCTTGGTATTTCTGCTTTGCTGTGAAGCAGAGTTTTCTAAAGACATTGACTATTATGTCACTCATTTCAGAGCTTTGAACAGATCTTTGAAGATTCCCATAATAATTTGCAGGAGATGGTGCAAGGAAACTTTGTCTTCCTTAAGAAATGAATGCTGTTTTCTTCTCGTCAGTCATTTCTCTTGTTTTCCTGTTAAGTGTAGCTACTGTGCAGCTATGAGACAGATCTCTGGGCTCCTTCAAAGATAACACAGTGACACTTAGTATTGGAATAGCCACCTTTCTCTTCAACTAATTTCCCCTTTTAACATTCTTAACTTAAAAAAAAAAAAACTTCAATTCCTTTGTATTTTTTGTGAGGTATTGCACCTCCTTTTTTGTAAGTAGACAGGACATGCATAAATGGAAGGAAGGAAGGAAAGAATGAATGAAAGAAGAAAGGCGGGGGGGATGGAAGAATGAAGGAAGGAAAGAAGAAAAGACAAGCAAACAGGCAAATAAAATGACTTGTCATTTGTATTTTTTAAACCATTGGGAAACTTGGTTTCTAACCAATAAGATCTTAATGAAATACTATGCCGAACCATAATCTCTAGAAATCCTTTCTATAAAGCCTTATAAAATAATAAAAGGAATAAGAATAGAATGCTGAAATAAGTGAACTTCTTAGTAGGCAAAGAAGTCTTTGATCTAATGCTCCCTGTTCACTAAACTTCAGGGTTCCCCAAGAGTAAACCTAAACCACATGGCATTTTGTTGACTCTAGTCTTTTTTTTTTTTTTTAGTCTTATTATATGGACTATTCTAAAGGCAAATGTTGTATGGCTGTGATTTACACTTCTATCCATTGGTCCTTTAAAGCCTCCAATTCAAAATTATAGTGTTCTACTTAAATGCTAACAAGCAGCCATCTAAGATGCATCAATTGGTCTCAACCCACCTGGATCAAAAGAGAATGAAGAACAACAAGGTCACACAATAACTATGAGCCCAGGAGACAGAAAGGGCCACATGAACCAGAGACTTACATCATCCTGAGACCATAAGAACTAGATGGTGCCCAGCCACAACCAATGACTGCCCTGACAGGGAGCACAACAGAGAACCCCTGAGGGAGCAGGAGATCAGTGGGATGCAGACCCCAAATTCTCATAAAAAGACCAGACTTATATCTGGGTTCTCAATTCTGTTCCACTGGTCTATGTGTCTGTTGTTGTACCAGTACCAGGCTGTTTTGACTACTGTGGCTGTATAATAGGTTCTGAAATCAGGTAAAGTGAGGCCTCCCACTTTCTTTTTCTTTTTCAGTAATGTTTTGCTTATCCGAGGCTTCTTTCCCTTCCATATGAAGTTGGTGATTTGTTTCTCTATCACCTTAAAAAAATGACATTGGAATTTGGATCGGAAGTGCATTGTATGTATAGATGGCTTTTGGTAGAATAGACATTTTTACTATGTTAAGTCTTCCTATCCATGAGCAAGGTATATTCACACAATGGAATACTACGCATCGATAAAGAACAGTGACGAATCTGTGAAACGTTTCATAACATGGAGGAACCTGGAAGGCATTATGCTGAGCAAAATTAGACAGAGGCAAAAGGACAAATATTGTCTAAGACCACTATTATAAGATCTTAAGAAATAGTATAAACTGAGAAGAACACATACTTTTGTGGTTACGAGGGGGGGAGGGAAGGAGGGTGGGAGCGGGTTTTTTACTGATTAGTTAGTAGATAAGAACTACTTTAGGTGAAGGGAAGGACAATACTCAATACACAGAAGGTCAGCTCAAATGGACTGGACCAAAAGCAAAGAAGTTTCCGGGATAAACTGAATGCTTCAAAGGTCAGTGAAGCAAGGGCGGGGGTTTGGGGACTATGGCTTAAGGGGACTTCTAAGTCAATTGGCAAAATAATTCTATTATGAAAACATTCTGCATCCCACTTTGAAATGTGGCATCTGGGGTCTTAAATGCTAACAAGCGGCCATCTAAGATGCATCAATTGGTCTCAACCCACCTGGATCAAAGGAGAATGAAGAACACCAAGGTCACACGACAACTATGAGCCCAAGAGACAGAAAGGGCCACAGGAACCAGAGACTTACATCATCCTGAGACCAGAAGAACTAGATGGTGTCTGGCCACAATCGATGACTGCCCTGACAGGGAGCACAACAGAGAACCCCTGAGGGAGCAGGAGATCAGTGGGATGCAGACCCCAAATTCTCATAAAAAGACCAGACTTAATGGTCTGACTGAGACTAGAGGAATCCCGGAGGTCATGGTCCCCAAATCTTCTGTTGGCCCAGGACAGGAACCATTCCTGAAGACAACTCATCAGACATGGAAGGGTCTGGACAATGGGTAGGAAAGAGATGCTGATGAAGAGTGAGCTACTTGTATCAGGTGGACACTTGAGACTGTGTTGGCATCTCCTGTCTAGAGGGGAGATAGAAGAGTAGAGAGGGTTAGAAACTGGCAAAATTGTCACGAAAGGAGAGACTGGAAGGGCTGACTCATTAGGGGGAGAGTAAGTGGGAGTATGGAGTAAGGTGTATATAAGCTTATATGTGACAGACTGACTTGATTTGTAAACGTTCACTTAAAGCTCAATAAAAATTATTAAAAAACAAAAACAAAATTATACTGTTCTAAGCAGCACTGCAATACTATCAAAAATACCAAACAGTGGCTCTACATATTTTCAATTTACATCATCCTTTCCACCCCCTAAATTGGGGGATACTTGTTCCAACAATATCACATGGTGGGCTATTATTTCTTAGTCATGTGGGCATCTTGAGACTGAGAATCTTCACATGCCAGCCACTGCCACCTTTGATGACTGGTTAGGTCTCTATAAGCCACAGAGACCCTGAGCACTGCTGAAGATGTGATCGATCTTTCTCACATTGTCAGTTGTTTAAAATACCATGATGGTTTCTAGAACATACTTTAGAAATTATTTTCTCAGTAGGTTTATGTCCATTAATGTCCCGTGAGTTAATATAAGCATTTTACGCTAACCACGGTAGTTGGTTCTATCCTGGAAGAAGTACAACCAGAATGTTCCCTAGAAGTGAGAATGGCAAGACTCTGTATCACATGCTTTGGACATGTTATCAGGAGGGACCAGTCCGTAGAGAAGGACATCATGCTTGGTAGAGGGTCAGTGAAAGAGAGGAAGACCCTCAATGGATGGATTGACACAGTGTCTGCAACAATGGACTCAAACATAGTAATGCTTGAGAGGATGGGGCAGGACTGGGCAGTATTTTGTACGTAGGGTGGCTAAGAGTTGGAACCAACTCGACAGCACCTAACAACAACTTAACAACATCATAGTTGGTGTACCCTTCTTTTAGTTGCTGACACCCTGAGGTAGCAAGACATTTTATTTAATTAAATAATGATCTAAAATAACAATGTGGAAATAAAATGTGAAGCCACACAATGCTAAACACAAATCAGCACTGCTATATTTGCAAATGAAATCAGCTAAAGGAAAGTGTAACCCAACAAGGAAATGAATGCATCAGGGACAATGAAAACCTGTGGAAGGGAAAAGAACCCAGCAGTACCTGACTTCATCTCTTCCAGTTAAAAAAGTCCAGCTACAGGTTGAACTCTCATTAACACCCATCTCTTTATACAATGATGTACATTTAATATGTTACATTATTGGTGGCTTTAGACGCATGGAGCCCTGGTGGTGCAGTGGTTAAGCATTCAGCTGCTAACCAAAAGGTCACCAGTTGGAATCCACCAGCCTTTCCTTGGAAACCCTATGAGACAGTTCTACTCTGTCCTATAGGGTCATTATGAGTCGGAATTGACCTGATGGCAATGGGTCTAAAGGGCATGTACATGGTTGTGCAAAAAAAAAAAATTTTTTTTGGAATAATGTAATACTAAACAACGAATGTTTGTGGATTTACTGCGAGAGGTATTTATTCATTTGTTCTTCTATAAATATTTATTGAGTATCCATTACATGACAAGTACTATTCTAGGTTCTGAGGATAAAATAGGGAACAAAACAAACCAAAACCCCTTTTCATATTCTAGTTGAATGCAGACAGACAGTAAGCAAATGCAAAATAGGTGTATTATAAAGTACATGAGAAAGTGGTACCTATGATAGGGAAAATCATCGCAGGGGGAGTACTGCAGGTGAGGGTAAGTGATATAAACTGCAGTTTTTAATTTGATGCTGAGAAAATGTTAAACTGAGTTGACTTTTCAGTGAAGACTTGAAGTAAGTGAACCACGCAGGTATCTGGAACAAAGGACACAAATTCTCTTTTGGATGTAAATGTGCTGAGGGAAAAAAAAAAAAAGTATTTTCTACACTCTAAGTTTGTGTCTCTTAACTGGCAGAATGCAGAGAATGACAGAGACTAGCAGGCAGGAGTTGAGGTCAGTCATACAGAAGAAAGTCACAGATTTTTTATGTTGAAACATATATAGAAAATTGAGGGATAAGAATATATAGTTTTTTGTTTTTTAAGATAAAACCGGAGGCACTAAAGACATTTTACATTGAAGATCCTAACTTTAGGCTACTCTCTCAGGCTTCACATGTTTAGTTTCTATATTGACGCTAGATAAAAAGTTACAGCCGAAGAGTTGGAGAAGCTGTCATTTGTTTGCTGGGTGAGTTACATTGGGGTGGTGGCTGAATTCAGGGGTGGTAAAGGATACTCATGTTGACTGCATTTCTACTGTATGCCAAACATCATGGACACATGATGTGTGCTGCCACCAATCTCAGGAGCAGTACACAAAATACAATGGTTTTTACACAGGACCCTGGTGATGCAGTGGTTAAGGGCTACTGCTGCTAACCAAAATGTTGGCAGTTTGAATCCATCAAGAGCCCCTTGGAAATCCTATGGGGCAGTTCTACTCTGTCCTATAGGGTCACTGTGAGTCAAAACCAACTCCATGGCAATGGGTTTGTTTTTTGTTTGGTTTTGTTTGCTTTTTAAGCCACATTGGGAGACTCTGGGTGATGCAAAGAGTTAACATGCACAGCTGCTACCTGAAAAGTTGGAGGATCAAGTCCACCCAGGGGCACCTTGGAAGAAAGGCCTCGTAATCTACTTCCAAAAAAATCAGTCATTGAAAATCCTGTGGAGGACAGCTCTACTCTGACACACACAGGGTCACCGTGAGTCATAGTCAGTCACCTCTGTGGCAACTGGCACTGGCTAAGCCACACTGAATAGGAGAGAAAATTAACGAATGGTGTCTGGTGTGGGGGGTTGTGAATTCAGAATTGCAAGTTAGTACTTTTTTTTTTTTTCTTAATTTCTCTTCTGGAAAGAGAACGAGCATGAGCTAGAAAAACCTGTATTCGAATCAAATCCCTGCTCTGTTGCCTGTTGCCATGAGGAAATTGCTACTCCTCAGTTACCTCATCTACTAAATGAGCCTCTTAACAATGATATAAAATTTCTAACATGGTGTCTGCCCAACCCTCATCTTATGAAATTAGTGATTTAATATCTCTTAAGAAAAGATATTCATTGAAAAAACACTTGAATATATATGCCCTTGATGTTATTTATTATTATACTGCTAAAATAAAAAGAAAACTTGAGAAGTAATATAATTCTTAAATAGTTCATAACGAGCCATGTTATGATTTCCAGTAACTTGGGACCCACTGATGTGTGTGATATCATTACAGTGTTGTTCAAAAGACATGATTTCATTTATTATGTAAACTTTGAGGAAATTAATAGAAAAAAAAAGTGTTTTGGAGAAGGGTCATGTTAACTTCAAAACTTCTAAGCCTCCAGTGGCCAGTGGCCACCAATAAACAAAAGCTGTTGATAGGCAGAGTGAGTGACAGTGGTTGTTCTACATGAACTTCCTGGTGTGAAAACATTTCAGGTAGTCACCCTCAGAGCTCATCTATAAAACATGAAAGGTTAACCCTAGATGACAGCTCATGAGCGTGTTTCCACAATACTGAATATTTTTTATTAAAAATACACTTGAAACACTTTCTGATGAGGGGTATTAAAAAAGTAAAAATTTCCCTAGGATTAGAATGGAAATTTTGAGAAGTTGCTTACAGCTCTCAAGAAGGGTTTTGTGTGTGTGTTTCTTCTTGTTTTCTGGAATGATGTCATGTTCTTTCAGGGCTAAGTGCATTCACAAAATTTCTATTTTTCCATCCGAAGCATATGGGAATAATTTACATATAAATGAGGAAACATACCACCCATTAAAAAACCAGTTCCTTGACATACAGTCCAATGAATCGCTGCAATTTTAAGTCTTTAATAGATTCAAAATTAAAGGCATGGCGTATTATTTGAAAAGATTTCCTGAGAACAAGGGCAGCCTTGCTTTGCAGAAAATGTTTCTTAAATATTTGGTTTAAGATATGAAACCAGAGGTCTTGGCAGTAGATACTTTGAAGAAACGTAAAGTTTAATAAACCCATGAAAATCAATCCCAGATGTGGTTTATGAGTGACTCCATTTTTTAACCGCAGTCTAGTGTATAAAATCCAAACATAATTGTTAGAGATCAGAAATTAATTCCTAGTAATAGAATTTTAGGTAAATTCAAGTCATTGAAACATTTGTCTTGCACTTACTCTATGAAATACACATTTTAGGTTCTATGAGATACACAGAGAGGTAAGAAGCCAACATCCTGCTCCGAAGCACACAAGCTATCAGAGAGTAAGGCAGGTAAAACTCATTCATTCATTCATACAACAAGTTATATATCTAGCCTTTGTTGTTGTGTGCCATTGAGTCGATTTTAACTTACAGGAACTCACAGCAACTCATAGAACTGCCCCATAGGGTTTCCCAACAGCAGCTGGTAGTTTCAAAATGCAGACCTTTTGGGGTTAGCAGCCTGACCTCTTGACCGCTTCACTACCAGGGCTCCGATTAAGCCACTAGGGTGGCAGAAATGGTTAAGCACTGGGCTACTAACTGAATGGTTGGTGGTTTGAGTCCACCTAGAGGCTCCTCAGAAGAAAGCCCTAGTGATCTATTGCTGAAAGATCATAGCCACTGAAAACCCTACGGGGCACAGTTCTACTGTGACACATATGTAGTTGCCATGAGTCAGAATCAACTCGACGGCAACTATTTTTTTTTTTAGAATAGATATTCTTTTAATGATATAAAAATAAGTGAGATCTGGTTTTTGTTCTTTAGTACTTTTTAGTGGGGAGGAGAGACGGGGAAACGGCTTATTATAATCTCGTTAGAATTATGTTAAATTTTGCACAGGATGCTAGTAAATCTCAGGGGAGGAGACTGAGTGAAGACTGCAAAAGTAGGGAAGAAAGAGGGGGAAGCAGAGAATGAAAAGTCCATGTTTTCCAGGACAGTCTTACGGGACACGGCAAATGCAAGGAGGAGACACTGGCAAAAGAAGCAGGCGCTGAGTTGTTGACAGACAAAAAGCCCTGCTAAAGGGTTTATGTTTTATATTGAAGGCTCTGGGAAGCTCTGAAAATTTGTAAGCAGAAGATTTTGAAAAACGCGGCAGGCTAAGATAATACTATGCTTCTCACGTACCCTCTTATGGCAGAGATTTTAAATGTTCACCAATTTCAAGTTTTCTTCTCTGGCTCCACAGGAAAACTGTACTCCCCTGACTCCTTGAAGTTAAAAAAATTGTGTTGCTTTGAAAAATGAAATGTGATTCATTTTTCTGGGTGGAAACATTTAATTTCTACTGCTTGGCTCTCTAATCCTTTCTGCTGGGGATCACAGACATCTATGACTTATATAAAAGTGCTGCTCTAAGGTATCACATGGAGACTGCCTACTGTGGATTCCAAATGGGCTTTTCGTTACTGGTGTATAACCTCACCTACCCTGACTAATACACCTACCCAAGTAATGGCAATATTCTTATAATGAACAGCCTACTAACCCTAATTTGTAACTTGTTCAATGAAAACAATTTCAACATGCTCCTTCATAGAAATGCTTAAGAAATGCTACTTTACCCACCTAAAGTAGGTTTCTTGTCCTGGTAAATCAAATCGCCCCTTCCAGATTATGAAAGTGGTAATTAATAAGGGTTTTCTGTATTTATTTATTTTTGGAAATTTGGAAAATGCAGAGTACAAAGAGGGGAGTATACATTTATTAGCTTTTAGGAAGAAGATCTATATTAGTGATTCAGCTGTCGTCAAGTCCATTCCCACCCATAGTGACCATATAGGACAGAGTAAAACTGCCCCATAGGGTTTCCAAGGCTGTAATCTTCACAAAAGTAGACTGACACATCTTTCTCCCACGGAGCAGCTAATGGGTTCGAACTGCCAAATATGCTTCAACCACTGTGCACCAGGGTTCCTCATATCGGTAATACAGCATCAATATTAGAATATAGGTTAACTCCTAAAAGTGAATACTGTACATGTTTGTACACATGCATTCTTCATACTTTTGGACTTCTACTTCCCACTGCATACTTTTTAGCACCAATTTGTTCCTATTCCCTTTCTCAACACATGTTCAGAAATGTTTGAGAATGCACAGAAAGCCCGGAGTAAGCATCTCCTTATAAAATGGAATAATTTACTGATAAGTCATTCTTTGATCATGCTTATAAACCTCTGTACCCAAAGGGATTTAATATTACTATCACAAAAGGGAACTTGCTTATGCTTATAAAATCAGATCATTTATCTAATCTAAAATTCTACATAGACTAGGTCTCAGGATACTATGTCTACATATTATGCAAATAAGATCTTTTTTTTTTTTTTTTAATGTTTCCTGAAATGAAAAAGTGTATATTTGCCTGTTAAATCAAAATGCCTAAGTCACTCCTTGGAGATTTGGTCAGATGGTTCTTTGGGTAAGAAACATAACCCTTTCAAACTGCATGAAAATTAGAAGACAAATGAAGATACCGTAGATGGTAGTTCATTTCCAAATAATCTACTGGGATAGAAATAGAACAATAGTTATTCTAAAAAAATGATTTTTTCTGTTTGTCATTCACAGTTATTTCAAATGAGTGTGCTTTGAAATAAAATATATTTATATTGCTAGAGTTGAGTCATATTCTTGCAAAATCTCTTAGTGTTTTTTAGAAAAACAACACGACGTTAAAGCAGAACCTTAATATGAAAGTGATGTTGGTGGTCAAGAAAAGCATCTTATTTTATATTTTCTATGTAGTAGGGAGAGAAAGAAAACCTATTTCTCATCCCATCACATGGCAACTGTATCTCAGTAGAGCTAAGTCTTCAGAACAATAAGCATTTTATTGTGAGTGATTTTACACATGGCTTAACCATTTTTATAAAATCAGAGATAGTGATTAACCCGGAAGCTCTTTCTCATGCCTCTTCCAGCAGTGTTCAGCTATTGATAAATATTAAAGTGTACATGCGTTGGCTGCCAGATTCAGAAGAAAGGAGCTGTCAGTTTGTGGACTGCAAGCTGTGTTGTCAGAGGGGTCCAAGCTTGCACTGGCCCTCTGGGCATTGCCAGGTTACTGAGGAAGTGGCTGGGTAGAGTGGCAGCAGGTGTCAGACATGCTGTAAGAAGATGATCTCAACAGGCCTGAGGACAGAAGAGAAGGGTTACTCCATGAAGTGCTTAGTGGCAACCCCAAAAGAAATCTGAGCTGAAAGAGATTTCACTACATTTCCATCCCCAGGGTTGAGGCTGCAGAGCTCATTGATAGAGAAGAGAAAGAAAGCCCACACTAGTTAACGTAACTTTCAGGGATGCAGTACCCAGTGGCCACAATACACAATAGAAAGACAGACCGAAACAGTCACTCAACTGGGACTTCAGGACACAATCTGAGTACAAAGAACTGCTACAGGCTAAAATAGTAAATGGTATTTACTGAGCGGCTTATGTGCCAGGCATGATTCTCAGTGCTTTTGGAGAATTAAAACTCATTTAATATTTAATATTTACAGCAACTCTGAGACGGAGAGTATTTGACCCATTTTACAGATGTGAAAATGGAGGCATAGAATAGTGAAGAAATTTGCCTGAGGGATACAGCTAGTACAAAGGAGAGCCAGAAGAGCTAGAATACAAGCCCAGAAAATCTGCCTCCAGAGTCCACAACTACCAAGTTTTACAATCTCTCAGGGAGAGAAAATTAAAAAACAGAAAATTCCCAGTCTTGTTTCCAAGACGAGACACAATTATACACATGAAAAGATAATGAACATGAGTATTTAAAAGTGATAGATGCCAAGTGAATGCCAAGAAGTATATGGTTGTTGAAATAGAGCCATAGCAAAACAGGCCAGGAAGAGCAAATGTCTGGAGAAGTGGGTCCTTGAATTGGATGTGAACAAGTAGGGCGAGGATAGTGTGGAGGGAGAAAATATGTATAGGCTAGAACCTTATAGAAGCCTCTGGGTGGTGCATATGGTTAACATGCTTGGCTACTAACCAAAAGGCTGGGGTTCAGGTCCACCTAGTGCACCTCAGAAGAAATGCGTGGTGATCTGCTTCTAAAAAATCAGCCACTGATGGAGCAAAGTTCCACTCTGATGCAGGTTCGCCATGAGTCAAAGTTGACTTGATGGCAACAGGTAAAGACTGCCATAAAGGCCTAGGTTCAAATCCCAGCTCTGTCACTTACTAGTTGTGTGAGCTTGGACAAATTACTTAATTCTTCGGGTTCTAGTTTCCTTACGTGCAGAATGAGGATAGTAAAACCTATTTCAAAGGGTATTCATGAAGATTAAGCAAAACTCATTACGTATGACTTTAGCACAGTGCCTAGCACAGACTAAAGACTTAATGTTTTTATTATTATCTAGGTAGGAGGAGATAGAGTGTTGGGATGAGAAGAACATGTAAAATGAATCTGTAAAATCCAGAAATACACTTTAGTCAGCTTAGATCAATCTGACTGAACTGGCTAAGTGTTCTCATAAACTTGGAAGTTGGGACAGAAGCTCACTTGGAAGGTCACTAAATCCACTGCCGTCTGGTTGACTGACTTATTGTGACCCTATGGAACAGAGTAGAACTGCCTCATAGGGTTTCCAAGGCTGTAAATCTTCACAGAAGCAGACTGCCACATGTTCTCCCGTGGAGCAGCTGATAGGTTCAAACAACTGACCTTTGGGTTAGTGGCCTAATGCTTTAATCACTGCACCACCACGGCTCCTTTGGAAGGTCACTAGAGGGTCTCAAAGCCATGAAGAGTTGCTGTGTGGTCACTTCAGCCAGTAAATATTTTTCTTTTTTTGTGCAAATCCATAAGCATAGGAAAAAAAGAAAAAGGTAGAAACAGCTAAATAAGGAAAAACCTTTCTATTTGTGGTGAGGCAGTCTGGTGTGGAAGACACTTTCAGTAGTTAGAGCCCAGCTTGCTCAAACCAGCACAAAGGACTTGCAACAATTGATTATACAAACAGAAAATAAGGGTTAATTCATTAATTAAAGAAACATTTATGGAATACCAAGGAGGTGCCAAGTTCTGTGCTGAGTGCTAGGGTATACAATGAATAAGGTAGAGATACAAAGGGGCCCCCTGAAATGCTCATTCTTGTGTAGGAGACAGACCTGAAAATAGCATGCATGTATCTTCGAAAAGTGGTATTTAAAAACTGAAACAAAAAGCCATGCACAGGCTGCAGTGGAAGCAGAGACTTGCAAAGCAACACTCAGGTAGGAGTCCGTAAGGCTTCTCAAAGGAGACAAAGTTTCAGATGACTCTCAAAGGAATCAGAGGGTAGAAGTGGGCAGAGTAGCGGGTAGGAGGAGGCATTCTGGTTATAAGGAACAGTGTGGACCAACCAAATGAGCCAACATGGCATATTCAAGGAGCTGCAAAATCCTTCCCAGGAACAGGGTGTAGCTGGGGTGTGGCAGGCAGGGTTGAGAAATGATGTACTAAAGATGCTGGAGAGCTATCTTTAGTGTAGAAAGGGATAGGCTGGGCTTTGCTCTGTAGAGAGGTCCCTGTGGAAGGAGTGAGAAGGACAATGGGGTGAATTGGGAGACTCACGGCCTGTGTACTACTCAGAAGGTTAAGCTTGGAGTCCAGGAAAAAAGAGTGCATTGTCATAGGGTGGTAGAAGGAGGGAATCAATTAATGGGCTGTGGCATAAGCCTACTGTGGAAAAGTACAGCACCTGACTCCTTTTAGCTTTAAGTAAAATGGCAAAAGAGAATAGGAAGATGAAGTCCTTAGACAGACAATTCGATCACAGCTTTGAAACACTTAAATGCAGTTGTCCTTCCCTATTGTTTCCTGCCTCCTTTCCTCTGCGGTGTTCTCTTTCTCCACCTGCTGTGATACCTTCCCCCATCTGAGAGTTGGAAAATGGAATGCAGTACATGAGTGCTAGGCAAACAGAAGGGCAACGAAGTAAGAAATATAAATGAGAAACAAAACAAAACGGAGCACAGGAGACAAATAAGGCCTTTCCTAACGCTGCTATGAAAATGAAATGTAGAAAATAAGATTCTATATATAAATGCAATTTATATGCATATGCATGGATGGATTAAACAAGTATACTCCTTCTCATTCACCATTAGAAAATGGAAATATTATCGGCTTGGTTAGGTAACATTTGATTTTCCCTTTCATCTTGGAAATGCAATGGCTGCTCATTGCTTTCAGTGTAATGTAGGCCTGGATGCGCTGCCCTCCCCCACACCTGCTTAGCCTCATCTCCCACCTTTGTGACTGCCTCAAACCTGACTCTTCTGGTTTCCTTTGCATTTACCACTTGTTCATTGACCACAAAATATTCTTTCTCTTGTCTGTCTTCTTCCAGTTAATTCCTACTGATCTTTCATATCCAAAATCAAAACTAAACACCCAATGCCATTGAGCCAATTCCGAATCATAGTGACCCTCATAAGACAGAATAGAACTGTCTGATAGAGTTTCCAAGGAGCAGCTGGTAGACTCAAACTGCTGACCTTTTGGTTAGCAGCTGAGCTTAAATACTTCTTCCTCAGGAAAGCCATGTCAAATACCCTCTCATAGACTCTTTGAACCCTGCATACCTCTCTTGCATAGTATTTTCCCAGTTACATCTTCATACGTGGGGTGTGTGTGTGTGTGTTATAATTTGATAAATGCCTGCTGGCCCCACTTAATTATAAACTGTTTTATTTTTTTGTATGTGGGTAGAAACCATTTCTGATTTTGGGCACCATTTTGCTCCCACTGCCTACAAATGAACGGTGAATGCAGATAAGTGTTTTTGGTGTGGGGGAATGATGTCAGGATGTGATAAGAGGTTGTAGGAACGGAGGTTGAAAAGAGTTGTCAAAGATCAGCTTAATATAGTCATTTGTTTACCTATCTTTACCCTATTATAGGGAGCAGTAGTGGAGAAATGGTTAAGAACTGGACTGCTAACTGAAAGGTGGCAGTTAGAATCCACAGAGCAGCTCCATGGGAGAAAGACCTGGCTATCTGCTTCCCTAAAGAGCACAGCTTGGAATCTCTGTGGGGCAGCTCTACTCTGTCTCATGCTGTTGCTATGTGTCAAAACTGACTCAAAGATACCCAACATCAACAACAACACTATTCATACTATATTTTTTTCTTTCTGGGTTGAACAGAAAAAACAAAGTTTTTTGTTTGTTTTGTTTTTAAGACTCCTAAAACTTTAGACTACAACAAACAAAGGCACTGTTGGGTAGGATACTTTGTTAGAGCCCCCAGGGAATGTAACTGTTCCTGAGTCCTACAATCTGTACATTATAGGTTTTCCTATATCAGATTTCAGACTAAATCAAAATTAAATGCAACCTGGAGGGACATTAACTATTGTATGCCAAATCTTAACATTGTTTACCTTAGGCCATTCATTAAAAGTATTATTATTATATTGTTTTAATATTTCATTGCATTTTTGGTGAAAGGTTACACAGCAAATAAGGTTCCCACTTAACAATTTCTCCTTATATTGTATATGACATCTGTTACATTTTCCACGTTGTATCAACACTCTCATTATTTCTGTTTTGGTTGTTCTGTTTCTATTATTCTTACTTCCCTGCCCACTCCCACCCCCAAATGTCTCATATTTGCTTTAGGGTAAATATTGACAATTTGGTCTTAGAGGATTTTGTTTTGCTTTTTTTATGAAAGGAGCACAGTACTCACGGGTGATATCGTTTATGAGCCGATTCGTTGTTTAGTTGAAAGGCAACCTCCTAGAGTAGTAGTTTCAGTTCAAAGTTTAAAGGGTATCTCAGGGAAATAGTCTTGGGGGTTCCCCAGGTCTCTTGAAGGTATTATTGAAAATCAAGCCACTTCAAAATAGTTGCTTTAATGCCTGATACCAAACCATTGTTTTCCTTTGTCATTACAAGGACAATTGGTAAATCAGAGCATGTCCAAAGTCCAGTTGATAAAGGGAAATCCTACAAGTTACTCAAATTACGATGGACTTCTTTAGTATCTCTTAAAGGGAGAGCAGAAATTTATAGGTAAATAAGGCAAAATTCAATTTAATTAATTTTCTTACTACAGATACAGCCGTCATATGGGAAGAACATTTGTTAGAAAAGAAGATAAAAACAAGAGATTAATTAAAAATTAAATCAAAATTCTGAAAATTTCCATTATCTGTGACTTAAATTGCTGTGAACAATATAAAGTTGATTATTCCAATTTTTACTTACCAAAAAAAAAAGTATCTGGGACTTTAATATATCTTAAAGTCATAAGAGTTTGAAGAGTGAAAACCATGGCTTGGAGGAAAAATAATATTGAATTTTTCTAAGCTTTCAAGAAAAAATTCAGCTTCTATTTATTTCAACTTCAGTCAGGATAAATGAAGCACCTCATCTGTTTGCCTGTTGCTACACTGTTCATAATTTTGACTCCTGAAAGGAAGGTATATTAAAAAAAAAAAAAAAATTTTTTTATATATACAGTTACATGTAATTCTTCCTTCCTTCCTTCCTCCCTCCCTCCCTCCCTCCCTCCCTCCCTCCTTTCCTTCCTTCTTCCCTCCCTCCCTCCCTCTCTTCTTCTCTTTTTCTGTCCCTCCTTTCCTTCCCTTACTTCCTACCTTTCTCGTTCCCTCGCTCCCTTTCCACCTTTTTCTTTTCTGTCTGTCATTTCCACTGTTACTGATCAGTGGTAGTTCCCATTAGTCTTTATTCTAGACTGAATTTTGTAACGTTTGGGAGAACATTCCAAACTTAGGCTAGTGTATTGTTCATTTCACAAAGATTGACTCTTTTAGTAAAAACAAAGCAAATCCCAGAAAGCCCTGAAAAATCCCAGGATGGAATGCAGACTGTGATAAAACAATCTAACTATATTATAAATGTATGAAACAAATTCACTTAAGGGAGAGTGTCATGGATTGAACTGTATCCTCCCAAAATGTGTCAATTTGACTAGGCATGATTCCTAGTACTGTGTGATTGCCCACCAATTTGTCATCTGATGTAATCTTCCTATATGTTGTAAATCCTATCTCTATGATGTTAATGAGGTATGATTAGAAGCAGTTATGTTAATGAGGCAGGATGCAATCTATGAGATTAGGTCTTGTTTTAAATTAATGTCTTTTAAGATATAAAAGAGGGAAATGAGCAAGAGATGGAGGATTTCGTACCAGCAAGAAAGCAACACTGGGAGCAGAGTGTGTCCTTAGGACCCAAGGTTCCTGTATTGGGAAACTTCTAGACCAGGGGAAGATTGATGACAAGGACCTTCCCCCAGAGCTGACAGAGAGAGAAAGCCTTCCCCTAGAGCTGGCACCCTAAATTCAGACTTCTAGTCTACTAGACTGTTAGACAATAAATTTCTCTTTGTTAAAGCCATCCACTTGTGGTATTTCTGTTACAGTAGCACCAGATGACTAAGACAGGGTGGTAGAAAAAGTTTCTGACCTAAGCAACTTTGGAAATAAGTGGAACCTTTAAGACTAAAGGCAAAAAGGACTACACATAAGCACCGTACTCTAGTTGATAAAGGTGTTTCCCCACAGGAGTATGAGTTAGTAATTATGATATTCTATACATGTATACGGGAAACCCTGGTGGTGTAGTGGTTAAGTGCCACAGCTGCTAACCAAAGGGTCGGCAGTTCGAATCCACCAGGCGCTCCTTGGAAACTCTATGGGGCAGTTCTACCCTGTCCTATAGGGTCGCTATGAGTCAGAATCGACTTGACGGCACTGGGTTTGTTTATATATATATATATATATATACTAGAATTAACAATTAAAGTAAGTGAATGGCAAATGGTGGGAGCCAGGTTCCTTACTGTTGGAGTGGGAGGTTTCCAATAAGCATAAGGAGGATGCTAGAATGGCCTAGGAGCGAGTGAGGAAAATATCAGACTGAGTCCAATTGAGCACTTTTCTACAAAATGCCTGAACAGTGCTCTCAAAACTGTCAAGGTCATCAAAAACAAGGAAACCCCGAGAAGATGTTAGAGCCAAGAGAAGCCTACAGAGACATGATGACTAAATGTAATGCAGTATCCTGGCTAGGACAGTAGAACCAAAAAGGATGCTCACTAGGTAAAAACTAAGAGAGTATGGACTTTAGTTAATAATATCAGTATTTGTTCATTAATTGTAGCAAATGTACCATATTGATGATGTTAATATTAGGGGAAAGTGGAAACTATATAATCTTTGCGATTTTTCTGTAAACCTATAACTTTTAAAACAAAGTTTTATTAAAAATAAGCCCTGAAAGTCTAGAAATCTAATTTAAACTGATAGAATTAAATATTAAGATCTAGACTTACTAATATAATCCAGTATTTGATTCTCTAAAACAAAAAGACATCATATTTTGCATATATGAACCTTTATGATCATTCGATCATGTTAGAAAATCAAGCCAGATTAAAACCTAGGGAGTGATGAAACATATGACTCATTTAAACAAAGATTTACTGTGAAGCAGGAACAATTTACACAAGCTATACATTTCTATAAGGATGTATCTTTCATGAGCACAAAGAGAGGGATCATAAATGGTTTAATATTTTAACATGCAATAAACAAGAGGGGAAATTTGGGAAGACATATAAAAATTTTAAGCCAACCAGAAAAAGAGATGAATTTTAGCAAGTTGGTAAGATTTTATAATCTGCTCATGAGTTTTTTTTTTTTTTTTCTACAAACAATGCACATTTATCCACCCCTCCCTCCTTCCTTGCCTTGACCCAAGCAGGCCATCTCACCTGAAATGCTTGTCCTTTTTACCTAGTTCTAACTACTCGTACAGGAGCCCTGGTGGTACATCAATTAAGCACTCAGCTATTGATGGGAAGGTTGGCGGTTCAAATCCACCCCGCGGCTCCACAGAAGAAAGACCTAGTGATTTGCTCATGTAACGATTACAGCCTAGAAAACTCTACGGGGCAGTTCCACTCTGTCACATGCGGTTGATCGGAGTTGAAATTGACTTCAGGGCACCTAACAACAACAACGATTATTAGAACATCCAGCCCCATTTTGAAACGAACTCTGCCTTATTGCAGGTGCACCCACTAATTATATTTCAGATTCACAGCCACAAAAAATCTCCTACAAGTACCAGTACAAGCCCTTCAATTCCTGCATCCTTTTTTCCTCTTTAGCAATCGCAGTCCTTCAAGTATTTCCACGTGACAAGGCTTGAGTTTGTTTCCACCTTTGGCACTCCCTGACTCCTCTCCAGTTTGTCTGCAACCCAGAAGTGAACGCAATACTCCCACTGAGCTCTGAATCATGCAGCGACAAGTGTGCTCATTACCCCTTCATTGTGGGTCATTCCAGTTCTATTAATGCAGCTCAAGATGTTATGTGAAATCTCCAAAATAGCTTCTGTGTTTTACCTTGAAAACTGAATAAATATAATGAATGGCAGATACAAATACTATATTGCATGTGATTACCATGAATGAGGGTAAGAAAACAAAAAACTCGTTGCTGTGGAGTCCATTCCAACGAACAGTGACCCTACAGGACAGAGAAGAACTGCCCCATAAATTTTCCAAGGAGCAGGTGCTGGATTCGAACTGCTAACCTTTTGGTTAACAGCCAAGTTTTTAACCACTGTGCTACCAGGGCTCCTGGATGAGCTTAGCACACTATTATTTAGTTGTGAATATCATACTGAGCTTCCTGGAGGCTTTGAGTATTCATGTGCCATGCCCCACCTGTGACTATACAGGCAGAGGTACCATCAGACAGCATGCCTGCTAGCCTTCCCTTATTCTAAAATAAAGCTACATTCTTCTCTCTTTGGTCTACCTACGGAGAGTAAAATCAGAGTTGTACACTTTTATCTCTGTATTTAATCTCTTGATATTTTCTGGACATCTCGACTACATGTATTTCCATGAGAAATACTACCGCCAGTCAAATAAGGATGTCATACAAAATTAACCTATTAATCATTCAAGAGCATTTTATAATTAAACTGCCAAAGAACTTATTTTTTATAATCTTTATAGAAAATGTGTAGAATAACATACAAATTTTATCTCTATTTATGAAAACTGTGTTGTAGCAAAATGGCTTAATGCAGACGATAGATTTCCTTGAAATGCACTTTAAAAACTCATTGCTCCATCTGACTCAGCTCTATCATTTCTAGGACTGGAGATATTGATATTTTAAACAGTGTTTTCAGGAATATACAACACTGATAAATATGTCCCCAAAAGCTATAAATCTCTGTGGGTAAAAAAACAAAGATACAGGGAGCGGGGGGAAGCTATGCCAAATTTCTATGTGAACTACACTAACTCAAGAATATTACTAGTATCTTTAATTCTGAAAGATGAATAATTTTAATCTTAGGAAATTTATTTTTAGTGGATTTAGTTTAAATAATCTACCAGCTATAGAATTTGTAGAACAGAATAAACCAAAAAACCCAGTGCTGTCGAGTCAATCCCGACGCATAGCGACTCTACAGGACAGAGTAGAACTGCCGCATAGAGTTTCCAAGGAGCACCTAGTGGATTTGAACTGCCGACCCTTTAGTTAGCAGCTGTAGCACTTAACCACTACGCCACCAAGGTTTCCAGAACGGAATAAGAGAGGAAAAAACCTATGAATCAGGAAGATACATTAATAAAATAATACATGTCAAGATTACATTTGAATGAATTAGCAAAACAAAATTATTCAGTACTTGGATTTTAGTTCTTGTTTGTTTTACAGTTAAATTCATACATATAATGTCCAAGAAATGTGTATTCATTTCTACTTTTCACATGTGCAGTCACATATATATGAAATTGTGTTCCTCCCTGAAGTATTTTGATTTGAGATGATTTTCTTAGGCAATGTAGGGATGAAGGAGATTCTTTTCCATGCCAGGCATAAGGGTTCCTAACACGTCATGACGTTGCTGCAAAGCACATTGTGAAAGGCACCAGAGACCCTGGTTTGAGAACAACAGATGTGAGACTGAGGTACTGGTTGCTTCCTGAAGACTGTACTCAGCACTTTTGAAACACTTAGCAGTGATGAATAGGCGTGAAGAATCAGGTATTAAAAAGCCATTTCCTTGAAAATGAAAGTTGTTTTTTTTTTTTTTTAATCTTTTGCCTGTCTTGTTTGAAGCTCTGATGAAACCAGGGATACAGGAAGAATGAGGAAAGCTTGCAACTCAGATTACCCAAAGGAGACGCTCATGACGAGGCTGACTGAAAATAGATTCTGGGGAGAAGGAGGGGAAAGTGGCCATAATCTCCAAAATTCTTTAGATGTGTGATTGCTTTCAAAGTCACGGATTTTCTCAAGGTAAAGCTGTTTGACACAGATGGACTCATCTGCCAATCAAACATCTTTTACTCACAGCCCAGCCAAACACTTGATTATTCTAGTACTCTAGAATCAAATTCTTAGCACCAATGTGAAACAGCCAATTCATCAGGAAAAAGAAATGACAGGAAAAGGGAAAAATGCAGAGGGTTTATATCCTGCATCCCAGAACTCCATTCTTTTTGGTTTTATGTAGTGCTTTTTTTTTTTTTTTTTTTTAAACTATCAAAGGAATTATTTCAGGGGAAAAGTAGCCTGTTTCAGGGGAAAACAGTCATATCATACACTGTGGAAAAAACAACTGATTTGACCTGGTCTCATACATATGAAGAATTTCCATAAATCCCAAAAGGTTTAATGTTTACCTACATCCTCCTGATGGTTTGTTATTTTTATGGCTTCCATTTTCCTTATTTATTTAATTTTTCTTGAAACATTTTAAGCCTAAAGAAGCCAATATGACCAGCTTACTTCTTAGTGAATTGACAGATTCCAGTGGGAGCAGCCTTGCTTGGAAGTTTCACTTGAACTTCCCATCTTATACAACACAAGGCCATGTCCAAACTCCGGAACATTTACCTCTGAGATTTCAGATCTATCTAAGAGTCATACAGGACTGCATCATCCTTTACTACTGTTGTCATTACAAATGGAGCAAGATCCAGGATGCTAAAGCCTGGTGCTAAGATGGCCTAAATAAGTCCACTGGCAGAATGGTTAAGAGCTCAGCTGCTAACCGAAAGGTTGGCTGTTCGAACCCAGTCAGCCTCTCTGTGAGAGAAAAACCTGGTAATCTGCTTCAGTAAAAATTACAGCCTAGAAAACCCTATGGGGCAGTTCTACTCTGTCACATGGAGTCATAAGTCAAAATCATCTCGAGGGCAGGTAACGAAAACAAGATGGTCTATGAGAGGATCCAAAGTATATGAGAATGCTATGCTTCTAATTTTAAGACAGTAACTTCAAAGATCTAACATTTTCTTATAAGGAATATATATTTAATTCAGGTTATCCACTTATGAACACCTCAATACCTTCAGTAATATTGCATCAGATTTTAATGCAAGCTGATACATGGGTTTTCTTTCTTTTGATTATTAACTAGCAATTGTATTTACTATTTTCAAAGAGCTTTCAAATATACTACAATCTTCACAGAAATTTGTGGGGATAGAAAAGGAGAGGAAATAAAATGTTTTAAATATCTTAAGTATTGGGTGGTATGGTTTTTATATGTCTTTATTCCTCTTAATGACCTTCCAGAAGACAAATTTCTTTCTGAAGTTAGTATCAGAAATAGGCATGCTTTTGCCAAACCACTGAGTTGTTTATATCTAGTGAACACTGCACTTTGTATTTAAGCTTCCTGATTTACACTGGCTCCTAGGAAGCTTAGTCAGAACTTTGTATTCCATCTGACATACCCTTGGACTTTACGGTCTGTTTAACTCTTAGAAGCTGGAGGGCTCTTTGCCCCTTTGAGATCTAGACAAAACTAACATGGACTTTCCAGTTTCATGACTAGTAAGAGTCCACAACTCACCTCCAGGTTTCTGACAGTGTCCCAGGGGTGGGGATTATTGACCTTTCCTGGCAAAACAACACAGCTCCTTTTTGATTTGCATACCATCAACGTCATCAAAATCATTTACTTTAAATTCTCCTAAGGAGCCCTGGTGGTGCAATGGCTAAGCACTAGGCTACTAACAGAAAGACCAGCAGTTCAAACCTACCAATGGCTCCATGGGAGAAAAAGACCTGGTAATCTGCTCCCTGAAAGATTTCAACCTAGGAAACACCATAGGGTAGTTCTACCCTGCCACATAGGGTCCTTATGAGTCAGAATCAACTCAAAGGCGCACAACAACACAACTAGTATAGGGAACCTGGTGATGCAGTGGTTAAGCACTCAGCTGCTAACCAAAAGGTCGATGGTTTGAACCACCAGCCACTCTGTGGGAGAAGGATGTGGCAGTCTGCTTCCATAAAGATTACATTGCCCTGTGGAGTCACCATGAGTTGGAATCAACTTGACAGCACACAATAACAACAAAGTATAGTGTGTATGATTAGTGGTCTCCCCTCTCTACTCTCCCCAGTCTCTGGGGGGAGTTCTGTTTATGTAGGGAGTACAAAAGTTCTCAGCCTTTCCTAGCTTCTCTTGTAATCTCTCTTCCTTGTCTTCTCCAATATAGTTGGCTCTGTAGAACATAATACTACCTGCTGATGGAGATGGATGGCATATGAAACCCATGGAAAATTTGGTCAAAGGAAACAGGGCATCTCCTCTTCCATACTCATCCCTCAATCACCAGATTTTTTCTACTCCTTGTCACTGAGATTGGAGGACAAGGACTGTGTGCTAGTTTTACAAACTCTTGCAGGTATTTCTCATATATAAATATCTTCCCTAATGGCACCTTCTCCAGTCCTCACCATCTCCACCACATTGAGAAACAGTGTTGTACATCTTTCAAACATTAAAGTAAAAAACACCAAAAACCAAACCCAGTGCCGTCGAGTCGATTCTGATTCATAGCGACTCTATAGGACATAGTAGAACTGCTCCCACAGAGTTTCCAAGGAGCACCTGGTGGATTCAAACTGCCGACCCTTTGGTTAGCAGCCATAGCACTTTACTACTACACCACCAGGGTTTCCACATTAAAACCCAATAAAGTATTAGGATTAATTTTCTGGGGTATTCTCTGACCAAGAAATATATAAATATATAAAATGATTCTTGATATATCACAATAAAGCAAGATTAAAACTATCCCAATGTGCAAAAGGATTTGAAGTTTTCAATGATCAACCTTGCCAATAGACATGATTGACATTTTAACTGAAATACAAAAATAACGGCACATTCTATGAACGTTAAAGGCTTAACTGAGAAATTACTTTTGTACAAAATCTCAATATTTTCATCATTTCAAATATCAGTGTATTTCTTGAGAGGTCACTTAAGGTCTCCTTTTGAAAACAACTAAAATCAAAGCAATATCAAAATGAGAAGCTGAAGCTGAGTAACAATGGGAAATTCTGATATTTGCTACTTGATAATTAAAAGACCCTAGCAGATCTCACTGATAGGGCACCTACTGTTTGATAAGAATTATGCTAATAACATTACATACAGTATCTCATTTAACCCTTATGGCATGTTGAGATAGGATTATTAGCCACATTTTGTAGGTGAGGAAAAAGAGGTGAAGGTAAGTCCAAGGTCATACTGCTCATAAATGGAAGAACGGAAACAATCATGTTTGTCTGACGCCAAAGCCTGCCTCTCATTATTTAGTAGTGCTACGACATGGGAGAAAAATGTGGCAGTCTGCTTCCATACAGTCTCAGAAACCCTATGGGGCAGTTCTACTCTGTCCTATAAGGTTGCTGTGAGTGGAATCGACTCAATGGCAATGGGTTTGGTTTGGTTTGGACTATGTATGGTGTTTCCAAGTCTGTGACAAAGGCCAGAGGTATATAAGACATGGATGGTGTTGTTCAGCACTGATACGTAAGTCAGTTAGAGAACATGGCAGGCAGCAAGACACTCAAGCACTAAATGTGAAAACCCCAATCAATGCCCTCCCCTCCCAACCACCACCTTTTCTTTTTCTTGCTAACCAGGAGCTTGTTTTGACCAACATTTTTCAGGTAGTGGCTCCTTCCACTGAACTGGCCCAAGCTACACCTGGAAGCATGAGCAGATTGAAGAGATCACGTCCTTCAACTGATCCTGGACCCAACTGTCACCAGAAAGAAAGATATCTCCCAGCCTATAATTTCACCCGATTCCATTTTAGAAACAAGGGGTCCCACTACATGCACAACCGACGGAAGATAATTCAATATCCGGACCTCCAAGTACGGGCATGGGAGGGCTAAGGAGAGTTCCAGGTACCAAGCCCAAACCCCAATGCCACTGGAAACAAAAAGCTCCCCGACCCGCTCAGACGGTAAGCACATGGCCTTATGGTTGCTAGACCCCATGTCACTCCTTGTATGCGCAGACAATAAACTTGCCACTTTCTGTTTCCCTTGCGATTAATGTTCATCTTATTTCCATCAGCTAATAGGACAGGACAAGAACCCGAGTGGCATTCAGTTACAAATGGTCCAGTCTTTTCTGTGTTGATGTCCTGAAAGCGAACTATCTGAGGTCAAGAAGGTTTCATAAAAGAGATGAAATGAGAGGCTGGGCTTGAAGGATGGGTAGGATTTGAATAGACAGAGCACAGGGCAGAGGCATCCCATGTACAGAAATCAGTGGGTATGTATAACCAAAAAAACCCCACTGCTGTGGAGTCAATTCTGACTCATAGCCACCCTATGGGTATGTATAGGAACAGCGAAAGACTGACTTAATTATAGAAGAAGGATCTGGATGGGGAACCATGGGAATTAAGGGATAATAGATAGATGAGATACAATTACAAAGACCTTTGAAGTTCAAGTCTATGAAACCAGGTGTTGAATCTTTCGTTCATTCCACAAACATCTATGGACACATACTATATTGGTCAGGGGAAATAAAGAAGGCAGAATATTGAGGACCCTGAAGAATTCTGCTAATAATCCTGGAGTAATCACATGCCAGTGGTGGCTTCCTACTATAAGCATGTGAAACACTCTAACTAATGTTTTCTTTTGCTTGCTTCTAGGCCAGGCTAGAAATGCCAGAAATTAAATCCTAGGAGCAGCTCTTAACCAATGAAGCATGGGAGTTAGAAAATAAAGACTCCAGTTTCCCCATACCTGGAGAAAACAACAGTGAACAAGTTCTACGTCATCCCCCGTAGGCCCCCAGTAGCACTGAGCCCCAGTTCCCTAGAGCGGTTTCTTGATCATTAACATACCCTATATTGGTTTTCGTCCCTTTCATCTCACTTCTCCACTGCCCTGCTGGTTTTTCTTGGCATCGCCAGCCAAATAAGTCATTTGCATTTAAATCCTTTTCTCAGGGTCTGCTTCTGAGGGGATTCAACCTGAGACACACGCACAGTTGGGTCTGTAGAACCAAATTGTGGAGCACCCGTATGCCAGGACCTGTCCTAAGCACTTAACGTATGTTAAAATATTTCATCCTCAGGAACAGCCTATCAGGTAAACGTTATTATTATCCTCACTTTAAAGTGAGAAAACTGAGGAACAGAGAGGTTAAATGGTGAAATAACTTGTCTAGGGTCACATAACTAGAAAGTGGCGAAGCAAGATTTGAACCCAGGCAATCTGGCTCCAGTATCTGTGCTCTTAGCCACTCTGTAGGCTGCCTCTCTGCACATGAAACCAATTATTACAGCAATGAGAACGATGCTATAGGAAGTACAGGCACTCTGGGAGAACAGGGGGGCCTAACGCTACCTAAAGTTTAGGGAAGGCCAAGCAAGCCAAGTCCTACCAGGTTAGCAGGGGTTTGCTATAGCAAAGGCAATAGGCTGGAAGTGCATTTCAAAGTAAAGTCTATGGTGCAGTAGGACAGCATCTTCAGAGTCCTTGAAGCTCCATCCAAGAAGCTACAGAAACGAGTGGAGGGAGTCATGGTTGCAGTTGTTGACTAGTTGGGCTCCGGCTTCCCCAGCCCTGCTTTAAAAGTGCAGCACTTACATAAAGCTACTCTTCATCAGCTGACATACCAATTTTCTATATGAAGTAATTGCCTAAACTTTGGTTTGAAGGGAGGGTCTGTGATATAAAAAAAAAAAAAAAAAAGTTTTTAACCACTGTACTAGTGAATGAATGTATTTAAAAACTTGAATGTAGGATATGTATGATGAAATAATAGGGGAAATAATACTAATAATAACTGGCACTTCTGTTATAAAATTAGAAAGGCACTGGCCAGAGAGTCAGGGCCTTATGCTGTATTATATACAATAAAAAGCTAAAACATTTTCTCGGCAAGAAAAAAATATTACAAAAGAGATGATTTTTTAAAGCTTAGTTTGACAACAGTATGCTGCATTTGCAAGAAGACTCATAAGTGCACGCTGGTCAAAGTCCAAGGGCTGGATCACGTACTATGCAGACAAATATTTAAAGTGTAACACAAATGTCATCAATGCGGGAATGGACATAACTAAGAACCACAACCAGCTGCAATTTTATCTTGCCAGAAAGATAAAACACATACAGCTTCGAGAAGAGAAAGATTCCTGTAAAAGAAAGTGGTGAACCAGCTATTAGTTTTGAAGAAATAATTAGTGTCTTAGATAAGGAGGTGACTTGGAATAATAGCATTTGGATTTTTCAGATACACACAATTCCTCAGGGTGGCCGCTTCTGCACATACATTTAAGCTTTGCCAAGTGTTACAAAACAGGACGGGCGGGAATTATTTCTGCTCAACATGAAAATTTTTATAGTGATTTTACCTACCCAAACATATAGACTATTCCTGAAAATCTGAAAATAATTTTGAAAGCACTAAATACCAGGGACACAATTCTGGAAATGTAATTTTAACTTGAAAGCATTTATCAAGCACCTACTCTGTACCAGGCACTCTGCTAGGAACTGAAGATTCAGTGATGAAGGACATGGGTAAGACAACCCATAAAGAAAAAATCCATCCTACATGGGATGTTATGACCTGCTTCAACATGGGAAGTTATTCAAGGGGAAACGATTCTTGAGGTGAGCCTTGAGAGGTAAAGGGGAAGGCAGAATACCCCTCAATTCAAACAGAACCCAAGATATTGTCTCCAGTGTGTGCAAAAAACATTCGAGAAAGTGAAAGAGGCAGTGTAGACCTTCAAGCAATATAGAGCTGATGAGTGAAAACTAAATTAGAATGGGTCTGCCGCTGAGCAACTGGGTAACCCTAAGCAACCTGGTTAACCTTTGGCACCGCCGCTTCCTAATCTGTACAATAACAATAAATATGATTTATTGATTACTTATTACATACTAACCAAAAGGTCAGTAGTTCGAATCCACCAGATGCTCCCTGGAAACCCTAAGAAGCAGTTCTTCTCTGTCCTGTAGGGTCGCTATGAGTCCAAATCAACTCAGCCACAACGGATTTGGTTTGGTTTTTGGTTATTACGTGCCAGCTGCTGTTCTAAGCACTTGGCTGGTTTTTCTTAATCATTACAGCAACCCTGTGAAGTGAGAAGTATTTATTATTCGTATTTTACAAGTGGGAAAACCAAAACATGGAGAGGTTAGATAACTTACCCAAGTTGCACCCTAATTAGATAGGTAACAAAACTTTGTCCTGGATTTTTTAGTGGATTACATGGGTAATGTATATAAAAAAGCTTAGTCTACACCTGGCATTAATAGCCTCTCAAAATGTAAATGCTGTTATTATTATCTTTATTTTCATAATATAAATTCCTTGTCTCATCTCAGAACTTGTTGCAATGACGTTACTAAAATGCTATTACTCAATAATAGAAATTATTTTTCAATAATTATTCAGTAACATTATTTGAACAATGTAAAACATATTTAATTAAATTATCCCCTGACCACACAATTCTTTTCTGTGCACATAACCATTAAGGAAAATTTTCTAGAGTATCTCTTGAGTGCAACACTGTGCTAGGTAAAGGGGATATGAAGTAGTACAAAGTAGTCAAAGTGGCTACATTTGTGAATAGAATAGAATTACTGTGAAGTTTCTGTGAAGTTACTGTAAAGTTTCAGAGGTTAGATGGTCACAGAAAGTCCCTTGAAACAAAAAGACATATAGTGAAGTCCGGGTAGAAAGTGTCTGTCTTTAAAATGGTGACATCCTGACCCATCTTAATTTTCAACCTCTCTCAAAAACCAAATTTTGCATAGATTATTTTCTAAAAAATGAGCTTTTTCAGCAATGTTTTTCTTCTTTTAGAACTGAAACATCCAAAGGTTTGTGACTCCAATGGCTTACTTTATGAGTTGTAAGAGATTTCTTCCACTGCTCTCAGTAATACCATAGTTTACTCAGTCTACTGACTAATGGCTTGCTAATTTTCCTTACTTCTCTAGAACATCACAGGTCTCCCCAGCATTATGCCATTATGTAAACCATTTCTTTATTTTAAACTTACTGAGCAAACACAGAGCATTCCAACAACAAAGTTCCTGATACTGAGAACTTCACACCATATAATTGATTTGGCTTAGATGGAGGCTAGATGAAGAAAAAAGGGCCTGACTTGGAAATCTTCGATAAAAAAGAGTTGAGCAGACCTGAGGGATATAAATGGTATGTGGGATATGTTTTCTCAGCTCCCGTGGATATCAGCATTAAATGGCACAATGTTGTCATCTTGCCCATGAAAAAGGCTGATATTTAAAAGATAGAATTTGGAGAAAAAAAACTAATTAAGCAAAATACCTAAAGCTGAGAGGATAAGGGCTTTCTATCGGAGGGGACAAACGCATCAGAAAAGTATCAAGAGTCAGTCCTGGAGTAGCTTGTCCATCCGTATATTATTTTCCAGTGCATATTTACATAAGACAGAAATGAGACATTAATAGAGAATCACAGATTTTATAGCACCATAGCAATTGTGTAGTCCAGACTCCTCATACTCAGATTTGAAGCAGGGGCGGGGGGGGGGGGGCGGGGGGTGCCTCAAAGGAGTTGAGTTTTCAATTCTCAAATTCCCTGGGTACATTTTCAGTCCTTCTTTTCTAGACTAAGGTGTTTGGACCCAGCCAGCTAAGTTGCTTTGTCCTTTGGACTTCCATAACTTCCATAACATCTGTAGTCATTGAATCAATTCCAATTCATGACAACCCCGTGTGTGTCAGAGTGGAACTGTGTTGCACAGGGTTTTCAAAGACTGATTTTTCAGAAGTAGATCACCAGCCTTTTCTTCCAAGGCACTTCTAGGTGGTCTCGAACCTCCAACCTTACGGTTAGCAGCCAAGCACATAAACCATTTGCACACCCGGGGACTCCCACTGTATTATAATTGTTTCTGTGGCTGTTTTTCCCATTAGTCTATAAATATCTCCAAGGCAGGAAAGACTGAAGTAAACTTATAAGTGACTAGGGCTGTCTAGTAACTTATTTAGAGTTTTGGAGCTGTAGCAAAAATCTCACAAAGAGAGCAATGTACAAAGTAACGGGGAGCACTGAAAACCAAGAATATTATAGAGGACGCTGTGCTAACTTGTGAAAGCACAGATGATTAGAGAAGATGAAAGGAGTTCATGATTTCTACTAAACTCATGGTACACTATCAGGTTTATTATTATGGCCTATACAGTTATAAAACCATTTAATAATATCTCTTAATTTACATTTTATGTTTGTTGTTCACCCCCGAGGTATCATAGAAACATGAAAAAGAATTTAAATTTATAAATTTTAAACTAGGTTATACTACTTATGGTTGAAGTCCTATTATACTTTATTATTTTCGGTAAGTTTCCCAGAGACTGTGACACTTTCAAGTAAACTTCTGAAGGCTTTTGAAGACATCTCTGTAACGGCAGGTTACATATATAGGATTTGTGACATTCAATCACAGAATGGTTCCTACCAGAAAGTGAGCAAAGCTGAATCATATTGCTTTCCCTTCCCACTGTGATTTTGATTCATTTGAGGATAAAATTCAAAGCAAACATCTCAGACCATCTATTTGTCACCCAAGGGTTATTTCCAGGCAGCTCAGAAAATCTCACAGTTCCAAAATCAGGTCATGAAGCTAGAACTGCAATCTAATTAATACGTTCACAAAACACTTTCAACCACTAGCAAGCCGAAAGCAACGACCACAATAAAATCAACTCTGTGTTTTTTGGAAGCCCCCAAAAATAAAATCGACATGAGAAACTTTAATTGCAACACAGTCCTTAATGTGACAATAAAGTATTATAATGACACCGACAGCCTCTGGGCACCATTACCCCAACTTCCTTGTAAGTAAAGTAGCGTAAGCCACCTCCCCTTCTACCTGGTTTCTCCAGATGTTTTTCTGGCAATTGGCCAACTTCCTGCCTAAGGTAAGAAAAAACAAGAGCCTGGGGTTGCAGACCACAGAACCAGTTAAGACCAGATCTGGCCCACCTGACAAGCGCAGAACCATCAACCCGTCCTCTGGGCGACCCAAGAACTTTTCTTCCGCAGGACAGAACTGAACTTCAGCAGGCCAAGACTGGGGGAAGACTTTCAGAAGTGAAGAGTCTGAGCCTAAGATCTGGTTTCAGAGCCCTCTCCCCATACCCCTTTGGACTGAGGAAGCACAGAAGATGAAACCACCCCAGGAATCAATGACCTTGCTCCTTCCTGCCAGGACCCTTCCTCACTTCTTGCCCCTAATAAAAGCTGTTTCAGTTATTGTTTCATCTTGGCGATGAAATTCCAAGTGTGCTCCTTTGCTTGGCCAACAAATAAAGCTTCTTCTTTTGCCTTCACCCCTTTTGTGTCTCTGCAGCCGCATCGAGCAAGACCTGGGAATCCTAGTAACAACAATGTTGCTGTCACATATCTGACCCCTTTCCTGACATGTTTTGTGTAAATAATTTAAAAATAAATTTAAAATTTTAATTTAAAAATTGAAAAAGCCAGAGATGCTGCTTTTGACGGTGTAGTTTAGGCATGGCCCAACAGTGCTCCGCAAAGGTGGTGAGTGGTTCTGCATAGCGCCTATGCTCAAGCCACCAAAGGAAGGGGGGCCTTTTTCTTTGCACAAAAGTTCTGTTCACTCACCAAGCACTGCAATCTGTATTTCTGATTCATTGGCCCCAAGCACTGCACCTTTTCCTAATATGTCTGCCCAGAGAAACACAAGCCACAGAAAGGACCTCTAGGCCAGAGTGGCCCTAGGAACACAGTTCACCTCAGATTGCTTATAAAACGTCTCCTCTTGAGAAAACACAAGAGACTGCTGTCAAAGTATAGACCACAGTTCTGTCATTAACAGGAAAGTTTCTTAGGGAAAGACATTTGCCTCAGGATCATTCCTGCTCCATTCACATGCACCAGGCATTCCTATGCCCTTACCCAACCTGGTAAATAACACAAATAAGATGGCTTATTTTCTCTGGTCTTGCTGCTAATTTATTTTACAGAAGGTCCATGGATAGAATGCTAAGGCATTGGCCACAAAAACAATATGGCAGATTAAAGAGGCATGGGGCTCTGAAGTTAGGTCAGATCTGGTTTTGAGTGGGTCAGCTTCTCCACTTAATAGATGTGTGACCTTGAGTAAATTACTTAATCTCCATTAGAATCACTTTACTCATCTGCAAATAGGGATTCAAATAAAACTAACTTCTGAAAGTTAATGTTACCATTCTTGCTGCTGTCAAGTAGATACCACCAACCCTATAAGACAAAGTAGAACTGCCCCATAGGGTTTCTGAGGAGCGCTTGGTGGATCTGAACTGCCGACCTTTTGGTTAGCAGCCGTAGCTCTTAACCACTACACCACCGGGTTTCCATGTTACCATTAAGTGACCTGATTTATATGACAGCACATGACATGTGCAGAGGTTAAATTGGTATCAATCTCTTCCATGAAGTATACAATAGTAATATTTGCTACATACATTTCAAAAAATTTCACTCAAGAGGTTTTAGCATGTTATTGTTAACATTCTAATCAATTATTACTATTACCAATGTGCCATGAGAGTTTCTTATAATGATTTATTCTTTACCATGAAGGAGATGATCATTTTCAGCTGGTGACGGACGAAGTGCTCAGAGTGTTTTCTCATAGTCACACAAAGATTAACATCCAGAATTAGAAACTTGGAGGGTGTTTTTTTGTTTGTTTTTTTTCTTTTCCATCCAGTAATCTGACTACATAGAATCCTTATCACTCATCTCTGAAAGCAAACATATACCACAAAATTTTACGCACCATAGTCTCTAGCTGAAATGTATTACTGGTGGAGTAATCTTTTGTTTGTTCCTGTCTATAGGGCATCATATCAGGCTGGCATTTCTTTCACTAGCGGAGACATCATCCAATAGTCCATCTAACGATAAGCAGTTGAAACAGCCAGTTAATGTGGTGGTGTTTTTGAATTATTGTAAAAACAAGTGTGGCTGAGCCATACCTAGTCGGCGTATTAAGGGACATGAGTGTTATAACTGAAGGAAGAGAAGAAGAAGGGAGGCACACTTACAGTGTTTTCTTTGCTTGTTTGTTTGTTTTAAAGGAACTTCTATCCTGTGGCAAGGGGGAACTGGTTGTTAAGTTCCCTTGAGTTGTTCTTCCAATTAAAATTTCTGAACTATTTTCTGTTTTTTCCCCCTTACTTGCCTGTTTTTCTCTGAAACCGAACACCTCAGTATTAGTGGAACTAACTCAGTAACAGCTAAAAGAAGTGCAGGGAGGAGACGGTAGAAAGTAAGAGTTTAAGAGAGGCAAGAAAGTCTCAAATCTTTAGCTAATCATTTTCATATGATAATGACATTTTCTTCCTTTTTTAGGGATTGTCTAAGACCTCCCTGGCTTGGGCCACCCACTTAGTCCACTGATAATGTAACCTGTCAGCAGCTTAAAGTACTCAAACTATTTTATTCCAGCAGAAGAACTACTGCGAGTGAAAATTATATTTAATTTGCATAAGTTATAGATACACTTATATTACTGATGGCAACTTTCTTTCTCCACCATGCTATGTCTAATCAAATTAAAAAAAATAAAAGCCTAAACTATGAACTTTTATTTTCATTTTTAAATTGCAAGGTATTACTGACAAAAAATTAAGGAAAATACAACTAGAGGCTATAAAAGACAACTAACCTGTTGGTGTCCAGTTGATTCTGACTCATAGCAACCCTACAGGACAAGGTAGAACTGTCCAACAGGGTTTCCAAGGTTGTAATCTTTATGGAAGCTGACTGCCACATATTTCTCCCATGGAGCAGCTGGTGTGTTCAAACCACCGACCTTTCGGTTAGCAGGTGAACACTTTAACCACTGCACCACCAGGGCTCCTAAAAGACAACTACTCCGTTGCCATTGAGTCCATTCTGACTTAGAGCAACCCTATAAGGCACCGTAGAACTGCTCCATAGAGTTTCCAAGGAGTGCCTGGTGGATTTGAACTGCCAACATTTTTGGAGTTGTAAAATAGGAATCCAAGGGGAAAATTATATATTTAATAGGATCAATATTTCATTTAAAGAAAAATCTTTGCTGTATTATATCTAAACTTGAACTTCTGCCTTAAACAATGGCTGACTTTACTATTGAGCCCAAGGGATTTGTGAACGAGATGAGTGTCTACAATTATGAGCTCTATATAAACTTTACTGGTCATATGTGTGTTTACAAATAAATTGTATTTAGTCCTCACATGAATTTAGAATAAAGCAGGGAGCTTGATATTTGTATTTTAGAATTTCTGGATAGTTTTGTGTCCCAGAGGAATAGATGAAGCTGAACCAAGGTAAGCAATAACTTCAAATCTCATCAAAAGACAAGCAGACACTGAAGAATTTAAAGTTGGCTAAAATGAGCAGAGCTCCATTATCCTGCACAATACTTAATACATTCTGTTCTTCGATGCATACACAGCCATCAAACTCAACATTTCCCCCACCACCACCAGACTAAAATTCTAATAGGATAAGAGAGATTATTATATTGGACAAAACATAAACTCCAGAAAATGCTATTCTGACCTGAGTTTCTTAGTCTCAATACATGAAGAGAAGAACAACTTAAAAGACTCTAAGATGCTAAGTAAGACGGGGACTGTCCTTTCACTAAAAAGCAGCCCATCTTGCTTTCTCTACCTCTTCATTAATTTTGCTAAAAACATATGTATAGGTATGTGTATATGTACATATATATACACACACAAAAATGGTGTTTTTGATATATTTATAAATAAAACATGCTCAGCATTTCTCAAGCTGAAAGAACTGAAGAAAAAAATCAAGCCTTGAATTGCATTATTGAAGGTGAGCAAAATACTGAACAACTCAGGTAGCATCAGAGAAAATGGAAGGAATACACAGAGTCGCTATACCAAAAAGGACTGGTCAATGTTCAACCATTTCAGGAAGGAGCATATAATCAGGAACCAATGGTAATGAAGGAAGAAGTCCAAGCTGTATTGAAGGCATTAGTGAAAAACGAGGCTTCAGGAACTGACAGAATACAAATTGAGATGTTTCAAAAAGCACATGCAAGGCTGGAAGCACTCACTCGTTTATGCCAAGAAATTTGGAAGACAGCTACCTGACCAACCTACTGGAATATATTCATATTTGGACCCATTCCAAAGAAAGGTGATCCAACAGAATGTAGAAATTATCAAACCATATCAATAATATAACAACCAAGTAAAAGTTTTGCTGAAGATCTTTCAAAAACTCTTGCAGTAGTACATCCCCAGGGAGCTGCCAAAAATTCAAGCTGGATTCAGAAGAGGACGTGGAATGAGGGCTATCGCTGCTGATGTCAGACAGATCTTGGCTGAAAACAGAGAATACCAGAAAGATGTTTACCTGTGTTTTATTGACTATGCAAAGGCATTCAACTGTGTGGGTCATAACAAATTATGCACATTGTGAAGAATGGGAATTCCAGAACATTTCATTGTGCTCATACAGAACCTGTATATAGACCAAGAGGCAGACGTTTGAACAAAACAAGAGGATACTGCGTGTTTTAAAATCAGGAAAGGTGTGTATCAGGATTGTGTCCTTTTACTATACTTATTCAGTCTGCACTGGGTGGGCTGGGATACAGGCTGTATGCTGAGAAGATAATCTGAAAAGCCGGACTATACGAAGAAGAATGCAGCATCAGCATGGAGGAAGACTCATTAACAACCTGTCATGCACAGATGACATAACCTTGCTTGTGGAAAGTGAAGAAGACTTGAAGCACTTACTGAGGAAGATCAAAGACTATAGCCTTTAGTATGGATTACACCTCAACATAAAAAAAAAAAAAAAAACATAAAGACAATAGAAATTCTCATAACTGGACCTATAAACCACATCTTTTTAAATGGAGTAAATATTGACATTGTCAAGGATTTCATTTTACTTGACCCACAATCAACGCCCATGGAAGCAGTAGTCAAAAAAATCAAAAGACGTATTGCATTGGGCAAATCTGCTGCAAAAGATCTCTTTAATGCTGAAAAGCAAAGATGTCACTTTGAGGACTAAGGTGTGCCTTACCTAAGCCATAAGTATTTTCAGTCACCTCATATACAGGTGAAAGCTGGACAATGAATAAGGAAGTCAGAATAAGAATTGAAGCATTTGAATTATGGTGTTGGAAAAGAATATTGAATATACCATGGACTGCCAAAAGAACAAACAAATCTGTCTTGGAAAAAGTATAGTCAGAAAATTCCTTAAAAGGGAGGATGGTGAGACTTCATCTCACATACTTCGGACTTGTTATCAGGAGGGGCCAGTCCCTGGAGAAAGACATCATGCTTGGTAAAGCAGAGGGTCAGTTAAAAAGAGGAAGACTCTCAAAGATGGATTGACACAGTGGTTGCAACAATGGGCTCAAACACAGCAATGATTGTGAGAATGGTGTAGGACCGGGCGGTGTTTCGTTCTGTTATACATGGGGTCACTAAGTGTGGAATTGACTCAATAGCACCCAATAACAACTTTTATATATTAGTACATTCCATAAAGGATTTATATCAAACCAAAGAAAACATGATCAAAACAAAATAAGTTAGTATATGAATTGAAACTTTGGTCTACAGAGAAAAAACTCTACCGTGACTTGCTAGATAAAACCTTCTTAGGAGCTGACACCTAGGAAAGAAAAGTCTAACAAAAGAACATTGGGCCCAGAAGAAGGAAAATGAAGTCTCAATGTTGAGTCAAGGTGCCATACTCACCCAATTTTGTCTCTTGAATGGAGGTACCTCTCAGCTTCACAAACATAGTTTGAAAAAAGCATTAAGAAACTTGAAAATAATAAATCCCAAGCACCAAATGAGCCGTGGTGCAGTGGTTAAGAACTCAGCTGCTAACCAGAAGGTCAGCGGTTTGAATCCACTAGCTATTCCTTGGAAAACCTATGGGGCAGTTCTACTCTGTCCTGTAGGGTCACAATGAGTGGGAATCGACTCAATGGCAACAGGTTTGTGGTTTTTAGGTAAGCACCAAAGGAGTAAAATGGTTCATCAACATCTACCATCACTAGTCCCAAGTCCTCCTCAGGTGCGGTGGAAGCACTGTACATGCTCCCCAAGCAGGGGCCTGTGGCCTCGGTTGTCCACCGTCCTCTCTCTTAGTCATTTCAGTCCATCATAATTGGGATGCATTTGACTCAGATATTCAAAAAAAAAAAATGCCTTCCTAAATTAGAAGAGCTTTGCAACTGTAAAATTAGATTGCATTTAACATGGTCCTGATATTTCTAGCATGAAATTATAGCATTTTTACAAATCAGATTAGTCCAAGTTGTTTTGTATCTTTGAAATAAGGCAAAAAGATAGGTTAGTCATACTACATTATGTCATTCTTGTCTGACCGTTGCATGGGATTTCATGCCATAGTGCTTCTAAAAAGTCCTCTTAATTGCAGTTAGGTAGAATTTAAATTCCTAGAAAGCTGCCTTGCATTTCCCTTCTTTCTAACCATGCAAGAAGGCCTGTTCGTTCCTTAATTCCTAGGCTACCACTATGTTCTCACAACTTGCCAGAAAAAAAGAAAGAAAGAAGAAGAGCTATATAATGCTTATTCACCTGGTGAGGCAAACCCTTATCGTTGTTTGGCTTGGCACTAAAAAGACTGAAAAGTATAATGGAAAGAAGGCTTTGCAATAAAACCCTACAGCAAATATTTCTAATGTAGTTTTAAACAAGAAAGATGCATTCTTCATATTACTCTTTCAGCACTCAAGAGGTAGTGTTCCATTAAGACAAGTAATAAGAACATTTATTAACTTTAACTTGTAACCAATAAATAATGGGTTTGTAATACTATTGCTCAATTATCTGCACACCAAGTTCAGGGCAGGAGGATGAGAGTCCAGGTTGGAACTCTGTGCTTAGGCTTTGATTCGAATCATTACCCCGATAAACTTTTGATGACTAGACTTCCTGGGTCTCAATTTTCATTCCTTCTTTTTCATCAAAAACAGAAGAGAGCCAGGGTCAGAGCATGTACCTCTATATCCCTGCCTTCAAAAGGTCTAAATAAGAGATGAGCTAGAGCTCAGGAAACCAAAACACACACATCTCCTTTAAAATGTCGATTATTCCCTGGCATTGGTCTGGTGCCAACTCTTGCTCTGTCCCTTCATGAAGAAAAAGACCTGCGTGTGAGAATGAGGAAAGGGGGAGTCTTTGGAGATGAAAAGGAGAAGAACTTGGCAAACCCTTTCCTCTTAGCATAATATTTCATGAACATCGAACCTGATCCAACAGGGACTCTTATAGCAGGACAAAGGGAAATAAGGTTTTCTGTCAACAAACACCTTGAGTCTCTTGCTGCAGTATTGAAAGGTGAGGTTATACATGAGAGAAAAACAACAGTTGGGGAAGTTGAGAACCAAGCACTACACTAATTGGGTCACCTGGAAAAAGCCACCTCCTTGTTCCTCTGAGTTCAACATCTTATTAATGAATCCTTCTAAGGGGCCCAGGTAAGAACAGATATATAGGGCACTTACGCTCCACGTCGGCTAAGGTTAACAACAACAACAAAATTGGCACCTCATGCAATGAGACGTACGAAGGGTTACCTCTGCTCAGGCTCAAAAGAAAACCACCAGGACTCTCAACCTCTCCACACAGCTTTCAAACATAGGTATTACAGATCTAAAGGGGTATGAATAAGCACATTTGCATTCTTTCAAAAACCGTGACGTTGTAAGGCTCGTTTCTTTCTAGTCAAAAGTAAAAGTGAGGTAAATGCAACAACAACAAAAAAAAAGGTGGTTATAATGTTGGGCGTTCAAACAGTATACACATCCTACCTATTTCAGTATAAATAAATGGACGCAAGCCACAGGATTTAAGTGGAACCAAAACTGTTGCTTTATAGCAATATACGTTTATAAAAATAACAATGGTAGTTTTTTGTTTTTCCCCTAAACAAATCTTAAGAGGTATAAAATTAATCTTGAAGAAAGGAACCAAGACTAAAAGAGAAGAAGAAATAGTTGACATTTGCCTACTGTGACAGAGACTGTTTCTAGGGTCTTCTAATCTTACAGTTAAAGCCTATTTACATGAATTCATCTGGAAAACCCTTCTGTCAGATTCTGAGAATCACCAGATGACAAGGACCTTACTGGTGATACCTGACTCCCACCATCAGGACTAGCAAGGCGATGGCATCAAAGCTCCCACTGAGTGGTGGACTCTGGTGATGCACTTGGAAGTGGGCCACTGAGGGTTTGCAGGCATGTCACCCAGACTCCCTCTGTAGCACAGTAGAGGCTGGGGACAGTGGCTCTGGAGAGCAGAGAAGGAGAATGCGCCACAGCTCCAATTCTGGAGGTATCTGGTATTGATAGGAAATGAGTGCCTGCCCAAAGTGACAAAGGATGTTGCCCACTCTTCTCTGTGACTGGTTATCAGCTAAAAAGCAGAAACCTCTGTAACGCACCAGCAGGTGATTGGGTGGTACCTTAAGGCATCAGGAAGCTTTCATTTGAGACATCATCAGAAACGTGCATTTTGATATCTATTACTGATCCTCACTGCAGCCAAAGAAATTACCTGGGAAGTGCATTTTTAAAATTAGACATATTACACTATCCAAACAAACCATGTTAGTAGGTACAAAGCCTGAAATGTGCCTCTGCTGTGCATTCACAAAGTTTCTGCTCTGAGAGAGGAACCTAGCCAACCTTAAAAAAAAAGGTGGGGTAAAAACAAGCGATTTTGAAATACCGAGTTTTGCCTTTATAACACGTCTCCGTAATCAGCTCCTGTGCACTTTCAGTCAGAAGCTCCAACAAGAAACGCCATATGATGTCACATGCCTAGAGACCTTGATATCTTGCATTGAACCTTAATACCAGACCAAATATCAAAGCACTAAGCAAGTTCTATGAGAGTCTGAGCACTTCATGACTCATGCGTTAGAGCCCCGTTAAATTGGTTCATTCTGGTTGACACAGTTCTTGAAGAGCTAAAATATCCCTGAACTGGGAGGTACCAACACATCTTAGTGTTTTTGTTTTTTTTTTTTTAAGAAAGTCAACATTCTGAGTTTTCTCTATACCTTTGTTTGGAAATTCAAAAAGACCTAAAACCAGGTGAAATGGTATTTGATGTCACAAACACAACTGTATCCTTCTCCAGGGAATATTTAAACAAAAGAAAACAAAACAACAAAAACAAATCCCAAATGTCCCTTTCCCTCTGGTTTATTGGTTAAAAATTTGCCATTCTCAAAGTTGTTAGGTTTTTTTTTTCTTTTTTCATGAAATGTTAGCAGTTCTAAATGTCCCCATACTTGACTTCTTCCTTTGGGATGCTTTGTATTAACAAGTAATTTGCTATTGCATAACCGTTACTTTCTCAGACAACATTTGGTTTTACACATTTTACTTTTCATTCTCACTTGATACCAATATTCTTATTCAAGACAAATTCGTACCTGGTAACTGTCATGGAATTTTATAAATCTGAGTTGTACAAACTGAAGGGGATATTGATTACTCACCATATCCAGGAATGCCTCCTAAAGGGGAAGTTATTCACGTGCATCATGTTCACAGATCTTCCGTCATTAATATCTTCCTGGTCTCATAGGTCACATGTAATGGTTTTCAGAGATGAATTCCAACTCTCCTGTGTGAGCAGCTACCATGGGCAATTATTGCAACAAGTATTGAATTCCAAAAAAATCCCCCCCCAAAAACAAATAGCAACAACAGAAGCCCTTCCAGGATTTGAAAAAATAAACATCACAGAGTACTGCAGGTAAGGGTCCATCCATTTAGGTTCCACTGGTTAGTCAACACGCTAATATAACCAGTTCAATTGCTAAGCCTGAATGGTGGCAAATATTGTCCTGGTAAAATCCAATAGACTTGAGTGTAAATTAATGCATCCTCCAGGGAAGGACTCTGGAATGTGGGAAAAGATGAGTTAAAAGACAGTTTCTTGTTATCCTTGTTAAAGAAGTGTTAGAAGGGAAATGGAAAACTTCAGGTTGCTTTGCCATGCTGTCCTTTAGAAACGAATGTTGCTTTTTCTTCTTTCTTAGGCACATATTCATGTGTGGTCACTTTAACGCAGTGCTCCCTTCTGAGACGTGTCGGACAAAGACCTGGGCAGAGGGGCTAGAAACCATGTATAACCAAAGCCAACTTCCTTGCCAAATCTCAGAATTGCTGGTTTTCAACTGCAAAAGTAGGAAGGCAACGAACAATTTCTGCTTTGCAGGACAGGATTACCATTCGCTACCATCATGACTTCAGAAGGTGCTGGCATGATGAAATTTACTTCTGCTGCCTAACCCCATAATAAGGCTGTCTGCTCTCTTTAAGTAAAATGACTAAGCCATTGATCCTTTCACGGCAGAATCTCCTTTAATTTGTTAATCAAAACCATGTGCGGGCTTTTCATATTTTGCCTTGGGAAGAAAATGAATTTCAAAGCTGCAAGTCAGACGTTGTCTAAGAATTTCTTCCCCGCTGTCTTCCTTTCCTCTTTTTTTTTTTTAACACCCCCAATTCAATTCCCTAGTAAGTGTCATTTACTCTGATGCTCTGACATCTTCTGAAAGATTCTCACGCCCAAGCTATACAGACCTTGCATGCTTTTAAAACACAAAGGCAACAGGCTCCTGCTGGAGTCCCCCAGCGCCGAATTTCCAGCAGAACCTTGGGAATCTTCGCAGCAGCCTTGCCTGCCCTGGGCTGTGCCTTCCCAGCTCTGAGCAGCTCAGGACACTTGCAGCCTCCGTGGTACTATGTACATTAACTCTGCAGCAGCCCGGCGCGGCTGCAGGACTGCTGCCTGACAGGGGATGTGCTGGCGTCAAGGGGGCCCTCTAGGTGGGTTCCCAGACACTGCAGAGCCGGCGCACTCCTTGCTAGCCTCCAAGACAGAGCAAGCAAAACGGGTTAAAGGAAAAGCTCGCCTTTGACCGAGCAGATTTCTTTGCTGGTAAGTAATTACCGGACAAGAAAAGAGAAACAGTAAGAAACCTGTAAATAACCTCACAGGGGAAACGACACCTTGAACAAATAGATATTATTACAGAGCGAGGTTGTTTTTTTTTTTTTTTTCCGTTCTTGCCCAAAGAAAAGAAAGGGAATAAAAGAAGTCCAGAGAAAATTTGCAAAGGACAGGATTTAGTTAATTTAACTTCTTAAAGACAAAACAAAAATATTAGGGTAGGGAGGACTTGCTTACTTGATGACCTCTGACCATTTGACTACAGATGACCAAAAGGTGGTATTTGGACAGGAAATTCTGGGGAGCCAGGTCTGCAGAAGCAGTTGCACTTCAGTTGGAATTGCGTATGCCGTAAAGCGGCTTCTTTGATCAGGGGGTGTGTAGATTTGTGGAGTGATGAGATAAAACATTGCCGTGCCTACAGTTGATACTTTACATTTCCTCAGGTCTGCCTCTTTGTTGTAAAATTCTGTTCCATAATCCCCTGAAAGCGCCCCATCACTGTTGATGCCATTTTGGAGCAAGAATAAAATAGTAAACTCTTCTAATAGTAGGTTGGCACTTACATGGTGTTTGTTTGAAATCAGTGGGAGAATGGACTTTACAGTAGCAGTGTACTCAATATTAATGTATCACTTTTAACTTAGGTATTTAAAGGCTCTCCTATAAATTGCTGAATAGTGAATGGAATATTGGCAACATCTAATATATCATGCTATTATCTTTAGGATTTCCCCAGTGAGGCCATGTCATTGCAGAAAAAAAAAAAAAAAATTATCCATGGTTTTGGGGGAGGGGGGAAGCATTTCCCACAAGTTCAAAATCAGGTATAAAAAAATTATTTGTTTTTGAAAATGGCCATGATTTGGGGAGTTTTCATTTTGATCCGAGGTTGGTCCCAGTGGAAATATTCCTGGGAGGGGGAAGAACTGGGTGATTCCTTTAAAAACAGTTTGAACTTATAGGTTCAGAAAAATGGTACTGCAGCATAAAAGGAGACCACTTTTGGGGTTCCCCGCAGTGTTCTCCTGACCTCTTTTTTCCCTAAATGGCATAAATCTCTCCCATAAGGTCATGTGTGATCTGACCCAGAAAACTTCAGTCTGAATTGTTTTTTTAACAAGCTTTGAATGCTTTACATCAAGGACCATGTATAATTCAAATTAGGTATTTAAATGAAAATAATAATAACTAAGAACACTTACAAAGACACAGGCCTTCTTTATGTTATTATCTCATTTAATACTCATATTATTAAAAAAAAAAAAAGTCGTTGTCGAGTTGATTCCAACTCATAGTGACCCTGTAGGTCGGAGTAGAACTGCCCCATACGGTTTCCAAGGAGCACCTGGTGAATTCAAACAGCCAACCTTTCGGTTAGCAGCCTAGACTCTTAACCACAACACCACTGGGGTTTCCACTCACATTATTAGGTAAGGAGTATTAGTATCCACATTCTACAGATGAGGAAATTGAGGAACTGAGATGCTAAGTAACTTGCCAGAGATCAAACATCTAGCAGGAATCAGGATTTGGACCAAGGAAGTCTGGCTGCAAAGCATGCACATACCATCACTGCAGTCTTGTGCCTCTATAATGATAATATCACACTGAATTAGTATTATGCTTCCTAAAAAATATTTTTACATGTATTATATAAGCACCAAAGAATCATGCTGAGAAATGTAAGTTATTTTGCCAATTTTGGGGATTAATCTCCAGAAGAATAGTAATTGTTCATTGTCATACATCATCTTAGCAGTAGGTCTGGAACAGAATTCAGGTCCTTTGAATCTGTCTAAATATTCTGTCATGATGATGATGGTGATGATGAACACTATTTCAAAACCAACATTAAGTCATTAAAGTATAAAAATGAGCCTGTGACCATGGAAAGTAGTAAATACAAAGATAGAAAATGATGTAGAACTGTATTTTCCCTTTTTAAAAAATGTCATTTATTTGAAATTTTCTGCATTTTTTAATCTAGTCTATTCCACTCTGTTCATATACCAAAGAGAAGACAAAAAATCCTCCCAACTGGACCAATAAAGCGATATCATGATGAACAGAGAAAATACTGAAGCAGTCAAGAATTTCATATTACTTGAATCCACAGTTAATACCCACGGAAGCAGCAGTCAAGAAATCAAAAGATGCATTGCACTGGGCAAATCTGTTTCAAAAGTCCTCTTTAAAGTGTTGAAAAGCAAAGATGCTACTTTGAGGACTAAGGTGAATCTGACCCAAGCCATGATATTTTCAGTTGCCTCATATACATGCAAAAGATGGACAATGCATAAGGAAGACCAAAGAAGAATTGATGCCTTTGAATTATGAGGCTGGCAAAGAATATTAAATATGCCATGGTCTGCCAGAAGAATAAAAAAAATCTATCTTAAAAGAAGTACAGCCAGTGCTCCTTGGAAAGGAAGATGGCAAGTCTTTGTCTCATGTACTTTGGCCATGTAATCAAGAGGGATCAGTCCCTGGAGAAGGATATTATACTTGGTAAAGTAGAAGGTCAATGAAAAAGAGGAAGACCCTCAATGAGATGGATGGCACACATTGTCTGCAACAATGGGCTTAAGCATAAGAAGGATTGCGAGGATGGCACAGGGCCCAGCAGTGTTTCGTTCTCCTGTACACAGGGTTGCTAAAAGTCAGAACCAACTGGACAGCACCTAACAATAACAACAACATATACCACAGTACTGCTGGTGGGTGATAGCTGAATATCTGACTTTCTCTAAATGATCACAGAGCTTAACACTCCGTATTTGTTGGCTATGATTTCATTTGAGGGCAATGATATAAGCAAAGCAATTGGCAAATCAAAGAACACAAATGATTTAATCATCAGATAACTAAAGGAGATTTAAAATTAAAATATATTCAAGCTAAGAAGAGATTTCAACTGAATATTTTTAAAGTGAACATTTCTTTGCTTTCAATTTTTATTTTTATATATGCAACTATCTAGAATAAAGTATAACAAATTAGGATGAAAGGAAACACAACTAAGAAGCTATGGTAAATAGAAGAAAAACCAAATTTCTGCTTGAAGAATAACAAAAAAAAAGTAATTTATTTCACAGTTTAGGGAACCAAGAATACACTTAATAAACAAACCTAAATTGACTATCTTTAGAGACTCAAGTCAACAGACATAAAAGAATCAGTATGCTTACAGAATAGCAATAGTTTATTTTCAGCACTTTTTTCATGTCTATCAGAAAAAGGGTCTTAAGAGCTATGACAGTTATGTTACAACTAAGAACTTAATAGCTCACAAATGTGTGGCCTTCATGAAATAACATTTGGGCAGAACTGGTGGTACAGTAGTTAAAGTGCTGTTTGAACCCACCAGCTGTTCCACTGGAGAAAGATGTGGCAGTCTGCTTCAGTAAAGATTTACAGCCTAGGAAACCCTATGGGACAGTTCTTCGCTATCCTGCAAGGTCGCTGTGTATCAGAATCAACCCAGCGACAGTGGAATAAGTTTATAATTTCGAAATAAGTTCTCAAGATTCAATTTTTTACTCTGCTAAAAGGTAATCATTTGTTCATGGAACTGCAGAGAAATACCAGTTGTAACCATAAAAGGGCTCAAGTGTTCCATCATTTCAATCAATAAAGGGGCGATAATTATAAGCAGGGACCCAGACTGGCACAACCTCAGTGAGTTCCCGACAGCCAGAAGGTAGCCTCAGTTCTACCAGCACAAACGCTTTTTGTTGTTATTTTTCAATCCCACAGCAAGTACAAGGAGTCATTAGTTTTTCAGGAATGCAGTCACATTAACCACTCTCATATGAGACAGATGTAAAAAACAACTGCGTGTCAGCTTGTTGTTAAAGTGAGAAATACAACCTCGGAGCAAACCAAAGTACGCACTGTACTCCACATGTACACCAAGGCATGGCTTGGTGTACCCAGAACCAGAGAAAGAAGTTTATTAGCTGACAGTGTCCGTGTGTCTGGAAGCTCTAATAATTGAAGTCCTTTTTGGCCATGGCTAGAGGTTACACTCTCAAGGGTGAGGGTTTCCAAACTCAGTTCCTGAGAACCCTGTGATTTTACAAAGATGCTTCAATACTGGACAGAGGGGAGGCAAGATACACTGTGCTGTTTCAACCACAGCCTGTCCGCTTTACCCTGTTTCATCTCAAGGTTTGATTTGAAAAAAGAGAGCCTGGTTAGTAAAAAAAAGTTTACAAAAAGGTAACACTAAGAGTACAGAAGGAATGCTTTCTAGGCAAATTCTTACTCCCTTGTATTATCAGTTTCACGACTTCATGCTCTTCAATTCCTTTCAGTTAACATGCTTTCTTCACAATGAGTGTAATACAAATGATTGAATTATGCCTTTACAGTAATATAATCATAACCTAATAAAGCCACATCCTAGTTTCTGAACCTAGGTGTTTCTAATTCTTTAGTCAATCGTCACTTATCCCTTACGGTGGGTGGGATGATTTATCTCATTGATTTTTTTCCGCTGAGTTTTCACTTTCAGAATGTAACTTTAATTTCAAGTGTTAAATCATATCTTTCTGTCATTACCACATTCTACTATAATCAATAGGTAATATCAATGATTCTTTCTTAAAAATATATTTTCAAACAGCATTGCTGTCAAGTTGATTGCTACTCATAGTGACCCTAAGGGACAGAGTAGAACCATCCCATAGGGTTCCCAAGGAGCAGCTGGTGCATTCAAACTGCCTACCTTTTCGTTAGCAGCCAAGCTCTTAACCACTGCCCCATGAGGCTCCAAAAATATATTTACCTTTTTATTAAAACTTCTGTAAATTTAGACATGAAACGACAAAGACCTAGAATGTGATCTTTTGTGACTCTTACATGAATGAAAATCACAGGTTAAGATATTTGTGGATAGCAGTCCGTTCTTTGAAGAGACTGGGTGACTTTTTTCTTTTAGTTGTCAAAAACATTTGTTCCTTCTCATCTATAAACTCGGTTTTTTTTTAAAAAATATATATACAAATGCTACTATATAACTTTTTAAACACATTCTATATATTAATAGCATAAATAATGGAAGCTATAGTCACTTGGAGATATATATATTTTAAATTAAACAATGGAATTTACATATACCCTTATACATATGTCCTGTATACGTATATGCATACGTGTGTGTGTATATATATATATATATATATTCATGTCCATACTTTGGTTCTTTTTTATGGCTTATATCATCAATTAACAAATAGGTGAGAGTGGCATTCCCATATTTAGAATGAGACCCAAGATAACTGTACCAGCCCCCTCCCCCACCATTGCCCTCACACCCCCCCCCCAACGAAGAAAAGACCATTTGACACCAAAACCTCTCTCCCATGCTTACAGAAAACCAAGCCCTCCGGGAAGGAACTGTGTCTTCCTCTGTGTATTTATAACACTGAAAACATTACTGGCACTCAGTAAATGTTAACTAATAACCATGTTGATAGTGATGACTTCCCACTTCTGGCAAGTTCTTGCAAAGTCTGAAAGCATGCTCTGTTCAGCACATTTATAACTGAAATAAGAGGTGCCCTTCATGAAGCCATGGTTTCAACTGCTAAGAGTCAGGGAATTGTGTCATGTTTTGGCAAGTTGCTTGTATATTCAATTTCTATATATTCATATAACGAAGGACAAAACAACCAACTGGAAAGCTAAAAAGATACCTAAAACCAACAGATACTTTGTTGAAAATTTCCACAATTTCTGTAATGTAACAAGGAATTTTGGATCATATAGCCTAAGCTTAAATCTTCTAATCTTAAACTACAAATACATTTGTAGAAAAAATTATTCCTATCATTAAAACAATACATTTCATAATTGGAATACTTAGAATACCTATAAAATTCCATTTTTAATAGTTTCAAGGTAGAAGTATTAAAATACCTAATGATAAAAAACAAAGTAAGCGCTTAATATTTTATTATTCAAAAATTGGATGTGGAAAAATCCATATCAAATTTGACAAGGAAAAAGTCAAATTTACATTCTGTCTTGGAGTCTCAAGACTTGGGCCCTTAATTCCAGGTCCTTCCTTTTAATTTTGATCTGCTTCCATTAAGATTACAGCCAAGAAAACCCTGTGGAACAGCTCTACTCTGTAACACATAGGGTCTCCATGAGTCGGAATCGACACAATGAAGACTAACAACAAAAACTGATAGTAATTACCTCTGAAATAAGGAAGTGGAAGTGGGAAGCATTCAAAAGGAATTTTCACATTTTACTTGACATATTTTTGAATCAATGAATCTTTTAAATGGGAATATATTTTTGTATTATTTATACAATTAAAATAGCAGTAACAAGAAAAATATATTTAGTTCTTATTAAAGAATAGTCATTTGTAGTTAACATCTGTATATTAGAATATCAAACCCACATTTTTAAATATTGGCCAGATAGAATCTCTGATAGACTTGAAAAATCTAACGTCAAACCTCAAAGCTGAATGGTCAGATCGAAATTATATATATATTTATATATTCAAGGCTTCCAACATTCCACTATCATTCACTAAATTCTTAAAAGTTCAGTAAAGTCTTAAAAATAGAAATGAACACTGATTTATTATTTTTCCTTGTCCACATAAACACAGTAGCTGGGGCCAGAAGCAGTATTCATTCCGAGTTAGAACTACCCACATTGTAGTAATATCTACTTGAAAAATCGGACCAAACATCCTGGTAATATTACATGTTTTCTACTTCTGGTCAAATCTGTGGATGTCTGCAAATACCTAGATTTTGTCCTGATGTTCCCCCTCCTTCAATATGGACAGAAGATCCTGGGCATACACGTGCTTTACACAACTATACCCAGAATAGCTCAGGCCAAGAGTGATGCTATTCTAAACAGCACCAAGAGAGGTGTTGTAGAAAGGCATAGTTGTCCTTCCTGGCATCAACTTTAGCAGATGAGATGCATCCAAAACAGCTTTTCCCTCATCAATAATTTAATACCCTTAATGACACTTTTTCCATCACTCATGCTCCCAGCTAAAAAGTAACATAATAATTATTAATCTTTTCTACCTGGAACATGGCCAATTTTTATACCATTTTAAAATTAAGGATATCAAAATCTGTTGTTGTTAGGTGCCATTGAGTTGATTCCAGCTCATAGCGACCCTATGCACAACAGAGTGAAACACCCCCCGGTCCTGCACCATCCTTGAAATTATTTCTATGCTTGAGCCCATTGTTGCAGCCACTGTGTCAATCCATCTTGTTGAGGGTCTTCCTCTTTTTCACTGACCCTCTACTTTACCAAGCATGGTGTCCTCCTCCAGGGACTGATCCCTCCTGATAACATGTCCAAAGTATACGAGACATAGTCTCACCATACTTGCTTCTAATAAGCATTCTGGTTGTACTTCTTCCAAGACAGATTTGTTGGTTCTTTTGGCATTTCGTGGTATATTCAATATTTTTCACCAACACCACAATTCAGTAATGTCAATAAATTACGTTCCCTTTGGTTTATGATTGCTTGAAGCAAAAGGAGACCCATATTTTTTTCAAGAATGTTCATTCTGACACTTTTGCAATCTGTTTGTAAAATCTGAACTTTATCACACATAGCTTCTTCACTAGATGCAACAATATTTAGAGATTCTTTTCAAAAGTGAAGTTTAATGTTTCATTTAGAAAGCCAAAAAGTTCATCATGAAAAATATACAGAAAAACACAAAGAAAAAACAGACCATCCATAATCTTAGTCCTAAAAAAGCACATCAGTATATTCCTTCCAGTCTTTTTTTTCCCTCCTAGGAATAGTGGCTTACCACTTATTTTTTATGATCTTAAGACTATTTAATTGGACTCTGAATTTGGTGAAAAGCACTACCTGAGAAAGAGCTTTCTTATTTGCCAGATGGCACAGAGTAAAGAAATTAACCAAATCTTTCTATTCTTAAACATTTATTAGGGTGAACAGTTCAGTCAGATGTAGTTTACGGAGGTGACTGTTGTCCTTAAAAGCCCTTGTGATACATTTTTACTGGTGGATAATCTCAAGAGGATAATCCTTCAGACTCTTTTGCTTTTAACTTCTTAATTTTGACCCATCTTTGAGCTTGCTAATACATTTCTTTTAAAAAAGTGTGTAAGATACTTGTATATCTACTATAGTAGCAGTATATACCAAAAACCAAAACCAAACCTGTTGCCGTCAAGTCGATTCCAGCTTAGAGCAACCCTGCAAGACAGAGTAGAACTGCCCCATAGAGTTTCCAAGGAGCACCTGGTGGGTTTGAACTGCCGACCTTTCAGTTAGCAGCCATAACTCTTAACCACTACTCCACCAGAGCAGTATAGAGTAGATAAATATTCTGGGTCCAGGTAAATATATAATAAATTCTTTTTATTTATTTTTAAATTGTAATAGGATGGATGGTCTACCATCTATATTTTCAGTCAAATCTACCGGTTCTTTGTTATCCTACACATAAAATCACTGTTAGTCCTGAGTTTTAGTGCGTGTGTATGTGTTTTCTGTTGCGAATTTTGGGGGTATATTGTACAGCCATTTTAATAAGAAGTTCAAAAGGCTACATTACAGGCTGTATCAAAAGCTGCAAGTCAGATGACATTTAAAATTCAAAGGACCCATTAACACTTTCAATGCGCGCGCACACACACACACACACACACACACACACACACACCCCCATTGGCAGTCAACAGAATTAAGTAAAAGCAAGTATACCTATATGATATTTACAAAGATATATACATGTGCATACACACACACTGCTGTTTGACATCCTGTATTTACCCTGTGGATACATTACTCCCTCCTTTTTTTTTTATAAGTTACTTACCGATTATCACTAGAATGTAAATTCCATAGGGGCAGGTTTTTTTTTTTCTCCTGAGTTTTCCAAATCAAACAAGGCCCAGTTATACGTGTTTCTGTGAATTTGAGTCTTACAATAACTCTATAACTGAATTCCCTCCTTTTTTACAGGAGTTAGGTTGAGTCTGTTTCTTTTTATCTTGACTAGAAGAGTCACCACATAAAATCTGTTTTGCTATTCATAAATTCTTCCCTCTAAAAACAAAGCAATTTAAATCAATGCTATATTGTAATATTGGATAGCCACAGTGAATTAACTTGACATTGAATTGGTGGTTAGTTGCTTACGAGGCTTAAATTAACACAGACAGGAGTTAACTCATGAATCTACATCCGCATCCAGATGTTCTGGAGAGAGTGTCCTTTTATTATGACTAACGGCAGTGGTTTAACGTCTATTACACAGCCAGTCAACATATCAGCTTCTTATTTTTCTCAAACCCCTTTCATCATTTCCTTCACAGAATATCAATTTGCTTTATGTAAGGAGGCTAGAGGGAGACATAAAGAGAGAGAGATTAAGGAAGGAGGGAAATACTGCACTTTTTATTAGCATTATGGAGTAGGTGAATATATTATTCAAAAGGCAGAATTTCTTTTTAGGGGAAAAAAGAATATTCATTTAATAATTTTAAATAATCATTTAAAATTAAAAAAAAACATTAAAATGCATTAAAACCAGAGCCTAATATATTAGAATAATTAATGGTTTCAAAGCCACTATGATATAATTAAGTAAAACCTTCTTTTTGCACGAAAATAAATTTTAGGCTAGTTATTAAATCCTAGTCGCCCACTATAAACAAATACTATCTCCTTGCCTCAGCATTTTACACTCTCTGCCCTGCTATTAGTAATTCTCTGACTTGAGGGTGATTCCATAATGCTGATCAATTGAAACTGCCAATTGATTGACAATTCCACCCCTGCAATAATCACTACAGACTCTACCGGTCAATTAGTAGGTGCAAAATGGCAAACTATAAACAACACATATCCAAAATGGACAAGACAGAAAAGCATTGATGTGAATTCTAATTGTCTAGCTACATATCTTATACTTTTCTCCATGGGAAGCACATTACAAGTGGGAAAGAATTCAATGTGGAATACAACGTGTTTTGAGCCATTGCTCTTAGTTTCAAGGTTTGTGAAAACGGACGAAGACACAGAAGAGCTATAAATTTTTCCACATAATAATTTCAAATAACAAAGCTGATCAAATAGTAAATTGCCCTTCAGGTTTTCTCCTCTTTTCTCACCGATCCTTTCCTTTTAGTTGGGTGAGTAAACAGGAGCAAAAATAAAACTCTAGAAGTGGGCAGGTCAGGATCAGGATCTTTGTTACCAGGACCCTCAGCAAGATTCCTTAATTTTTGAAATTCCCATCTCACTTTTAAAAGAATGGGAGTTACACATTTTATACAGATATCAAGAACAAAGTTAGTAAGAATATAAGCTTCTCGTGTCTTCCTTGCTCTCTCCAGTAACTACTCACCGATTAGTGGCATCAGGCATTTGAGATGAGGCTGCAACTGTGTGTTGGGGTTTGAATAGTTTTGTTCTGAATGGAGAAGGCTAAGCAGGTGTTGCAGCCCTGAATCTCTGTTAAGTCTCCCCATAGGTTCTAGCTCTAGTGAGCAGGAGGCAGTCCTAAACTCCCCAATCCCAAGAAGTCAGAGGGAAGAAGAGATGAAGACACAGGAATGTCAAAGACAGTGGAGTGGGACAGAGGAGACCACTGTCAATATTAAATTCCCCATTCTCCTCAGTGACTGACTGCTTTCTACAACTTTGATGCATGGTCTGTTTTGGTTGGGCTCCTTCTGCTGGGGCATAGGTGTTTAAAAGATCAGAATAAAATTTGCTGAAAGTATAAATATCTTTCCTTGGTTTTCCTCTCATATATTAGAGGAAAATAGAAAAAATACGCAAGGAGACATACAAATGTAATATAGTATTGTTAGGACATTTTTAAAAAATGATATTTGTAAACAGGTATCGATATTGTAGCTGATATTGAAAAATAAGGGCATGTGATATGTGTTAAAACACATTTTATTTTGGTTTTCCACTGTCCCTTTAAACTTTTATTTATGGACAAATCTTGGGACTTTGCTGGCAACTCTTAGGTAATAGAAAGCTTTACATTCATTAAATCAGCTCAGATTCTATTTGGAAATCAAAATGTCCATCCCCAACTGTCATCTAAAACTCCAAACTTGATTTAACTCATCTCTTCTTCCCCTGTCCTGCTGGGCCCACTGTGGACTGGCTGCTTGCAGTGGGGAAGTGAATGGGGCAGGAGGGAGGGTTTCCCTTCCCCCTTCCTTGCTATCCTGACTTGCCAGCTGCTGGTACTGACTGCTCTGGGGTTGGGGAGCATGGAAAGAAGCTACAAAAGAAGGAGAGGGGGTTCTTTCTGGAATTGGCCTTCTCCTAAGATGGCATCTCGCACTGGGGGCCTGGCAAGCACTTTCATGGGTTCATCAGAGGCAACCCTGCTGGACCTCTCTGGCTGCAACTTCTGTGACTCAGGCAGAGCCCTGAACCTGAAGGGCTGCACATTAAACAGCCCCCCACCAAGCCCTGAGTTTTCTAGTGGTCCAATCTTTACAGACTCTTGCTGTTGGAGTCCAAGTGCATTTTCCAGATGGCCCTCTCTGGAAGGACATAAGCTGGCTCAAGGCCAGCTCTCGCTAGTGTAGTGCACATCTGGTCCATGGGAAAAAAATCCCATCATTGCAGCCTCTTTCTCTGGGCCTAAAGTGAATGGCTAACTGCAGCTCTCTTTAAGGGGGAAAGGACTCACATCATTGTTCATCTCTCTTAAAACAATAGTTTCATAAATTACCGTATTTTATGCAAATAATGTGCACTCCATGTTCTTTTGCCAAGAGAATGACTACAGAGAGTTTACGAAAATACCTCACAGGGTAGGGTACAGTTGGCAAGAAAAACGTAGACTTGCGCATTACCTGTGTAAAGATATAACAGACGTTTCCTGTTTACTCTCTGAACTCTTTAAAAGATTCAGTCTGAGTCAAGCGTTCCTGTGCCATGAAATTGATTCCTAGACTTTATTCTGAAAATTGGCAGTCAGGACCTGGGCTTCACTGTGGGATGAAACGTCTATTGTATCTCATTGCCACTGTTTAAAGTACCATTTTAACAACTGTCACCATGTGGTTAACAGCATGGTTCCTTTACCATTGTTGGTTATCTGCCTACCTTTCTTCCTTACTGGTAGAAATCCAATTATTTTTTCTGTTCTTTTCGAAGCAACTAAGTACTTATAGAAGGTGACTCCATCTCCAGCTCAGGGGTAAATCCTGATAAATCTAATCCCATTTGCTGACCAGTGATTTGTTTATATCATGAGACCAAATCTGGCCAGTGAAGTATAAACAGAAGTCTGCTGAAAAGACGTATGGAAGAAGCACTTCACAAAAAGAAAAGTACAAGGAAGAAAGGATGCATTTCTGCCTTTGGGGCTTGTGCCTGGCTATAGCCAGCCATCTTATGATATTGAAGACAGTCTAAAAATAGACACTGTATTAGGATGGCAAAGCAGAACGGTGAGAAGAATCTGAATGTGTCTTTGAGCCTTTTCATAATCAGCCCTGGAATAGTCTATCGGGAAACTTTATGTCGTAAGACAATACATTTTCTTTTTGTTGTTGTTATTGATGTTGTTAAGCCATTGGGTTGGGGACTCCAATCTTATTAGCCAAAAACATCTTAAAGGATACATTTCACCGTGAATTATTTACTACAGTCCAAACAAGGACACTTCTCAATAGGTAATCAAGGTCAACTACAGAGGAAAACTTTTTTTTTTTTTTTTTCTCTTTCTGGTGGGTGGACTCATCTGCCACAAAAAGCACTTTCTAAAAATCAGATGTTTAAGCTATTTTTTCAAAATTGCAATTGCTATTATTGAATGGAAACAACAGTTGTGATGGCACCTGGGATGACAAATGTAAATAAAAACAAACAAAAGCTATGTCTAATTTGCAAGCCTATCATTTATCGGTAGGCTTGGATAGCTCATGGAGTCCAAGGGGAGACAGAAGAGGTTTCTAATATTACATGATATTGTCAATATCCAGAATAATGATCACATGCCAACCTTAGAAAGTCAGACAGTAAAGTGTGCATCAAAAACTCCTTGGAAATCGAATCATACTTCATACTAAATTCCATTTAGAGAATTAAGCAAGGACCTATTCTACTATTCCATACTATGATTGTGGGTGTGCTTATAGTAAATTACTTCCAGAGAAACACTAGGTGACTAATCTGTGACAGCGATATGTTTACAGACTAACTCATTCGTAAGAACAGCAGAATAATGAGCTAATTTGTAAAGTACCAGATGGAATTTACTGAAAGGTGGTGGCCTAAGCTATCATAATTATCCTTTATACTCCAAGACGATATTTCTAGTAATCTTGCTACCCATGTCTTTGCCTTTGGATAAACGGGCCAAGATCTAACTAATCTCCGCTCCCCCTGCCCCCTCCCCCCCCTCCGAAGGCAGGCCTCTGTTTGTTGTTGTTGTTGCTAACATGCCTGTTACTGGGAGAACCTCCCCAGTATGCAAACCCAAAAACCCAGCCCATTGCCATTCAGTCAATTTTGACAGTTCTGCTTTTTTGACACATCTCTCTGAATGGCGTTTGGTTTGCTCTGAATGGCATCCTATAATGAAATAAAAAAAAAAAAAATTAATCTTAACTATTCTCTAGCTAATGATATTTGTATTTTTTGTTTTTAATGTTGTTTCTTTAATAGTTCAAAGAAAAAATGAGGTACAACTACGTTTATACTTAGATTGGTTTTTTCCCCCTTTATGTTTGCATGTTTCAGTTTACTGAAGTAGATACCGTATCCTAAGCACTTTTTGATATTGCCCCTTCCTATTTTTCTCCCCATTCACAAGTCAATCCAAGGATAACTTTGGCCCACTTTAATCTCCAACTAGGAATCCCTAGGTGGTACAAAGGGTTAAACTCTTCACTACTAGCCGAAAGACTGGCAGTTCAAGCCCACTCAGAGGCTCTTTGGCAGACGGTCCTGGTGACCTGTTTCTGAAGGGTCAGAGCTTTGAAAACCCCAGGGAGCAGTTCTACTCTGCACACATGGGGTCATCATGAGTCAGAATTGACATCAACTAACAACAACAAATCTCCAACTAAAGTTTGAGATTGATAAACCTAAACCCCATTTCCTGGTGGCTTTTGCATTACATTTCCTCTGAGCATCAAGTGTAAACTAGCTAAACCGTCCCATTAGGTTAATGGTGGAGGGCTGGAAGTTTTTTTTTTTTTTTTTAATAAAGTATGGCTTGGTGGAAGGAGCACAGGAGTTTGGTAGCATCAGACAGACCTGGGATCTCTTACCACTTCATCTACCTTGGGTTTATTACCCAACTTTCACTGACAATGATATATAGCTCTCAGACTTGTTTGGGTTTAGATAAGAAAGTATAGGATAAACACATAGCATATGGAAGAGCTCAATAAATATTTGTTTCCTTTGCTTTCCTCAAGTGTTTTCCATCTAACCTGCTGACTCCAATGGTCCAAAAAAAAAAAACCAAACCCATTGCCATCAAGTCGATTCTAACTCACAGTGATACTGTAGGACAGAGTAGAACTGCCCCATATGGTTTCCAAGGCTGTAAACCTTTACACCTTTCACCATACTTGTTCAGTCTGTATGCTGAGCAAATAATCTGAGAAGTTAGACATTTGAAGAAGAACATGGCATCAGGATTGGAAGAAGACTCATTAATGACTGCAATATGCAGATGACACAACCTTGCTTGCTGAAACCAGAGAGGACTTGAAACATTTGCTGATGAAAATCAAAGACTATAGCCTTCAATATGTATTACAACTCAACTTAAAGAAAACAAAAATCCTCACAACTGAGCCCATAAGCCACATAATGATAAATGGAGAAAAGATTGAAGCTGTCAAGGATTTTTTTTTCCTTGGGTCCACAATCAATAGCTATGGAAGCAGCAGTCAAGAAAACAAACGAAGTATGGCATTGGGCAAATCTGCTGCAAAAGACCTCTTCGAAGTGTTGAAAAGCAAAGATGTCACATTGAGGGCTGAAGTGTGCCTGACCCAAGTCATGGTATTTTCAATTACCTCATATGCATGTGAAAGCTGGACAATGAATAAGGAAGACAGAAGAAGTGATGTCTTCGAATTATGGTGTTGGTGAAGACTATTGAATATACCATGTACTGCTGCAAGAGTGAAAAAATCTGTCTTGGAAGTACAGCCAGAATGTTCCTTAGGAGGGAGGATGGTGAGACTTTCTCAAGTACTTATGACATGTTTTCAGGAGGGACCAATCCTTGAAGAAAGACATCATATTTGGTAAAGTAGAGGGTCAGTGTGTAAAAGGGGCAGTCCCTCAAAGAGATGGATTGACACAGTGGCTGCAACAATGAGCTCACACACAGCAACGATTATGAGGATGGTACAGGACTGGGCAGTGTTTTGTTCTGTTGAACATAGGTTGCTATAAGTCAGAAATGTCAACAACTAACAACTAACAAAATCTTTACAGAAACAGACCGCCACATCTTTTTCCCGAGGAGCAGGTGGTGAGTTCGAACCACCAACCTTTTGGTTGGCAGCTGAGCACTTAACCAGTGCACCACCACTAACGGTAGGAGTGTTAAATTAGGTAAGAAGGGAAACAACATTGTAGAAACATGTAGGAGTTAAATAATATAATCTCAAATGTAGAACAAAACTCAAATTCTTAACAATGCCCAGTCTAGCTGGACCGGTTGAGACCTGACAACTCCCTGATAAACTCTTTTAACCTTGAAACAAAAGTGTATCCTGAGATCACCTTTTAGCAAAATAGCAGAGTGGCACACAAAATAAACAATATTACTCATAAGAATGGTGCTCTAATAAAAACCACGTGTGTGAGACCCACAGGTCATAATTCACTCTAAAGCAAAGAGGAGAAGATAAGGCATCAGGGAAAATAGAGTACTAGGAATGGAACAACTAGAACACAATTAAAGAGAATGTTGACATATTGTGAAAAGTGTCACTAATGTCACTGAAAAATTCATGTGGAAATTGTCAAATGGGAATCTAACTTGCTTTCACCAAAAATATAATAAAATATTAAAATATATATGTGTGTATATATATATAACGAACCTGAAAAAGTGTGATGTTTCTTATATCTTCAACAAATTAATAAAACAGCAGTGTCAAATTGAAAATAATAATAATAGAAGTTTCTCAAGCAATTACAAATACAGAGTGAGTTGGCAGGGTCTTCTGTAAACATAGCCACGGCATGGCTTTGGTATTGTTTGCTTTAAGGAGAACCTACACATTAATTAGAATCTACACATTAATTACAACAACCAAAAAGAATGGGAAATAGATGCAAACAAGCCTCACAGGAGAACTACAAATAGCCGGTAACCGTTTGAAAAGATGCTCGATGTCACTAGTAATCAAGGAAATAAATGAAAACTACAATAAGATATTTTGCCTATCACATTGGTAAAAGTTAAATATCCAAATATCCAAAATATCCAATGATGGTGGGGAAAATAGGTACACTTATACACAGCTGGTAAAAACATGGATTGGCAAACATTTTCAGAGTACAACTTAGCAGACATTTAAAAAATGTAAACATACATACCCTTTGATAAGCAATTCCATTTGTAGGAATTGCTCTAGGGCAAAATGTATATATCTATACAAGGATATTCATTTTAACATTGTTTATAATAATAAAACATGTTTCTATCTCTCTAACCAGATGCTACGTTCCTGAAGAGAAGGATGATACCTTCCCTCTTTCCTTCCCAGTAACTTCCAAGTCACTCAACATATAATAGGGTAAAAGCAAACCCATTGCCTTGGAGTCAGTTCCAAATACGGCAATTCCACATAACAGACTAGAACTACTCCAAGGGGTTTTCTTAGCTGTATTCTTTATGGAAGCAGATCACCAGGTCTTTCTTCCACGGCACAGCTGGGTGGGTTCAAACCACTAACCTTTGGGTTATTAGACAAGTGAAAGCTGTTTGTACCACCCAGGAAACTTCAGATAGAAAAGGTGCTTAAAAATGCAAATTTGCTGACAAATGATCAAAATATTTGTTATCATATATAAAGACAATGACACAAATTTCTCTGTTTTGTAGTGATTTTGCTGTTTTCAGGAGTAAAAATAAGAAGTATTTAACAATTGGCGAACCAAATGTTTATTCTTTTAATACCTGTTTGTAAATTTTGTGACATCTTACAAAATAACCGATATGTGCATGTTATCTATATTTCTAATTGTAACTTTGTAAAATCTTAACATAATTAAAGGATATTAAATCATCCCATCGTATTCGATCAATTTTGTTTTTAAGTCTCTCTCTCTAATTACACCATCCCTCACTCCTACGTGGTGGTATATACAAAGCTTTATTTACTCTACTGCCAGACTTTCTCCAATACCTGAAAAACACAAGAAGCACTGTCAATACAGGCCAAACTGACATCAATTACCCCAGGACCATGAAAAAAGAATTCAAACTCCTATACTACAAACTCCTGGGCCCTGCTCTTTCCACCAGAATCTACTTTTCCTGGAATATGGGATGGATTGTGGTGAGGGCACAAGAGACAATGCTCCTGATAACAGCAGGCCTGAGTCATCCCACCCCCCACCCCACACCCCCCTCACCCCCCCACCCCACCTGTAGTGGGACTGGACCTCTTCCGTCACACCACCTGGAACCAAAGTAGCCCAGTTAAAGTGCATCTTTTAGTGAGTTGACTAGCCTGTGTGAGAAAGAGTTGGGCCATGAAACAGAGTAAAGGAACTAATCTGTCTAAAACAAACCCAAACTTGTGGTGGGCCCAACTTGGCCTCTTTATTGTACATAAGGAAGATCCACCATCTAGTGATTAAACTGCATCTTCTTTTTTCAAGGAACAGACACATATGAAAGGAAATATATAGGAAATTATAGGGTTGCTATATTCTCAGGGCAATGTGCTCCAAGAGACTCCTTTCATTACCCTGAGTCCCAGTTTGCCCTGGTGTAAACTTTGTATCTGTACATCTCTAGCTAGGAAAATGGAGTCGAGAGAGTCAAAAGAATGCATTGTATTAATTAAAGACATTAGCATAAGAATGAATTAGCTCCCTTCCACGTGCCCTTTTAGAAACATGGAATAGTTCATTGGAAATGAAGGGAGAAAAGTGAAACATAGCTGGCTTCTTTTGAATCCTTCTGGGGAACAATTTGTGTACTGAGTTTTACACAAGTTACTTCTTTTAATCCTCACAATAATCTGTAAAGCAAGTATTAACATCCCCTGGTTTCTGGATGATAGGAGCCCTGGTCTACAACTAGAACTCACCAGCCGCTCTGTGGGAGAAAGATGTGGCAGTCCGCTTCTGTAAGGATTTCAGCCTTGGAAGCCCTATGGGGCAGTTCTACTCTGTCCAATAGGGTCACTATGAGTTGGAATCTACTTTACAGCAACGGGTTTGGTTTGCATTTTATTTTATAGATGAGTGAGGGTAAGGATGGTTCAGTGGTAGAATTCATTTCTTCCATTTGGGGACCAGGGTTCGGTTACCAGCCAATGCACCTCCAGCGCAGTCACCTCCTGTCTGTCAGTGGAGGCTTCCATGTTGCTATGATGCTGAACAGGTTTCAGTGGAGCTTCCAGAATATCACAGACTAGAAAGAAAGGTGTGGTAATCTACTTCTGAAAATCAGCCAATAAAAACCCTACAGGGCCCAACAGTCCCATCCCATTGTGGAGTCAGGGGCCAACTGGATGGCAGCAAGCAACGATATTTTAAATAAATTAAATATTGAGGAACCTGAAGAAACTAACCAAAACCAAACCAAACCCAGTGCCATTGAGTTGATTCCAACTCATAGTGACGCTATAGGACAGAGTAGAACTGCCCCATAGAGTTTCCAAGGAGCGCCTGCAGATTCAAACTGCTGACCATTTGGTTAGGAGCTGTAGCACTTAACCACTACACCACCAGAAGAAACTAGAGACTTTAAATCACTTGCCCATGGCCCAGATAGTAAGTGGCAGAGCTGTGATTGGACTCTGAAACTCACCCTCCCCCCCTGCACTGTGAGACCATCATCATCCTGCAGATTTAGACATGGCCAGGTAGGACTGGTGGGGCGGGGTTGCATTCATAGATTCCATAGGGGTGGCAACAATGGCCATATGCTGTGTAACTGCTAAGAGCCAGGCACTGTCCTAAACGCCTCCCCATTTACTCTTCACAGAGGAAGACCACCATTCTGTGCATTTTACAGTGATGAAACCAAGCCATGGAATAATTAAATGAGTCACCCAAAGTTTCACAGCTAGTTAATAAACCTTATAGTGAGTTAAAATTTATACTTTTTCATTTTTTCTTCTCTGTATATTTATCTTTTTTTTTTTCTTTCTTATTTGTTAAAGAGGAAAAACAAGTGACTTGTTTTACAATTTACTTAATCCATACACCTTTGGGAGTTCTGGAAACCCTGGTGGCATACTAGTTAAGTACTAAGGCTGCCAAACAAAAGGTTGGCGGTTCGAATCCACCAGGTGCTCCTTGGAAACTATAGGAGAGTTCTACTCTGTGCTATAGGGTCGCTATGAGTTGGAATTCCTTGACCTCAATGGGTTTGTTTTTTCGGGTGGGGGCGGGGAGGAGAAGTGGGCGGGGGGTTCTATTGCCTTTTGAATAATAATAGTACCAATGTTTTCCTCCACTGTTGGGATGTTCAATATGTTATTTAGGGATGTTGGGAGGCACCTTACTGACGTCCTGCTTATGTCAAAAATACGTATAAAATTATGCTGTAGTTTGATACCTAACCCTATTCACTTTCTAAACCCTCGTCAAAAACATCTAGTTTTCATTCTTTCATATGCAAAATGAAAATAGCCAGGTGCTTTTGTTAAAAAAGCGAATACATGATTTGGCAAAGGCAGCTATGCTATATTGTCTCCTTGGCTGGTGTTGGGGATTACTCTCCCAGCGTGGAGTGAGCGCCCGGTGCCCAAGCCCCTCCCCTTCCTATTATTTTCAGGCTGCTGCAGTGCAGCGAGAAGGCATCTGATCGTTTAGATCATTAAAAATCAATCCAATGACCAAAGAGTTCTCTACATTTTAGAGAAATGACAAAAAGTACAGCATTAGATTGCTGTTAACTTGCTCTGCGTTTTCTTTTTACAGCTGCCAGGAAAGTCATTTGGTAAAATTAATTAAAACAGCCTGCCAGGAGGAGAAAGGAAGAGCAGAGAGCTGTAAACACAGCAAGCTTAGATGGGAGGGCGTTGTTTTTCTCGGGAATAAAGTGAGATGTCACTGGCGGAGGGAAAAGGGGGCCGGTAGGAGTGGAAACTGTGCACATAATCAGCGTACTATAATTTGGGGGTGTAAGAGATTTGAATGGTAGGAAAAACCAACCAAAAATGCAAAAACAATAGGCGAAGGAGGGATGAAGAAGAGGGAAGCTATCCTTGGGCTTCTAACAAACTGCCTGCATCAGTAGCGTTGTACGGTTTGGCTGAATGACCCCAAGACACAACACTGGCACAATAATAAGAGGCTGATTTGAGGGTTTTCTGCAAATAAAACTCTTTCAACATAAATGAGAAGGTAGGAAGGAGTACCCAGTTGCCCGCACAGTGGGGTTCATATTTTGTCTGGCTATAAGAACAATTAACAAAGAAAGGAAAATAAATTTCTTTCTTTTTTTTTTTTTTTTTGCTCAATAAAACCATGAGTGCATAAAAATTCACTTATGCATGACCTTATTTATTATTATAATGGCTATAAATTCTTTTCTCCCTTCAAATGGGAACTGCCTTCTACTTAGAAAATGGTACTTTTCCCCTAATATCTGTCAATGATTTCTTGATTAACCCAAAAAGAGCCCTGGCATCTAGAATCACAGAGCGCTGACAAGGCTGGTTTTAATGTGGGGTTTCTGCCACTGTGCCACTATTTCTAATTGCTCCCAGCATTCTATTTAAAGTCACACTCAGCTCACACAGCTCAGGGCTCTATAGCAAGGGGCAGGGAATACGATTGAGTGCTCATTTGCTCTTATTTGTTATACATTATGTCTGCTAACATTTAAAGTATAACAACCACCTAAACACAAGTGACTTAAAAATACCATTTAATAAATTATTAATAAAGGAAATGTTCAGTGGAACAGTGAACATGCCTCCTTGGATATAAGACACAGAGAGTTAGGAGCAAGAACCCTTTAATTGCACAGGAGAAGATCAACACTAGTTGAAATGAAGTGACCCTTAGAGAGACGTTTTTAATTGCATTTACACCTGGTTGAGTATGCTGCTTGGCAGAAGCTGAAACTCAGACAGCATTTATTGGCAGTCTCAGGTTTACATGGGACATGAGTGGCCTTATGAAATGGGCGTGGTAGCCAACCTCCCAAAAAACCAACCAACGAACCAACCAACCAACAAACCGGTTGCCATCCAGTTGATTTTGACTCCTAGTGACCCTATAAGACAGAGTAGAACTGCCCCATAGCATTTCCAAAAAGCAGCTGGTGGATTTGAACTGCTGACTCTTTGGCTGGCAGCCAAACCCTTAACCACTGCACCACCTGGGCCCTAATTACCCCACTTCCTAGAATTCACATATTTGTGTAGCCCCTTCCCAAACTGTACTAGGGTTGGTCTGTGTGACTGATAATATTCTGCAGAAGTGATAGCATGGCATGTTCAATATTAGAAAAGACTGTAGCTTCTCTCTTGGTATCTCTCTCTCTCTCATCTCTCACCCTGATGGACACAGCTGTTATGTCCCCAAGCTGTCATGAGAGGAAAGGCTCATATAGCAAAGAACTGAAACCTGGTAATACTACATGAGAGAACATGGAAGTGGCTGAGCCTTTAGATGACTGTGTCCTCAGCCAACAACTTCTAAGAGACCCTTATCCAGAATCACGCAGCTAATTCATGCTGGTTTCCTGATACTTAGAAACCGTGTCAGATAATAGATGTTTGTTGATTCAAATTGCTAAATTTGGAACTTTTTTTTTTTTTTTTACTTAGTAACAGATAACTAATACAGAGGAACCTTGAGCCTTTTACATGACTGAAGGTCATACATATAGAGATATGTCACAAGAGGCAAGAATAGCTGGGGAGAGAGGAAAAGGTTATACAGAAAATTTTTGAAAGGGGAATATGATCATCACTAGTGCTGTTCATCAACGCTGTCAGTTCTCCTCCTTCTAGGCACATGGCAGGTTTGTACGTCCTTGCCCCCTGGGAGTTAGGCATGGCCACCTGACTCACTTTGGCTAATGAAGTAAGTCACCTCATAGTGACACCTCTCACTTCCAGGGGAAAAACATTAGAAACAGGTTTACGATATTCCAGCTCCTCTGCCATAGTGACTGGGAACTTTCCAGATGGGGTAGCCTCTCCTTAGCTCTATCCCTGAGTAAGAAACAGGTATGCTGCTTGGCAGAAGCGGAAACTCAGACAGCATTTATTTGCAGCCACAGGTTTACATGGGAGGTGAGTGGTCTTACTGGTTGCCATCAAGTCAATTCCAACTCATAGTGGCCCTATAAGACAGAGTAGAACTGCCCCATAGGATTTCCATACTCAACCAAGGGTGAACACAGAGCATGAGTGAAAAATAAACCTTTGTTGTTCTAACCAACTGCGATTTTGGAGGTTTACTATTGTAGAATGACCTAGCCCATCTGCAATAAAACGTAAAGTAGGTCTTTGGTTACAAATTCACTCTAAAGAAAGTAGTCTAGTAAGAATAAAAAGACTCAGCTACAAAGCCTGAGATTCTGAAAGTTGTAGAATCTGGTAGATTATAGTGATTAATGCATGAATTTTCCCAGTCGTATCCTGAAAATACAAATGGTTAAATGTAAGAACTGGAAGAACTTTTTCACTAGATTCCTAAAACTTGAGTGTTCAAAAAAAAGCCCAGCTACTGGGCTCGTCTGAGAGAACAAGAAGGGAGAACACATTTCCCTTTCTACTTTGCAAATGTGTGTGTTGGCACTGCCATGGGTGGAATGGAGGGCATTAACAACTAGAACAACCTTGCTGGTGTCTGCTACTGGGTAGTTTAGGGACGAATAAGCATGGGTCCAGGCCACTGGTCAAGTACAGGCCAGCACGAAGTGGCATCCTGGAAAAACCATACAGAGGCAATTGCAAGGTGCCCCCTCAGAGTCTCAGAGATGCTTGAGCAAGAGAGATTGTGCAAGTCACTGGGACTTAGGCTTGAGCAGATGGGCCTAGAGATACTGAGATTGGAGAATTAATTTTAATGTGATCTCATTCATCCCCAGTGTCTTGGAGATTAAACACCTAAAAAAAAAAAAATCACTCTATTAACTTTTAACCATTAATCAATATTTATTTACTTTTTACAACTATCCATTCCACATCCACACCGAGTCATGTGGTATTACATGGTTCTACATTGTTCAGGTCTTAATTTAAGTATTTAAATTCTTTTTAGCAAGAGTTTTGTTTTAGCCTGGAACGGTTTAATCTATTCAAAACTGCCATCTACTATCAGATGCATTATAAATATTCATTGTTTTAAGATTTAGTGGCTCATAAGTTAGTACAAAAAGACACGGGTACCTGAAGCAAAGACTGGAGTAGCACGAGTGAATTAGAAGTTTGAATACACGAGCATTAGTCTTTTCGATGAACTTATGCCTCAGAAACACATTTAAACACACTAAGGAATGTTTTGAGTAGAGAGGAAATGAAGTCAGTAAAGCTAGAAAGAAGAGTTTAAACATGATTTCTTTTTTTCCCAAATAGAAGAGACTCTATAATGGGAGAGAAGGGAAAGAGTCAGTGAAGAAAAACCAAAAGCATTTGCAGAAGAAAACAGGGAACTAGGAATATAAAGTCTTCCAGAAAGTGGGAAAGGGGGACCTAGGCCACAAATCTGGATGCCCTTACAGAGGATTTGCATATATACCAGTTGCCATCGAGTTGATTCTGACTCATGGTGACCCCATGTGTGTCACAGTAGAACTGTGCTGATTTTTCAGAAGGATGTCACAAGGCCTTTCTTCTGAGGTGCCTCTGGGGGGGCTCAAACCTCCAACCTTCCAACCTTCCAGTTAGTAGCCGAGTACGTTAATCATTTGCATCACCCAGGGACTTTTTCTCCCCCGATGTATAGCTTACTCAAATACTTTAGGAACTGGTATCAGATCTTCAGTCCAGTTTTTCCTGACCACTCAGCTTAACATTTGTGCCGTCTGTTATTCTCTCTACTTTTATTGTTGTTAGTTGCCATCAAGTCAGCCCTGACCCATGATGACCTTACATATAACATGGCCTGGTCCTGTGCCATTTGGATGCATCATTGGTCCTGTACCATTTGAAAACCTTATGGATAAAAACAGAACATTCTCTCTAATAACAACGTTTTATTTTCCCTTCTAGCACTCACTTGCCTGCTTGCATGTCAATCTTCTCCAGGAGAACAAAGCTTTGTGAGGGCAAGGATCCAGTCTATCACAGTCATCAATGTACACCGTCCAAGCATAGTTCCTGGTACCCAGTAGATATTCCATCAATGTTTGTGAATTAATAAATTAAGGCGAGTGCAAGAACAAATTTAAGATTATCTGTCCTCATTGATTAAAATCTTAATACTGAAATGGTCCTGATCCCTAGCTTACCTGATGTTCTCATTTAAATTAAGCCCTCGATTAAATTGTTCCCCAGCAGCAAAGTGGTTAAGAGTTCGGCTGATAACCAAAAGGTCTGCAGTTGAATCCACCAGCCACTCCTTGGAAACCCTGTGGGGCAGTTCTACTCTGTCCTATAGGGTTGCTATGAGTTGGGATCAACTCAAAGGCAAAAGGTTTGGTTTTTTGTTTTCATTTTTTTCCTTAGTTCTTATACCTTTGTAAGATCTCATTGATATTTAAGGGTTTTCAATTCAGTTTGAATGATGTGGCAGCCAAATCTATCCACATCACTAAACCCAATCAGCCAGACTGTCATTCTTACTCCGATGCTATTTAGAATGTGCAATGAGCCACCAGATTCCACTTCCTAAAAACTAATTTCCCTAGAGATTTTGCTCTATTATTTCATCAATGCCCCTGAGGTCAGAATCTATGATTTCTTCTCTCATGAACAGCACAATGTCTCATTAAACTTCTTCCCGTAAGCCTGGGTATTTCTTCAGAAATTCAAAGAGATTTTAAGGATTGTGAAGGACCTTTGGCTTGATATCAGCTATATATAGTGCCTGGAGAGCAACAGCACTGTCAAGTTCATTAATGACCTAGAAACAATTAATTTAAATATATTTTGATTCCTTTACTTACAGTTTTTTTTTTTCTTTTTTTTTAGGTTTGAACAGAATAGTATTTAATCAATCTTTTAAAAATGCATGTTCTCTAAATATTTTTTTAACCAATCTCCAACAACCAGTGTGGCAAATGTGATCATCCAATAGTTCATATTTTATATCTCCTGCTTCTACCCAAGGAGAAGGAGCCCTGGTTAAGCTCTCAGGCGTTAACCGAAAGGTCAGCAGTTTGAACCCACCAGCCATTCCACAAGAGAAAAGACCTGGTGATATGCTTCCATAAAGATGACAACCTAGGAAACCCTATAGGACAGTTCTACTCTGCCCTATAGGGTCACCATGAGTTGGAACTGACTCAATAGCACACAACAACCCAAGGAGGGGAAGATGGGCAGTAATCTTTCATGCATTCATGCAATGAATATTTATTGAGTGTCCTCAAGTGCCAGAGACTGAGGATAAAGTAGTGAACTATAAAATAGACTGGGAGCCTTTATTCTAGTTGGGAGAGGAGAGACAGAGAACAAACAAAATACATAAGTAAAATCTATAGACATACACGGGAGAAAAATAAAATAAGAAGTGGATGGGAAGTGCCAGAAAGAGGGGCGTTGTGGTTATAAATATAAAAAAGGATGGGCAGTAAAGACAATATTTGAGTAAAGAACAGAGGATCCAAGCAAGTGAAACAAAGGATATCAGAGGAGTGAGTGCCCAAGTTTGGAATTAACAGAAAGTTTAAAGTCTCTGAGGTAGCACTGTGCTTGGAGAGGAAGAGAGAGGAAGCCAGTGTGACTGGAGCAGAGCAAGAGTAGAAGGAGGTGAATCAGAGAGGTAAGAGGAACCCACGGCTGGTAGGCTATTATAAGGATTTTGATTTTAATTTTGATGAAGATGAGAGGTCCTTGAAGGATTCTGAGCAAAGTAGTGACATGGCACAACCTAGGTTTTAGCAGTCCCCTCTTCTGATGAGTTGAGACTAGAACGAAGTGGGCAAATGTAGAAGCAGGAACACCAGTCAAGAGGTGTTACTGTAATCCAGGTGAAAGAGGGTGGTGGCCAGGACCAAGCTGGAAGTAAAGAAGGTGGTGAGAAATTGTCAGATACTGGGTTACATTTTGAAATATAGCTCACTGGATTTGCTGATTCGTTTGGATGTGGGGTGTGAGAAACAGAGGAGGCTAGGCAAAGTTTGCCCCAAGAAGGGAAGTCCACACAAGGAGCAGGTTTGGTGGGGAAATGAAGGAGATGACCAAGGAAGGAGGAAAATCAGGACAATTAGATGCTCTGAAACCCCAGGTAATTGAGGAAAAGAAAGTTTCTTCTTTGAATGTTATTGAGCATTAGCATAGAGACACCAGCTTTGCAACATTTCTTTTGGTCACGGGACTCTCATGCCAATAAACTTTCATCTAGATTAAAATTAAATGTACTTTACATATTTCGGAGAGTCAAGCAACTGAAGGGAAAGAAACAAAAGAGCAGATGGAAGGAAGACATGACAGAAATGATGAGACTTGCAAGATTCGTTCATTACCTATCAGGTAACTAAAAAATGAATTATGTTGACAGCTATCAAATTATGTTAGAAATATTAAACAGCGAAAATTACCTTAATATTTGGCTCTTGTTTTAAAACGAATAAATTGAGTTAGAATTAAGAGAAACAGTCTCCAGTCACATTTTACAGCATGCTTGCATAAGCTAAACTTATTTCCAGGCAACTACATGATTTAAATAAGTTCTGGGCCATTTCTTAATCTCTGCCCTGATGGGATTGACCTGACCACAGTGCACACATTAAGTTCAAAGAACACTCTGCGCTTAGATTAGCCCCATAGGAATAGAACATTCTAAATTGCAAATATGTAGAATTAGGAAGGAAGCAAATCATGCTGGAGTAAGCATCTTATTTTTGGAGAAAGACTAGAACTGAATTTATGCCAATTACAATATTCAAGCTTTGTGTTATGAAAGGAATTAATTTTCATTTTGTTTGTTACCAACAAAGTCAAAGATTTCTTACAAGTCATAGAAAAGAAGGATTTAAAAATAAAATAGAGTACCTGATGGATTAGAACTGCTGGCCTTTTGGTTAGCAGCCATAACACTTAACTGCTACGCCAGTAAGGTTTCCAAAGTAGAGCTGAGTGGGATAAATGCCGCAAAGCTGCTGTTACTGTACACAGTCACAGGTCAGAAGACGCTATAACACAATATAGATCATTGCAACTAAAGCAACAATATTAGAAGTTGCAGCAGTCTATTTTCCCCTTTTGAACATAGCAAGAATAATACCAGTCCAGTTTACCTGGTCAAGCAAGATCATGTATTTGAAAGGATTTTAAAGACTACAAAATAGCACACAATGCCAAAGAATTAATCCAGCATGACTTCCTTTTAATGAGTGAAAATTTAAATCACGCCAATTGTTTTTCAGTCTCTTAGAAGAGATTTATCTTTAAATCCACATATCCTTAGGCTACCATCCAGATACTCAAATTGAGTCATTCAAAATGTGGCTTTTGGGTATTTTTAATATTAAACATTCTCATTCTAGCCCTGCACTCTTTATCTGAATGTTATAAATACATGTAAATAAACGCTCAGTTTTTAGGGTTTAGAGTTTATGAATTAATTCCAAGATTTCCTAGGAAGTATTGGACAAAATGAAATTGACCACAATATGTCTGAATTCAGAGTCCCTGAGTGGCACAATTGGTTAAGTGCTCAGCTATTAACCAAAGGGTTGGTGGTTCAAATCCACCCAAAGGTGCCTCGAAAGAGAGGCCCTGAAATATACTTACAAAACATTACAGCCATTGATAAGTCATTGATAATGCAGTTCCGCTCTGACACAGATAGAGTCACCGTGAGTTGGAATCGACTCAACAGCAACTTTTTTTTTAAGATGTTTGAATTCTGAGTAGTCCTGGTAAAATATGACTTTCTGGTTCAAAGATAAAAGCTTTAAATGGACTCGTAAACTCTGAGGTTTTTTGGACATTGAATACCTCCCAATGACATTTTGATGAGTCTAGTGTAAATGAATTGTAAGCACATGGATTAAATTTCCCATGAAATAGTTATACCTATGAGACTTCTAGGGAGAAGTGTTTTGGCGAAGAGTCAGATATGCTTTGCTGACACCTGGACACTTTCAGGACACCCCTTCAACACAGGCTCGGTCAGCACGGTCAACACCAATAAGACTGATAAGAAGTGTCCACATTTGCTGGGATGTCTCCAGTCTTCATGTCTCCTTGAATCATGAAAAACAGAGCTGTGATTCAGTATTCTCAGTCCACATCTCAGTCTTTCAGAGCTGGGGAAAATCTGAGCTCCCGATTTTGTGACAGGCTTATTGTGAATGTTTCCCTAGTATGTTTATACTGTCTGCTTCACACCTAGTTTGTTTGCTAGAAACTAGTTGAGACCAAAAAGAAATTATTTTGTGAATTATGCTGGACTTTACCCTTGACTCTTCAAGACTGTAAGGCATCTGCAACTTCTTAGGAAGTTTTTTCTTTTTTTTTTTCTCCTAGATTCCTTCAATGTATGCTGAGTGAAAAATAATCATTTGCCTTTGATACTTTCAAAATCAATTGAGAACTTGAGTCAAGATATTGTGGAACATCTTACCGGTAAAATGATCTTTAAAGAGAGATAACTGGTACTTAACAGATCTTGGAAAGAACATAGTTTACACCAATCGAATGGAACCCATCCTTTAACAAAGTGCAGGCAGTTCCCGATATATCTAGTAAGGTATCACGGTAGCTCTCAAAATGGCCTTCCAAAGGTCTAGAAAAAGTAAATATATTTTCTGTAAGCATCTACAATCTGACTCAAGAATAAAACCAAACTTCTAACTTCCAAGGCAATTCAAACATGTTTGCAAACTCATTAGCTTTTAAAAACAACATATTAGACTATAACTACATGGGAATTAAAAAAAAAGAATGCAGCCACTTACACAAGTTTGATTCTTATTTTACTTTTTATGCAAACCAAAATAGATGTCGTTTAAAGAATTCAACCCAGTATTCTAGTTTTTCAGTACTTTATTTCTAGTTGGAAAATGAGCCAAGTATTGATGTGGTCAGATCTATGACTCTTCCAACCATTAGAAATTTGTAACAGTGTGATAAATACAATGTAGTAATTTTCCAAGTGGGTAACTCATATTGAATTTAAGAATAGGAGCAACCTACAAAAAGCCTTTTCCAAGCCATCATATATCTGTCTCTACAATGGTGTGGTGCTTCCTAGTGACGCTCCTTGATGGGTAGAGTCGTGAGTCACCAGCCCTTGTCTTTTCAAATCTTATCAGTAAAGTGAAAGTGAACTGCTCAAGTTAATCTGAAATTGAGTACTCTGACAGGTTCCAAACAGAGCTGCTTCTGTGTTTTTTGGCATAAAGTTGCTCCCATGGAAATTCTGTTTCAGCTTTTTTCCTATTCTATGTATTTTTGAGAGCTAAAATTAGAGGCTAGGGAAGCCTTTATATATATAATCCAAATAAGACAATCAAGGGTTTAACTTATCAATGTATTACTTAGAACTAATAATAAAATTTCTACCTATAATTTAAAGCAATAAATAACGTGTACGAAAGATTTTGTATTTTCTTTTTGTCAATTTCTTCTTGAAATGTTCATCAGTTTTTCTTGTCTCCAACTGCTGCAGGTGTAGATTTGCTAGCAACACAATGCCTGAAAGTATGTCCTCCAACATGCCTAAAAGTTTCATTTTAGATACATGGAGTTGAAACCTTGCTTTGACAACAGGTAAGTTAGGTAAAGTGAGAGTTGCTATAGCTGAGGGTCCCTTTGTGGCCTGGCTCCAACCTTGGAGAGCACAATTTGGAAACCACTGTGGTGATGCTAGGCAATGCAAGTTATCTGCTTATTTCTTTTCTAGAACTACCAAAATGAAACATTATATAATAATATGGACTTTTAAGTAAGAGATTAAAAGTTGTGCTGATTTCCCCAGTCAGCACAACTGGATCAAGGCAAAGTCATAGAAGTTTCATAGACCTTCCAAAGTCCCTGAGGGACCGAGTTACTGAGCTGAGGGCTGGGACAATGGTCTTGGGGGACATCTAGCTCAATTGGTATAACATAGTTTATAAAGAAAATGACCTACATCTTACTGTGGTGAGTACCATCTGGGGTCTTAGAAGATTGTAACTGGCCATCTAAGATACATCTACTGGTCTTACCCTGTCTGGAGCAAGGAAGAATGAAGAAAACCAAAGACTCAAGGGAGAGATTGGTCCAAAGGACTAATGGACCACAACTTCCACAGCCTTCACCAGATGGACTGAGACCAGCACAACTAGACGGCGCCCAGTTACCACTACCTACTGGTCTGACAGGGATCACAAAAGAGGGTCCCAGACAGAGCTGGAGAAAAAGGTAGATCAAAATTCAAACTCACAGTAAAAGACTAGACTTAATAGTCTGACAGAGACTGGAGAAACCCTGAGTATGGCCCCAGATACCCTTTTAACTCAGTACTGAAGTCACTTCTTAATGTTTACCCTTCAGCCAAAGGTTAGGCAGGCCTATAAAGCAAACAATAACACAAGTAGTTCAACCACGTATACAAAACTAAATGGGCATACCAGCCCAAAAGCAAAGATAGGAAGGCAGGAAAGGACAGGAAAACCAGACAAATGGAAATGCAGAGCCTGAGGTCTAGAAGAGAGTGTTGACGCATCTCAAGGTTGGCAACCAGTGTCATAAAACAATTTGTGTATCAATTGCTTAGTGAGAAACTAATTCGCTCTGTAAACTTTTACCTAAAGCACAATTTAAAAAAAAATTAACAGCAAATATTGCCCTGTGAATGTCTGATGTGACAGTACCACAAATAAATCTAAGAATCTGATAATGCTTCATTAATTCCCACTCATTCCTGGATTCCCTACTTTCTGACTTTAATTTCTATTGTACCAATGAAATGCTTTTCACTAAGCAATGACCTCCTTAAATCTTCATTCTACCTGAGCGCTCTGTAAACCTATTTACCACCTCTCTTCACCATTACTTTTTTTTTTTTCTAACAGTTTTGAATATGCCTTCTCATTTCCTTCCTTCAACACGCACTGCATGCTTGTTATATGTCATGCAAGGCAATTATTCTGCAATGAGTAATGGTTTCTGGTCTCAAGGTACGTAAAGACAGGTGGGAGAGATAAGTAAATCAATGAGTGTAGTACAGTCTTGCACATGCTACAGGAACATATAAGAAACTCTCCTAAGCTCAGTTTTTAGAAGCTGATATATGAGCTGAAACATGAGGAAGCATTACTTAGGCTCAGATGGAAAGTGGGGGAAATGAACCAAAAAACTAAGGAAAAGAGGGCTTTGTAGGCAAAAGTAACAGCAAAGTCTCACAGATAAGAGGGAACACTGAAAATTGTCAGGAGTGTAGAAAGCAAAGAGATAAAAGCATGGGTCAGATCCTGACGGGCCATAAATTCCATGTGACAAAGTTTGGACTTCATTCTGAAAGTGGCAGATAGCCACTGAAAGTTTAAATCAGGAAATATGTTGTTATGGAATGTACTGTGTCCCCCAAAAATGTGTGTCAACTTGGCGAGGCCATGATTCCCAGTATTGTGTAGTTGTCCACCATTTTGTGATCTGATGTGATTATCCTATGTATTGTAAATCCTAACCTCTGTGATGTTAATCAGGCAGGATTAGAGGTAGTTATGTTAATAAGGCAGGACTCAATCTACAGGATTAGGTTGTATATTGAGTCAATCTCTTTTGAGATACAAAAGAGAGAAGGGAGCACAGAGGAGAGGAACCTTATGCCACCAAGAAAGAAGTGCCAGGAGCACAGCACATACTTTGGACCCAGAGTCCCTACACTAAGAAGCTCCTAGACCAGGGGAAGGTTGATGACAAGGACCTTGCCCCAGAGCCAACAGAGAGAGAAAGCCTTCCCCTGGAATTGGTGCCCTGAATTCCGACTTTTAGACTATGAGAGAATAAATCTGTTTGTTGAAGCCATCCATTTGTGGGATTTCTGTTATAGCAGCACCAGATAACTAAGACATATGTATAATCATATTTACCATTTAGAAAGAATATATTAAGTGTTACACAAGTAATAGGTGGGTAAAGGGAGGTGAAACTGGAGGCAGAAGGACCAGGTACAAGATGGTTGTAGTATTTAAGAAGAAGGATGATGATGGCTTAGTCTAAGGTAGGACCTATGGGCATAGAAAACAGTGGACAATTTTTGAGACTACTAAAAGTCAAACTGATACGATTTGGCAATTGATTGGACTTGGGAAATAAAGGAGAGAGAAAAGTCAAAGCTGATAGCCAAATTTCTGGCTTGGAAATTTGGTGAAGTCTGATGCCATTCATTAAGGTAGAAACACAGAGGGAGGGCAGATTTGGATGTAAGGAGAGGGGTTGGAGGTAGGAAGGCAGTCTTGGGCACACTGAATTTGAGGATCCTGTGGAATATTTCAGTAGACATATCTAGAATACAGGCTCAGGGCCCAGATCCAGATGAAAGCTTGGTAGGTATCGCTGATGACAGTGAAACCGTGGGAATGAACAAATGACCCGGGCTGGTTCTCAGTGATGGGTGCACATCAGAGTCACCCATGGAACTTCTGAAAGTTGTGGGTGCCTGGACCTCATCCCCCAGTGATTCTGATTCATATGATCTGGACAGATGTAGTTTTCAAAGACTTTGCAGGTGATTCTGATGAACGGCCCAAGCTGAACATCCCTGGGATGTCGAGTAAGAACACAAAGGGCTGAGGACAGCAACCAGGGGAACACTGGCACTTCAGGAATGGACAAAGGATCAAGAAACCTCTAGGACCCAGCAGTTCCAATCCTAGCTATATACCCAAAAGAACTGAAAATGGGAACACAATAGAACCCTGTACACCAGTGCTCATTGCAGCATCATTCACAATGGTCAAAAGGTGGGCACAACCTACATGTCCATCAACAGATGAATAGTAAACAAAATGGGGTACATCTGTACAATGGACTATGAGACAGTCACAAAGATAAATGAAATCCTGATACATATGAGAACATGAACTTTGAAAACATTTTGCTGACTGATGTAAGTCAATCACAAAAGGACAAATACTATATGATTCCACTTATATGAAATAGGCCAATGTACAGAGACCCAAACTTATTAGTGGTTACCAGGGTAGGAGGGAGGGGAAAACAGGGAACCATTGCTTAGCAGGCATAGAGTTTCTGTTAATGGTGATGGAATACTTTAGAAAAGTATAGTGGTAATGGTTGTACAACATGATAGACATAATCAATGTCACTGAATTATACATGTAAAAACTGTTAAACTGGAAAATGTTTTGCTATATATACATTTTGCCACTTCAAAAAAAGGAACCTCAAGAAAGACTGGAAAATTGAAGGCAGATAGCTAGGAACACATGGAAGAAGGGGTTATTTTAAGAATAGAGAGTGGCCAACACTCTTCAAATACTGCAAAGAGTCCAAGTAAATTAAAGACTAAAAGTATCCATTGGATTTAGCACCAAGCATTTCAGTGCCTTTGGAAAAAGAAAATGTAAAATTGGGAGTAAGACTACAAAAGGCATTGGCAGTGAAGTAAAGGAAGACAGTAGGCAAAGGGGAGAAACCCACTAAAAACCAAACCCACTGCCATCAAGTCTATTCCTACTCCTAGCAACTCTGTTGGAGAGAACAGAACTGCCCCATAGAGTTTCCAAGGCTGTAACTCTTTGTGGAAGCAGACTGCCGCATCATTCTCCTTCAGGGTGGCTGGTGGGTTCAAACCGCTCACCTTTTTGTTAGCAGCCGAGAGTTTTAACCACTGCACCACCAACTCTCCTAAAGTGGGGAAGGAGAGTCAATAAAATTAGATTTTTTTTTTCTTACTGCTTTGTTCTGTTTTTTGAAAGGAGTGCCTTGAGCATGTAATAAGGCTGATGTTAATGAGCCAATATGTGGGGAAGGGAGGTGATACTAGACAAGTGACAGGTGAAGGAGCAAGTTCACTGAGGGGACAGGAGGAGGCAGGGTTCATGGCCCAGATGCAGGGCTCTGTCTCATACAGGAGAAGGGATGAGAGCTTCTATGTGACAGAAGGGAAGGGATTTTAATGTGAGAGAAATGAAGACAAGGATAACTAGAGAAAAAGAACTGGGTTTTTGGTAGCATTAAGGCTCTCTCCAGTAGGAACTAGAGACTAAGGAATTGCTGTGGCACCTCTGTGTGTGTGGCTGTGATTTTCTTTGGTGACATTAAGTGTAACAATGGGGAGAACACACAGGTAGATTAATTCTGGGGTGTAGTTTTCCTATTTGGGTATAATAGAATGACAATGAAGGTTTTAGCAAAAGACCAGTTGAAATATGGGTCACTAATGTAATGAGAGCAGCAGAAGAAAAAGTAGCTATGTTTGTTTAGAGCATGGAATATTTGAGCTTACAATTTTGAGACTGGTTGGAGCAGTTCTGGGTGATTACAAGGTTTGGTGTGTGGCCATGGTTTGGGTACCCAACATGGATTGAATTGTGTCCCCCCAAAAATGTGTGTATCAATTTGGCTGGGCCGTGATTTCCAGTACTGTGTGATAGTCCACTATTTTGTGATCTGATTTGATTTTCCTGTGTGTTGTAAATCCTGCCTTTATGATATTAATGAGGGGGTTTGGGCGGCAGTTGTGTTGATGAGGCAGGACTCAATCTATGGGATTGGATTGTGCCTTGGGCTGGTTTCTTTTGGGATATAAACGAGAGAAGCAAGCAGAGAGACAGGGGACCTCATACCACCAAGAAAGCAGTGCTGAGAGCAAAGCGCATCCTTTGGCTCCGGGTTCCTATGTGGAAGCTCCTAGTCCAGGAGAAGATTGATAAGAAGGACTTTCCTCCAGAGCCAACACAGAGAGAAACCCTTCTCCTGGAGCTGTTCCCCTGAACTTGAACTTTTAGACTATTTTACTGTGAGGAAATCAACTTCTCTTTGTTAAAGACATCCACTTGTGGTATTTCTGTTATAGCAGCACTAGATGACTAAGACAGTACCCAAAGTATAACCGAAGTCATGTTAAATGGATTTCAATGAGGTGGAGACTTAAGATAATGAGGCTATTGTTCTCCTTCCTTGGTTGCATGTTAGAATCACATGGGAAACTGTAAAATATATCAACACAGAGACCCTGATTAAGTCAGGAACTATATGTATAGGATCAAGGCATTGGTAGTTTTTAAAGGTCTGAAGTTGAGAACCACAGTACTCAGTTGTTGCCTGCTTTGTTTAATTGTATTCTGAAGCCACCTAAAATAGTGAATTACACCGATATTTTTGGTTTTAAAACTTTCACTCAGGAAAACATTAAGATACAGGGGATGGCAATACAGCCAGCATGCGGAAGTAACAAAGAGTTCTAAAAGTTCTTATGGTTTTGTCATTTATCAGCTTATATTAAAATATAAATGGAACTAGGATTGTATTGTCAGGCTTCTTTCTTATGAGAACATATAGAAACCTACTATATTCTCACCACCGTCTCACTCATGGGAGTGAGAAGTCAAACACATCTCCAGTTTCTTTCTCAGTTAGCTTACAGCCATAAAAAGCCTATAAAATACTCCTAGACTCAACTCTGCAGCTTCTATCCCTGGACTTCAAATTGGTCTCTTGGATTTAGTTTCTTAGACTGGATGTAGCTTAGTTACTTAGACTTAAGCCAGACCTTGCTAGTTTTTTAATCACCAACCCCCCACCACCACCACCACTCCCAGAGACTGGGACCTTGATTCGATTCCTTTCAGAGCTTGAGCATTAGCCTTACTCTTTTATTCACAGATAAAAACTCAAAAATAACAAATATGCTTAATATTTCCTGGAGAGAACATCTTCATCTGGGATGCACTGAATAGGAAGGCAGCCCAGTTCCTTTTGTCACCATGGCAATCTCAGGATCCCTGAATTATAGGCTTTCATTGGAGTTCACCCAGGTCAAGGCTTTAAGTATGATCAAGAAGCAAAACTGCCAGCTGCATAAATGATGCTTAAGCCTATCACAGCAACCAAATAATGGTTGGATACATGATGGCACAGTGGCCAATTCCTAGTAGTTTCTTGCTGATTAAACCTAAGGGACATTTTTTGCCCTGTTCTCACTGCAACAATAGAGCCTCAGGCCTTTCCTCTGAGAGGTCTAGGGTGGAAAAGGTCTTGGTTAAAAACAAAGGCAGTCATAATGTTGTTCCCAGCAAGCTTGCCTTTTACTTTATCAAGAGTCCCCTACCACCAACCAAAAACACAGGTGTCCAAATCATTTTACCTGAATTTTTGTTTCCTTGCTGAATGTATCAGCAAAGAATAAGCATATGTTGCTAAATTAGGCTCCGTAACAGTAGCCAAACCTTCGAAATCTTCTCAGCCAAAACAAGTATGCACTATGTGAGAAATGGACTCCCATAAATAGCAGCGATGGCTTAAATTTGCACCACTTCATCGTTCAGAATATTCATATATTATAGTTTATATTTTCAGAGTGTTTATTTTGTCTGATCTTCACAACAGCTATGGGAGTTAGGACTCGTGTTGCATCTTTTTTAAAAGAAAGTGACCTATGGCTTTAAAGATGAAATTCACTTAAAGCTGAACCTGAAATTAAGTGGCACACTAGACTCTAAAATCAGTTATTTTGACACAGACTTTCTTTTACTACATTGACACACACACACACACGTTTTAAGTGAAAATAAGCATAATTTCAGGGAAAGCATTATCTTAATAAAACATCTAATTATGGTAGGTGTCAAAAATCATGTGAAGTAATTTTAAAAGGTCTTAATTGTAATTTCCTGTAGAAAGTCATGCCAGAATATTACAGCACCAAAAACCAAAACAAACAAATAAGTTTGCCACCAATCTGACATACCTGCTCCCTGCTTAGAGTGGTAGGTACTGTGTTGCTCATCTACATCCAGGTGCAGACCTCAATTCTAAGATATTTTCTATCTTGATATATGGTTATTACTTAACCCCCAAGCCTCTTCCTTTATTTGGGACACACCTTCATCTCTCTCCCCTTCTGTTGATCTTCTCCAACAAGAAGTGGGGTATCCATACAACCAACCCTTCCTCCACCATCCCCAATCTTAAGAAATTCCATGCTATAGTTGTCAAAGCTAGTTAATTGCTCAAGATCACCTGGAAGAATACTTTAGGATGACTGTCATTAGCCAGAGACACACCACTGACCCAATTTGCTTCAGTCAGCAGAAGGTCCAAGAATCCTGAGTCAGGTACTGTGAACCTGAGAAAGTACCTTAAACCATTACCAATACATCACTGCTCCAGTGCCTGGACTTGGAACTTTACCAGGTGCCATTGAGTCGATTCTGACTCATGATGACTCCATTTGTGTCAGAGTAGAACTCTGCTCCATAGGGTTTTCAATGGTTGATTTTTTTGAAGTAAATCTCCAGGTCTTTCTTCCTAGGTTCCTCTGGGAGGACTCAAACCGCCAACCTTTCAGTTAGCAGCTGAAAGTGTTAATTTTTACACCATGACCTGGGACTCGTTCTTTCTAAATTTAGCTCATTTCCCATTATCTCCACATCTTTTCAGTCTTCCTGCTAAACTCTGGATTCTTTATCTATGTGATCACTATCCAAGAAACAAACCCTTTGGCCTTGCTCTTATCATATTTTCATCGATTGATGCATCAATTTGTTAACAGTTTTTTTTAGGGGGAAAAAAAGAAATACTACCTTATTTAATGAGACAGTAATTTATGAATCATTCTAATTTCAGAAATGTTAAAATGATAAAAGAATACTTCAAAACTGTCAAAATACAGAATGGCCTTGCTCACATTGTCATTCAGCATAGGTTTTTTCTGCTCCAATATTTCCTATAAGAGTCTAAAATCTCATCTCCAAAGTACCTGTAGCACAGCACCGTCCAATGGAGTTTTCTGAGATGATGGAAACGTTCTACAATCTGTCTCATCCAATACCATAGAACTACACTTGGCTACTAAATGTTTGAAATGTGACTTCTATGCCTGAGAAGCTGAATTTATTTTATTTTACTTAATTTAATTTAAATAGCCCCATGTGGCAAGGGGTTACTGTACTAGTCAGCACAGTTATAGAATTTCTAATCTAGTATCTTCAGGCTCCGTTAAATGGATGCTACTATGCTCTAAAATGCAATTTGTTGCTTCTCTCACGTTATTGGACCTTGAGGAGTGGTCCATAGTCACTTGGTTCTCCACTGCCCTCCCAGTCTGTCCCACATTTTATCAAATTCTTTCATATATCACTGCTTCTTTTGTCATCTACACTGCTATTTCCTGATATCCAGGTCTCCTCCTCCCAGTTGCAAAAGAATCTTACATCTGGGCCACATTTTTTGTTTGTTTTTCCTGCCCCAGCTTGTACTGTCACCCTCAATAACAACACAGTAACAATTCTTCATATTCACCGCCACTGCACTTAGGAAAGTCAAGCCATGGAGATGTCATATCTTAGAACTCTGCCCTCCAACACATTAAGCTCTGTAGTTCTCTCTCCCCCTTCAAGGCTTAGAACACTGTCAAAATATCCACTCTCTGACTGCAAAGTTCCTACCACTTGAACTCCCTATCTCACCCTGAACTTGGTATGCACCATTGTGAGAACAAGATCCCTAGAGTTCCAATCTCTGACCTTCCCTGATACCCATTTCTCTCTCTCTTCCTTCCAGGCTGCTAAGCATTGTTAGAAAATAAAATAAATAAATAATCATGTTAACTGGATGTTCTATGAATAATGCTACTTACTTTTACCAGGGGTGCAATGTTTTTCAGTAATACTACTACTCAGTAAATTGTTGACAATCTTCACATTATTAAGTTCATACTCTTCCTTACTTGGCCTTCATTTACTGTCAATAGGACATAATAATAATAATGGTAACAATACTAAAATTAGCTAACATTTCTGAGAGTTTAAAGTGTAGCATGCAATATTCTAAACACTTTATATAAATAATATCATTTACTATTTTTTACTAGTCATAAGTGTTATTTGTGCTGCGTTCTGCTGACCATACTATTTTCTCTCACTTTACAGAGGAGAAAATATAGGTAAAACAGTTCCATTGCAATGAGAGGATAAAGGCTTTTGCATGAACTGACTCCCATCTACCATCTGAAACTACTACTTATTTGTATAGATGTAATTATGATTACTAATCAGTTGATCTTTAGAAAGGGCGATTATCAGGATGAGCCCTACCTAAGCATACGAACCCTTGAATAACAATGTTTTCTGGCTAGGAGCAGAAGCGAAAGTCAGAGAGATTAGAAGAATGAGTGAGATTCAAGGTGGGGGGTTCTCCATTGCTGAGATGGAAGGAACTGTGAGGCAACGACCTGAGAATGGCCTCTAGGAGGTGAAAGGGGTCCCTGACCAAAGCCAGCCAGGAGATGGGGGCGTTAGTCCTACAGCTATAAGGATGGGAATTCTTACAATAATAGGAATGGAGTTAGAAGATGATCCAGAGCTCCGAATAAGAAGGCAGGCAGCCAAAACCTTAATTTCAGCATTGTGAGACCCTGAGCAGATAACCCATTCCTGCCATTCTGACGCTCTGACCTAAAGAACTGTGAGTTAAGAAATGGGTGTTTTAAGTTGCTAAGTTTGTGAAAATTTTTATGCAACAATAGAAAACTAATATAGCCAAAAGCAAGTAGATAATTTGCTGCTGCAACTTTCATATCCTTAGATAATAAGATAATAAGAGGGAACGTCTTATTGTTCTGAAAGATAAATTTGCAAATTTTCCTTTAAAATAAAATCTCAATCTAGTGTTGGTTGGAAAACACACACACATGTGTTTGCATGGCAGCCATCTCTTAAAAGACTCAGATGACTATATTATTCGTGTATTCCATATAGCATTCCAAAGTAAGATAATTTATTTAGCTAATGGCTAGAGTTCTTATTAGGGTCTATTAATGTATTAAAATAATGTTTGTTAAGCTCCACAAAGTCACAGCTGGCCTTTGAAATATTCAATGAGATACAGCTCCTATACCTCAAACAAACAAACATCAATGAGAGAGTTAGATGGTTGAAATTCAACGACTATTGTTTCACAGAACAAATAGATGACTTAACTTCCTCATTTGGAGGTTCTATTATATAAATTTTCATTAAGCCAACCGTAAGATTGCAGTTTGCAAAACTGAAAACAAGGCTTTTTCATAAAAAAACTTCTAAGTTAAAATTTTAAAATAATGAAAACATGAATATTTTAATGGCAAAAGGATAAACATTATTTTGTTTAGCTTTCAGTGGTAAGACACATTAAAATACAAATCATGTCACCAGTTATTTGCAGCATGAAAATAGAGTCAATATTTTGATTAAATAAATTAAAGTAACAACCTTAATGAGCAGTGATCTAAAATACTAAAATGGATTAATGAACGGAAGCATCCGAGACCCTGAGAATGTATACACGTCTATTACTTTCTGTAAGTAAAACATAAATAAGATCTCTAGTCTGTATCTGATGAATTATTCCTTATAAATATTTTCCTACTTTGCTCTAATTTTATTTTTAGTTCCACAATCTCTAAATGCTAAACCTTTTGCTTCTTTCGAAAAACCACCAGGCTGACCTATCAGGAGGCTCTGTATTTTGCACACATTTAATTGTCCATACTTCCCCTCTTCAGTGCTAAGAACTGTCTGCTCTTTGGGCACATTCTGATGGTAAGAACTCAGTTATGTACCAACTTAGAGCCCCTCTAGTGGTATTTATGAGTCGGAAACAACTCAACGGCACACAACAACAGAGTAAGTGTGCTTGGCTCACTAGAGGCAATCAAGTCATGTTTCTCAAATTAAGCTAGACGGTGAAGAATTTGGACATGTGAATCGAATAGGAAATACCCTGGGACCACCTATTCTTTAAAAAAAAAAAAAATCACTAAGCAGGTGATATGGATATTTTGTTGCGGTTCAAACAAGGATTAATGTACGATAGAAATGTTGTTGTCGTACTGTCAAGTTAATTCTGACTCGTAGCAACCCCACGTGAAAGGGTAGAACTGCCTTATAGGGTTTTCTTGACTGTAATCTTTACAGTAGCAGACTGCCAAGTCCTCCTCCTACAGAGCCGCTGAGTCAGTTTGAAACACCATCCTTGCAGTTAGCAGCCGAGAGCTTAACCTTTGCGCCACCAGGGCTCTATGATAGAAATTATTAAAAATGCACTAAATTCTAGAAATTTATTTGATTTTTTTTCAAAACGGGCACAGTCTAAGTTCATTGCCACGTGTATCTAGTATTTTATTCTTATCTAGACAATGAATTTTATGCAAACAATATGCTTTCTCTTTCTTTCTAGCTGCATTATGCATTGGTGTCTTTCTGCCTGCCCCCAGCTATCCTTTTACTTAGCAGGTGATATGGCTGAACCTATCACATGGAGCATGGTTCTCGATCCTGTTTTCAGTAGCGTATTTGGTTGGGTGCATGCTATTTCCTCAAAGCATCAGACAGATTTTTACATGATGTCGAAAAAGTTTTCATAAACAGAACATTATTCATAGTAAGGGTTTTCACTGCCAACCATGAGAGATGTCCAGTAGCCTTTTGGTTGCTTTTTGAGCATGAAATCACCAGAGGACTCCTTGTGCCTCTGGCAGAAGCTGAACATGGGCGATGAAAATTGACATACTTCATAGGGATGAAGGAAAAAAATTAGCCCCCACACCGTCATCTGCTCCCTCCTTGCTAGCCTCACCTGTACCTGTGTCCACATTTTATCCTAAAAAATAGTTCAGTACTTTGTCCTTAAAGGCCGTGTTTCCCAGGGAGCCATTCATAAGTTTTGTAAAACAAGACTCTGTAGTTCAATCATCGACATCTACCTTTTACTTAGCTGAATAGCAAGGAGAGGAAGAATTAAAACAAAAAATTGCTGCTGCAGAACCCACAGCAATTATATCAATGAGATTCTCCAGACAAAGCTTTACAGATTTTTAAAAGCTCAAGTTATATTTTTAATTTAATTACAACATGGAAGAAAAATAAAGGGGAACCCATGCAGTGGCATGAGAGAACAGCACCACAGGGGGTGTCATGGAATTCTGCCAGGCATTGCTGGGTCAGCCCTCAGTTATCTCTAATCTCCTCACCCATGCTTCTACGGAGCCCTGGTGGTGCAGTAATTAAGAGCTCGGCTGCTAACCAAAATGTCAGCAGTTCGAATCCACTAGCTGCTCTTTAGAAACCCTATGCGGCAGCTCTGCTCTGTCCTATAGGGTCGCTGGTAGTCGGAATTGACTCAGTGGCAGTCGGTTTGGTTTGGCTTGGTTTATGCTTCTATAGTTCTCTCTCTATGCCCAACGCTGTTCAGTAAAACTTTCTGCAATAATGGACATAGTCTATATCTCCAATACAAACCCACTAGCCACTAGCCACAAGCGGCTGTTTACAGTAACTAAAATTAAATTAAGTTAAAAATTCTGTTTCAGATGTGACTGTTGTTGTGTGACCTCCATTTGAGTCAATTCTGACTAATAGCAACCCTGTAGGACAGGGTAGAATTGCCCCACTGTGTTTCTGAGTCTGTAATCTTTATAGGAGCAGACCACCAGGTCTTTTCTCATGTGGAAATGCTGGTAGGTTAGCAGTCTAATGCTTAAGCATTGTGACCCCACGACAATGTAGATAAATTTAAACAGGGTTAGGTAAAATCTATACTCCTCTTCTCTTGGCCTCTTCCTCCCACTGTCTTGTCTTTTATGGATACAGGTTGACACCTTTATATTATCTAGCTTCAGCAAATGTCTAATAATTCAAATTCATATTCCCATGAGGACGGAAAATTCCCTTATTAATAAAGGAATGTGCACAGACTTTCACTTTTGTCAAAGAATCTCCAATATTCTCTTTTCTGGAGAGTGTGGAAAGTTCAGTGTAACCTTTCCCTTCTGAAAATATGAGAGCAATGTCTGCCCCCTGAGAATAGGGGTGGAAAGCCCTAATGAAAATGCAGACCATGATTTTGTTTGCTCAGTTGCGAAAAGAAACCACTTCACTGGGCAGCAACGCAATGCCATCTGTTAGGTGAGAGTCAAGGTCATGACTTCTATAACAGGAACCGCATCAAATGCCAGAAACGAAATACAGAAGTCTAACTGTTGCCTACACTAAACCTGTCCACCTACGTTTCAGGAGAGAGACAAATATTTTAGCTTCTGGGATGACCTTGTTAAGAGGTACATTGATTAGTCCTGGTTCTGCTACTGACAACCTGTGATCCCTTAGCTAAGTCATTTAGCTTTCCTAAGCCTCAGTCTTCTCCCCAAAAAACAGGGATAATAATTTTATGTCTCATGTATGTGGCAAAGATAAAATGAGGCCATGCCTGTGACAGCAGTTTGTGAACTGCGAAGTGAATATAAGCTAAAGGCACAATGTTTACTAACCATAAATTATGACTTTTAGAATAACACAAAATGATTTCAAAACACATTTGGGTACTTATTTTGTGCTAGGCAAATGGCCAATCACTTACATGCATTATCTTATTTTATCTCAAAATAATACTACCAAGCATGTGCTATTACTATGGCCATATTACAGAGGAGAAAACCAGTGCTTCATTAAACGGTTCAGGCAAGTTGCCTAAAGTTACCCAGCTAGTAAGTGCCAAGTGCCAGAGAGTGAACTTGAACCCAGGCTGGTCTCAACCCAGAAACCTGTGTTCTTAAAAACACTTATTCACAAAAACAAAAAGGCAGTCTTTTTTTTTTTACTTTATTACTGACATAACTACTTTGTTTTGTTTATGAAGACAAAGGTTTTAAGATTCGCTGTTAATTTTAAAAATTCTAAAGCAAAACAGACATATCTGTAACTGAAAAATCAACACTTTGTATTAAAAACTTTAATACTATTTAACATGGAGCATTTTGAAATATAATTGTGGTATTCAGTTGAAAGAACTATTTCTTAGATATGACAAGACATCATGGGAATCACAAAGGGACCAGTATTAATTACTTAGGTATCTCTTTCAGAATTCTCCACTAATCTCGCGTGTAGATATTTACATCAATAAAGTGGTTCACATTATTTGACTCAATGTTTTTACTCCTGCCAATTACATTTCATAATATAAAAGAGATACAGCTGTGTGGGAAGGATGGGAGGGAAACAAGAATAAAAGTGAAATGCTTTGAGAAGGGATTAAGGTATAATCATTTTTTTTCTGACAAAGATATTTGCTATAAGGCAATCTGTCATCACAAAATGAAAAAGAAACTCCTAACACACTGCACTAGATGGAATTTAACAAATGCATTTCCATAAAAAAAAAAATAATGGCTTGCCCAATCAGCGTTATATCCTATGCAGATTGCAATGCTGTTGGTGGTTGGTACCCAAATACTAGGTCTTGCTGTCTTCAAGTCTCCTAATAAAGGAGGAAAACAAAAGTTATTGCTGCCTGTGCAGATCCCACAATAAAAAATAATACTAATCATAATCATAGCACTATTTAAGAGATAGTGAATGAGCCAGCATAAAGCCAAAAAGAAAAAGAAAAGAAAACCAAACCCGCAACTGCTGTCTACTCTATTCTGACTCATTGCGGCCCTGTAGGACAGGGTAGAACTGCCCCACTGAATTTCCAAGGAGTGCCTGGTGTGTTCGAACTGCTGATCTTTTGGGTAGCAGCCATAGCACTTAACCACTACACCACCAGGGTTTCCTGAGCCACTGTAAGGGTTTGAAAATAACTCCTAGCACTGGTTAGGGTGGCTATGGTTTGGAACGGTCTCGATGGCAACAGGTTTTTTTTTTTTGGTATAAAAATAAAAAAAATTATTTTTTTGGTAGTAGTGGCTAATTGCTCAGAGGCTAAATGAAAGTTTGGTGGTTCAAACCCTCCAGCCACTCTACAGGAGAAAAATATGGCAGTCTGCTTCCATGAAGATCACAGCCTTGGAAACCCTATGGGGCAGTTCTACTCTGTCTTACAGAATCACTGTAAGTCAGAATCGACTTAATGGCTGTGTTCATTATCTAGGGCTGCTACAACAGAAATACCCCAAGTGGATGGCTTCAGAAAACAGAAGTTTATTTTCTCACAGTCTAGTAGGCTAGAAGTCAGAGCATCAGCTCCAGGGGAAGGCCCTTGCTCTCCCCACTGGCTCTGGGGAAAGTCCCCTGTCATCAGTCTTGTCCTGGTCTAGGAGCTTCTCTGTGCAGGAACCCCATGTCCAAAGGATGTGCTCTGCTCCTGGTGCTGCTTTCTTGGTGGTATGAGGTCCCCATGTCTCTGCTCACTTCTGTCTTTTAGATCTTAAAAGAGATTGGCTTAAAATACAACCTGATCTTGTAGATTGACTCATGCCTCATTAACATAACTGCCTCTAATCCTGCCTCATTAACATCATAGAGGTAGGATCCACAACACACAGGAAAATCACATCAGATGACAAAATGGTGTACCATCACACAGTACTGGGAATCATGGCCTAACCAAGTTGACACATATTTTGGGGGGACACAAGTTAATCCACGACAACAGCAATGGGTTTGGTTTTTCTCGTAGCAGGGACCTTAACGGAGAGACAGACGTAGAGCTAAACATCTGAGCAGCAGGCCTTCCCCATCCCATATCCCCATACTTACAGCATCCCTTTTCACTGGCCTTTAAGATATGCATGAGCAGTTATTTTTATAAAGAAACATAAAGGTAAAGCACAGTTGTACATGGATGAAGTAAACCATGATGGACTGAGGACAGTGTGTGGTATTTTATATCAGAGATCCTATGAAAAATTTTCTTGAAAAAATGAGACAGATATAGGATCTCCCAAAGCCCCAGGTTTTCATAAGTTTTAGGACATTGGTGAATTCGTTGAGTAGCGTTTCTCTGGTGCTCAGTTATATGATTTTGCCTAGTCACTGAAATTCTTGCAGGAAGTAGTTACCTTTTGTAAAGAGCTACATAGTGGAGTTTTTGTTCTAATTCCCATTTGCTTTTGTTTTTTGGAAGGTGGGACTAGAAAAATTTCTGCTGAATTCCACCATCTAGAATTCTCTTTTTACAATATAGTAACTATATCCCTGGGTGAAGCAAATGGTTAACATGCACTCCTGATAATTGAAAGATTGGTAGTTTGAGTCCACCCAGAGGTGCCTCAGAAGAAGGGCCTGGTGATCTATTTCTGAAAAATCAGCCATTGAAACCCTGTGGAGCATAGTTCTGCTCTGACACACATGGGGTCGCCAAGTTTCCATGATTTCTTCTATGCACATTATTGAGTAGTTTGCATTTTATAGTTAACTTTAGTATTGTCAATGCTTTTTCCAAATTATTTAATACAGATTTGCTAGCTCAATTTTTAATGACAATTTTATAGCCTGTTGTTATAACAGACCCCTTCTTTTGGACATTTAGTGTTCTTTCCTTTTTTTCCCCCATTATAAACAATACTATGATGAACAGCTTTTTAACCCATGTATCTTAGCTAATTTACCGGGTTATATTCTAAAGCTAAATTTCCATAGGGTAGAGAACATTTTGTGTTTGGGAGAGATGGTTTGCATTTACAGAATGCTAATTCTTGGTGATAGCAATTTAAGGGCTAGATTGGAGGAGGGAAACAGGAAACTGAAGACTGAGAAGCCCATAACCTAAACTCAGGCAATGGCAATAGAAATGCAGATGAGGAGAAGCAGATTCTGAAGATAATTAGAGGGTGGAATCAACCGGATGTGGAGTCTGATTGATATGGGGCAAGGGAGAGATTTGAGGAGAGAGAGAGAAGTCAAGAGTGACCCGAAGGCTTCTAGCTGAAGCAACTGGGGAGTAGATAATGAGTTCTAAATTGAACTTGCTGAGCTTGAGGTGCCTTCAAGGCATCCTTGTAGATAGAGTCAATGCATAGGGCACAGATAGAGCTATAATAGAAACCCAGGACTGAGACCCATTCAAGTCTATGCAGATAAGAGGAACACAATAAAATCTAGTTTTATTTCACTTGGCCCACTAGTTTGCCTACAATTGTCCCATCTGCTTGCTCCAATTAACTTTCCTTTCACCCTCCACCAGTTTTTAAAGATAGAATGTTTGTGTGTGTGTGTTGGCTTGGGGATTGCACAGGAACACGTCCTTGGTTACTGTCTGAAGTCCATCAGTTTGATACAACAGCTCTTTTCTAATATTAACACTTCAGTCTTAAAACAAAACAAAAGCAGCTTTAGTCTTACTATAAAAGAAACTAATTGAGGAAAGGGAAAAAAATGTAGATTTAAAACCAGAGTGCCAAAAGAACAAACATTGGAAAGTAATGATCGCTTAATCAATTATATGTACTTAGTGAAGGGTAAATATCATCAGAGTAATGCTCAATATATAAATATACAGTGGACTGCCAAAAAGACAAACAAATCTGTCTTGGAAGAAGTACAATCGGAATGCTCCTTAGAAGCAAGGTTGGCAAGACTACGTCTCACATACTTTGGACATATTATCAGAAGAGATCAGTGTATGGGAAGGATAACATGCTTGAGAAATAGAGGGTCATCGAAAAAGAGGAAGACCCTCAAAGAAATGGATTGACACAGTGGCTGCAACAATGGTCTTAAGCATAACGATTCTGAGGATGGTACAGGACCAGGCAGTGTTTCAGTCTGTTGTACGTAGAGTTGCTATCAGTCGGAACCAACTTAACAGCAACTACCAATACAAAAACAATGATTAATACTTGTAGTGCCCACTGTACTTTGGAGCCCTGGTGGCGCAGTGGTTAAAAGCTCAGCTGCTTGAATCCACCAGCCACTCCTTGGAAACCCTATGGGACAGTTCTGTCCTATAGGGTCACTATAAGTCGGAATTGACTTGATGGCAATGGGTTTGGTTTATTTTAACGTACTTTGAAAAAGATTTAAACATACATTAACACTTTTGATTTTTACCACACCCCTGGAAGGTACATAAATTGTTTTTATAACCAATTTACATACCTGAGGAACAAGAGGCTTGGAAAAGCTAAACAATTTTTTTGTTATTACACAACCAGTAAATGTCAAAGCTGGGACTTGAACCCTGGCCTTCAGACTCCAAGACCAGAGTTCTTCCCATTACTCTTTAATTGCCTCAAAAAGAAATATATATATATATATATCTTTACTGCCTCCTCCTTTTCTCACTCTTCCTCCTCCTCTTCTAATCAAGATAATTTGATCTGAACTGTTAAATTAAAATCTATTACATTCTTACAGCAAAGAAGTTTTCAAGTCATTTAACAATAATTTATAAACGGGTATTTCTACTGCAACAGCTAAGCCTGAGTACAGTGCTTCCAGGCAGTCCCCAATATGAAGATTCATTCTGCTGACCCCTTTGGACAGTGTGTAAGTGCCAGCTGACTCAGAGCCCTGTGCACATCACTTGGCATCTTTTCCCAGAGGCATGTCCTTCTGGTACATTCTTCAGTCACCTTCAACTCCATAAATCCTGGCTGATAACTGTGTGTGCGTTCTCAAGTCATATTGCCTTTTGAAATCATTAGGTTGTCACTTCTTGCACTAAAAGGAAAGATTTTTGAGCATGGCTCTTTCTCAATACTGAAGTATCTCTAGAAATTTATCATAGACCGTTATTCTCTAACTACATGGCTCAGATTTAAAGCAATCCTAAAACTCTTTCCTTCTTGCTTATTCTCCTCTCTCTTTCATTCTCAGAAGCTTATAGACTGTTTATTCCCAGATAATGCTACTCAGAAATCATATTTGTTTTTAGGGTTCCCCCCCCCCAACTGTATCTCATTTGGAAGCACTGACTTTAACTGGTTCAGTTTCCTTAATCTTGAAGGTTAAAATAACTGTCTTTGGCTTTCCAATTTATTTTAGAAAGCCATCTTAACTGTAACAGGAGACATCTAACCAAGATTTCAAGAAAAATATTCTGATCAAGGTCAATTCTTGTTCTTGGCTGAAAACTGTTTATTGCATGCTTGATGCCACTTTTTTTTTTTTATAACAGTTTTATTGAGCCACAATTAACATACAATAAACTGCACATATTTAACGTATAAAATTTGACAAGTTCATATATATATATATAACAAAAAAACCCAGTGCTGTCAACTGGATTCGGGCTCGTAGAGACGCCACAGGACAGAGTAGAACTGCCCCATAGAGTTTCCAAGGAGCACCTGGTGGCTTTGAATTGCCGACCTCTTGGTTAGCAGCCTTAGCACTTAACCGCTTTGCCACCAAGGGTTCCAATTACCACTATGCCACCAGGGGTTCCGATATATGCATAGGCCCATGAAACATCACCACAAGCAAGACAATGAATGTATTTATCAATCCTAACGCATTCCATGTGCCTTTGCGTTTCTGCCTCTCACCTCCCCCCAGCATCTCTTCCCAGGCAACCACTGAAGCCCAGTATATTCCTAGGGGAAAGCCTCAATATTGTAAAGACATCAAATCCCCTTAGATTTTTGTATAAATTTTATTTTATTTTAATAAAAACAGAATTCTTTAAAAATGGGACAAGATTACCTGGCGGGGGAGGGGGAAACAACTTTAAGTGAAGCTATTACAAGTCAATCAGAAAAAGATGAACAACCCAATATAAAATTAGGCAAAGTCCATAGAGAAGGCCACGTTCAAAAAAAAAAAAAAAAATCCTTTGCCGTCGATTCCTGCTCATAGCGACCCCTATAGGACAGAGTAGAACTGCCCCAAAAGTTTCCAAAGAGCAGCCGACGGACTCGAGCTGCCACCTTCTTCGGTTAGCAACCAAGCTCTTAATCACTGCGCCACCAGGGCTTTAGAGAATGCCCGTTCCCAAAAAATGACTGTTTTTGTTGTTAGGTGCCATTGAGTCAGTTCCGACTCATAGCGACCCTATGTACAGCAGAAAGAAACACTGCCCGGTCCTGCGCAGAAAGAAACACTGCCCGGTCCTGCGCCATCCTTAAAATTGTTGTTATGCTAAAGTCCATTGTTGGAGACAATGTGTCAGCGGCCAATAAACAAGTTAAAACCTAACTAATAATCAAAGAAAGGAAAATTAAAATAACAATGATGTATTTGTTTTATTTCTCTTCTTGGCAAAGGTTAAAAAGATAAAATAATGCCAACTGATACAGTGGAGTTTTCAAAGAAGACACTAATATATTGCTGGAGGAAGCTCTGCAAATTTCTGGAAGGAAATTTGGCAATAAAGATCACAGTATTAAATGTATATTATTTTTGACCCAACATTTCTATGTCTAAAAATTTATGCTAAGGCAATAAGCAAGAATGAGGGCAATGTCTACATGTTGAGGGTAACATAAAAGTGTCACGAGCAAACTGGTTCATCTGTGTGATGGAATCACCGGAGGCCATTTAGGTAGTGAAGTTTGTACGGATTAAAGTGGAAAAAAAGAATAAAAGAGAAAAGGAAATACAGAATGGTTTCTTTATTTTTGTGTGGAAAAAGGCCTCTAATGTGTTTATGCATTCATCAAAAGGAGTGTGGAAAGATCTACATGAAATCTAACAGAAGTTTTCTGTGGGAGTGTGGGGGGTAAAAGTGCAAATAACTTTCACTTAGTAGCTATTTGTATTATTTTACTGGGAAATATTCTTCTACTCTTATAATTTAGAATATTTTCATTTAAATAAAAGTATGCATAATATGCTCTTATTAAATTTATACAGTTGTGCATATCTTTCTGAACATATCTAAGAAAAATTTTTTTTTCCAAGAAAAAACTCCAATGTACTGACTGCTATTCTATGACTGCAAGTAACATTAAAAAAAAAAAAAAAAAATTTTGTCAGTCTTGATTTTTCTAACATTTTTTCGAATGATCCTGTGTGGAAAATAATTTTAAAAATCATCTCTGTTTAGGTGAAATCAACATAATAAAAAACATCACTTCAAAAAAAATCTCTGAGACTTACATAAGTGGAAAAACATACTTTGCTCATGGATGGGAAGACTTAACATTATAAAAATGTCTATTCTACCAAAAGCGAACTATATATTTAATGCAATTCCGATCCAAATCCCAAGGACATTCTTTAGTAAGATGGAGAAAGAAATCACCAACTTCATATGGAAGGGAAAGAGGCCCCAGATAAGTAAAGCATTACTGAAAAAGAAGAACAAAGTGGGAGGCCTTACTTTACCTGATTTTAGAACCTATTATACCACCACAGTAGTCAAAACAGCCAGGTACTGGTACAACAACAGATACATGGACTGATGGAACAGAATTGAGAATCCAGACATAAATCCATCCACATATGAGCAGTAGATATTTGACAAAGGCCCCAAAACAGTTAAAGGGGGAAAAGACAGTCTTTTTAACAAATGGTGCTGGCATAACTGGATATCCATCTGCAAAAAAATGAAACAAGACCCATACCTCACACCCTGCACAAAAACAAGCTCAAAATGGATCAAAGACCTAAGTATAAAATCTAAAACTATAAAGATCATGGAAGAAATATAGGGACAATGTTAGGAGCCCTAATACATGGCATAAACAGTATACAAAACATTATTAAGAATGCAGAAGAAAAACTAGATAACTGGAAGCTCCTAAAAATCAAACACCTATGCTCATCCAAAGACTTCACCAAAAGAGTAAAAAGACTACCTACAGACTGGGAAAAAGTTTTTAGCTATGACATTTCCGATCAGCACCTGATCTCTAAAATCTACATGATACTGCAAAAACTCAACTACAGAAAGACAAATAACCCCATTGAAAAACGGGCAAAAGATATGAATAGACACTTCACTAAAGAAGACATTCAGGTAGCTAACAGATACATGAGGAAATGTTCACGATCATTAGCCATTAGAGAAATGCAGATCAAAACTACAATGAGATTTCATCTCACTCCAACAAGGCTGGCATTAATCCAAAAAACACAAAATAATAAATGTTGGAGAGGCTGTGGAGAGATTGGAACACTTCGACACTGCTGGTGAGAATGTAAAATGGTACAACTACTTTGGAAATCGATTTGGTGCTTTCTTAAAAATCTACAAATAGAACTACCATACGATCCAGTAATCCCACTCCTCAGAATATATCCTAGAGAAATAAGAGCCTTTACATGAACAGGTATATGCACACCAATGTTTATTGCAGCACTGTTTACAATAGCAAAAACATGGAAGGAACCAAGGTGCCCATCAACAGATGAATGGATAAATAGATTATAGTATGTTCACACAATGGAATACTATGCATCGATAAAGAACAGTGAGGAATCTGTGAAACATTTCATAACATGGAGAAACCTGGAAGGCATTATGCTGAGTGAAATTACTCAGCTGCAAAATGACAAATATTGTATAAGACCACTATTATAAGAACTTTAGAAATAGTTTAAAATGAGAAGAAAACATTCTTTTGTGGTTATGAGGGGGGGAGGGAGGCAGGGTGGGAGAGGGATATTCACTAATTAGATAGTAGATAAGAACTACTTTAGGTGAAGGGAAAGACAACACATAATACAGGGGAGATCAGCACAACTGGACTAAACCAAAAGCAAAGAGGCTTCCTGAAGAAACTGAATACTTCGAAGGCCAGTGTAGCAGGAGCAGGGGTTTGGGGACCATGGTTTCAGGGGTATCTAAGTCAATTGGCATAATAAAATCTATTAGGAAAACATTCTGCATCCCACTTTGAAGAGGGGCATCTGGGGTCTTAAACGCTAGCAAGCAGTCATCTAAGATGCATCAACTGGTCTCAGCCCACCTGGATCAAAGGAGAATGAAGAACACCAAGGACACAAGGTAATTACAAGCCCAGGAGACAGAAAGGGCCACATGAACCACAGGCTACATCATCCTGAGACCAGAAGAACTAGATGGTGCCCGGCTACAACCAATGACTGCCCTGACAGGGAACACAACAGAGAAACCCCTGAGGGAGCAGGAGAGCAGTGGGATGCAGACCCCAAATTCTCATAAAAAGACCAGACTTAATGGTCTGACTGAGACCAGAAGGACCCCAGTGGTCATGGCCCCCAGACCTTCTGTTGGCCCAGGACAAGAACCATTCCCAAAGCCAACTCTTCAGACAGGGTTTGGACTGGACAATGGGTTGGAGAGGGATGCTGGTGAGGAGTGAGGTTCTTAGATCAGGTGGACACATGAGACTGTGTTGGCATCTCCTGCCTGGATGGGAGATGAGAGTGTAGAGAGGGTTAGAAGCTGGCAAAATGGACACGAAAAGAGAGAGTGGAGGGAGAGGGCGGGCTGTCTCATTGGGGGAGAGTAATTGGGAGTATGTAGCAAGGTGTGTATGTTTTTGTGTGAGAGACTGACTTGATTTGTAAACTTTCACTTAAAGCACAATAAAAATTATTTTTAAAAAAATCTCTGAAATTTACTTCTGTTTAAATGCTGGCTATAGTAATCAAGTAGATGGTGACTGAAGAGACTTCTGTTTCCTGCCAAGATGGAGTAAAAGGAACCAGGCTTATTTTCTCTTGAAAAAACTGGACAAAATATATGAAACAACTGTTTTCAGACACTGGACAACAGATAGCACAGGACAGTGAGCAAGAGAAAAGGAAAATGCATGAGGTTTGTCCTATGATTGCCCCAGCCTACTGCTTGGAGCAAGTTGCCAGGCCACAGCATGGAGAGGGGGAACCCAGCCAGAGCCGTAGGGTCTCCCTAAATTGAAGAGATGGAGCAGGGAGTTGGGGTAGGTCAAGGCAGCTCGAGTGTGCTAAGAGGAATGACAAAGAGGACACTGTTGCCCAGAAAGAGAGAGGGAGACATCTGGATAAGCTCCCCCTAGAGCCTTCAGTTGAGTAGTGATCAGCCTGTGAAGGGGTGAGGGTGGACAGGTGCTTGTTGTCAGGAAGGAGCAGGGGGATAGATAAATTCATGATCTAATTGTGGTAATTTTCTCACAGATGTGTAATCATATAACAACATTTATAAATTGTACACTTTAAATATGCACAGCTTATTGTGCATCAATTTTCTTGCAATAAAAGTTTTAAAAGACTTTATAAAGAAAAAAATGCACAGTGAAAAATAAGGCATTGCTGAAAGATTTTTTTTTTCTTTAATATATAACTTAGTATCAGCATACTTTTATCCATCTTCATGGGGCTCTGGTGGCACTGTGATTAAGAGCTACAGCTGCTAACCAAAAGGTCCACAGTTCTAATACATCAGTCGTCCTTGGAAATCCTATACTGGGCAGTTCTACTCTGTCCTATTTGGTCACTATGGGTTGGAATTGACTTGACGGTAACAGGTTTGTTTTTTTGTTTTGGTTTGCAGGTTATCCAGTGGCATACTCTAAGTAAGTGAGGATACTACCAAAACACTTATAGACTATAGACTTTGTATCTGGATGTGACAAATTACTTTTTAAAATCTTAATGGCTTTACCTAGTAGATCAAAGTTTCCCTAACGTGACAATTTAGTTATGACTTACCCCTCTAAGAAATGATAATTCACTAATAACACTTAAGGCTGTATACGAGGGTGTTTTGTTTTGTTCTGGTCCTCCAAGCATAATAATGATAGTGTGATTCCCATGGCATCTTTAGAAGGTATATCAATGGTATTAACTCCCAGAAAAGGGAGAAATTCATGCCAAGACAGACATAATAATACATATGGCAGAGTCTACTGAATTTAGAACAAGCCTTGGCTTAACCGAACATTAAGAGCTATTCTTTGAGTAAGACAACAGAAGGGAAACAGGAAGCCAAGTGTCCATATTGTCCAGGGCAGTCCTGAGCTTATCTACATTGTGGGTGGATCTTGTATGTTCCCAGAATCAAATACCACTGGGACAAATTTATCTATACTGAGTGCTCTCAACCAGCTCATTTGAGGTAAAATAATACAGTGGCAGCAACAATGGGCTCAAACCCAGCAAGGATTGAAAGGATGGCGCAGGACCAGGCAGTGTTTCATTCTGCCCTATGTAGGGTCATTATTTGTCAGAACCAACTAGATGGCACCTAACAACAACAACGGTATCTGGGCAGCCAATTGCAGGGATGTTGGTTCCTGTACTGGTCTAAGTAATGCATTATTGACCTACAGTTAAACTGATCTGAAGGTCAGGCTTCTAGGATTTCTCAGTTTCATACTCTGAATTATTTGTGGTCTTTTAGGATAGGCCAAGGCTATATTAGAGGTTTGTGACTCATCTTAGCCGGAACAACAGAAACAAACCTGGTGTCACAGTAGCATGCGGGCTGCAGGTGTAACAAAATTATAAGAAAATTAGTGCCTGTGTATTTTGCTTTGCAAATTGCCCCTGAGTTGTGGCCCCACGGCCATGCTGCACTGCTCACTCCAAGTTGCTGTATTGAGAAAGAATTTAAATAACTCACATGTGTACATTGCAACTTCTTCCAGAGGTTCTTGTCACCATTTATTTCAGGTTTTTCAGGTGAACTCTTTTTTTTTTATCCTGTATGTGAGCTTACAGACTTTTTTATTTTTTTGTTATACACTTCGTGTTTGTGGGTGTGGGTGTGTGAGCCTTGTAATTAATAAGACATACAGCGGATTCTAAGCTACTTAAGGACCACACTGAAAACCTAAAGGGCAATCCAGGTCCTAAACACTGAATTAGGTTTTCACTCTATTATTCACAATGCCACCAGATGCTTTAAAATAAACCAGGGAAACATTTCATACGAAATGGATTACTTCCTCCTATGAAAGTCCCAATAATAGAAAACAAATGGACAGTTAAAGCTTCCCAGAGCCCAGCTTTTTCTCCCTTTAGGGATTGTGTTATTAAATGGAAGGGATAACTTAAAGCAATAGTGAAATAATGGCTAACAAAAAGAACTTCGATGAGAAGCTTTTATGAAATAGTCTCTCAGAATTAGTGTCTGAACTCTAAAAAAAAAAAGAACTATTTTTGTATAACTGTAAAACCAGCTTCTTTGTCTCCTTTGGCAGGAAGATTTCTTTTATTCTAGAAATGTTCCTGTCAGAGAGGTGGATTGATCACGACGCTATGAAGGATGAAGCTCCAGGGCTCCTCACTTACACTGACCTGTTTCTAAGGCAGTGGAAAGGCCTGTAACGGTGGGTTTACGTAACCAAGTGCTTTAGAAATTTTGTAAAAGTGAGATATATTAACTGCAGTAGTATAAGACCATCATCACCCATCTGTCAATTTGTCATACTGTGGTGGCATGCATGGTGCTATGATGCTGGAAGCTATGCCATCGGTATTTCAAATACAAGCAGGGTCATCCATGGTGGACAGGTTTCAGCAGAGCTTCCAGACTAAGACAGACCAGGAAGAAAGGCCTGGAAAATTGGTGTTGTTGTTAGGTACCATCGAGTAGGTTCCAACTCATAGTGACCCCATGCACAACAGGATGAAACACAGCCCAATCCTGTGCCATCCTCACGGTTGTTGTTATGCTTAAGCCCATTGTTGCAGCTACTGTGTCAATCCATCTCATTGAGGGTCTTCCTCTTTTTCACTGACCTTCTACTTTATCAAGCATGATGTCCTTCTCCAGGGACTGACTCCTCCTGAAAATATGCCTAAAGTATGTAAGATGTAGTCTCGCAATCCTTGTTTCTAAGGAGCATTCCAGTTGTACTTCTTCCAAGACATTCTGAAAATTAGCCAACAAAAATCCTACGGATCACAACAGAATATCATCCAATATAGTGCTAGAAGATGGAACCTCCATGTTGGAAGGCACTCAAAGTACACAGTGTCCAGAACAGTGTACTTAAGCATTCCAATGACCATGAAGATGGAACAGAACTGGGCAATGTACATGGGTTTGCCATGAGTCAGAGCCAACTGGACAACAACTAGCAAGAGTTTAAGACCAATGTCTACACATTGATTTTGCCTCTATCAGACTTCCTCTTGGCTTGGTAACATTGGAGTGGCTGTGGGCCTTTTTGCAATTTGGCTAATTGGAAGCTGAATTGGGGATATGTTTAGTTTTTTATTTGGCGGGATTATATTTATTTGGTTCTCTATCTCTGCCGTGTATGTTGTTGTTCTTTTCCTGTTGTTAATTGCTGTTGAGTCCATTCTGACTCGTGGTAAGAACATGTGTGCAGAGTAGGACTGCTCTATAGGGTTTTCAAGGCTGTGACCTTTCAGAAGCAATTGCAAGGTCAGTATTTCTGAGGTGTCCCTGGGTGGGTTCAAATCAGCAATTTTTCAGCTAGCAGTTGAGTGCTTAACCATTTTGCCACCCAGGGACTACCTTCCATGTATAGTTAGGTTGTTGCTAGCTGTTCTGGTATAGGAATAGCTTCCAGGAACACTCATTATAAAAACTGTGCCAGCTCACACAGCATTGTGGCATAAGGTGAAGAGCCCAAGGTCACGCTGTGATAGGAGGGCGCTCTACAGCTCCCAGCACCACAAGTTTGCATCAAGGAGACACAGTTTTAAAATGTATAAAGCCAAAAGCTGGTTTTTGAAAACTCTTGCAAATCTCATAGGTCAAAAATGAAAGACATTCGACAGAGGTTTTCCCAAGCTTGACCACAATCCTAAGAATGTATATGAAATCATCAATAACAAATTGAGAAACTTAACTTTTCTAAACTATCGATAGTAAAGCATTCGATTACCATCAATCGTACTAGAGAAAATGACATTATCTTTTTATTCTCACTGTAGAAAAATTACAAAATCATCATCATGTGAAGAAGCAATCAGGATATACAGACAAAAACTACACAGCCAAAAAAAAAGAAATAGGTAAAAGCAGTTGATATTTAAAAATTAATTTAATTTTATAGATTTTATACTTGTGAAATTTGTCAGCTTTCTTGAATTTGTAATTTGTTGTGGTTTCTTTTCTCGCTCTAAACAAATAATAGCTACTTAATTTTGTATCCACTGCTCTTAAAGCAGGCTTCCCTAATTATTTTAAGCCTAATTATTTAAAAGCTTCACCTGTCACTTATCAAGCACCATATTCACCCTGGGACACGAGTAACACTGAATTCCCCTCCCTTTCTTCACATTACGCCTAAGTAATGCAATGGATATAAATCTCTCCATTTCTTAGACTCCAAATTCTGAACTTCAGCAATCTTAAGGAACTGGTTTTAGTGAATATCCAGGAATATGATAGGGCAAATACTATTGCAAAATTAAAAATAAAAATAAAAAAAATGTAAAAGACTCTCCCTTTCCTTGATAGCATTGAAATGATTCCTAATAGTACTTTTTAAACTGAATTTGTCTTATAAGTGTTGGCTGTATATACGTACTCCCCCAGAAAGATTATTTTTTAATCTTGATATATAAAATCTGATTACGTTCTCAATATATGGCAATGTATTTTGAATACTTACTTGGCTAAATATTCATAAACACACACAAGCTAAGATCAACATGGAGACAGGCTTTGTACATTTCTAACTGAAAGTACTAAACTTTGTAAACAGTATATTTCACAAGTCTGTTATACTTGTTAAGCTTCACAACTCTTCCTACCAAGAGCACACAACGTGGCATCACCACAGCCTCCTAGTTGAAAGTTTTCATTACGTTCAGCAAATTACACAAATCACTTATGACAAAAGGCAGCTACCAGAGAGCCGCTGTTACAGATAGTTTTTTGTGTAATAATTTATATGTCAATTTTGGTAAACAAAGGCCAAATATAAAAGAGAAACATAACACTAATCAAACCTTTAGCAAATAAGGCTTCCCATTAAAACCCATTGCTGTCAAGTTGATTCTGACTCATCGAGACCCTACCTACAGGACAGAATAGAACTGCCCCACAGGGTTTCCCAGAAGTGGCTGGTGGATTTGAACTGTTGATCTTTTGGTTAGCACCTAAGCTCTTAAGCACTGTGCCACCAGGCCACCAATAAGGATAGACCTGGTATTTTTTAAAGTGTGAATTTATATATTCTGATTACCTGTATCATTCGTGCTAATATTTCCCATCTTTCCTAGTACATTATTTGTGTGTGTGTATATACATGTTTTCAAATTTACTTTTGAAATTAGAAATTCTCAATTTTTTTTAATGAGGAAAATATTGATTTCCTATATACTGATGTATTTTCTATAAAATGTGTAGGATGTAACACACTTTAAAAGAATTAAAATATATCTTAAGATTCATCTCCTAGCATACTGATTCCCAAAAAACCCAGTGCCGTCATCGATAGCATATCCATTACATCCACTAAAAGAAAGAATTGCAGATAAGGTGAAAAAAGATCAGAGGTTGGGGGAGTACAGAGAAAAAATATTCTTTAATATTTTCAATTCCGAAAATATTTTAATAAAATACTCAAAGGAAAAAATATTGTATCAGGGATTATTTCAATGTGTTCACATTAAGAAACCCAATACTCTATAAAAAGATTTGAATTAAAATTAATTTAGGAAATAATTTCTCATTAAAAGATCACTGAATTGAACTACTAAACCCATAACATGTTAACATGATGTGATCTCCACATGCTTCTGCGGGAAGAGAGCTACGTAAAATAAGACACAGCTAACCCAGTGCTTTCAACTTGAGAGAATACCAGGTAAGGGGAACAAGAATGCGATTCCAGTGGTACATACACCCCTAAAATGGAATGCACATTCTCTGGGTGACAGCGTGTATACGTATAGTTTCCAAGAGAGGACTGCTAGACCTTGGGAGATTCTTGGAGGATTTCAAAGCCTCCAAAAGATACCATAAACCTTGTCTTTTTCCCGCCCCCCGACTGTAATAGAGTATTTTCTTTGGAAAGGAAAAGAAATGAAGTTCTATTTGTGATGATGCTGTCCCAGTCTCACCCACACATCATACAATGGAGAGAAGAAAAAAAAAAAGTTCCAAGAGAGATTTGATAATTTCAAGGAACAAAGTACTTGGGAGACATAGTCATTGAACAATTCCCCGAGTGCTCATGTGTGAGCAATGTGAAAATTCGAAAAATACTGTTCAGTGACATCGCTGCAGTTCTTCAAAATACTGGACTACAAAAAAAACAAAGTCTTTTTTTCCAAGTCAGACTCTCAAATATGACTCTACTTACACAATAATTTTATACAGCATTACACAATAATTGGAAATAGGCTTTAGCCTATGGATACTTTAAGAAACGAAATGCTATGACTGTGAGCTTTTGCATTCAATAAAGGATAAAGAGGATGATTAATTATTAATTTATTTTAAGGCTATGAAAATCATCTTTAATTTTAATGACTAAACATTGTGTTAACATTTGAGCCAATACTGACAGCAAGCCTCCTTGTGAAGTTTGCTGACCAAGGTACCATATCAGAGGTGCACAGGAAGACAAGAGTGTGAAAATTCTCAAAATAGTGCCACAAGAGAACTTATAGAAGCAATTTGGATATTCAACCCTAACTGGAAAAAGTTTAGTGGGGAGAATCATGGCTGTATTCAGTTGTATTATCAAGGCAAAGAGAAATTATTAAAATTGTTTTATCTTCCCCAGGCCATGCCTTATACCAAAAAGATAAATTGGCGGGGAAACTTTTCTAAAATGTTGTTCTTTGTAACAAGGAAAAAGTCTCCCTTGTAATTGGATGCTTTCACCTGAAAAGGGAATTTTTTTTTTTTAACTTTTATTGAGCTTTAAGTGAACGTTTACAAATCAAGTCAGACTGTCACATATAAGTTTATATATACCTTACTCCGTACTCCCACTTGCTCTCCCCCTAATGAGTCAGCCCTTCCAGTCTCTCCTTTCGTGACAATTTTGCCAGCTTCCAACTCTCTCTATCCTCCCATCCCCCCTCCAGACAGGAGATGCCAACACAGTCTCAAGTGTCCACCTGATATAAATAGCTCACTCTTCATCAGCATTTCTCTCCTACCTACTGTCCAGTCCCTTTCATGTCTGATGAGTTGTCTTCGGGAATGGTTCCTATCCTGGGCCAACAGAAGGTTTGGGGGCCATGACCACCCCGATTCCTCTAGTCTCAGTCAGACCATTAAGTATGGTCTTTTTATGAGAATTTGGGGTCTGCATCCCACTGATCTCCTGCTCCCTCAGGGGTTCTCCGTTGTGCTCCCTGTCAGGACAGTCATCGGTTGTGGCCGGGCACCAACTAGTTCTTTTGGTCTCAGGATGATGTGGGTCTCTGGTTCATGTGGCCCTTTCTGTCTCTTGGGCTCTTAGTTGTCGTGTGACCTTGGTGTTCTTCATTCTCCTTTGATCCAGGTGGGTTGAGACCAATTGATGCATCTTAGATGGCCTCTTGTTAGCATTTAAGCCCCCAGATGCCACATTTCAAAGTGGGATGCAGAATGTTTTCATAATAGAATTATTTTGCCAATTGACTTAGAAGTCCCCTTAAACCATGGTCCCCAAACCCCCGCCCTTGCTCCGCTGACCTTTGAAGCATTCATTTTATCCCAGAAACTTCTTTGCTTTTGGTCCAGTCCAGTTGAGCTGACCTTCCATGTATTGAGTATTGTCCTTCCCTTCACCTAAAGCAGTTCTTATCTACTAACTAATCAGTAAAAAACCCTCTCCCATCCTCCCTCCCTCCCCCCCTCGTAACCACAAAAGTATGTGTTCTTCTCAGTTTATACTATTTCTCAAAATCTTATAATTGTGGTCTTATACAATATTTGTCCTTTTGCCTCCGACTAATTTCGCTCAGCATAACTGAAAAGGGAATTTTTAACGTTAGGAATGTTTTGAGAGGGATTTCTGTGCCGAGTGGCAGGTTGGGTTCTCCTACGTCAGAAATCCCATCCTTACTTAAATTCTATGATTCTATGGTTCAGTGGTAGAACCTCCACCTTCCACGTGGGAGGCTCAAGCTCCATTTCTGACCAATGAACCTCGTGTGCAGTCACGACCTGTCTGTCAGAGGAGGCGTGCATGTTGCCGTGATGCTGAACAAGTTTCAGAGGAGCTTCTGGACTAAGACAAACTACAAAGAAAGGCCCGGCTACCTACTTCCAAAAATCAGTCAACGAAAACCCTATGGTCCGATCCACAAGCCACAACAGGTCACGTGGATGGTGCAGGACTGGGCAGTGCTTCGTTCTGTTGTGCCGTGAGTTGTGGGTGACTTAACAGCATCTAACAATAATGATTTGCTACTACAGAGGACACAATCTACTAACAGGGAGCTGCCTAAGAAATGCCTTTAGCTAGGTGAATTCACTCTAAGCGAATGCTACATGTGAGACAAAGCAACAAAGAGGTCAGTGTGGAGAAAACTGCACAAAACAGAATTCTACTGCTACTTGCATCACTGAGATTTGGACTGCAGCCCAATTACTTTATTCTCTGGGTTTTTAATTCCTAAACCCAATGAACGTCCTCCTCTCCCCACAAAAAGATTCTGAGAAGATTTGAGGAAGAGATTAAAATTCTTCAAGACAAATAAGTGCATTATATAAATCCAAAGCATTTTCGTACTCTGGAACTGTGCTTGCACATAGAAGTATGAGCACAGGGGGGAATCTGAGGTGATAAGGAAAAGGACGTAAGCAGGGGCAGAGTGGTGAATGGCCTTTGAGATAAGGATAAGTAATTTGAAATTGGTCAGGAAAGCAATAGGGAGCCAGTAGGAGGAATTGAAATGATGAGTAATGGAAAGCTAGAAGATTAGAAAAGCTAGACAGATTACCTTGGGAAGCAGGATTTTGAAGTGATTAGAGAGGGTAATGGCCAGAGAGGAGATTGTAGAATTGAGATACCAAACAAAAAGACAAGGATGGATAGACATAATCTAGAAAAAAGAATCATTCCTTCATGAGGATGCAGGAAGGCAGTTTGTAAATAACAAAACTGAGGCCTTAACTGAAGCTTGGACGTTGTTACAGATTGAATTGTGTCCTCCTAAAATCCACGAAACTCTGTGGGCAGTTCTACTCTGTCCTATTGGGTCACTATGAATAGGGATCGACTCATTGGCAACAGGTTTGGGTTTTTATTTTTCTCTTTTTATTCATGTGGTTATAATCCTATTTGGGAGCACTGCTGGTGCAGTGGTTAACTAATTCTAATAGTTAATTTTTGCAGGCTGCCAAGGATGCAGAAATCAGTGTCTTGAGTTATCTTTGCGTGTCTGTAAGGGCAGAGTATGTACCATGCTCAATAGCCAACAACGACAACTATCCTGATTGGCTGTGAAGAAATCTTAAAACGTCCGTGGGCATCTAAAAGATTCCATAGTCTTTCGATAATCTCTATCCTAAAGGGCCATTTAAGTAACACATCTAAATATCTTGTAAAACGAATAAAACTAAACACAACGTTAAACACCTAAGAAGTTTTCTGCTTAATTTCTATACTCTGTTTAATGGTAGAGTTCATTTTACTGTAATGCCTTTATAAAAAATCAGTAGGTAATGAAAATCTAATTCTGTTGACAATTTGAAAAATCAAATTCATATATTCATGCACTAGCTTCTCCACCCTTCGATATTTTGTAGATGTTTCAAAAGTCATACGATAGCTTGATAAAGAAAAAAAAGTGACTAAACAACAGCCATTTGGACCCACAATCAACGTCCATGGAAGCAGCAGTAGAGAAATCAAATGACACATTGCATTGGGCAAATCTGCTGCAAAAGACCCCTTTAAAGTGTTAAAAAGCAAATTTGCCACTTTAAAGACTAAGGTACCCCTGACCCAAACCATGGTGTTTTCTATTGCTTCATATGCATGTGAAAGCTGGACAATGAATAAGGAAGACTGAGGAAGAATTGATGCATTTGAATTATGGTGTTGGCAAAAAATGTTGAATGTATCATGGACTGCCAGAAAAATGAACAAACCTGTCTTGAAAGAATTAAGCGAGAATGCTCATTAGAATCAAGGATGGCAAGACTTTGTCTCACATACTTTGGACATGTTATCAGTGGGGACTTGTCCCTGGAGAAGGACATCATGGTTGGTAGAGTAGTGCTCATTGCCATCAAGTTGATTCTCACTCATAGCAACCCTATAGGAAAGAGTAGAACTGCCCCATAGGGTTTGCAAGGAGCGGCTGGTGGATTTGAATTGCTGACCTTTTGGTTAGCAGCCTTAGCTCATCGTAGCTTTCAACCACTGTGCCACCAGGGCCTTTGGAAAAGTAGAGGCTCAGTGAAAAAGAGGAAGCCCCTCAACGACATGGATTGATACAGTGGCTGTAACAATGGGTTCAAGCATAACAATGTGAGGATGGTACAGGATCAGGCAGTGTTTCGTCCTGTTGTACATAAGGTCGCTATGAGTGAGAACCAACTTAATGGCACTGGCACCTAACAACAACAACAAATAGCCAACCTAACAACAACTCTACCCAACTGAATATGCTGTTGTTTTTATAAAGTGTTATTTTTATATTTTCATTGATCCATTTTTATTTTATGAACAATAGTAGCTAAACGAGAGCAAAATGTTTCAAGTAATACACTCTTTCATGTGTTATCAACTTCTAATATAGATAAGAAGGATCTTTGACGTCAAATTTAGTGGGTGTTCAATAAAGATCCTTTTTTTCTTCTCTTTAATACAGAGGAAAAACTCATCTTATCTGGACCTTCCCTCTGACTTCCATCTGGACGTCAGGATGCTAGTGGCACATAGATAGGGCCTGTCACAGGAAGTACATTGTCATCAGATACACAGAAGTGATGGTTCCGTGGAAAACAATTATGATTGCTGTGTATAATACCTATTAATTAATCTGTCTGGACATTACAAAAATAATTGTATTTTATGAAAAATATTACTTCCTCTCCTTCCTCAAGATAACTAACATTCTAGCCCTTCAAAGTATTTTTGGAAAAAGGTTTGGGGGAGAGAAAGAAAGAAGGAAGGAATCTACATATCATTTTTTCAATGCCTACTAGTTTCAAAATATCTCACTGTTCATGAGTGGGTGCTGTGAGGACCCCCTTCAGGAATGAAGGACTTATATCTGCAGGTCCCAGAAATGTTCTCAGCCGTCAGCCCTCTTTGGAAACGGACTCGGCTAAAAAAAGCCACCCTGCCAAGCATCCAATGTCTGGCCAACAAGAGATTATAAGGGCCCAGCCCCCTCACCAAATTTAGGATAATTCTGAAGAGCCATCTCAGCTTCAAAACTTCCTATTGGGTATGCTGAGGCTTTCACCGAGACTGCATTTCAGGCCTACTCCTTCTCAAGATTGTGCTTTCTTCCCTCCTCTTCCATAGGTGCTGATCCCAAGAGCAGTCCCTAATAAACCTCTTTCTAGCTAATCTCTTTCTTTGAATCTGCTTCTCAGGGAACCCATACTTTCAGAACATTTTCATTAATACAAAAAGAACTAATTACATTCGAAAATTGAGAAAACACAGTATGAGCGCCCTGGTCATTCATTCTTTACAAAAGTTTATTATTCATATGAAGCCACTAAAAAAATGAACTCTAGAAACATTTTTCAATTCCTCATACTTTCCCTTTTGGACATCTCAGTTGGTATGACGCATAAGCCTTCACACCTACCACCCCTGATTCTTTGTTTGCACAATGCCTTTGGACATGTAATGGTAAGCATAGAGAACTCCCTCTGCAACACACACAACACTCTCATAATTAATATTGATATCTACCCTAGTGGCATAGTGGTTGAAGAGCTACAGCTGCTAACCAAAAAGATTGGCAGTTCAAATCCCCCAGCGCTCCTTGGAAAACCTATGTGGCAGTTCTACTCTGTCCTATTGGGGCGCTATGAGTTGAAATCTACTCAACGGCAGTGGGTTTGGTTTTTGGGTTTTTAACATAGATATTAGTGCTAATATAATTACGAAGGAGAAATTTCATTATTTTTTTTTTTAATTTCCTTATGGTTGTGTACTTATTTCTTCATAGAGATCTAGAAACTCTGTCGTTAACCCATTCTTTTTCCCAGAAGGTCAATTATAAAACCTTGCTTCCTTACCAGTTCTTCCAATCTCAACACTTCCACTAACTGGAATTCTGCTAACACTTATTTCAGTACAGAAATTCAGATCTGATTGTGTGTTCTTTTTTTAATTCCATCATGGAAACTGTCAGAAATATAAATGCAGTAAACGTATGATTGACAAGCAAGAGATAGTGAATGCCCTTATTTGCTACTCCACGGATTTCCTCCCTGCCAAGTCCGTGCTCTCAGTGTCATAGAGACATAAATACCACTTACCTGATTTTTTGGTTATTCAACACAAATTCATGGATATTTAATAACAGTAATTAGAATTGAAGTGTTACATTCTGGGAACACTTCAATGCAATGTATACATATATATATCAATTTTTAAAACCTAAAAGTATTATTCAATATTTCAAAGCTGAATTTTGGAAAATACATCTATTGGTTAGGTTCACAAGGCTGCATATTGAGCTGATTATTCTTCAATTACATGTTAAAGTAAAAAAAGGAAAAATGTTCGTAAAAAAAGTGACTATGTGAGAGTATAACAGGAGCATACTTTTGGTTCCTTAGAGTAGAAGTAATGAAGGAATATCATCTGAAACCACAATGAATTCGATATGTTTGTAGAGGTGGAGCAGGGTGGAAAAGGTGAGAATATAAGCACAGTACACCACTTCGGAAGACGACAGGTACAGCAACAAGTCACAGAAACAGAGAATATTCAGGGAATTCACCCATAAACATTCTTCTCCTTGGCAATTAGCTACACAGGACCCACCTCAACTCTGAGCTTTCCCCAACCTTGTCTCAAAAAAAAAAAAAATCAAAACCATCGAAGCTAAGAAAATAGTTATTTCAAATGTTAACAGAAAAAATCGAGGAGAGTTAAGAGGGAGGATCTGAGAGAGGGAGAATATACAATGAGTCTGACTAGATCATCAGCCTACAGCTGGTGACTTTGTAGTTTGGGGTACACTTTGTTAGTGTAATTGACTCCCATCCTGCCTGTGTTTGTTGATTTGTATCAAGGATGATGATGACTGCAATAAATAGGAAGAGTTTACCACTTAGGAATATTATTATCTTTTTTTTTTTATTAACTTTTATTAAGCTTCAAGTGAACGTTTACAAATCCAATCAGTCTGTCACATATAAGTTTACATACATCTTACTCCGTACTCCCACTTGCTCTCCCCCATTGAGTCAGCCCTTTCAGTCTCTCCTTTCGTGACAATTTTGCCAGCTTCCCTCTCTCTCTATCCTCCCATCCCGCCTCCAGACAAGAGTTGCCAACACACTCTCAAGAGTCCACCTGATATAATTAGCTCACTCTTCATCAGCATCTCTCTCCCACCCGCTGACCAGTCCCTTTCATGTCTGATGAGTTGTCTTTGGGGATGGTTCCTGTCCTGGGCCAACAGAAGGTCTGGGGAGCATGGCCGCCAGGATTCCTCTAGTCTCTGTCAGACCATTAAGTATGGTCTTTTTATGAGAATTTGGGGTCTGCATCCCACTGATCTCCTGCTCCCTCAGGAGTTCTCTGTTGTGCTCCCTGTCAGGGCAGTCATCGGTTGTGGCCGGGCACCAACCAGTTCTTCTGGTCTCAGGATGATGTAGGTCTCTGGTTCATGTGGCCCTTTCTGTCTCTTGGGCTCATAGTTGTCGTGTGACCTTGGTGTTCTTCATTTTCCTTTACTCCAGGTGGGTTGAGACCAATTGATGCATCTTAGATGGCCCCTTGTTAGCATTTAAGACCCCAGATGCCACATTTCAAAGTGGGATGCAGAATGTTTTCATAATAGAATTATTTTGCCAATTGACTTAGAAGTCCCCTCAAACCATTTTCCCCAGACCCCACCCCTGCTCCGCTGACCTTTGAAGCATTCATTTTATCCCGGAAACTTCTTTGCTTTTGGTCCAGTCCAATTGAGCTGACCTTCCATGTATTGAGTGTTGTCTTTCCCTTCACCCAAAGCAGTTCTTATCTACTGATTAATCAATAAAAAACCCTCTCCCTCCCTCCCCCCTTCGTAACCACAAAAGTATGTATTCTTCTCAGTTTTTACTATTTCCCAAGATCTTATAATAGTGGTCTTATACAATATTTGTCCTTTTGCCTCTGACTAATTTTGCTCAGCATAATGCCTTCCAGGTTCCTCCATGTTATGAAATGTTTCACAGATTCGTCACTGTTCTTTATCAATGCGTAGTATTCCATTGTGTGAATATACCACAATTTATTTACCCATTCATCCGTTGATGGGCACCTTGGTTGCTTCCAGCTTTTTGCTATTGTAAACAGAGCTGCAATAAACATGGGTGTGCATATATCTGTTTGTGTGAAGGCTCTTGTATCTCTAGGGTATATTCCGAGGAGTGGGATTTCTGGGTTGTATGGTAGTTCTATTTCTAACTGTTTAAGATAATGCCAGATAGATTTCCAAAGTGGTTGTACCATTTTACATTCCCACCAGCAGTGTATAAGAGTTCCAATCTCTCTGCAGCCTCTCCAACATTTATTATTTTGTGTTTTTTGGATTAATGCCAGCCTTGTTTTTTTTGTTGGAGTGAGATGGAATCTCATCGTAGTTTTAATTTGCATTTCTCTAATGGTTAATGATCGGGAGCATTTTCTCATGTATCTGTTGGCTGCCTGAATATCTTCTTTGGTGAAGTGCATGTTCATATCCTTTGCCCACTTTTTGATTGGGTTGTTTGTCTTTTTGTGGTTGAGTTTTGACAGAATCATGTAGATTTTAGAGATCAGGCGCTGGTCTGAGACGTCAAAGCTGAAAATTCTTTCCCAGTCTGTAGGTGGTCTTTTTACTCTTTTGGTGAAGTCTTTAGATGAGCATAGGTGTTTGATTTTTAGGAGCTCCCAGTTATCGGGTTTCTCTTCATCATTTTTGGTAATGTTTTCTATTCTGTTTATGCCTTGTATTAGGGCTCCTAGGGTTGTCCCAATTTTTTCTTCCATGATCTTTATCATTTTAGTCTTTATGTTTAGGTCTTTGATCCACTTGGAGTTAGTTTTTGTGCATGGTGTGAGGTATGGGTCCTGTTTCATTCTTTTGCAAATGGCTATTCAGTTATGCCAGCACCATTTGTTAAAAAGACTATCTTTTCCCCAATTAACTGACACTGGTCCTTTGTCAAATATCAGCTGCTCATACGTGGATGGATTTATATCTGGGTTCTCAATTCTGCTCCATTGGTCTATGTGCCTGTTGTTGTACCAGCACCAGGCTGTTTTGACTACTGTGGCTGTATAATAGCTTCTGAAATCTGGTAGAGTGAGGCCTCCCACTTTCTTCTTCTTTTTCAGTAATGCTTTGCTTATCCGGGGCTGCTTTCCCTTCCATATGAAATTGGTGATTTGTTTCTCTATCCCCTTAAAATATGACATTGGAATTTGGATCGGAAGTGCGTTATATGTGTAGATGGCTTTTGGTAGAACAGACATTTTTACTATGTTAAGTCTTCCTATCCATGAGCAAGGTATGTTTTTCCACTTAAGTATGTCCTTTTGAATTTCTTGTAGTAGAGCTTTGTAGTTTTCTTTGTATAGGTCTTTTACATCCTTGGTAAGATTTATTCCTAAGTATTTTTATCTTCTTGGGGGCTACTGTGAATGGTATTGATTTGGTTATTTCCTCTTCGGTGTTCTTTTTGTTGATGTAGAGGAATCCAAGTGATTTTTTTATGTTTATTTTATAACCTGAGACTTTGCCAAACTCTTCTATTAGTTTCAGTAGTTTTCTGCAGGATTCCTTAGGGTTTTCTGTGTATAAGATCATGTCATCTGCAAATAGTGATAACTTTACTTCCTCCTTGCCAATCCGGATACCCTTTATTTCTTTGTCTAGCCTAATTGCCCTGGCTAGGACTTCAAGTACGATGTTGAATAAGAGCAGTGATAAAGGGCATCCTTGTCTGGTTCCCGTTCTCAAGGGAAATGCTTTCAGGTTCTCTCCATTTAGAGTGATATTGGCTGTTGGCTTTGCATAAAAAAAAAAAAAAAAAAATAGATGCCCTTTATTATGTTGAGGAATTTTCCTTCAATTCCTATTTTGGTAAGAGTTTTTATCATAAATGGGTGTTGGACTTTGTCAAATGCCTTTTCTGCATCAATTGATAAGATCATGTGGTTTTTATCTTTTGTTTTATTTATGTGATGGATTACATTAATGGTTTTTCTGATATTAAACCAGCCTTGCATACCTGGTATAAATCCCACTTGATCATGGTGAATTATTTTTTTGATGTGTTGTTGGATTCTATTGGCTAGAATTTTGTTGAGGATTTTTGCATCTATGTTCATGAGGGATATAGGTCTATGATTTTCTTTTTTTGTAATGTCTTTACCTGGTTTTGGTATCAGGGAGATGGTGGCTTCATAGAATGAGTTGGGTAGTATTCTGTCATTTTCTATGCTTTGAAATACCTTCAGTAGTAGTGGTGTTAACTCTTCTCTGAAAGTTTGGTAGAACTCTGCAGTGAAGCCGTCCGGGCCAGGGCTTTTTTTTGTTGGAAGTTTTTTGATTACCGTTTCAATCTCTTTTTTTGTTATGGGTCTATTTAGTTGTTCTACTTCTGAATGTGTTAGTTTAGGTAGGTAGTGTTTTTCCAAGAATTCATCCATTTCTTCTAGGTTTTCAAATTTGTTAGAGTACAATTTTTCGTAGTAATCTGAAATGATTCTTTTAATTTCATTTGGTTCTGTTGTGATGTGGTCCTTCTCGTTTCTTATTCAGGTTATTTGTTTCCTTTCCTGTATTTCTTTAGTCAGTCTAGCCAATGGTTTATCAATTTTGTTAATTTTTTCAAAGAACCAGCTTTTGACTTTGTTAATTTTTTCTATTGTTTTTCTGTTCTCTAATTCATTTAGTTCAGCTCTAATTTTTATTATTTGTTTTCTTCTGGTGCCTGATGGGTTCTTTTGTTGCTCACTTTCTATTTGTTCAAATTGTAGGGACAGTTCTCTGCTTTTGGCTCTTTCTTCTTTTTGTATGTGTGCATTTATCAATATAAATTGGCCTCTGAGCACTGCTTTTGCTGTGTCCCAGAGGTTTTGATAGGAAGTATTTTCATTCTCGTTGCTTTCTATGAATTTCCTTATTCCCTCCTTGATGTCTTCTATAACCCAGTCTTTTTTCAGGAGGGTATTGTTCAGTTTCCAAGTATTTGATTTCTTTTCCCTAGTTTTTCTGTTCTTGATCTCTAGTTTTATTGCCTTGTGGTCTGAGAAGATGCTTTGTAATATTTCGATGTTTTGGACTCTGCAAAGGTTTGTTTTATGACCTAATATGTGGTCTATTCTAGAGAATGTTCCATGTGCGCTAGAAAAAAAAGTATATTTTGCAGCAGTTGGGTGGAGAGTTCTGTATAAGTCAATGAGGTCAAGTTGGTTGATTGTTGTAAGTAGGTCTTCCGTGTCTCTATTGAGCTTCTTACTGGATGTCCTGTCCTTCTCCGAAAGTGGTGTGTTGAAGTCTCCTACTATAATTGTGGAGGTGTCTGTCTCACTTTTCAGTTCTGTTAAAATTTGACTTATGTATCTTGCAGCCCTGTCATTGGGTGCATAAATATTTAATATGGTTATGTCTTCCTGATCAATTGTCCCTTTTATCATTATATAGTGTCCTTCTTTATCCTTTGTGATGGATTTAAGTCTAAAGTCTATTTTGTCAGAAATTAATATTGCTACTCCTCTTCTTTTTTGCTTATTGTTTGCTTGATATATTTTTTTCCATCCTTTGAGTTTTAGTTTGTTTGTGTCTCTAAGTCTAAGGTGTGTCTCTTGTAGGCAGCATATGGATGGATCGTGTTTCTTTATCCAGTCCGTGACTCTCTGTCTCTTTATTGGTGCATTTAGTCCATTTACATTCAGCGTAATTATAGATAAATAAGTTTTTAGTGCTGTCATTTTGATGCCTTTTCATGTGTGTTGTTGGCAATTTCATTTTTCCACATACTTTTTTGTGCTGAGATGTTTTTCTTAGTAAATTGTGAGATCCTCATTTTGATAGTGTTTGACTTTATGTTAGTTGAGTCGTTACGTTTTTCTTGGCTTTTATCTTGAGTTATGGAGTTGTTATACCTTTTTGTGGTTACCTTATTATTTACCCCTATTTTTCTAAGTAAAAACCTAACTTGCATCGTTCTATATCGCCTTGTATCACTCTCCTTCTGGCAGTTCAATGCCTCCTGTATTTCGTCCCTCTTTTTGTTTATTTTGATCTTTTACCTATTGACTTCCATGATTCCCTGTTATGTGTATTATTTTTTATTTTATTTATTTATTTATTTTTAATTAATCTTAATTTGTTTGTTTTTGTGATTTCCCTATTTGAGTTGCGTTGATATCAGGACATTCTGTTTTGTGACCTTGTGTTGTGCTGGTATCTGATATTATTGGTTTTCTGACCAAACAATATCCTTTAGTATTTCTTGTAGCTTTGGTTTGGTTTTTGCAAATTCTCTAAACTTGTGTTTATCTGTAAATATCTTAATTTTGCCTTCATATTTCAGAGAGAGTTTTGCTGGATATATGATCCTTGGCTGGCAGTTTTTCTCCTTCAGTGCTCTGTATATGTCATCCCAGTCCCTTCTTGCCTGCATGGTTTCTGCTGAGTAGTCTGAACTTATTCTTATTGATTCTCCCTTGAAGGAAACCTTTCTTTTCTCCCTGGCTGCTTTTAAAATTTTCTGTTTATCTTTGGTTTGGGTGAGTTTGATGATAATATGTCTTGGTGATTTTCTTTTTGGATCAATCTTAAATGGGGTTCGATGAGCATCTTGGATAGATATCTTTTCGTCTTTCATGATGTCAGGGAAGTTTTGTGTCAGGAGTTCTTCAACCATTTTCTCTGTGTTTTCTGTTCCCCCTCCCTGTTCTGGGACTCCAATCACCCGCAAGTTATCCTTCTTGATAGAGTCCTACATGATTCTTAGGGTTTCTTCATTTTTTTTAATTCTTTTATCTGATTTTTTTTCAGCTATGTTGGTGTTGATTCCCTGGTCCTCCAGATGTCCCAGTCTGCATTCTAATTGCTCAAGTCTGCTCCTCTGACTTCCTATTGCGTTGTCTAATTCTGTAATTTTATTGTTAATCTTTTGGATTTCTACATGCTGTCTCTCTATCGATTCTTGCAACTTATTAATTTTCCCACTATGTTCTTGAATAATCTTTTTGAGTTCTTCAACAGTTTTATCAGTGTGTTCCTTGGCTTTTTCTGCAGTTTGCCTTATTTCGTTTGTGATGTCTTGAAGCATTCTGTAAATTAGTTTTTTTTATATTCTGTATCTGATAATTCCAGGATTGTATCTTCATTTGGGAAAGATTTTGATTCTTTTGTTTGGGGGGTTGGAGAAGCTGTCATGGTCTGCTTCTTTAAGTGGTTTGATATGGACTGCTCTCTCTGAGCCATCACTGGGAAACTAGTTTTTGCAGAAAATCCACTAAAAAAAAATGCAGTCAGATCCCTATCAGAGTCCTCCCTCTGGCTCAGGCTATTCGGATGTTAATGAAGCTGCCTGGGGAGGGTGGGGGAGGGATCAGAGAGATAGGAGAGTAGCACCTCAGAATATAGCCAGAGTTGCTTGTCTTGCTTGGAACGACTATTATATCTGAGATTTCCACGGGGCGCGTCGCCTATGTGTGCTGGTTGTGTGGATATTGCCTCCGGGGGGTCTGGCCCACTGGAGTCACGTTCAGATCCTCCGCTGCCCAGCCCCACGCCCAACCTCAAGGTTCCCCTACTGGGACGGTGCACTCCCGACTCCAAAATCAGTTGCTGCCTCCCAGGGACTCCCCGTCCCGCCAGCCGCGTCGCCGCGCCGCCTCCGAGAACCGGCTAGGCCCCCCCCGGGGTCAGCTCAGGTGAGCGGAGCAGCCCCCCACGCCTGCGCTGGGACGCCGCTCTCCCCGCTCCAAGACCAGTCGCTGCCCCCCGGGGACCTCCCCCACCGGCCGCATCGCCAAGCAGCCCAGGCGAACCTGCTGGGCCCCCCCCGGTCAGATCAGAGGTGGAGCTGCTCCCCGCACTTATGCCATGCCCGCGCCCTGCCAAAATCCCGGCGGGACGGTTCCCCGGCTGGGATGCTGCTCTCCCCGCTCCAAGACCAGTCACTGCCTCCCAGGGACTTCTCCCACCGGCTGTGTCGCCAAGCCACCCGCGTGAACCGGCTGGGCCTCCTCCTGGAATGAGTTCGGGGGCCAGGGCTGGGCCCCTTGTTTGTGCCGTCTGCCCCCCTGGGCTCTGCCCCAAATCGGGCGCCGTAGGTCACCTGACTGGTACGCTGGCTCCAGGCTCTGAAAACAATCGCTGCCTCCCCGTATTTGTTCATTCTCCATCTCTAAATCTGTGTTTGTTGTTCAGGGTTCGTAGATTGTTATGTATGTGATCGATTCACTTGTTTTTCCGAGTCTTTGTTGCAAGAGGGATCCGCGGTAGTGTCCACCTAGTCCGCCATCTTGGCCCCGCCTCCTATTATTATCTTTTTGAAACAACTTTATTCAGATATAATTCATATACCATATAAGTCACCCGCTTAAAGTGTTAGATTTAATGGTTTTCAGTATAATCACAGAGTTGTGCATCCATCACCACAATTTTAGAACATTTCCAAAAAAAAAAAAAAACCCAAACTCATTGCCATCGAGTCGATTCTAACTCATAAAGACCCTGTAAGACAGAGTAGAGCTCCCCCACGGGGTTTCCAAGGAGTGCCTTTGAACTGCTGACCTTTTGGTTAGCAGCTAAACTCTTAAACACTATGCCATCAGGGTTTCCAGAACATTTTCATCATCCAAAAAATAAATACTGCACTGTTTAACCTTAACACCCCAGTCCTCCTGCCCCCACCTCACCACCAGCCTTAAAACCCATTGCCATTGAGTCAATTCTGACTCATAGCGATCCTATAGGACAGTAGAATTGCTGCATAGGGTTTCCAAGGACCGGCTGGAGGATTTGAACCACTGACCTTTTTTGATTAGCACCCGTGCTCTTAACCACTGTGCCTACCACCAGCTTTAGTCAACCACTAATCAACATTCAAGGAGCCCTGGCAGGGCAACAGTTAAGCACTTGGTTGCTAGCCAAAAAGTTGGTGGGTCAACCCACCCAATGGCTCTGCCAGAGAAAGACCTGATGATCTGCTTCCGTAAAGATGACAGCCGAGAAAACCCTGCCAGGCAGTTCTGCTCTGTGACGTGGTGTCACTATTAACCAGAATTAAGTGGATGGCATGTAACAACGACAACATATTCTACTTTCTGTATCTATGGATTTGCCTATTGTGGATATTTCATATAAATGAAATTAGACAATATGTGGCTCTTTATAACTGGTTTCTTTCACTTAGCATAATTAGCATATGTTTTCAAGATTCATCCATGTCTTACCATGTATCTGTACTATATTCCTTTTATTACCTCATAATATTCCATTGTATGGATATACCACCTTTGTTTATCCATTCATCAACTGATGGACGTTTGGGTCATTTTTGCTTTCTGGCTGTTAAGAATAATGCTTCCATTAACACTCATGTAAAAGTTTTTGTGTGGACGTATGTTTTCATTTCTCTTGGGCATATAGCTAGGAGGGGAATTGCCACATCGTATGGAAACTCTGTGTTTAACAGTTTAGGAACTGTTAAGTTCTATGTCTTTTTTATCCATTCTCATATATCTAAGAAATAATCATCTGAAAAAATCCAGTGCCAAATGTTTCTAATCTGTACAGCTGGCTGCCCACATATTAGCCCAGAAGTTGCTAATGAAATGGCATTGATCTTCCCCTGAATTCACCCTGTTAGTGCTCCATATGCCAAAGGCATTCACTAGACGAGGAATTATAACAGCACACGCCTTTCTTCTTCCGGATCCAGTATATCACCAGGGAAAACTACCTTTAAAAATTCTTTAAAGAAAGCACTTAGTAGTAAGTTTCTCATCACAATACTCCATAAGTTATTTTTTGTTTTGAAGCTTCACTAAAAAAAAAGTTTGTAAAATAATGCACTGCTGAGATTTGTAATATCTTACATCTACGAATTATTTTACAGTTTATCAGTAACTCCAACCTGAGCATTACTCACTTAAACTCATAGTATTTAAAAGTTCTCCTTTTCCAGAGATTACAAACTAATATTCAAAGAGGCTATGTTGCTTTTAAATATTAAACAGCTAGTTAGAGAGCTGGGTGGGACCTGACCCTGAGACTTCAAAGTTCAAGCCTAGAGTACATTCAATGATAACTATTCTAGTAAAAGGAGAATTCCTGGCTATGTCCATCAGTCCGACCTTTCCTTTCTACCCTCCCAAACCCCATACACTACACACCACACTCACACTGCACATTTGCTCACACACATTCACATATATCACTGATACGTATATATACATCTTACACACACGGTCCCCTCATAAACACAAACACACTCGCATAAATACAGTTCACAAATAAACACCTCACACATACCACATTCGTATATACACACACCACACGCACACCTCACACACATATTCACACCTCACAAACATACAGGACACACTCACACATACAGGCACCTCATACACACCCCACACATTTAAATATCTCTTGAAAACAACATTCATATATCCTCATACCACATATACACTTCACACACACATACAAACAACTCACATACACGTACAGGAAGGAGGAATAGGCAATGATCTGATGCGTCAAATTACAAGACAAGGGATTGAGTTCTCTGGGGAAGAGAGGCAGTGTGATAAAGGGCTTGTCCCACTCTCTCTTTGCCTTCCTTCCTCTAGTGCTGACTAGGTAACTGGAGTGAAGTGCGTCATCTCTCTTGCTAGAAAATTTCTCTGAAGTCCATGGGTCATGTGGTTGACCAGAAGGCAGTTAGCGCCAAAGACTTGGATTTGGGCCTTGGGGAAAGTGGGTATCTCTGCCTGAAGTCTAAACCACATGCAGGAAACAGTAAGAGAGTATTTGGACATTCCTGAGCCTCTAGCCGTTTTACCATCACTAGTTGTGACACTTGTAAAAAGTTTCATAAACTTATAAACCTCTGTGTCTTTATTGCTATAATAATAGAGCTTATCTCCTACAGCTGTTGTAAAATCTAAGAGCAAAGTCTCCACACAAAATGCTAGACACGTGGTGAAACTCCAGTGCCATGGCAGATGGTAGCTATAGACCACTATCACAATGATTTTTATCTCTATGAAACAAGACACTGAGAAGAGTAGTTGCAACTCAAGTTATTCTGAAAGATTGAAGGGACAAATTGGAAAGAAAAAAAAAAATTAAACCACCTGAAAACGATATCTGTAAAAAGAATTTGATAACTATTTGCTGTTACGAATGATCATTTTTTTCTAATACAATTGCTAAAATTGAAGAGTTTCTCAGAAAGTGTAACTTATTGTCACAGTTACTAGCACCACTGAAACTCTCTGGAGAAACAAACAATTCCATACAAGACTTGTGATTTTTTTTTTTTCCCTGCCTTGCCAATGAGTGGGCTTTTTCATCATCCACAAATTAGGATGTGTTATCTTACACTTCAAATTTTTTTTAAAACTCAAATGAATCTCAACCACTGGGCAGGTGAAAGTTTTAGATTAAATTTCTAACAAAAGAAAGATTTCAACATTTCCTTTAAAAAAAACTGCAGGTCTGTATTTTTTTTCCCTATAAGCTTAAAGTAATTGCATCATCTGTGTAATTTAAACTTAAAAGGAAGGTTGAGATTTTGTGTTGCTCATCTATTGGTCTCAAAAGTCAGGTAGACTATTACTCAATAAAATTACCTTCTTTTTCATATGACTTGCCCGCCACATTATTAGCCCATAACAGCAGATTTATAAAATAAATACAAAAATATGTAAATCTTCATGCCAAAGAGTGCTAACACGTTTTGCAGGTTATAATAAGGCCTTTTAGGTATCACACTTATATAATCACTGTTTAATATTTAGCAGTCTAAATTTAATGTTTTATGTTACTTTTCTTTGCAAATTAATGCAACCATTGTCACAGACATGAAGAATATTTCAATTTGTTAATTACTTAAATCCGTATTGGCCTTGAATGTCCTAAGTATCCTTTTAGGGGAAAATTTTGTTAATTACTTAAATCCGTATTGGCCTTGAATGTCCTAAGTATCCTTTTAGGGGAAAATTGACATTATTCTTTGCTAGGTACCTGTGATGGTTAAGATTGTATGTCAACTTGGCTGGGCCATGATTCTCAGTGTTTTGGCAGTCATATAATGTTGTAATCACTTCCATGTTGAGATTTGATATGTGATCACCCCTATGATGGGATCTGCTGTGTGTAGCCAATCAATTGAAAGAGAGTTTCCTTGGCCATGTGGCCTGCATTGAATATAAGTGGTCATTCTGGCAAAGGTCATGGGCTTTTGCTCATGGTAGATCCTGCAGTGGGCTCCTGTTTGTCTGATCTCTGGTTCTTGGGACCTGAGCTAGCAGCTTATCTGCAGTCTTGTCTGCTAATCATAGGATTCATCGATCTTTGCAGCCTGTGAGCAAGTATCCTGCTCTCTGACCTGCCTATCTTGGGTTTGCCAGCCCCTGTGGCTACATGAATCAGAAGAAACTTCTATCCTGACCCACATACTTGGGACATTCCAGCCTCTACAACTGCGTGAGCCATTTCCTTGATATAAATCTCTCTCTCTCTCTCTCTCCATATATATATATATATATATATATATATATATATATATATATATATATATATATATATATATATATTCATACACTTAACTGGCTTTGCTTCTCTAGAGAACTCAGCCTAAGACAGTACCTTTAGGGTAAAACTTAATATATGTCTATCAAATTGGATTCAATATATAAAAAGAACAATTGTGAATACCATTTACTGTTAGCTTCCTCTACGCTGCTGTTGTGTGCCGTCAAGTCGATTTTGACTCATAGTGACTGTATATGACATAATAGAACTGCCCTGTATGGTTTCCTAGACTCTGATCTTTACAGGAGCAGATTGTCAGGTCTCTTCTGCTGCAGAACAGTTGGTAGATTGGAATCACTGACCTTCCTGTTAGAAACTGGGCACTTAACCACTACACCACCAGGGAAGTACTCTATGTTAGATATAAAAAATCAAACCTAATCCGTTGCTGACAAGTCAATTCTGACTCATGGTGACCCTGTAGTATAATAACCAATTCTTAAATATATCCTCTTATTTAATCTTTACAAAAAAAGTCATGAGGTAGATATTATTATCTTCAACTTAAAAAAAAAAAAGACCTTAAGCTTATGGAGCATACTATTTTTTTAAAGCCTCATGCCTAGAACGTGTTGGTACTAGGGTCCTGGGGTTTTCAGGTCTGCTGGATTAAAGCCAGCAGAAATTCTGTACTACATACCTAAGAGTCCAAGATGAAGAGTTTGATTCTAAAATGAGTAACTTGGTGTTTGATGTTACCCGAATGATTACAGTGGTCAATAATTATAAACTGCTAGGGCCATAGATACTCCCTTACCACATGGTTTAAAAATCTGGCCAAATTTTTTATATTTTTTTAAAGAAAAGTTTTGATGCAAGTTAAATTTTGTAGGGCCAAGTCCTCACTGTACAATCAAAAGCTACTTACTCCAGAAAGATGTTCACATTCTACAGAGACTCCTATGCTGGGGAGGGATGTGTCTGATCAGTAAATAAAAGCAACTTTTGCAGATTTCAAACAAATGGCTTAAGGGAAATATTGCTTAGAGTCCATTAGTCAGGTAGTTGAATGAATTTACTGGTTCCTCACTGGCAAACATAGGGTACTTACTGTCTTAAGTTTTCTTTCCAACACTAGAAGAGAAGAACTTTGGACAGAAGGGAACAAAAGCCCTAAAAAAAATAAGTCACACAAGAATTGGAAGGAAGGAAGCAGAAAAAACTTCTCAAGCTAAGCACTTAGAGTGTTAGTAAAGAGAAGTGACTAATCGCATTTCAGTTTCTTCTACAAACAAGTTGAGTGGGGAAAACTATGACGAAAATCAAAACCACAACTGAGAAGCACCTTTCTTTTCAAAGTCTGGCCTCCAGCCCTCTCTAGTAACAATGCTATGAGAGAAGATATTTAGAATCTTAACAGGTAAGGAGTCTTAAGTAAGATCTATTCAGAAATACTGGTTTTCCTTAAAACTTTGTGCCAGCTGTGTCCTTTCTCTGATACAGCGTTCAGATCTGCTAACCGATGCTTTTACCAAACTGCCTAAAGAGTTTTGACTATATTTGAGTAAGTCATTAATTAAAACACCTCTCACCCATCAAAGGGTCAGCCTGCTGGTATCGCGTACACCAAATTCTCTGACCCCCGCTGTGTGTCCTTGGGCTCTGGTTCGCAGTAAGACACTGACAGTTTGAAGACTGTTGGTCTTCTCTTACAAGTCTTTCATGGACAAGCTGGATATATTTAAAAAAATTGAATTACATTGCCACCTTTTGGTAACATATGATTTTTCTGGAGGCCAGAGTATTTGATTCTAATAAAGAACCTCTGTCAAGTGTTTGATAAACAAAGCTCATTTTTGCCAATTTTGGCTTTACATGAAAAATTTACATTTTTAAGTTTTGTTTTGTTCATATGTAAGCTATATTTACAGGCACTGCATTTTATTTATTTCCTCTGCCTTAAGGACAAATGACCATAAGAATCAATTATTTTTTCTCCCTTTTTCCTCTAATTTCTTCTTTTAAAAAGTAATTATTTTAAAAAATTGATTAAAATTACCTGACTAGAGAACAGATGCTATTTTAGGATAACTTGAAAGTGGTTATTTCTCCTTATTTTTAAGAATTAGTACTGACTGTATTCATAGAGGAGTCTTGGTGGCACAGCAGTTAAGCACTTGGCTGTTAACCGAAAGGTTTGTGGTTTGAACCCACCAGCTGCTCTGTAGGAGAAAGATGTGGCAGTCAGCTTTCCTAAAGATTACAGCCTTGGAAACCCCATGGGGCAGTTCTACTCTGTCCTATAGGGTCACTATAAAGTCGGGATTGACTCAATAGCCATGGGTTTTTTCTGGTTTGCATTCAGATAAGGCTTTGTTTTCAAAGATGCCTAGAATCCAAGCCTCACAGATTGAGACTTCCACTAAGGAAGCATGATGGTAAACTGCACTACAAGGCTACTTTGCGATTTTGAACCAAGAATTTTACTTAATGCAAAGATGAGCAATTATATCATTGAAATATGCCTCCAAGTCATATGAATGGGGTTAAAGTGGCCAAAACAGTGCTCAGAGCAAATTATCACAAATCCCAATTTCTGTATATTGTGCCTAAATTCACAATGAGTATAGTTATTTTAAGAGATACAGTTTATTATACGTTCAAATTGAAATCCACCATTCTGAGATCCCAATGCCTACAGTAACCCCTACTGGCCAGTCTACTTCATGGCTAACACTAGGACACAGGATAAAGCTGGACTTCACAGAAGCAGTTGTGATCCCAGGAGTTTTCCAACAATTCATTTAACAGCAATATAATATTGTTATTATTATCATCATTATTATGGTTATCAAACTCCTGTAGTGAGCCTCCTGAAGGTGTTAGCAAGCTTTACTTTTATGAAGTTGTTTTAGTACATATATGAAAAAATTTAAATGTATGGCAATGTGAAACCAGCAGATAAAATGAATTTTGCTTACATCACAAGTCTTTTCTTTAGTATTATTTTCTGAAGAGGGCAAATTATCAAATGATGTTTGAAAACTCCACTGCCTCCTCCCAAGTTCAGGGTCCAGAGAGGGCAAAAATGAATACAGTGAGGACGCTCCTTAGCATGCTAATTTACATGACAAATCAGAGGCAGGTAAAATACACACTGTGTTGATTCATTCAGCCCACATGCCCTACATTTTATTGGCTTTCAGAGTGGAGTAGATTACTCTAGACTGTGGCATCAACAACACGCAGACTCTACTTTTTATTGCATTTTCAGCTTGCCAGTAATTGACTGGACTCTCTCAGCTACAATTATTTACATAAATTAACTCATGCATAAGGAGTTTACCATGCAATCATATTAATTTCCCTGAAATAAGATAACCAGAAACGAAGCAGAACCTAGACAAAGTCTAGAATAAATTCGATGTTTTTTATGGAAATAGCTCACCTCTTCCTGACCCACTGTATCTTTCTTGACTTCTTTATAGGTTTATAAAAATTAAACTTTTATAGGTTTGTTAAAAAAAAAAAAAAAGAACTCAGAGTGGTTCGTTTTAGATGGGAAAGAAGATTCAAAACATTACAGCTTAGGAGAAAGCTGTGGAGAAGTGGGAACTTTGCATTTTCTGGTTGCTTGGGCTTGCTATATTTATGAACATTACATGTTGTGATAGATCGTGTTATTGTTCTCGTCACTCCTTTCCCTGTGAGAGGATTTGCCACATGAATGCCAGAGCTTTCTGGTGAGTACTGATTTGTCCCATTGCCTGGCTGGCCATGTATTTGCTCAGGTCAATAGAATGTGCGTGGAAGTGACAGTACGTCAGGTCAGTGTAAATATTTTAAGAAGCATCACGTGTTTCTTCCACTAGCCTCTTGCTCCTTTCCCTCTGCCACAGGCAGCATGTCAAAAATAAGTGTTGTTCCTTCAACTTGGATCACAGAATAAGAGGCTACATATAACAGAGATGCCCACTAGCAGCCGCCAACACGTAACATGAGTAAGAAATACAAGTTTGGAATTGGTAAACCACTCCAAATGGGGATTGTCACTGCAGCAAAGTTGATTGACACATACGTTTTTATATAACTATGAAAAAAGAGCTCCAGCTTGAGCTCACTTTTAAATTTGTCTTTCCTAGAGCATTAAATTGAGAGTTCCTCAGGGTGAGCTTGGCAGCTGGTGACAGCAGCAGCAGCAGTTCAATGGTCACAGACACAGCCAACTGTATACTGTGGAAAGTTTTATTGGGCCCTCCCCTCCACTTTCTTCTAATGGATCTAATGGTCCTACCTATTGAACTGACAGGGAGACAAGAAAATACCTTCCATGGCAAGGGACTCTTTTACATGACCTCAGGATAAACCCTGAGCAATTCAGATTTCTCTTTGAAAACCTTATTTGCCCATGGCCAAGGTATGGGATAAAGAGCAAGGTATACTGTACCATCTGAGCCTCATTTTAGCCAAAAATAGAGTAGGTGGAGTTATTATCTCAGCCTTATTTGCAATGGCCCTGAATCCCTGTTGTTTATCAAAATAATTCATATGCTTTTAGTTTGTTTCCTATTCAAATAATAACCTTAATTATAAAGTTTTCTTAAAAGAAAAGATTAGAATAAAATATCATGAGAATTAAACGTCACCTGTGCACTGAGGTTACGATTTTCTAAAATAAATATATAAGTTCTTATGAAAGAGAAGCATTATTTTAAAGCAATCAACTATGTTTTTAATCGCTGCTAAGACACCAGGCAAATCACCCTCAATGAAAAGAGCTTAATTAGATAAGCAATAATTTTGCTCTAATTGCAAAGTATTTCCTATGGCAAACAAAGGAATACATAAGGAAGAGGGCTGAGCAGGGTGAGAGAGATTCCTGGATTCCAGAAAGCTAACGTTTATTTCTACTTTGTATTACTACTTTCCTCCCTTCAAAACAGACTTTGGTAAGTACCAGATATTTCTAATTACACCCAAATCCTTTCTGGAAGAAAGTAATGTATGCATAAACAAATAAACAAGTTTTTTTTTTTTTAAATCAACGATTAAATTTAAATTTGGGAAAACATTGCCTGTAGTTTAGTATACCCTAGGTCAAAAGAAAATATTACCAACCAATGGTTCATGATAAATTTTACTGCTTGTTTCCCTAGTATTTCAAGGACAAAAACATTTATTTTTAATGACTTTACAGAAAATAAGGTTTAGAACGTATCCAAGTTGGCTTATGTCCACTAATATTTTTCAAATAAAATCTTTTCCTGCCATATGAAAGGAACATTGAATAATTTCATTTAGTCTGTCTGGCACTTGCTTGATAATATTTTAATATTTCTAACTGTTTAGATTTTTCTGAGCAAACAAATTATTTGGCTGTATGTTCACCCTCCCATAAAACCTCGTATAATCTCCCAAATAATGGCATCTGTGAAGCAGAAGAATCTATTTATAAATTAATTATGCTTTAATGTCATTATTGGCAAGATATTGTTGAACAACTGCTATGGAGACGGTGTCAAAATATGCCTCAGAAATTTGAACCATATCAAGCCAGAAGGGACTGACAAAGGTTAACAGGATAAGGTAACATTCAGCTCTGCTTCTTCTCCTACCCTTAGCTAATCTCAGAATATATTCAGGCAATGTATCCTTTCTCCCCTCTCCTTCATATTCTAAAGAGAATGGAGAGCTTTATTTTAAAACTAAAGCCAAAGTAACCAATGTTTATCTATTTTTAAAAGCATTTCCTCCATTTCTGACAGGAATAGCGTTAATTTTTATAAGAAATTTACAATTAAAGTTCTCAGGCTAATACCAACATTTTATTTTTTTGCCCACTAAGTTTCCAAGGACTAATATATATATATATATATATATATATATATATATATATATATGCTACAGAATCCTACATATGTATTCTCATTCTCCTACCCACCCCCCCAAAAAAAAGCTAATAATCTTTGTTTATTGGCATTAAATAGGAAGAATGTTGTAGCTATCTCAAGTCATATATTCTGGTTGTCAGTCTCCTTGAGCCTACAACACAACTAAATCTCTGGTTAATCATTGTCCAATGTGTTAATAAATTTTATTTTGACAAGTACAAATCATTTAATATTTTGACAAGTATAAATAACATAGTACAAGTTTTCATAAATATTTAATTTTAAGGTTTAGAAATAGCTAATGGCTGGTACATGAAGAGTTTTGTCTTCTGTGTTAAGAATTTAGACTTTATCTATTAGTTGTGAAAAAGGACTTTAAGCAGGAAGTTTCATTACTGAAAGATTTTTCTGATGGGAATAGAGCAATAGTCTCTAACGTGGGAAATTCATTCAAAGGGGCAGGGTGGTAATCAAGGCCATTCACTGAAGAAGAGAAAAGAATATAAAAATGCATGCACATGCATGTGTTTGTATATGTGTATAAAAATAAGTCATTTGAACAGAACAAGGGCATACCTCCACATGTCTGGGAGTTTGTCCTACTGTGGGAGATTGTGTGTTGCTGCATTGCTGGAAACTACGCCACCGGTATTCAAATACTAGCAGGGTCACCCATGGCAGGCAGGTTTCAGCTGAGCTTCCAGACTAAGACAGACTAGGAAGAAGGACCTGGCAGTCTACTTCTGGAAAGAAAAAAAAAAATTAGCCAGTGAAAACCTATGAATAGCAGTGAAACATTGTCTGAATCAATGCCAGAAGACGAGACCCTCGGGGTGGAAGGCACTCAAAAAGTGAGTGGGAAAAAGCTGCCTCCTCAAAGTAGAGTTGACCTTAATGACTTAGATGGAGTCAAGCTTTTAAGACCTTCATTTGCTGATGTGGCACAACTCAAAATGAGAAAACATAGCTGCAAACATCCATTAATAATTAGAATGTGGAGTGTATGAAGTATAAATCTAGGAAAATTGGAAATTGTCAAAAATGAAATGGCATATATACACATCAATATCCTAGGCATTAGTGAGCTGAAATGGACTGATACTGGCCATTCTGAATCAGATAATCATAGTGTCTACTATGCCAGGAATGATAAATTGAAGAGGAATGGTGTTGCATTCATCATCAAAAAGAATATTTAAAGATCTATCCTGAAGCACAACACTGTCAGTGATAGGATAATATCCATACACCTGCAAGGAAGACCAGTTAATATGGCTATTATTTAAATTTATGAACCAACTACTAAGGCCAAAGATGAAGAAATTGAAGATTTCTACCAACTTCTGCAGTCTGAAGTTGACTGAACATGCAACTAAGATACATTGATAATTACTGTTGATTAGAAGGCAAAAGTTGGAAACGAAGAAGGATCTGTAGTTGGAAAATATTGCCTTGGTGATAGAAATGATGCTGGAGATCGTACGATAGAATTTTGAAAGACCAGTGATCTATTGATTGCAAATACTTTTTTTTTAACAACCGAAGTGGCAACTATACATGTGGGCCTCACCAAATGGAATACGTAGGATTTGAATCAATTACATCTGTGGAAAGAGATGATGGAAAAGCTCAGTATCATCAGTCAGAACAGGGCTGACTGTGGAACAGATCATCAATTGCTCATATGTAAGTTCAGGTTGAAGCTGAAGAAAATTAGAATAAGCCCATGAGAACAACAGTATGACCTTGAATTTAGAGACCATTTCAAGAATAGATTTGATGCATTGAACACTAATAACTGAAGTCCAGATGAGTTGTGGAATGACATCAAAGACATCATGCATGAAGAAAGTAAGGAGTCATTAAAAAAATAAGAGAGAAAGAAAAGACCAAAATGGATGTCAGAAGAGACTCTGAAACTTGCTCTTGAACATCTAGTAGCAAAAACAAAAAGAAGAAACTATGAAGTGAAAGAGCTGAACATAAGATTTCAAAGATTGTCTCCAGAAGACAAAGTAAGGTATTATAATGACATGTGCAAAGACTTGGAGTTAGAAAACCAAAAGGGAAGAACACACTAGGCATTTTTCAAGCTGAAAGAACTGAAAGAAAAAATTCAAGCCTCAAGTTGCTATGGGGAAAATACTGAAAGACACAGGAAATATCAAAAGAAGATGGAAGGAATACACAGTCACTGTACCAAAAAGAATTGGTCAACATTCAATCATTTCAGGAGGCAGCACATGGTCAAGAACCAATGGTACTGAAGGAAGAAGTACAAGCTTAACTGAAGGCATTGGTGAAAACCAAAGCTCTAGGAATTGACTGAATACCATTTGAGATGTTTCAACAAATGGATGCAGTGCTAGAAGTGTTCACTCATCTATGCTAAGAAATTTGGAAGACAGCCATCTGGCCAACCAGTTGGAAAAGATCCATATTTATGCCTCTTTCAAGAAAAGGGGATCCAACCAAATGTGGAAATTATTGAACAATATCATTAATATCACACACAAGTAAAATTTTGCGGAATATCATCCAAAAGTGGTTGCAGCAGTACATTGACAGGGAACTAACAGAAATTGAAGCCAAAATCAGAAAATGACTTGGAACAAGGGATATCATTGATGATGTCAGACAGACCCTGGCTGAAAGCAGAGAATACTAGAATGATGTTTACCTGTGTTTTATTGACTATACAAAGACATTTGACTGTGTGGACCATAACAAATTATGGATAACTTTGTGAAGAATGGGAATTCCAAAACACTTAACTGTGTTCACGTACGTAGATCAACAGGCAGTCGTTTGAATAGAACAAGGGGATACTGCATGGTTTAAAGTCAGGAGAGGTCTAGAGAGAGAGAGAGAGACCAAGGAGAAGCTGGTGAATTTGAACTGCCAGCCTTTTGATTAGCAGTCAAGCTCTTAACCACTGTGCCACCAGGGCTCCTTACATATACATACATGTATTTAATAATCTGTTTAATTTTGATGATTTATAACTTGCATAACATACCAGCACATGTGTATAATTCATACAACTCATACTTACCTAAACAAACATATTAATAGTCATGCTCAATCTTTTTTTTTCCTTTTCTGATGATAGGTTAGATAAGAAAGTATAGAAACTATTAATAAATAACTCAGATGTAGAAAAATCAGTGAGGGGCCCATGAAAATAGTCCAGATAAGAAAAGATGAGGACTTGAATTAAGACAATAGAAATAGAGAAGGGGTGAGAGGTACATGTGTATTCTCGAGATTAAATATGTAGAACACAATTGTTGACTAAATGTGAAGAGAAAGGAAAGGGAAAATGAGTCTGAGGTACAGGTCAGACTGTTTGATGGAGCTCAAACTCAAGGATAGACCTATCCAAATGGGTGCCATAGACTTGGCAGCTGAAGCTAAGAATTTTTTTTTTTTTTGATAAAAAGTTTGAGGGAAACAGTGTCAGAGAGGGGATAGATGGAAGGAGAAAAATGAAGGGGTAAATATCCACACTCATCCCTGCCGTCACTTCAGCCTTAATAGTTCAGTTTTATGCAAGATTTTGCTTGGAAAAAAAAGTTTTTATTATTTTTTAAACAGTTTGAAAATTACTAGCATATAACTCAGTACCTAATTCTGAGAAACCAGTATTTAAGGGAAGGGAGAAGACACGTACATGACAATTAATACCTTCAAAGGAAGATGATAAAGCTACTTATTTATAGTTAAGTAAAACCAAACTTCTTAAATAGCAAGGAAAGTGTTGTAACATCAGTCAATGAAGAGCCTATTCCCCTCATTAACAATATCTTTAGGTACTGCCAGTTTCCTGCAGACAGAATCTTTGGAATGTCATCCCTTCTCCAAAAAGGATGTTAGTAAAACAAAAAATGTAAGCGTCACTTGGGGAGTCACAGACCTAATCACCAATATAAGGCAACTATTCTTCCCGTTATCATGACTCTTGCTTCTCTATAGCTACATGTTTCTCCGAAATTGGACCAAAATGGTTTATGCAAGTAACAAAGTTGGAATATCACCTTAGGGGTATCTACTGGTTGTCTTCCTAGAGTCTTCCTGGGGTGGCAATAGTAAAATTGCCATGGAAGAAATTTAACTCAGTTTTGCAGGCTTAAAATTGCATTTTCAGCACAACAAAAATGTCTCAGTGTCTTGGGGGCAGTGGGAGACTCACATTAACCAGACTCTAAAGATTTATCTATAAATTCTAGATTTTTTTTTTTAATTCAGTGTTAAATAAAGGTACCAGAAATTTGTATCTTCCAATCACCAAAAGCTACCCATAAGATTGCCTGGTAAGAACCCATTTTTAATCATAAGCATGCTTGTTGAGGACAGAATCAAAACAAGGAGCTGGTTCTATGGTTTGAATTTAGACGTCATGTGATTAAGAAAGAGAATGTACGTGAGGTCAGGGATAAAGAAATCAAGCCTTAGGGTTGCAGCACCCACTCATACCTTTTCACAAGATCAGGGCTTAGAGGACAATTGCCCAAAATTGCCTTGTAATTCTCCCTTTTATGTCGGTCTACGTTTGATCTAATTGGGTTAAGATTTGCTTTTACCGGCATTGGAGTTGCTCTATTTTTAACAGCTCTGTGATGCACTACATTGATTTCATAATTTAACACTCCGGATGCCCTTTCATTACCAAGATCTTGGGTAGACTGTTGACAGTGCTGTTGACAGTGCACCAAGGCATTGGGAATTAACTGTTTCCCCCAAGTCCAGGAAACTAAGGAGGGCTCTGTAGGACATCTCCCACTCCAAGATGGGGAGACACAATAGATTCCAGATTTGAATCTACTGATGCTGAGAAGGGCCCTTTTATTACATATTTATTCCACAGCCACACCTTTGAAACAGCAGTTGTGTAAAGCTCTAAATTTGGACATGTACCTTGAGATCCATCCAGGAATTCTGGCAAGCCAAGTTTAAAAGGAGCCATGACCTTGTTGGTTATACTAATGGACAGGTTTCTTTGGGATATGTTATTGTAGTTGCTGCAGTCATGTTACAATGTTCCATGTTACATGTTACAGCTATTGATGCTGACATTACTAACAGAGCTCCAAGTTGGTGGAGTAACTAGCTTAGTTTCCCATGAATATACTTTTTCTGCCTCAGGTCTCCGAACATATTTTTCTAAACGTAAAGTTTCTAGACAAAAACCATTCCAATACAGCAGAGAAAAAAGACTATAACAACATTTCATTCACGGGAATTCCTCCCCAAACCCTCTAGCAAAATCCTGTGATTGGATAGGTTGCATATTGCCTATGTACAGAAACACGCAATTAATATTGCCAAACTTAATACACAGGGAAGCTGAAATGACCTAAAAATACACAGGGAAGCTGAAATGACCTAAGTTAGTATCAATTCCAAAAAGACTAATTCGTCCATCATTCCCTTGGACCTGAAGGCAACTCACTCAGCCTTTCCCTAAAAATATTAGGAACATCCCTCCCCTCCCCCCTCCCCTCCCCTCCCCTTGCCTGCCCTTTCTCTTCCCTTCTGCTCCCATTCATCTTAATATAGGATTGAATATTCTCTTATCATCATTTACTCTATCGTTAAAGTGCATAAGCCTCAATTCCTCAACATTTTCAGAATTTCTATAGAGAACATTAAACTTTGCTTCTCAAAGGTAATCTCAGGTTACTTTTTATAGTACAGAGTATGTTGTTTAGGGTCCCTGGGTGTGCTCTTGGCTACTAACTGAAAGTTTGGTGGTTCAAACCTACCTACCTGCACTGTGGAAGAAAGGCCTGGCAGTCTGCTTCCATAAAGATTATAGATAAGAAAACTCAATGGAACTCAGTTCTATTCTGTACTTCTCAGTTCTAGTTTCTCCTCATGAGATCAGCATGAGTCAGAATTGATTTGATGGCAATTGATTTGGTATATAGTTACTTGCAGTTTGTCTTATTTGGAATATTTACTGTGATAAAATCAGAATGTTTTCAGTAATCCATTATACATTCTGTTTATTAAACATAGTCCCAAATCTTTTGAAATTTTTCTTCAAGTAGTAATAGGTCCTTACCTAAGCAGGACTTTGAACAGTTCCATGACTCTACTTGGATGCAGTCGCTGTGCTTTATATTCATAGGAACGCCTGGCATGGCTGACTGGTACTGAAAAAGACTGCTGAAGAGTGGATTTTTTTAAAAGAGTAAGCAACAGCATTGTATAAAGATCCTAGCAATGATAGATTTCACAATCCTGAAGAATTTGCCCCCTCCACCCTCCTAATTCTTAGAGTCCAAGAAGAATGAAAGTGATGGCTTATAATTAGCCTGAATATGGTAGGGCCACATCAATGGCTTCATATAACACAATTATATGGATGTTTAACTAATTCATAGCTCCACCCTGACCTGTCTTCTAAGTTAGACATAACCACTTGGATGTCCAGTTTACAACTCAAACTCCACAAATCACATCCAGCATCTTCTCCAAAATTAGCATCTTCTCCTGGTTTCCTTATTCCTTTTCCCGGCTCAGTATTTTCTCAGTCATTCAGGCCTGAATTTGAGAATAATCTTGGACGTCTCACTCTTTCTTAACCACCTTATTACTCCTTGTCATGTGGTATTACATGGTGGTGGTGTTGTTAGCTGCTACTGAGCCTTCCCATTTCCTTTATACCTAGATTTAACTCCACATTAGCCCTTACCCAGTCTAATCCACCAGTCTTAATGTTTCTTAGACCACACGCCCAGTCTGTTCTCTCACGAAACCATTCCAGATGGATCTGCCTACACATTCCATGGACATCTGCCCACTAATTGCCTTCATCCTGCACTTGCGCTGCACTGGTCCTTTGGCTCTTGCCCCAAAAGCATCCTACTTCCTGCTTCAGAGCCTTTGCCCAGTGTACTTTCTCTAGTCTGGAACTTTGCTGTTCTTACTTCTTCTGTTGAAATCCTACCCATTTGTAAAGATCCAGCATAACTGTCACCTGCTTGAAGGACTCAGTTATTCCACCAGCAAGACCTCTCCACACAGGAGAATGCTCAGATGCCCCACATCACCATGTGCTTCACCTTTGTCTCTCTTATAACCTACCTTACTATTTGTGCATTTGTCTTTTCCACTGGCGTATAACTCATTGATGGCACAGGTCATGCCTTCTTCATCTTGGTCCTCCCTGCAGTACCTACCAAAGTGCTATGTGCTATGCTGCTGTGCTCAATTGATTTTCCACAGATGTTTCTTAAATTCATGTGGAAAGATTATTTTCAAATTCTATAATTTCCATGTTGAGCATAAATGTTTCATTAAGATTGGATCTGTTGACTATAGCAATTACTTCAGTTCTATGAGATGCAGGAATGCATCTGTAAATGGTGGGAGGTTAGGGAGTGAATAATACTTACCCTGTCTCTGTCATTAAAAAAAAAAAAAAAACACCATTGCTGTCTAGTCAATTCTGACTCATAGCTACCCTATAGGACAGAGTAGGCCTGCCCCACAGGGTTTCGAAGGAACGGCTGGTACATTCGAACTGGGGCCTTTTGGTTAGCAGTTGAGCTGTTAACACCATGTTACCAGGGCTCTTGTCTCAGTCATAGGATAATTGAAATGAACAAATGTTTTTAATGAGATGAATATGTAAAAGCAAGTGTAAAGACTATCATGTTATGTACAATGGAAAGTCTTTGCATTCTCTAATGCTACATATTATGAGGCTTCCTTCTGCAATTCTACTACATCTATCACTTCTATGGTCAATGTCAATGATTTGTCTTGGAGAATTAGCTCACCAGTTTCAAAAGAAGCCTGCTTAGGGGTCATTGGCTCTTTCGTGATACCCAATGCATGTTTGAAACACATAGTAGATTCAACACATCAGGCAGTACTTGACATATTTCATTAGAGGCATGGAAGGAATGAAAACCATTTTTATTTGTGATATCATGATCATATGGATACTTCCTTGTATTCTAACATAAAATAATTGCCTAAATACACATTGCCTTTGAGTTGATTCCGATTCATAGCAACCACATAGGGCAGAGTAGAACTGCCCCACAGGATTTCCAAGACTATAATCTTTAAAGATACAAAATGCCACGTCTTTCTCCCATGGAATAGCAGGTGGGTTTGAACCACTGACTTTTCACTCAGCAGCTGAACAGTTAACCATTGCACCACCAGGGCTCCTGAATTATTTAAATACTACATATAAAAGCTTTCACATGCATATGAGATGATTGAAAATACTACAGCTTGGGTCAGGTGCACCTTAGTACTCAAAAAGACATCTTTGCTTTTTTAACACGTTAAAGACGATGAATAAAGAAAAGCAAAGAAGAACTGACACTTTTGAATTATGGTGTTGGCAAAGAATACTGTACAGGCCATGGACTGCCAGAAGAATGAACAAATCTGTCTTGGAAGAAGTACAGCAAGAGTGCTCCTTAGAAGCAAGGATGGTGAGACTTTGTTTCAGATATTTCAGACAGGTTATCAGAAGGGACCATTCCCTGGAGAAGAACATCATGCTTCGTGTTATGGATTGAATTGGGTCCCCCAAAATGGGTATAAACTTGGCTAGGCCTTGATTGCTCGTATTGTGTGATTATCTACCATTTTGTCGTCTGATGTGATTTTCCTATGTGTTGTAAATCCTACCTCTATGATGTCAATGAGGCAGGGTTAGAGGCAGGTGTCTTAAATAGCAGGACTCAATCTACAAGATTAGGTTGCATCTTAAATCATTCTCTTTTAAAATTTAAAAGAGAGAAGCAAGCAGAGAGACATGGGGACCTCATACCACCAAGAAACTAGAGCCAGGAGAATAGCATGTCCTTTGGACCCAGGTCCCTGCACTGAGAAGCTCCTCGATTGCGTAAGAATGATGACAAGGACCTTCCCCCAGAGCTGACAAAGAAAGTCTTCCCCTGGAACTAGCACCCTGAACTCGGATTTTTATTTTTGTTTTGGGTAGACTGTGAGAGAATAAATTTCTCTTTGTTAAAGTCATCCACTTGTTGTAGGAGCACTAGATGACTGAGACACTTGATAAAGTAGAGGGTCAGCAAAAAAAAGGAAGACCCTCAAGGAGATGGATTGACACAGTGGCTTCAAAAATGGGTTCAAGCATAATAATGATTGTAAGGATGGTGCAGGACCTGGCAGTGTTTCATTCTGTTGTACTTAGGGTCACTATGAGTTCAAACCAATACAACGGCACCTAACAACAACAACAAGATACAAAAGCATGATTTTAAGTAAATATTCATGTATTGATTAATGAATTGCTCTTTGACTCATGCTCAAGTCACCAGCCTATTCTGTAAGGTTGATTTTACACTAATTACTCCAGGAAATGGTTAACTCCACCATATTCTGGAGTTTTTCTGTAACATGCTACGTACCATATGATGCTATGATGCTAAGAGTCCTAGTCTAGATTTTTTTTTTAGCACTTAAACATTTCATGAGGAGTGTTTTCATTCCATGTTTTAGTGTTACAATACACATCACAGAATTTTTTCTTCTTTCTCTCTCTTTTTTTTTTTTTTTTTGGCAAGCCTAAAGGCCTATCCCACGGTCTCAGAATTTTCTTTCCATTTTTTTTCCTTTTGTATTTGAGAATGTGAGAACATTAAATGAAGTCTGCATTTTATCAGTAAGTGCTGCCCTTTAGAGCACGGAATTTGGAGAAACATCTAGTTCAAACCCTTAATTTTATAGGTATGGATCCATCAAACTGCACATTGTCCATTTTCTAAAACTTCCATAAGTATGACTTTTCTTTTTTGCAAAATTAATTAGTGCTCTTGTCGATTCTATACTGCCACACTGCCTACCACCAAAAAAAAGAAAAAAGAGTGCCAGTAGTCAAGAAAAAAGAACAGCATTGCTGTGAAAGCATGGGTTAGATTGCCTGTCCTTCAGTTTCCTCATCTAAAAAAATGGGAGTAACAATTTTGTATTAACACAGAGTCATTGTGAAGGTTAAATGGATTAATACAAGTAAAATGTTCATGGTGCCTGACACATACTCTGTAAGTGTTAACTATTACTGTTTTTTTTTTTTTCATCATTATTATTATGCTACTGTTATTGCTAGTTGCTGTTGAGTAGAGGAAACCCTGGTGGCATAGTGGTTAACTGCTACAGCTGCTAACCAAAGAGTTGGCAGTTCAAATCTGCCAGGCTCTCCTTGGAAACCCTATGGGGCAGTTCTACTCTATCCTATAGGGTCTCTATGAGTCAGAATTGACTCAACGGCACTGGGTTTGGTTTTTGTTTGTTGGTTTGTTTGTTGAGTAGATTCTGACTTAACTTGGGTAACCCCAAGTGTTACAGCGCAGAACTGCTCCACGGGGTTTTCTTGGCCCTAATCTTAATGGAAGCAGATCGCCAGGCCTTTCCTTCTGCAGTATCGCTGGGTGGGTTCCAAGTGTCAACCTTTTTATGTTAGCAGTCCAGCGCAATCCCTTTGTGCTACCTAGGGATCTTTGTATAAAATAATTTTACTACCCACAAAATATTCAACAAAGGCTGGGATTCCATGACTCCAGATTCTTTCTACAGGGTTAAAACTATCATTCTAAGAGGCCTTGTATTCAATTATATTATTTCTAAACTCTGGATGTATATAAGGTCTGAGTTGTTCAATACCTCTATAACACCATCTTGGAGATACGATGTTTCACGTATTCATGGACTCTTCCTAAATCCTGGAAAGTCTTCAGGCTAAAAGGAAAAGCTAGAGCCCAAGTTGAGGCAGAACCTTATTGCTGCCCACAACTGCATGCCTAGCCAGGCCTAAAAAGTTTGCCAAGACCACACAGGCAGCGACTACATGGTAAGTTGGCTTTATAATTCTTTTTGTTACTGGAAGCCATTCTGGGCTCTAGCTGAAAGTCGGAGAAGGTGAAAAGGGGCCAAAACCAGAAACCATTAAGGCTCAGAGATAATTATTATGGAAAACCAACAAGCATTTACCTAATGATTCCCCAGAGCCACTTCTAGAGGAAGGAATGAAAGGGAAAATCTTATATCGCCAACACAAAGATTTATTGCCATCAATGAACCAAAGAAGAAAAGCCCAGTTTTAAAATATAATAATAACCCAGTATCACTCCCTTCAAATTTCTGAATATTTGGCTACATTATAACAGCTGATTCTTGCATATATTCTTAAAATCCCAGCACCCAATTAAATTCAGCACCCTGAGAAACATTGTCATTAATAATACTTTTTGCATAATCTATTTTAATTTTTGTTACTGCAGATTTTTTGCTTCTAAGTCTACAGAGGGATTTTTTCAACATGATGGGGTACAAAAAGTCCAGGATTAATCACAAATTAATCTCTCTAGGATGTAATCACTTCACTGATGCAACGAAAAGTTTACATATGGTATCTGAAATCCCTTTCAGCTCTAAAGTTGTATGAAATAGTTATTTTTTTTCAAACTTCAGAAGACAAAGAAAAGGACCTGGAATATTCTGAGCTATCAATAACTTACCTAACTGAAACCACTGAACATACACATAGATTTGAAATCATGACACGAAACTGTGCCACAAATATATCGTGTTTTGGTCCTGCTAATGTCTTAACGATATGATATAGTTTCATCCATAGTTTTCCTATCTGTAAAATAAGGGTATTGAAAAGATACCCTCCAAATGCCTTTTCACTAAACTTTCTAAGAGTCAACCATTCTAGGACATAAATAGTACTTTCTATAGAAAAGTCTTCTCCTCCACCCTTAACAAGTGTAAATCTTTGCTCAGGAAAGTTAAATGGGCGCTCTAGATACGTCTCATTTGTTCTCAGCAATCTGGCTATGCCTTTGTGGGTGGGACAGTAAGTGGTGGCCCAACAGTTTGCCTACAATGGACAGAATGCAATTTATTTTCTACTTGGTTTGCAGAAAACAACTGTGTAAACTTTATAACCTTTGCCAATATTTCCACTCTCTTAAGACAGGCCTGGCTGACCAGGATCAAGGCTTCCAAGCTGGTGCAAGATGCTTCCTTGTTTCTGATTAATTTTTGGAAAGTAAGACAGACCACCTGAAATACCTCCTGAATAAGAACTTCGTGTTTGTTCTAACACGATGAATCTTTGGACAATAGTCTTCAAAAACCCGATTATTACTCCCTTCTTGAATGCAAAGTAACACTTGTTAATTGTTGCTTTGATGACTTCAATTAATTAAAATCATATGGAAGTGAAACTGTCTCCTACTCTTGCAGACTTCCCTGCGAAATACCATTCAGCACCTGCCCTTGAAAATTCCTGAGAAATCATTCTTTGGGGAGGCGTGGTGCCATCTAGTGATCAAATAGGAAATCACATCTGCTCAGTTTTCCTTTTGGCCTCTTTCAGCATTTTTCCTCTAGCCTACAGATTACAATGAGGAATTGAAATCTCACATTAGTATTAAAAGCAGATAAACAGAATTCATCAGGCAGGAAATTTACCCAGTTATTTGCTACTTACACCATTCTGAAAAGTCATTATAAAAAAAAAAAAGTTTATAACAATAGTAATATGGCATTCTCACTCTCCAAAGGTCAAGTTCTAATGTCCACCTGTCACTGTTCTAGTCATATAGTTTCCAAAATAAGTTTGTTTACGTGGAGAATTTCAATCAAATGAACCATGTCTTTGGTTCCTTAAAAGTCAATGTGGTTTTTGAAACATAATTCCAAGCCTTGCACCGTGCTGTATATTCACTTTAAAATGCTTCATTTTATTGATTCTCACTGTTGCCCTGCTAAGATGTTGTCTAGATTGTCGAATATTTAAAAACAGAGGAATAAGTTAGGTGAAATAAATGGCATAATATTTAAAGATTAAAGCGTTTCTCAACATGGAACCAGAAGTACTCCTCATTGTCTGGAAAAAGTACCTGACTGTTTTTCTAGTTTGTCAGTTTGTCATACAGTGGTGGCTGGTGTATTGCCATGATGCTGGAAGCTCTGCCACTGGTATTTCGTATACCAGCAGACTCACCTACGGTGGACAGGATACAGTGGAGCTTTCAGACTAAGTCAGACCAGGAAAAAAGGCCTGGTGATCTACTTCTGAATATTAGCCAGTGAAAACCCTGTAGATTACAACAGAATTTTGTCCGACATAGAGCTGGAAGATGAGCTTCCTAGGTTGGAAGACACCCAACATACACAGGGGCACTCAACGGATTCCAGCATATCAATGATTGTGAGGACAGCACAGAACCAGGCAACATTTTGTTGTTTTACATGGGGGTTGCCATGAGTTGGAGCCAACTTGATGGCAAGTAACAACAACAACAGCATAAATTAGATGCCACACTGGGCCAAGTTAGATGCTACACTGGATCAGCAGATTTTGTTCCGTTTTCTCCCTTTGGACAGTTCTACAAAGACAAGTACTGTGTCCGATCCATCTTTTCATCTCCACCCTTCTCCTGTGGCACAGTGCTAGACACGTGATAGGGGTTCAGGGTATTTATGTCTAATGGATTAATAAACAACTTCCTCGTATTCTTTTCCAAAATCATGATTTTAGAGATTTTATTAAAGATGGAAAAAAATACTTTCTCTTTTCTATGATTCTCTGCTCTTCTCGCGAGATGCTCTCTCTACAACTGGTGCCTTGACGTGTTACATATCTGCCCTGCTGCCTCCCAGACACTTTTGAATCATGAATATCCGTGTCCAAATGGCCTCCCTTCCCATGAGTTATCTCTCTAACAGGCAGGGCATTACAGTAAAGATTGTTGTTGATAGTTGCCGTCCAGCTCATGGTTACCCCATGTGGGCAAAGCAGAACTGCACTCCATAGGATTTTTCAAGACTACGGCTTTTCAGAAGCAGATCACCAGGCCTTACTTTTGAAGTACCTCTGGGTGGTTTGAACTGCCAATCTTTTGGTGAGTAGTCCAGCGTTAAAGTATTTTGCACTACCCAGGGACTCCATCTGATAAATTTGTTATGCAAGAGTGAGAATAGGGAACTATTACTTCTTACTTAGTATTTTTAATAGAATATCAATATCCTACAGTAAGGAAATTTCAATCCTGTAAGACACAGGATGTTATTAACAGGTGTTTTTAATGGAATTATATCAGACTGCATAGAATAATACTGTGTAGCTCATGAAACTTGGCTTTACCTTCAAATATTAAATTAAGAAATTTCTTTAATCATGTTTTTACTAGCCAATGACATTTAGGTAGATCATGGCACATACGTATCAATATCAACTATATAATATCTATGTCTGCACTCCAACCAACTGTAACAAGGTTTTCACTATAGGGTATGATGCATTTCAGTGAGAATATTCAGATATTCCATTTCCCAAATAAATATCTCCAACGTCCTTAATTATTTCTTTGTAGAATTAAATGTAAAAAAAAAAAAAAGATTTCTTTTTCTCTAGTATTGTTGAATTGTGGTTTAAGCCAATAATTTTTCCATAATCTACAGTGAACTCATGACACTACATCTGGAACTACAGGCTGTCCCAGGGTGGAATACAGTTTTGTTTGTTTGTTTTAACCAACACTCCCATAAGTACATACAGCCCCACCATACAACTCCCACTCATAAAGCCACAACTGTTTTGCTCCTAAGGAAACTAAGTGTGTCTGTGGGTTAGAGCCCAAGAGTTATAAAGCAATCATTACTTCTCAATGTACAGGTGTTAGAAAGTTAAGAAATGACAATGGGTGTATAAGCTGTCATGATACTTTTTGGCAAAACAAATCAAGCAGCATTTGTAAAGGAAAATGGAAAGGCTTGGGAGCCCCCTTACTGGATTTGAATTCTGACTCTTCCACTTTACATGTCTGAGCAAGTTATTAAACTTTTCTGCCTCAGTTTCTTCATGGGCATATGAGCATGCTCTCCGTTCATCTTGACCCAAGTTTCTAAATCTAGAACACACAATTTTAAAGAGAGTAACCATTTTCAAGGGAATTTCGAAATTTCTGTTAAGAAACATGCCTATGACAAACACAATTTTAAGAGACCACAGTGTGATGTATAAAGTTTTCTAAATTTAGAGCTTGGGAGCTATCTGGGATTAGAGGTTGAGCTATATATACTTAATAGCACAAGCACACACTTCTGTTTGGTGAAACAGAAGAGATGATTTCTAAGCAATGACGGCACAAATTGTATTTATCTTTCCAAACGATGAACATATAATCAAATAGAAGAGGTTTGCAATTGCTAATTTTAATAAATCAAACCATATGGTTCTTTAAATAAATAGTTTCTTTAGGGATAAATTCTACATTTAGAATTGATTTTGATGTCTGAAATACATCTTTTTAGATTTTTTTTCAAATATTTCAGACGCCTAAAGACATTTATTCATTTATGCTTTTATTCAGCCAGTTAGTATTTATGAAAGGACTTCTTTGTGCCAAGCATGGGTTCGGGAAAAGTCTATCTGTGTTTTGCGACACTGATTAAACAAAGGTAGTGTTAAAGATGTGATACACTAATAAACCAGCAGAAACCTGCTAAAAGCTGGGGAATTTTATAATTTCACAGGGTACAAAGAACCATTTTATCTGTTTTAAGCTTCAGGCCACACTGTGTTTCATAAGGAAATTAGACAGTTAAAGTATATATGAAGTCTATACACCAAAGTATCTATTTTATTGAATGAGAACACAGTGGGAAAGAAAATATGGATGGATTTAAAAGGAAAAAATATAAGGGAAAAGAACAGTTATATCTTCAAATACTCCAATCTTGTGACTTTAAAGAAAAATTGTTTCAAGCATTTTTTTTTTTTTAATCAGTAGCTATCTATTTGTATGTGTGCCCATGGAAAGGCATAGTTAAAACATAGGCATTACCATTCTACTACGTATGTGCAGAAAGGCAGATGCTGAATGGAACATATTAAAATGTTTCTCTACTGTTTTATGGTCTTATACTAGTGATTTAATTTATATGCCATCTGTATTCCAGAAATCAAGTCTCTCTTGATCCACCTAAATAACACACTACTTAGCATTTATCTAGCCTTTTCCAAGTAGAAGCTTAAGGTTTTTTTGAATTTAATCATCTCATTGACTCTTATCACATTAAGAGAGAAGAGACTGTAATTGACAGGACCCATTGGGGACAGATGGGCAATGGGAAGGCACAGAAAGGCAAGTTGCACTGGCAATAATTTGCTCCAATTGTTCTTTTTGCAAGGGGACTTCTCAGAATTGTAAACTGTAAAGTTCAGCCAAAATGCTTTGTTGTTTAGTATACACAGAACTGGCACTCAGAAAGGCCATTCCACATTACTGTAAGACTTATTTATCAAAGAATAACTGAATAAGGGCAGAATATATGCTGATATTGTAGCAGTGTTTAATAGAAGAATTAGAAATGGAAAGGGATTTGAAATTAGCCCTGAGATAACCAAGAAATCCTGAGATCCTGGTCACCCGACTCTCCAGTCATTTGTCCTCTCATATCTCTTTGTAATATACTTTGTACTGTTGAATGTACCAAGGACTGCCATGGTACAGAAGAGATTTTCTGTGCTTAATGTACTGACTGTTAACTGAGAGTTCGGTGGTTCAAAATCACCCGTGGCTGCACTGGAGAAAGATGTGGCAGTCTGATTCCATTGAGATTTACAGCCTTGGAAACCCCATGTGGTCGCTATAAGTCGGAATTGACTTGACAGTAGTGAGCGAGCCAGAAGAACAAATGAATCTGTCCTGGAAGAAGTCCAGCCAGAATGTTCCTTAAAAGCCAGGATAATGAGGCTTCGTCTCACTTACTTTGGGCATGTTTTCAGGAGGGACCAATTCCTGGAGAAGGACACCATGCTTGGTAAAGTAGAGGGTCAGTGAAAAAGAGGAAGACCTTCAATGAGGTGGACTGATATCATGGCTGCAACAATGGGCTCAAATATAGCAACAACTGTAAGGATGGCGCAAGAATGGGCAAAGATTCGTTCTGTCATGCATAGGGTCACTATGAGTTGGAACCAACTCCGTGGCACCTAACAACAATAAAGTAAGTCCTAGAGAGAAAAAATGACTTGTCAGTGTTCATTCAGGTACCACAGAGCATTCATTAAGAATGCAGGCTCTGAGTTCAAATCCTTTAGTGCATAATTCTGTACAAATAAGCTAGCTTCTAAGTGTGTCATTTACCGCATCTGTAAAACTGTATACTATAGTAGCTAGAACAAGGGGATACTGATTGGTTTAAAGTCAGGAAACTTGTGAGTCAGGGTTGTATTTTTTCACCATACCTATTTAATCTGTATGCTGAACAAATAATCCGAGAAGCTGGAGTATATGAAGAAAAACTGGGCATCAGGATTGGAGGAAGACTCATTAACAACCTGCATTATGCAGATGACACAACCTTGCTTGCTGAAAGTGAAGAGGACTTGAAGCATTTACTAATGAAGATCAAAGACCACAGTCTTCAGTATGGATTACACCTCAATATAAAGAAAACAAAAATCCTCACAACTGGACCAATGAGCAACATCATGATAAATGGAGAAAAGATTGAATTTGTCAAGGATTTCATTTTACTTGGATCCACAATCAACAGCCATGGAAGCAGCAGTCAAGAAATCAAAAGACACATTGCATTGGGCAAATCTGCTGCAAAGGACCTCTTCAAAGTGTTGAAGAGCAAAGAGGTCACCCTGAAGACTAAGGTGCGCCTGAACCAAGCCATGGTATTTTCAATCACATCATATGCTTGTGAAAGCTGGACAATGAATAAGGAAGACAGAAGAAGAGTTGACGCCTTTGAATTGTGGTGTTGGCAAAGAATATTGAATATACCACGGACTGCCAAAAGAACGAAGAAATCTGTCTTGGAAGAAGTGCGGCCGGAATGCTCCTTAGAGGCAAGAATGGAGAGACTGCGTCTTACATACTTTGGACATGTTGTCAAGAGGGATCAGTCCCTGGAGAAGGACGTCATGCCTGGCAGAGTACAGAGTCAGCGGAAAAGAGGAAGACCCTCAACGAGGTGGACTGACACAGTGGCTGCGGCAATGAGCTCAGGCATAACAGCGATTGTAAGGATGGCGCGGGACCGGGCAGTGTTTCGTTCTGTTGTGCATAGGGTCGCTATGAGTCGGAACTGACTCGACAGCACCTAACAACAACAACATAGTAGCTTGTCTTCAAAAACAAACTAAATCAATTGCCATCGAGTCTATTCTGACTCATGGTGACCCCATGTGTTTAGAGTAGTACATGGTTTTGTGACAAATTTTAATGTCAATATCTCTACCATCATTTTTCACGTGTATAGGGAAGCACCACAATTTTATTGCAGTGGTCTGCTATTGAATCGATTTGATGGCAATAACAGTCTGCAGATGATGTGTATATTGCCTCCACTTCCCCCGGTTTTTTACTATCATCAACAAATCATCGATCATCTTTACGCAATCATATTTGCCCACTTCTCCAATTACGATGTGAGGATAAACTTCTAGAAGAATCCTATAGCCAAAGAGTACACAATGTTAAGGCTTTTGACAGAGAGTGTTAAAATTACTTTTATAAATGTAACAATTATAGTCCCTTGAATAATATAGAAGGAAACCCTGGTAGAATAATATATGTATCCCAGTTTCCATACTCCTTTCTTACACTGGGCATCAGCCATCTTTCTAATATTTCCAATCTAATGAGGATAAAAAATAGATTATATTTCTTTTTTTTTAAATTTGATTTTTATAAGGCAATTTTGAATGTGACTATCAATTTCACACACTCTTATTGCCAGGGTTATTTTTTCTAGAGTAATGATATAGAATAACCAAGCAATCTTTTTCTGTTTTGGAATTGTTTTGGACAAATGGCAAAACAATTATAAAACTTATAAGTATCTTTTATTAGTCATAAGCACCTGGGTGGTCTTCTCAGCTACCCAAATCTAGCATGCTTCTAGGTAAGAAGCATTAATATAAAATCAACTGTTTCAAAGAAATAAATTAACTTTTAAGACATTGATATAAAATTGAGAGAGAAATACATAATTTAAAACCATAAATTTTTATACATATGTAAGAGTGTCTGCAACTCTATGTACATCTGTAACCATGTGTTTTAAAAAAAAAAAGTCGTTCATTAATTCAACAGTATCTTTAAAGAGGTATATTCAGTATAAATGTTTAAATTAGCCTTAAAGAACCCTTGGAGACAAGCTTAGTCCTTCTTTCTTTTTTTTTCTAATTTGGCAAAAGACAAAAACAATAGAAGAATTTAACATTTATTTTGAACTCATGATGTTTGTCACATAATCTGCCTCTCTTTATAGAATCTGTCCTAATGTGCTGGACTACATATTAATGATACATTACTAAAAGTGACTAGCATTGTCCAGAAAAGAACAATTTTGCACATATAGTCACTGTTGGAATCTTTCCAATGGCATGGTTCAAAATAGTCTAATGACATGTCAGGACAAAAATCAATTATAACAGTGTGTTCTTGAAAATTCCATATAATTGTCAGAGGAGTAAAGATGCAGTGACAAAATCAAACTTCAAATAATTTTTTAACATTTAAGGTTGCCCCACCTATTATTTAGTGTAATTATTCAGTTAAGGCTACATTAAAATCACGTTTATACAGAACTACTTCAATATATTTCACAAGATGTCATCTTCATACATACATACACTTAACACTCTTACACAATTTTATACATTGTTTAGGTTGATCCATTTATGAGTTTCTTGTTCTGTTTTTTTATAATGACACAATTCCTGTAATGAAGAGATACTTGGTAGAGAAAAGCCAATAAATTTTAATTCCAAAGTTGCTGAACCTAGAAACATTTTCTAGGCTATAGTATGTAGGTGTCATAGGAACAATGGCTTAAAGAAAGGATGTTTTTTCACACAAAATCAGATACAATTATCTCAATACATAGATCATTTTTCATATATACACACACACACACACACACACACATATAGTTGTTAGTTGCCATTGAGTAGATTGCAATTCATGGGGGCCCCATGTGTGAAGAGTAAAAGGCTCCATAGGATTTTCAAGGCTGTGACCTTTCAGAAAGGAGCCCTCGTGGTGCAGTGATTAAGTGCTAGGCTGCTAACCCAAAGGTCAGTAGTTAGAAACCATCAGCTGCTCTCCGGGAGAAAGATAACGGCAGTCTGCTTCCGTAAAGATTACAGCCTTGGAATCCCTATGAGGCAGCTATACCCTGTTCTGTAGGGTCGCTATGAGTCAGAATCAACTCCACAGCAATGAATTTTGGTTTTTTGACCTTTCAAAAGTAGACTGTCAGGCCTATCTTCTGAGGAATGTCTCTGGGCGGGTTCAAACTACCAACCTTTCAGTTAGTAGTTGAGAGCTTAACCTTTTGCACTACCCAGGGACTCTCTCTCTCTCTGTCTATATATGTATACATATAAAACACTTTCCAGTTTATTTTATTTTTTGACCACAGCAGAAACAGCAAGTAATTCCACTGCAAATGCTCCAAATAGGTAATCAGATATATTTGTGGTTTCTTGCCCCCTTATATACTTCCTGGTGCTTTTGCTAACTATATCCTTGTAATGTAAATTCTCCAAATTTTACACCAATAGAAATCCCAGATTATTTGCACTTCACACAAAGAGCTAAATCTTGAATTGACAGCCATTGAGCTCCTGCCAAGTTAAATTGAGAAAAGTGATATAAGAGAAAGATAATCTAATGGCAAGGCTGAAAAGCCATTTCCCCAAGGTTCTCTAAGCTTCTTCTCAATATCAAATCACCAGACCTATAATGATTTAAATTCCCATAAAAATCTTAACATGGAAAATGGTTTAACAGTTAGTCTTTTATCAAGCCTAATATAAGAACAAGGAGCCCTGGTGGCACAATGGTAAACACTCAGCTGCTAACTGAAAGGTCGGCGGTCTGAATCTACCCAGCCCCTCCATGCGAGAAAGAACTGGAGATTTGTTACAAAGATTTCGACCTAAAAAACCCTATAGGGCAGTTTTACTCAGTCACATGGCGGAGCTATGAGTCAAAACTCAACTTGCCAACACCTAACAACAACAACAAAATAGAAGAATACTTACATTTAACCATGATGCATATTTTTACGTTTATGTAACACATAAAAGTGCTGTTAAATACATTGTTGCTTTTCCTTTGTACTCAAGTCTAATGAAAAGCCTTAGGATTCATTACAGGAAGAAAATTTTATCTCATGAAGATACAAACATAATTTACCAGGTTTCCCTACGTGTTATATTTTTGAGGAAGCTCAGATCTAAATTTAATTCCGAATAGACTATACATTTTTACATTTTATTTCTGACTTAGTTTTCCATAGTCCATTCATATATTTTTTAAATTAGGGTACCTTAAAATATTTATTTTTAACTTGAAGCATAAAAAATACATAAATAAATGTAAAATCAATACATAAGTAATTAAACAGTAAGATGGCAGCTATACTGTATCCTACTTTTGACAGTAATGGGAGTGAGATGAGGTACAAATAGCACTTATCAAAAACCAGAAACCCTATGTGTATTTGGATGTATTCAGAACCACTTCTGAAAATACTCATACATCAACACTTGCCCCCTGTTTTGGCTGGATTATCCTGAAAATTAGTCCAAGATAAAGGTCCGCAGACACTCTGACTTAAGTCAGTGCCATCTACTACAGGAAAGCACAGATGTCTATCTTAGTTGGGTAAATAATGGGGCTAGAAAAATCTTATTATTATGGAAATGTGATTATTAGCACCATATTTTAAACACTATAACAGAAAACTTGAATCCTCAAATGGTTTGATTCAGCCCTAGCCAAATATAGGAGCCCTGGTGGCCAAGTGGCTAAGAGCTTAGGCTGCTAACCAAATGGTTGGCGGTTTGAATCCACCAGGTGCTCCTTGGAAGCCCTATGGGGCAGTTCTGTTCTGTCCTATAGGGTTGCTTTGAGTTAGAATTGACTGCAATGGGTTTGTTTACTTTTATTTTTTATAGATAAATGTGGATATGTATATGCATGCACACATTATGTATATGAGTATTACATACATACATTTATTTACCAAATCTGTCTGCTGAGAGGAACTAGAAGCATATGCATATGCCTAGATATGACACATAAGATTAGAGAGAGAGAATACAGTAAATGTAGTCAAACATTAACGTTGGAGGAAATCTGGCAAAGAGTAGCTGGACATTCTTTGTGCTATTCTTATAAATTTATGGTAAATCTTGAAATTATGTGAAATTAAAATAAATCCCTTTGTTAGTGAGAAAGTACTCAGACTCTCATTTTTGTTTTCTCAGGTCTGATTGTAATAAATGTCTGTAAGAGATTCATTTCTGAAAAATGACACAAATGTTCACTTTCCCACATCAGTATTTTCCCAACTGGGCACTACAATCCATTAGTTGGTTATAAAATCTATTTAGTGGGATGTCGCCAGTATTTTTTAATAAGCTGGAATAGAGGAGAAAATATCATAATGCATCATACTTTGTAAAGCTAAGTGTTTGTTTAGGACACTTTTATTACAAATACATACAACTGTGTACATATGTTTGTGTGCTCTGAATCAGGTCAAACTAATTTCATACTGCAGTTCACTCTCTTCTTTTTTATCCTAGGATTTTACCTCTATTAGTGTGCTCAGCTGCTACCCAAAAGGTTGGCGGTTCGAACCCACAAGTGGCCCCTCAGGAGAAAAATGTGGCAATCTGCTCTCATAAAGATTAACCCAAACCAAACTCAATGCTGACTCATAGTGACCCTCTAGGACAGAGTAGGTAGAATTGCCCCATTGAGTTTCCAAGGAGTGGCTGGTGATTCAAACTTCAACCTTTTGGTTAGTAGCCAAACGCTTACAACCTTGGAAACCCTATGGGCAGTTCTATAGGGTTGTTATGAGTCAGAATTGACTCCACAGCACACAGAAACTACAATCATATGCCTATTTGCCTGCATTGTTTATTCAGTTGCCCATTTGTCAAATTCCTTTCGTAATTACTGACTTGAGCTCCTCCTATTTTCTTGGCACTAGGCTGATGACAGCTATTATTACGCACCCCCCGCCCACCCAGCCCCCTTTATCGTCGCCTTCTCTCCCGGTTAGAATAAAACTTGCCTCCTGAGCTAATAAAAATGAATGCATCTTAATAGTAACCAACAGTAGACGTAAATCCATTCTACAATTACAGAATTTGTACCTTTTTTTTGAGACACTATAATTCTATAGCATTTATCCTAGTTATATAATTTTCCCTTTTTTTATATTCACTCAAAAATTGTGCTTAAAAATATTGGAGCTTTCTACAAACTTGACTCTTGGCATGTGCTAGGAAATTTATAAAATTAAGAGTAAACAGCAAGCAAATGTCCATAAAAATATGGGGAAATCACTGATCACAGCTTAAACAACATGGAGTTATTTTGTGAGCATTTGCTTATGTATAAATATATTTGTTTATATGCATGCATCTAATTTGAGCTTTCAGGAAATGACAAGGCAGCCTTCTTTGCTCATGTCATAATCAAATGGTCAACTTAGCAACCAACATCACAAAGCAATATGTATATAAATGTTTGAATGAAAAATTAACATGAGCTGTAACCTTTCACCTAAAGCACAATAAAAAATAATAATAATAATAATAAAATGGTCAGCTTAGTTTCTCTCCCACTCTGCCCAACTTGCTCTTAAAGTGAACATTTAATGAAGAATGGTACAATTTCCCCATTTCAAGTTGCATTATTTAAATTAAAAAGCATGGATCTGGGGTCTTAAATGTTAGCAAGTGGCCATCTAAGATGCATTAATAGGTCTCAACCCACCTGGAGCAAAGGAGAATGAAGAACACCGAAGACACAAGGTAATTACGAGCCCAAGAGACAGAAAGGGCCACATAAACCAGAGACTCCATTAGCCTGAGGCCCGAAGTACTAGATGGTGCCTGACTACAACCGATGACTGCCCTGACAGGGAACACAACAGAGAATCCCTGATGGAGCAGGAGAACAGTGGGATGAAGACATCAAAGTCTCATAAAAAGACCAGACTTAGTAGTCTGACTGAGACTGGAGGGACCCCAGAGGTCATGGTCCCCCGATCTTCTGTTAGCCTAACACTGGAACTATTCCCAAAGCCAACTCTTCAGACAGGGATTGGACTGGACTTTAAGACAGAAAATGATACTGGTGAGGAGTGAGCTCCTTGGCTCAAGTAGACACATGAGACTATGTGGGCAGCTCCTGTCTGGAGGTGAGATGAGAAGGCAGAGGGGGACAGGAGCTGGCTGAATGGACACGGGGAATACAGGGTGGAGAGGAGGAGTGTGCTGTCTCATTAGGGGGAGAGCAAGTAGGAGTACATAGCAAGGTATATATAAATTTTTGTATGAGAGACTGACTTGATTTGTAAACTTTCACTTAAAGCACACACACACACACACAAAAAGCTTGGCCATATCTACAGCCCTTATAAAATGGAGTAATACATTAAATTTACAGCTCCTGGAGATTTAAAGTTATAACTCATTTCCCAAACATTATAAAACATGCTCAACATAAATCCTGCTTTCATACCTTACCAATGTGGAGTACAACTAGATTTTCCATTTATGTCTCTATCACTACACAATACAGAAAGAAAATGCATGCAGAGGGGGAAATGGTTATTCCTGACAAATCTCACAACTGAAAATAAGAGTATTTGCTACATCTTCCTACTACATTTCGGTTGTAGTCTTATGCCCTTTATTTCTTTTTTTCTTGCCAAGATGTTCTTTCTTCATTATATTTATTAGTAGTTTTTAAAATATAAACAATAAATTTGCATTGTGTTTAAAAATATAATATTGTTGTCTTTTTGCTTGGTAAAATCACCCCCTTTGGGTATGGCATAATGCAATTACATACATCAATATTTCTGTAATTCAGCCAAGCCTGCATGACTTTCAGATGTTCTAAATTAGATTAAGTCTCATTGGTTCACAGGAAAAAGTCCAAACTACTTAATGAAACCAGAAAGCCCGAATCATCTGGCTTTAGGTCAGTTTTGTAGAACTACCTCCAACCACAGCCCCTTAAGTGCCCTAGTCACGTGAGGTTCGTTGTAGTATAAACCTTCTCCACGCTTTTCATTTCACCACGCTTTTGAACTTGCTGCCCACTTAATCACGCACCCCTAGCCACCTGGTCATCCTTCAAGCCAAAGCTCAGTGTCATCTCACGCAAGAAATATTCTCTCCCTGACCATTATATTACTCTTCCTTTTCTCTCAAAAGGTAACTCTTCCTTCTTCTGTTCCCTCATATCTTTGTCCATATTTCTAACACTTTTACACTATATTTTAATTAGTAAATTTTAGAGTATTGTTTCTTCAATTAGACTCCCATGTGCTTTTCAAAATGTTAACATCCATTATTTTTCTCAGATCCCTCAGACCATGGGAAGATGTCTACTCCCAATAACTCTTTTTGAACAAATGTATAATAAAAAGCAACAAACACTGTAACAAAAAAAAAAAAAAAATTACAAAATTCCAAAGGAGAGTTGTAATCATCAGTCACTGGGTTGTCTAAAGTAATCTTCACGAAGGAAACAATAACTGGGAAATGAAGAATGAACAGGGTGTAGATGAAAAATGGTGGTGGGAGAGGGCACTGTAAAGGAGAAAAAGAGAGTGAACTAAGACCTAGGAGCCTGACTATGGTAGCCATGAGAATGTGCTGCAGAGTCCAACCACAGGGACCATAACTAGCCAAGGGTTCCAGCTGCCGCCTCTGAAATTTATTGCAGTTTTTTAGCTGAGATCATGCCTCTTAAGACCTACTCCAAGCCAATGACTGAGCACAGTGGGGCTTTAAAGCAGACCCGTTCCCTGAAAACAGAAATTCTCTGATGACAGATTTTGGATTGAGGACTCACCTATGGCTAGGATGACTCCACCTAACCTTCCGTTTCTCCCTTCTTCATTTAGAATCAAACCTGTATCCTGGTCTGAGGGCTCTCTCAGCCTTTTCTAGCCCCCCTCTCCATTTTCTCACACATGAGAATTTTCCAAAATCTTTGCACTTCTAATTCCATTTTGGCATCTGTTTCTTGGAGGACCTAGACTAACACAGAGACTGTGGTGTATGTGTGGAATAAGTAGATGGAATTAAAGCCAGAGGAGCAAATTGACACTTTATCGCTGAGGACAACTAGTAAATCCAATACTTTGCCTCAAGGCAGGATAAATCTTAATTTCCTAATACGGATATAGCTCTCTATTTAGTTTCTAAAGTTCACCAGTGAGAGATTTCATAACTTCCTTTTGTGAATTCTTTCATAGCTTAATCATCTTTCACATCTGACTTTGGTCTATACTAAATCCCTTGCAATTGAAGGTCATTTCTTCCGGTTTAGTCTTCAACAGCGATAGATTGCAGCCAACTATAGAATTACTAAATTATCTGTATCAGCACTCACTCATAATAGGAATGTCCTCTAAGTCTTCACACATTGTCTTGCAGGGTCATCGACTACCTTTTCTGTTTGGTAAAAAACTATGCCTTTCTTTTAATCTAGCCATGGAATAGCTGTTTTTTATACTCTGAAAAAAAATGATTCCCCATTTTTAAGCAGAGAAATAAAGATTCACATGTTTATATCAGAAGGAGTTTTATGATTTTTCAAGGGAAAAGAAATCCTTTCTCCTGTTCTAAGATTTTTCAAATATGTTGTCTTCTGACAAATTAAAAATCTTAATATTTGGTTATTTAGATTAAACATAGCTTTTGATTCAACTTAAACTAATGGACGGATTTATTTTGGGAAGGGGCAGAAATTTGAAATAGATACAGACACTGTTTGAAAAACGCTGCTCTCTTTCCAGATTTCTGCTGAAATAAAATAAAGACGTTTGTCCAACTGTGACAAGCACGTTGTCTGGTCCAGATTCTCCAAGTATGTAAATCCACACAAAAAGCTCAAGCAACAAGACTTACCCCTCTGCATAGAGCTTCAACAATGGTGATGTACTTACCTAAAATAGAAAGAGAGATGACATTAGTGACATTCATCGCAGGTTACACACATAGTGAAAAACACATTCTATCAGGCATTCAGAGCATCTGTTCTCTAACTACTGCCAGACCCAGTTTAAGGGCTTTTGTTTATGACACACAGGGCAGATGGTGATATCTCTCTCATTGTCCAAGTTTGCTCTGAATACACTTTATAGGTATTTGTTCAAGAAATGCTGAGAAAAGGATTACAGCAATCAACTAGCCAAGCACTATAATTTAATAACAATGGCAAATAATATCCACTGAGTGATTACTTGCCTGCCAAACCCAGTGCAATATGCTTTATATACATTCTCTTATTTACTCTTCAGGAAAATGGAGATGGGGTAAGTACTATTACTACTTCCATTGTAAAGGTGAAGTAAGTGAGGCTTAGAGAAGTTCGTTAATTTGCCCATGCCCACATAGTAGAGAACGTTAGAACTAGAGTTTCACAGGCTCTATGATTCTCGAGCCCACTTTTCATAACTTTTACTCTATACTGTCAAAACCCAATGGGAAGAAAGATAGATACTTTTGTTAAATGATAAATTAGAAAATAGAACTGATCACAATTTAAAAACATGGAAGAATGAACAAGGCCTGGTACATAGCAGCTGCTCGATAATACCTGTTGAATGAATAAAAGAATAAATAATATAAAAACAAATGTGTTGGTATTCAGTAAGTGTCCTCAGGTTATATCACAACAAAATAAAAATTTGCACAATGATGAATGCTAATATACAGGTAAATTCTTTCTTCCTGCAGATGGTCCAATGACAGTGCTTTATTGTGCTGATTACGGAGATGAGAATAACTGAATGTTGTTAAGTGACAGAGATGAGGGATGGGCCTGATCCAAGTGGCTAGGGAGCTACAAGAGAAGGATGGAGTTGCCCTAGGAACTAGCACCACAGCCTCAAATAACATCGTAGTCAAATGTAAAATCCTTCAACTGTTCAATAAGCCATTAATGAACACCATTCAATAGTTCAAAGAGATTCCAATTAGCAACAAATTGTTAATTTATAGAAAGTAGCTGAGGGAGGAATAGAAACAAGGGGACTGGGTATTTGGAAGAATACGGTAAATTGAAAAACAAACACAAGAAATACCCGGGGCCCCAAATTCATGAAAAGCTAACTATCAAGCTATCTTATATTTAGTTCACAATATATCCAGAGACTTGAATTTTAAAATAATTAACACCAAGACCAAAATGCCCTCTAGAAATACAAACTTACATTTCTATAGTTGGTAAGACAAACCAACAAATCAGTGAGACACTTAACACAGATGTCCAGAGCCAGATAACTATTTTAATACGTTTTACATGAAATGTCTTTAAACCAATGGATGGATGTTTTCCACTGTTCTTCTCAGCATTAATTGTAAATTTAGGTGATATATTAAATGCAATTATTAAAACTGAATAAAAAAAGAAGGCTGACAAACCTATTTTTAAAATATACTTTAAAATATTTAAGCAGTTTTATGTGTTTCTTTCAAGGTCAGCTTGGACTAATCCATAAACAAAATCTTAAGTGTCTTCAGATCTTGGTGGAAGAAATGCAACTTTTATTGTGGACTCGCTTTGTACCCTTGAAGATAATTAGACTTAATAATACAAAACTGTAAGTATGTGGCAATTAAAAAAAAATGCATTTGGTTCCATTTTGATAAAGGCCATGGAGAAGATTCAAGGAACAAAGGGAATTCAGTGGTAGGTCATATTCAATGGACATAAGTCAGGCAAGGTTGGATGGAATGTGCTTGTTGAATAAGAGTGACTGAAAAGTAGATTTTTCTTCATCTGCCTCCTTGTGATGGCATTCAGTTTCTGGGTAACACTAGATCTTTCAGTGACTAGATAAAGGAAAAACATCTAGACAGTATTTTCATTAACTCTGAAGTATTCTATGGATTAGGATTTGCATCACTGTTCTATTGCATATTTGGATCAGTCTTAAGAGATAAATGGATATTAAAATAAGACACCTTAAGTATTGAAAGAAGTAGGGGCAACTCAAAGATAGATAGCATTTGAATTTATACTCAGGGAAAAAACACACTGCAAAAGACAATCATATTTAGTCCCTAAAATAAAACAGAAATTTCTCCAGCACTAAGTCTGGGGCACAAGTCTTCGCCTCTACCCCATCCCACCTCCTTTTTCCAATCTGTTGCTCATTCAATAGGTTCTTTTCTTATAAACTGAATTAGGACAGACTAGGAAGAGAGACCTGATGATCTACGTCTGAAAATCAGTCAGTGAAAGCCCTGTGAACCACAGCAGTCTGATCTGTTGTGCATAGAGTCACCATGAGTCGGGGGCAGGCTCAACAGCAGCTAACAGCAATAACATCTCATGGAAAATTTTGTCACTTCATCCCCAAACTCCCACTTCCTCAATGTATTTGTCCCTATATAAAGTAGGTACAGGTCAGTAGAATGAGTTCCACAACAGGTTGGCCTTGTCTGCTGCAAAGAGAGTTAAGCCCACTTGAGGCAAAGTCAGTGTTTGGAGTTTACTCCCTGGCCGTGCCTGGTACTGTGCAGTAAGCCTTTGTCCTTAAAGGAATTTATTTTAATCTTGCGAAGGCAAGACTTTCATACTTGAGACAACTATTAAGTCATACAAAACAACTTATAATTAAATTTAAATTGCATGGTGGAGCTATCAAATGCTACAGGAAGTAAAGGAAATGAGAAAGAGATGTTTCGGCTGCTGTTTGGGATTACAGCAATATACTGTAACTGGGTGGGAAACCATCAAAAGAGCTTTCGCACTTCTGATATGGAATGTACAATGCCTTTCATCGGCATTCATAGACCAGGTCTAGAGTAAAAGGATACAGCATAGAGATTTCAGGATTACTACAGGAGCTGCTTTAGAACAAAGTCAAAGGCTTGGGACAGACAATGTGTCTAGGGCTGTTTTGAGAAGCAAGGCCAGGGAGAACTTATATTCCACAATCATTCTCTCCTACACATCGTAGACCATTCATTGACTGTAACAAGTGACACAATCTACTTTTAAGGGACCTTTGCCAAACATTACTATTAATTAATTTTGCTGACAGATAGTCAGTTATTCACGCAATAACTACTTGGATAGATAGAATCAGCTCTGTGCCACGGACGTACTCAGATATTCTTACAATCATAGTCCTTTCAAATTGTTGTATTAAAGCCAGACTCCCACCCCTCCCCCTGTTATGGGCATATGACTCACACAGATTTATATCTAACCCAGTGTCAGCCACCTGGAAATCTCTAAGGCCTCTAACCTTCTAGAATCATCTTTTACTTCACAATTCAATAAACTTGCTCAAACCCTTATATTATAAACACTGAGCATCCAGGCTCTACGATGTCTTTGTATCTTTGAAAAACAGGCCCAACTCAAGAATCACATGCTGTGTGGAACCTTACTAATTCTACTCCCCACATGCCTCTCAGTCGGAGTTAACCTACCCTTAGCTCTTCATAATATATTACAATTCCCCCCTCGAGGCAAGAACTGCGTATTTTGTTACTATATTACCACATGCTGTCACTGTGCTGGACACATGGTAGACATGCGATATGTTTACTCAAATGACTGAATTGTTTCATTAGTTACCCTGTAGATTAATTATTCAGGCCAATGGTCAATCCCACCCTAACTTGTGCCCTGGTAACTGCCTGATACATATTAGACACTGGGGTCCTTTCATATGAATTATATAGACTGGGAACATATTTGAGAATGGTGTAGATTTGCTTTTATTTTTCTTAAACTGATTCAACCCATATTGTTTACATTTCTTAAAGTCATTCACCTTCCAAGCGTGTTGGCAACCGTATTATGTATTAATACTTTCCATTATTATTTTCTTTTTCTAAATATGTGGGAAAACAAAAATATGATTTACATGTGCATAGTAAAGAAGAGCACATTAACTTTAAAAATAACTAAAATTCATTGCTTACTATGGGCTGGTTGCTTCCTAAGCATCGTGAATTTTACCCTCATGACAATCCTGTGATGTAGGTAAAGCTGGGAAATGAGAAACTTAAATGAAATCATGTAGAGCCAGGATTCAATTCAATCCATTTGTCCAGAGTCTCAGTGCATAACTGCAATTCTCTCCTTTTGTAAGAAATTCATTAAACGAATATCCAGTGAATGCCTACTATGTATCAAGCATTTGTCTGAGGGATACATCATTAACTAAAACATGCTGACCCACAAGGAGCTTACATTCTAAAGGAGGGGGAGAGAAAATAAACAACAGCATAATATATAAGTGCATTATAATATGCAAGAAGATGATGAGTGCTACAGAATACACTGAGTTGGAAAACAGGAAGTGGTGGTGGGGAGAATAATACATTACAATGGTAAGTAGGGTGGTTGGGGTAAGCCTCATTGAGAAAGTGCCTTTGAGCAATGACTTGAAGGAGTTATACTTGAGCACATTTTCACCCTGAGTAACCAGGAGAATTTGAGAAAACAACAACTAAGGGAAGCACTAAAGCTCTTGGTTTTTATCTTTTTTTAAAGGTATTTATCACATAGTATGGAAACCCTGGTGGCATAGTGGTTAAGCACTACAGCTGCTAACCAAAGGGTAGACAGTTCGGATCCGCCAGGTGCTCCTTGGAAACTCTATGGGGCAGTTCTATTCTGTCCTATAGGGTCGCTATGAGTCGGAATCGACTCGACGGCACTGGGTTTGGTTTTTTTGGGTTATCACATAGTACCTTTCATTTTAGCTAACTTTGCATATGTTGTATCTCTGCTATTAGTTTGTAAATTCCTTGGCTGTGATAACTGCTTTACACGTCTTTACATTACTCCACCATGCGAATGGCTATTCACAATAATGAGTTATTGACGGAATGAACGTCTGATGGAAACTATTAAACAGATGAGAATTAAGAAATATTAAGTAAACGATTGATCAAATCTGTTCAGGATTTTCCCATATCAGGTAGGTGCCAGGCAACCTGATACTAGAATCTTTGCTGTTCTGATTATCTGGAGTTATATTTTTGCTGACAAACAAAAACAACAACCTAGGGAGGGCCTCAGATCTGACTACAGATTGAGGTAGGCAGATCTGGGCTGGAACAGCCAATGAACAACCCTGCTAAAGTAAAGTGGCCCAGTGGATCCAGCCCTTGGTCCCACTAGTATAATAAACTTTCCTGACTTTATTAACTGATTCATATACTGGACAAATATGGAAAACCTACAGACACCAGCTTCAGCATGACTGGACATAGGAAAATGAGTTACATATAGCACTGCTCTCAAGGAGCTCAGTCTGGTGAGGATTCAGACAAAAAAACAGGTAAATGGTATATAATATGGCAAATGTTATGATAAAGAAAACATGGGGCTCAGGGGAAGAGGCTCTTAATTGTGTCTGAAGTCTTCTGAGAGGTACTGGCCTTTGACCTGAAGATTGGAGGAGCAGAAGGATGCTAGCCAGAGGATGGAGGAAGAATGGCATTCTCATTAGGGTCAACATGAGAGGGTCCCCCATGTTTGTCAAACTCAGCTATTGGGTGAGGTGTGTCTTGATAAGGTGCTAAAGAGGAGGGAAATGGCCCTGCCCCCCCTTAGGTGAGTCACAGGTTAATTATCTGTGCCTCTGGCTACATTGTATGGGTGTTTGAAAAGTTGAGTGTGTTATGGTCTATTCTCTGGTGTGAACCCTTTAAAATGATAACTGACATGACGGATCACACAGAAGGGAAGAGATAAAAGGTATCGCATGCACTTAAGTCCTCTCACAATGGAACTTAACACTGATTTGTTGTTGTCTGATAACACTGTAACGCTAAATATAAAAAGAATGCCAGCACAGACATAGTGCTTAGAAATACCTTAGATTTACTGATTTTTTTATGAGGTTGGGAGATAGCAAGAACATGAAGTAATGGAGTAAGCTTTATATTCCGAAAGCACATCCATTTAGAGAAAAAAAAAAAACAGAATTATGCATTCAGTTCTTGAGACAGGGATGGAGCATCAAATCAACGTTCTCCACTTAAGGTTGCACATTAACACCATTTGATTCAAAGAACCACCTTCATTAGTGAAAGCTTTCTCTAGCTGATCACAGATTTAGATAAGGCTGCAAAACCTAACCTCTGTGTCTCTGAAAACTGCAAACTATCCCTACAGTTGCCTAATTACCCTGAGTGTAGAGGTTTTACTTGGCACTTGGGCCTGAGAGAGGCCTCAAAGTGGGCAATTAGCTCGTTGGGTACACGGTACTCTTCGTACCCTCTATTACCATATCTTCCATCAGCCCAAAGCAGAGCAGAAGAGCTTTCAATGTCAATCGCTTTGACAATTTGAGTTCTGGAAGCAGAATTTCTTAACCCATGCATTTCTACGGTTTCTCAGTTGATCAATAGTTGGGAAAATTTAAGACTCTCATAGGTCTATAAAGAAATTATAGTCTCATGGAGTGGACAGAAGAAAGGGTGCTAAATAATCAGAGTTTTTTTTTGTTTTTTAGGGGGAGAAGGAAGGGGAATCAGAAGTATCTGTTATTTAATTTAACACACTCAATGTGGCAATCAGTGATGGTTGCATAGCTGGAAGATACATAAAAATACATTTGAATGTTGAAAACTAAAAAATAAAATGAAAAGGATAATTCTTCTGGAATCACCTTTAAAAATGATATAAAAGAACACCAATAGAATCATAATTTAATGGATCACAAGTTTATTTAAAATCCCAACATCATTTTTTTCTTGTTATTGTGGGGGTTTCTGGGCTATTAGAAATTAAGAGGGCAAGCTTTGGAACCAGAATACTTGGATCAGACCCAGGTGAACTTGAACACCTGAGAAACGGTAGCTATCTATGATGATGACGGTAATGGTGACTACAATGACTGCAACGTAGAAGAGGAGGTTAGAGAAGATGACTTGGTGATCCAAGGACAGCGGAGCCTTGTCAATAGATGCTGACTTTCACCACTTTTCTGATAAGCACTTAAGAAGCAATAATGCATAACAAGGAATATTTCACATCTCTATTCCTTTCAAGTTGTGTGCAAAAGTTTTGTTTTGTTTTGTTTTTTTCCAAAATCTTCCCAAGGTGAGATTGATGCCAATTAAGTATCAGTATATCCCCCGTTTAAATCAACATCTACTACTCAAAATCAAACCCATTGCCATCGAGTCAATTCCAACCCATAGCAACCCTATAGGACAGAGTAGAACTGCCCCATAGGGTTTCCAAGGAGTACCTGGTGGATTCGAACTGCCAACCTTTTGGTTAGCAATTGTAGCACTTAACCACTATGCCACCAGGGTTAGCTAGATCTAATTTAGACACTCTTCCTTCTGCTAGAGTCTTAAGAATGTCTTCTGCACAGAGAATATGGAATATTGATCAAACAGCCTCAGGCAAGATCTTCTTGAGATGGATTTAATCTAATAGTGGGCTGAAATCCTGGTAGCTGCCTTGTGGGGACCCCTGGCTACAAATTTCAATACCCTGCCTGAGGAAGTTTTATAACTATTATTGAACTGAATCCTGTTGCCAACTGGGAATATCTAGAAAACTAACAAATGACAAAACACAGAGAAAGGCAGGACTGAGTGATTACCGACTCTATTGGTTCTGATCTAAACTGAAATCGTCAATTATTACAAATACAACTAATATAACTTTGAAATGGCTGGCTAACTAGAAAGGCATTCTGTGGTATTATATCATTTTACCAACTTTCCAAATTTGGGAAATCATACCTTTGACCTTTTTAACCCTGGTGGAGTAGTGGTTAAGTGCTACAGCTGCTAACCAAAGGGTCGGCAGTTTGAATCCACCAGGCGCTCCTTGGAAACTCAATGGGGCAGTTCTACTATGTCCTATAGGGTCACTATGAGTCAGAATCGACTCGAGGGCACTGGGTTTTTTGTTTTCTATACAGCATGCCCCTGAAATTAAAAACAAAACTTAGGCATTTTATTACCAATAAACATAGGAAAAGAATGTGACTCTGGAGGATTAATGATAAATGGTCATCTTTTCACAATTCACATTTAGTGTACCCCCAAAATCATATAGGGGAGATGCCATAGCTGTATTTATATAAAATACCCAACGAATGAATAGAGAATAAGTTCATACGTGCATTTTATAAATGTACAAATGTATATGCACGAGGTATTTGAGTACTTACTTGTTTATACTTATTTGTCTGTTGAATTTCCCCACCTGCATGTTCTAGAGAGCTTCAACCCCCTTCTATTTCCAAAATTTACCCCATCTGGCCCCAAACCTCACCTGCTCTTCTTCTGTGTCTTTCGTATCAGTTACTAATAATGACTCATTTCAAAAATCTGGGAATGACTTGCCCTCAACCTCCCTACACCCACATACTTTGCCAAATATGTCTAGTAAACACTTACAGAATCAGCATCCTTCTCTCAATCCTACAACTACTAACCTAGCTCAAATCCCTGGGATGTTTGCCCTGGGCCACAGCATTGTTAGCCGCTAATCTTGTCCCTTGTATGTTTACTCTCCATACATCCTCCAGCAAGACCTGACCTTGTCACACCACTACATGGAACTTTTTTTTTTGGTTCCAGAACTAATATAAAATGCCTAACAGGGCCCACAAGGTCGCCATGACCTGGCCTTTGTTTATCTCCAGGCTCACAGCTTGTCACTGACATACTTATCATCCATACTTCGTACATCCCATGTGAAAACTCCCCTTGATGTCTCCAATTCTGCCGGGACAGCAGGCTGCCTCCACCTAGAATGCCCTTTCTTCTCCTGGCCCCCATCCCACACTCATTCTTTAAGACTCAGCTTAGGCCACACCTCTTCCAGGAAGTTTCTGTAACAGCTTTCCACTCCGGGCTGAGTTAGATCCTCTTCCTTTCCACCCCCATAAAACCCTGTGACTATCACTAACTGTAGCACTTGCCTGATCATCTCTTCAAATTTCTACTTCTCTGATCATAACTGGAACTTCTTAGGAGGAGGGTATTACTTATATTAAAGTCCCTGGTGCACAGTTTTATACATAGAACTTAGTGTATATATATATATATATATATATACACACACAGAGAGAGAGAGAGAAAGGTTGTTAAATGAGTGAAGGCATAAATGAATGAAGGTCTTTCTCTAGAATAATGAATATTGGAAAGTCAATGTAAACACAGTGGAGAAAATGCCATTCTTCAGAACTCAGGAATAGAAATGGGGGAAGGGGCCCTGAAACACAGCCGCGGAGAGGTCTTCAGTCAGGGAAGGTCACAGGTAAAAGTGCTGACTTTGGGAGGTGGAGACTGGGGAAGGAGAGACACTAAGTGTGAGGGGATGGACAAACAAGACAACAAAAAGGCTGTAGGCTGCATATTTAATGTGAATCTTCCTCATAACTCTCCAAGGTTTTAGTAAAGTGGTTGAACTCACCATACGCTACATGGTTTGGGATTTCTGGTGAAAAATAACTTCTGTGCAGCTTTGCAACTCCATTGGAAGCACAGCATGTAAGGGTGTACAGATGGACGAAGGGTGCACGGATGGACGAAGGGTCCACAGATGGGTGAAGGTAGAGAGGAGCATGTAGATGTCAGATGCGGTCCTAGCAAAGGGTCAGGGCAAAAGCTAAATCAAGTCTCCAAGTGACAGGACAGCCCTAGTCAATATAAATATGACAGAAGAGAATAAGGTGGGAAGTTATTTGCTAGATGCCTGAGTATATAAAGGCAACCACATTTGGAAAGGATTTTTTGGTTTGTTATGCATTTATTAATTACACTTGGCTTTAAAAAAAGATTTGAAGGGGCTTACAAAAACTGAGGTGGGGGTAGAACTGAGGAAAGATGGAGAAGCTAAAGAAAATAAAATTATTACTCAAAATACATTCCACAAGCACCATACATGAAAAGTGAGCTTCTTAGCAGCCAGTATGAAAAAGGAACACAAACCCTTATGTGGTTTGGAATTGCTCAGAAAACATGGAGCTGTTCTTGATACAAAAGCATCAGGTACAGGTCTCCATTGGGCCCTCGGAAAGAACACTGAAGCCATGAGTGGTAGCTTTACCGTAGTGTTTTGCAAATGTGAAGTTATTAAAAAAAAAAAAAAAAATTCAAATAATCACATAAAAGGTTCCTGTTCTTGACCAGATATGCACATGGACATATTCCTCAGTACAAATGCTGAAATTTATCTATTTCACATCATATTTTATGTCTCATATTCTATATCTCACTTCAGCCTTGAGGCACTATTATCACCACAAAGAAACATGTCTTGTTTTTGTTTTTAAATTTTATTGTTCATTTCTTTGGTGATTTTCAGACAATGAACACGTGGCTAGTGCCACCCTCTGTGGAGGAAGCACCTTACATTTCATGTAACCTACATCAAAAGAACAGAAAATTTGCACATACAGACTTATAGAGTGTACAGGTATACACACTGTTACAGATTATGATTATTCAAAGAGGCACTGTGCGGCTTACACCTGAGGAGGAATTTGCATATTGAAGGGAGATCTGGCAGTATTTCCTTTGTCTCCAGCAGATTAGTCAATGAAAGGTTTCCACCTTGCACCCTTTGGGTTCAGTTGTTCGACTGGTTACAATTAGCTAGATTAGTAACTGGTTGAACAACTGTAACCAAAGAGTACAGATTGATGAGCTGAGGTCCACTAGGGAGAGGTTTGCTAGTGGCGTTCAGTGGGGCTCTGTCCTCTGCTCTGTCTGTCCTCTTCAGTGTTTGTATGAATGACTTGGAACAAGATATAGACATTTGATATAAATTCATTACACATTCATTCCACATCTGTTATATGCCTGTTATTGTGACAAAGACAGAGGGTACTGAGGGAAAAAAAAAAAAAAAAGTTATATATCTCTGATGCCAAACTGGGGAATGGAAGAGAGACAGAGAGGAAGTAAAAACGCCAGAGAAAGAGAATATTACACAATAGGAAATTTAACACATGGCTAGAAAAATTTGGGTAAAGAAAAATATTTTGAGGAATGTGAAGGAGGTAACCCCCACAATTTACACATTTTCCATTACAATGAACATCCAGTCATTGCTAACAGCACAGAGCACACATCTGGAATTTCACCTCAATTTAGTCACTCATACAATATTACTTTGTTGACAAATTCAGAAGTCTTATTTAGCAACACAAACCAAAAGGCATAAAAGCCCTGGTCATTCTGCTTTATTAATCTGAAAATGGAGGACTCCCATCTCCCCACGGCTTAGGTTACTCCCTGGTAATAATTTGGATACTTTTGGAAACTCTTTCTTTTAAGCTTCAAATGTTCATTTACTGTAATTAATGCAGCATGCCTAATGGGGCTCTGGCTATCTGTAGTAGTTATTTATTTCTCTAAAAAAATAAAAATAAACACCCACTGCTGTCTCATCTAATATTTCTGTCATGAACAGACTTCTGCATTCTAGCTCATTTTGTTATCTTAACTCTGTGGATTCTTTTCCAGTTCTTCAATGTTGACTGAGAAATTGAAGTTGCCACCACTATGCTTGGAACCAGACAAAAACTAAAGAGAACCCAACTCAGTTCTTACCCTCTGAAAATCCACTTATTCATTGAGTTGTTTTGCTACAACTCATAAACTCAATGAGTTTAACTGGTGGATATTCTCTGCAGTTCAAGCAATGGATTTTTTTCTTTTTGGTCATTTCAGTATGGATCAGCAATAAACATTAGCATGAAAACTCTGTGGTGTCTATGAGCAAGGTGTTCAGTGAGCTTAAATGATGTCTCTCAAGTTTTAGACTAAATGAAAATGCCCTTTGCCCCACAGAATTTCCAAGGGGTGCCTGGTGTATTTGAACTGCGTAGCTTTTGGTTAGCAGCTGTAGTACTTAACCACTACACCACCAGGGTTTCCTAAATGACAACGGTATAGAAATAAAAGGATCATAATTCATCTTACTTGCAAGATGGATAAAATGGAACCACGGAACTAGGGAACATCAACATATTTTATTTGAAATGCATGCATCCTTCCATCAGATTTATTTTAGTTTTCTAAAACTGTAGAGCTGAATACTCCAACTACAGATATTAGTCAAAGCTGTTTAAAATCAGGTTTCCCTTATTTACAAAAGGCAGTTTTTACAAGTCAACTATCAAGAATAAACACGAAGAGAAATGGAAACTTTTCCATTTCTAGCAATTAGTCAGAGTAGACTGGCTGTATATTGAACACAGCTGTTTTGTGAGAGATTTTTTCCTTTTTTTTGAATTCAATATTGACTGTCCTCTTGTGGCATGAATATAGTAAATGAAAGATTGTTCCGTGCTTGATAAGAAGAGAGACCAGAAACAATTGCTCCCACAGGTCTTCCCCTGCCTTAATAACCAAACCGTTATCTGGAGCCTCCAGATGGGGAAGAGCCCATCATTTGTCACGTCAATTACATACAAACAAAACCTTCTAGGACTTTTCTTGCCACCTTCCTTAAACTGAGAAAGACACAGATCCAAAAGGGAGGCAGTTCTGAAGATAAATTTAAATGTAAGAACAGAAGCCTCAAATATAAACACAGGAAAGTCTTATTCCCAACACTTCTCACCTTTGATCAACCACTGAAGTCTGTTTCTCACTGAATTTAATTCTTTAACAAGAGAAACTATGGTGGTTTTTCCCCAGGTACATATATCTTCTTGTACACTTAGTTTTCTGTAGAGTAACAATACTAATAAAATCAGATATTTTTATACCTTGCTTCAATAAGTTAAAAAGACTTCTTATTAATTTGCCCAGAGCCATCTGGGTTACTAATTTGAAAAGTTTTACTTTAGTACTTAACTTTGTGCTGGGAACTGGACACAGCACTCTACCTACGGGTAAACTCATTGCTCTAGAGTCGATTTCAGCTCATACCAACCCTATAGGACTAAGTAGAACCACCCCATAGGGTTTCCAACGGTGGCTGGTGGATTCGAACTGTCCACCTTTTGGTTAGCAGCTGAGCTTTTAACCGCTGTGCCACCAGGTCTTCACTCTACATACTTGACGGTATTTATTCTTCGCAAAAGTTTGATGGAATAATGCTTGGCATAGCAATCCTATGATCATTTCTTATTTTGATCCCAAAGTACCTTTTAGTGGTGCTACTCAACTACTCAAAATGGTAGATCGTAGCACAGTGCTGAAGTCAGGGCTCTGGAGTTAGATAGTCTATGTTGAATCCTAGCTGTAAGAAGATGGGCAAATTACAAAATGGAGATAATAGTAGTCCCAAGATTAAATCAGATACACCTTTCCTTGTTCCACCTCTAGACCTGTACCTTGACCTCTGGCACCCTTCCAAAATTACTGACTTTTTAAAAACCTTAAGAATGAAATATAGACTCTGATGTTCCCAAAGATATCAATGTCTTGAATGCTAGCAGGGTGGGTTATCAGGTTCTATTTACTTCGTTATGGATAATGTTCTTCACCCATGCTAATTCCTTTACAAAAGATCATTTCCGTTCTTCCTGCAACTTTTCTCAGTGCCAGGGGAAGGTGTGGCCAGTGAGGATTCCACCCCAGGTGGTATGGATGTTTGAGCTCAGAAAGTGACTGCCTCAAACACATGCTCGAGTGATATCCTTTCAAGCTCTAGTTTAACACTAACCTGACACAGACCACCTTCTTGAGCAACACTGGGAAGTAGGACAGTTAAATGCTAGGATTACAGAAATATTGTGGTTGAATGAATGGGCTGAATCCATGGAAATCTGACACCCTGTGCTCAAGTTACAAAACTACTAGACGTGAGAACTAGAAATATCTCTTCTTTAGGCAAGAATGAGAACATAGCTCTATCCAACCAGGCTCTTCTCTCACTGTGGCTTATAGCTGTTCCAGAGGTTTACCACCTTGCTTATGGGTAATGCTTGTGGTTTAAGAAGAAGTGAATTCTGGAATACATTGTTAGTTTTCAGGTCATGACCTACATGCACAGGGATATTTTCAAGATAGTGGGGCTAGAGGTGGGTGGAAGGAACCGAACCCTGGTGGCTCAGTGGTTAAGTGTTCAGCTGCTAACTGAAAGGTCAGCAGTTGGACCACACCAGCTGTTCTGCAAGAGAAGATGTGGCAGCAGGGGTGGATTACACAATAGTCAAGGTAAGCACAGTGCTTACCTTGCTTACCAGATCATCTGTACTGAACAATTTCACATTTTTTCACATATCATATATTCCGCTTCTAGGTATGGCTGGCGTCTATCTCTCTCCCAACTCCACAGTACCTTCCTGCAGAATCAAAGACTCTTTTTAAATTTACAATCCCTGACAGGGGTGGATGACCCAGTAAGCAAGGCAAACATGGGTGTATTTGTGCTTACTTACTAATCTGTAGTGAAGTTGTTCACTACAGATGATCTGGCAAGCAAGGTAAGTACCAGGCTTACCTTGCTTATTAGATAATCTGCTCCTGTGTGGCAGTCTGTTCCCATAAAGATTTACAGCCTTCAAAACCCTGTGGGGGAGTTCCACTCTGTCCTTCAGGGTTGCTATGAGTTGAAATTGACTAGATGGCAATGGGTATAGAGGTAGGTAGGAAGGACAGAAAATAGTGTGTATGGTCCCATTTGCAACTCTCCCAATAACTCCCTACCTGTAAGACCCAGAGCAAAATGATTACCCACTTCTAAACCTCATTTTCTTTGTAAAACAAATAGGCTTGAACACGGTCAGTAATTTGCACTTCTTTTTAAAGCAGCACAGACATTTGCTCGGATGATATCTCAGACAGAAACTCTACACAGGAAGCAAACACATCACTGCAGCCCAGGGCACAGTCGGGAGATCTCAGGGCTCCCAGGGAACAGGCTGAAGGTCACTGAATCAGATGATCTCTGAGGTTCCTTCCAGGCCGTAATTCTGTGACGTTTGTTAAACCTATTTGGGTGCTTGTCCAATGGAACAGAGGTTTCAACCCGGCTCCAAATTAAAATTACCTGGGAGGTTTTTGTTGTTGTTTTGTTCTCACCATCACTGCTGCCTGTGATCCATCCCGGGCCACTTAACTCAGAATCTTGAGATGTTAGGCCTGCTTTTATCTATTTATCTGTCTTCTGCCTGTTGTCTGCCTATCTATATCTATCTATCTATCATCTGTCTGTCCGTCTATCTATCATCTATCTATATCTATCTATCTATCAATCTATCATCTATCTACTTTTTATTGAGATGAAATTGCCATAACGTAAAATTAACCCTTTTAAAGTGGACAATTCTGTGGCATTCAGTAATTCTCAATGCTGTGCAAGCACCCCCTCTGCTTAGTTCCAAAACGCCTTCATCGCCCCAGAAGAAGCCTCGTACCATTAAGCAGTTGCTCCTCATTTCCTCCTTCCTCCAGCCCCTGGCAACCACCAATCTGCTTTTTGTCTCTGTGGATTTACCTATTCTGGATATTTCTTACAAACGGACTTATGCAACAGCAACGTTTTATGCCGGGCTTCTTTCACATAGAATAATGTTTTGGAGGTTTATTGATGTTGTAGCATGCATCAGTAATTCATTCCTTTTTAGGCTGAATAACATTCCACTGTATTATAAGGTCTGCCTTTAACATATATTCTTAAAGAACGCCTCTCTCTCCCATTTCCAAATTTAAACCCTCATGCATACACATATTTGATCAAATGATGGCTCTTAATAAACATTATAGAGTACTGTCCTCAAAATCTAAAGACAAGATTATGCATATCAGTGATGCTCAGCTATGCTTTTATGATAGACAAGAGAAGACAAATTGGATCATTCATGATAAGAAACTTCAGATAAAACCAATGATACAAACGCGGCACCCAGAAAGGTTTTATACATTAGCAAGACAGCAAGGACCTCATACATGAAGTAGCATCTCAGCTTTTTTTAGCTATTTATTTTATATTCCTTGATATAATTCATTTTTGTTATGGTTACTAATGTCACACTTTTAAAACCTGCACTGAGACTACAGTTCCTTAGTTCCACATGGGAGTGAGGGGTGGCTGACCAGAGATTGCAATATTAATATTGTTAGCTAAAAACAACAGAGCTCATGTTCAGAGATAGCAAATGGTAAAGCGACGATTTATTTTAAACCTTTCTGTGAATTATTTGATTCAACAATCATCTTGAGTTACTGTTTGTCTAGGCATGGGGGTGGAGGAGTTAGGGGGAGCAGGCGTTGGAAATCAGAGAGTAGAAGATACAATCCCTCTCTAGAGAGAGACTGTCATGGATTGAATTATGTTCCCCCAAAAATGTGTGTATCAGTTGGGCTGGGCCATGATTCCCGGTGTTGTGTGATCTTCCTGCATGTTGTAAACCCCGCCTGTATGATGTTAATGAAGGAGGATGGGCTGCAGCTGCCTTAGTGAGGTGTGTTAGTGAGGCAGGACTCAATCTACAAGATTGGATTGTGTCTTGAGGCAATTTCTTGAGATACAAGAGAAGCAAGCAGAGACAAGGGGACCTCATACCACTAAGAAAGCAGTGCTCGGAGCACAGCGCACCCTTTGGACCCAGGATCCCTGCACTGGTGAGCTCCTAGCCTGGGGGAGACTGATGAGAAGGCTGACAGAAAAAGAAAGTCTTCCCCTCGAGCTGACACCCGGAATTTAGACTTTTAGCCTATTTTACTATGAAGAAATAAATGTCTCTTTGTTAAAGCTACCCACTTCTGGTATGTCTGTTACAGCAGCACTAGATGACTAAGATAGAGACTCATCCACACTTCGGTGGCTTCCACAGGTGGGTCTAGTGCAGAGCTCAGCAAACCATGACCCTCAGGCCCAATCAAGCCAGCAGGCTGTTTTGTGAAATAAGCTTTTATGGGAACACATTCTCACTCGCTAGTTTACATATTGCCCATGGCTGCTTTGGAGCAAAAAGGCAGATTTGAGTAGTTGAAACAGAATTGTTAGGACCTGCAAAGCCCAAAATCTTTACTAATATGGCCTTTTACAGAAAAAGTTTCCTGACCCCTGGTCTCATGAGTAATATCATTTATTGGTTTCAATTAGTCCTAAATATTTTCACGACAGGAGTTAGCGCATGATTAAGTTCACTCAGTCAGAGACTCTAGTGAAAAAGACAAAAGGTTGGATATTTAACCAGCATGAATTGTTATATAAATTATAATATATTCATATATATTATAATTTATATAATATATTCATATATATTATAATTTATATAATATATTCATATATATAATATATCAACAATTTTATTGAAGAACAAAGCTGCTTTTTATGTGCTGGTATGAAGAACATCCAAGGAGAAATTTTATATGAAAAGAAACAAGATACGCACAGTATTTATAGCATGCTCTTCTTTATGTAAAAAAAGTTTATCAAATATATACATTTTTATGTTCATTGACTACTTCTAGAAAGTCACATAAAAATTGGTACAGTCTTGCTCCTATGGAGGGACAGTTGAGATCTGCACTTTTTTACTAGAAATTATTAACGTGTTGTTACACAGCCTGAAATTTATCTTAAAAATAAATATTTCAGCAGAAATAGGGTAGTGTGTGTGTGCGTGTGTGTGTGAGAGAGAGAGAGAGAGAGTGAGAGATAGAAAGATGGAGTTAGATCTAGTTTTACTCTTCATCTTAGGCGCATTCTTTGCCATCTGAATTAATATGGAATGCTCGCTCTAAACATGGCTATTACTAGAGCATCAACTATTACAGTCCTGAGCTACACTAGATTTATTAACTTGCATAAGTAATGTTAAAAATCATTTTCATAGGTGAGTTGAGTGGTGTTCAAGAAATGTGGGTTGATTCAAACTATTGTGCCTTGACCACGGATGAACAGGGATATAGGGATCTAGATGGTGTTCCAAGCCTGAGGCTCCAGTTAGGTTTTGTGTCCTGTCACCTTAAGTGGATTCTTTCACCCAGTTCTGACAAGAGAGGTAGCTAATCCTTCCTCAAGAACATTGTTACATGTGCCTGGAGTGAACTGTCCACTTAAGACACTTGTAAGATGGTCTAAGAGATGGACCTGGGAGTTGATGGAGCTTTCGAGAAGAAGTTGTATCATTGAGACACTCAGTGATAACAAACACTTATAGATAAACCAGAATTCAGTCCCAGATCTGCTATAATGATTACATTATACCTGATGGATTGGTTGTAGGAAAGGAGACCCATGTACTCCATTCTCTTTTCATTAGTGTAGGCCGTGATATTCACCAAAAAGAACCTGACAACTGTGAAGGGTCACATTGGCTTTTGCCAATTCACAACAACTACTTTAAAATAAATGATTAATCTTGATGAAAGCAGTATTACCTAAGCCTCAATTAATGAATGTTTAATTCATTTACTTAGGACATAAAAGTCACCCTGACTCAAGATGATAATGTTGGTTCCACCGTCTGTATTTTCTTCAGATTTCTTTTGTGAAGTAAACAATTTCCCTCCTCCACCAAGATGATAATGTTGGTTCCACCGTCTGTATTTTCTTCAGATTTCTTTTGTGAAGTAAACAATTTCCCTCCTCCACCCCACCCAGACCCCCAAAAATATTTTCAGCCCCACAAATGCTAAATCTTATCTGGTGCGGAGAAGCCATGAATCTGATGGTAGAATCATAATCTTTTAGACCTGAAAGGTGCTGTAAAGAGCCTCTGTTTCATCCTCCCCCTCCACCTGCCATTTTATATGTGAGGAAATGGAGGTCCAGGGAAGTGAAGGAAATTGTCCCAAATGACCGAAGACTGAACCAGAATCTGAGCCCTTAATTTCTGCTTTTTCCCCTGCAGCCCCAGTAAGAGAAATTTGTGTTGAAGAAATAAGGAGAATGTTTAATTTTTTCAGCTAAGCACAAAATTCCTGAGAACCCTTCTCTATAAACAGAAAATCTAAACTCTTCAAAAGAATGGCACCTCCTTTGCCATAGCACATTCTTGGAGCTTATTTCACAACTGACAGCCTCACACCAATTCCTGGGTGATTTTACTAAAAAAAAAAAGAATTTCTAAAAAACAACTCAATAATCCAGGAAGAATAGGGAATTAAGGAGAATAAAAGGGCTAGTGAAGCCAAGAGCTTACGATCCTATGGGGAAGTTTACAGATAGGAAGAAACATGGCAACAAGTAGAAAGAAATACGGTTTTCAGATGAAGAAGCTCCTCAGGAACAAACTTGGTTTCTGACAGCTCTTGTCAAAAAGCCTGGAAGCAGCTCAACAGAAATATTAGTCCAGAGGCAGCCCCAGGTCTCAAGTGTTCAAAGCTCTCCATCTCAGAATAAATATAAATACTCCAACTTCCTCTCATCTTTCCCTGGCTGGGGGAGGGGAACGACCTGGGACAGCTGAAGGCTGGGAGGCAGCTTGCAAATGAGAACGGCTGAGTGGCGTTTAGAAAAAAGCATGGTCAGTTTGGATCACAACAACTGTTTTTCAAAAATAAATAACCATTAGTATAATACGAACAGAAATCCGAAGCCTCAATTATTTTAGAAGGAACTCCGTAGGAGACCACCTAAGGGAAACACATGAAAGAAAAGTGGCCAATCAATTAGAGCAGGCTTGTGGAGTCCTTTCTGTGGGCACAACATGGTATTGGTTGTTTTGGAGATTATTATGGAAACAGAGGATATGCTTTCTTTCCTTGACAGCTTCTAGGCTGTGGAAGAGACAGGGTACATACGTGCATATAACACATCACAAAGACAAACAATTACATGACTAAGTAGGACTATGCTGGCTTAGTCCCAAGGGAAGTAGGAAGAACTCAGTAAGGGACTACTGTGGATTTAGTAAGGGATGATGAGGCCAGGACAGTTTCTGAAATCAAATTAGCAGCTGAAATTGCAGGAAGGGCTTATACTTGTACAGGAGATTAAAAAAAAAAAAAAAAAAGGAGAACCTCATTTAAAATGTGATAAGAAAAACCAACAAAGATTCTGAAGCCTATATTTACGTAAAGAACTTACTCTATCCAAAATGAAATGTGGGAGTCAAGTAAATGACAGAATTCTAGCATTAATAATTCAATGAGAATGTCTGTTACACCCTAATCTCTCAAAGTCCCCTTTGGAAAATAATTAAACTTGTTCTCATAACAGGAAAAAAAAAAAAAAAAAAAAAACTAATCTAAAGTAACAAAAGAGAAAATTTAATTTAATGTCAATATTAAAACTGAAGTCGTAAGACCCAGCCTGATAACACACTTCACAGACTTCAGGATGGTTACTGTAAATCCTATAAATGTCATGGCCTGATTAACCTTAATGGAAAAAAAAAGTTCCATTCTTGTAGCTCTTATGCTGATTTGGAGATGAAGCAAAATTTCTTATCGATATTTCTATTCTAGCCATTTTGATACCTAAAAGTCATACATTCTACTTTTGAGTATCTTGTAAACCAAAGAGTTAAACAGTAGCTACCTTGTATGGACACTGCAGCAGTCCTGGTGGCAAAAATGGTTAAGTGCTCAGCTGCTAATGGAAAGGTCACTGGTTCAAACCCACCAGCCCTGCTCTGTGGGAGCAAAGATCTGGCAATGTTACAGCCTAGGAAACCCTACAGAAAGTTCTTGGAAGAAGTACAGCCAGAATGCTCTTTAGAAACAAGGATGGCGAGGCTTCATCTCAGGTACTTTGGACGTATTTTCAGGAAGGACCAGTCCCTGGAGAAAGACATCATGCTTGGTAAAATAGAGAGTCATTGAAAAAGAGGAAGACCCTCAGTGAGTGGATTGACACAGCAGCTGCAACAATGGGCTCAAATATGGCAACAATGGTGAGGATGGCACAGGACTGGGCAGTATTTTGTTCTGTTGTACATAGGGTCGCTATGAGTCGGAATCAACTGGATGGCACCTAACAACAACAACATGCACATTTTACAAGCAGGAAACTATAGAGTAGAAAATCTAAGTAATTATCCCTTGCTCATAATTAGTAAGTGCTCCAAACCAGAGCATGTTAGCTAATGTAACATACCGCTTCTTACACAGTTTTTCTCTCTCTCTTCTCCGATATGAATTATAGATGAAAAGATAACATCAGCTCAGCAATCCCACTCCCTGCTATTCCGCTGCCATAAGTGTAGAAATGTCTCTTACACTATTTTCTCTTGGTGTCTTACTAATTTTCATATGTCTCCAGGGAACTCTTATAACTATATTTGGAAAGCTTTCCACATTTTAACACATCATATTCCCAGGAAATTTTTCTGATAAGAAATCTTTATTTTGTCCACGGAATTCTCATTATTGCCCTTTGTATCACCTCTCAGACTCTTTCCCGTAGAGCATTTATTCTCTTTTAAAAATAATGTGACTAGTATGTGCCTTCATTTATTTAGCCAGGCTGTAAATACTCTTCTGTTGCATAATGTCTCAATTCTTTCATAGTATTTTCTTCCGCCCCCTCCACGCCCTTCAAATTGTCTTCTTTTTTTTTTTCTCCTCACTAGGAATGATCTGCTGTGGTTGAGGCTCTACATAAAAACCTAGTTGGGAATCACGATCAGAACAGACCCTTATTCATTTGCTACCACCTAGTCATACCTTTATAGTTTTTATGTAATAGAAGTTCTGCCTTTGTATCTTCATTGCTTTCAATGATGAATTATTCCAGGGATTCATAACTGATGTTGTTTTTAGTGCCATCAAGTTGGCCCCACATTCATGGCAACCCAATGTACTATACATCGGGTTGATTAGATTGAACCATTGTGATCTATAGGGTTTTTCTTGGCTGATTTTTAGAAGTACATCGTCAAGCTTTTCTTCCTAGTCTTAGTCTGGAAGCATTCATTTTAGGAATTTGAAACCTGTTCAGCATTGTAGCAACATGCAATCACATGCGAATAGGCAAGTGGTGGCTGCACTTGAGGAGCACTGGCCAGGAATTGAACCTGAGTCTACCACAGGGAAGGCAAGAATTAACTACCACCAACCGATGGTACTGAAGGAAGAGGCCCAAGCTGCTCTGAAGGCATTGGCGAAAAACAAGGCTCCAGGAATTGATGGAATACCAATTGAGATGTTTAAACAAACAGATGCAGCGCTGGAGGTGCTCACTCATCTATGCTAAGAAATATGGAAGACTGGAAGAGATCCATATTAATGCCTATTCCCAAGAAAGGTGATCCAACAGAATGTGGAAATTATAGAACAATATCATTAATATCACATGCAAGCAAAATTTTGCTGAAGATCATTCAAAAATGGCTGCAGCAGTATATCAACAGGGAACTGCCAGAAATTCAGGCCAGTTTCAGAAGAGGATGTGGAACCAGGGATATCACTGCTGATGTCAGATGGATCCTGGCTGAAAGCAGAGAATACCAGAAGGATGTTTACCTGTGTTTTACCGACTATGCAAAGGCATTCAACTGTGTGGATCATAACAAACTATGGATAACACTGCAAAGAATGGGAATTCCAGAACACTTAACTGTGTTCATGAGGAACCTTTACATAAACCAAGAGGCAGTTGTTTGGACAGAACAAGGGGATACCGATTGGTTTAAAGCCAGGTAAGGTGTGCATCGGGGTTGTATTCATTCACCATACCTATTCAATCTGTATGCTGAGCAAATAATGCGAGAAGCTGGACTATATGAAGAAGAACAGGGCATCAGGATTGGAGGAAGACTCATTAACAACCTGCATTATGCAGATGACACAACCTTGCTTGCTGAAAGTGAAGAGGACCTGAAGCACTTACTAATGAAGATCAAAGATCACAGCCTTCAGTATGGATTACACCTTAACATAAAGAAAACAAAAAATCCTCACAACTGAACCAATGAGCAACATCACAATAAATGGAGAAAAGATTGAAGTTGTCAAGGATTTCATTTTACTTGGATCCACAATCAACAGCCACGGAAGCAGAAGTCAAGAAATCAAAAGACGCATTGCATTGGGCAAATCTGCTGCAAAGGACCTCTTCAAAGTGTTGAAGAGCAAAGAGGTCACCCTGAAGACTAAGGTGCGCCTGACCCAAGTATGGTGTTTTCAATCGCATCATATGCATGTGAAAGCTGGACAATGAATAAGGAAGACCAGAGAAGAGTTGACACCTTTGAACTGTGTTGACAAAGAATATTGAATATACCATGGACTGCCAAAAGAATGAATAAACCTGTCTTGGAAGAAGTGCGGCCAGAATGCTCCTTAGAGGCAAGGATGGCGAGACCGCGTCTTACATACTTTGGACATGTTGTCAGGAGGGATTAGTCCCTGGAGAAGGACATCATGCTTGGCAGAGTACAGGGTGAGCGGAAAAGAGGAAGACCCTCAACGAGATGGATTGACACAGTGGCTGCAACAATGAGCTCAAGCATAACAACGATTGTAAGGATGGCACAGGACTGGGCAGTGTTTGGTTCTGTTGTGCATAGATAGGGTCACTATGAGTCGGAACCGACTCGATGGCACCTAACAACAACAACCTCTCTTAACTAACAGGATATTATTTATACACATGCATCATCTTTCTTCTGTATATTATAGATATATTACCTCTTGGAATCTCACCCAGGGAAAATGACTGAGGGGAATGTTTTAAACACTTATATCATAGGCAAGTTTTATTGGTAGCAATTACCATGATATTTTCTCTAGGAAGGAAGGGAAAACAGCCAAATGACATTTATGGTTATTTGTGGATTTTACTTATCCATGCACTCTTTCATTAGCTCTCATATTTGACTGTAATTTCCTTTGCAAATTATATTATCAAAATGAAGTGAATTTCTTTCAGGCCTTTTTCAAAATGTTCCCCAGTGACTTAGTATTTGACTTCTGATACTTGGTCCTACATTAACATCATCGATATAGCATAGACACTGATAATTTTCTCTGCTCCTTGTAGGGTATTAACTGATATCAGGTAGCCAGAACAACATCCAATTAAGTCATCTTTGGACAGACCTTAAGTAAGGAACATATCTGTCCATTATCTCTAGCTCCATCTCTCTCCACCACATTCATTCCCTTTAGAGTCTCATATTCTTTCTCTGACTGTATGGTCTAAATTATCTCCTTCATTCTCTTTCTTGCTCTCTCTCCACACTTCAGAAAAGAAAAAAGCTTGCATTAATACAAATATACAAGTAATTATTAACCTTTATGTATTTAAGTTGTTTTTATGAAAGTTCAAAGTCCATTATGCCATCCTCATTAAAACCCTATTATCGCTGCCAGGGATTTATAATGGGATTATTAGTCTAGTGAATTCATGCCGAAAAGTACTGATAAAAACTTATACACATTCAATCCAATGAGTTTTAAAAATATAATAGCACTATGATGTATACTATATGATTGTTACTAATAGACTGTTTCCCTTTCTCAAATAATTGCACATAATATTAGTTTCACAATTACTGAGACTAGAAGGCAGAGGTTCTGTGGGAGGGCCTAACATTTATGCTCTCAGTAAAATAAAATCAGCATCCAAGATGTCCACTCTTCAGAGACATGTTGTTTGTCATCTATATTTGAAGTTACAATTATTATATCTAAATGAAACAACGATGACACTTATTCAAATATTTATTGAGTAGTTAGTTATTAGTATTTTACTATAAAACTAGAATATTCAGTGATGTTACAGTTATTTATCAAATTTAAATTGCAAATGGTTGAACTTGGATACTGTCATTATTTTGCAGTTAGTCCTTCTGTGACATAAGCATGCATTGTAGGAATTTGAAAACACTGAAACCAGGTTATAATAATATCATTTAAATCAGATGCAAGAATTCACAGGAAAAAAAAAAAGCAAATAGTAAGCATTTGAGAAAATGTTCAACTTTGCTAACAATTAGAAAAAAAGTAAATCATTAAAACAATGACAAGACATACCTCATCTAATAAATTGGCAAAAATTTAAAAATCTGATAAAATCAGGTATTGTTACAATGTGGTAAACAGGTAACCATCATACACTGATTGCCAGAAAACAAATAGCGGCAGCCATTTCAGAGAATAATAGAGCATTATACAGGGATATTGGTAATTCTATTACCTTAAGATCCAGCAATTCTGGCCTGATTAAATATCTCAGAGAAACTCATCAAATGTGTATATGACAGGGGAGTTCACTGCAGTATTTAGGCATTCATTTATTCATTTCATAAATGTTCATTGAGTGTACAGCTCTGTTTGCTTGGGAGATTTCTGGAACTGAAGCAGACGATTCTCTTTGCCTTCACTGCTATGTTCTAGAAAAGTGTTTGTGGTTCCAAAAACTTAAAAATCACCCAAAAAAACTCCAATAAGGCAAGAGACAAATAAGATAGTGTATAGTAATAGGACAGAACAACAACAAAAGTGAAAAAAGCAGGTTATAGAAAGCTGCTTGCACGATGTGTGATTTTTGTAAAATTTAAAGCCACATAAAATGTAACATTGTGTGTGTGCCTGTGGGTGTGTACAAAATCAGCATAAAACTGAATAGGGAGTACATACCTAATTGCATGATAGAGGTTGGCTCTGCTTTTGAGATGTGGTATTAGGATGGAGAATAAAGAAGATCTCAACTTTATGCATATGTTTTTAATTTTCTATTTTTAAATATAAGAAAACATGACAAGATAATAAAAATTTGATTCCAATTTTTCTGCATGTATGCTTGTTACATTAATCTTTGAATTTTTTATATTTTTAATTTTTTAAAACTGCCCATTGTATCCACCAAACTACCTTTTTTTTTTTTCTTTTTGATACCTGTGTATGTAATCACAGTTTCTAAAATGTTTATAAGAGACACTTGTGAAAGCACTGGCCCTACCAACAGCATGACCTAATTAGTTTATTACAGGGTGATTGATAGCTTATAGGATAAACAGTGTATAATGAGCCAAGATAAAAATCAATTTACAACATCGATTACACAATTAAATCAAATAAATAAAAATTATTGATGCATAGTAATATTTTCTTTTCTTTTAGTATACCATATTAAAAAAAAGATCTGTAAGAAAGGAGCTGCTGGGAAGTACACAGTGAAAAACACTCATTAGGTGTTTGTCAGGCATCCCTGCTTTCCTTAGCATTCTGCACCACCTAAAGCCATAAAAATAGAAGGACATGTTAAAGGTTCAACCTTAGCCCTGCCTAGAAGCTTACTGAATTAATCTAGTGGACCACAACCACATGTCTTCAAATGGGGAGACCTCATGGGGAGGTATAGGGAAGGGGCTCGTTACTGAATGGGCTACTTTTTGAGTTATATCATGGACCAAAAGGAATGTATATACAGTGATTTGCCCAGGTTTTAACAAGCTTCATAACTAGGCTTTGTGATCTTGGAAAACGATCTAATAACTCCAATCTAAAATGCTTTTTAACTAATCTTGAATTCCCTCACAGCACATTCTGTGTACTGTAAACCAGCTAAACCAAACCCATTGCCGTTGAGTCAACTCCAAATCATAGCGATCCTAAAGGACAGAGTAGAACTGCCCCATAAGGTTTCCAAGGAGAGCCTAGTAGATTCGAACTGCTGACCTATTGGTTAGTAGCCATAGCTCTCGAGCACTACACTACCAGGGTATGCTGTAAAACACATCAGAATTCACTTACATCCAAATTTTCACAAAATCTTAGTATAGATCTGAGGAGTAATTACTTAAAACATAAATGTCTCAGTGTCTTCAATCTATTATTAAAATTCAGGAAAAATGATTCAATTTAGCAGTTCCAATTCATCACATTTCATGCAAAATACAAAACCCTAATGAAAAACAAAAAGGCATCCATTCAACCTTAAGGTAACTCAAAACTATGTGCCTGCTAAACACAGCCCAGAAACTACAATGAAATCATAACTGATTGACCCTCTAATTTTGGACTCATTTTTGCATCATTTTTCTAAAAGACTACCATGGAATCAAGCATGCTATTTTTAGGCATTGATAAAATATTTAGCACAGGAGAAGGGTGTGAAGAGAACCCTTTTTCCTTAGGACAAAACTCTTTCATCTTTGTCCTCATTAAGCTCATTGCTAAGCATGACTGATGGGTGTTAATGAAAGGGAACTAAAGGAAAATGCTTCACTCTCTCCCAGCTGAGTGCTGTTAATTGATCCCCACAGATTTTCTCATTTTGCTGCTCTCCCTGCATCAATCCTTCCTTTACCTCATGACTGTCAGCTCATCTCAATTAGTGTGGCCCTTACCTGGAAAAATCACCCACATCCCCATTAGAGGATATGTGTGCACTCTTACTGCTGGAGATGCGTGTATTTTCCCTGCTTCAAGGACCCCCAACTTCAGTGAAGAGCTGAGCCACTGGAGGACCCCATATAAATTAACAGCTCATATTTTGACTCACTGTCACCCCATCATTATCTCTTATATAAAAAAAAAAACACTTATTTATCAAAACATAAAAACTGAATTCTATATTCATGATAAAGACATAGCCACGTGGTTCTAGAATGACATGTAACATTTCTGAATGTAATCTTTTGAGAGAAACAAAGGGTTTAAACAACAACAAAAAAAAAAAATGCACTGGTACACTAGGAAATGATGAAAAATTACTGGGATGGATATTCAACATCCAGGGTAGATTAAAGAGAGCTCTTTGACAGTGTGCTGGCTTCATTATAGTATTTAAGGCATCTGTTTGTGCTGTGATTAGAGGCATTCTACTTTGTTTCAATTCCAACTAGCACTCCTTTGAAAAAAATTTCAATAGTAACAATAGCCAATTATGTAGCACTCACTTTAAAATGGCAGAGACATTGTTCTAAATGCTTTACACATATCATCTCATTTGGTCCTCTACCAGTCTTACTTTTATCCTCTCCATTTTACACTTGAGGAAATTGAGGCAAATTCTCGGTTACTGCATCTATATTGGTGGGTCTCAACTTCATTGTGTATAAAAAACTTCTGGACACCTTGTAAAACAATACAAATTCTCTGACCATCCCACATCTCATTTCGACTCAGTAGAGTTGGTTTGGGTTCAAAGGCCAAAGATACACAGACCTGCCAGCTCTTCTGTCCATTCTCAAGTGGTCTTAGGACCAAGCATAGGAACCGCTTCTCTAGGCTACACTCTTCCCAAAGATATTGCCATTTGCCTTTATCAGTTTTTCGGTGATGTTTGGGCCATTGTTTTTGTTACTGGACATTCCATTTTCTTTCATTTCTGAGTAAGAATACTTACCTTTTTTCTTAATTTGATTCTTTACCTCTATTTGAAATTTAACCAAAATGAACTATATTGATATGTTTATACCTTCATTATGTCACTGTTTTTTTTTTTAATTGCACTTTAGGTGAAAATTTACAGAACAAATTAGTTTCTCATTCAACAATTTATACACAAATTGTTTTGTGACATCGGTTGTAAACCCTGTGTTGTGTCAACACTCTCCCGTTCTCTACCCCAGGTTTCCTGTTTCCATTTGTCCCATTTTCCTGTCCCTTCCTGCTTTTTCATCTTTTCTTTTGGGTAGGTGTTGCCCATTTGGTCTTGTGTATATGACCGAACTAAGAAGCATGTTTCTCATGTGTGTTACTGTTTGTTTTATAGACCTGTCTAATCTTTGGTTGAAGGGTGAACTTTGGGAGTGACTTTAGCTCTGAGTTAAAAGGATACCTGGGAGCCATAGTCTGAGGGTTCCTTCAGTCTTTGTCAGACCACTAAATCTGGTCCTTTTTTTCTGAATTTTGTTTTACATTTTTCTCCTGCTCTGTCCAGGACCCTCTATTGTGATCCCTGTCGGAGGACTTGGTGTTGGTAGCTGGGCACCATCTAGTTGTTCTGGGCTCAGGCTAGTGGAGGCTGTGGTACTTGTGGTCTATTAGAACTCTGGACTAATGCTTTCCTTGTAACTTTGGTTTTCTCCATTCTCCTTGGCTCCAGATGGGATGGGACCAGTAGATCTATCTTAGATGGCCACTCATAAGTTTTATGGACCCCAGACATTATTCACCAAAGTATGACATAGAACATTTCCTTTATGAACTATGTTATGCCAGTTGGCCTAAATGTCTCTCCCAAGACCATGATCCCCAGCCCTCAGCCCAGTAACTCAGTCCCTTGGGGTACTTAGATATGTATCTATGCACATAGATCTAGAGGCAGTTGTTCAAACAGAACAAGGGGATACTATACAGTTTAAACTCAGGAAAAGCATGCATCAGGGTTGTATTCTTCACCATACTTAATCTGTCTACTGAACAAATAATCCAAGAAACTAGACTATATGAAGAAGAAAGGGGCATCAGGATTGGAGGAAGACTCATGAACAACCTGCGTTATGCAGATGACATAACCTTGCTTGCTGAGAGTGAAGAGGACTTGAAGCACGTACTGATGAAGATCAAAGATCACAGCCTTCAGTATGGATTACACCTTAACATAAATAAAACAGAAATCCTCACAACTGGACCAAAAAGCAATATGATGATAAACAGAGAAAAGACTGAGGTTGTCAAGGATTTCATTTTACTTGGATCCACAATCAACACCCATGGAAACAGCAGTCAAGAAATCAAAAGATGCATTGGGCAAATCTGTGGCAAAAGACCTCTTTAAAGTGTTGAAAAGCAAAGACGTTACCCTGAAGGCTAAGGTGAGCCTGACCCAAGCCATGGTTTTCTTCAATTGCCTCATATGCATGTGAAAGCTGGATGATGAATAGGGAAGACCAAAGAAGAACTGATGCCTTTGAATTGTGGTGTTGGTGGAGAATATTGAATATACCATGGACTGCCAAAAGAACAAACAAATCTGTCTTGGAAGAAGTGCAACCAGAATGCTCCTTAGGAGCACAGATGGCAAGACTATGTCTCACATACTTCGGAGATGTTATCAAGAGGGATCAGTCCCTGGAGAAGGACACCATGCTTGATAAAGTAGAATGACAAGGAAAAAGAGGAAGACCCTCAACAAGACAGATTGACACGGTAGCTGCAACAATAGGCTCAAGCATAACAATGATTGTGAGGATGGTGCAGGACCGGGCAGTGTTCCTTTCTGTTGTACACGGGGTTGCTATGAGTCAGAACCAACTTGATAGCACCTAACAACGACAACATGAAATTTCTATGACTTTACTTTGATCAGGTTGTGCTAACTTCCCCTATATTGTGTGCTGGCTTTCCCTTCACCAAAGTTACCATTTATCTACTATCTAGTTAGCGATTTACCAAAGTTACCATTTATCTACTATCTAGTTAGCGATTTCCCCTCCCTGCCCCTCCCCTCCCACTTAACCATAAAAGATTGTTTCTTTCTGTGTGTAAACTTTTTCTTGAGTTTTTATAAGAGCAGTCTCAAACAGTGACTTATTTCACTCAGCATAATGCCCTCCAGATTCATCCATGTTGTGTGATGTTTTCCTGATTCATCATTGTTTTTTATCATTCTCAACCTGATTCTCTACCTCTATCTGAAATTTAACCAAAACAAACTATACTGATATGTTTACACCTTCATTACATCACTTTGAATCAAAGCCTTCGTGGAGATGCATTTCTTTTTTCACAAAGACCCTCACGAGCTTCATTTTTTCCTTGAAAAGGAAATTTTCCCTGAAAAGGAAATTCTTCAGAATACTTCCTTAAATATACTTTTGCTTAAGTAAAGATTATAACTTTTAAAGGCCTATCAGAAAAATTTAGAAATTCCTTAAGAATACTCAGCCATATAATTCAAAAGCATATAAAATAATATTTATGAGCGTTGACTTTCTTTAGGCCCCTCCTCATAAGAGAAATGTTTGTTAACTTCCACAACAAAACTAGAGTTATTCTATAACTATAAACTATAAGAGTAATAACCAGACTGTAAGAAGAAAGCCTGTTACAAAGATCTTGAGATCATTCTTTACTAAAGAAAACATTTCATTTACTTATTTCAACAAAGATAAAGAATGATTTTATTCAGTGAAAGGAGAACTCAACCATTGTTACTTCATCCATGACAATATTCTCCCTGGCTTTGAAGACAGATTAAAAATGTGCCAAATTCTAGTAGTTTGGAAAGCTGTAGAAGATGATAAAATAGAAGGATGGTTAAGAGCCACAGCTGCTAACCAAAAGGTCGGCAGTTCAAATCTACCAGGTGCTCCTTAGAAACAGTATGGGATAGTTCTACCCTGTCCTGTAGGGTCGCTATGAGTCAGAATTGACTCAAAGGCAACAGGTCTTGTTTTGTTTTGTTTTGTTTTAAGTAGAAAACAGTTTTTGAGAAAGGTTCCAGTGATGTTTGTGAAAGTCACTCAATTTGAGGTACAATAAAGATAAACTTGCTCTCTGTTCTTAATAAAGCCAATCACTTACAGAACTTAAGAAAAAAATCCTCTTGTGTCTAGTCTCACATGGGGAGATATGGCTAGGGGGTCCATATCAAGGTGGCATTACTTAATGTGTTACCTTTTGGGTAATTTCTTGGATCAGAATGAATCTTTATCCAAAGACAACAGGATTTTTCTACACTTGTAGTTCCTGGTGTGCTGCTAAATAGTTATGTTTCTCAGCTGACCTGGGGCAGGGGGCAAGAGGAGACTTGATTTTTAGGATTTGTCAATTTCTGTGGTATAAATAGTACCACCATGTCTTGTTTCAAGCCACCAACATGACATCGTTTAACATGGAGCTGGGAAGAAAAGTGCAGGAGAACACCATTAAAGAGTATGGCTACCACACAGACAAAATAGACTTAACCTCAAGAGCATCAACAACAGTAAAATGTAATAAAATAATTAGGGAGTAAAAGTTTTGAGTATTGATTACCTTTATTTATAATATAATTTCTTAATTGCAGGTTTATATAGTTTTACGATGGCTGTGCTTAACAACAGGCTCTCAAAATCTCAAAAATGTAACAATTGGCTCCTGTGAGCTGGTATTCCCTGATTCCAGCCTACCATTGCATGTATCTCACTTTAAGCATACCTTCACACACTGATCCATTTTTATACACAATGATTTATGAACGGAATTTCAATATAGTTTTATTTAAGTACAATACTTTACTCCATGAATACAAGCTAAGGTTTAATTAATACAATTCAATATCTACGTAAGTTTACAGAGTGATTAAAAAGAAAAAAAAAATGCCATTGAGTTGATTCCAACTCATGGCAACCTCATGTGTTACAGGGAAGAGCTACTCCATAGGGTTTTTTTGGCTATAAACTTCCTGGAAACAGATCACCAGGCTCTTCTTCTATAGCACCACGGAGTGAGTTTAAACTGCCAATCTTTATGTCAACAGGTAGTCACAAACTGCTTGCACCACTCAGGGACCTTCTATAGAACAATGTTGTCGTGTGCTATCAAGTTGATTCTGACTCATGGTGACTCTATAGGAGAGAGTAGAACTGCCCCATAGGGCTTCTTAGGCTGAAATCTTTATGAGAGCAGATCACCATATCTTTTCTCCTGTGGAATGGCCGGCGGGTTTGAACAACCAAAATTTCAGTTACCAGCCAAGTACTTAACCACTGTGCCAACAGGGCTCCTTTACAGAACAATAACGGTATACAATTTCAGTATCAAGAGACTTTAGAGATCATCTGATCCAACCTCTTCTAAGACTTGCCGTGAAGATTACCGTGGGTGCAATTCTTACTCATTTTCCTGCTCCAAAACTATAATTCACACAGGAGTCATATTCAGTTCAAAGCTCCTCAAGGGCATCCATACCTTTACCCCACTGACTCTACCTAATTTTCTTCCCATAGCTTCTCCCAGCCAGCTTCCAGCATATCAAGTCAGCAACCTTCTCATTTCCTTCTGTAAATGCCTTGTTTATTCTCCCTTTTAAAGCTATTTCTTTGACTCTGTCATGCATCCACTTATTTGCATTTGTCATTTTTTTAAAGAGAATTGTAGACTATTTACATGTGAGTTATGTATTTCATTTAACTACAGAATCAGAATATCTGAGCAACGAAGTCCAGAAAACTGGTTTTAAACAAGGACTCAGGTGATTGTCAGGTCTCTAAAGTCTCAGAATCAGCTGATATAGTGAATATTAACTATATACGAGTCGGAATCGACTTGACGGCACTGGGTTTTTGGTTTTATTTTTTTGGGTTAAGCTAAGAAAAAGAGAACACTACACACAAGTTCTAGGAGTTCAGTGGATATAGAACTGTAAACAGCTATAACTCAGCACTTTAAGTGCTACAGCATAGAAGTTTTCAGGATCAATATTTAAGAGACAACGATGAACAATGATCATGAAAAGAGATTTCTTCACAAAAGACATAAGGGCTAAGCCAGGTCTTGAAGGAAGAAGGTGTTCTGTTTTGCTGGTTCTCAAGTTTCAAGGCCAAAATTGACTGAAGCTGAGTTACAGAGAGTCTAAACAAAAGCCTTGCTACATTTGGGCTTACTCCTCTAGGACAGAGAGTCCGCTGCTTGCTTGGTAAGAATCATTTAGCCTCTACAAAAATGCAGATTCCCAGACACCAGAGATTCTGATTTAGTAGGATGGAAAAGAACTGGGAAACCAGTTAACCTAAGAGAAATACTGCTTTAGGAGCAAGGAGCCTAGAAAGGTTATATGTGGATCAGTGTCACTTTCAGATTTAACTTTTTAACTAATATTTCTAAATCATATCTATTTTTCTTGGCTCAGTTAAAGTTCAGCACTTAGCAAATTTTTTCTCATTACTGTAGACAACACTGACTTCTTTCTTTTATACATAGTTGGACTTGCAGTTTGAATTATATAGTTAGTTATTTCCTGTGTGTTATTTCTTCTATTGCCAATCCTTATGAGCAAAAGATACAGTTTATCTCACTGTATTTCTCATGATGCCTAATGCAGGCAACAGATATCTACAGATTAATTGGTCTTATGGATTCACAGTACCTAGTCCTGGTTATGGACAAGTTAATCAGGAATGTATAATAAAAGCTAACATTTAATGAGTGCTTATTTTGTGCCAGGCACTATTAGAAGAACTGTCCATGTATTCACTCATTTAAAACACTCAACAATTTTATAATGAGGAAACCGAGGTTTTGTAAATTTCCAAGGCAAGTTAACTCCAGATCCCACCACGCCCTTTGTTACCAAACTATACTGCGTCTACCACTGTACCCCACTGTCTTAGTTACCTAGAGCTGCTTAACAGAAATACTGCAAATGGGAGGCTTTCCCAAACAGTAATTCATTTTCTCAGTGTTTAGGAGACTAACGTCTGCATTCAGGGTACCATCTCTAGGGGAAGGCTTTCTCTGTGGGTTCTGGGGCAAGATCCTTGCCTCTTTTCAGCTGCTGTTTCTTGGTTCTTGGAGATCTTATGTGGTGTAGCATCTATCTTTCCCCAACTCATCTTTTTTGCTTCCTTGCTTAATTTGCTGTTTTATACCTCAAAAGAGACGAGTTTAAGACACACCCTACATTAATATTGCCTCATGAATACAACAAAGGAAATCCATTCCCCAATGGGGATTATAACCACAGATATAGGGGTTAGGATTTACAACACATATATTTGGGTGACACAATTCAATCCATAGCACCCACTAAGCATGCTGTTTAAACAATGAATATGTAAAAGAAATCTACAACAAAATTATATTCAGTAACAATATTTTTTTAAATATTTAGATCAGAATCCTCCACAGAAAGAAGCTATGTGGATGATAAGGCAGCCTAAAATATTCTAAAGCTTCTCAGGCTCAAATTTGCATCTGCTAGCTAACTCCCACCTGGCTAGATTCTTGGTTAAAAACCTCCTCTGTGCCTTCATATTCCCAGTGCAAGTCACACACCGGGGGAAGTCCACGCATTGGTGCAGCAGGAGAAGCCATGACACCTCATAGCCTGGAAACCTGTGACCAGTCCAGCCTGTGAGACTCTAGTGAGGGGGTGTGCTTAGTGAATATTATCATATGTGTCCCAATCCCTGTTCTCCACATACTGACTCCTTTTTGGATAATAGAACAGCAGAAGATGTTATTCAGGGCAATAAAATAGGTTCTAATACTCCCATATCCTATAATTAGTCTTCATTCAATCACAAGCAATTCTGTTCAATCCACTGCTTGAAATAAAATGCTAATAAGGCAAGAAAACACAACTCTAGGACAATGTCAGAAAATGGCCTTCATCTCTCTTTTTTTGACATAAATAAGATGATTTTGATCATATCAATGAGAGGGAAATGCAAAAGTCTCTCCTAAAACATTTGGTTAAATTACGTCCTTCTTGGGAGATGAATAACCTGAATTTAAATGAATAATTCGGGGTGAAAAAAAAAGTCAAAGCACATTGGAACTAAAAGTCTAATATTCTTAACTTGATTTCAAATATTCCAGAACCCTTAAAATATTCATTGATATATATTTTCCTTTTTATCCAATAGTTTTTTTTTTTTCCCCCAGCTCCTATTTTCTCTAATTCTACCTTATACATGTTCCCATGATAGTTCTATTTATTTTGGACTTCTTACTTTCTACAGACCGTGTCTGGGTGCTGGCTGCTATCTTTCAGAAACTCAAAGGGAATAGAATAATCTATTTGAGGATATATTAAATATTGGGGTTCATCATCTGTCCTTCCTGCAATTATTAATCAGTATAAAGGACTCACAGGTGAGATCAGTAATGAAAAATAATTCTATATATTCAATATCTAAGCTCCTTATTGCTCAGGTCATTGTTGGGCACTTGGCTCAAATCTAATTGAGCTCAGTATAACCTTATAAACTCAAGGCCCTGTGCTTTTGAATGTACACAGCCGGAACTGAAAACATACACAATAATAAATGGTGCCCTCTTTTTGTTGCTTTATGCTTAGTGAAGTTCAAGGAATGTATGTGAATGTTGTTATTTTTCACAATTCCTGCACTGTCATATAATCATAGTTCTGCTTCTTTATAAATGAATAATCTTTATAATATGCTTTCAAAGTTGATCAGGATGTGACCCAGCACTGTCAATTTGAAGAGCACTAAGGTCATATCAAAGCCAAAGAAATTTATCATCCTACAGATCAAGGTCTAGCAGAGTGGAAGAACAGGAAAAGGGAAGCTGTATATCTCTTCTGTGTTCTTGGGTGGTAGAAACGATGCCTTAAAACACAGCATACAAAGAGTTTCCTGTTGGTCGTGGTGGTGCCATCTAGTTGGTTCCAGCTCATAGCACCACTATGAACAACAGAACAAAACACTGCATGGTCCTGTGCCATCCTCAAAATCGTTGCTCTTTGAGACCATTGTTGCAGCCACTGTGTCAATCCATCTCTGATCCTCTACTTTATCAACTATGATGTCCTTCTCTAGGGACTAGTCTCTGCTGATAACATTTGCAAAGCACATGAGATGAAGGCTTTCCATCCTTACTTCTAAGGACCATTCTGGCTGTACTTCTTCCAAGACAGATTTGTTTGTGCTTCTAGTAGCCCATGGTGCATTCAATATTCTTCACCAGCACCATAATTCAAAGGCTTTAATTATTCTTTGGTCTTCCTTATTCATTGTCCTGCTTTCACATGCATATGAGGTGATTGAAAACATCATGGCTTGGGTCAGGTGCACCTTAGTCTTCAAAGTGACATCTTTGCTTTCTAACAATTTAAAGAGTCTTTTGTGACAGATTTGCACAATGCAATGCATTGTTTGATTTCTTCACTGCTGCTTCCACGGGTGTTGTTTGTGGATCCAAGTAAAACAAAATCTTTGAAAACTTCAATCTTTTCTCTGTTTATCATGATGTTGCTTATTTGTCCAGTTGTGAGGGTGTGTAATCCATGCTGAAAGCTGTAGTCTTTGATCTTCATCAGTAAGTGCTTCAAGTCTTCTTCATTGTCTGCAAGCAAGGTTGTTTCATCTACATATTACAGGTTGTTAATGAGTCTTCCTCCAATCCTGATCCTTCATTCTTTTTCACACAGTCCAGCTTCTTGGATTATTTGTTCAGCATAAATATTGAATAAGTATGGTAAAAAATCAACTCTGATACACACCTTTCGTGGTTTTAAACCATGCAGTATCTCCTTTTTCTGTTGGAATGACTGCCTCTTGATTTATGCACACATTGCACATGAGCACAAAAGAGTTTTCTAGAATGGTCAAATTTCAGAATTTAAGCTGAGAAATAATAATGAAATACATTCTTGAATATCCTGTGCCCTCTGGTATTCCCATGACCAGTTGTGTGAACATGGCCAAATCACTTACATACCTAAGCATGCGTTTTTACCCGTACCAGAAAAGAACAGTAAATACCTGATGAAGGTTGTGAAGACTAGATGAGATGTTGTATGCAAAGTATTTAGCACAGAGCCTAGCACACAGTAAATACTCAATAAATATTGGCTATGGTTATATTTTTAGGGGGTTCCCTTTTATTAATGTGGAAAAATATAGGTATGACAACCCCATTAAAAGGAAATCACAAGTTATCATTTACACACGTGAATAGGTAGGGAAGATAAATGTTTGGATGCATTGCACTTTGCAGGGATGACATGAGTCTATTGGGCAATATGCTTTATGCTTGAGTCATAGAAGATATCCTGTAACCAAAATACCCATATAGGTTTTTGCAGTGGAAAATGTTTGAAAACTTCTTTCAAAGATGTGTTTTGAGACCCACTTAAGTAACTGTTCAAAATAATACTGTATGCATTTGACATGACAGCTGGTTCTGAACAAGTACCTTCAGCAAAAGCAGAAGCCATTGATTAACTTTTCTCTTTGCAGTTAGTTACATTAAATATTGTTTTCCAAGGGAGGGAAAGAAATGATAAAATCCGGGTCATAGAGAATTCTGTCAGTGTTTTCTTCTTCTTCTTCCTACCCTAATGGAACAGCGAATAATGGGCCTATAGGGAAACACACAACTATGCTTTTCAAATTCTTTTTATTCTGACGTGAAAAAAGGAAAGACCGAAAGATGGGGAAAATAGGAGACATCACTAGTCGGTGATCATCCTTGAGACTTCTAAGATGTATCTGAAGACCATCCAGAGTAAAACGTTCGCAAGATTCACAGCTAATTAACCATTAGAAGCCTGGAGGTACTCTAATTCCCAAGTATGGAGGACTCTATATCCAAAAGAGCCAAAAAATTGTTTGCTACCTCAGGGGTCATTTGCACACCCACATTCTAAAGAATATAAAATCCCAGGATCACTTCAACAAGAAGATTTTAAATTATCCCGGACAGAGAAAAGAAAGATGATTTTAACAAGACTGGAAACAGATGGGGTATTGGTTAGGAAGCAAATATTTTTGTTCATCTGTATTTATCACTGTTAGGTGTGTCAAGTTGATTTTGACTCATAGCAACCCCATGAGACAGAGTAGAACTGTCCCATAGGGTTTTCCATGCTGTGATCTTTGTGGGAGCAGATCACCAGGTCTTTCTCCCACAGAGCTGCCAGTGGGTTCGAACTGCCAACCTTTCTGTTAGCAGCCTAGTGCTTAACCACTGAGCCACTGGGCTCCTTTTATTTGCATTTAATTAGGTATAATTAACTGTGCAGATTATGAAGGCATGATGCCAGTAAATGGTCTCATTGACTCATCTGCTGAGGTCCTCCATTCGCTAAGCCCTTTTCCCTGGCAGTGGCAGTCAGTGCGCCATCAGGTGGTGACACAGTGAAGCAGCAGGTACCTCACAAAGCTTTTCAGGTGGGAGAGGACTCTGGAGGATTGCTGGAAAAAAGGGATAAACATGCCCATATTCCTGGAGCTTTGGTTTGCTCAAATTTTTATTCTCGTTTTTGCTGAAGCTCAATTAAAATTGATAATAAACATATATACGATACCTGTTACAAAGTAGAATTTTAAAATTAATGGGCACTGAGTTTCTGTTGAGAGTGAAGAAAAAGTTTCGGAAATAAATAGTCGTGATGGTTGCAAAACCAAGTAATTAATGTCACTGAATTGTCCACTACGAACTGGTTAAAATGGCAAATTTTCTGTTATCTATATTTTACCACAATCATTTGTTTTTAAGGATATTGAAATACCTCATGAAGTAGAATTTAAGAAGCTACATCAAGCAGGCTTCCATCGAACACTGGTTCTAACTCTTACTGGTTCGTAAAAATTCAGCAAATTTCTTAACATTTCCGAGTCTCATTTCCTCATCCATAAAATGGGGGATAATAAGATAAAACTGGTTGTGCTCAAGTTAATTCCCACTCATAGATGCCCTATGTGTTTCACTAGAACTGTGATCCATAGGGCTTCGAATGACTGTAATATTTCAGGAATAGCTAATCAGGCCTTTCCTCCATGAAGCCTCTGGATGGATTCAAACCATCAATCTGTTTATTAGTAGTTGAGCACTTAACTATTTGTACCACCCAGGGAATAATGATAGCTGTCGTGAAATATTTTAATGGTAATTTGAGACTCTCATTACCTGTTCAAGATCCTTGCTTTTCCTCATGCCCCACCATCACCTTTGTATGTTATTCCTTGGATTTCTCTTCTCTTCTGTTTTGCCTGAAGGAATTAAAGACCCACTTACATAAGGATCCCTGGTGGTATAGTGGTTAAAGGGTTCATCTGCTAACCATAGGGTCAGTGGTTCAAAACCACCAGTGGCTCCTTGGGGTAAAGACATGGCAGTCTGCTTCTGTAAAGATTTACAGCCTTGGAAACCCTGTGGGGTAGTGATAAGTTGGAATTGACTGGATGGCTGGGGGTTTAGTTTCATTTTTTTCTGGTCAGAGCTGCTCAGTCCATCCCTATGTGCATTTGCCAGATCTTAAACAGTCCTTAGTTTTTTTCAATGTCCCTAATGATTTACAATCACTTGTTTCCCTGAGTTTTGTTCTCTACATGACTTGGAGAGCTGGGTCATGCATTCTTTTATTCACCGGAGGATGTACAGTGAATATTTGTTGAATAATTTAAAAGAACATAAAAAAAAAAAAACCTTGAAATAGCAAGAAACAAGAGTAAACAAAGCAGTAAAAAGACAATCTGCAGGAATTACATTCATTGCCCAAAAAAGGAGATATATCTCTTAGGAGAAAGCCGTGATGCTCTTCTAGTCAGCTTGCAAGTATGATGATTGTGATCAGTGGAATATATTACATATAAAACTGACTTATAGTCCTGGTTCTCTGTGAATGTTAACAGTAACTATGATTTGCAGTGTTTTTTGGAAAAGAAGTCAGTCTTTAAATCTTAAGTGCTTAATTTAAATTGTTAAGAATTAGTCTGCACGGATTTTTATTGGAAACTCTTGGACTGAGGAAACTATTAGAAATCCCAAGGGCTTTATTTAATAAACAATTCTCATAAACATCAAGATCTGTTGTTCTTTCACATCAAGACAGATCAGGTCCCTAAAAGTTTACTTTACTTGGAACCAGGAGAGCTTTGATTCAAATCAGTCTCCAATGCACTATGTGACCATGGCCAAGTAAGTAAACTTTTCTGAATCTCAGTTTTTCCATTAAAAGGCTGCTAAGACCACCCTAAGGGCTACTGTTGTAGTTACCTAGTGCTACCTACCACAAGTGAGTGTCTTTAAAGAACAGAAATTTATTTTCTTACGGTTTTGGAGCCTAGAAGTCTGAATTCAGGGCACCAGCTTTAGGGGAAGGCTCTGTCTCTCAGTCAGCTCTGGGGCGGTGGCGGGGGGGGGGCGGGGGAGGGACCTTGTCTCAGCTTCTGTAGCCTTAATGTTCCTCTGTTCCTTGGTGATCTTCATGTGGCATCTATCTTCCCCCATCTGTGCTCTCTTCTGTGCCTCATCTACTTTTCTTTTATTACTTAGAAGTTATTAGGTTTAGGATCCACCTTACTTGGGCATAACCTAATTAAGAAAGAAAATTTTATTTCCAATTAGGGTCACATACACAGGTACAGGGGCCAAGACTCCAACAGATACATTTGGGGGATATAATTCAACCCATAATAGCTGCTAAACCAACCCACTGCTGTCGAGTCGATTCCGACTCATAGCGACCCTATAGGACAGAGTAGAGGTGCTCTATAGAGTTTCCAAGGGGTGTCTGGTGGATTTCAACTGCTGACCTCTTGGTTAGCAGCCATAGCACTGAACCACTGTGCCACCAGGGTTTCCATAATAGCTGCTATCAGAGTTAAATTAAATAATGCATAAAAAATGCCTAGCACTGTGCCTGGCACTCTTAGTTCTCTTTTTTTCCCCACTCATCATCTGCCCCCAACACACAATTTTCTCTAATATTAGTGTCTTTGCAATAAACCTGGTGGCATAGTAGTTAAGAGCTCGGCTGCTAACCAAAAGGTTGGCAGTTCAAATCTACCAGCTGCTTCTTGAAAACTTTAGAGGGCAGTTCTACTTTGTCCCATACAGTTGCTATGAGTCAGAATTGGCTGGACAGCAACTTTGTTTTTCATTTTTTATGGGTTTGCAATAAACATTTTATAAGTTAAATGCTATCAAATATTGTTTTATTGGGAAAGTAATATTTTCCCAACACTGATTTTAAAAAATGATTAGTTTCAGGTTTTAGATCATCTGTGAACATACTAATTATGTAAAATATTTTACCTCACTTTTATATGAATCAAAGCTTGTAACTATACTGTCATAAACATACAAGATACCCAGGGACTAGAACATCTAGCTCACTTGGCATAATATAGTTTATAAAGAATACGTTCTACATCCTACCATGGTAAGTAGCATCTGGGGTCTTAAAAGCCTGTGAGCGGCCATCTAGGACACTCCACTAGTCTTACCCCTTTGGTAGCAAGGAAGAATGAAGAAAACTAAAGACACAGGGGAAAGATTAGTCCAAAGGACTAATGGACCACATCTACCATGGCCTCCACCTGACTGAGTCCAGTACAACTAGATGGTGCCCAGCTACCACCACTGACTGCTCAGACAGGGATCACAATAGAGGGTCCCAGACAGAGCTAGAGAAAAATGTAGAACAAAATTCTAATTCAAAAAGAAACCCCAGGCTTGCTGGCCTGACAGAGACTGGAGAAATACTGAGAGTATGGCCTCTGGACACCCTTTCAGCTCAGTAATAAAGTCACTCCTGAAGCACACCCTTCAGCCAAAGATTGGACAGGCCCATAAAACAAAATGAGACTAAAGGGCTGCACCAGCCCAGGGGCAAGAATTAGAAGACAGCAGGGAACAGGAAAGCTGGTAATAGGGAATCCAAGGTTGAGAAGGGAGAGTGTTGACATATCATGGGGTTGTTAACCAATGTCATAAAAGAATATGTGTACTAACTGTTTAAGGAGAAACTAGTTTGTTCTGTAAACCTTCATCTAAAGTACATTAAAAAAAAAAAAAGATACCCACAGACCAATGTAGCATCATTAAGTTATAAATTTAATGTTGATACAACTTTAGCAAAAGGAATAAACCTACATGAGAAACAATATAACTCTTCAGCAATATGAAGATAACAATTTCATTCTCTTTATTTACAAACATGCTATATACATGCATGCATGTATATTTTGAATATAACAGATGATTTATATCATCATATAGTTTTGACCCATTAATCAACTAATTTGAAAGTTTATTGAGTGTTTTCTATATGCCAGGCACTGTACTAAGAGCTGATATACAAACAGAAACAAGAGACACTCTTATCTTTATGGAATCCACAGTCCAATGGAGGAGGAAGGTAAGACATAAGGCAGATAGTAAAGTGTGATAAACACCATGATAGAGGGTCCAAGATTATAAGCAACATAATATTAAAAGCAGTTTTTGCAGTTTAGACCAGTTCCTCCCTAATACCACAACTGTCCCTTGACATGTTCATTTAAGGAGGCTTATTTAGGGGAAATGCAAGGCAGAACACATTTTCCTACCTTTAGGTCAAATACACCAACAATGCTAGAAGTGAAAAATGGAACATAATTTCCAAGTCTCAGCCTCTGTCAATTTAAACGGAAATAGACAGTTGGTTCAGCATATGTTGATTTCTTAAAATCGGAAATAGACTCTCTTAGCCATATGCCTCAGGAAAATAAAATGTGTGGGCTAGTTTTTTCACTTTTATTAGAAGGAAATTTCCAGCTGATGATGGATGACACTCCTAAACTGGGATGGGGGGTGAGCGGATGGCAAAAAGACCAAATGAGACAATTACGGTACTTTTTCCTCATTATTTGGGTGAGATTCCTGGATATCATCAAGACTGAGAACTCATTTCAAATCACCAGTTAGAACATAAACAAAAAACAGTAAATCAAAATTAAAAGCTATAAGGAGGGAAAGAAGCCAGGGGTGAACCTTGGAATAGCAACTGAATGGGCTGAGCACAGAGTTCTGGTCCAACATCCTGGTTTAAGACCTGGTTCTTGGAGGAATTTCTTAACCACTCTGAGACTCAGTTTACTCATCAGTAACATAGAATTAAATAAGACATATTCATAGAGTTGCTAGAAAATTCAAGAGAATAACGTATGCCATGTGTCTGACCTATAGTATGCTCTCAATACTAATAAGAGTAATAATAAATGAATAATACATTGGAAAGAAAATAAATAAGAAGAAACAGCAATTTAAAGGACTACTATTGCTCCATTGAAATATAATCTTCCTTTATTGTCTTCTATTTACTCTCCTCACACATATGCACTAATAATAATATCTGCTGTATGTTTTGAGTCATATGCTGGCACTAGGTAAGTATTTTGTAGGTCTTATTTCATTCAATCTCTAGTTGGTAACCTCAATATCCCCATTTGACAGAAATGAAAATTGAAGCATAGATACATGAAATACCTTGCCCAAGGACACACAGTTTGGAAGGAATGCAGTCAGAACTTGAGCCCAAATCTATTCTGATTCTGAAGGTCATGTTCTTGACTTACATGCTCTTAAACATTTATTAATAATAATAATCTCTTAAGAATGTTCCTTAGAAGCAAGGATGGTGCGATTTTGTCTCACATACTTTAGGCATGTTTTCAGGAGGGACCAGTCCCTGGAGAAGGGTATCATGCTTGGTAAAGTAGAGGGTCAGCAAAAAAAGAGGAAGACCCTCGACCAGATGGATTGACACAGTGGCTGCAACAATGGGCTCAAGCATAGCAATGATTGTGAGGATGGCACAGGGTTTCATTCTGCTGTACACAGTGTCACTATGAGTCAGAACCGACTCTACAACACTTAACAACAAACTCTTATTTTGTCTCCTGTTCCCAATGAAACTTGAAATATCCTTGGTTTGATTCAGAAGTCATTAACTCAAATCTCTCTAAGATGTTTCTCCCAGGATGCCCGAAGAAGTAAACTTGTCACCGTGTTGAAGACACAGCTATTGATCTCTATTTGTCTGGAACAAAAGAGAAAGAAGGAAACCCAAGAATCAGAGAAAGAACCAGACTACAGGACTAACTGTCTCCATGAACCTCTCTCTGCCTCCTCTACCTTGAGATCAGAAGAACTAGATGGTGCCTGGATACCACTACCAAACATTCTAATTAGGGACACAATAAGTGGATCCCAATGGGAAGGAGAAAGTTGTGGAACAGAACTTAAAATTCTTAAAAAATCCAGACTTATTTAGGCCGGAGGAGTCCCTAATACTACTGCCCTGAATTACTCTTTAACTCTTGAGTGGAAACTATCCCTTGAAGCCACCTTTAAAGTGAGTAACAATTTAACTCAAAAAATAAAGATTGTCAACCTTGAGTATTGGATTCTTTTTAAAAACTATGTCTATAGAAGACTTAATGGACAATAGCTATTCTAAAGCATAGACAAGAAGTTTGGGGGACAGGGAGTTTAAGTCAATGAGAGTGAAACAACTATAACAGAAATGAGAATGCTGACACAATGTGAAGAATGTAACCCATGTCACTGATCACTATATCTAGGAACTGTTGAATGGGAATGGGTTTTGTTGTATATATTTTCACCAAAAATAAAATATTATTAAAGATATTTCCCACCATGTTGTTTCTCTTTTGTTCTCTCCCATTTCAAGGTATTCGAGGCAGTGCAATAGAAAGCTTTAAGCTGAGCTTAGTGAGGCACAAACAGGCTATTCATTCTCCATGTGGTAGCTCAGATTGGCGCTTTGCTCTTGGTGTCACCAGGTAGCTATACCTCTCTGAATAATTTGACCCACAATGTCCCAGGAAGCATTGTAGACAGTTTCAGGTCCTACATAGGCCATTATTAAATTGTATTAGATTATTAATATTTAGAGGGAAAACAGATTGCCTGTGACTAATACAGTACAGGGCAATACATACAGTTGGGTTTCAAAGTTTGTCCTCTGCATGCCTTCTATAACTAGTAAAATACAACTGTTGTTTTGTGCCATTAAGTCAATTCTGACTCAAAGCAACCCATATGACACAGAAGAACTGCCCCATAGTGTTTCCTAGGCTGAAATCTTTACAGGAGAAGATTGCCAGGTCTATTCTCCCTCAGAGCAGCTGGTGGGTTCAAACCACTGAACTTTCAGTTAGCAGCCAAGCACTTAATCATTGTGCCACCAGGACTCCTTAAAACTTAAAATGTGACTGATTATTTGTATTTAATTCCCCCCCCATTTTAGTCAAATGAGACCTAAAAAATGAATGTTTATAGTTTTTTTTTTATTGTGGAAGGTCAGGTATCATAAATATATATATACACATGTGTGTGTGTTTGTGTGTACATATATATACATATACACACATATAGATAAATCTTCAAAACCAAAAAAACCAAACCTGTTGCCGTCGAGTGGATTCCAACTCAGAGAGACCCTGTAGGACAGAGTAGAACTGCCCCATACAGTTTCCAAGGAGTGGCTGGTAAATTCAAACTGCTGACATTTTGGTTAGCAGCCGAGCTTTTAACTGCTATACCACCAGGGCTCCATGTATATATAATGATAGTGAAGAGAGTAAGATTTCGCCTCACTTACTATGGACGTGTTATCAGGAGGGACCAGTCCCTGAAGACAGACACCATGTTTGGTAAAATTGAGGGTCAGAGAAAAAGAGGAAGACCCTCAAGAAGATGAATTGAAACAGTGGCTGCAACAATGGGTTCAAACATAGCAACAATTGTGACAATGGTGCAGGTCTGGACAATGTTTCATTCTGTTGTACATAGGGTTGCTATGATTCTGAATAGACTCAATGCACCTCACAACAATAACATGTGTGTGTGTGCGTGCATGTGTGTGTGTATATATATATTTTATGAGCAATGTTAAAATCACCAAAATGCTGTACATTTCTAGATAAAACATTCATAATGCTCTTATTTTTATAATAATCATGGTTCCCAGATTTAATTAGTGGGTATTTAGAAGATATTTAGAGAATGTACTTCTGAAAATTTTATCATATTCCTATACAACCCCAGGCTTGTAAGAGTTTCACAAATGCATATTTCATAATCCTATATTTATGAAGAAACTGTTGACATTGTGTCTTTAAATGAAAAAAAGAAATAGAATGAGCAAGATAGATCAATACTGAACAGGTTGATCCAGGAGACACCTTGGCATGATACATGGCTACTGTTTCCTAGACTAGGTGGTTTTAATCAATAGGCCTTTCAAATTCATGCTATTCATTGTTGAACAGATTTATCATTCCAAAATATTAGAGCTAGAATAGCCTGAAGTTTCCTAAACACTAAAGCTTCTTCTTAAGAAGGTTTTCACCTGCAGTGTGATGGAAAGCCCTGCAGTGTGATGGATCGCTTTTGTGTGACCTCTCTAGCCAGGGTCTTGTAGCTCCCATCCAAGTGATTGGGCAGGACTGTGTGATAGGGTAATTGTGGCCCACCAAAGGGGTTGGTTAGTTTTGCCATCCTGCTGGGCTTAAAATGAGCCACTCCAGAAGAAAGAAAGAGAGGACCCCACCACCACCAAGGAAAAAGACCCAGAAGCCAGCACGTCCTTTGGACCCAGATCACTGAACTGAGAAGCTCCTGGACTCGGGAGACAGAGAGGCAGCTATAACCTTGAAGACAGTGATAACTGGCAGCAGGGACCCGGCAGCAGGAGATAGCATGGTGGGCTTCCCAGCCCATGGAGAGAGAAAGCTGATTGCCTTTGGACAGAGACTGAGGGCCAGGGAGAGGCATGCCTGCAAGCACAGCTGGGTAGAGGCTGTCCTGATGGAAGAACTGTATTCTTGAGTGTTCCTGAGTTTGAATTGTAACCTATGATTTCCCTAATAAACCCCATAATCATGAGAATGGACTGGGAGCTTTGTGGGGCCATTGCAATGAATTATCCAAACAAGCGAAGAAGTAGAGAGTGTCGCAGGAGGGATGACTGGTGTCAGAATTGGTAAAGATGGTGACAAGAAAAGGCATGTCTGACCTCCGCCTCAGAGAAATCAATCTTGGGCTGTTGATCTTGATTCTCCTCCACTGTCGTGAAGTTAGAGGAGGTCATACAGATTGTCCAAGCTGTTTTCACAAGTCCATGTAGAAAAAACAGAAATATGGACAACTTCACATATTTTTCATTAAGCTACTTTTATCCAATTCAAAGAACTATCCGTTATTCAGATATGATCTTTGCCTTTTTTTTTTAGTTTAAAATATCTATGCTTTTATGGACTGATAAGAGTGTAAGATCATTTTTTAAAAGATCTCACTTGGCAAACAAGAAGTAGGCAATACATAAGTCATCATATTTTAAAAAATAAGTATTTAAAAATGTAAAATCTGATAATCACTGGTCTATATCTCGTAAGATTACTAATGAATCACTAATACAATGACTTAAGTGTGTTTTTTTTCCTTAGTACATTTTAATTATCTTCAGACAAGGAAAATGCATATGAAGGTGGATCTAGGAAACCCAATCAGTCCATCTATATTTTTCTCATATTCCTCAGAGACAGGTCTATACATCAGAATCTTTTGTTTTGCTATATAATTCCATTGTTTTTGCTGTTGTTAGGTGCCCTTGAGTTGATTCTGACTCATATGTACAACAAAGATGAACACTGTCTGGTCCTGTGTCATCCTCACAATCATTGTTATGGTTGAGCCCATTGTTGCAGCCATTGTGTCAATCAGTCTTGTGAGGGTCTTCCTCTTTTTTGCTGACCCTCTACTTTACCAAGCATGATGTCATTCTCCAGTGAATGGCCCCTTCTAAAAATATGTTCAAAGTAAGTTAGACTAAGTCTCACCATCCTTACATCTAAGGAGCATTCTGGCTGTTTGTTCTTCCGGCGGTCCATGGAATAGTCAGTATTCCTCACCAACACCACAAGTCAAAGGCATCAATTCTTCTTTGGCCTTCCTTGTTCATACTCCAGATTTCACATGCATGTGAAACCAAAAATCAAAACCAAACCCACTGCCACTGAGTCGATTCTGACTCATATTGATCCTATAGGACAGAGAAGAACTGCCCCATAAAGTTTCCAAGGAGCACCTGGTGGATTTGAACTGCCAACCCTTTGGTTAGCAGCTGTAGCACTTAACCACTAAGCCACCATGGTTTCCTCATGCATATGAAGTAATTAAAAATACCATGGCTTGGGTTAGATGCGCCTTAGTCCTCAAAGTGACATCTTTACTTTTCAACACTTTCAAGAGGTCTTTTGCAGCAGATTTACCCAATGCAATGTGTCGTTTGATTTCTTAACTGCTGCTTCCATGGGTGTTGATTGTGGATCCAAGTAAAATGAAATCCTTGACAACTTCATACTTTTCTCCATTTATCATGATGTTGCTTACTGGTCCAGTTGTGAGGATTTTTGTTTTCTTTATGTTGGGGTGTAATCCATACTGAAGGCTGTGGTTTTTGATCCTCATCAGTAAGTCCTTCAAGTCCTCTTCACTTTCAGCAAGCAAGGTTCTGCTGTCTGCATAACACAAGTTGTTAATGAATCTTCCTCCAATCCTGATGCCACATCCTTCTTCGTATAGTCTAGTTTCTTGGGTTATTTGCTCAGTATACAGATTGAATAAGTATGGTGAAAGGATACAACCCTGACATATACTTTTCCTGACTTTAAACCACGCAGTATCCCCTCGTTCTGTTTGAAAGACTGCGTCTTGATCTATGCACATAAAAAATGGACACATCTAAATACCCTAAAGAATCGAGTTACTGGGCATGAAATCTGTTCTTGAGATGGTTTCTAAATTCAAGTGGGATACACTCAAGGGTGGTACTTTGGCTCTCATGGACTTGTTTCGATTTTCTTCAGCTTCGACTTAAACTCGCTTATGAGCAATTGATGGTCTTTTTGTAGATGGGCCCTGGCCTTGTTCTGACTGATGATATCGAGCTTCTCCATTGTCTTCTTCCACAGATGTAGTCGATTTGATTCCTGTGTATTGCATCTGGTGAAGTTCAAATGTACAGCCACCATTTATGGTGTAATAAAACTATTTGCAATGAATAAGTCGTTGGTCTCATAAAATTCTACCATGCAATCTCCTCCGTTATTTCTATCAACATGACCACATTTTCGACTACTGATCCTTCTTCGTTTCCAACTTTCTCATTCCTATCATCACTGATTATCAATGCATCTTGAATGCATGTTTGATCAATTTCTGACTGCGGAAGTTGGTAAAAATCTTCAGTTTTCATCTTTGGCATTAGTGGTTAGTGGATAAATTTGAATAATAGTCATATTAATGGGTCTTCCTAATAGGCATACGGATATTATCTCATCACTGACAGCATTGTACTTCAGGATATATCTTGAAATGCTCTTTTGAATGATGAACGCAAGGCCTTTCCTCTTCAATTTGTCATCTGGTGTAGTAGACCATATGATTGTCTGATTCAAAATGGCTAATACCAGTCCATTTCAGCTCCTAAATGCCTAGGATATATTGATGTTCATGTTCCATTTCATTTTTGACAACTTGCAATTTTCCTAGATTCATGTTTCCAATTATTAATGAATGTTTAAAGCTGTTTATTCTCATTTTGAGTGGTACCACATCAGCAAATGAAGGTCCTGAAAACTTTACTCCATCCATGTCATTAACATTGACACTTAAAAAAAAAAAAAATTTTTTTTTTTTTTTTATACTTTGAGGGGAAACCCTGGTGGCATAGTGGTTAAGTGCTACAGCTGCGAACCAAAGGGTCGGCAGTTCAAATCCACCAGGTGCTCCTTGGAAACTCTATGGGGCAGTTCTACTCTGTCCTATAGGGCCACTATACGATCACTATGAGTCGGAATCGACTTGATGGCACTGGGTTTTTTTTTGTTTTTGTTTTATACTTTGAAGAGGCAGCTCTTCCCCATCGTATTTTGAGTGCCTTCCAACCTGAGGTGCTCATCTTCTGGTACAATATCAATGTTCTGCTGCTATTCATAAGGTTTTCACTAGACATTTTTTTCAGAAGTACACTGCCAGGTCCCTTTTCTTAGTCTGTCTGAGCCTGGAAGCTCAGCAGAAACCTGTCCACCATGGGTGATCCTGCTGGTATTTGAAGTATCAGTGGCTTAGGTTACAGCATCACAGCAACATGCAAGCTGCCACAATTTTTATTATATAAAAAATTTTTTTTTTTTTTATATAATAACAGTGAAATGATGAGTATTTGAACATTGAAAATTTTGTAGGTACAACATACTACACTGATGCAATTTTAATAAGAAAAGCACAATAGTAGCCATTCTTCAGGATAAAAGAGTTGTTTTAATAATTTAGCATCTTTCAAAAGCCATAGAAAATCGGCAAATCTGGAGAAAACAGAAAAAAATATAATGAAAAAGCTGAAAAGGGGAAAGGAGAAAGGACATCAAATGTTAATTAATGCATGTTCAGATCATTATCATGAGAATGAAAATGAAGAATAAAAGAATAGTACAAGCCAGATCATTCGGTAGGCTATTACTATGCAGTTCAAGATGAACACATTAAAATCGCCGACATAAAATTGTTATTTTCTTTCAAACATACAGGAACACTAGATTGCTTAGAAAGCAGAAAGCACATAACGATCATTAGTTGTTCTCATCACATTCTGTTTGGAGAATATCTGCAATGCCCTTGGGGGAAGGTTCTCATGGAGAAAAGAGATAACAAGTTTGAAAAGGGGAAATAAAAGGTGAGTTCTATTTTACATAAATTTTGGCCTCTGTTTTTACATTAAAATAAACCCCCCAAGTTTATTGATACAACCTCTTTGGAAAACTGTTAGTATCTATTACAGCTGAATTTATCCATACCCTAAACCAGTAGTTCTACTACTTAATACTCAACAGAAATGTGTATGTGTGTTAGTCAAAAGGCATGCACTGGAATGTCTATAGCAGCAGTATTTGTAACAGCCTCAAATGTGTAAACTACCCAAAAGTCCATCAACAGTGGAACAAATAGTGATCTACCTCCACAATGGAATATGAATGAATTTCACAAACTAACCATTGACAAAAGGAGGCAGTCATAAGAAAGTACATATTGTATCATGCCATTCTATAAAGGACAAAGAAGCCGACTACTCTATGCCGTTAGACGTGAGGACAGTAATGACCCCGGGAGAAAGGGAATAGTAATTGGAAGAAAGTATGAGAAGAACTGGGGGTGTGAAGAGGGAAGACTGGGAAAGTTCTGTTTGTTGATCTGGGAATTGGTAATATAAACATGAAAGTTCATGGAGCTGTATACTTATGTATACTTTGCTAAATACATGCTATATACTACAATGCAACATTACAAAGAAAAATGAGGCCCTAAAATAAATAAATTACCAGGGAGGTAAATATCCAGCAGTTTCTAATACAATACTATGATGCTTTTTCTAAACCTAGAAAGCAGCAAAAGAGTTTGGTGGGGGAAGAAAAAAATACACCAGAATGAGATTTACAAAACAGTATACCTAAAAAATACAAAGCAGTTTTCAAACTGACAGCATGTCCCATAGGGGGGCATTACTTTCTGAAAACATGCTTTTTTAGGGGGGAAAAAAATTAGCACAAGCCCTAGAAAGATATCTGTATGTACCTTCTAAAGTTACATCTGAATTATCTATCTCATTCCATTATGGTCTGGTCTGGACTAAAATTTCAATTTTGGGGAAGTCAGTATTATAAATAACATCATTTGCCAGGACTACTTAGTAAGTGCTTAAAATTTTGGGAGGTTTCATGTTTCTCAAGCAATACATATGTTGGATAAAAATACAGACCTGTGGGAAGATTGGGCTCCAGTATGATCATTTCTAATCCGATTTTTAGAGACCTCATCGCTCTAAAAGGAATTACACTTCTGACTGCCCATCAAAATCCTTTTCTTCTTGGGCACATGGCTAGATTTCATTTCTGAGCCTCCTTTGCATTTAGGTGTGGTCTGTGATGGAGTTCTATCCCAACTCCTTTGTCCTCTTTGTCCTTTTGGCTGTCTGAAATGGAGATGCCCGCAAGGGCAACCTTGGAAGCCATGTGTTAAAGATGGCGAGCCCTTTACCAGCCTGAGTCCCTGAATTATTGGGCGGAGAAGAGCAAGCCCTGCTCTTCTCTTGTGTTTAAGCCATTGTATATTTTTGTCACAAGCATTGTGCCACCACCACCAGACACTGTTCAGTTGCCTCCATAGGGTTTTCAATGTCTAATTTTTCTAAAGTAGATTGCCAGGCTTTTCCTACAATACACCTCTGGGTGGATTTGAACTCATAGCTTTTTGGTTAGCAGCCGAGAGTGTTAACCGTTTGCGCCACCCAGGGACTCCTATTGCAAACATTGTAATTGCTGTGTGTGGTAGAGCCAATTTCAATTCATAGGGGCACTACAGGACAGAGTAAAACTGCCCTAGAGGATTTCCTGGAAACCCTGGTGGTGTAGTGGTTAAGTGCTATGGCTGCTAACCAAAAGGTCAGCAGGTCGAATCCACTGGGTGCTCCCTGGAAACTCTATGCGGTAGCTCTACTCTGCCCTAAAGGGTCGCTATGAGTCGGAATCGACTCGATGGCAATGGGTTTAGTTATTTTCTGGTACAGGATTTCCTTGCTCACCCTAAATCATATACACGGGTAATACATTTTGGGGCTCCAAAATAAAATTGGTAAATTATTTACTGTTTTTGTGTGTGGTAGAGTAGGGTTTTCTATTCCTTTTTCCCTCTTTGTACTTCCACACCCTTATCCCTGATGAAGAGGTAGCAGATATTTTAGAAAAACAAGACATTGATATTACTATAAAATAAATTATCAATTTTAACAGAAAAGACTCTTAGATTTATTCCATTCTTAAGAAACTGAGGTTGCCTGTCAATATCTGCCTTCCAGAGTGGAGAAGAAATGCTGAAGGGAGGGATTAGAAGGTAGGATAAGGTAGGAAAAAAAGGCATGGGGGTGGGGGCGTGGGAGTTCTACACGGAAGGAGAAGCCAGATAGTGAAATAACAGAGACACTTCACAAGATCTTTCGAGATTCTCCGACTGTCCATGGCCTGCTGTGAGTAGAATTGAATTCTCTTTGGTAATAGCTAGTAATTGTATACTCTTTCAGAGCCCTAGTGTTGAAGTGGTTAGGAGCTCAGGCTGCCAATCGAAACATCAGCAGTTTGAATCCACCAGCCACTCCTTGGAAACCCTATGGGGCAGTTCTACTTTGTCCTACAGGGCCACTATGAGTCCGAATTGACTCAACGACACACAACATCAATAAACGACATATACCCTTTCAGACCTGGTGGGGAATAATGGTTGATTTCTCAGTGGAGGAAAAAAGGAACAGCAACCTTGTGAGCATAAAATAAGCCAAGTTAATAACAAGAAATTTAACTTCTTCAGATGAGAAATATAAAACATTCGATTTTATACCTTCTACAAATTGATTAAAAATGTCAGTTGTAATTTCTCTGGGCATGGGTGTCATAAAATGAGACCAAGTCATTATGCCCCATGAGATGAATTCTAAAGTCAGTCACCTTCGTAATGCAGACTTTTGGGTGCAATTGCAACTAGAGTCTCCGAATAGAAGTGTAATGGTGAACCCTTAGAGGGAGAGGACCAGGAATCATTCATCTTCAAACTCCTGATGCTTAGGGCAACCATAGCACATAGTAGGCACCCCTCAGTCTCTGAAAGGAGCGGATTCTCGGACAGTCAACACTAGGAGTGAACCTTGCTGTAAACAATACTTCCTAATCCAAATGATATTGCAGATATCTAGTAATGTAATTCCTTCTCAGCCAGAAAACTCTAAGAATGAGTGGGGAGAAGTCAAAACCTCTGACTGAGAAGAGAAAAAGAGAAAGAGGCAGATGTCAAACAAGAGTCGGTAGACATTGCGAGCTATGGAAAACCCTGTTGAAGTGATGTAGCATTACAGCTGAGTACAAAATCTATAACAAAAACGCCTCTAAATCAAGAAATTAAAAAAAAAATTAGGATACAGCTATTTCTTTTCACATTAGCTATTGGTTGAGATAGACACATTAATATTCAAGCTTTAAAAATGCAGCAACTTCAGTTAAAAACCTTTATTTTCAGACTACTTACACATACATGGAATAGTGGAGAGTTGAAACATTTATCATTTAAACTAGCTCCAACATGGGATTCATTTATCGAGCTATTTCAGAGCAAAGGACGACTCAGGACTTTTATTAATCAGAGGGTTGCCTTGTTCTCTCCTTTCATTTTGGATCAGCTATAAATAGCCACTGAATCTGTCCATTTGATATTTTCTGCTGCTTTCAGAATTTGATTTCTACTTGCCTGATAAAGCAGGATCACTTTGAATTAAAGATCAGTGGGGCTGCAGTTCAATTATTTCAGTCTTGTGCCCCATAGCCTTTCTGTGATTAACACTATTTCATTTGTCTGTGAAAGAAGAGGAGTCTTCATAGTAAAGAAATAACTCTTTATTAATATGAATTTAGCATTTTTTTGGTAGCAGATCCCTAATGTAATTATGTACAGGTAATATTATCTGGTATCTTGTTTGGAAACCCTAATTTTATTTTTTCTCCTCACTAATCTTGGATATAAGAAAACGTATTTTTCCTAATAAGTTGGACATTTGGTTGTAGTGCTTTTTCTATCTCATCAACTAATTGTTTTCCAATTTTATCAAATTTAGCTCTGTCTGGTGAACTAAAAGAATGTGGCAGACACTGCCGATTGTTCATTCAATATCCATTCTTCCCTCCTTCATCCTCAGTTATACAAGCCTAGTATGGTTAACATGCTGAGCTACTAACTGAAAAGTTCGAGATTTGAACACTCCCAGAGGTGCCTCAGAAGAAAGACCTGGCAATCTACTTCCCCAAAAATCAGCCATTGAAAACCCTGACACATGTGAGGTTACCATGAGTCAGAATCGACTCGATTGCAGCCGGCAATGTTGTTCAGGCCAATAATATATCTGGTTAAAAAGATAAGTTTCCTGGTCTTCCTCGCAGCTCGGGCAGATATGTGACATTGTCTTCACCCAAAAGATGCAAGCTGAGGGTTTCTAGGAAAGCCCCGATTCCTTGAAATTGATGCCACCCCTTTCTACTTCCCTTCCATTTCTTCTTTACCCGGCTTAAATGAGGATACAATCCCTACGAAGCATCAGTCATGGCACACGCGGGCATGCAGTGACAAGCACAGGACAGGCCAATATACTCAAGACGGTAGAGATGAAAGAAAAAAGGGAAACATGTCTTTGAAGATACCATGGAGTCATCACACTAGCCCTAGATTGCTACCTCTAGACATCCTTTCGAATAAAATAAGTAAACCTTAGATGTTTAAAGTGATGTCTGTTGAGTTTTCTGTTACGCACAGCTAATACAGTCCTAACCGATAAAAGAACACTAATGGATCTTGCAACAAAGACTCTCTAGCATACGCATCATACTTGTAAAACACGAGCATTCCAAACGAGTTGGTGCCAGACTAGAAAAATACAGGAAAATGCCTCCTCCCTAATACTCATTACACTAAAAAACCAACTCCTAGCTACCCTATAGGACAGAGTAGAACTGCCCCATATGGTTTTCAAGGAGCAGCGGGTGGATTCAAACTGCTGACCTTTTGGTTAGCAGCCATAGCTCTTAACCACTAAGCCAACAGGGTTTCCAAACATTGGGGCACATAAATTTAGCTTTTATTGAAGTTAATGCTTCCTTCAGTCATTTCTTTGTTTAAAAATCATGTAGTAATCAATGGTGAACAAACAGAAATACCTGTAAATCATCTAATTCAATTCCTGCCTACTTCCTTGTACTATACGTTCATTCATTGTAAAATGCAAAATTGAATGCAGTTTCTATTGTACTTTATGCACACTGGTTGTCATGCTAATGTGCACAAAAGATTTTATATCCAGCATGAATGCACCCAGTAACCCCAATCTTTGTCACTGCAAATGCTGACAGGCTAAATAAAATTGCTGACATTTTAAAAAATTCTGTCAAGATAGATCGCTGCTTTGCAAACATCATTGCAGGTCTTGACAGTCTGATGCACTTGTACTTAGCATTTGTGTTGTTAATTTCAAAATAATAATTCTATATATTTAGTTACATCTACTTCTTCCCGATAATGCTCTGGTAACTACCTGTAGAGTGTACATTCAATAAAATTCACTCCCCTCTCCCTATATTTGGTTTTACCCAAAGGTTAATAATAAAATTAAACCCATTTAGCTTCCATCAACTAACCCACCCTTCTCTGAAAACATGTACCTTTATCCGTGCTAATATCCTCAGTGAAAGTCATATTTTAGAACTTTATTGTCACATTTCACTGTGTATTTCAAATGTCTGGAGGTTAAGAGAAAGAGAGAAGGGATAGAACAGAAACAAAGAGGCAGAATTCCCTCTGCACCAAAAGGGCTTTGTTTTCTCGAGGAAGCTTTTTGGATGCATTCATCAACTTCATTCACAAATTAACAAAACTCCACTATGAAGATCTAATTGAAGGAGGAATGGAAAACTTCCAGTCCTTTGGATCCTACTCCCCTGATTAGCTTTTTCCATGCTCCCCCATTAAATGCTGGAAACCATCAGTATCAGCTTCCAGATTTGGCAAAGCCATTAAAAGCAAAACCTTGCCTTTTAACCAAGATGATATAGGGTGAACTGGGTAGTAATTAAGTAATAAAATTGGTTTAAAGAGGCTTCACTTCTAATCTCTGTCAGGTGAACATAAGCCAAGAACCTATTTATGTCAACTAAAGGCTTCATCAGGCAGAATCCTTCTTTATGTAAATATGACCTTTAAAGTCATATCACAGCAATAATGTGAATAACACACCCATGAATAATTGAGAATTGACAGCATTTAATATTTATTAAATGTCTTTTATAAAGATTTGACTTAAGCAAATCAATTCATGGACCCTGTGATGGTGTCCACTTAATGATTTATTCAGCCTGTATATATGATGAGTAATGTTATACGTAAGAGAGTGAGCCAGAAATTGCACAGTAGAGATTTCAAGATGAATGAGACGTTATCCTTGCTTTTAAATTTTTCATGTGGTAATTTTCTTAGGGAGAAAATAATAGCTGTTTATAGGATGGAAAGGTCAGCCCCACCATAAGCGATCAGTAAAGGGTTGAGGTAATATTTGGATGAGGCATAAAGGGATGGATTTTGGTAAGTGGTGATGTTTAAGGAGGGCCTTTCAACCACATGCAGGGGCAAAAGCAAAGAGCATGAAAGTTCAGAAAAGTAATCCATTAGGGCTGGAATATATGCAGAAGGTAAGAGAGAACCTTGGAGAGGTAGGATTGAACCGGGACTTCGAAGGGCTAGTTGAGGAGTTAAGATTTTTTTCTGAGATGACGATGGTGAGTCTTACCAGGGTGAAAGAAAAGAACAAATTGTAAGATGTAGTAAAATCAGTTTCAATGCTTCCCCCACTCTAATAAGGATATACATGGATTATGTTCGATGAAGAGAGAAGGAAATCTGGAAAATTTTAGGATTAGAAACATTTCTGGTGACTTTACTTAGGATTATATGAATTAGGTAGTTATCTACTATGCTGAAACAAAGCCGAAATCTTACTTTAACTCAGGTAATCTGTTAAGTATGTCATTAAAAGTACTGCTTTAATTAAAAAAAAAAATTGAAAGGACTGATCACTTGCCCTTCATCTTCAGTTTTGTCTTTGTGAATGGAAATGGCACTCATATCACCATCTTTTCCTTCTTTTTCCTTCCCTTCCTCTTCACAGCCTTTATTTTCTTAAATCGTTTAAACTTTGTGGGTGATTATTAAGCACATGGAGTACATAGTGAATCTTATTAATTTTTACATGCTGAGATAATGATTTTTAATGAAACTGTTCTTGACAACCACTTCTTGACTATTACAGAAAGAGTAAACCCAAGTTTTGAGCTAAAGGATTAAGGACCAAATCTGCATTAATCTAAATAGGAACTCTTTATGGGTATTCATAAACAGAGTCTAGAGAATTGCAAATTTTACCAACTGTAACAGATAATTTGAAATTCTCTTTCATTTTATGGCCTGATAAAGAAAAAACAACTCCTAAGATCAGTGCTATAATCCTCTATTTCTATATAAATACAAACATATATAAATATTTTTTCCTCCTAGGTACTGGTTATATTTAAAACATACTTTTAAGGTTTTTTTCCTTAAACTATGTTCAAGCCATGGCTCATGTTTAAGCAAAGAACCAGTAGGATAAAATACAGTATACTCTGTTCACAGCAAATGACTTAATGGAATAGATTCTATACTATATCTGATGTTGGACTTTTCAAATATATTTTTAAAAATCACATGCAAGTAGTAAATTACACAACTATTCTAACTCCTTATATCAATTTGTTCTAAGAGTTTACAGTGGAATTAAGCGTCTACTAGTCAGGGCTATTACAAATCCTGCATTGCTGAAACAGGCCCCCAAATGAAAGGAAGATGTTTTGATTACCACATTTTTATGCAAATTAACGTGTTATATGTTCTTTGCCAACTGCGCCCTCCCCCCACAAAGTATTTTTATAAGCACACTATGCTAATTTTTTTATAACAACATGTAAAAAAAAAAAAAAACAAAAAACCATAGCATGCTCAGGAAAATACTTGAGGGAGGGAGGGCATGGTTGGCAAAAAAAAAAATACAACTTGAACCCTGGTGGCATAGTGGTTAAGTGCTACAGCTGTTAACCAAGAGGTCAGCAGTTCGAATCCACCAGGCGCTCCTTGGAAACTCTATGGGGCAGTTCTACTCTGTCCTATCGGGTCACTATGAATCAGAAACGACTTGATGGCAACAGGTTTTTTTGGGTTTGGGCATTATTTATATAAAAATATGGTCTGTCTGTTGTGGTCTCCTTGTAGTTCTGAAACATGGAAATGCACAAAATGATCAAACGTTTCATTAAAAAAGTAAAGTCCATGTCTTTAGTCAGACATTTGCTAGGTAGATATTAGAGAATCATCAAGAAAGAAGTACAAAATACTGAGTTAACCCCACATATTAATTCATTGCCATCCATAGAGTGGACTCATTCTTCTTGCCCTTCTTCTTTCCTTCATTCCTTCCCTAATTTCTTTCTTTCTTTTTATCTGTCTTTAGGGAAAATGACAGCTAAAAGCACAGGAAAAAAAAATGCTTGGAAATATGTGAGGAAGACATGAAGAAAACCCTTCAACTGATCCAGAGATTAACCTGAACAAGTATAATCATGTGCAAAAGCTTGTGAAGTTCCAGGCTATGATGCCTAGGACTGACTCTAAGCTGCCTTTAGAGGTCTCTGGGAGAGCCAGGCCCCTGAGGTGCCCCATGGTCATGCTCAGGGATGAGCTCCTTAGTAGAAATGCATACATTCCTAAGCACTCTGCTCGTACCAAAAAAAAAAAAAAAAAAACCAACTCATTGCCCTCAAATCGATTTCCACTCACAGCAACCCTATAGGACGGAATAGAACTGCCCCATAGGGTTTCCAGAGAGCAGCTGATAGATTTGAACCACAGACCTTTTGTTTAGCAGCCAAGCTCTTAATTACTGCGCCACCAGGGCTGCACTCTGCTTATCCATCCCATTGCTGTTGAGTCTGTTCCAACTCATAGTGACCCTATAGGACAGAGTAGAACTGCCCCATAGGGTTTCCAAGGAGCACCTGGTGAATTCAAACTGCCAACCTTTTGGTTAGCAGCTGTAATTCTTAACCACTATGCCACCAGGGTTTCCTCTGTGCTCATAAAACCCCTTAAGTCCCACAAATCCTATATTGAGGATATTTGTTTTTAAATGATACCTTTCAGCAGGCCCTGCACCTCCTGAAAAGATTTGTGGAAAAAAAAAATGATTCATTTGAATGCCAATGGAATAGTTGAGCAGAGAATCTCATCCACATACCACAGTGATTTTGCAATTATGAAATATGAATCTTAAGACTGTGAATCTCTGCATAGAAACACACTAGGGCATTAGATGTGAGATGAATGCAAAAGAATGATCACTAATGTCACGGAAGGTAATTCGAGGAAAGATTTTGCTTTCTATAAATTGTATTCAGGCATTCTGCACCCCAGAGTTTGGGTTCTAAATTATTCAGCTAACTGCTGTGAAAGGCCATCAACTGAATTTTAAGAAGCAACACTTCCAAGGGGATTATTGTGCCTCCATTTTTTAAGTCAGTGGCAATAGGTTCCTTCAAAATATTAAGCCCAGAAATTAAATGGAATTTATATTAAAAAAAAAAAGAGAGAGAGAGAGAGACGATGGTATATTTTATAAACGCTACTGAGATAAAAGGAGCCCTGGTGGTGCAATGGTTAAGAGTTACAGCTGCTAACCAAAAGGTTGGCAGTTCAAATCTTCCAGCTGCTCCTTGGATATCGTATGGGGCAATTCTACCCTGTCCTATAGGGTCACTATGACTTGAAACTGACAGCAATGTGTTTGGTTTTTGGTTTTACTGAGATAACATATTTTGAATTGTTTGCCAAAGTAAATTCCAGATGGGATATATTTAAATCTTCTTCAAAATAAATTATAAAGATCAATTATATTATAAACTTGAATATCTGTCATAGAAATAAAACTTCTTTAAAACAAAATTGAAAATGCTGAAAGAACAACAGACTTAGAAATAGTTATTTCAGATAAAACAAAGAGTAAAGGCTGTGCAACAAAAAGAAATGATATACATGCATAAGAAAACAAACATTAAGATGCACCAGGTAGATGTTATAAAGGTCTGAGTAAAGAATGCAGGTAATGGACTTACAAGGGGAAAGGAGAAAAACAAAAAGGAAAAATATTCATTCTTACTGAAAGAATCCTGAGATTGTGTTTTATGCTATCTAAAGAGGCATGCATTTTAAGAATGTTCTAATATTGTGTGGTTAAAATGTCACAATATTATTGGGACATTGTTAATTGATAGACATTCCTTTGAAAGCAATGTGACAAAATGTAGTAGAAATAATGAAGTAAGCAATCAGGCTGACACAAGTTACACATAAAAAAGGCATTCACAGCAGCATTATTTATACCAGTACAAAGTGAGAAACATTCCAAACGCCTAGAATTTGAAGCATGATCATTTCAAAAGGGAGGATACCGTTGTATCTCTTCAGTGTACATTTTACATTTTTTAAATACTTATAATACAAAAGTATTACTTTGGTAATCAGAAGAAGATATGTTACTTAATATTTAAAATATAATATATGCCAATGTAGTATGAAAAATGAATATAATTGTGTTTGGTTGTGGCTATTTTTTCCATAGCAATTAGAAATGATTAAGAAAAAATATTTAACATTGTTATACTGAGTAGAGTCCCTTGGTGGCACAAACAGTTAAGTGCTCAGCTATTAACCAAAAAGCTGGTGGTTTGAATACACCCAGAGGTACCTGGAAAGGAAGACCTGATGATCTACTTTTGGAGCCCCGGCAGCACGGTGTTTAAGAGCTCAGCCGCTAACCAAAAAGATGATCGTTCTAATCCACCAGCCCTCCTTGGGAACCTTAGGGGACGGTTCTACTCTATAGTATGGGGTCACTATGAGTCGAAATGGACATGATGGCAATTTTTTTCCTCTTTTTTTAATACTTATTAAAATTCTCTATTTTTTTTTTTTTTACCAACTTCATTTATACACTAACATTTAATTGACTATAGCATTATTTTGTAATCCAGTTCTATGACTTTGATGACTGCTATGGATTGAATTGTGTCCCCTGAAAAATGTGTTTTAAATCCTAACACCTATACATGTGGACTTAATCCATTCTGGAAATAGTTTTCTTTGCTATGTTAATAAGGCAATATCAGTGTAGGGTGTGTCTCAAGCAAATCACTCTTGAGGTATAAAAGGAGAAGTTTAGACACAAAAACAAGCAAGCAAGAATAAGGGAAAGATAGTGCCAGGCCACGTGGAGATTTCCAAGGAAGTGAGGACCAGCGATGGAATTAAAAAAATGTGTGACATGGGCATATTATCTAACCTTTCTATCTTTGTCAGCATGAGTATAATAGTTGACATACATAATTTATTAGCATGCTAGTAGGCCATAGTATTGTTAAAAAAAAACAAAACAAAACTTAAAAAAAAAAAACTTTATAAAACTGAAAACTAAAGAAAAAGTGTATTGTGTTAAATTTAATAAATTCTCATAATTAGGTAAATAAATAAATAAATAATGCTATCGAGTTGTTTCCGACTCATAGCGACCCTATGCAACGCCCCATAGGGTTTCCTAGGAGTGCCTGGCAGACTTGAAGTGCCGATCATTTGGTTAGCAGCCATAGCACTTAGCCGCTACACCACCAGGGAATTAGGTAAAGCATATGGTTAATTCTTTCTATAAAATTTTAAATAATCAAAGGAAAACCAAATATCAGCCTAACTTTATATTTTATTATATATGTGCAATTATATATATATATGGAAACCCTGGTGGCGTAGTGGTTAAGTGCTACGGCTGCTAATGAAAGGGTCGGCAGTTCGAATCCACCAGGCGCTCCTTGGAAACTCTATGGGGCAGTTCTACTCTGTTCTGTAGGGTCGCTATGAGTCGGAATGGACTTGACGGCACTGGGTCTGGTATGTATATATATATATATATATATATATATATATATATATATATATATATATATATATATATATCTTGCCACTGACCTAATGTTTCACTTTTTAACTGGGTTTCACCATTTTCATAACGTGTATGTGTAAATGTAAATACATATGGATACGTACAGATAGATAGCTAGATATATACATATATATCCATACTCCAAAAGGAAACAAAACATTACTTGTCTTTTGACTCCAAATTTTGCAAAGGTAGAATTAGAAATTGGTTTCAATAAACTTCTATCCATCAGCTTCACAACTAGGGATTTACCCTAGAGAAATTGTTCCATATAAGCAAAAGGAGACTGGTATAAGAATATTCAATAATATATTTTTTGAGAGCTGTATTTTATAGAACAGCAAACATTTGGAAATAACCTAAATGTTCCTTAAAAGGACAATGGAGAAATAAAAGTGTGGTGCATTCAAACAATAGAATATTGTATAGCAGTAAAATGGATGAATTAAGGCTGCATTTAATAAGTACAGTGCTGAGTGAAGAAAACTATTCACATAACACATATAATTCTATACCATTTACACAAAGTTTATTGTTGTTGTTAGCTGCTGTACTGAGCCCCAAGTCAAGGTAACCTCGTGCACAATCAGATCAGACCTTTGTTATCTAGAAGGTTTTTAGCTGATTTTCAGATGCAGATAGCCAGGCCTTTCTTTCTAGTCTCTCTAGTCTGGAAACTGTGTTATGGTCTGCTCAGCATCATGGCAACACGCAAGCCTCCACTAACAGATGAGTGGTGGCTACACTTGGGAGACATTGGTTGGCAAATGAATCCAAGTCTCCTGCACGAAGGCAAGAATTGTACCACCAAACCATCACTGTCCTCACAATCAAGTTTAAAAAAACATGTAAAAGGAATACTAATGTTTGATTTTGGATACATGAGGAAGTAGTAAAAACATGCTCAGGAAAAAAAAAACATCATAGAGTGGTTACTTTGGGGAAGGAAGGAAAGGCAATGGTACTAGGGAGGGATACACTAGAGGTACCAATTCCAATCGTATCTTTATTTTAATGTGTTATTGCTTGAGCTAGTTGAAATATACATGACTGTCTGCTATACTTTCATCTATGCTTATTTATATGTATGAAAGAGTTAAAATTAAAAAAAATTATAAAAATATAATTTTATACATGAGCATACTTAAAATATTTCTCTAACAGTCTAGATAATATGTAATCATTTATGCTACTTCAGAACTCTGTGCATGTTCCTTGCTCATTTTTTAAATCTATTTTCCTTTTCAATTGTTATAAAAATGGTAACTAGACATATTAAATTAAATAGCATCTTTCAGTTATTTTCTCAGTGATTAAAAGTGGAGTGTTTTAAAACTACAGGAACATAAAGATGAATTTTTACCTACTTTTGGGTTGAGGAAAGTTTTTCTATGAATAAAAATAGTAGATAAAAATTTCCAAAAGAAAGATAATGGTTTAAACTATATGTTTTTTAAATCTCTTCATATAAAAAAAAATCAATGTAAAAATTTAAATGACATACCATACGATCCAGCAACCCCATTCCTTGGAATATATCCTAGAGAATTAAGAGCCTTTATATGAACAGATATATGTACACCCATGTTCATTGCAGTACTGTTTACAATAGCAAAAAGATGGAAGCAACCAAAGTGCCCATCAATGGATGAATGGATAAATAAATTATGGTATATTCACACAATGGAATACTATGCATCGATAAAGAACAATGATGAATCTGTGAAACATTTTATAACATGGAGGAATCTAGAAGGCATTATGCTGAGTGAAATTAGTCAGTTGCAAAAGGACAAATATTGTGTAAGACCACTATTATAAGAACTCAAGAAATAGTTTAAACAGAGAAGAAAATATTCTTTGATGGTTAAGAGAGGGAGGAGGGAGGGGAGGAAAGAGAGGGATTTTCACTAATTAGGTAGTAGATAAGAATTATTTTAGGCAAAGGGAAAGACAACACACAATACAGGAGAGGTCAGCACAACTGGACTAAACTAAAAGTAATGAAGTTTTCTGAATAAACTGAATGCTTTGAAGGCCAGCAGAGCAGGGGTGGGGGTTTGGGGACCATGGTTTCAGGGGACATCTAGGTCAATGGCATAACAAAATCTGCATGCCACTTTGGAGAGTGGCTTCTGGGATCTTAAATGCTAGCAAGCAGCCACCAAAGATGCATCAATGGGTCTCAACCCTCCTAGAGCAAAGGAGAATGAAGAACACCAAATACACAAGGTAATCATAAGCCCCAGAGACAGGAAGGACCACATAAACCAGAGACTGCATCAGCCTGGGACCAGAAGAACTAGATGGTGCCCAGCTACAGCCAATGACTGCCCTGACAGGGAGCACAACAGAGAGCCCCTGAGGGAACAGGAGAGCCGTGGGATGCAGACCCCAAATTCTTATAAAAAGACCAGACTTAATGGCCTGGCTGAGACTAGAAGGACCGTGGAGGTCATGGTCCCTAGACGTTCTGTTAGCCCAAGATAGAAGCCATTCCCAAAGGCAACTCTTCAGACAGGGATTGGACTGGACAATGGGATAGAAAATGATACTGGTGAAGAATGAGCTTCTTGGATCAAGTAGACACATGAGACTATGTCAGCATCTCCTGTCTAGAGGGGAGATGAGAGAGCAGAGGGGGTCTGAAGCTGGCTGAATAGACACGAAAATAGAGAGTGGAAGGAAGGAGTGTGCTGTCTCATTAGTGGGAGAGCAATTAGGCATATATAGCAAGGTGTATATAAATTTTTGTATGAGAGACTGACTTGATTTGTAAACTTGCACTTAAAGCACAATAAAAAATTTTAAAAAATTTAAATGACAGAAAACTGAAAAAATATATTTTTTCAAAAAAGAAGGTAGATAAAAGAAGGGTTAACATCTCGGTAAACAAGTAATTGCATTAGCATGCAATTCACAGATGAAATAGGAAATTCCTATACACACAGGAAAAAAAATGCAGCTTCAGCATTAATCAAATGAAATACATTAGATACTAGTTTTCAATCCATTACTCTGGAAAATATTAACTCTATAAAACACAAAACTTGGAATGATGGAGAGAGATGGCAATCTAATACACTATTGGCACTGTTATGGATTGAACTGTGCCCCCCAAAAATATGTGTCAACTTGGTTAGGTCATGATTTCCAGTATTGTATGGTTGTCCTCCATTTTGTGATTATAATTTTATGCTAAAGAGGATTAGAGTGGGATTGTAACACCACCCTTACTCAGGTCACCTCCTTGATTCAAGGTAAAGGAAGTTTCCCCAGGGTGGGGTCTGAACCACTTTTATCTCTCAAGAGGTTCACACAATGGAATACTAAGAACAGTGATGAATCTCAAGAGATAAAAGGAAAGGGAAGCAAGCAGACAGTTGGGGAGCTCATACCACCAAGAAAGCAGCACCAGAAGCAGAGCGCGTCCCTTGGACCCGGTGTCCCTGCACCTGAGAAGATCCTCAACCAGAGGAAGATTGAAGACCAGGGCCGTTTTCCAGAGCCAACACAGAGAGAAAGCCTTCCCCTGAAGCTGATGACTTAAATTTGGATGTTTAGCCTACTTTACTGTGAGGAATTAAATTTCTCTTTGTTAAAGCCATCCACTTGTGGTATTTCTGTTATAGCAGCACTAGATGACTAAGACACACACTGCTAACAGTTTCTGAAAATCAGTTTGAAATGTTCCTTTTCAAATATCCTTCCTGGGAATCCATCCTAAAGCAACAGTTCAGGATTGATCTTAAAGGATATTTATCGTACCAAAAAAAAAAAAAAAAAAAGCAGCTGCCATTGAGTGTGACTCACAGCAATCCTATATCATTGTAGGATGATTTATAATGGTGCAATAGTGATTTCCCCATGTGTCTGTCAGTTTGTTGTACTGTGGTGGCTTGCATGTTGCTGTGATGCTGGAAGCTATGTCACCGGTATTTCAAATACCAGCAGGGTCACCCATGGTGGACAGGTTTGTGCTGAGCTTCTAGACTAACACAGACTAGGAAGAAGGACCTGGTGGTCTATTTCTGAAAAATTAGCCACGGAAAACTTTATGAAGAGTGCTGGAACATTGTCTGATAATGTGCCGGAATATGAGCCCCTCAGGTTGGCATTAAAAGAAAATGGAAGGAAAACACAGAGTCACTGTACCAGAAAGAGGTGGTATTTGTTCAACCATTTCAGGAGGTAGTACATGATCAAGAACTGATGGTACTAAAGGAAGACGTCCAAGCTGCATCGAAGCCATTGGTGATAAACAAGGTTCCAAGAACTGACAGAATACCAATTGAGATGTTTCAACAAACAGATGTAGTGCTAGGGGTGTTCATTCACCTATGCCAAAAAATTTGGAAGACAGCTCCCTGGTCAACCGACTGGAAGCGATCCATATTTATACCCATTCCAAAGAAAGATGATCCAACAGAATGTGGAAACTATCAAACAATATCATTAATACCACACGGAAGTAAAATTTTGCTGAAGATAATTTAAAAAACCATTGCAGCCATGTATCAACAGGGAACTGCCAGAAATTCAAGCTGGATTCAGAAGACGACATGGAAAAATGGATATCACTGCTGATGTCAGATGGGTCTCGACTGAAAGCAAAGAATACCAGAAAGATGTTTACCTACGTTTTATTGACTATGCAATAGCGTTTGACTGTGTAGATCATCACAAATTGCTGATAACATTGCAAAGAATGGGAATTCCAGAACATTTAATTGTGCTCATGAGGAACCTGTACATAGATCAAGAGGAAGTCATTCGAACAGAACACAGGGATACTGTGTGGTTTAAAGCCAAGAAATGTGTGTCTCAGAGTTATATTCTTTCATCATATTTATTCAATATTTATGCTGAGCAAATAATCCATGAAGCTGGACTATATGATGAAGAACAGGGCATCAGGACTGGAGGAAGACTCATTAATGATCTACAACTGATACAACCCTGCTTGCTGAAAGTGAAGAGGACTTGGAAGTACTTACTGATGAAGATCAAACAACATAGCCTTCAGTATGGATTACACCTGAACATAAAACAAAAATCCTCACAACTGGACAAATAAGCAATATCATGATAAATGGAGAAAAGGTTGAAATTGTTAAGGCTTTCATTTTACTTGGATCCACAATCTATGGCCATGGAACCAGTAGTCAAGAAATCAAAGGACACATTGCATTGGGCAAATCTGTTGCAAAAGACCTCTTTAAAGTGTTAAAAAGCAAAGATGTCACTTTAAGGACTAAGGTGAGCCTGATTCAAGCCATGGTGTTTTCGATTGCCTCATATGCATGTGAAAGGGAGACCAAAGAAGAATTGATGCCTTTGAATTATGGTATTGGCAAAGAATATTGAATAAATCGTGGACTGGCAGAAGAACGAACAAATCTGTCTTGGAGGAAGTATAGTCAGGATGCTCATTAGAAGCAAGGATGGAGAGGCTGCATCTCACATACTTTGGAGATGTTATCAGGAGGTACCAGTCCCTGGGGAAGGACATCATGATTGGTAAAGTAGGCAGTCAGCGAAAAAGAGGAAGATCCCTGACGAGACGCACTGACACAGTGGCTACAACAAGGGGCTCAGGCATAACAATTATTGTGAGGATGCTGCAGGACTGGGCACTGTTTTGTTCTGTTGTACACACAGTTGTTATCAGCTGGAACCAACTCAATGGCATCTAACAACAACAAAGACCTATTCAAAATATTTTCAGTAATAATCAGGTATTTACTGAAACTGTCATTCACTGTTTTTCTTCTACTGATATTTTTTATTTTAAAATGGAATGAGTAGGGGGAAAGGTGGTGAATTATTTTATAAGCATTGTCACTTTGCAACAATAGGCAATTCTCATAAACCTTTTATATTCTTGACTCATTTATTACTTGTACAGAAACTGTAAAGAGTAGAATTTAGATATAAGATAATTTTCTTCCTTTTACCGTCACTCAGTTTTTGAACAAAAGATTTCACATGAGGCTATGGAATTTGTGAGACAGAGATGCCTGGATGAAAACGGAAAAATACAATATACAGAATAACAGGAAATTAAATTTGGGATTTCCCTTTCACTCAGGATTGAGGGGGCGAAACAATCGGTTACCAAGAACCAAGCAACTATTGCTGCCTCAGCCCCCTCATGGAGTTATTCAGGTGAAGGTAAATAAGCTCAGCCTTTTGCACTAGAAAGGACTTTAGAAATCAACTGCTCAACACTCTCCCTTTTTTTATTTGAGGAAAGGAATCCTATGAGAATTTAAGTACTTTGAGACTGCTCAGCTAGCTAGTGGCAGAGGAGTGAAAATAACAAAAACCTCTCTAAACGGAAAGTAAATTGCTGTTAATTCATTTCTACATAATTGCTTCTTGCATTCCAGGCACTTAGTAAGTTCAAGTTGGATATGCAAGGATGAAAACCACATGGTCTCTTCGCACTCCAAATTCAAGGTCAAAACAAGACAAACATAGAACAAGAAGAAAGGGGAGAAATGGGCACTGATTGGAAGTATTGAATGAGTGAATAACAAGCTCCACCCACCTCCCATTCCCATTCTCAAAGGCTCTGGGTCAGACCAGAAAGAACACTGGACTGCAGCAAAGAACTATGTTCTAGGTCCCACGTTGCCCTAAACAGGTGGTCTTGAGCACATCTCTATACCACTCTGGACCTCAGTTTTCTCATCTAGTCAAAACACAAGATGCCAGTCCAAGATCCCCTTTTCTCTAATTGTCTCTCTAAGCAGCTGACATATATCCCCCCTCCTTTTTTTTAACTCTTTATCCAGGCAATATGCTCTCCTTAAAGAAGTTCCTACAGTTGCTATTTAAGAGTAGAAAAATGTTAATGAATGTGTCTAATAATATGAGCTCTTAATACTATACTATAATTGTACTATCGGTATTGTATGGTTTCCAAGTCATGCAGTTCACTGACAGAGAAAACAACAACAACAACAAAACTAGCTCCAGCTATGTAGCTGTCCTGAGAAATTTTTGCTGGATATTAGTTTTAAATTTATCATATTTTCTTTCACAGGACCTGATTTCCTACTTTCAAGTCCTATGAGAGAAGGAACACATAGTTTAAAGATGGATGCATAGCCTTAAAGTTCCTAACTACATGCCCCAAAGAACTGTCTTTACATATTCAGATTCTTTCCTTTCCAGCAACTTGAAATAACGTTCTTCAAGCATTTAATAAAAATTCCAGAGTCAGTGAAATGAAGAGGAGACCAGGAAAAGAAAAAGCAAATGTGGCACTCAATAAGAAAGCCTACTTTAAATGTTCCAACCTTACAAGTTAGTACTTGAGCAGTGATTGGTCTTTAAATCAGGGCTAGGGCAACTGGCCAAAAAAGCTGGACCTTTTCCTTACTCCTTATATTAAAACCAATTACAGATGGATGAAAAGTTAAATATAAAGAGGCTTTAAAAGGACTAAGATAAAAGGTGAAAAAGTTATGATTTTAAAACTAATATGACATAAAACCAGATATATGGAGGAAAAAATGCTAAACCTGGCAATATTTAAATATATATATATTTATGTATGATTTTTAAATGCCATAAACAAAGTAAAAAGACGAACGATAGAATGATAAAAAAAATTTACAATAGTTATGACAAATGCCTAATTTCACAAATTCACTAGAAGTTACTACAAATGAATACAAAATGATCATTGTCACAAGTTTTTTTAACTCACAAAACATATGAACTGGTGGTGGTGGACCAAGAAATGACAAATAAGCAATGAAAAGATGCTCAAACTCACTCATAAAATTGAATAGTAAAATAGTAATAGCCCAAAATTACTATTTTTTATTCATTATAATCATTAAAACGAAACCCTGGTGGCGTAGTGGTTAAGTGCTACAGCTGCTAACCAAAAGGTCAGCAGTTCAAATCCACCAGGTACTGCCTGGAAACTCTATGGGGCAGTTCTACTCTGACCTATAGGGTCGCTACGAGTCAATCAACTTGATGGCAATGGGTTAATGATTAAAAATGAAAGCAGCCACATCCAGTAATGGCAAGAGTGATAATGAGAAATTAATAGATTCTCTGGCACCTGTTTATAGGTGTGTGAATTGGTACAACAATTTTGGAGGCCAATTCGCCAATATCTTTTAATATTTACAATGAATATACTTTGGGTCAATGATTCAGCAGTAGAAATGTATTTTATAGACATACACTTTAGGTTTGTAGAGAGGATTACATAAAGTAATCCCTGAGAATATTTAGCATTGGGCTTAATACATATTAGTTACTCAATAAGTGCTATTATTTTTTTTTTTTCTCAATTTACTTTAATATGTTTAAAAATTCCTGGAAGGCTACACCATGCCTTGTTAACAGTAGTTACTCTGGGAAGTGCAAATAGAAAGCTGAGGGAGAAGAGAAAGGGCACTAGGGAATTTATACACCAGTATGGAATTTTTACCATAAACACATACAAATTTAGGGTCAAAAAAGTGCTAATGGTAGTCACTGATACTCAGCCCAAAAGCTCATTAAAAAAATTGGAAAAACACCCCACCATTTTTTTTTCTAGAATCATCAGTCCTCTAGTCATCCTTCCTTCCTCTCTCAAAAGAGCTTTATACACAAAAGATTCAAAATAAATGTTTCCCCATTTTTCTTCCTTTCACCCCTCTCCTAAGCCTCTGGGAAGGAACATCAACGCAGTCTGATGGACCCTCAGTGGCCACAGCGCTTATCCACTTAAAGGAGTCCTGGTATTCTTCTCTCTTTACCCCAATGAGCCTTGCTGCCTTAGCTAGTCAAGCTGGAATCCTCAAGAACTGTTCAGTAGTCACAAAGTATCAACCATATGGGAGCTCCAGACCTCATACTATCTGGGTAACTTTTTCAGTGACCCTCACATTGAGGCATACTTTTAGGCATTAAAAAAAAACCCAGTGCCGTCGAGTCAATTCCGACTCATAGCGACCCTATAGGACAGAGTAGAACTGCCCCATAGAGTTTCCAAGGAGCGCCTGGAGGATTCGAACTGCCGACCCAGTGGGCTTAATGATGCCCTCCAAAAAGATATATTCACATTTTAATCCCTAGAAACTCTTAATGTTGCCTTATTTGGAAAAAAATCATCTTTGCAGGTATAACTAAGGATCTTGAGATGACGTAATCTTGGATTACCCAGATGGGCCCTAAATCCAAATGACAAGTATCCTTATAAGAGGCACACAGACATGACAAACACAGAGGAGAGGCTGATGTGAAGAGAAAGGCAGAAATTGGAGTGGTGTGGTCACAAGCCAAGGAAGCCAGCAACCACCAGAAGCTAGAAGAGGAAATGGAACAGATTTTCCTCTAGAGTCTCTGTAGGGAAAACAGTCCTACTGACACTTTGATTTTGAACTTCTGGCTTCCAGAACTCTGACAGAATACATTTTTTTTGTTTAAAGTCACCAAGTTTGTGGTAATTTGTTACGGCAGCCCTAGGAATCTACTACAGAGGCCCTTCTCTGGAGGACTGTGGTCTGAGGACAAATGTTTCAATTGTACCCTGACCCTCGTTTTATGTCACTTCCTCTCATACATTTTTGTCATAGTCCTAATAGTCAACAGGTCACCAGATATTGTTGAAAAGGCACCATTTTGGGGGAGAGTGCTTACAGAGAATAATCCTTCCCCCTAACATTGTACAACTGTGAATGTGGTTGATCTGAACCCTGTCCCCAAAATCTGCAGTACTACAATTTGAGATCTCTCTACTTGGGACACAAAGGTTATTCAGTCTTCCAAAATCCCAATTAAAATGCAAAGATTCCTAAAAGGATATAACTTTCTGGGGTGAAAGCTATGATATTTCAGGGTACATTCTATGTTACAGAATCTAAGAATAGGAAGGAGGAAAGAAAGGGTCCAGAAAATTCCAAACACTTCCTTTGTGTACTCAACATGTTTCCTAGAACTGTTGACCAAGTTATCTAAGACTCTGTACGGTGAGAAAAATAAGACACAACCGACTATATCCTGGGCTAAAATTAGATGTATCAGGAAATGACTTTCAAAGCATAAGTCACGATTGTCTCAACATGTTGGGAGGACGGTCCATCATTAAGCCTCCTATGTGGGCCACCTAACCGGAGGCATTGGGTCTAGAACAGTCTCTGACAGAGGAGACTGGTAACTGGATTTCTCTTTCTCCCAGTTTTTTCTCCTTTTCAGGGAGCTTCCCTCTCTGTTCTGGGCACATAGTAACTTTATCTGTTCTGCTCCTGTGCAGGCACAATTTGGCACCTGTCCAATTCCACTTCTATGTCTGTTCCCAGCAGGGAGTGAACAGGGTCTCACACCTGCAGCACAAGATGGTTGCATGCATAACACCTGCAGTATGTCAGCAATGGAAGGTGACTCACTGGCTGTGGGAGGCAGGTGTCCACAATTGAAGCTGACCTTGTTCTCTCCTCTGTGTAGGTAAACTGTTGTTCCATTCACTGCCTGTGTGTGATTAGTGCCTCTTATTGGTGACCCTGGATCTTGGCTTGGCACACAAGATGCTTTCCATTGAGAACTTAGATTAAGAAAATGAAACAAGGCACCTTTTCCTCATTTTTATTGTGATTACAGCTTTAAAATGGGTATTTCAGTGCCCCTCCGGTGTCTAGTGGAAATTGTTTAGTGTATGGCACTGGAGAGGAGTTTTTCTGGGAAGGCTGGCACATTTTCTCTCCAGATGCCTCAAAGGTTGGCAATACTTTGGAAAAATTATAAAGCTGGCACTGAGTATCATACACTCAGAAACTGGAATCTCTTGGCACATGACAGTGACCTCTTTTCTCAGGAGCAGACCCATTTCGTACAAACTCGTGGGACTGCTGAATCAAATCCAAATGTCAGTGTATTTCTTTTCATTAAAAACTACAATTATCACTTGGATTATAATGCTTTGACCAGACTGACTCGGTACGTTCCTTTGCATTACAGAGTCCTATATAACAATGGACACTATAATCAGAAGATTGCTTTGTGCGCATGGAAGCAGAACTCATGATAGACAAATGATAGATATGGATAGATATGTAGGCTAACAGGCAGACAGACAGGGATTAAAAGGCTCTTAGTAAGTTAATTAACATAGTGTGAATGTTTAATGCTAATTTGTTGACCTCCAGTTCCTCACTCATGGACAATGTTTGGATAGGCACTGCCAATGTTTGTTTTGTGACTGTCCTTCATCCCTCCTCAAATTCTGACCAGTCCTAACTTCTGATCTTCCTGTAAATTCATCTCTTTAAAGTGTTGAATCTCGGTTCTGATTCATTAAGTGTTGACTTCATAGGTTAATTCTCAAAGAATATTATTTTTATTTCTAAATCTTTTCTTTCCTTCTATACTCTATCCAGACAGCATAGAACCCTTTGGATTTAACTGTGGCCATAGTATTGGTTCCCATATTGTAGCCCACCAACTTTTGATGACTTCACAAGGTCAGCCTTCATTATTACTGGGTATAATAGTATTCCCTTGGCTCCAACAAGAAGCTAATGACCTTAGCTTTCCAGGTGGCTCCTGGTATAAAAACTGACTTTGATGTATCTAAACAAGCATAAATATAGAACTCATGACAAGGTCTATTAGGACTGTAAAATCTTCTGAGAGAAAGCTGTCTAGAGCCGCCCCGCTTAAGAGATTTAAAAGCAGACAGATCAAAGCATGTGTCATTGAAAACTACGTTGGTTGTCATGACAGAAGGGGTAAAATTGCAAACTTATTCAGTTGTGTCCATTACTATAATGATTTGGAATAGGCAAGGATGATGGAAAGGAATGGTGAGTACTATAGGATCATAAGAATAATAATCACAGGTCACGTGCCACTGATATCAAATTTTTATTTTACACAGCAAAGGCAGTTTTTTCCCCTCCTCTGGATAGCTATGGTAACAGGCTTTATTTCTGAGTGCCTGGTTTCCTGTCTACAGACCCACGCATCTGAGTAATATGCCTATCCCAAACATTCATTAAGACACTGAGGGTGAGCCAAAAAAGAAGGTGGACATTTGCCAAAAGGTTTCATGCTAAGAGTAAAATCTATTTATCCACTGAATGGCCAAACTGAATTTTGGGCAGGCAAAAAGCCACACTGTCACATCATAGCATATCTCATCAGCTCTCACATCCTGAACTTTCTTTAACGAATATTATGTTGGAATTACGTGGATAGGGAGAGCAGTGACTAGAAATGCCTGCATATCTAGCATTCTGAGAGAGAAAGCCTGAAACAGAGGAGTTCACTTTTCAGAATAAGGCATTCTTTAGAAGTTAAGAGCTTCTGACAATTTCTGGGGGAAATATTTATTGAATGCTGCTGCCTACACTTCTGAGCTCCCCTGGAACCTGAAGTGACAGCATATCTCTTTACAGTGCTTCTTTTAAAATAGCTTCTCTTCAGGTTGGTGCTCTGCCTACTCTAAATGGGCCACCCTGTGTCCCTAATGGGCCTTTTCCAGTAAGGAACTGTGTGGATGTAAATTTACGTTGGCAAGAGCGTCATCAGAGTCAGCTGGGAGTCACAGGCATGTTCTAGCCAATTCTGGATGGTGTGTTGAAATATGCTTCCCAGGCTACAAGAGGAAAAGCACAAAATCATGCCCACATCTTCACAGGCGTGACGTGCTGATCGGCAAAGCCCTGGCTCTGTCAGAACATAAAACGCATACCGGGAGCATTTCTTGAGGAGGAGCCAGCCAACCAATCACAGCAAGAGCCACGTCACCCTTACAGGTTAAATCAAAGGTGCCAGGGTGCCCCTTTCCCTTAGGGGGAAAAAAAGTTTGCACGCGTTGCTTTGGAGGGCACACTCCTAAGACAGAAGATCCTATTTCCTAATAACAGCCAGCCAGCATTCATAACACAAATTTGCGAGCAGCAATACAAAACAACAATTCAAACTTCAAAGAGAAAGCCATTTTTTATGTTTTCTTTAATGACTATGATTGTGAAAATGTTCCTATATAAATGTTAAAACATGGCATAGTCTTACTACCTTTTAGATACAATGCCAGCGCTTAAGACCTATTTATTTAATAAAAGCAATATTGCTGTAATAATTATGCCTATAAACGTGATATGCCTATAAACTTTTTTCAAACCCATTTTTTTGTGGTAAGTTCAATATCTGTCTTAATATCAAAGAGCCCTGCTGGCGCAGTGGTTAAGCACTCGGCTGCTAAGCGAAATGTCAGCAGTTTGAACCCACCAGCTGCTCTGTAGGAGAAAGTTGTGGTAGTCGGCTCCTGTAAAGACTTACAGCCTTGAAAACCCTACGGGGCAGTTCTACTCTGCCCTATAGTGTTGCTATGAGTCAGAATCGACTTGATGGCGAAGGGTTTGGTTGATTTTTTTCAGTCTTAACATCGTGATTAAGAACAGGGTTTTGTGTTTGATGCAGGAAAAAATGGGGATTTCATGCTAGAAAATCTGTCCCAGGGCCACACATCTGGAAATCAGTAATTTCTCAATCACACTTCTGCATCTTCTGCCCTATGTCTCATCCTTGGAACATAAATGTACAATAAAGATGTGGGAAGAACATGCCTTTACCAGACAGAAATGTTGGAGTGAAGACTGCTGAGCAGACATTGTCTCTGCCCCTCCATTTCTATAAGGACACCACAGATTCATCGCATTGCCTGAAATGAATTAAAAAGAAACAGACCCAAGAGATTGCCCATCTCAGGAAAAGAGTTTTGCTTCTCTGACTGTATGACCTCAAACTAAATCCCTGTCTTGACACATAATCATCACAAGAAACCCAAGACTGTCAGGCCATCACTCATCACCAGACTCATTCCCAGATGGCTCTGTAAATCCCCTAGTCCAGCATAAGTCCCATCCCTCCCCCAAGCTCCCCAAACTCTCCACTGTGACTTCTAGCACTCATGGTCTGTCATCAGCAAAATCACCTGCATTCTCAAGGTCTTCTTGACCTTTCCTGCACTTTCTTGCCCTAACACAACTACTGGCTGCACATCGAGGATGCTGGTTTACTCCAGCCCTCCAGTTTAGTGACAATTTTCCTTCCACATTTTGGTACCACTGCCCCTAAAGGGAGGAAACCTGGTGGCACAGAGGTTAAAATGCCCAGCTTCTAGCCAAAAAGTCAGAGGTTTGAACCCACCAGCTGCTCTGTGGGAAAAAGACATGGCAGTCTGCTACCATAAAGATTTACAGACTTGAAAACCCTATGGGCCACTTCTACTCTGTCCTATAAGGTCTCTATTGATGGCAGTGGATTTTTTTTTTTTTTTTTTTTTTTGCCCCTAAAGGATAAAGGAGAAGGTAGGTAGGTGTCTTTCTTGTTCTTCTCTGCTGCTTCCAGACTATAATCTCTCTTCCTTAAAAACTAAAGGCATTTTTGGATTTCATGCTATCAATTGGCCCACTACCCTTTCATGTTTCAATTTTCTACAGACTTCTAGGACATTCCTCCTCATTCCTTAAAGATTTTAGCTCTGTCTCTGTCTAGCACATCACCTAATTTATGTGATTGCAGTTTCCTTCCATGGTCTCTCAGTTCTTTTATTTCACTTCAGATGATCTTGTCTATAATTCCGTATCAGCCATTCACTCTCATTGCCACAAACCTTTACCAATAACTGTTTCTCATAATGAAATTTAAGCATCTCACCATTCTTCTCTATTTCTAGCCCATTCTTGATATTATTCTCACTCCAAAAATTTTCCAAATCTATCTAAAGTCCTCCAATCCATCGACTTCATAAGTTTTTTTTTTTTATTGACCCTCATCAACCTTGTATCCTCCTTTGCTTAAATCAAAACCAAACCCACTGCCGTCGAGCTGATTCCAACTCATAGCGACCCCTTTAGGACAGAGTAGATCTGCCCCATAGAGTTTCCAAGGAGCGCCTGGTGGATTTGAACTGCAGACCTCTTGGTTAGCAGCTGTAGCACTTAATCACTACGCCACCAGGGTTTCCCTCCTTTGCTTAGCAGGCTTAAAATAAACAGGGTAACATAACCACTTGTTTGCATATCTTTTAACTCAGACTTATCTGGAATATGGTGCCTCAGTTAAATCCAATTTTTTTTTTTTTTTTTTTTTTTGCCACCTCTTGGCTTGTGCCTAAGCAGTCAATGATGGTTGAAGGAAAACATAAAATCATGATGAATTTAAATTTATAACTTCTTAGTTATTCCTTAGTGCTCTGTGGTAATTCTACTATGTTTCTCTTGACAATGTACTCTCTGCCTCCTAAACGATTATTTCCCTCCTTCTTTTCTCTTTTCAAATCTCCAACATCGCCTACTCTCTTTTCATCCTTAAGCTAATGAACTTGCTCGTTATTTTACGGCAACATAGAAGAAATTAGTAGAGAACTCTCACACAGTCCCACTACCAAATCTATCAAGCTATTGGTATTCTATACTCCCAGACTCTCCTTTCCTACTTATGATTATTTAACAATCAACATTCCCATTAAGGACAACCTCTTTGCTTGTACACTGGTTCTCTAGAGCTCTTCCCTGGGGTTCCCCAAGGATATTGCTTCTGCAATTGTCTCCAATTTCTCATGATCAAATTTCCCCTCTTTTCTTGTTCTTTCTCAAAATTATATAAACACACTGTAATATCTACAACTAACAATGTACACCCTTGACCCATATCGCTGTACAGTTAAAAAAAAACTCACCATCCCATATTTCTTCCATTCCCCTTCACCCTACTTTACAGAAAAACTCTTAAGAGTGAATTGTTACATCTAGCTCTTCTATTATTTTTTGAATCCACTTCAGGTAGTCATTCATCAAAATGCCCCCCCACACACACACTTTCTGGTAGTCACACATTTGTGTAGCCGTCTCTAATAGTGTGGCAGGGTTGGTGTGTGTTCAGTATGCTAGAGTGATGGTGTGTCACTCCCAAATCTAGGTCATTAAAGACATTGTGATTTTTGCCTTCCTCTCTCTTGGATCACTTGCTCTGGGAGAAGCCAGATAACATGTCATAAAGACACTCAGCCCTTTGGAGAGGCCCACACAACAGCCAGTGATGAACTGAGGCCACATGAAAGCAGCCATGTGAGGGTACCACCTTTGAAAACGATCTTCCAGCCCCAGTCAGGCCAGAACTGTTCAGGAATCTGCTCCCAGATACCTGACTCTCAGAAACTGTATGAAATAATAAATATTTGCTGTTTTAAGCTGCTAAGTTTTGGGGGTAATTTGTTATACCCCACTCTAGTCAGTCTTTTACTGTAACGACTCCGTATAGTCTGCTAGTTTTTCCTCACTTTCCTGACTTCCATATTTTGAAGTTCGCCAGCACTGAGGCCTTTTCTGCACATATGCCTGCTCCCTAGGTGATTGCATGCAGTACCATAATTTTAATTATCATCTATATTTTAATAACTGTCAGTTTTGATCTACAATATTGATCTCTGCTCTAAATATCAGACTCACATATCTGATTATCTATGTGATATCTCCATCTGGGAATCTAACAGGTATCTCAGACATAAAATGCTTAAAATTAAACTCCTCATTCCTCCTCCTTCAAATCTGCTCCTTCTACAATCTTCCCTACTCAATAAATGGCAACTACATTTTTCCTGGCGCTGAGGCCTCAAACTTGGAGTGATTCCTGATTCTTCTTTCTCACTTCCCACATTCAAATCTATCAGCCAATTCTATTGGCTCTGCCTTCAAATTGTACACACAAATTTAGCCTTTTTTTTTTTAATCACCTCTATCTGTAATACTTTAGTCCACACTATCCTTATATCTCACCTGGTTTGCTGCAATAATGTCTTCACTGTCCTTTCTGTTTCCACATTTTCCCTGCATCTGTTTTCTACACAGGAGCCTAAAAGATTCTTCCAAAACTTAAGACAGACTGTATCTCTTTCTGAGGCAGATACTCCCTCTGCTAATGCTTCCTTCTCTATACCCCATAGACATCAGCAGGGAAAACCCAGAATCCCTACCATGGCCTAAAAACATTACATGAGCTGACTCATTTCTATGCCTCTGACCTCTTTTCTATAACTTCACCCTTCCCTCAAGCAGGCCACTTACATCCTCCCCTCAGGGTGATGGCACTTGTTATTTTCTCTCCCTGAAATGCTCTTCCCCTGGATAACCATAGGGCTCACTCAGTCACCTCCTTCAGATCTTTGCTCAAATGTCATCTTATAGAGACCTCTCCCAAAAAGTCTATATAAAACTTTTATCCCCCACTAATTAGTTGGTAGATAAGAACTACTTTAGGTGAAGGGAAAGACAATGCACAATACAGGGGAGGTCAGGACAATTGGACTAAACCAAAAACAAAGAAGTTTCCTGAATAAACTGAATGCTTCAAAGGCCAGTATAGCGGGGGCAGGAGCTTGGGGACCATGATTTCAGGGGACATCTAAGTCAATTGGCATAAAGAAATCTATTAAGAAAAACATTCTGCATCCCACTTTGAAGAGTGGCAGCTGGGGTCTTAAATGCTAGCAAGCAGCCATCTAAGATGCATTAATTCGTCTCAACCCACCTGGATAAAAGGAAAATGAAGAACACCAAGGACATAAGGTAATTAGGAGCCCAAGAGACAGAAAGGTCCACATGAACCAGAGACTACACCAGCCTGAGACCAGAAGAACTAGATGGTGCCCGGCTACAACCAATGACTGTCCTCACAGGGAGCACAACAGAGAGCCCGTGAGGGAGCAGAAGAGCATTGGGATGCAGACCCCAAATCCTCATAAAAAGACCAGACTTAATGGTCTGACTGAGACTGGAAGGACCCCCTGAGACTGGTGGCATGGCCCCCAGACCTTCTGTTGGCCCAGGACAGGAACCATTCCCAAAGCCAACTCTTCAGACTTGGATTGGACTGGACAATGGGTTGGAGAGGGATGCTGTTGAGGAGTGAGCTTCTTGGATCAGGTGGACACTTGAGACTATGTTGGCATCTCCTGCCTGGAGGGGAGATGAGCAGGTAGAGGGGGTTAGAAGCTGGCGAAATGGACACGAAAAGAGAGAGTGGAGGGAGAGAGCAGGCTGTCTCATTAGGTGGAGAGTAATTGGGAGTGTGTAGCAAGGCGTATATGGGTTTTTGTGTGAGAGACTGACTTGATTTGTAAACTTTCACTTAAAGCACAATAAAAATTAAGAAAAAAAAAAACTTCTATCCCCTTACTCTGCTTCAACCTTCTTTACCGCAATTGCCTTTCTCTAACTTACTAGAATATTCACCTTGCTTGTCTTCCCCACTAGAATATGTGTTCCATAGGGGCAAGACCTTGTCTTTTTTGTTCAGTGTTGTGTCCCCATAAGAGTGACAGGTACATTGCAAGGCACTCAGAAATTATTTTTTGAACTTATGAAAGGATAGTAGGATACTTAGCTCCTGACTCTCACCCTAGTAAGCCAGTCTTGAAATAGATAAAATTGTCTTCAAAGCAAGAGAGTTTTCTGTATACAGTCCATCAGAACTGCTAGATATGTCCTAAGCATTGTATCCTCTTGAAATTTAGTGAATAAGTAAGCACAGCCATCATATAAATAATGTCTCTGCTCTATGCATCAGAACTCAAGTGTCGCCAGTGGAATTAACACATCTGATTTGAATAGAAATGCAACATATACTGTGCTAATTCAGGAGGATTATTTTAGGAGTAAGAGAGTATTAGTAGCCCTGGTGGCACAGTGATTAAGAGCTATGACTGCTAACCAAAGGTCAGCAGTTCAAATCCACTAGGTGCTCTGTGGAAACCCTGAAGGGCAGTTCTACTCTGTCCTACAGTATTGCTTTGAGTCAGAATCAACTCAATGGAAATGGGTTTGGTTTGTTTTTTTAGAAGAGTATTATCTACTTGAAAAATGGTATAAAAAAGCCAACAAACAAACAAACAAACCCAGTGCTGTTGAGTATATATAAATGGTATTAAAAAAAAATTATAGATTGGTCTAATTGGACTGGATCTCACATTCCAACTATTGAGAATGTTTAATATACACACTGTGGCTTAGGAAGCTTAGCATTGGGTAATAACTCGAAGTGTAACTTCCTTTATTTGGAATGAAGGTGTTAAGGAAAGATAAGATTGATCACATTTCGTTTAAGCATTTCAGCATATAAATCCCTGGTGTGTGTATGAGAGAGAAAGAGAGAAAGATAATGTTAGTTGCCCTCCAGAACCTGATTCCAGCCAAACTTTAAAGCTTATCTTTGCTACACATATTTGCGCAAGTACTTAAACTCACTTAAACCCAATGTATTCCCCATATTTGTTCATGCTATTCCCTTGGTGAGAACTCACCTCCTACCACTTGTTCTCTTTCCACACTTAATTCCAGCTCTCTCCCTGCTGAAATCTTCTACGCTTTAAGTCCATAGCCAATTTCTTGCTAGAATTCATTTTTCTCTTTGTAAAGTGGTGATAATGAAGGCTAAACTTCAAAAGGTGGCCAACCGGTTGCTGTTGAGTCGATTCCGACTCATAGTGACCCTATAGGACTGAGTAGAACTGCCCCATAGGGTTTCCAAGGAGCAGCTCTTGGGTTCGAATTGCTTACCTTTTGGTTAACAACTGAGCTTTTAACCATTGTGAAAAGTGGCAGTGAATATTAAATCAGATAATCTGAAAAAAGATTCTTAATATCTTATCTGGCACTTCTTTGTGACTACTCCTCATGTACCACGTCTTGAGTGATTCCCACAACCAGATACAATCTGCCCACTAGAGACTCCTGCCATTCTTTGTACCTAGGTAGGGAAACTATTATTCAATGGTTATTTGAACAATCATATTCTATCCCCTATCAGATCATAATCACAGAGAGCAAGGGTGGTGCCTCAATTCCAACCATGAAAGTAGTCTGCACAGAGTAGACACCGTATGTGAGTTGAATTAAGCTTCTGGGTTTCAATAGGTTCAGGCTACCCTCAAGGCCCCACTGGTACTATTTTTACATTACCTTTGAGAAGTATTTTATTCTTTTCAAAAGGCCATTTCATTAAGTGTATTATTTGAACTTTTAAATAATTCTGTGAAGCATATATGAATTAGTAAGACCTCCAGCTTACAAATGAACTTAATTGTGGCCTACATAGATTGTATGATACCCCTAGGGTCCAACAGTAAGTGAGTAGCAGGGTCAGGACTTGAGTGTAGGTTCTGGACCTCTTTCTGTATCACACAGCTGTGCTAGGTGCTAGGAACATGCTAGTGAATGAGGTGGAACTGGTTCTTCCCCTCACAAAGATTACTCTCTAGATCAGTGGTTCTCCGTGGGGAACAATTTTGTCTTCCAGAGGCATTTGACAATGTCTGCAGACACTTTGGATTCTCACAATATGAAGGAGGTGCTACTGGCATCTAGTGAGCAGAGGCCAGAGACGCTTCTAACATCCTGCAATGCACAGGACAATCCCCACAATAAAGCATTATCTGGGCCCAAATGTTAGTAGTGTCAACTTGAGAAACCCTGCTCTAGGTTCACCTCCAGACCGAACAGTTGAAGTATCCACAGGAAACAATGCCAGATAAGGTTGTAAAGATAGGTTTGGGTTTGATTAGATAGAGCCATCCACGCCAAGTTGAGGAGTATGAACTTTATCCTATAGATCAGAGATTAGCAAACTATGGTCCTTGGGCCAAATTCAGCCTCCTACCTGTTTTTGCAAAGAAAGTTTTCTTGGAACACACAGCACTTAGTATGTCTGTGGCTGCTTTTGCACTACAGAGGCAGAGTTAAGTAGTTGCCTCAGAGATCATGTAGTCCACAAAGATGATTCAGGCTGCTTCCTTGGGAAAATAACAGTACCATGAACAGAAATAAAAACAGTGCGTTTGGTTTTGCACGTGGTGAATTCAAGCTAAGAGTGGCTCTCCCAAAAGGAAATGTCTAGAGGAGGCACATGAAATGTGATCCCGGGTGGTGAGGCTTAAGAGTTGGGTTTTGTTAAATGGAGGTGATGGCTGAGCTGGGACAGAAGTCTAGTTCATGCTGCAAGGACCATATTGAAAGAAGGTCAAAGGGCTAATTATAAAACTAAAAAAAAAAACCCAGTGCCGTCGAGTCAATTCTGACTCATAGTGACCCTATAGGACAGAGTAGAACTGCCCTATAGAGTTTCCAAGGAGCGCCTGGCGGATTTGAACTGCCGACCTTTTGGTTAGCAGCCGTAGCACTTAACCACTACCCCACCAGGGTTTCCAGTTATAGAACTAGAACCCAAAAAACCAAGCCCGTTGCCATCAAGTCAATTCTGACTCATAGCGACCCTATAGAACAGAGTAGAAGTGCCCCATAGGTTTTCCAAGGAGCGGCTGATAGATTTGAACTGCCAGCCCTTTGGTTAGCAGCCAATCTCTTAACCACGGCACCACCAAGGCTCCTATAGAACTAGAGGGCACTTCAACTTAAGGTGCTGGAAATGAAGTCAATGCAAAAGGGGAGAAATCTCAGAGATAGGAGTTGAGCTGGATAATGAGACAGTTGTAAGAAGGAGGTGTGAGCACCTGTATCCAATACTAACAACATTGCCAGTCCTGATACTGAGGATACCAACAAGTGATTTTCAATGCAAAAGCAACCTTGTTTTTTTTTTTTTTTTTTTTTCTTTAATGAATACACCTGGTCATATACAAAGAAAATCCTCAGGATGAATGTAAAATAATGGTTTTCCTTAATTCTCATCAGTCATACTGCTGACTTTCCTTGAAACTTTCGTTTTTATTCTAATGTATATCATACTCTTTTGGAGTCTCTATTAACTTGCAAAAAGAGAAGAAGGAGGTGATGAGAAAAGTTGTTTCCCTAAGACAGTTTCTCAAAATATGGCTTACGCATCTGGTTACACATGTGGCTTCCTGCATTCCACCCTCAGACCTACTGTTGGTGCAGGGCTGGTTCCATGGGTGTGCGACATGTACAGTTGCACAGGTTCCCACACTTAGAGGGACCTTGTGCTATGTCAAATGCTCTGCTGTTGTGTCATATAATTCTTAATATGTATGTATCTACGTATATATGGAAACCCTGGTGGCGTAGTGGTTAAGTGCTATGGCTGCTAACCAAAGGATCGGCAGTTTGAATCCTCCAGGTGCTCCTTGGAAACTCTATGGGGCAGTTCTACTCGTCCTTTAGGGTTGCTATGAGTCGGAATCGACTAGAGGGCACTGGGTGGGTTTTTTAATCTATGTATATATATACATAGATAAATTTTTTTTTTTAATATATATATACACATACATATGTATGTATTAGATCAAGAGGCAGTTGTTTGGATAGAACAAGGGGATACTGATTGGTTTAAAGTCAGGAAAGGTGTGCGTCAGGGTTGTATTCTTTCACCATACCTATTTAATCTGTATGCTGAGCAAATAATGTGAGAAGCTGGACTATATGCAGAAGAACAGGGCATCAAGATTGGAGGAAGGCTCATTAACAACATGCGTTATGCAGATGACACAACCTTGCTTGCTGAAAGTGAAGAGGACTTGAAGCACTTACTAATGAAGATCAAAGACCACAGCCTTCGGTATGGATTACACCTCAACATAAAGAAAACAAAAATCCTCACAACTGGTCCAATGAGCAACATCATGATAAACGGAGAAAAGACTGAAGTCGTCAAGGATTTCATTTTACTTGGATCCACAATCAACAGCCATGGAAGCAGCAGTCAAGAAATCAAAAGACACATTGCATTGGGCAAATCTGCTGCAAAGGACCTCTTCAAAGTGTTGAAGAACAAAGATGTTACCCTGAAGACTAAGGTGCACTTGATCCAAGCCATGGTATTTTCAATTGCATCATATGCATGTGAAAGCTGGACAATGAATAAGGAAGACCGAAGAAGAGCTGACGCCTTTGAATTGTGGTGCTGGCGAAGAATACTGAATATACCATGGACTGCCAAAAGAACGAATAAATCTGTCTTAGAAGAAGTACAACCAGAATGCTCCTTAGAAGCAAGGATGGCGAGACTGTGTCTTACATACTTTGGACATGTTGTCAGGAGGGATCAGTCCCTGGAGAAGGACATCATGCTTGGCAGAGTATAGGGTCAGTGGAAAAGAGGAAGACCCTCAACGAGGTGGATTGGCACAGTGGCTGCAACAATGAGCTCAAGCATAACAACGATTGTAAGGATGGCGCAGGACCGGGCAGTGTTTCGTTCTGTTGTGCATAGGGTTGCTATGAGTCGGAACCGACTCAACGGCACCTAGCAACAATAACAACAACATGTATGTATGTGTGTATATATATACACACACATATATACACATTTTTAACAAGGGGACCCACACTTTCATTTTACACTGGGCCTTGCAAATTACGTAGCCAATCTAGTATGAGTGTTCTAGTTTGGAAATAAATAATTTCTCTATAAGATTACAGAAGTGTAGAAAAATTTGATTCCTTGCCTATTTCAGCTCTATTTATTTGCATGGAGATCTTACACTTTCTCAAAACACCTAAATCTGTGCCCTTTGGAAGTAGGGCTTGGAAGCTGCTGTTAACAGGGATGGTATTTTTCGTGGAACAATTCCATCCTTCTTCGTATCTGGGTAGCTACCAGGTAGGAAATTTATAATTACAGAGGTGGAAAACAGGAAACCAACAGCATACTTTCTGCTTAGGAATTCCAATCACCCAATTCAAGTTCAGCATGTTTTTCTTTAACTAAGGGATTCAGGCTGGAGGAAGCCTACAAGAATCAAAGTCTATCTTCCTGTAGGACAAGTACTAGCAGTCCAGGTTCCAGGTGGTTGGTACGTGCTGTGGTTTGAAGTTGCATCAAGGTGGTGTTAGCCATAGGTGATGTGGTTTATTGCATTAAATGATGCTGGGTTATGCAATGAGAAGGTTATTTCCTTTTCAAATACGTTTTAAACTTTTTTTTTTTTTTTTTTTTAACCTGAAGTAGAAAGACCTAGTTGGCTTTTCACATCTCTATACAACTTGTGAACTGCCATTTTAAGCAGTGAGAGCTCAGGGCCTTTAGCAGATCATAGCTAAATATGAATAATTTTTGTTTTTTTATTGTGTTTTTTAATTATCTTCTCCTTTTTTATGTAATAAATGACACCAGTTTTCAATTTACAGGAAGGACATAAAACTTCATTTTTAAGCATATGGACCTTTAAATAAAAATGTGAATCCACTGGGAGAAAAACATCAAATACAAAGGAGTAGCAATGGTACACAGCTGAGCCTTGAACTCTGAAGGTGATACAGGAATAATCACAGTATTAATGAGACTGTTACTGTTATTAGCAAGAGGGCTTTATTAAAGGAAGCCTGGTTCTATTCGGCCGAGAGCCATAGACCCCTGCCTCGTGCGTCATCAGTCTCCAGTTCATATATGTTTTAGTTATTACTAACCATAAATCATATGCTGTCCTATTTGGCACTCACTCAATAGAAGGCCATAAAAAATCACACTGTATGGAATGAAGCAAAGTAAATCAAATCCTGTAAGCCTAAAGAAAGTAAACAAGAAGAAATGATAATCCAAGTAACCTTATTAGTCAGAAAGCTGCTTATTTCAAAAGGTCAACAATACATACTCACCATTTATAAACATCAAATCAGCTACTAAAGAATATGAAAAAAACAAAAAAGCCTGTCCCCGACTCATAATAATATACAGAGGAAGCCACTTCATATTAATAACAGCTGATTTGATCAGGGAGCTAGCTCATAAGGGTAATGGAAAGGAAATTGGCTGGTTTGAAATTACCACAATGTAAAAATGGATATATATATTAGACTATGGACCAAAAAATTTACATTAAGATAATATTTCTGTAATAAACATCTTTAAAAACATTTTCCATTATTTGAGTTATTCCGAAGATCTTCTTTGGGGAAGTGGGGTTTAGTTTCTGCCAGTTAAAATTTCTCCGAATTATCCTACTAAAAAAAGAACTGCAGAGGGTGTTTTTTTCAAGTTTCTTCTCAAAATTTTGGCATTTCTTTTATAAGCTTAAGTCCTTTGTGTATAATTTCACCAGCAAGAATTCTAAGAGATAAGGATTAGTCATCAGAGTAACAAGCTAGTTATTCAGTAATTCCTCAAGGACCACATATATATTTACATAGTTTTTTTTTTTTTTCAGAAATGAAATAGGCATAAATTGTTTTCAATGTACAAACTAAAATATTATTAAAATGTGTATATATGACAAATTATTGTGACACTATCAGGTACAGATTTACTTATATATACTAAAGTCAAATTATACCAGGCTAGGTGTGTGTACAGCCAGAATGCACACACCCACACATACAACAGTCATGGTGACAAAGTCCATACAAATGGTTAATCATTGAGTGTGACATTTCTTTCCATTATGGCAAACACAACATCACCAGAGCAGGACTTCTAGGCTGAAAGAGTATAGATCTCCCTGAGTGTCCAGCATCAGAGCTCAGCAAAAGAAAGTATGTGTTCCTCAATCCATTAACCAACAAATATTTACTGAAAGCATATTACACAAATGGCGCCTTGACCCTCACAGTGAATACAAAGATTGATGCTTGTGGAAGCTCCTGCTTTTTTGGGAACAGTCAACACAAACATGCTGTGCCACCAGCAGGAGCTAAATCATTGATGTCTATGTTATAATACATCTAAGGTTATAAGGCTATATTTTTATAAACTTAAGGTTTTTATTTCAAAATGAAACTTGATCATTTACTCTCGTATCAACTTTTCAAGATCTCACTTAGAAGACAGCTTAAGATGTTGTTGCTGTTGTTGTTGTTGTTGTTGTTGGCTGCCGTTGAGTCAGACCCCAACTCATGGTGATCCCGTGCACAACAGGTTGAAACTGCTGCCAAGTCCTGTGAGAGCCCCACGATCAGTTGTGAATCCGACTGTTGTGACCCTTAGGATTATTTTTTTGGCTGATTTTTGGAAGTAAATAACCAGGACTTTCTTCCATGTTAGTCTTAGCCTGAAAGCTCCCCTGAAACTTGTTCAGCATCATAGCAACACATATGCCTCCACTGACAGCTGGGTGGTGGCTGTGCATGAGATATATTTTGCTGGGAATTGAACCTAGGTCTCCCGTATGGGAGGCAAGAATTCTACTACTGAACCACTGTGCCTTGTGCAGCATAAGATAGAAAGTGTCAAATAAATGGCAAAAATATTAAGTGTTCTCAGAGTTCAAAGGAAGGTCTCACCAAATGAAGTCTGGCCATTTTGGCCCTACATACATCTGCTCATGAAAACCCAAAGTCAGGCCACCATAATATTTTCCTAATATTTTCACTTTCTTTCCTCTCCTTAAAGCTTGCGTTTTATTTATGATATATTATCATAAAGAAATCAACCCCACATATGCCATTTTAAAGAAGACAGGTTAATAGCGAACTCAAAGAGATTAATTACTCCATAATAGTGAAATTTGGCATGCTGGCCAGGAGATGAGTGGAAGGAGATTTGTCTGAGGTAAGATGGTCCTTGGTCCTCCTGTCTAGCCACCTGGTTATTCACAGACAGCCTGAGAGTCAGTCCAGCCCCTGGATTACCAAGCAGTTTTCTGATTTGTTGCTCAGTGACTGAAGCCTGCAGACCATTATTTACAACTGGTTCTTCTGGAAGAAATCTTAATGGATTTTTGACTAGATCTTTCTCCTTAGAGCTCAAGCCTTTCATGCCTTTTTCTCTGAATCACTGAAAATAAAATTGCGCTTTGACTGATTTTGTTTTTATAATTTAAAAATCACCTTGAATCAGGATGTACTCTGTTGATCCTGAGTCCCACCTTCACCAAAGGCATATATCTCCAATATCTCCACGTGTTTCTCTCAGGAAGAAAAACAGCTGCACTCATACAAACCACAAGGGTAAACAAATAAACCAAGATTCCCCAAGGAAGAAAGGGTTCTGCCCCGACCCTTCTGTTAACACTAGTTTCCATTTGTTTGAGAAATATTTGAACTGTTAATATTGTACACGCAAGGTGGGTTGATAAATGTGAACTTGACGTCTTAGTGCAAACGGTGGTGAGGCTGAAAGAACACAGGTGGAGAGTGAGGCAGAGCTGGGTTCCAGTTTGAACTCCACTTGCTTCATGTTTTCATGGCTGAATGATCCTGGTTACACAACTCACTTTTTCGGGGTCTCAGGATCTGCACATGTAAAGCACAGCTAATAGTACTTAAATTCAACTTTGATTTTTTAAAGAGTTAATATACACAACATACTGACACATATCCGTTACCCATTGCATCAAGTCAATTCCGACTCATAGTAACCCTAAAGGACAGAGTAAAACCGCCCCATAAAGTTTCCAGGACTGAAACTTTTACAGAAGCAAACTACCACATCTTTCTCCCACACGGCAGCTGGTGGGTTCAAACCATTGACCTTTCGGTTAGTAGCTGGGTGCTTAAGCACTGCACTACCAAACCTACATTAAAAAGAAAAAAAAAAACTAACTCACTACCACCCAGTCGATCCTGACTCCTAGGGACCTTATAGGACAGAGTAGAACCGCCCCATAGGGTTTCCAAGGAGCGGCTGGTGGATTCAAACCGTTGATTTTTTTGTTAGCAGCTGAGCTCTTAACTGCTGTGCCACCAGGGCACCATAGCGGGAGCTAAATCATTGATGTCGATGTTATAATACACCTAAGGTTATAAGGCTATATTTTTATAAACTTAAGGTTTTTATTTCAAAATGAAACTTGATCATTTCCTCTCATACCAACTTTTCAAGATCTCATTTTGAGAATAAGCACTTCGTCTGAAATGGCTGAAGGACATTGATGTCCCTGAATTTGCATGTGAATTTTTCTATTTGTGTATACATTATAAAGAGATTGATATGTTAACAAGGTGTAAAATTGAAAACCTAATAAAAGCGAACTTTAGAATTTTTATAATAATCTATAGATTTCTACATCTTCTACCTAAAGTCATGGCTTCCAGATGGCATACCAGAGTGAATACTACCTACACTTTCACTCTGAAGGCCTCTTATCCCTTTTTATGAGTCACAGATTATTAAAGAATTCTGCCCCGTTTTAACCCATGTGGCACCCACCTCAGTCTCTTAAAGAAGCAAGTTGGAACCTATTTTTAATTACTTATCTTAAATGTACTGTAGTTTGTTATCACTTTGTAAATTTAATTACCCAAATTTTTTACTTATAAGTATCAAAAGCCTTTATAACCATACGACTTATGAACAGAGTGCCTACAATTCAAATAGGTTAAGTAACTAAGGTCAAATATTAAGTGGTCAGCAGAGCTGAAAATATATTACTTTAACTATACTAAATCAACCACAATTGTTTTAAAAACATGGTATTTTCAAAAGCGAAACCATAATAAAACAATAACATAATTTTGTCACAGCGGTAATAATAAAGCTTCTTCCTGAAACTGCTACTTGAATAATTTCAGTAGCTTCCTGTCCAAGACAAAAAAAAGTGATGAAGCTCCCTTAGTTGTCTAAACTCACAGGAGCTTTGATTCATACAGAAATTTATATTTAAAAAACTTAAAAAATTTAAAGCCATGATTTAAAAATTATTTTAATAAACTTTGAGATTTGATTTTTATTTTCTTCTCACTCAAAATTTCTATCCACTTTTCAAGAAAGGCTGTCGTTTTGCAAATATTTTCACCATTAGCAGCAACGGCTTCAGCTGGTACGGATACGCGTAGTATTTTTCCCTTTAAGATAAATGTTAAAGGTTATGGGAAGTGCACATGAGTTTCCAGAGTATGTCAATGTTTTCTTCACATTTCCTCATTGGCCATTTGTTACATTTTTATGTTTATAATTTCTTAAGTCTTACAAAGTAAATTAATTGTGTGTTCCTTAAGAGGAATGTCTCCCTGGGGTCTTCTGATTTTACCAGTCTAATAAAGCATTTCAAATGTGTAGTTACAGCCACCCTCCACTTGCAACTTCCCTTGATTCCCACTGAGGGCACACAGCCAACTACACTGCTGACTGGGAGTAAAGCCTCCTGGCAGACTGGCACCGCCCAAATATGCAGCATCACTTCCGGGTGTGCTCCCCAGATGATCTCCCTGGGAAACTTCCTCCTTGCCTCTGGTATTATACATTACCCACAGCCCTTCTCTGGGTTCCTATCTCCCAGCAGGGCACCAGCAAAGCCCTCTTGTGGGGACTCCCACCACAAGAGACAGAAAAGAAAACCTTAAAAGCTAAGTAGGTGGAACAAGGGGGGAAAAGTTTTCCAATAAAACCACTGAATGATGGTTTTGAAAACCTACTTTACTGGTTATGTGTGTGTGTGTTTATTTTATTTAACCTACAAATGCTCCAAATAGCTGGATTTCTCCTTTATGGGTAACAAAAGGTTTCTTCCTCCTTTTGTGACCTGAAGAAAATTTATAGTCTATTTATTTTACTCTCACACAACAATACAAGCAACTAAGGTTGCTGAAGAAATGATGACTCAAGAAAGCAAATATTTACTTTTAAAACATGGACAACTTTACAGCTAAAGCCAAGGCTTGCTGAAGAGAAATTTATAATAATCAAAAAATATAGCCCTAAACACATAGCTAGCTCAGCTTCTTTAAGATTTACTAAAAATACCCTGAAAGGGGCCTTTTAAAAACCTGCTTAAGGAAATTGTTTTCTTGTTTAAGGGTGTTACTAATATGCTGTAATTAAAAACACGCATACATACACAGGAATTTAAAGATAAGACATTTCATTATCACCTGGACATTATGTTACCCAAAGAAATCCTATTGCCTAATTTCGCCCATGTATGTTCTAGAACAGTTTCCTCTATTCAGTGTCTAGAGTGCAGCGCAAATCGAAAATGTCTGGTATCTCTGGAACTTTTCTCATCTAGTCCTTAATCAGGAAGGAGCCCTGGTGATGTAGTGGTTTAGCACTCTACTGCTAACTGAAAGGTTGCACTTTAAACCCACCAGCTGTTCTGCAGGGGAAAGGTGTGGCAGTCTGTGTCCATAAATATTATAGCCTTGAAAACCCCACTTGGCAGTTCTTCTCTGTGCTATAGGTCCCTATGAGTTGGAATTGACTCAATGGCAATGGGTTAGTCCTTCATAAGGAGTATAATCACCGTCATAGTATTATTTCTATTGGAAAATTATATTTGGCTTTTTATCATAGTTGAATTTAAAGAACACTTTGAAGAAATGCGTACATAATGGATCTTAGTGAACGTTACTAAAAAATATTAATTTTTAATGATTAATGTCCCTAAAGTAGCTAGAAAATTTGTTAATATATGACCTAAATTTACTCTTAGATTCAGGAAATTGCATCTTCATCTCCATTCTAGTAAGATGACTCAATGTTTTTCACTGTGAGTATACACTCACTTAGACTGAAGTATAATAGAGGTGACAATAGTAACGATATTCTAAGAACAGATAAACATTTGGCTTTTTAGAGCCAAATAAATACATACTGTGCAGTAGTTTAAATGAAGGAACCATGTCTATAGGTCAATACAGCTAAATTGCCATAATATGAAGTGGAAAATAGCATATTGCACAAGGATACACACACAATGTATATACATATGCATATTTATGAAATGGCACACAACACAGAGCACATATATATATATACACTTAAAGGATAAAGACATGAAAAGAACACACCCACTTCAGGGCCCTGGATATCTCTGAGAAGGCACGAGAAGAATAGGATGGGTAATGCCTTTAGTATATTCTTTTAAAAAACAAATAAGTAAATAACTGATGCAAATAATGATATTTATATCACATAATATAAATGTTATAATTTTAAAATAATTACAATGAGTATTGAATGTCTTTAAAAAATAATATGTGATAAATGATCAGAGATTTTGTGATCTAAGCATGACCAAATAATAAAGACCAGAGATTCCGCTGACGTTGAAGTTCCTGCTGACTTCAGAGGGAATCTCCCACTCAGATAAAATCAGAGTCTACATTGTAATGAAGACACTGTATACACTCTTGTTATTCCACCACCTACAAAGGACAATGACTTTACGTAGTTTACATTTGGAATTACAAATGGAATTGCCTACAACATTCAGACTTAACATAATTTATTCCAGAGGAAAGTCCTATAAATGACATCCACTCAAGTGTTGCCGTCATGCATAAGAAACTCCCTCTGCAGAAGGCTGTCACTAGAGAACCATCACTACGACATCACCAACATAGTTCTGGGCTAGCCCAAGGCCATTTTCCATGTGTAGGAAATTAAAGCAGTGATCCAGTACTTTATAGACTTTTACACAGATGTCTAAGTCATGACTTGAGAAGGTCATGGAAAATGGAGAAAGAAATAGCTTGTCGGTCTTTTTTACCAAAAGAAAACACATTCTAATATATATATTAACATACATATTTTATATCGGTAAATACATGATTTTTTTATTTTATACATCTGTACTATTGTCCCCTGAAATACCTCCTCCACCAAGTGGAAAGACCCTGTTCATATTACACGCACTCTAGAGATCTTCTGTGACTTTCATTTTTGAGGGCAGGTCCACACACTCATTCCAACCAGATTGCACCATGTAGCAGTGGAGTCGATTTCAGCTACAATCCAATTAAATAACAAACGAAAAAAAAAAAAAAAACTATTCTAGAGGTAGGATAGGTTGTTCCATAATGTCAATAACATTATAATGTTACCATGAAAATAAGTCCTTACCAAGTCTCAGCTCTGCCATACACAATGCAGACTTTATCCTACAGCTTAGAACAAAATGGCCCAATGATTCCTGGCACACAATCCAGACACAGCAATGCACAAAGGAAGAAGAGGGAATAGTTCTTCCAATGTCTCTTCAGAAGGAAGAAAGCCTTTCCTAGAGGCCCCAGAGCAAGCTTCCCTTTCCCCTCTCATTGGCTATAATTGATCAAATGCCCATTACGAAACCAATCACTCCAAGACGAAAAGAACTGATGTGACTGGATTGGACTATTTATCTGTGGTGGGATGGATTTTGGAGAGTCACTCAAAACGACCAGTTTAAAAATGAAAGGTGAAGCTGAGGTTGGGACGTACGTGATCTGCTTTTCTTTGGTGAACCACTTACCCTGATATTTTCTTGGGTTAAGTTTATGAAATTTTATAATTCAACAAACACCTATTGGATATATACTAAAGATAAGTTATCACATTATCATCTTGGGAAATATTCAGATACATTAGATGTGGTCCCTACCTTCAAGGAACTTATAATTTACTGAAGGAAAAAAGTCCTGTATATCATCACTAGGCTATGAGGTGCTCTGTATTAAGTAAGAGCAGGAAAACAGAGTGGTAAAGACCCTGGACACAAGAGGGTTCTCATCCCAACACACAGTATTGAACAAAATACAAGTGTTTAATAAATATTAGAGCAGCTAGTGACATCATTATTACTGAAAGAATTGAGGGATTATAGAAACCTGAAGAAGTGCAAATTACCCCCAGTTGGAAGAACTGGAAAAACTCAGCAAGAGTAGTGATCTTAAAAGATGTATGGAATTAGAGTAGGCAGAGAAAAAAGTCATCAAGCCCTGTGAGTCTGCCTTAGCAATATCTCTCTGTTCTGCCATCTCCTTTGCTGTAGTCATGAAATTGACATACACTTGTCAATTCCTTTGAAGTCTTGGAATAAATTGGTCTCTTTGCATATATTCTAATCATTCCAATCCATCCACTAATAGTTGACAGGGTCCTGAGGTAGAAATTTAAATATGATCCTGTAGGTTTGTGCAGACCAAAGCTATGAGAGTGTTTGTGGTGTGTGTATTACATATAGTGATTAAGGGAAATATTAGTTTATAATGATACTCTAAGTGTCTGACACTATGAAACACACTTTAAGCATAATTTTACTTAATAAAACTATAACAGAAATACTTTCATAATTCCCAAGAATATTGGGTAATAGGGAAACTGAGGCACATAATAGTTAAGTAACTTGTCCAAATTCACACAACTAGTAAATGAGAAGTCAGTATTTTTGCAGTCTGGCTTCTGACTGCTTAGATACTCTCTGTAGGAGTCAGACAGCAACCTGGACTATTGTGTCAATTCAGTATGCTACTCTTTAAGTGGACCATGACAACACAAATGAGGTCTAAATAAGAACAACCAGGATCAACCTGGCAACTGTAGCATATAAAGGTGAAATAACTGAGGCTGTTTAGTTAATAAAAGGAAGGATTTTTTAAAAGCATAATAACTGAAAATGTAGATTAACTAAATCACTTAGTCAACATTTAGTAAGCATCTACCACATACCGGCTACCATGCTAAAAATGGGCTACCAAGATGAATAGAAAAGGGCCCTAGCTCTTGGTGAGTTACTCCCAGCCTCTTGTCTTAAGGTCTGTCTGTATTATGAGAGCACGGGATCAAGTTATAGGGTGTCCAAAGCAGATTCTCGACCCATGGATGCCAGTTACAGGGAAGATTTAAATTGCATATAGACAAAAAAAAAAAAATGCAAGGACCTGTCAAAAAACAGAATTACTTCTATATGATCCTCATCCAAGGGACGCACAGGGAGGTTAAAGAACTGGTCATCATAGATGTTACTCTGAGAATTCAGCTATGATACAGAGCGGGGATCAGGTAGCCATTAAATTACTGTGACCAAGATGGAGTAGCTGTTCACTACACCTCTTTCCCCTTATTTCTGGGAACAGAACTGTGTTTCCCAGCCTCCTTTGTAAGCTGGGTGTGGCCATAGGTCTGCGTCCTAGCCAATGGAATACAAGTGATGTGTGCATTTTCAGGCCTGCCTCATAAAAATCTACACACGCCATCCTCTGTGCTCTTTCACCCTGATTCATCCTTGGAAATCATATGGTACAAATAGCAGAGCCATAAGATGGTAGGATCCCGGGTCCCTGAATCAGTCCAAGGCAGGCTGCCTGCCAATAAGGAGTGGTAATAAAAAAATAAACATCCACTGTATTAATTCCCTGAAATTTGGAGAGTATTTTGTACAGCAACAAGTTAAAACAGATGGCCTCCAATGCAATTTATTTTTTCTACTTGTGTATAAATTATATGAAGCCCAGGAATGACTCTTGCTCAGCTTTATAATCAGTAGTTACAAACTAAATACTTTGGACTCACTAGGTATTAAACATATGCATATGGAATGAAAAGGAATACCAGGTACAGTCAGTAGCATGAACCAACATTTTAAGGGAAGAAAAAAAAGGGAAGGCTACATGAAATATATATTTAAATGGCTGATAATTTAGCCAAAGCAGAGGATTTAAGTGTGACAGGAGTACTAACATTTTAGATAACAAACATATACACATTAGAACAATTCAAAATCAGATTGGAAAGCCTGGCATATTGTTTAATACAAATCACGAAAGCACACATGGGATGATATCTGTCAAAAGATGCGTGTCGATATTAGGAAAGTCTTGGGGCTCATCGAGCCAATGTGGAAAATGTGAGCTATTCTTTCCAACTCCCTTGCTGGATGGTTTGAGTCAACAAGGGAAACTGTTTTCTCCTGAGTTACTGAGAATCAATATGATTTTTATTTTTCATTTCCACTGCTCTCTTTATGCCTCCCTGATCTGGCTGAGACCAGATAAACCAAAATGAAATATCGGCAGAAATAGTGCTTGTGGACTTTTTCCAAACAGCATCAGGAAAGGAAGTGCCAGAAATTTCAGAAGAAAGTCTGTTTTCATGAGATTTCCTGCCTCCCTTACATCTCAGTGTATCCAAATAATTCAGATAACCTTCGGCTGAACTCTAGGTCGCTCCACTCAGACAGAAACCAAGCTGCTGAGCTGAAGGTCTGCCCATTCAATAATGGGGACACTTTAGGAACTATATTATTAAAGCTACTCAACCAGAAGGGACACTGGATACCACAGTCCTAGTCCTGGCTCTATAAGGCCTTAAGACAGATTTCCTGCTCCGGCACCTGATGCTGTCTTGAGCCATCCCTCTCCCTCAAAACATCCCCCAATGTTTACCCATGCTTTTCTTTCATTCCGGGCTTCCCTCTGACACATTTTTCAACAATAGCCTCCTCAAAACTGAAGTCATCCATCATTTTTCTCAAGACAGCACCTGATGCTGTCTTGAGCCATCCCTCTCTCTCAAAACATCCCCCAATGTTTATCCATGCTTTTCTTTCATTCTGGGCTTCCCTCTGACACATTTTTCAACAATAGCCTCCTCAAAACAGAAGTCATCCATCATTTTCCTGTACTTGAAGATTGAAACATTCAATGTTTGTTTTACCCCTCTAATGAGCATATCTAGCTAAACTCAGAAATGCTACCTAATTGTTATGATCTTGGGGAAAACAAGAACACTGAACCCATCAGAGGAGTCCTGGTGGGGTAGTGGCTACAGCGCTCGGCTGCTAAGCGAAAGGTTGGTGGTTGGAACCACCAGCAACTCTGTGGGAGAAAGGTGTGGCAGTCTGCTTTCGCAAAAGATTTACAGCCTTGGAAACCCCATGGGGCAGTTGACTCTGTCCTACAGGGTCACTGTGATTCCGAATCTACTCGGTGGCAGTGGGTTTGGGTTTGGGTCCCTATCAGAGAGCTAAAGCTATTGAAAAGTAGACTTGGAATATTGAGCATTTCTTTGGGTATGACATGTCTTTCATGTCCCTTGTTATCTACTTTTGTTATGATATTAATGCACTCCTTGGTATGGCCTGATCACTAGTGTAGATTTTGAGTCTCTCTACTTCTTGCTGCTTCCTTCCTCGAAATCTTCTGTTTTATACACTCCCAGTATACTCTTTGGTTTGCTATGGAATAACTGTATAAAAACCAGTCAGTCAGTTTCTCAGCTGGCGAGCTGATTATTGTCTTTGTTATGCTCAGAAGTTGCCATGTTTTCTTTATCACAATTTATACTCGTTTTACCACAATATGGAGGTAGTCCACAGAACCTAGTACTACATACAGTTACCAGCAGTGTCTGTTACAAGCCCCTTTCACACTGATCACACCCAGAAATGCTTCTTCTTAGGCAGAAACGCCATAATAAGCTCATCATAACAATTTTAATATTTCTTTTTATAAAAGCAGGACAGTATCAAGGATCCCCTACGTGGAAGAATATGCAGAAAATAAGTTCGTTCACTCATTATATACAAGATAAGAATATTCATAAAGATAAAAATATTGCCTATATATTCAAACTATCCAAATTCAAAGAAAATAACACTGTTACAAAGTATCAGCTTGCAACTCTCTGCCCAGAATGCCCAATCCCTTTCTTTTTTCCTTTGGAAAGTGATGTTTGAGATTATAAATAAATTAAAATCTTAGCAGTGACGAGGGGCTTTCCATGGACAAACCATTACACACACACATGCACACACATGCACATCTCTGACTGTTCAATGGGGGACCATGGAGAAAAGACAGCAAACTATGATTTCCTTTCCTTCCTTTCTGGTCCTTTATTTCCAAGGGTGTTGGAGGACTTGGCAGGGAAATTAGTTTAAGAAAACAAAGAAATGGGCCACATAGGTATGGGAGTAAAACTGCATTCTTATTTGACATCTGGAATCCAATTTTCTTGTAGGAACTTGCAATAGAAATTAAACTTGGAGAACCACCCAGCTCAACCACTCCTATTCAGATATCAAGAATTCCTGCCTGACTTGGACATATGTGGGATTTATTGTTAAGGTCGATTACTTCCGATAAATCACAGGTGAGGAATGGCGATGTTTTTCCTCCCCTCCCCCCGTCAAAGATGAAGAAAGCACTGAGAGAAGGGAACAAAAATCACCGCGGAGGTAATCGCCACCATTTCCGTGTGATCTCTGCTTACCACGTATGTGCCACGGTGAACCGCCGCTGTTTGGGGATGTTGCTACTGAGAAGCATCCTGCGCAGAAGCCTGGGGGAATTTCTCGGAGAAATCACCGGAGAGAGCTTGGGTGAAACCGATTTCGTTGCCGTCTTGGACTTCTCATGCTGCAACAGGTTTTCCCGCAAGGTTTTCACAAGATCCTCGTTCAGCCACGGGTTTGGACAATGTGGATTATCCGCTTCAGGTACTGCTAAGGTGTCTGGGTTTGTAGTCTGCTGAGCCATGATCCCGGTCAACTTTGGACGGTTGGCAACGATCCAGGGCAACGTGGTTCCCTGGCTTCTTTCCAGCGATTACCTTGCTCAGAGTACAGCGAAATGTCCAGGGAAGCAAGTCGGCTCCAGCTGCTGTTAGTTGATTCAGTCGTCTGCCTCAGTCTCCCCTTGGTGGTGGTGCTGGGTGTAGAGGAGGCAAGAGCACTCTCCAGCGAAAGCCTATTAAATGGCACCCCTCCGCTCCGGATCCCCTTGCCAAAGATCACTGAGAAGCTTGCATGGCAAAGGAACATGGAGGGAAGCCACTGCGCTAGCACAGCTTTTGTCAGCGCTACGAAGCAGCCTGTTAAACTATTGGAACTAATGCGCCGCAGCTGCTCCAGTGACTTCTGCTTATGTACATAAAAAGTCCTGGGGGGAGGGCTCACCCATCAGATGCCTGCAGCACGGCTGTTTGGCTAGTCTTTCCATTTGCTTATTCCTGAATCCAAAGGAAAGAAAAACTTTGAACTTGACCTTCCTCTCTGGCAGGGGCTATTTATCTCCCTACAGTCCATATTCATAAAAGAAAATTGGTAGTCCTTTGCTTTTACAAGGGAAGAATAAACAAGCCCTAGCTAGGTAAGGTGAAATATTTCCCTGCTTGCTGAACTCAGTCTGATGCACCTTAAAGACAAATCTCAAATAAAATAAAATAAAGTGGACTCTCTCTCTCTGTCCATTTAGAAACCAAACAAAAGGTTTCCAAATCCTGTGTACTGAATACCTTATAGGTTGCTGTTATATTCCACAACTTTGCTAATTCTGGCCCTTTCAAGGCACAGAGCACTAGTGAAACCCACCAATGCCATCTATCTAATGACCTTCCAGAGGAACAGGCTGTTTTCATAAAAGTCATTAAAAAATTATTTTGAAGTTTGAAGTATTGCTTATGTTACATGTAATTTTATGTGTTTGACTAGAAACACATATAATAAATCTAGGTTTTCCTAGTTATTTCCTTTATTGTCTTCTATGGTAAGATTTTCATTTTGATCTATGTTTTTATAGTTTCAACAAGCTTATTCAGAGGTGATTAAAAAAAAAAAGAAGAAGAAAGAAATTATTTCTTGCCTATTTACTTTGCTACTGGAAAAAAAAAAGAAAAGTGATACAACCATCCAAGTAAGCAATAAGGCCGGTTGAAGTCTTATTACATGGACGCTGGAAGTGTAGACATGAAAAAACCAGTGGAAGAAAACACAAACACTTGAATAGGGTGTCCTGAGCAGCCTAGTAATGCTATGACAATTCCGGATTAAAAGCAAATTACATATCTCAGGCTCAAAAAAACATTTCTTTTTTTAAAAAATCCAATAACTTAAGAAAGAAGTAGAAAATGCATCCAGATAAAATGGAGATGGGAATAGTCTGATTCAATTAATTTTTTTATTGTTTCTATGATGATTATTTGGTCAATTTTAAGTTTCTCTTATCTCCTTCCCTTGGCACAGTGGGTAAGAAGTTGGCTGCTGTATGGAGCAGTTCTGCTCCGTGCTCTAGGGTCGCTATGAGTCGAAATCGACTCTTCGCCAAAGTGTTTTTTTTTTTTTTTAGTTTATCTCCCTCTCTCGTTGTTCCACCATAAGTTTCAATTCCTTGCTTTTAGAATGAAAATGAATAGGATACTCAGAGGTTCTGTTCACAGAAGCAGAGCTCCAACAATTTTGTCCATCTTTCCTTTTGGTGTGATACGAGTACCATAACGTAATCAGAAAATATTTATATAAATACCCAGATTTTAAAAACCAGGGTGTGATTATCATCCCTAGAGAAATTATACCAGTACAAATGTTTCATCAGTGTGTCATTGGCGGCAAGGCCCCTTAACCAATTAAGAGCCTCTCTCTCTATATAAGTATATATAGGTGTGTATGTGTATTTATGTATATATATACACACACACACTAATAACTGCATTAGGAGTTGTACAAAACAGGTGCACAATGCCTGTCCTAGAGGAGCTCATCATTTAATAGAAAGGATTAGACAATGCTCAGAAAAACGATAGCAGAACACCTGGAAAATGATATACTCAGGTGCAGAAAAATATACCTGAATGAGACAGATTGACGCAATAGCCACAATGGGCTTAAACGTAGCAAAGATCATGAAGATGGTGCTCAACTGGGTAACATTTCGTTCTGCTCTCTGAGGTCACCGTGAATCAGAGCTGACTCCAGGGCAACTCTCAACAACAACATAGCATGCATAAGTGATGAGGGAGCTCCGAGGTGGAGTGAAGCTGAACACGGAGAGATTCAAACAGAAGGAAGGGAATTCCAGGTTGAGAGACTAGAATGAGCCAATGCAATAAGGAAACAGTGAACAAGCTCTGGGCAGGAAAAACGTACAGCAGCCGGTAGATCTTAAACCTGTTCAGGGTCTAAGAAATAAAAATTTCGGCTAATAGGATAAAGCAAGAAAAACGAGGATGTGATAAACAGATTGCTACTGGCATGGCAAAATAAAATTTAGGAAAATGTTCCCATTATCTAAAGATTCAGTTCCATTCAATAGACATTCATAGGCCTTTATTTTGTGGGAGTTACCATACTGAGTGCTCTAGAGTATTTAAAGGTTAACTTGATGTCATCCCTGTCCTCAGGGATCTCACAGTCTAGTAAGGTAGATGAAAACTACAAAACCATTGACATGACAAAGTGTAGCCCAAGTACCCACGTAAGAGTTCTAAGGCTGGAGATATTTAAATGGATGGCTTTAGGTAGAGAAAGGTGACTCTCCATGACCTGATAAAGGAATCCACATTACTAAGAATGATCTGGGCTGTGTATTGGGAAGTTCCTTGTGTTGAGGAGATTCTAGGTTCTAGTTCTTGCCTTTGGTGGCCTTGGATAAGGCACTTAAAAAGAGCGAAATATTTACAAGCTGGTTTTCTCATCAATGGTATATCATGTGGATGTTCAGAGAGACTGAGTGCTTTTTTGATCACAACTAAGTTAAAATAGGAGATACGACAATTTCCTATTAATTAAAAATTAATGGAGGGATGTGGTCAAACATGGACTAAAGTCGAGCAAAAACATTCTGGAAATCTCCCATTGCTCCGGCACATTGTAGTACATTGTAGAAGCCAATTGACAGGCTCTTTGTAGGTCCCCACATCCTGTCATTATTGGCTCAATATCTTAGCATCTACAATTACCCTCCCAAATCCCCAAATGATGTATTACATACATGCTGCTTTGTCAAAATAAAAGTTAATTTTGCTTTGGGAATTCTTTGCCATCCCCTTAAAAAAATTTGAAAAACCATGCAGTATTTCAAAACCCTGCTTGAAAATTATTGCCTTAGGAAATGGAAATTGAAAATGCTGAAGCTCACCAAAAGTGGGTGAGGTTTGAATAGACTGGCAATTTTCTTTATAGTGATGCAGAGGGCCAGGGGAAACACTTCCAACAGGTGCACTCTGCAGCTTTCCTTTTTCACCAAATCTTTTTAAAATTAGGTGCCAGGAACTTGTCTTAAAAACACTGTGCTTTAAGTGACAGCCAAATAAGGCCTTAGGTTTTAACAAGAGGAACTTTGAAAATGGGTGAAATGTTTTGATAGTCACCCACCCCTAGAACAGTAGATAACATCTCTTAACTTGATAAAAAGTTTTCCTAGATATCCCCCTGAGGGAGCAGGAGAGCAGTGGGATGCAGACCCCAAGTTCTTGTAAAAAGACCAGACTTAATGGCCTGAATGAGACTAGAAGCACCCCAGTGGTCATGGTCCCCAGACCTTCTGTTAGCCCAAGACGAGGACCATTCCCAAAGCCAACTCTTCACACAGGGATTGGACTGGACAATGGGATAGAAAATGATACTGGTGAAGAGTGAGCTTCTTGGATCAAGTAGACACATGAGGCTATGTGGGCAGCCCCTTTCTGGAGGGGAGATGGGAGGGCAGAAGGCGTAAGAAGCTGGCCGAATGGACACAAAAATAGAGAGTGAAGGGAAGGAGTATGCTGTCTCATTAGGGTGGGAGAGTATATAGCAAAAAAAAATACATACATATAGCAAACCGTATATAAATTTTTGTATGAGAGACTGACTTGATTTGCAAACTTTCGCTTAAAGCACAATAAAAAAAAACATAAAAAGTTTTCCTAGATATCTACTTGTGGATTTTCAAAAATTGTTTTTTTGTTTAGGTTATTGGAATTTGTTGAAAACTTTTTTGTCTAATTATTCATAGGCAGCAAAACAAAGAAGACGTAAGATTTGCATAGGTTCTGGAACAAAGATTAAAAAGTATATTCTTGTCCAAAACAGTAACAGCCAGGCTGGAATGCCCACAATTGAAAAGGAGCAAAGGTGTAGCTAATTCAAAGAATGGATTAAATTTAAATGATATATACTTGACTATGGAATACATTGTGTGTTTCTCACAACTATGTTTTAACTAGGCTAGTAGTGTATTAAAATGAGATTGCTTTTCAAATTTCCCATAGGATGTTGTCCATGGAAATAATCAGATAGTGGGAGAGGTTATGTCGTCAAGTGGTTAAAAGGGTATGTTTGAATAGCAGCTCTGCTACTTAGTAGCTGCGTTCTTTTACTTGTCTGTAGCTCAATTTCTTATATGTGAACCAGAGTGATAACAATAATAAATATTGCATAAGAATGTTCAAGGATTAAATGTGTTAATGCCCATGATATAAAGTGTTTAGAACAGTGCCTGGTACAGAGTAAGTACCCAACAAATGACACCTACCACTGGCAGATACAGGGAACCTACAGGAAATCACACCCAGTGGATATCAACCCTGTGTCAGGCCTTTTGCATTTTACTCCATTTAATTTCCATAATCACCCTAGGTGTTTTTTTCATTACCATTCTTTTATAGATGGAAGCATAAGGAAGTTAAGCAACTTTCCCCAAGGTCATATAGTTCAGCAATGGCAGAATTGGGATTTGAATCTCTGTCTCTTATTTCAAGTCCCTGCCATATCAACCCTAAAGGGAAGCTGATCCAGTATTTAAAACCTCTTACGGATATTTCGGTGGAAAACAGTAGAAATCTGAGTGCCTTGAGCTCTTGGTCTAGGTAGCACTAAATGCTGTCCTTGGCTCCACAGAGAACATACACCGTGACAACCTGTGAAGCCTGCCAAGTCATGAAGTTCTTGCAAAGGCAAGGTATTCAAGTAAGGGCAGCCTGAGGTGGAATTCCTGGGTGTTTTTTCATCTATATGCTTGTACTTCTTTGATCTGAAGGAGTTTTAATTAAACTCCATGGAAGTTTTCCATTTATCAAATAATAATAGTTCTAAAATTATTTTACTTTAAATTCTCATCATGAGTATTTTTCATTAGAATTTATATCATCCCAATATCTTAAAACACATCTGAACGTTGTATAACAGGGGATTTTAAATCATTGTGATCAGGATTTGAACTTTTATTAGGTACTGGGTTAGTTGACAGAGATTTAAAAAATTAAAATACCTAGTTGAAAAGAGATGATATATACACCCCCCTTGGCATAGTGGTTAAGTGCTAGGGCCGCTGACCAAAAGGTCAGCAGTTCAAATCCACCAGGCACTCCTTGGAAACTCTATAAGGCAGTTCTACTCTGTCCTAAAAAAAAAAAAAAAAAAAAACAGGGTTGCTATTAGTCGGAATTGACTCGACGACAATGGGTTTGGTTTTTTGTTGTTGTTGTTGTTCTCCCAACTAAAGAAAGACCTCCCTGGGTGGTACAAACGGTTAAGTGCTGGACTACTAACTGAATTTTTGACAGCTGAAAACCACCCAGAGGCATCTCGGAAGACAGGCCTGGCAGTCTGGTTTAGAAAGATCACGGTCTTAAAATGTCTGTGGGGCTGCTCTACTCTGTACACATAAGGTCACCATGAGTGGAAATTGACTGCAAGGCAATTAACAACAACAACTAAAGAATATAAATGCTAAACATCAAATTAATAATAGAGACAACCGATATTACCTCAAGGGTTTAGAGGATTGGCCAATTAAAATCTAAAAAGATGAAGAAAAGCTGGAAGAAGAAGCAAGGTTTGACTTAAGCCTTGAAAGAAGATACACGTAGGAGAATAATATTGAGATAGTTTTAGCCAGGGAGCAAAGGACATTAGATTTTTAGACTCTTTCCTATGGAGAAATGAGTAAAATTTACTTGGGATATGGGTAAAGAATATATTTTAAAACAAAACAAAACACTGCCATTGAGTCGATTCCAAGTCTTAGCATAGAACTGCACCACAGGGTCTCTGAGGCTGTATATCTTTACAGAAGCAGACTGCCACATCTTTCTCCCATAGAGCAGCTGGTGGGTTTGAACTGCTAACCTTTTGGTTAACAGCTGAGCGCTTTAACTGCCCAGAGTTATTTAAATAAGATTAATCTGGTGGCAGTATAGGATTCCCTGGGTTCATAGCTAAGCACTTGGCTACTAACAGAACGATTTGCTGTTCAAATCCACCCAGAGGTGTCTCAGAAGAAAGACCACGTGATCTACTTCCAAATGACCGCAGCCATTGAAAACCTTATGGAGTGGAGTTCTGCTCTGAAACACATGTAGTCGTCATGAGTTGGACTCTGCTCAGGCGCAACTGTTTTGTCTGTATGCGTATATGTCTGTGTGGCAATATGTAATGTGTTCGAAATAAAACGATTCAGAAGACTATTTCAACAGCTCCAGTTTAGTACGAATTTGTGTAAAGATGGAAAGAAAGGATCTTAACGAAGCAAGAAGGAAAGACCTGTTCCCTGGCTACATGGGTGTGCAAGTCAATAGAGAAGTTAGAAATACATTGGACATTTCTTAGCACAATTAATTATATATTCTACCTAATTAAATATAGTCTACCTAATTAATCACCAAAAGGCTGTTTTGTAAAAGGAGATTATTTAGGATTTATTGAACAAAACAAATTTATCTGCATTTCTTTATATTAGAGCTACATTTTGAACATGGAGTGTGTTCCCCACAATTTATTAGTTATTCATATTGAGAAAAAGATCAAACCTAGTTTTTTTCCCCTCTGGATTACAAGTAAATGTTAGAGAGATGTCTACTGAAATACTAAGTCAATATTTCATTTGAAAGAGAAGTTAACATTTTATAGGGCACAACTTATACCAGCAACATGAACACCGTAAAAAAACCCATTGCTGTCGAGTCTATTCCAACTCATAGCAACCCTATAGGACAGAGTAGAACTACTCCATAGAGTTTCCAAGGAGTGCCTGGTGGATTCGAACTGCTGACATTTTTGTTAGCAGCCGTAGCACTTAACCACTATGGTACCAGGGTTTCCAACATGAACATAGCATGTTTATTTTCTTACTTTGAAAAGATTGCAATAAAACTTAGGAAAGGACCTTTCCTTTCCTCATAATACATTTGCTTCAAAAAAGCTTTCAACAATAGAACAGAAACCCTTCCTGATGACTTTGCTGAACTCAAACCCCAGGATGCCTTCTCCTAAAAACCAACTAACCTTCAATAAAAACAACAGGTTTTGATGGCCACTAAAATTTTTATATACTATCCTGTATTTTAGGGTCTTCTTTCAGGTGGTGGAATAGCCAAACATTTTGCCTTCAACTTGCCAACACAAAAATCTACCATATCCCACTATATCCAGAATAGGTCATCAACTAAAAAAAACAAAAATATTGTACATTGCGGTCTAGTCAATTCCAACTCATGGCAACTCCATCTGTGTCAGAGTAGGGTTGTACATCATAGGGTTTTCAATCACTGATATTTTGGAAGCAAATTGCCAGGCCTTTCTTCTGAAGCAATTTTCAGTTAGCAGCCTAGCACATTAACTGTTCGCACCGCCCAGGGACTCTGGATCATTCCCTAAACTACTGAATCACTGAGAAAGTCACAAGACGTAAGTGCCAAACATCAGTGCGCTGAGCCTAAGCGCTTGGTGTCATTACTCTAATGAAATAGGAAATATTATCTGCATTTTAAAGTTGAAAAAACGGAGGTACAAATTAAAGTTAAATAACTTCCTTAGGTCATACACAGCTAGCAGTGCTAGCATTGGGTTTTTAGACCAGTTAGTCTAAGTCTAGAGCCTACGCTTGTAATCACTGCACTACATTGCCTTTGTAATGATCAAAAAATATCAAGCAAATCAATAAAGGTACTTTTAGAAAAATGAATTCCTATACCGTGATATGTGAAGATTCAACCCCATTACAAAGTAAAAATATTTCTAAATCCCAATCAAAATGCGTTATCAATGGCATTTTTGAGGCTCTGACAAATATTTCTTCATTTAAAAAAAAAAATCTAAACTCCCCAGCAGTGTTCATCTTTATTACAGAAAAAAGATGTTGAGAGCACAGAATAACTTGGGTAGGCCTTCAATGTCATTTTTCATAATGAAAGGTGACAAGAACAAATATTTGTTCTTGCCTTTGTCCCCACAGTAGACATAATAATGAACAAAATTCAACATACATTCCATGCTCAGAGAAATATAATACAGGAGTGATCAACTCAAAACCCAGCACCAAGGAACACATTTCCTCTTCTCTTTCATACTCTTTTTGCTGGACCCACCCCTCAACTGGCCCAGGAAAGGATTTTTTAGAGTTATCTCAAAGCTACCATAATAATATAGAAAGGCTCCTTCTGACCACAAATACCATCTATTTCCGTTACTGAATTTTTTTTTTGGATGTTTTTTATAAGACAAATGTTAAAAATAGTGTATTTTACTGAGAGTGTCAATAATTCTGAGGTTCACAATGGTAGCTGGTAATATGTTTCCTAAAGGCAAACATATTTAAACAATGATTCCTTATAAGTAAATCATATTTCCAGGGATAGCATTTTTCATACTGAAGTGTAAGCAGCCTTCTGAGATTTAGTAGCATATGTCGGATACTTTAAGAAAGATGCTATATAGAAAGCAGTTTTATTCCCAAATCTGTGATTAACTGGCTAAGTCACCTTGAACAAATTCATTTAACTTCTCTGGAACTCAATTGTCCAGTCTAAAGTCCTATAACTTTAAAAACAAAAAATCAAACCCATTGCCGTTGAGTCAATTCTGACTCAGCGACCCTACAGGACAGAGTGGAACTGCCCCACAGAGTTTCCAGGGAACACCTGGCAGATTCTAACTGCCGACTCTTTGGTTAGCAGCTAGCTGTAGCACTTAACCGCTACGCCACCAGGGTTTCCTCCTATAACTTTACTAGGGCTTTAAAACTTAAAAGAAAAAAAAAAAAATCAGTTGTTAGTCTTGATTTCAAGTTTCTACTGCCATTTTAGAAAACTCATTAAGTGTATCCTGGGGCAATACGGTTTCTTCCACTTGCAGGTGGTGATAGCATATATCATAGATGATGCTTTAAGAAGACAAATGGAAAAGAAATATTCCATATTTTAAAAACCTAATATGGAAAATATGAGGGTGCTGCACTTCTCAGGTGCCTGAAACTTAGGGAATGCCTTCCCTAGCTAGGTTAAAAAGCATTCGCTCTGACAGCTGAGTCACAGCTTGGGAGACAGAGTGGGAGAGAAACACCTAAGTTAATTTAATATTTGGAATCAAAGCATTGTTTTACTTCTAAAATGGTGAAACTACAGAGATAGGTATATTCACTGTTACATAATAAGTCAGATTTTCTAAACCTTCAGTACTTCACTCAGCTCCAGGGAATAGATTAGGCGGTGGGAGAGACTGCTGCACTCAATTTCACTAAATAAACGCACTAAGTATGTCCCCCCAAAAGAGTATTTTGCCCAATTTTAATGAGTTACATTTTAAAAGAAAAACATTTTGTGATACAAAATATTGTATAGGCTAAACACAATTAAATGGTTTTCCTTACAATAAGACCTCTCAGCCTTCTATATGCTAATATCATTTGTGGATGCAGAGTGGCTTGGCCCTGAATCGACCTGCCTCCTGTAGCAAGTACAGAAATAAATGTTTCTAGGGACCAACACTTCCTGGAACATAGTTGACACATAACATGGATCTCCTGGGCTTCCTATATACTTTTTAAAAAATTCCTACCAAACTGTAATCAAATAGAAGGATTTCAGCAAACCAGGGGCATCCCTGGGTGGTACAAATACTTAAGCACTAGGCTGCTAACCAGAAAGTTGGAAGTAATAAGGTAATGAGCAGAACTTTAAAGATATAGTTCTTCTTGGTCCTTTGGTGATGCAAATATTTAACAAGCTTGGCTGCTAAACAAAAGGTTGGAGGTTTGAGTCCACCCAGACATGCCTTGGAAAAAAGACCCGGTGACCTACTTCTGAAAATTCAGCAGTTCTACTCCGAATGACAGGAAGGCAACTGTTTTTTTTTTTTTTTTTTTTTTTGATTTAGCAAAACCAGGAGGCCTGGTGCTGCCCTGGTCCTAGTCTCCATCAGACTCGAGGTTATTGTTACACTCCTGCTGTGAGGCTAATTCCATCCTCTTCTGTGACTGGTTTATCTGCACATATGAAAACTCATAACCTTAGTAGAGGCTACAGAGAGCAGGGGCTGTGAGTCTGAATGCCAAAGCTGTAGAGCACATGTAAGTGGAAAGGCTATGAGCTGACTAAGGGATCACAGAAATACTGGAATAGATGGCACTGTTGTTCACAAGACATATAACAGACACTGAAGCTTTTCAAACTTTAACGTGGCTAAGAATCACGATAAGTGGAGAAAATGCTGAAATTGTCAAGGATTTCATTTTACTTGGATCCACTATCAATGTCCGTGGAAGCAGCAGTAAGGAAATCAAACAATGCATTGCCTTGGACAAATCTGCTGCAAAAGATCTCTTTAAAGTGTTCAAAAGCAAAGATGTCATTTTACAGACTAAGGTGTGCCTGACGTGGTGTCTTCAATCACCTCATATGCATGCAAAAGCTGGACAGTGAATAAGGAAGACCAAAGAATTTGTGGGTTTGAATTATCGTGTTGGCAAAGGATATTGAATATACCACGGACTGCCAGAAGAACAAACAAATCTGTTTTGGAAGAAGTACAGCCAGAATACTCCTTAGAAGGGAAGATGGTGAGACTTCGTCTCATGTACTTTGGACATGTTATCAGGAGAAGCCCTGGAGAAGGGCACCATGCTTGGTAAAGTAAAGGCTCAACGAAAAAGAGGAAGACCCTCAAAGAGATGAATTGACACAATGGCTGCAACTATGCACTTCAAACATAGCAATGGTTGGGAGGATGGTAAGGGACCGGGCAACATTTCGTTCTGTTGTACATGGGGTCCGTATGTGTCGGAGCTGACTTGATGGCACCTAACAACAATAAGAATACCCTGGAAATCTTGCACTGGAAATCTTGCTAAAGTTCAGATTCTGATTTAGTAGGTCTGGGGTGGGGCTCAAGATTCCGCATTTCCGAAGCTGTCAGGTAATGCTAACGCTAGTCCAAGAATCCCATCGTGTATATCCAGGGGCTAGAGAATGTCCTGGAGTCTCTGAGTGGCACAAACAATAGCTGCTAAACAAAAGGCTAGAAGTTGGAGTCTACCCAGAGGCACTCAGAAGAAAGGCCTGGTGATCTGCTTCTGAAAATCAGCCATTGAAAACTGTATGGAGCACAGTTCTACTCTGACATACGTGGGATTGTCATGAGTCAGAATCAACTCTAAGGCAGCTGATTTTTTGGAGTATATAGGGATAGATGACTTTTGAAGTCTAATAAATGAAAGCAATTAACTTGCACCCTGGTGTTACTGTTTATTTATATTCATCCATTTGTGCAGTGTTTAAGTTTGTTGTTGATATTTTAATAAATAATACATTTAAAAATAGCCTTTATTACATAACGATATTACGTAAAAATATAATTATGTACCATTTTTTCAAAAGAGCACATATATTCTAAAAGGTTCAATTCTAGAAGCAAACTTTGCTATATTAGGTCAACACTTTGAAGATGAGGCAAAAAAAAAAGGCTTAATATAAGTTAAAACAAATTATTTTGCAAGTGTGGTGAAATTTTTTGCCTGTTTTTATATAATTAATTGAAATGATAAGGTAAACTTTACTGACATTTAAGCTATCTCCTGGATGTAATTTAATTATCCTATATGCCTTTAATTAGGCAAATACTATGTGCCAGATTCTGTGGGAGTGGGGGGGGGGTGTTTATCTTTGAGTATCTGGGAAACGAAATATATTATTTGCTCTCAAAGTGTTTATTGTCAGTTGTAACTTTCAGTCTAGTCTACTGTGCCATATGTATTGTCAAAACACCATCAAGACTCACCACCACACTATTGACCTCTCTATTATCTCAAGAATTAATCAAGAATATATTTGTTGTGCACCCATAACAAATATATTCTACACTTATTCCTATACTGACTCTATGGATGACTGTAAGACCAGGTATGTGATAATGACCCACCTCACAAGGTACTTTTAATGCAGTAATTCTGACCTGGAAGTGCTCCAATAATTGTTCAGTTATGTAGACCAATCTCAAATTTTTCTCAAACTACTATTTTTATCACTGATAAAACATAAATATTACTTTAAAATTATTGAACCGTATGTCCTGATGAGTTTAATAATTACCATTTATACTCCATAATTAAATAAACACTACATAAAGCCAACCAGTAATTATTTAATCAGCTGCAAAGGTAAAACAATGTACGACCAAAGACATCCTCTCGTTGCACGCACACATGGTAAAAATACTTACGTCTAGGCACTAGTTCCCTCAGTATCCTTGTCCTTTAAATGCTTGGAGTACGGTAAGTGCTCTGTAGACACTTGTTAAAGGATAGAAGGGAGGGAGAAAATGGTTTGGTACAGTTTCTTTTAGTATTTTTCTTTGTGCTTTTAAATACTTGACAAGCTAAAAGGACAGTGTATCCAAATCAATTTACACTGGCCCATCCAGTTAAAGTCTGAACTGTTGTAGAAATTTAAAAAATGTACTCACCTTAAATTACCCAAATATATACTGTATTCTCATCATAACAGTTTTGAATGTTACCCCAAAATCTAAAGCCCTCTCTGGCTACCATGCCCAAACTCGACCCTCCCCACCAGTAACCCCGTTACCGGCTGTGTTTATTCATTTAGACCAACGCTGTCCCATATGGTAGCCATTGGCCAAACATGGCTACTGAGCATTTGAAATGGGGCTAGTGCAACTGAGAAGGGTTTTTTTTGTTTTTTTTTTTTTCATTTTATTAATTTAATTTAAATAGTCATATTTAAAAAATTTCGTACGGCAACATTCTAGATGTCTATATGATTTCATGAATAATTACGTGGCTATAAAACCAAACCAAACCCACTGCCATCGAGTGGATTCCGACTCATAGTGACTCTACAGGACAGAGTAGAACTTCCTGATAGAGCTTCCAAGGAGCATCTGGTGGATTCAAACTGCCAACCTTTTGGTACCAGCTGTAGCAATTAACCACTGCACCACCAGGGTTTCCATGTGACTATAGGAACATATATTATTGTTTTGCAATGCTTTTTAAAAACATGTTGTTGTTGCTAGTTGCCATCAAGTCTGCTCTGACTCATGAAGACCTTATGTATAACAGAATGAAACATTGCCCAGACCTGCTCCATCTCCGTGATCTTTGATATGTTTGAGCACATTGTAAAGGCTATTGTGTCAATCCATTCATTGCAGGTTTTCTGCATTTTCGTTGACCCTCTACTTTACCAAACATAACGTCGTTTTCTAGAGATTAATCTCCCCTGATGACATGTCCAAAGTAAGCAAGACAAAACCGTCTCACCATCCTCACTTCAAAGAAGAATCGGGCTGTATATCTTTTAAGACTGATTTCTTCAACCTTCTGACATTCCATAGTATATTGAACAATCTTCACCACGGTTCAAATGTGTCATTTCTACCTAGTGTCATACTTAATGGCTATTTTGCGACTTGCTTTTTTCACTCAACAAAGATTCCCCTTGTTCTTTTTAGCTGCTGTGTAGTTTTCCATAGTATGTCTATTTCACAGTTCATTTAGCCATTCCCTATTGATGTGCATTTAGGCTTACAGTTTTTTGCTATTGTATACAAAGAATATTCTTGAAAACTTCTTGTGTACATATTCCAAATATGTATTTTTTACAGTAGATGCTTAGAAGTAGGATTGTTAAAGGGCAGGAGAGAAACATTTTTCAGTTTAATAGAAGTTGTCAAGTTGTTCTCTACAGTGGGTTGATCCTATTTACACTCCCACCAACAGTGTTTGAATTGCCACATTTTTTCCTTAAACGCTTTTATGATGTCACCAATTTCCCTGCACTAGCTGTCCAAGTCATTTTTCCTGAAAGACTATCTTCTATGTTTTAGGGTGGAAGAAATGAAAAAGAACATCAATGACTACCATTAAAATTCATGGAAGTGGAAGATATATTTCACTTTGTTTCCAGTTCAATGTTCAATTTTGGCTTTTTAATAATTTTAGTTTACCAAGCATTTCACAGGAGTGACTCTAATGTGAAGATACCTACACATTATAGAAGATGTTTTAGGAGCAAAAGGCATTGACTTTCTTTTTCGGTAAGGTTCAGGCACTACTCAGCACAATATGTTTTAAATTATTTTTCCTACAATAGATTGTGCTAAGATGTGGGTTTCTTGCCTAATCTCTCTTTTATACAAACAGTACAGAATTTTGTAATGCCTGACCAGGACTACATTAATATTCTGCCGAATTTTTTTTTCCTTTGTGCATAACTAAGGGTCTAGAGAAGGACTAAACTTGTAAACTCACTGGATTCGCATCTGGTATATTGTTGCTGCAGCATCATTAGATAAATGGTTTTGTGTGACTGACGGAGAATTTGGCCAGGAGTCCTACCACTTGTTACAGGACCTTAGGTGAGTTAGCCACTCTCCAGGTCTCAGTCTCCTTGTCTGAACATGGTGGTGATGGAATAGATGACCACAGAGGTCTCTTCCATTTGTAAAATTTCCTGTTTCTAAGAACAGATTACTGAATAAGTATCAGTTATAAAAGCTGTGGTAGTATTTGAATGAAGAGCAAGAAGTCATTAGAACCAGTCTGATGTAAAACTGGCACACACTCACTACTATGTACAGCCAAGTGCACACGCGTTGCAAGATTGCACACTGTGTACGCATCTCTGCCGCTCAGGGACGTTCAGTGCTAATGCCACCCTACCCATTTTTCAAAGGTAAGGGCCATGTGCTTGGGGAAGATTTAGGAATCGCAGAGAAAATGGAAAACTGCAAGGTCATTTTAGATTCTTGTTTTCAAAAGTTGGAGCAAAAAAAAAAAGGTTTTCAAAAACTACAGCCTGGTAGATTTCATGCCTATCCCTGGCAAACTCTTGAATACATTATTAAAGCAATAACTTATGGACGTTCTAAAACGCAGGTAGTAAAACGTAAGAATCAAATCAGATTGGGTAAAATTCATATCATTTTCTTTCCAGAGCAGGTTGTTTTTACTGATTTGTATAAATTCTTCATATTCTCCAGATACGACTCCTTTCTCAGACATAGGTATTGCTAACATCTTTCTCAGTCCTAGGCCCTAGTCTTTACGAGGGAAGTTTTCAGCACATAATAAATGTTCAATAAATATTTAGTTAAATTGACTCCAACTCATGGTGACCCCACGTGAATGAGAGTAGAACAGTGCTCCGTAGGGTTTTCAGTGGCTGATTTTTTTGGAAGCAGATCACCAGGCTTTTTTTCTGAGGTGCCTCGGGGTGGACTTGAACTTCCAATCTTTTTGTTAGCAGCCGAGCATGTTAACTGTTTGTACCCCCCAGGGACCAAATAGAGACACTATCATTTAAAGATTACAGTGAGTCACTGAGTTCTTGAGACACATACTGCTTTTATCTGGAAACATTTCAGAGGAGGCTGTCCTTCACATTTGTAGCAGGTTGCAGTTTCTCACAAGCCAAGATATAGCCTACTCCAGTGATTACTTTCTCTTCTAGAGTTACAGCATCTAAAAGTACAAAGTCGTGCAATCTTGGGACTGTAAAGGACTTCAAAGACTCATTGGTGCTTTTTACCTTGCCATTATATGTTCAATATATAACCCTTCCAGCATTCTTCCCACCAAAGTGATAAAATCTATGCATTTGTTTATGAAACAGGGAATTATAAGCAATTTTGTTCTAATAATTCTAAAGAATTGTGTGATGATGTATTTGGAGACACGCGGGAAATAAAACCAGGGATGAAAGACAACAAAACGTTAGTTCAGTATGTCTAATAGAGCGTAATAATGCAGCATCTGCTTCTTGCTTTATGGGTTTGTATTGACCCCCTTCACCTTTAAACAGTTCCTAACACTTCTAGGCTTTCCTAACCCCTTCTTTTCTTCCTTTTCCCAACTTTTCTTTGAGGCTCCTTCTGAACTATATAACATCTATATCATTGTATGAATGTGTTAATGCATTGCTCCATCCAAAGTAACGTAATTCTTAATGATCAGGAGTTTCTAGAGACAATGCCTGACCCTAGCAGAGAGTCTATGCGGAGAATCTCAGGTACCAGACTGGTTTTGGTATCCCCAGCCGACAGAGACGTGCTTCTCAAGCATGGCTGCATATTAGAATCACCTGAAGAATTATTAATATGTTGGTGTCCGGCCCAAATAATCAATTTTTTTTTTTATTTGAACCCAAATAAATCAGAATCTCTGAGGGTTGAACCCAAGTGTTAGTATTTCATTTTTAAGGCTCCTCAGTTTATTCCAATGTGTAGCCAAGTTTGAGAGTGCCTCTAGGTTGAGAAATTTGATATAAACCAGCACCTGCTTCTATAAATTAAGGTCATTTATTCTATTCTGTACTGAGTAAAAGTGAACATCTGGTTCTCACCACTGTGACGGAGCAATCTCTCTTAATTAAAGATACGTTCAATCACACTTTTCTGCCTTAAGCTACAAAATCTTGGCATTTTTCTCATGTTTTCTTTTTCTTAAGGCTTCCTTCCTCAGGCTCCTGTATCAGTCTTTAATTCATTCATGGCATTCTAGTCTAAGTATTCATTTTATATAAAATAGAAAGTATTAATTTCTAACTAAATTGGAGCCAAATGTAATTAATATGTTTATTAATGAGACACAATTTGATATCTGGCAGCATTTAATTGACCCTGGCAGCACCAGTTAAAAAGTTGGTTTTGACAGACAAAGATTAGACTGAACTATAAGACATAAAATGATACTTGTGAAGAGTATGCTTCTTAGTCCAAGTAGATACATGAGACCAAATGGGCAGCTCCTGTAAGAGGCAAGATGAGAAGGCAGAAAGGGACAGAAGCTGGTTGAATGGACAGGGGAAATCCAGGGTGGAAAGGAGGAGTGTGCTGACATATTACAGGGATAGCAACTAGGTTCACATAACAATACGTATACAAATTTTTGCATGAGAAACTAACTTAAGCCATAAACTTTCACTTAAAGCACACACACACACACAAAAGTTGATTTTGATACAAGTCAAAAAGCACCAGGTAACTTAACGTGAGCTCACAAAGGTTTCAGGACTCATCTATGTGAAAGATACGTGAGTCTGCACATCAAGATCTAAGACCGATCTCCCTAAGCGATAAATGAGTGTGTAAATCAAGGACGGGAATGAGATTTCCCTCCCACAACCCTCCAGGAGAACAAGGAAGTACATTTCTGTGATCCCAGAAGCAACTTCCAAAACTGGAAAACAATAAATAAAAAGGATTTTGTTTTTTTCTTCTTAACATTTATGGTTATAAATCAAAGTCCTCGAGCATTCATGGATTAAGACTCAAAAATCAAAGTCAGCGCAAGTAATATTCTACACTTGAGGGAGGAGGCTCCAAATCCTTTCAGTTTTTTTTTTTTTTTTTGCTGAAAGAAAAGTAAAAAATAATGAAAATGGTACCGTCCCAACAGAGGAATGAATGAGGGCCATGGTGTGGAACGTGTTGAAACGTGTTTTTAAAACCTGTATAGTAGTAAACCAGGTGTCATCTTTTACATATATGAAGCTTATGAGCTTTAATATTTGTATTTCAAAACGTATTTGGGTTACTTTTTTTTTTTTTTTATTTCTAGTGTTTTCTTTATTTCCAGTATTTGTTTTTTTTTTTTTTATAATAACTTTTATTAAGCTTCAAGTGAACGTTTACAAATCCAATCAGTCTGTCACATATAAGTTTACATACATCTCACTCCCTACTCCCACTTACTCTCCCCGTCTTGAGTCAGCCCTTTCAGTCTCTCCTTTCTTGACAATTTTGCCGGCTTCCCTCTCTCTCTATCCTCCCATCCCCCCTCCAGACAAGAGTTGCCAACACAATCTCAAGTGTACACCTGATATAATTAGCTCACTCTTCATCAGCGTCTCTCTCCCACCCGCTGACCAGTCCCTTTCATGTCTGATGAGTTGTCTTCAGGGATGGTTCCTGTCCTGTGTCAACAGAAGGTCTGGAGAGCATGACCGCCGGGATTCCTCCAGTCTCAGTCAGACCATTAAGTTTGGTCTTCTTATGAGAATTTGGGGTCTGCATCCCACTGCTCTCCTGCTCCCTCAGGGGTCCTCTGCTGAGCTCCCTGTCAGGGCAGTCATCGATTGTGGCCGGGCACCAACTAGTTCTTCTGGTCTCAGGATGATGTAGGTCTCTGGTTCATGTGGCCCTTTCTGTCTCTTGGGCTCTTAGTTGTCATGTGGGCTTGGTGTTCTTCATTTTCCTTTGCTCCAGGTGGGTTGAGACCAATTGCTGCATCTTAGATGGCTGCTTGTTAGCATTTAAGACCCCAGACGCCACATTTCAAAGTGGGATGCAGAATGATTTCATAATAGAATTATTTTGCCAATTGACTTAGAAGTCCCCGCAAACCATGTTCCCCAGACCCCCGCGCTTGCTCCGCTGACCTTTGAAGCATTCATTTTATCCCGGAAACTTCTTTGCTTTTGGTCCAGTCCAATTGAGCTGACCTTCCATGTATTGAGTGTTGTCTTTCCCTTCACCTAAAGCAGTTCTTATCTACTGATTAATCAATAAAAAAACCCTCTCCCACCCTCCCTCCCTCCCCCCCTCGTAACCACAAAAGTATGTGTTCTTCTCAGGTTTACTATTTCTCAAGATCTTATAATAGTGGTCTTATACAATATTTGTCCTTTTGCCTCTGACTCATTTCGCTCAGCATAATGCCTTCCAGGTTCCTCCATGTTATGAAATGTTTCAGAGATTCGTCACTGTTCTTTATCGATGCGTAGTATTCCATTGTGTGAATATACCACAATTTATTTACCCATTCATCCGTTGATGGACACCTTGGTTGCTTCCAACTTTTTGCTATTGTAAACAGAGCTGCAATAAACATGGGTGTGCATATATCTGTTTGTATGAAGGCTCTTGTATCTCTAGGGTATATTCCGAGGAGTGGGATTTCTGGGTTGTATGGTAGTTCTATTTCTAACTGTTTAAGATCACGCCAGATAGATTTCCAAAGTGGTTGTACCATTTTACATTCCCACCAGCAGTGTATGAGAGTTCCAATCTCTCTGCAGCCTCTCCAACATTTATTATTTTGTGTTTTTTGGATTAATGCCAGCCTTGCTGGTGTGAGATGGAATCTCATCGTAGTTTTAATTTGCATTTCTCTAATGGCTAATGATCGAGAGCATTTTCTCATGTATCTGTTGGCTGCCTGAATATCTTCTTTAGAGAAATGTGTGTTCATATCCTTTGCCCACTTCTTGATTGGGTTGTTTGTCTTTTTGTGGTTGAGTTTTGACAGAATCATGTTGATTTTAGAGATCAGGCGCTGGTCGGAGATGTCATAGCTGAAAATTCTTTCCCAATCTGTAGGTGGTCTTTTTACTCTTTTGGTGAAGTCTTTAGATGAGCATAGGTGTTTGATTTTTAGGAGCTCCCAGTTATCGGGTTTCTCTTCATCATTTTTGGTAATGTTTTGTATTCTGTTTATACCTTGTATTAGGGCTCCTAGGGTTGTCCCAATTTTTTCTTCCATGATCTTTATCGTTTTAGTCTTTATGTTTAGGTCTTTGATCCACTTGGAGTTAGTTTTTGTGCATGGTGTGAGGTATGGGTCCTGTTTCATTTTTTTGCAAATGGATATCCAGTTATGCCAGCACCATTTGTTAAAAAGGCTGTCTTTTCCCCAGTTAATTGACACTGGTCCTTTGTCAAATATCAGCTGCTCATACGTGGATGGATCTATGTCTGGGTTCTCAATTCTGTTCCATTGGTCTATGTGTCTGTTGTTGTACCAATACCAGGCTGTTTTGACTACTGTGGCTGTATAATAGGTTCTGAAGTCAGGTAAGGTGAGGCCTCCCACTTTCTTCTTCTTTTTCAGTAGTGCTTTGCTTATCCGGGGCTTCTTTCCCTTCCATATGAAATTGGTTCTTTGTTTCTCTATCCCCTTAAAATATGACATTGGAATTTGGATCGGAAGTGCGTTAAATGTATAGATGGCTTTTGGTAGAATAGACATTTTTACTATGTTAAGTCTTCCTATCCATGAGCAAGGTATGTTTTTCCACTTAAGTATGTCCTTTTGAATTTCTTGTAGTAGAGCTTTGTAGTTTTCTTTGTATAGGTCTTTTACATCCTTGGTAAGATTTATTCCTAAGTATCTTATCTTCTTGGGGGCTACTGTGAATGGTATCGATTTGGTGATTTCCTCTTCGGTGTTCTTTTTGTTGATGTAGAGGAATCCAAGTGATTTTTGTATGTTTATTTTATAACCTGAGACTCTGCCAAACTCTTCTATTAGTTTCAGTAGTTTTCTGGAGGATTCCTTAGGGTTTTCTGTGTATATAATCATGTCATCTGCAAATAGTGATAACTTTACTTCTTCCTTGCCAATCCGGATACCTTTTATTTCTTTGTCTAGCCTGATTGCCCTGGCTAAGACTTCCAACACGATGTTGAATAAGAGCGGTGATAAAGGGCATCCTTGTCTGGTTCCCGTTCTCAAGGGAAATGCTTTCAGGTTCTCTCCATTTAGAGTGATATTGGCTGTTGGCTTTGCATAGATGCCCTTTATTATGTTGAGGAATTTTCCTTCAATTCCTATTTTGGTAAGAGTTTTTATCATAAATGGGTGTTGGACTTTGTCAAATGCCTTTTCTGCATCAATTGATAAGATCATGTGGTTTTTGTCTTTTGTTTTATTTATGTGATGGATTACATTAATGGTTTTTCTGATATTAAACCAGCCTTGCATACCTGGTATAAATCCCACTTGATCAGGGTGAATTATTTTTTTGATGTGTTGTTGGATTCTATTGGCTAGAATTTTGTTGAGGATTTTTGCATCAATGTTCATGAGGGATATAGGTCTATAATTTTCTTTTTTTGTAATGTCTTTACCTGGTTTTGGTATCAGGGAGATGGTGGCTTCATAGAATGAGTTGGGTAGTATTCCGTCATTTTCTATGCTTTGGAATACCTTTAGTAGTAGTGGTGTTAACTCTTCTCTGAAAATTTGGTAGAACTCTGCAGTGAAGCCGTCCGGGCCAGGACTTTTTTTTGTTGGGAGTTTTTTGATTACCGTTTCAATCTCTTTTTTTGTTATGGGTCTATTTAGTTGTTCTACTTCTGAATGTGTTAGTTTAGGTAGGTAGTGTTTTTCAAGGAATTCATCCATTTCTTCTAGGTTTTCAAATTTGTTAGAGTACAATTTTTCATAATAATCTGAAATGATTCTTTTAATTTCATTTGGTTCTGTTGTGATGTGGTCCTTCTCATTTCTTATTCGGGTTATTTGTTTCCTTTCCTGTATTTCTTTAGTCAGTCTAGCCAATGGTTTATCAATTTTGTTAATTTTTTCAAAGAACCAGCTTTTGGCTTTGTTAATTCTTTCAATTGTTTTTCTGTTCTCTAATTCATTTAGTTCAGCTCTAATTTTTATTATTTGTTTTCTTCTGGTGCCTGATGGATTCTTTTGTTGCTCACTTTCTATTTGTTCAAGTTGTAGGGACAGTTCTCTGATTTTGGCTCTTTCTTCTTTTTGTATGTGTGCATTTATTGATATAAATTGACCTCTGAGCACTGCTTTTGCTGTGTCCCAGAGGTTTTGATAGGAAGTATTTTCATTCTCGTTGCTTTCTATGAATTTCCTTATTCCCTCCTTGATGTCTTCTATAACCCAGTCTTTTTTCAGGAGGGTATTGTTCATTTTCCAAGTATTTGATTTCTTTTCCCTCGTTCTTCTGTTATTGATCTCTAGTTTTATTGCCTTGTGGTCTGAGAAGATGCTTTGTAATATTGCGATGTTTTGGACTCTGCAAAGGTTTGTTTTATGACCTAATATGTGGTCTATTCTAGAGAATGTTCCATGTGCGCTAGAAAAAAAAGTATATTTTGCAGCAGTTGGGTGGAGAGTTCTGTATAAGTCAATGAGGTCAAGTTGGTTGATTGTTGTAATTAGATCTTCCGTGTCTCTGTTGAGCTTCTTACTGGATGTCCTGTCCTTCTCCGAAAGGGGTGTGTTGAAGTCTCCTACTATAATTGTGGAGGTATCTATCTCGCTTTTCAGTTCTGTTAAAATTTGATTTATGTATCTTGCAGCCCTGTCATTGGGTGCGTAAATATTTAATATGGTTATGTCTTCCTGATCAATTGTCCCTTTTATCATTATATAGTGTCCTTCTTTATCCTTTGTGGTGGATTTAAGTCTAAAGTCTATTTTGTCAGAAATTAATATTGCTACTCCTCTTCTTTTTTGCTTATTGTTTGCTTGATATACTTTTTTCCATCCTTTGAGTTTTAGTTTGTTTGTGTCTCTAAGTCTAAGGTGTGTCTCTTGTAGGCAGCATATAGATGGATCGTGTTTCTTTATCCAGTCTGTGACTCTCTGTCTCTTTATTGGTGCATTTAGTCCATTTACATTCAGGGTAATTATAGATAAATAAGTTTTTAGTGCTGTCATTTTGATGCCTTTTTATGTGTGTTGTTGACAATTTCATTTTTCCACATACTTTTTTGTGCTGAGGCGTTTTTCTTAGTAAATTGTGAGATCCTCACTTTCATAGTGTTTGACTTTATGTTAGTTGAGTCGTTACGTTTTTCTTGGTTTTTGTCTTGAGTTATAGAGTTGTTATACCTTTTTGTGGTTACCTCATTATATACCCCTATTTTTCTAAGTAAAAACCTAACTTGTATTGTTCTATATCGCCTTGTATCACTCTCCATATGGCAGTTCAATGCCTCCTGTATTTAGTCCCTCTTTTTGATTATTGTGATCTTTTACCTATTGACTTCCATGATTCCCTGTTATGTGTATTTTTTTTTTAATTAATCTTAATTTGTTTGTTTTTGTGATTTCCCTATTTGAGTTGATATCAGGACGTTCTGTTTTGTGACCTTGTGTTGTGCTGATATCTGATATTATTGGTTCTCTGACCAAACAATATCCTTTAGTATTTCTTGTAGCTTTGGTTTGGTTTTTGCAAATTCTCTAAACTTGTGTTTGTCTGTAAATATCTTAATTTCGCCTTCATATTTCAGAGAGAGTTTTGCTGGATATATGATCCTTGGCTGGCAGTTTTTCTCCTTCAGTGTTCTGTATATGTTGTCCCATTCCCTTCTTGCCTGCATGGTTTCTGCTGAGTAGTCAGAACATATTCTTATTGATTCTCCCTTGAAGGAAACCTTTCTTTTCTCCCTGGCTGCTTTTAAAATTTTCTGTTTATCTTTGGTTTTGGCGAGTTTGATGATAATATGTCTTGGTGTTTTTCTTTTTGGATCAATCTTAAATGGGGTTCGATGAGCATCTTGGATAGATATCCTTTCGTCTTTCATGATGTCAGGGAAGTTTTCTGTCAGAAGTTCTTCAACTATTTTCTCTGTGTTTTCTGTCTCCCCTCCCTGTTCTGGGACTCCAATCACCCGCAGGTTATCCTTCTTGATAGAGTCCCACATAATTCTTAGGGTTTCTTCATTTTTTTTAATTCTTTTATCTGATTTTTTTTCAGCTATGTTGGTGTTGATTCCCTGGTCCTCCAGATGTCCCAGTCTGCATTCTAATTGCTCGAGTCTGCTCCTCTGACTTCCTAGTGTGTTGTCTAATTCTGTTATTTTATTGTTAATCTTTTGGATTTCTACATGTTGTCTCTCTATGGATTCTTGCAACTTATTAATTTTTCCAGTATGTTCTTGAATAATCTTTTTGAGTTCTTCAACAGTTTTATCAGTGTGTTCCTTGGCTTTTTCTGCAGATATCCTAATTTCATTTGTGATATCATTAAGCATTCTGTAAATTAGTTTTTTATATTCTGTATCTGATAATTCCAAAATTGTATCTTCATTTGGGAAAGATTTTGATTCTTTTGTTTGGGGAGTTGGAGAAGCTGTCACGGTCTGCTTCTTTAAGTGGTTTGATATGGATTGTTGTCTCCGAGCCATCACTGGGAAACTAGTTTTTCCAGAAAATCCGCTAAAAAAAAACTGCAGTCAGATCCCTATCAGAGTTCTCCCTCTGGCTCAGGCTATTCAGATGTTAATGAAGCCGCCTGGGGAGGGTGGGGGAGGGAACAGAGAGATAGGAGAGTAGCACCTCAGAATATAGCCAGAGTTGCTTGTCTTGCTTGGAATGACTATTATATCTGAGATTCCCTCGGGCGCGTCGCCTATGTGTGCTGTCTGTGTGGAGATTGCCCCCGGGGGGTCTGGCCCGCTGGAGTCACGGTCAGATCCTCCGCTTCCAGCCCCACGCCCAGCGTCAAGGCTCCCCTACTGGGACGGTGCACTCTCGACTCCAAAATCAGTCGCTGCCTCCCGGGGACTTCTCGTCCCTCCAGCCGCGTGGCCGTGCCGCCCCCGTGAACCAGGTGGGCCCCCTCCCGGGGTTAGTTCAGATGGGTGGAGTAGCTCCCCGTGCTTGTGCCGCGACCGAGTGTCCCGGCTGGAACGCTGTTCTCCCCGCTCCAATACCAGTCGCTGCCTCCCGGGGACTTCTCCTACCGGCTGCGTCCCACGCCGCCCGCGCGACCCGGATGGTCACCTTCCCGGGGTTAGTTCAGGGGGTGGAGCAACTCTCCGTGTTTATGGCGTACCTGCGTGCAGTCCAAATCCCTGTGGGACGGTTCCCCGGCTCGGATGCTACTCTTTCTGCTCCAAGATCAGTCACTGCCTCCCGGGGACTTCTCCTAACGGCTGCGTCCCACGCCGCCCGTGGAACCGGCTAGTCCCCCTCCCGGGGTTAGTTCAGGGGGGTGGAGCAGGTCTCTGTGCTTGTGCCGTACCTGACTGGTACGCTGGCTCCAGGCTCTGGAAACAATCGCTGCTTCCCCGTATTAGTTCGTTCTCCGTCTCTAAATCTGTGTTTGTTGTTCAGGGTTCGTAGATTGTTATGTATGTGATCGATTCACTTGTTTTTCCGTGTCTTTGTTGTAAGAGGGATCCGAGGTAGCGTCTGCCTAGTCCGCCATCTTGGCTCCGCCTCCTATTTGGGTTACTTTTAATAAAGGAAGTAGGCCATATTTTTGTAAGCCTCTTTCAAAGGAATATTCTACAATCTTAACATCATTGAAGATTTCTAAAAATGTATAAATTTAATTTTTCTAGTGCCAACTTAATATCTTAAACTAAGACTTCTTTAAAACAGACATGCTCTTTTGAAAAACTGTGTTCACTACAAAGACATTCTGATCTCAAACACCTGTATGATATTTGCATTTTGAAACACTGTACATAATATATATCTTTATAACTTAATCCCTGTTCTTTAATTTCATAAGCACAAAGGAAGAGTGCAAGAATACCAAAGGCACAGAAAAGGGAAAGAATTTATAATCCCAAAATTTAAATAAATGTAGCTTTCATTTACAACTCTAGGTAAAATTCTCACTAGAAGAGTATTCCAAAAAGTCACACTTCATTTACTTATTCACTCATTTATTTAGCAAACATTTATTAAGCACCTGCTATGTTCCAGGCATGTTGGGAAACCCTGGTGGCATAGTAGTTAAGTGCTATGGCTGCTAACCAAAAAGTCGGCAGTTCAAATCCACCAGGTGCTCATTGGAAACTATGGGGCAGTACTAAGCACTACTCTGTCCTATATGGTCACTATGAGTCAGAACTGACTCAAAGACAACAGGGTTCTTTTTTTTTTTTTTTTTTGTCTTTTCTTTCTTTTTTGGGGGTATGCTCGAGGCACGTATTGTATGCAAATGGTACAGTGATATATAGGACTCACTTGCTGACTTCTCATAGTATCAAAAAGTGAACCTGAACCATTACATAGCAGCCAAGTGTGGTGAGCTACTGGAACACTTAGCTTTTGTTGGTGAGGGTGAGGAAGGGACTGTTATTGTCTATATTCAGCAGACGGACAGACAGGTGGTTGAAAAGCTGTCTTTAGACAATTAACTTTTACATGTGTTTCCTTCTTAAAACTTTGGTATAGATTTTCCTATGAATGTTTTATTTTATTTATTTTTTATGCTATCGCATCCCTAACAAAGGGAAGGGCTTTTTTTGTTGTTGTTGTTGGGCAGGTTGTGGTCTAACGTTCTGCTTTGTGAAGTAGGTGGGTTATTTAGTGATGCAATTCCTGCATTTGTTGCCAATGACAACGGTTGTTTTCTTGACTAGGTTTCATGTAGTTGGTCAGCTTATGTCATGAGAATTGTGTTCAGGAGAATTATGGGCTTGTCGAGTGTCAGCTCTATGCAGAGAGAATGGCAGGGCTGGGGGGCTGGGCGTTGGCAGTGTTTCTTTTGGCAGGAGAAGAGAAATGCCGGCTCCTGTGCACTCAGCGTGAGCCTTTCCACAAAAGTGGCTTCCCTCCCCTGCCTTGGCATGTCTTCACTAGCCTCTGGAAAACAGCACACGTGTTTATGGAAATCACCATTGATCAGTCCCCTCCTGCAGCTCTCCACGCACTTCTGTGGCTTCAAGAAACACGGCGCTACCATTTCCCTCTGCTCTCAGGCTGCGTCACTGAGAACAGCTCCTCAACTATAATTTCCAACAGATTTTGAAGAGGGATTTGGAAAGACAAAGTGGGTAGTGAATTGAATTACAATAAATTCAGGCTGTGTTCCAATGGCTTCCAGCTCTTCTCCTCCCTCTATGGGTTAACAAGTGTTTCCAAAGCCATGGGGCATTAAGAATCCTGAAGCAGCTAATTAGCAGTGCTGATCTACATCGGATGAGGCGTCTGGGTTCCAGGCAGCTGTAAAACCTCAGCTTCCTGAGGCTACAAAATGATGACGGCGCTCTTGGAATTGTGATTTGACATTCTGCTCCTTGCCTGTGGCAGAAAATAGGCTTCTTAATAGGTACTTTAGGCCATGATAGTACTTTGGGCATTAAAAAGTCTCATTACTGTGACTATGAAAAAGTAAATGAACATTTCCTCATGTTCAGACTGTGACTCACCACTGGCCTGTTAATGGACAAAGGAGGCCTGAGGCATGCTCTTGACACATGGACCAACCAAATGAAATTAGAGGTTGGAGAGAGGTTGTGTTTCATAGCTTTGGACCAGATGTCTTCCAAAAGGCAAATGGAATTCTTGATGCCCTTTTTCAACTTTTTTTTTTCCTACCTATTTAATGATGTCACCAAGAAGGCAAGTCTACCTTGTCTCACAGATAAATAAAAACCCAAAAACCCATTGCCATTGTGTTGATTTCGACTCATAGTGACTCTATAGGACAGAGTAGAACTGCCTCATAGGGTTTCCAAGGAGTGCCTGGTAGATTTGAACTGCTGACCTTTTGGTTAGCAGCCATAGCACTTAACTACTACGCCACCAGGGTTTCCAAATAAACAAAAGCAGTAACAAAAACCCTACCATTTTCCAAAAACCTTGGACAAGTTGAGATGCACTGGTTTCATCTCACACAGATCTGAGTGTAAGTTACATACTTTATTAACAAAATTGTCACATTGACAAAGAAAAAGCCTTATCTCTTGTCTCCAGTGTATAATCCATCCTAAATAATGTTATCAAGTGCCTTTTTAAAACATAGTATTCCTCTAATTGAATAACCTTGATTTTGTCTTCTTTCTGTTTCATGGTAGATAACGTGCACATTCCTTAGGCTAGTCTTTCCCTAACAGACTCTCAGCTTTGCAACTTCATCTCAGGGTAAAAAAAAAAAAAAAAAAAACTAGTACTAGGGAGGAAATTGCATATTCCAATGCTGTTGCTACAGAAAGTTAGCTTCCAACATGCCATGTCCTTTGAATCCTATTACCCAACCCATCCAATCACTTGTTTCTTTCTCCTGAATTCCCTATTCTTTTTTAAGGTACAGCATAAATGTCACTTGCTTTGGGAATTCTTTCCTCTCCTCCCTAAGAGAAGGAGTCATGTCCTCTATCACTTTTATTTATTCCTCTACTACCCATATCAGAGGAGCCCTCATGGCACAATGGTTAAGCATTTAGCTGCTAACTGAAAGGTCGTTGGTTTGAACCCACCAGCCACTCTGTGAGAGAAAAGACACAGTGATCAGATTATGACCTAGGAAATCCTATAAGACAGTTCTACTCTATCACTTTGGGTTGCTAAGAGTTGCAATCAAATCAACAGCACACAACAATAACAAGCACAACAACAACATTACCCGTATCACAAGGATAGAGTCTGGGATTTATATTTTTATCTTCAATGCTTTTATTGTCTCTAGAATACAAAGGAGCCCTGCTGGTGCAGTGGTTAAGAGCTCAGCTGCCACCCAAAAGGTAAGCAGTTAGAATCCACTATCTACTCCTTGGAAACCCTATGGGGCAGTTCTACTCTGTCTAATATGGTCTTAATGAATGGAAATCAATGTGACAACAAGTTAGTATACAGAAGGAGACCTTTGGTGGTGCAAACAATTAAGTGCTCGGCTATTAACCAAAAGGTTGGCACTTCAAATCTACCCAGGGGTGCCTGGGAAGAAAGGCCTGATCTACTTTGGAAAGATCACACCCGTTGAGAACCCTATGGAGTGCAGTTATACTCTAAAACACATAAGGTTGCCATGAGTTGGAATCAACTTGATGGGAACAGGTTTTTTTTTTTTTTTTTTAGTATACAGAACAGAAGGAAGAAAGGTAACAAAAATGACTGTCAAAGGGATGTAGATGGATGGCTGAAATTAGATCATTGAACTACATCAAACCTGAAGGTTCTTTTAATTCTATAATTCTTCTAATTCTATAATTCCACAATTCATTTTTATATAATTTATTTTTAAAGAGAAGAGTTTGAAATGATTACTAGTAAATATGCCAGTTAGCTGCTGATATTAGTATTCAGTGATATTTGAAATTACATATGTCTCTCTTTTATGCACGGATCTCACTAACAGGGCTATGGAAAATCTATAGACTGAAATATAAAAACTGGGTCTACAAGCAAATAAAACATGATTTGATGGTTGAAAAGGCATCCTAAAAATACATATCTAAAGTCAAAAGCTGGGAATAATTATAGCATATTGGATGGCATAATAAGGATATGAAATCACCTACATATGCTGAACTACAGACTGTAGTAAAATACAGGAAAAATGTAAAACACGTTTGTAAAAATAATAAGCTACACAGAAAAAACAACATTTTTAGCAATAGAAAAATAGGTAAATATAGTATGGTCCATCCATAAGATGGATTATTAAGGAGCAATTAAAAATGATGACTTTGAAGAATTTTTAATGATTTGGTAAAAATGTTTATGGTACAATGTTCATTTCAAGGGAAAAAAAAGACAAGGTTTGAAAAGGTCTAGCAAAGCAGTCAAAGACAGGGGCTTTAATGGCCTCTTAGAGAGAGTGCCTTGTGCAGAGGGAAGAATTGGGCACAATGAGCTTAGTCCAATAACAAAGCCTTGGCTGTCAGAAGGGAAGAACCTTTCTGAACGGACCATGGTGGCTCTTACTCAAATACAACCCCAGGCAAGAAACTTTGAGTCCTGGGGAGAACAGAGAGCTGTAAGTAAAGAAACATTGCATTTAATTCTGTACAATATCAGGAACAAAGCGAGAAATTTTTACTTTCACTGGAGCAGCTACGAGTGAAAGCATGGCCTTGTACTGGCTGCCTTACTCCCTGGGTACCAATGGGACCTATCCTGCCTTGGGGAGCCCAGGGAGCTGCTGGGTCTGGAATGAGAGGTGACTCCAATGAGGGAAGACTTGTTCTTATCAGACCCCTTGAGCACCCCCAGAAGTAATTAGATGGACTTCATAGGAATCCTGCTTAAGCCAATGTGGGCAAAAGCCAATGAAATTTAAATTATTATAGTTAACGTAACCACATTTGTTGCCACAGGCTAATGAGGTTTAGCTAAATTTAAAGTTTTTTTTTTTAATTCATTATATAAGTAAGAGTGCTCATTTATCAAAAGTTAGTTATAAGCAATGACGTGGGTTTTAGAAAAATAAATAAATTTTTTTTTTTTTAAAGCAACAATATAGCTGCCCCCGAAAGAAATCCAATGTCATCTTAGACCTTGGTAACCTCATCAGTAAAAACACTGTCTCATGGAGTATGTTGGCACTTGCCTAAAGTTGATATCCACATTTTTAATAGGAACAGGGATGGTGATGAGTCTAGAAACATTTCATGAGAGGCAGGGCTCTGACACTGGGGAGCCTAATGTAAAAAATAATACACTATGGATGGGCATGACAGTTGCCTCAAATAACGAAGGCCATTTCGAGGAAGAAAAATTAGCAGCAATCTCTTACTCAGAACTAAGAGCAAGATTTGGGCAGTGAAGAGAGGCAGACAAACAGCTCATTATAACTGGTTTCTAACAAGCGGAGCTGTCTCACGATAGATCAGGCTGCCAGGCAAAGCCATGTCTGTTAGATCACGCTGTTTTTCTAAGAAAAAGTTATCAGGTATGTGGTCAAGGCAGTTAGCATGCTGGATAAGTGACTGGGCTAAATGACATCTACATTCCTCCCTGGGCTAAAATTCAACATTTCCTGCTTTCAGTCAACTGGAAAACAGCATTATTTGGAAATACCATATTGCATTTTCTTGGCTTCCCTGAAACCACACTGTATGTTTAATTAGTTGCCATACTATATGCTTTATACAGGTATGAATCTATTTCCCATGGAGTGAAAAATATGCCTTAAGGGGATAGAAACTGTATTTTAACCTAGTGTAAATTGAAACCTTTAGGTCCACATGTGATCTGGATTCCTTGGAGGTCTTCACAGTCAATGGCTGCACCTCTACCTGGTCACTCTGGGTTCTACAAAACAGGACTCTGGGGTCAGTATCCTAAGAGCGGAGTCAGATTCAGGTAAATGTCATCTAGAACCAGAGCTATGTTGCTCTGGGCTCCAAGTACACAGAGCTGTTGCCGTTAGTTTCCACTGAGTCTGCCTGACTCACAGCAACCTTACGTTATAACAGAAGTCAAAGTTGCCTGGTTCAGCGCTATCTTCATGATCATTGGTATATTTGGTTACATTGTTACAGTTATTGTTTCAATCCATCTCATGGAGGGTTTCCCTGATTTTCACTGACCCTTTACTTTAACAAACATGATATCCTTTTTGGCGCAGCAGCCCTGAAAGTAATTTTGTTTCTTTTGGGCTACTGCAATTATTCCAGTCTGTGTGCTCAATGGAGATTAAAACCCAGGAAGAGTTCTTCATATACTTTTTTGCCTGGTGGAAGTGCTATGGAGGTGGGGCTGAGATGTTTTTGTCTACTTCGTACCTATCTGTGTGGGGTAGGGGAACACAGAGCCTCATGGCATCCTCAGGAGAACTGGAGAGGCCTTAATTATCTTTATTCTGCAGATAAGCAAACTGGGGCTTTCAGAGGACAATAGTTTAACAGCAAAATCTAGAGCCCAGATTAAAGCACAACTCTAACTGAAGCCAAAGTTAGTCTACTTTCAAACGACTAACCCCAACAAAACAATGATGTGAATTTTTTTTTAAATAATTTTTATTGTGCTTAAAGTGAAAGTTTACAAATCAAGTCAGTCTGTCACATATAAGCTTATAAACACCTTACTACATACTCCCATTTACTCTCCCCCAATGAATTTTTTTTTTAATGAGTCAGCCCGCTCCCTCCTTCCAGTCTCTCCTTTCGTGACCATTTTGCCAGTTTCTAACCCCCTCTACCCTCCCATCTCCCCTCTAGACAGGAGATGCCAACACAGTCTCAAGTGTCCACCTGATACAAGTAGCTCACTCTTCATCAGCATCTCTCTCCAACCCATTGTCCAGTCCCTTTCATGTCTGATGAATTGTCTTTGGGAATGGTTCCTGTCCTGGGCCAACAGAAGGTTTGGAGACCATGACCACCAGGATTCCTCTAGTCTCAGTCAGACCATTAAGTCTGGTCTTTTCATTAGAATTTGGGGTCTGCATCCCACTGATCTCCTGCTCCCTCAGGGGTTCTCTGTTGTGCTCCCTGTCAGGGCAGTCATCGATTGTGGCCAGACACCATCTAGTTCTTCTGGTCTCAGGATGATGTAAGTCTCTGGTTCCTGTGGCCCTTTCTGTCTCTTGGGCTCATAGTTATCGTGTGACCTTGGTGTTCTTCATTCTCCTTTGATCCAGGTGGGTTGAGACCAATTGATACATCTTAGATGGCCGCTTGTTAGCATTTAAGACCCCAGACGCCACACTTCAAAGTGGGATGCAGAACGTTTTCTTAATAGAATTTATTTTGCCAATTGACTTAGAAGTCCCCTGAAGCCACAGTCCCCAAACCCCCGCCCTTGCTCCGCTGACCTTCGAAGCGTTCAATTTATCCCGGAAACTTCTTTGCTTTTGGTCCAGTCCAGTTGAGCTGACCTTCCCTGTATTGAGTATTGTCCTTCCCTTCACCTAAAGTAGTTCTTATCTAGTAACTAATCAGTAAATAACCCTCTCTCACCCTCCCTCCCTCCCTCCTCTCGTAACCACAAAAGAATGTGTTCTTCTCAGTTTATACTATTTCTCAAGATCTTATAATAGTGGTCTTATACAATATTTTTCTTTTTACATCCAACTAATTTCACTCAGCATAATGCCTTCCAGGTTCCTCCATGTTATGGAATGTTTCACAGATTCGTCACTGTTCTTTATCGATGTGTAGTATTCTGTTGTGTGAATATACCATAATTTATTTAACCATTCATCTGTTGATGGACATCTTGGTTCCTTCCAGCTTTTTGCTATTGTAAACAGTGCTGCAATAAACATGGGTGTGCATAGATTTGTGATGTGAATGTTTTAAATGTTGTATTTCAACTATTGGAGGAAGAAACTACTATACTTTGGAATTATTAAATTGGCCAAAAATTAAAATTAAAATGGCAATTTTGGGAAATAAGACCAAATGTGTTATTTAACCCATTTCAAGATCTTTAGGTGCTTCATGAGAATATTAAGCCTGAGGAGGTTGCATAGACCTTAAAGAATAAAAATAAAAGCAGATAAGTGATTTTCCGTAAAGAAAGAGTGCTGTGAAACATTTGTAGAGTGTATGGAAATTTCAAAGGGTAATGAAAATCATTTCTGATGCCCAAAGTGAATAACAGGATGTGTGACTAAAGCTGTTGACCTACGACCAGCTAACTCACCTCAGGACCTACGAAGCCACTGACGTTACTTTTCCTTCGTTTTCTTTCTCTTTCCTCTTCCTCTCTTTGTCCTTATTTTTCATGCCACCCTCTGTCTCAATTCTGCTTCCTCCCCTTCTATATTCTGTCCTCTTATCTTCCTCCTTTGTCTTTTCTTTATCTGACCCTAATATGAAACTCAAGTAACTGAAAATTTTTCACGTATCATGAATAACTTATGTCTACTATTATTGTTCATGTTAAACCCAAATGAATGTGATCTGTTTCCTTTTGTAATGATGATTTTACTTTCATTATGCTTATATTGACTCTTCTGATCAGCCCCGGATTCAACTCCTGGACTGGGGCAGGGGGGTGGGGGAGATCGGGGGAAGAGACAGAGGGGGCAGAGTGCAGGGTCAATACACTCTGCGAGAAAGAAAATGGCCCTTACCCCTCCCTGTCATAGGAATATTTCCTGGTTGGCAATCTCTGACTCATTAGAGAATGATCTACTATGGCATTTTATAGGAACAATGTCAATAGAAGAATAGCATCCAAGAGAATCCAAATAAATCTCTTGTTCAACAATTTGCTGTCAGAAAGGAGCTTAATATGTTGCAATGCACATGCAGTCTAAATATGTTATCCTTGGATGGAGAAAACATCAGTTGTTAAAAGCCAGGAGAACAAACACTCTGCTTGATCTTAGCCAAGGGCTAAAAAGCTATGAATACAACGGGGGGAGTTCACAGGGCTCAGAGCAACACAAAGCCACTTTAGAAAACATTCTGGTTCTTCTCAGCTGATGGCTTTGAATGCTTCCTTTAGTCTCCTGATTCTGGGCATTAGAATGAAGACATTGTGCTGCTAGCCCTCGTACAAAAAGGGGAAAAGGCACAGAGCCCAGGCATAAGGTGCCTACCTGTCAGCTGAAAAAGTGCCCCACTTCCCCAAAATATAATACAAAATTACCTCTCCAACTTCCAGGACTACTCTGCACTATTCATATGATCTATACATTTTATTTATTCCTTCAAAAATACTTATATAGAACCTTCCTTCATTTTATTTAATCACTGGGATGGGTCCTATAAAGGCTAAAAAATGAAATTCTTAACTGTAGGCAAAAAAAAAAAAAAAAAAGTTCTTACTCCTAAGGTTACACTTGTAAGAGAGTGGAGACAGCCCTGGGCAGAATCACAAGACTTGGATTCAAATCCTGATTCTGCCACTTGCTCTCTGAATATTCTTACGCAACTTGCTTAAGCCTTCCTACTCTCACTTTGCCTTTCTACAAACGGATTATATCCACCTTCCACGATGCGGTGAGAATAAACCAGATACTGTGTGTCAAAGTGTTCTGGGTACAATGACTACACAAAAATAGAGCATTATAACCAAAAAATAAAGCATTTACACAGTCTAGTGTAGAGTACAGAAGCCCTGGGGTGTAGTGGTTAAGAGCTACAGCTGCTAACTGAAAGACTGGCAGTTCAAATTCACCAGGCACTCCTTGGAAACCCTATGGGGCAGATCTACTTTGCCCTGTAGGGTCACTAAGAGTCGGAATCAACTGGAAGGCAACAGATTTGGTTTTTTGTTTGTTTGTTTTTTAGTGTAGAGTACAATGTATGGCCCCAGGACTCAATGAATAAAAATACAAAAAATACCTCAAAGAAGTAAATGATGAATTTCTAAAGGAGTGATCATAGAAATCAGTACTAAGGATTCAGAGAGAGAAATCTGTGACTGGTGAGGTACAAAAGTCTCCATTGGAGAGGAAAGAGTGTAGAGAAAGGGAACTGAAATGGGTTAGGGATGGGCAGTATATTGGTAGGCATTATTCCCATCGTGTTGATGAGGAAACTGTGGCTTAGAAATGTTATGTAATGAGTCCGATGCCACGCTAGAGCCAGTAAGTGGCAACACCTACATTTAAAGCCTATTTATCTATTTTTCTAATTACAAAGTCCAGGTACTTGTAACACTACTGAAAGATGTGTGTGTGTGTGTGTGTGTATGTGTGTAGGAGGAAAGCAAGAACGCCATAAAGATAAAAGCACTAGCCTGGTGCACGAGAAATAGAGTTCCCAGGTAGTGCAAACACTTAACATGATCTGCTGCTAATCAAAAGGTTGCAGTTTCAAGTCCAATCAGAGGTACCTCAGAAGAAAGTCCTGGTGATCTACTTCCAAAAAGTCAGTCACTGACAACCTATGAAGCACAATCCTACTCTGACACACATGGGGCCACCACACGTTGGAATTGGCTTGAGGGCAACTGGACGTAGGGGAGTGAATGAAATGTTTGTCTGGGTTAGAGGTTTGTACAGTAAGGGAGGAGGAAACAAAACAGTGCAGACATGCTGGGAACAAGAGTTCAGACATTTTCTACTGTGAAATAAAGTCTGGTTGAAAGCCTTTAATCAGTGGAGTGCTCTAATCCAAGTGGTGTTTCAGGAAGATTGGTTTGGCACCATGTTAAAAAAAATGAATGGGGAAGAGAGAACAGAAAGGCTGTTAACATATGGCCATGTATCTCCGGATTAAGATAAACCAAAAAACAAACAAAAGAAAGCAAACCCAATGTCATCCGGTCAATTCCAACTCATAGTGACCTTGGATTAGGGTGGTGGGGATAAAAAGGAACAGGTTAGGGAAGAAGGAACAATTGAGAAAAATATAGTTACTCATTGGGATGGGAAGTTGAAGATGTTCAAAAATGACTGTAGGCTTCCAGCTTATGTGGCAGAAAGAATGATGACAACATTTACAGAAATGCCAACATCAGGAGCTTGCTGATTTTGCAGGGAAGAGGAGTTTACTTATATACGTAGTGTTAGACGCAAGACAGTCAAATGGCATGTCCAATACATAGTTGGAATAGAACAAGGGGTCTGACTACAGACTTGGGAGCCCCTGTGGGAGCCCAGGTCAATGCCGTAAATGTGCATGATTTCCATGGAAGAGGTGAGCCCAGACACAGAATGACTCAAGAACCATTCTTGGGAAAGGTCCAATGTCCAGCTGTGAATTCTGGAAACTTTTGTTTAGAAGGATGACAAATATTGACTTTGGAATTTTGTTGTGTGCCTTGAGTGAACTTTCTTGCAAATGGTGGCCAAGCACTTCAAAAGAACAGAGCTTATTTTATGATTAGTTTAATTTATGCTTGCTTAACCATACATGTTTAGTTAAGAAATATCTGTGTGTAAATCAGGACTTAATCTGAGATCACTTTCATTCTAACCAGGGGATGAGGTTAAAAGGAAGTAGCTCATTCCTTTCACCTCAGACTTCATTGGCAGTTACAAAATATCCAACAAAAAGAACCCAAATTTTTCACAACCAGGTTGGCTTAGGTCAGTTGCCAACACAGATGGGCATCTAGCCTTTTAAGAAATGAAGATTCATAATGGCTTGTCTTGGTCATCTAGGGCTGCTATAACAGAAATACCACAAGTGAATGGCTTTAATGAAGATAAATTTATTTTTTCACAGTCTAGTAGGCTAGAAGTCCAAATTCAGGGTGTCAGCTCCAGGGGAAGGCTTTCTCTCTCTGTTGGCTCCGGAGGAAGGTCCTTCTTGTCAATCTTCCCCTGGATTAGGAGCTTCTTGGCTCAGGAACCCTGGGCCCAAAGGACACACCCTGCTCCAGTGCTTCTTTTTTGATGCTATGAAGTCCTCACTCTCTGCTTGCTTCCCTTTCCTTTTATCTCTTGTAAGATAAAAGGTGGTGCAGGCCACATTCCAGGGAAAATCCCTTTACATTGGATTAGGGATGTGACCTTAGTACCAAAAAAACAAAAACAAAACCCAGTGCCGTCAAGTCGATTCCAACTCATAACGACCCCATATGACAGAGCAGAACTGCCCCATAGAGCTTCCAAGGAGCACCTGGAGGATTTGAACTGCCAACCCTTTGGTTAGCAGCTGTAGCACTTAACCACTATGCCACCAGGGTTTCCATGTGACCTTAGTAAGGGTGCTACAATCCCACCCTAATGCTCTTTAACATAAAATTACAATCACAAAATAGAGGATAACCACACAATACTAGGAATCATGGCCTAACCAAGCTGACATATATTTTTGGGGGACACAATTCAATTCATGACGTGGTACATTACATAAAAGAAAGGAATGGTCCTTACAAATGTATTCCAAGTACCTTCAAGAGCAAAGGAAAGTTCTAGCTAAATGATTTACCCACTTGACCTGTCTACTTCATGAGGACAGGGAACCATAATGTTTTAGGAACACCTACCTAGCAATTAACTATAGATGCAGGAAAGGGCTTTGTGTGTGTGTGCGTGTGTGTGTGTGTGTGTGTGTGTGTACGTATTTGTTTATTGTTATTGTTAGCTGCTGTGAAGTTATTTTTGCTTAGGTGCTAATTTATTAAACTACAATGATAGAGAGAAATTATATTTTAAAATGTTACTGCTGGCATAGTGGTTAAGAGCTATGGCTACTAACCAAAAGGTTGGTGGTTCAAATCCACCAGGTGCTCCTTGGAAATGGTATGGGCCAGTTCTACTCTGTCCTGTGGGGCTGCTATGAGTCAGAATGGACTCAATGGCAATGAGTGATAATCTGATTTAATCTCTATTCCAGTGAACTGTTCTAGAGTGTCTGCCAATGTGGGACCCAGAATACACCCTCCCCCCATCCCCAAACATACCCCTAGTTATCTCTGAGATAACAAGCCCTACAACTGGCCTCATCTTCATTTTCAGAACTGGTATTTTCTTTCTCTGAAGAGTAATCATAACTGAAGAAGAAAGGGAATGAGTCACAGTGAGACAAAAATTTTTAGGTAAAAGAGGTACATAAAAGCACTTCTCCAAGGCGTTCCTAAAGAAGAGGACAAAAGAACAACCATTTCACTGAGAAGCCATCTGTGGTGCTGGCACAGCAAAGTACAATGTCCCTGTACGTCCCACGCAGCCTGTGAGAAGCGGCTCCCTCCCTCGCTGCTCCCAGTGCTCTGTGTTCTGAGTCTTTCCCTCAGGGCCTATGTTCCACTGACCTATAAATGCTGACTGTAATTACTCTGATTTTCAACTGCATTGCTCATGTCTCTTCTTATCCCCTAATTTTTTTTCTCTTCAAATCAGTATGCTGTACAGTAAAACCCTCAAATAAAACAAGCAATAAAATATGTAGTAAAACAAAATATAGTCCACTGAAGCATTTAAAACAACCCTTAGTAAATAATAGCCTTTAAACTACTGAATTACTAATTTATTGTGCAAAAAGAAAAAAAAGTTAAAGATGTCATCTCTAATCCTTATGTCACTTTTTGCAGCCCGAAAAACCCAAGAATGAAGGAAAGAACTGGGCGGGTAGAGGAGGACCGGGCAGTGGGTGGTCCAGACAGTGGGTAACACAGCTGTTGCATAGCCTGGAGCAGAATCATTCAGTGATTAAAGGGGATTTCTGGAGAGAAAGCTCAAACTGGGGCCAATTCCTACTACTTCCTGTGTCTACTCAGAGAAACTACCGTGTATAACTGAGACTCAGTTTCCTCATCTGCAACACTAAGGTTCATATCCTAGGGAGATTATGAAGATTAGACAAGATGATAGAAGGCCTTGTCATATTTGGTCTCCGAGAACGTTGCTGTTGTTAACGGCCACCAGGGAAATCAAAGAGGCTAAAGTCAGGGGTCAATCTTGTTTAAGCACTCACAACTTAATAGGCAGTCACCTGCAAAATCTAACAGTTTTTGGTTTCTCTGGACACCCATCACATGAGAGACTCTTTGGAGGGCTTAAAGCACTTATGGATGAAGATCAAAGACTACCTCCTTCAGTGTGGATTACACCTCAACATAAAGAAAACAAAAATCTTCACAACTGGACCAATGAACTACATCATGATAAACAGAGAAAAGGTTGAAGTTGTCAAGGATTTCATTTTACTTGGATCCACAATCAACAGCCACGGAAGAAGCAGTCAAGAAATTAAATGATGGGTTACATCGGGCAAATCTGCTGCAAAAGACCTCTTTGAATTGTTAAAAAGCAAACATATAACTCTGAGGACTTAGGTGTGCCTGATCCAAGTCATGATATTTTTAATCGCCTCGTACACATGCGAAAGCTGGACAATAAATAACAGAGAATTGATTCCTTTGAATTATGGCGTTGACAACAAATGTTGAACGTACCGTGGACTGCCAGAAGAAGGAACAAATGTGCCTTGGAAGAAGTACAGCCAGAATGCTCCTTAGAAGCAGGGATGGCAAGAATTCTTCTCACATACTTTGACCATGTTATCAGAAGGGACCAGTCACTGGAGAAGGACATCATGCTTGGTAAAATAGAGCATAGTGGAAAAGGGGAAGACCCTCAACAAGAAGGATTGACACAGTGGCTGCAACAACGGGTTCAAACATAGCAATGTCTGTGAGAATGGTGCAGGACCAGGCAGTGTTTGGTTCTGTTATACATGTGGTCGCTGTGAGTTGGAACCAGCTCAAAGGCACCTCACATCAATAACAATGGAGTCCCTGGGTAGTATTTACATGCTAGGTTGCTTACTGAAACGTTAGATGCGCGAGTACTCCCAGAGCCGGCGTAGAAGAAAGAGCTACTTCCAAAAAGTCAGCTATTGGAAACCTTAATGTATCCTATTTCTGCTCTGTCATGAATGAGACTGCCGTGAGTCAGAGCCAACTCAGTGGCAACTGGTTATTTTTCATATGTGAAGATAGACTTCTGAAGTGATTATATTGCGGGAATGGATGAACAGGAAAATAAAGAGGCTTCATATGGAACAGGAAAGTGGAAAGATTCAGGGTATGTCCTCTCCTTTGGGTCTACAAAGTCAAGCAAGCTGCTGAGAGAAATCCTGGGTGGGCCAGAGATCGTTCACAGGACAGTTGTCTCTATAGCAAATCAGTGCACCCGGCAAGTTGATGCCACCTGCCCCCAAAACTGTTACGGAATTAACTGAGCAAATAAATGTATTAAGTTTATAACATCCATTTTATTAAAATAGAATTCAAGAGTGACTTACAAAATATCAGAGTGGAAATCAATCAATACAATCTCCTATTTGACTGAAAGTGAACTTGCCACTGGACACACAGCTGGGTAGAGTCCCTGTCAACATCCAGGGACACCACCATATATCACTCTGGTTCAAAAGCTGGCAATTGGAATTTTAGTCAAATAGCAGAACAGGAAGGAAGGTCTGGTTTCTCAGAAGGAGTTTTCAGATCATGCCATTCACCAGTTGCCATCTAGTTGATTCCAACACATAGCGACCCTATAGGACAGAATAGAACTGTCCCATAGGGCTTCCTAGGAGCAGTTGGTGGATTTGAACCACTGACCTTTCAGTTGGTAGCTGTAGCTCTTAACCAGTGTGCCACCAGGGCTCCTTTTAGATCATAAGAGTCACTTAATATCATAACTTTGTAAAAAAATCTGTTTCAAATACTGCTAGTAGCACAAATATCTGCAGACATCCAGTTACACAAGGGTATAGTCCGGGGCGGGGGAGTGGGGAATCAAATTACCCTTCATGGAAATTTAAGCAGAGTTTATGACTGGAAAAATAAGCAGGGCTAGAGTAACTGTGGAGCACAGTGATAAAGGACTCAGCCAGAGGTCTCAAGTTCCTTCGGTTTGAATCTCAGCTCTGCCATTTGGCAGGTTTGGAGCCCTCACAAGTCGCTGACACTCGCTGATTCTAAATTTCTTCCGAGAAGGTTGTTGGTGGACACAAGGAGGCACACAAGGGCTTTCCACAGCATGACTTCAAACTAAATATTAGCTATAATTACACTTTCTAATAACAAGTAATTGTTTTAATGCTTTAAAAATTTAAAGGCAAACACTTAAAAGTCAAAAACACATTTTCTTGTTTGTTTTTCATGTTTTTAAATGATTGCTGCTGTTGTTAGGCGCCGTGGAATGGTTCCAACTCATGGTGACCCTATGTGTAACAGAACACGACTTTGCTCAGTCCTGTGCCATCTTTACAATAGTAGGTATCTTAGGGGCCACGGTCACATTTTCTTTGTAATTTTACATAATTCACTCCACAACCTCTTATTCTGGAGGACTTCGTTCCTTTAAAAGCAGAGTAATGCTTAGGCACACGTGAACATCAGAGAAGAGGCTATGGTTATCCCCTAAGCTATCAGGGCATGCCCACACCCAGGAAAATACAAACCTTTTAGGGCAAAAGTCATTCTTTCCATGATCTTGGAATTTCTCAAAATAAGGTTGCTGAAGTCTGCTTTGGATCATGGCATAGTGGTTACAAGCTACAGTTGCTAACAAAGAGGTCAGCAATTCGATTCCACCAGCTGCTCCTTGGAAACCCTATGGGGCAGCTCCACTATGTCCTATAGGGTCACTATGAGTTGGAATTGACTCAAGGGCAAGGGGTTTGGTTTGTTTTATCACAACATCGAGCCCTGGTAGTGCAGTGGTTAAGAGTTTGGCTGCTAACCAAAAGGTTGGCAGTTTGAATCCACCAGCCACTCCTTGGAAACCCTTTGGGGCAGTTCTACTTTGTTCTATAGGGTCGCTATGACTCAGAATTGACTCAAAGGAAACGGGTTTGGTTTTGGATCACAACATCAAGCCATCTTTGAGTAAACTTATCCTCTCAACTTTTATTATTCAGAATTGGTTTCAAGGATGGAAACCACATGTCTGAGTGGTTGTATCAATTTGTTGGGCCAAACCTAAAACGCTGTGCCTAAAAGTGGATGCAAGAGACAAGGTCTGAAAAATCAACCAGGCCAGAAGTTGTGAGGCTGCTAAAAAAGGTAAAAGTAGACTGTGTTAATTATCTAGTGCTGCTATAACAGAAATACCACAAGTGAATGGCTTTAACAAAGAGAAATTTATTGTCTCACAGTCTGGTAGGCTAGAAGTCCAAATTCAGGACGTTGGCTCCAGGGGAAGGTTTTCTCTCTTGGCTCTGGAGGAAGATTTTCTCATCAGTCTTTCCTTGGACTAGGAGCTTCTCTGCCCTGGAAACCCAGGTCCAAATGACTAGCTTTGCTCCCGGCACTGCTTTCTTGGTGGTATGCAGTCTCCTCCTCTCTGCTGGTATCCCTTTCCTTTTATCTCTTGTAAGGCATTTTTTTTTTTTTTTTTAAGGCGTAGTGGTTAAGTGCTACAGCTGCTAACCAGAGGGTCAACAATTCGAATCCGCCAGGTGCTCCTTGGAAACTCTATGGGGGCAGTTCTACTCCATCCTATAGGGTCGCTATGAGTCGGAATTGATGGGTTTTTAAGGTAAAATGTGGTGCAGGCCACACCCCCAGGGAAACTCCCTTTACATTGGATCAGGAATGTGACTTTAGTAAGGGTGTTACAATCCCACCCTAATCCTCCTTAACATAAAATTACAATCACAAAATGGAGGACAACCACACAATACTGGGAATCATGGCCTAACCAAGTTGACACATATTTTGGGGGAACACAATTCAATCCATAACACAGATAAATACCCTAAGCAGGGAAATGGGGATCCTATTGCTTGTGGGAAATCAAATACTTGTTATGAGAAAAATCTAGAAATTAACTCAGCTGGTATGATGGTCTTGAACTTGCCAAAAGGTGAGTGAAGGAAATGTGCTGAATATTGTTAGCTGTGCTCTAAGAAAGTCTCAGGAACTGGTTCGTCGGAGAGTCACCCCTGTGCGCATGAGTGACGGCTATTTAGACTCCGTGGCAAATGAAAATATGCTGGAGAGTTGTTTTGTTGTGCCAGGGCCCTTAAGCCTTTCTACCCAACCCAAACCCAGTGCCATCAAGTCGATTCTGACTCATAGCGACTGTATAGGACAGAGTAGAACTGCCTTCCTCACAATATGAAATATTATTGTATTTTTTATGTGGCTTTTCATAATGTAAATATATTTACTCTCCAAATTCTTGAAGTTCACACCTCCGCCTTACAGAGTATGTTTTATAAAGCACCCAGAGACACCGGGCTTCATCAAGAGGCAAAGGGACTGCTAATTAACAGAGATTCACTGACAACAACTCAACAGTAGAAGACACAGGGAATGCCTGCTATCCCTACATTCCAGGAGGCAATAGCTTCTAGAATGCCAAGTTCTGCCCGAAAGGCTTCATGAATATTAATGTGCTTAATTCTTATAACATCCTTAGGACCATTATTCACATTTTACATATTAGGCAACTAAGGCACAGAGAAGTTAAGTAACCTTCCCAAGATCACACAGCTAGTGAGTGTGTAGTTGTTTGCCACCCTGGAGCCAGCCTCTGACTCAGAGATCCCACGTGTTACAGAGTGTAAGTGCTCCATAGGGTTTTCTTGGCTACAATCTTTATGGAAAGGATTTGCCAGGCCCTTTCTTCTGTGGAGCTGCTGGGTGGGTTTGAACTGCCAAACTTTGGGTTAGCAACCAACCATAAACTGCTTGAGCCACCCAGGATCCTTGACAGAGGTGCTATTCAAAAGCATGCAGCCTGGGCCCCACAGTCTTAAGGACTTTGTTCTGAGAGAAGATTATTTTAAATAGAATAACAAACATTAAACTGTTTAAAAATTTAATCTTCTGAATGAAGATTCCAAAGTAAAAATTACATAAATACATATCTGCGGGCACATAGATGTACAAACACATACTCTGGGTGGTGTAAATGGTTAACATGCTGGACTGTTAATTGAAGGTTGGAGGGTCAAGTCCACTGACAGGTGCCTCAGAAGAAAAGTCTGGCAATCTACTGCCGAAAAACTAACCATTGAAAGCTATGGAGCACAGTTCTACTCTGCCATACATGGGGTCACCATGGGTCAGAACTGACTTAATGGAAATGGGTTTGGTTTGTTTTCGTGTATACGTACATGTACAGTCACACACACATCAAGCTGTATATAGCACACCCCTGTTTGGCATCCATCAAGTTTTCTCTCTACCTCACAGGTAAACACTTATTGTATATCCTTCCAAAATATCTTTATGCAAATATATATATACACACATATATATTATACCCTCCTCATGCTTGTACACAAAAACACAGCATTCTATACACACAGTTTTGCACTGCTACAAAAGATCTTTTTAACATGTTAAAAAATAAAGATGTCACCTTGAGGACTAAGGTGTTCCTGACCCAAGCCATGGTGTTTTCAATCGCCTCATATGCATGCGAAAGCTGGACAATGAATAAAGAAAACCATAAAAGAATTGATGCCTTTGAATTATGGTGTTGGTGAAGGATATTAAATATACCATGGATTGCCAGAAGAACGAACAAATCTGTCTTGGAAGAAGTACAGCCAGAATATTCCTTAGAAGCAAGGATGGCGAGACTTTGTCTCATGTAATTCGGATATATTATCAGGAGGGACCAGTCCCTGAAGAAGTATATCACGCTTGGTAATGCAGAGGGTCAGAGAAAAGAGGAAGGCCCTCAACAAGATGGATTGACACAGTGGCTGCAACAGTCAGCTCAAACATAGCAATGATCGTGAGGATGGCACAGGACCAGGCAGTGTTTCGTTCTGTTGTACATGGGGTCACGATGAGTGGGAACCATTGACGGCACCTAAAGACAACATCATAATTTATTCCACCAGTCAGTTATCAACGGACTTTTACATGTTTTCAAGCTTTCGCTATTATATACTCTTCTACGATGAATAATCTTGCACTTTGTTCCTGTTGTTGCATGCCATGGAGGTGATTTTGACACACAGTGACAGAGTAGAACTGCCCCATAGGGTTTTCTAGGCTGTTTTTTTTTTTTTTTAATCTTTTTAATCTTTACAGAAAGAGATGGCCCGGTCATTCTTTCATGGAGCCACTGGGCGGGTTTGAGGGCCAAATGAGTGCTTAATCGTTGCACCACCAGGCCTTCTTACCTTGTATTAAGTCATTTTAAATGTGCGAAAGTAACCTGCAAAGTAAATTTGCAGAGGTGGAATTGCCGAGTCAAAGAAAATGTGCGTCTGTAATTTTCATGGATACTGTCAATTGCCCAACTTAGATGCCCACCAGCAAATTCCCCACAGCCTCAACAACACATGTATCAAACTTGTAGATTTTTGTCAATCAAATATGTAGAAAACGGTATCTTAGCGCAATTTTAATTTGCCAAAAGCTGAAGTTTAAACGAAAGAATAACAGAAGAGACACTGAAGCGTAATGACCTTGGTTGAGAGCATTTAAAGTGTACATAGAGAATATACACACCGTATTCTAAGTATTTCCTATCTTCCCATCCTCCTAAAAAATCCTCACTGATTACCTTGCTTTGTCGATGTCTTAAGTATTTTCCCATTTATTGTGCAGATTAAAGTATTTGACCAATATGTGAGCAGTAGGTAGTCTTATCCAACCTTCTGGAAATGGAATCTGAAAACTTCAAAGCAGGAGGAAAGAAAAGAATTTCAAGTTCATTCATGTATTAGGGGAAAATATTAGAAGGTAAAAAAAAAGAAGTAAAATATAATGGGTAGAAAATGTTGAAGAAGAAAAAGAGATGTTGATGAGGCCAGGGCTGTGAAGGAACCACTTCTCTCCATCCCAACCAACACATAGACCACCAACCACATAGACCATCTCACTCTAGTCTAAACAACCATTGTTCAGACTTTTGCAATAGTGTCCAAGCTGGCTTCCTATTTACCCCATCTGTTCTCCATGATGAGGCCCTGGTAGCACAGTGGTTAAGAGCTATGGCTGCTAACCAAAAGGTCGGCAGTTCAAATCTACAGCTGCTCCTTGGAAACCCTATGGGGCAGTTCCACTCTGTCCATTGCTATGAGTTGGAATCAACCAGACAGCAATGGGTTTGATTTTTGGTTTATTCTCCATAACACAGCCAGTTGGTCTTTTAAAAGTAAAAATCTGATGACTCCACCCCATTTTCTCCCTTCCCTGATGTTTCCTATTATAATTTCTCAAAGCATTACATAACCTTCCCTCACAGGAGCTACTATAGCCTAGAAACACACATGGACATTGGTGCTTTTTTAATTTTTCATTAGACTGTCAGCTCCCATGGGGCAGGAATTGCATTTCTTTTTGCAAATAGTTGTTCAATAATTATTTGTTGAATAAATGCTAAGACTGGTCATATGGAATTTCTAGATCAACTATGAGCTGAATATCAATTTGGGCATCCTACCCCACAGCATCACAAAAAAGAAAAAAAAAAAGCTTTTTATAAACCATACTATCTGCTATCAAGGAAGATGCTATTAAATGAAAGGCCATTTCGCTCTGCTGAACACCCACATAGGCTGGGTGTAAAAATTTTGATGGAGCAGAGGGAGAGAACTTATGTGCTAAACACCACTAAGTGGGAAAAATTTAGAGTTTCTAAGAACAATTTTAGAAGTGATAAAGAGATACAGGAGGATAAGGAAGAGAGAAGAGGACCAAGCAAAATGGCAGAAGGGTAGCGCCTAAGTTGTTGACCTAACTGGATAACTTACTTTTTAAGAATATGATTGTCTAATAGTCTATCAGACATTATTTGTGACTATAAATTCCTTGCATCTCCTTAAAGTCTGATACATACCCAAACACCATGTGTAAATGAATTTTCTTTTGGGAACAGAAAGGGAAGGCTGGTGGTTGGGAAGATTAATGGAGAAGCTCAGTTCCACATTTGATCACCTGGGTAGTGCAAATAGTTATTGTACTCGGCTGCTAACTGAAAGGTTGGAGGTTTGAGTGTGCCCACAGGTACCCGGGAAGAAAAGCCCAGAAATCCACCCCTGAAAGATCAGCCACTGAAAAACCCTGTGGAGGACAGGTCTACTCTGACACACATGAGGTCACCATGAATCAGAATCAACGGGATGGCAAATGGTTACTAGTGGGCGTGTGGAAACGGAGGCCCCAGTGAGTGTTGTCATATACCTCCTGAGCTAAAATTGTTCTGCTGAAGTGGAAACTTGTGGCCTGATGAGAGAGAGGCTGCAAGTCCCATGGAAATTCACAAATGGTTAGGAAGAATCAGGGCCTTTTCACAATTTGCACAATGGGGATTTAAGCCAATCTCATCTAGACCTTAGGAAACAGCCTACGAAGAAAAATTTCCACATCCCAAAACAATAAAAACCTCAACTAAAGTATAACGTGGTAGCAACCAGAAATCGGCTCCCGGATGTCCCTGAGCAACTGAAAGTTCACATTCACACACCCGACTAACTGTCACCCCGACTCCACACTGGGCAGGTAAAGAGCTCAACTGCTAACTTTCAGTCTGACTCAAACTTGGAGCTCTGTTAATTGCAGTGAACAGTTAAAAGAAGGATTGGTGTGACGATGTGTTACGTAAACGCCTCTGTTCAACCATGAGAGAACTTCAAGGAAGTAGGAGTGTGCAGGAAAATTTTAAAGGAAGAATTCCTGAAGACCGTGAGATGCAGCAAGGCTTGACCAAGTAAAGAAGAGATGACATCTCATTTTTAATTGTTCGTAGAAAGAATGAAAACCTGAAACGCAGGTTTGGTTATTAAAGTGAGTAAGTGAAGAAAATTGAAGGTATCAGAAGAATCAACAGTTATTGGGGAAAATGAAAGCAGGGAATGGGTATAGGTGATTTTTAAATTCTATGGTTGAGCGACTGATGACAAATACGGTCAACCCTTGGGCCGTATCACACAAATACCCCTTGTGGACAAACTTTTGGTATTTGTTTATTTTGTTTTTGCTGGGGAGTCCAACCCATCTTAGCAAACCAGGCCATGTAGATAACGCAGAGAATAAACCTTTATTGGATTGCCCAGAGTGACTTTGTAAAAGTTGGACAATGTGATACCAGTACCAGACAACTATAACTACTGTCCTGAGAGATTTGGATAAAACACAAAGGTGGTAAAGGGTTCTCTGAAATTTACTGCTGATCACAAATTCCCAATTGTTCCCAAAGCTGGCAGGACATGTCTCTACGCCTGTTGTGGCCGTGCTTCCCCAGAACAGGTAGCCTGCAGAGATTTCTCTTTGTTTCTACACTTGCAGGAGTTCAGGCCAAATCTCCACAAAGGCAGAACTTGTAACACTCTGTCCCTTAAATAAGGCCAGGATGGGGGGAAAAAATGGAATTGTTTAGTAAGTTGTATCTGGTAACAAAGTCTGTGTAGAACGAAGGAAGGTTTAAGCGTTACAAAATAAAAAAGAAGACTCTTAAATCATGTACTGCCCCTTACTCTGTACTTGACTCACATAGTGAAAGCCGCTTCAGCGCACACCAAATGAAATGTTTCCAAGAACAAAGCTCACATCCTGAAGCACTCTGTGACAATACTAACTAAACACTACCCTCTAGTGGCTATATTGGGAAACTGCAAAAACTGGCCAAAAAAAGTAAAAAAAATACTATAGAGGATATGTGATAACCAATGGGAAGAAAGATTTGCTTAATTTTCCCCAGCATCAGGGAAAATAATTTATCAATCTGGTGACATAGTGGTTAAGTGCTATGGCTGCTAACTAAAAATTCAGCAGTTCAAATGCACCAGCTGCTCCTTGGAAACCCTATGGGGCAGTTCTTCTCTGACCTACAAGATTGCTATGAGTCAGAATGGGCTCAACGGCAACAGTTTTTTTTTTTTTTTTTTAATATATAGATAAATGTATGTACATATATCAAGAATTGGAAACCCTGGTGGTGTAGTGGTTAAGTGCTATAGCTCCTAACCAAAAGGTCGGCAGTTCAAATTCACCAAGCACTCCTTGGAAGCTCTACGGGGCAGTTACCATGAGTCAGAATCTACTTGACGGCAACAGGTTTATATCAAGAATGCTTTATTCTTTTATAACCTGGATGAGGTTGCAGGAATGTCCATATTCTTGGAGTTCACAATGTAAATATCACACCAGTATAGGATCATTTCTACTAACGACAACTATCTGTGACATATAAGAATCCTTTCTAAAAAGTAATCAAATAGAGTAAGTATGAGAATTTTGTTCCCTTCACTAGTCCTCACACCTGTTTCAGTTAGCTAATGTGATATTAACTGAGGGTGAAAAACTGAAAGAATCATTTGTGTAAAAATCTAGGTGGCTCCCCAGTTTCACAAACTTCTGGCTGTTTGACCTTGGGTTTATTTATTTACTTAACCTCTCTGAGACTCACTTTTAAAAAAAAAAAAAAAAAACAGCACAATGAGTAAATTCCTACTCTTCCAATCTCCCTAGGTTTTGGGGAGAATACAATGAAACATGTCTAAAAGTACTTGGTGAACTCTACTGAGCTCCACAAATACCAGTCACTGTTAGTCAGGCCGTCTCCAGTTAAGGACGACGAGGTTAATGAATCTGAGGATGGAAGGTGCCGCTTAAATTTAGCTTTAAATTTTTTAAAGCGATTTGTCCTGAAATTTTATTGAGACAACCAGTCTGAGGTGGGTTGAGTGAGTGCTGGATTCACAAGTTTCTCTCACACCTGTAGCTGCAGTACAAGAAAGCCCATTGTTTGTCCAAATTTATACACTGACCCAAGAACTGAACTCAGAACGACTGTCAGACCTTGTCTTCTGAAGTTGTTCACTCTAGAAATCCTACCACATTGCTAATACTTTTCTCAACAGTTTCATGAAGTAGTATAGAATGTACAACTAAATTATTAAATGACCGTACAGAAATAAAATAACTAAATTTAACTCCATGTTTAATAAGTCAGGGCCCGGCCTTAATAAGGATCAAATAGAGTAGATCTATTAACACCATCTGAGGGGTGCTATGAGTCGGAATCAACTGGACAACAGTAGGTTTCTTCTGGTTTACTAACACCATCGTTAGGCGAGAAAGAGTTAATGCTAGGGAGAAACCCTGGTGGTGTAGTAGTTAAGCGCTATGGCTGGTAACCAAAAGGTTAGCATTATTGAATTCACCAGGAGCCCTTAGAAAACTCTATGGGGCAGTTCTACCCTGTCTTATAGGGTCACTATGAGTCGGAATCAACTCGACGGCAACAGTTTTTGTGTTTCGTTTTGGCTTTTTTGATGATTCTAGAGATCCACTCTCTTTTACCTGGTGGTCTCTCTCTTTCTCTCCCTATTAACTTTTGGGGCAGAATGGAAACCAATTGACGTTTTTACAACATCAGTTATATTGGAAACAATGAGCTGCTGAGCTGCCAATTAATTAAATTTAAGCTATTTTCAAGCAGCTTCATTTGGCTGAAATCAATCTATTTTATTTTGCAAACCAGTGAGGTAGTAGACACAGGGTCATCACATTTAGAATGGCATGGCATTGTTACGAATCTTAATAAAAAAGTGGTACTTTTGCTTTTATGTGTAATTATTTTCTAATTAGAAAATGCCCCTTGAAATTAGAGGACTGCTTCAAAATGAACCATTTACTCCAAACAACCCTAGTCTCATCATTAATTATGAGAACAACGAACTCTTTCCTGCCATGTCCTTATGGAGAAACTAAATTGAGACAGGAAATGCAGAACTCAGCAGAGTTCATTATTTTTTTTTTTTCATTTCCAGCTTAGAACAGGTTTCTCCAAGATTCAAAATAAATTTAATGCTTCATGCATCATACAAATAGCAGTTCATTATATTTTCTTGTTTAAGAAAGCAAAAATTCCAAAGGAAAACAGCCACAGGAGTCATACGTGTTGCTGAAAATAACCCTCTGCAAAAAAAAGTGTAGCTCTCTTGACACTCAAATAAAGAGAATAAAGCGCTTCAGACATTCTCAAACTTCTCAGTGAATCACTGGGAGATTTTAAGAATTCTGATGCCCAGACCACATCCCACAGCTATTAAAAGAGGAATTCTGGGGTGGGACGCAGGCATCAATATACATATATATATATATATATTTTTTTTTTTTAAGCTCTCTAGGGATTTCAATGTGCAGCCAAGTTTGAGAAACACTCCTTTAAAGCTTGAAAATAATAGTTTTTTTTTTTTTTTTTTTTTTTTTTTTACCAGTCATGATAAAATCACAGATTATTCTTCTAATCTCCCTATGAAAAGCACAGAACCTATTATACCACCACAGTGGTCAAAATAGCCTGGTACTGGTAAACAGATACACAGACCAATGGAACAGGGTTGAGAATCTAGACATAAATCCATCCACATATGAGCAGCTGGTATTTGACAAAGGCCCAAAGTCAGTTAATTGGGGAAAAGACATTCTTTTTAACAAATGGTGCTGGCATAACTGGATATCCATCTGCAAAAAAACGAAACAAGACCCATACCTCACACCATGCACAAAAACTAACTCAAAATGGATCAAAGACCTAAATATAAAATCTAAAATGATAAAGATCATGGAAGAAAAAATAGGGACAACGTTAGGAGCCCTAATACGTAGCATAAACAATATACAAAACATTACTAAAAATGCAGAAGAGAAACCAGATAACTGGGAGCTCCTAAAAATCAAACACCTATGCTCATCCAAAGACTTCACCAAAAGAGTAAAAAGACTACCTACAGACTGGGAAAAAGTTTTTAGCTACAACATTTCTGATCAGCATCTGATCTCTAAAATCTACATGATTCTGCAAAAACTCAACTACAAAAAGACAAATAGCCCAGTTAAAAAATGGGCAAAGGGTATGAACAGACACTTCACTAAAGAAGACATGCAGGCTGCTAACAGATACATGAGGAAATGCTCACAATCATTAGCCATCAGAGAAATGCAAATCAAAATTACAATGAGATTCCATCTCACTCCAACAAGGCTGGCATTAATCCAAAAAACACAAAATAATAAATTTTGAGGAGGCTGTGGAGAGGTTGGAACACTTATACGCTGCTGGTGGGAATGCAAAATTGTTCAACCACTTTGGAAATTGACTTGGCCCTTCCCTAAAAAACTAGAAATAGAACTGCCATACCATCCAGCAATCCCACTTCTTGGAATACATCCTAGAGAAATAAGAGCCTTTACACAAACAGATATATGCACAAGCATGTTCACTGCAGCACTGTTTACAATAGCAAAAAGATGGAAGCAACCAAGGTGCTCATCAATGGATGAATGGATAAATTATGGTATATTCACACAATGGAGTACTTACACTTGGGTAAAGAACAGTGATGAATCCAGGAAACATTTCAAAACATGGAGAAATTTGGAAGGCATTACGGTGAGTGAATTCAGTCAGCTGCAAAAGGACAAATATTGTATAACACCACTATTATAAGAACTGGAGAAATAGATTAAACATAGAAGGATATGTTTTTTGATGGTTACCAGAGCAGGTAGGGAGGGCAAAGGGTTTTCACTAGTTAGATAGTAGATAAGTTTTATTTTAGGTGAAGGGAACGACAACAAAAGAGAAAAAAAAAGGAAGGCAATAAGCAATGCTTCCTTTTATATAGGTATGTAAACTGATAAGCAAAGTATGTGCAAGTGAGAAGCAGGGGCTATACAAATTAAGTCAATGGTCCGGCGGGGAAGCTCGTGAATTCGCTCGGTAGTGAAAGCAGGGTCCCGATTCCGACTCATAGCAGCACTTGTGGACAGAGCAGAACTGCCCCACAGGGCTTCCTAGGCTGTCATCCGTGTTTACCGAAGTAGAGACACCACGCCTGTACGGGGTAACGCATTCACTGATACACCCACACTGACAGGATCATTTTTTTTTTTTTTTTGCTGGAAACCGTTTGAGGGGACAGCTACTTTAGTTAAGGTCTGAAAATATAAAATAGAAAGCTAGCTGTTGAAAAAATACCAGCGTGAGCAGACAGTGAGGTTAATGCAGATTTTCTAGCTGTAGATATAAGACACATTTACTAACTTATATTTGGCATAAGGAAACCCCGGTGGTGTAGTGGTTAAGTGCTACGGCTGCTAACCAAAGGGTCGGCAGTTCGTAATCCGCCAAGCGCTCCTTGGAAACTCTATGGGGCAGCTCTACTCTGTCCTATAGGGTCGCCATGAGTCTGAATCAACTCCATGGCACTGGGTTTGGTTTTGGTTTCTTATTTGGCATAAGGCTTGTAATACATAGACACCTGATATAACTAGTGCCCACTTTCTCTTTAATTGCTAACTCCGCATTTCACCTTATTCTTAGGAAGAAAAATATCATACAACCACATGAAGGAACAAACCATAATTGTATGCAACAATATGGATAAATCTCCCAAACAGAATTTTGACCTAAAGAAGCCGGACACAAAAGCGTACATAGAGCATGATTTCACTTATATCAGTTTTACAACCAGAAAAAAAAAAAAAAAAAAAAAAAAACACTTTTTAGTAGTATCAGAAGTCATGTTAGTGATTGCCCTGAGGGGAGGGTGCCAGTACTTCTAGCAGTGCCCTAAATCTTGATTTAATGTTTCCTTAAAAAGGAATCCCTGCCCTGGGCCCAGCTTGGGAGGGCTTTCTCTGACCCTTCTCAGGCCCCGCCCTGCCCCCGGCAGAGCCAGCTGCAGATCCCTGGGGAAGTGACCACACAGAGTTGTACCTGCTATTGGACCATGATCTGGTAACAAGGATCTTGGAATTGCCTGCCTAAGTAGTCCAAACCTGCTAACAGGTCGTGAAGGTGGCTGCTTTTGGGGTGGGGGTGGAGGTATTTGAACAGGATTTAGCCGCGTAGGCGGGCAAGCCCCCGGCTTATGCATATGAGGTGCCTTGTGGTCCCAGATGGAGCCAGATGAAAAGAGGCCCACCTGGGCCCCAGCCTCAACACTGAGGGATTTATAAATGCTGTATTCCAGCATGGACTTCCAGGTTACTAAGGTCCTTGAGTGGCACAAATGGTTTGTGCCCAGCTGCTAATCCAAAGTTTGCTAGTTTGTGCTGTGGAAGAAAGGTCTGGTGATCCGCTTCCATAAAGATGACAGCCAAGAAAATCTTATGGAGCACAGTTTTACTCTTTAACAAATGGGGTTGCCATGAGCTGGAATCTACTTGATAATGGCAACGGATTTGTTTTCAGCTTTTCAGGCTACTATAAAGGCGTATTTGTCAGCATAGGAGTACAGACCTTTGTCACTGAGAGAAAGGCTGGAACCTAAACACTGAGGTTTTCCATTTGAATTTGACCTCCCAGGTCATTATAAAAGTTTATTTGTCAAGGAAGGAGATAAGAACTTTCTTAATTTACCAGTTTGTTAGTGTAGATTACAACTTTTATGTATTTAGGCTTGGGGAATGTGGCCTTCCACCTGTATTCTTACCCCACACCCTCACACATTTCAGAAGCAGCCTCATACAAGCCTCACCCTAGACCTGCTGAAGCAAAATGTTTTCAGTTTGGCTGTTAAATCTGAATTTTAACAAGCTCTTCAGGTGATTCTTATCCACAATTCCTTTGCCCTAAACCGTTATCTCCACTCTCATTTTTAACCTAAGTCCTTTTGTCAATAAAGTAGTTTTGAACAATTCATCTGCAAGCAACGGAAGCAGCTGAAGGAGAGACTTAGTGAATTGTGAGGCACATACCAAGTTCAACTTCATTTTATTTAGGAAGCAGGATTACTGAGTTCCATGACCTGGTGGCATCCATTCTGGTTGTCCTCAGTCATCTTGTGGGGCAACTGTGATCCCCTCAAGAGTCACTCCAAGTGCCTGCCCCCTCATTGATAGAATTCTCTTCTTTTTAGATTGACCCTTCTTCCCTACTTGTTATAGAGTCCTATCTTTTGACCTAGGATCTATTTTCTTTCCCTGACCATCTCTAAGGAGCCCTGGTGTCACGGTGGTTAAAGCGCTTATCTGTTAACCAAAAGGCTGGCAGTTTGAACCAATCAACCACTCTTTGGGAGAAAGATGTGGCAGTCTGCTTCTATAAAGATCTGGCAGCCTTGGAAACCCTATGGGACAGTTCTACTCTGTCCTTATAGGGTCACTATGAGTCGGTATCAACTCAACAGCAATGGGTTTGATTTGGTTTTTAACCATCTCTGTTCCTCCATGCGTAGAAGCTTTGTTTTAATGTATGATTATCTCACCCAAAACCCTTTGACCTTTCCTGATGGGTGAGAAACAATGCTTGTTTGCACAGCTAAACTCCCTGGCAACGCATCAGGATCACCTGGGAAGCTTTAAAAAATTCCCCAGCTCAGGCCCCCTCCAGCCAATTAAATCCTCGTTTGACCGTGATGTATGACGTAAGCGTGTGATAAAATTATAGGACACAGATGCTTTGGCATTATTCTGGTCACAAGAAAACTTCAAAGAACCCCTTTCTTCCCAGATACCCATAGACTTTGGATCGTTCCTTTATTGTTTTTACAGCATTAACCAAACACTGGTTATGCACATAAGTCCAGCTAACTCTGCCCATCCCATAATGCCACCCCTTAAAGAGGTCTGCCCACAAAAGTGGCACCCACCCAAATGTACCCCAAGACCTCTTGTGAAGAAGTCTCATGGCCAAGAACAGGTAGCACCAACACTGGGTTCCAGAGATTTCAGCTGAGGGTGAATGTAATTAAACCCGCCAGGGTCTCCTTGCCTAGGACAGTGTTCTTGCCTTGGTGGGGGGAGGTGTCGCATTATTACTAAACATGCTGGTGACCTACCCAGTCAACCCTCTTTCATTTAGAAATTGAAGATGCACATGTATTTTATGAAAGAGAAAATGCCGTGCTTGAAATTTAAGTACAGTGACTTATTAGGTACCACTAAGATTATAAAGCTGGCCATTTATGAATGGGTCTTTAAGATGTTTCTATCCCTTAGATACTGTCAAGGAGGTTCCTATTCCAGTCTCATAGTGTATAGGACCAGCACTCGCAAAGTTAGCAAGGAAAAAACTTCTACATTATGCCAAAGCAGCTGATATGGAGACATTTCAGCTGGGATGTAGAAGTCTTTGGTGTTTCCAGTTGAAGTCCCTGGGTGGTGCAAAGAGTTACTGCGCTTGGCTGTTAGTCAAAAAGTCAGAGGTTCGAATCCACCCACGGGCACCTCAGATGATAGGTCTGGCAACCTATCCAAAAACTCAGCCACTGAAAACCCTACAGAGAACAGTTCTACTCTGACACACATGCGGTCACCACAAGTTAGAGTTGGAGCTGACTCAACTGCAACAGATAAAAAATTAAACAGTGTTTCTAGGCAACAAAAAGAAAATGATTTTGTTGTGTCAAATATTTTAAATTTGACCCTCTAAGTTTTTAATTATTGAAGCAGTTTTCAAGCACAGATTTCATAGTAAAGAAGAAAATGTAATCAAGAGAATGAAGACACCAAACTAAAACCCACCGCCACGGAGTCGATTCCAACTCACAGCGACCCTGTAGGGTCTCCAGGGCATAAATCTTTACAGAAGCAGACTGCCACATCCTTCTCCTGTGGAGTGGCTGGTGGGTTCGAGCTGTTGGACCTTTCCGTCAGCACCCAAGTGCTTTAACGGCTGCACCACCAGAGCTCCTGAACGAAGACAGTATCACAATAAATCATGATATAGTCAAATTTACCCCGTGTAATTTCTATTTTCTCAGCTCCACCGAAGAGGGACGCTTTGGGGATATAATATATACTTTAAAATGGCTATTTTCTCAATTTCACAAAGAGGGGCACTTTTAGTGTAAGTTATCGTCTGCCCAGATTACGACAATATGCAAAGAAGTTGACCGTGTTTCTCGCAAGTACTTCTCCAGACTCTGCTAGTGGAGTCTGGATTGGATTTTGGCTCAAGGCGCAATTTTAATCATCAGTCTATTGAAGAGGGGTGTCATTTTATTTCCCACTGAGGAAGGGACGAATTTCAGTTCTACGAAGAGGACTTCTTTGCACATCTCTGTTCCCTCCTGGACTTAGATTCTGAGTCAGAGAGCCAGGATTAGTATTTCCTCCAAACTCTTAACCTGTGTCCTGGAGCTGGGGCCCATCTCTGCCTGGAGAGCCTGCAGAAATTGCTGATCATGCTAGAGAATTGTTTTCTTATTGGTAAGGGGATGTTTCACACTGGAGCCAGGAGTGCCTATGGAATAAAAATTGCACACTCCTTGGAAGGAGAGAAAAGAACTACACAGAAGCAATTTGGATCCTTAAGTGATTATTATACTTTGTATTTTAGAAACTGAAAGATAATTTTTGATCGCCTGGCTGGTTAAGAGCCCCGGTGGCGTAGTCGTTAAGAGCGTGGCTACTAACAGAAAGGTTGGCAGTTGGAATCCACCCACTGCTCCTTGGAAACCCTATGGGGCAGTTCTACTCTGTCCTATAGGGTCGCTGTGAGTGGACTCTACTCCACAGCAACAAGGTTTTTGTTGTTTTTTTTTTTTTTGGCTTGGCCTCCTTAATAATGGTCAAGAAACAGGCCCTACTTCTTGGGGCTGTCCAGCAATCCTGGCAGCAGCCAGAAGATGGCGCCAACTTCTTAGACTTACCAAATAGGAAACGACAATAGGAAAATGTCTCTTAATAAAAATATCAGTCTGTTTTCACAGGTTTGCAGATAATTATCCATTAAGTGCATGAGCAATGATGTTCTTAAGTGTATACAGTTGCCAGCAATCATAACGTAGGATACAGAACTGGATGGCTCCTGCACATTTTAACTTGTGGATTGCAGTCAAATTCGTTCTGACACATAGTGACCCTACAGGACAGAGTAGAACTGTCCCATGGAGTTTCCAAGCAGCTCCTGGTGGATTCAAACTGCTGACCTTTTGGTTAGGAGCTGTAGCACTTAACCACTACACCACCAGGGTTTTCATAATTTTTATTTACCTTGTATTTACGTAAGTAAATTAACATATTGATTTCCTTCTTCCAGTGCTGAGTGTGGTGTGGAATTTAAAGTGATGATTCCTTTCTTCCAGGAACTTTATAATGGAAAGGTGGCTCAGTAGAGATTAGAAATCTCTCGGGGCATCTCTGTGGCCTAGCTCAGCTCTTAGAACCACCAGCTCGCTTTTGCTGCCACTAAGGTGGAGTCGCTCTTCTCTGCCCCTTCCCTGCCTTCCAACCTCGGGGTCACTGCAGTCTCAGGCCTCCTGCTTGCAGAGGCCCTGTCCCTTTGGCCATATCCCTCCTTCCTCCTCATTTCCATCAGCTTTTCTGATAAAAAGGAGAACTCCAATGGTTATTTATATTTTATTTTAAATCAGTGCATTTCTCATTTGTATACATTTGTGGGTTTGGGCAACAGTGGAAAATAAAAAATTATTTCTGTGTTTCCTGATCTTTAACACTTTTTTTTTTATATATAAAACAGATGCATGTACCTCAAAATGTAAAAGGACTAACTTTTCACGTAAGCTGCTTTTTCTGAGCATACAATGAGACCGAGGTTGATATGAGAAAGTGACATAACAGGTAAGGAAGAATTTAGACGAAGGAACGTTGTGGTTAGCTGCTGTCGAGGTGCCCCCCCCATTCCTGCCAGTCCCATGTGTAACAAAACCAAACGCCATCTGCGTGATTGGTTACGGATCCGACTGTTATGTTCCGTAGGGTTTTCAGTGGCTGATTCTCAGAAGTAGGTTGCCAGGCCTTTCTTCCTAGTCCATCTTAGTCTAAAAGCTCTGCTGAAACCTGTTCAGCATCATAGTAACACAACAACATCCTCTGACGGACGGGTGGTGACTGTGCCTGGGAATTGATCCCAGGTCTCCTGCATGGGAAGCAAAGAACCGACCACTGACCCACCACTGCCCCCAAAAAAGGGGCTAAAATAGAGACTGCAGAAGGTGGAGGCAAGGTGAAAAGAGAGGGCAGGCAGCCCAAGGAGAAGCAAGAGGAAGGAAAGACATAAGACAGAAGCAAAAGAAATTAAAACCCAGGGAAATGGGAATTTGCCCCCAGAATGTCCTGACAGCTTTATACTATGTGACAGAACTTACAGTGTGGACCATTTCTGCAGAAAGAAATGTGAGCTCTTCTGGACGGTTTTTGATAGATTAGAGAGTCTCCAAAACTCTTGTCTTCTAGATCTTCTACCCTATTCTGTTAGCCACGAACTGACTTTTCTCACCCCTGTTCAGCTGATTTGTACAAGACACATGGTCAAAATACACAGGGCTGCTACAGATTCAAGGAGCCCTGGTGGTGCAATGGCTAAGCGCTCGACTGCTAACTGAGGGGTTGGTGGTTCTAGCTAACCTAGTAACTCTGCAGGAGAAAGACCTGGCAATCTGCTCCCGTAAAGATTAGAGCCTAGAAACCCCTATGGGGCAGTTCTACTCTGTCGCAAGTGTTCTCTCTGAGTTGAAATCGACTAGAGGGCACTAAACAACAACAACTAACTACAAGTTCATTCTGTCTCATGTTAGCTGTGTTCTCAGTAGTAATTTAAATCACCACCAACAAATTCTCTCTCATATTACCCACCCATGAGGGAGATTTCAAAGCTCTTACCCTGGAGGCCTAGTGGTTAAGTGCTATAGCTGCTAACCAAAAGGTCAGCAGTTCAAACCCACCAGGTACTCCTTGGAAACTATGGGGCAGTTCTACTCTGTCCTGTAGGGTCACTATGAGTTAAAATGGACTCAACGGCAATGAGTTTGGTTTGGGTTTTTTCCCTCTTTTCAAGTCCTCTGACCTGGCGGCAGCTTCACTCTTGCTAGATGATTCGATGACCTAGTTTCCTGAGCAGGGAGGGGCTGAGTTCATCCTCTGTGAGTTCCCTCAGTCATACTTTCCACGCACTCAAATTTCCCATGAACAGTCCCCCCCGCCCCACCTCCACTCCCTCATAGATGGCCCTTCTCCTATCTTAGCAAACCTTCTATCCAGCTGCAGGAGGCAACAGAACAGAATAAAAGCTGTGTGAGCTGTATGCTTGGAAGTTTGGGGTGAGAATCCCAGTGCTGCCGCTGCCTCAGTATATGTTCCTGGGCAATATGCACAGTTTTCTAAGATTCTGTTTTCTCCTCTTAGGGAGTGTGGGAATGATATGGGCTCACTGAGTTGTTTGGGGGATTAATGACGTGTTATTTGTGAAGCACTTTGCACATTACTTAAAAGTACAGGAAATTCCTTCAGATTCCTAACTGTTGACTTTAAGATGGAAGAATTTGAAGCTCAGGAAGGTATGGCATACTTTCCAAAGTCACCAGGTTCAGGACTAGGGTGAGAAGCATGAGCTGGACCCGGTGACTTTGAACTCTCCTATGTCCCACTCACCCACTTTTCTTATAGCATCGTTTCTGTCTCATTTTTAAGGCTCTTCCAGCTTCTTCTGGGAGTCACTGTGTGGTGCAAATGGTTAACACGGTTAACTACCAAAAGGTTGGAGGTTCAAGTCCATGCAGAGCCACCTTGGAAAAATGGCCTGGCAGCCTACTTCTGAAAAAAATAAGCCATTGTTCTGCTCTGACACACATGGGGTTGCCATGAGTTGGAATTAATTCCACAGCAACTGGTTTGGTTTTGGTTTTGACCTTCTCCTGAGTCTTAAATATAAGTATTCTCCAGGATTCCATCCTTGACCTTCTCTTCTCCCTCTACATAACCATTCTTGGATGATCCCATCTTACTCTGACAATTTCAACCTTGGAGACAAATCTGAAATCTACATCTCAAACCCTGAACCACATTTCCTCTCATATACTAGACACCTTCAACTAGACACTCTTCAAGTGCCACAAACCCCCCAGTGACACAGAGGCACACCTGAAGGATGATCGTAATCATATTTAAGAATACATTGATGCAATTTCAAGACTGTAGAAGACCTTTCAGGTTCAACAAGTGAAAGAAAGAAATTTTAAAAAGGGCCTGGTTTATAAAGAAAGGTGTTCCTATAGGCAATGGAATGTTAAATTACCTCTTACTTCAGCCTAAAGTGCAAGCTGATACTATTTTGTCGTATTCTCATTAGCACCCCGGATGGCTGTCTATGGTGACATATGTATACAGTAGGAGGGATGCCACCAAGCAACTGCTGACTCTAGCTCGATGGAAAGAAAACCAATTCCCAATCTTCTGCCAGGTCAGGCTGCTGTGTCCCATTCAAAATGAGACACAAAGTAATATTCCTGAAATCTGAGGCTGACAGGCCTGTTTGTCTCCTCTACATCTGTGAGGCTTGCTGCTAAGATTTTCTCTTACTTGGTTCTAAACACTTAACCTCCATATGTAGGTGACTATTTCCTGGACCCTGGTGGCATAGTGGTTAAGTGCTAATGCTGCTAACCAAAAGGTTGGCAATTCAAATCCACCAGGTGCTCCTTGGAAATATGGGGCAGTTCTACTCTGTCCTCTGGGGTTGCTATGAGTAGGAATCGACTCGATGGCATGGGTTGGCTGGTTGGTATTTTCTGAACATTTGCTTATGGCCCGAGGGCTATCTGCTTGGATGCTCGGTCCTCCTAGTGTTAAGTAAACAGATCACGCATGTCTTCCTCAGGAACATCAGGGAATCTTGGCAAGGACCACTAAGCAGGTAGACTTTGCCTTGGTCCAGACCTCTGCTACATTAACGCCACCAACAAATGTTAGTATCTCTTTATTACAGAGTTTTGAAGTGCTGACTTCTCCTATAACACTGTAGACAGGCATAGGTCTCTATGTGTATATAGTTATCACCTATCGTTATCAACTTCAATGTTTCCCTCTCAGCTTGCATGTGCACATGTGTACACACACACATACACACACACACACACACACACACACCATATACACACCCCAGCCATTGGTTCCTTTATAACCCAGGAAATAAAATCCATTTTAATAACGATTTAATAAGGTAGATCATTTTCTGTGAACAAACCTGAGAAAAACTCTTAAAGCAGTATGAAATTGTTGTCATGTCTTCCTAGTTTTGCTTCTTTCATACAACGGCAAGAACATTAGCCTAATGGGATAAACGTGCTATACTCACAAAAGCCATGTGGAAAAACCACAGGCCTGTGCAAGAAAATTCTTCAATAAAATCAAATTGCAGCATTTTCAAGATTTCCAATGCTTGACACTTCCTTGCCTGGGCAGGGCAATATGTTCTCTCAGTGTCGACTCCTGGGTATTTACCATCTCCGGGATTGTTCTCTGTTTATGACTGCAGACATCAGCTTGGCCTCAGGGGGGCAGTGTAGGTCTCTTAATGTATCTAAGCCGCAGCTGAAACATTTAAAAATTACTTCTAATAATATGAAATATAACAAAATAGAAGTATAATTCACAGGAAAAAATGTAACGCTAGATATTTGGGCCCAAAATGAATACAAGAGATTCACACCCTGAGGAACGGGAGGTTATTTAGTCACTGGACTCAGAAAATAAGTCAGTAGAAGACTTGGAGAAGTGGTTGTTAGCTCTTTTCTCCTCTGGGTCTATTCCTTTATTTTCCTTTCTCACACTAGGGGTTGGCAAACTCTGGACCCTTGGGTCAAATCTGGCCTACTGTGTAATTTTGTAAATAAAGTTTTACTGGAACACAGCCATGGCCACACACTGACAAATTTTCTATGGCTGCCTTCACGCTACAACAGCAGAGTTGAATAGTTGAGACAGAGACCATATGTCCCCCAAAGCCTAAAATATTTACTATCTGGCCCTTCACAGAACAGGTTCACTGACTCCTGCACAAGATTTATAGTATTTTTCGATAAGGGTACAGAGGTGACAGTGATAGTTATATGGAGCTTTGGTATGTGTCTGACCAGCCAGGAGAGGTGCCAGATTCCTAAAACACTTGTCTGGAATATGACAAAATTGCCATCTGCCAGCCATTTCTAGTTTGAATCACATGCAGGCAAATGGTACCAATAACAGAAACCTGGAAAGCCAATCCGGAGTTTGTGAAGTACTGGACGCAAAACTTGGGGGATGGGAGTGGTGTTTTCATCTCTGCTTCCGGTTGGGAGTTGCAGCAATGGCAGAAAAACAGCTCTCCTGTGGCAGAAGGGGTTTGCCTCCAGGCCTGGTGCTTCAGGCTCTCCACGGGGCACCGGCTGCACTTTACAGAGCTGGAAAGCCTGCATTTGTTCAGAGATGTAATTCCCAATCTGGTCACAAGAGTTCAAAGCTGTAAATGTGATAAGGAGGAGGAGAATGTTCACATAAATGGCTAAGATGGAGGACTTTGTGGCAATGAGAGAGAATAACAATAATAACAAATGTAGAAGAGAGATGCCCAATGATTTACACAAGAAAGGATAGGGAAGGTGGCTGAGAACAAAACACAGAGTCTCAGATGTATCTGTGTATTTTGGCACAGAGTAGGGATAATAAAACAAGTGAGAGAATTTATCACAATGGCACAATACATACAAATCCTTGGGGAAATTCAACCTGAGTGAGAAGCGTGGTAGAGATTTATAGATGCAGAATAACAAAAAGAACAGAAATAATAGGTGTCAGCCACCTGACCTTTGTTTGTGTCACGTTCCAGGAAACCGAGAGTAGTTGAGAGGGCAGCTATGCTACCATGGGAAGGAGAGAGCATGGGACAGGTGGCAAGGACCTCAGTCAGGAAAAATTGTACGCTTTTGAAAAGGGGAGAGGGAAGATCAATCCGTGAAGCTATAGCACAAGTGATTTGGGTATTGTTCCCTAAAAACACTTCAGGGCTGGCTAATTAGCAGATGGTTTCCAAGTATGCGGAGGGGCAAAGTGATGCTCTAGGGAAGACACCATGATTCATGAGTCTGGAATGCACCCTATCACGGAGCAGTGACGAACAGCAGCATAGCCTCAGGAGCTCTACTGCTGGGGTCTGAATTGGCTGTACCACTTCTCAGTGGTATGATTATGGGCAAGTTACTCAACTTCTTTACCTTGGTTTCCTTAGTTGTCAAGCAGGCATAATAATAGCACCTACCTCATGGTGTTGTTGTAACGATAAAATGGCCCAATGCACGTAAAGGAATTACAACAGAGTCTGACCCAAAGAAGTGCTATGTGATTGCTAGCTATTGCCATTGACACAATTACCAGACCAGTGGCCAGGAGAACGCTACAGACCTGGATTAAACTAAATTTTGACAAGGCATTTTACCAGTGTCACATGATACACCTGGAAAGGTGGTCTGGATGAAGCACAGGTAAGTATATCTAAATTTGGTTGCACAACTGTAAGTTCACTTTGTTGTTGTTAGGTGCCGTCGAGCCAGTTCCGACTCCTAGGGACCCTATGTACAACAGAACAAAACACTGTCCAGTCCTGAGCCATTGTCACAATCATTGTTATGCTTGAGCCCATTGTTACAGCTGCCATTATCAATCCATTTCGTTGAGGGTCTTCTTCTTTTTCACTGACCTTCTACTTTACTAAGCATGATGTCCTTCTCCAGAGACAGATCCCCCTTGATAACATAGCCAAAGTATGTGAGACGTAGTCTCACCATGCTTGCTTCTAAGGAGCGTTCTGGTTGCTCTCTTTAGCTTGATAAAAGTTGTCTAATGTCAAGTGACACTATTGTCCTCAGTCCTTTCCTGTTCAACATGTTCTATCAAAAGGAAAACTGAAAGAACTTTCATTTCTTGTGAAAGTTGTGGAATAAGAATATTTGAAGTATTCTAAGCATACAAAAATACATTTCAATATTTAGAACTGACAACATCTGGAAATGCCATATCTAAAGCACTAATTTTTCCTTTTATTGAACATATTCAAATAAAGACTGACAGAACTCTTGGTAAAGGGATCATGGAGTGTCATGTGAGGCATATGTTGAGAAAAACCTAAAAGCTCATTCATTCATTCAAGTCATTCAAATGTTTATTGAGTGATTAGTGTACGTTAAGCACCATCCTAGGACTTGTAATATATCAGAACAAAACCAATACCCTGCCTTTGTGGGGCTTACACTCAAGTGGGATCCTCGATAATTGGAAAGTTCTGTGAATCATGAGACCTTGGTTTCATTTGAAGGATTGCCACTAACTACACAATAATTCAGTGAGTTGGGCTGACACAATGGCCACAGTAATGGACCCAAGCATAGCAACGATCATGAAGATGGCGCAGAACCATGCAGTCTTTTGTTCTGAACCCACCAGACAGTAAGCTTCCCAAGGGCAGAATCTATGCCTGTTGTTTCCTTTGGAATATCCCCACCTTCTCAACAGAACCAGTCGCCATGGAGGCCGCTCTGACTCATGGGGACCCCGTGTGTGTCAGAGGACAACTGTGCTCTGTAGGGTTTTTAATGGGTGATTTTTCAAAGCAGATCACCAGGCCTTTTTTCTGAAGGACCTCTGAGTAGACTCAAACCTCCAACCTTTTGATTAACACCCTAGTCTACCATCTGCATCACCCTGGAACTCCTCCTTCTTCTTAATGTCTAGTAAAATTGAGTGCAAGAATGATCAATAGGTCACTATCTATCAGTTCCTTGGAAGCTTTTTGCATGTTTTCTTCAAAAGACTCTCAATTCACTAGTGTTTATATAGGCTTCTGCTTTTCCCCCCACTTTTCTTGGAAATTGTTTTATTTTTAACATGTTGTTATCAAAATTGTATGCATTGTGACACTGCCTGTCAAGTGGGCCCATTGCTCATAAGTAATGACTTTAAACTTACATTACATTATCCATGTTATACTCTTTGATGGGTGTACTGTTCTATGGAAGTCAGGTGGTCTACACATCCTTTCATTTTGCTTTTTTGAGGAAAATTTGATGTTCAGTACTAGATAAGATTATATGAAATCTGTCTCACAAATATGATTACATTGTAAGTCAAATGAAAATCTGAGTGGGGAGAGACTTTTTTAAGGTGAAGTTCTTTAGCAAGTGTATCTGGACAATAGCTAGCTTTCCCCTCAATAACTATAAAATTAAGTATGGGAGTGGAGATGGTAAGAAAAGAGTCAGAAATTAGAAAGTTCTAAGACAGATGAGTACAAATCGGAAAGGCAGTGAAATGTGATTTCTGGTTGAGGCAATTTCCCTAGAGAAAAGAGTGGTGTTTTGAAAAGACCGTGGGATTTGTAATCAGAAGATAGGCGTTCTTGACTTGCAGTAGTCATGTGACCTTGGGCAGTCATACAGAATGGCAGTGTCCTTGGGTATGAAATGAGGATTGTGTTATCTGCATCCCAGAGCAGATGGTAGGATGCTATGGACAGGTGCTTCATGAGCAATCAACCAATACTTAAATGTCTTTTCCAGGGTTGATATTTCATTTTTTTGTCGTTTTCCATTTTCTAAAGCCTCCAGTATATTACTATTTTCTAGCATGTGTATCCTCCTCTCCTGACCTTCTGCCACCCCATCTTGGATGATCAATTTGTTAATTTACTCAAATACCTGCTAAGAGAGACTCTGCTAGGTGCTCAGGTACAATTCTACCCTCAGGGCATCCCCAAACCTGACAAGTCAAGTCAGGCAGGGTAACTTTTACTTAACTTTAGACCCCTCTTCTCACATTTTGGTCCTATTTTTGAGGTTTAGAAAAGGAAATTGTCTGAATTTGCTAAATGCTTTTTTTTTTTTTTTTTTAAAGGACTCAGACTATGCTTGTCACTGATAATCTCTGTTTCTAAGAAGGAAGATACATGAAATCCTCTCACCCCACTTTCAGGTGGGTTTCCTGTGTTTCCTGAAGAGTAATCATATAGCCAGCTAGCAATCAAGGGTATCAGTGAAAACTTCTCTCCTTCTTGACAGCATCATCCAGAAAAAAGTCCTAATGGGACATTATAGTTCTTTTGTTTAAAAAAAAAAAAAAAATCATCGTTATAGGCTCCTTCCTACTTGCTGGGTCCTACTAGCTGGGAAGTACTCACATCCCCAAAATATATCTTATTCAAGGATGTCAAATTAATATTGAAATACTCAGTGTAAGTATATGTTTAAGGTCTCAGTAGTAGATAACTACTCAGTGGTAGATTTGGTTAGGGATTATAGTAAAATATCAAATCTACTAAGAACATCTGTACTGCCATTCTCCAGTACTGCATCTAAACTTGAGCAAAGGAAGTAAATGAAAAATAATTTTCATTTTGATTTGATTAAAATAAAAAATTTAAGAAGCAAATGCCATGATTATTCTCTTATCATATTAAGTTGGTCCTTGGTATTCAAAAAGATAATAATTCCACTTTGAACCAGTCATGGCTGGCTTATTTGTTTAAAATCTCTCAGATTATAAATATATTTATATATAAGACAATAATTAAAATATTATATATTTAATTTATCAAGTTTATGGTTTGCATTATTTAATTTCTTTATATTATTATTTAACATTTTTGTTGTTGGAGTTATTAGTTACTGCTGAGTCAATTCTGACTCATGGAGATCCCATGTGTGCAGAATCAAACTTCTCCATAAGGTTTTCAAGGCTGTGGCCTTTTGGAAGCAGATCTGTCTTCTGAAGTGCCTCCAGGTGTGTTCGAACTGCCAGCCTTTCAGCTAGTAGTTGAGCATCTAACCGTTTGCACCACCCAGGGTCCATAAGGCTATGGTACTCTGACAGTGTCATCCATGGTCATAAAGTGGCTATTAAGCAGGGTGAATGGAAAATGTTTTCTTCACCTGGAGACTGGCTGCTGAAATTCTGGCTCATCTAATTACCATTTTTCCTAATGGCTTCCGTCACCTAAAATAATTATGTCTCAGGTTTAGAAAAAGGACAATTGCCCTCAAAAATCAACATTGTCAACAAAGCACGCTTGGTTTTCTATAGCGATAAAGCTGCTGTGTCTCCGACTCTTCCCAGACTACCTGAAGCTCCATCAGATTTGTACTAGCCCCCACTGTGTCACTTCTCCACTCTGGGCCCAGTGGTCCTCGGATCTCTCAAAAAAGAGTGTTGTCTCTCAGTGAAGACTAATGAAATAAAGCTCATGTCTCTCACGCCCCTATTTACTGCCTTCCTGCATAATTCTCCAATTTGCAGACTCCAGCCAAGGGCCAATAAAGCAATTTCCTCGCACATTTTATGGTTTCCTGCTTATAATGCTTTCTTTTTTTTTCCGTTCTTTGAAAAACAACATTAACAATGATGCTTTTAGTCTATCTCCAACTGCCTGGAAAAAGCAAGAATGGAGGGAAAGAAGAATAGAAGCTTGTCCAGCAAAGCTTTAGCCAGTTTGATGGCTTCTTAGTTCCCCTCAAGGCTCTTGGTTTAAGCAGCCTCTGGAACCCCACCAACAATTCAACATTAGCACTTGCTTTGTTTAATTTGTTTCCTGATCCTACCGCATGATCATGTAAGATTAACTGGCAACTTTTGGTTAAAAATTTATGGACTCCAACTGGGCATGGATGAAAGGATGCTTCAATAGAGACTGAAAATACAGAAAGATGTCAGTATCTAAGCCGCTAGTCACAACATGCTGCAACATGAATTAAGCGGATAGCTGAGAGTAGCATCTGATGTCTCCCAGATTTGTGTCTCTTGCTCTGATTTCTCCACCAGACTCTAGAGACATGTAGCACTACTAACTTAACTTTCTAACAGGAATCTCAATTTTAACCTGAGCAAAACAGGATATCCATACCCTTCTTTAATCTGGTCTTCTCTTCATTTTGGTATCTTGGTAAATGGCATTACTACCTACACCTCAAGTCAAAAAACTAAGAGCAATTCACTATCCATCTCCATCCTCCCCCCTCCTATATCTAAACCATAAGAAAGATTCTGAAAGCAGAAGGGTTGAAAACATGTTTTGACTATCTGTCCACTTTTTAGCATCACCCCTGCTACACCTAGTCCATGCTACCAATAGCTTCTGCAGGACTATTGAAATGGCCTCTGGGATCCCTGCTTCCTTTCTTGCCCATTTGCCATCATGTTCCATGGAACAGATAGTGAGAGTTTTTTAAAAAAATGTAAATAAGTTCATATAATACTGTTAAGAACTGTTGTATGGTTCCAACAGCACTCACAGTAAATCCCATCCCATTTCCAGGTTCTGCAAGGTCCTTGAGGTGCTGGCCCCTACCTACTTTTCTGACCTCATCTCATCCTTTCTCCTTCTAGCTCATTACTATGTAGACCCACTGGACTTCTATTTCTTTGAAGATGACAAGTTGTTCCGGGGCCTTTGCTGTTTCTCTGCCTGGAATGCTCTTCCTATATTCACCTGGCTGGCTTCAGCATATCATCCACATTCAGAAAAGCCTTCCTTGGCTGATTTATTTAATGTAGTCTCTGCTACTCTCTATTGTGTCACCCAGTTTTATTCTCCTTATACCACTTTTCATTATGAGAAATCATCTTGTTTATTTATTAGAAAACTATCTTATTTTTTTACTTTCCCTCATGAATAGTACTGTCCAATAGAAATGTGAGTCACATATGTAATTGTAAATTTTCTAGTAGTCATATAACAAAGTAAAATTAATTTTAATAATATATTTTATTTGACTCAATTAAAAAAAAAATATCCAGTTACTGTTGAGTAGATACCAACTCATGGTAACCTGATATGTTACAGAGTAGATCTGTGCTCTATAGGGTTTTCAAGGCTGTGACCTTTTGGAAGCAGATCATCAGGTCTTTCTTCCAAGAAACCTCTGGATAGTTTTGAACTGCCAACATTTTGGTCAGTAGTTGAGCACTTAACTCTATGTGCCACCTAGGGACTCCTGACTCAATAAAACCAATATTATTCCAACATGTAATCCATATTAAAAGTTATTAATGAGATATTTTACTCATTTTTTTATAAAAAGTCTTTGAAACCCATTGTGGACATTACACTACCAGCACTTCTCTGTAGTGATAATTCCAGTGCTCAATAGTCACACGTGTCTGGTGGCTACTATACTGGACAGCATAGCTCTAGAATGTATGCGCCATGCAAGCAGGGACTTTGCCAGTCTTATTCACTACTGCATTCCTTGTGTTTATAAAACATACAGTAGTTGGCACATAGTAGGCACTCAAGAAATATTTGTTGAGTGAAAAAATAATTCAAAGAATTTTGAAATTGCAGAGAAATTCTTCTGTAAAGATTATATACCTATCTTTAGGTGCAATTTCAGACTTTAAAAACACCTAAGTAAATAAGTTAACTTGGGTGAGGAAAAGTACTGGTTTAACAGTGTAAGTATGACTTTGGGGGAAAAGATCTCAGTCTTTTTGAATTCTCAATAATCTCCATGAGATTGCTCAGTTCCCCTTGGCACTTAGAGTACCCCTGAAATGGCCTCTCTTCACTTATCTCAACAGAAGATTGTACACATCCTTTACGTCTTAGTTCAAATTCTCACTCTACTGGGAAGCAGTCTACTCCAGGCCAACTTAGGTTCACTTTCACTTGGAACCCCACTGCTCTTTAGATGGTCCTATGTTATAGCATTAAACCTACTCTGTTGAAATAGATATGGGATTCAGTTCTACTCTGACTCGCATGGGGTCGTCATGAGTCAGAATCAACTTGACAGCAATGGGTTTGGTTTTGGTTTATTTCTGTGTTTTGACTTCTATGAAGGGGCTTCTGATCCCACTCTAGATTGGTTACAATATTAGAGTAACCCTTTAGACCTCCCATGAAAAGAAAATCAATTGATCTGATTGGTGAGATGGAAAAAATCTGGAATGTGTTAGTCAATGTGTGTTAATTGGGTACAATTTATGTATCTTATTTGCCCTTAGCTCACAGGGAAAGAAGTGTGACTGGCCACCCAAGACCTCAACGATTGACGTGTTGGTAAGAAAACGTTGAATATACAAAAGCATCAGATAAGGATCCACATATCATCTTGGCTGTTGATAAATCTGAATTGAGGGTTGTGAGTCAAGGGTTAACATCAAGCCTGGGCTGATGTAGTTCTGCCAGAGAGAAAGATCTCTGGGTCTGCCTTCTTACAGCACTCTACTTAGAAACTACAGAGTTCAGGTAAATGTGGAAAGTTGTATGTATCTGCCTTGTCCCCCTGTTGGGACTGTACCCGGATGGCAGAACTATGGGTTGGTAAGTAGGCCTGAGCTTCTGTAATTAGATTGGTTCTAGAAGGTTAGTTGGAATCTGAGGATACAGTTTCTCTACATCAAGGTGGGCCCTGTACAGCTTAGCTCTTGTCCGTGGTAGTCATACATACTCTATGCAGATGAAACAGCAAAAGAAGCTGTGTGCCTAGGTAGATTCTGGTCCTCCTACTGACATGAAGATGCTTTACCTGCTATATCTGTTGTCTTATATTCTTCTGTTAAGAAGAAAAACAAAAAACAGTTGCTGTTGAGTTTGACTCATGGCAGCCCCATGTGTGTCAGAGTAGAACAGCGCTCCATAGGGTTTTTCATGACTGGTTTTTCAGAAGTAGATCGCTAGGCCTTTCTTCTGAGGTGGCTCTGTGTGGACTTGAACTTCCAATCTTTTGGTTAGCAGCTAAATGCATTAATCATTTGTACCACCCAAGGCTTCCTGTATCCTTCTATAAAGCTAAGCAAACGTTTGGTTAATACCTCTTGCATTTCATGAGTTTGAAAACTCAAACCTATAACAACCGATGTATGAAAGCAGAGACTGGAAGCCAGAACCAGGCTTTCTAATTTTTTCCACAAGTCATAATTTATAGTAGCAGAGAGAAGGTTTCATACATAGGACTTGTCAGCTTTGTTGTACAAGAAATTGAGCCTTCCTCCTCACCCATCTGAGGGCCACAAGAGTGGGACAAAAAGAACAAGATCACCTATGTGTGGGTTGTAATCCACTGGGAGTGTTGGTTATGACAGAAAGAAATGAGAGAACAAGACTAGATGTGCTTGCTCATAGCTTTTTACGTACAAATTTATCCAATTGGAACGCTTTTACCAGTGAATGTAAAATTCTTGCAGCTTCTCTAGTCAGTTCAATCAGTATTTTTCCCATGCACAGAAGTGACTCAGTCATTGACAGAATTCATGTTCCTCTGATATAAATGTAAAAGCCATGAGAACAATGGCATAGGGCCTACTGACATTTTGTAAATTGTCTCTCCAGTGTTCCCTCCTTGGAGCTGAGGCATTTGCTCATCCCTGTATCCATAGCTATCAGCCAAGTGCTCTAGGACTCAAGTAGTAATAACTTCAATGAATAAGTGAATTAAAAATAAGTGACTCATCAATCTTCAACTTTCAATTTCTATATTCTACAAATCTTCTTGTTAAACGTTTTACACTTTACCAAAGTTTACAATGGGGAGCCAGGCAAAAATTATGTGCATAATACTAGATTTATATTGCTTCTTTTCTCTGAAGACCTGGAAGTAGTGTACATGAAAACAGTCATTCAAAATGACTCTCCTTCATGTTCTTACTGAAGTCAGAAATAGAGTCAGTGTTGGAAAATTGAGAACACTTCAAAAAAGTACCAAGTACCAAAGAGGCTATTTCAATTCTTGTTATTTTACACAAAAGCCAAATGTTTCAGGATTCATAAAGATCAGTTTCTTTAATTCTGTATAGCACTAACACAGACTAGCGTATGGGGAAATGGATTATATAGAAAAAGGGAAAATACTGACATAAGGAAAAGCTACTGTCAAGTTAGCATCAAATAGGAATAGAAGATAGTGAAATTATTTGAATAACCTGACTGATACAACATCTAAGAGCTTTTTCTGATATACCACTTATAAACAACTCTCGTTTAACAGGAACAGTCTCTAGGAATGTTACAGATAGAAAGGGAGATGAATCTAAACAAAGCAAACACATCTAGAATGTTGTTCAATCCAAAAACATTGGAGGTATGGTTAATTCTCCATCCAGGCTTAAGGTACATTACATGATAAGAACTTTGAACTCATGTTCAAGTAAAAGGTCTTGACAGCCTCTGTGGCTGGATTGATTTTTAGCTCTTTAAAAAGGGTCTTTTTCTATCAAAATAGGCCCAAGGCATACTGAGTAAAAAGATAAGACAGTGCGAGTAAATGCCGTGTGAAAAAGATGTTTTTCCCCTTTTTGGCAATACTTCAAAGTTATGACCTAGAGAAGGTGAAGCTTTATTTTAATGTATCCATGCCTCAAAAGAGATTTGGGATTCACTTCAAGATTTGTCTTCCGATTCTGTTGTACCTTATTTTTATATGTTTGATCCTTTCATTCTGGGCTGACTCAAAACTCCTATACTGGTCATCAAGCTGAAGGAGTAGCAGGTAGGCAGGTGTTGGCAAACCTCAGCAAGAGTTCTTTTAAGAGCCAAAATATGTGGTCCTAACCCCATCCAAAACCAAACCAAACCAAAACAAAACAAAAAACCCAAACCCATTGCCCTTGAGTCCGTTTTGACTCACAGTGCCCCCAGAGGACAGAGTAGAACTGCCCCATTGGGTTTCGAAGCAGCACTTGTTGGATTCCTGACCTTTTGTTTAGTAGACATAACTGTTAACCACTACACCACCAGGATTTCCAACCACATCTTATGTCCCATTATATACAACTAGCAGCACCGAACACTAAGAGGAATACCAAGGAACAAAACAATACAAAGGGTTCATCCTCTGAGCCTGAGTAGGCAGAGCGCTGAGTAACACAAGTGGGGGTACAAATAAAATATGCTTATAAAAGGATTGACATAGTGGCTGCAACAATGGACTAAAACACAAAGATAATTGTGAAGATGGCACAGGACCCGGCAGTGTTTTGTTCTGTTGTGCATAGGATCACTACAAGTCAGAACCAACTTGAGGGCACCTAACAACAACAACAACGAGAACATAAAAGTGTTGGCAAATAGGTTTCATTTCAAGTGTCAGTTCCGATTCATTTGCAGCGGCTGTCTGGAGTACTTCTTTGGGAACAATCAGAGGGAGAAAATACTGCAATAAATTTATAAGGTGGGAGTAGTAGAAGTGATACCTGATACATATTTGTCACCCCGATATAAAGGAAGAAACCCTGGTGGTGTAGTGGTTAAGAGCTATGACCGCTAACCAAAAGGTCGGCGGTTTGAATCCACCAGCTGCTCCTTGGAAACCCTATGGGGCAGGTCTACTTTGTTCTATAGGGTCACTGTGAGTTGGAATCCGCTGGACAGCAATGGTTTACTTTTTGTTTTTTTTTATATAAAGGGTATGTATAGAGACTTTCCTGTATTGTTCATGGAGTGGCCTTAAAGCAACTGTAGCCATAGATTACATACAGTCACAAAAAGGCATCACATGCACACACACAATTTTATATATACACCCACACACATAAAGCAATTTTCATATAGTCACAGAAAGATATTACCTACACCTGCAGGCACACGCACTCCATATTTTATACACATACACACGCACACATAAAGCAATTGTAACCATATATATTACATCCGCACACACACACACACACAAGACAGTTGTAGCAAGGGATTAAGCTAAGCATACAGTCACAGAAAGATGTCACACACACAGACACCCATAAGGCAAATATAACAAAGCATTAAGCATATGGTCAGAGAAAGGCATTATACACACAAATGCACATAAACTAAAAAACCAAACCCGTTGTGATTGAGTCAATTCTGACTCATAGCAACCCTGTAAAAGTCATAGGAAAAGCATACAGTCACAGAAAGTATTTGGAAGAACAGCACACATCAGAATACGTAATTTTTTGGTTTGTTTAAAAACTGGATTCTTTATTGAATTATCAACCCTTTATAAATTAGATTTTTCTAGGTTAAAAGAGTAATTTAGGGAAGAAACAGATTTTTAAACATACCCAATTATGTAAATCACTTAACATTTATGCAATTATGTGGATTACTTCCTCACTCTCTTCACAATTAATTGTCTTTAAGCCAGCTGTGTGGGGGGCTGACAGCCTGTTATATCACATCTGTTTTTTCCCACATTCCAGCAACACCATCTTCCATTCTGTCAGGGATCCCATGAAGAAAGAAAAGTAACTTTGCAAGAAATCTTGAGGTTCTGGTTAATCACAAAAACTAATATCCTTATTTTGTTGCATATTTAATTGAGAAAAAAAAAAACAGTGATACATACGAAACAAACACTTTATCAGAGCCAACATTAAGAATTTTAAAGCCTTTCACAAAATCAGTTATAATCTAAATTTCACAATCATCTCTTAGTTGCTTATTTCTTGACTCATGCAATTAAGTAGCTTTTTATTTGTTATTTGCATTTCCCCTTATTAATTAAACAGTAATAGGGCAAGAAGTTGTTGTTGTTGTTAGGTGCCATTGATTCGGTTCCGTGCACGACTCATAGCGACCCTATGCATGGCAGAACAAAACAATGTGCGGCCCTGCGCCATCCTTACCATCGTTATGCTTGAGCTCATTGTCGCATCCACTGTGTCAATCCACCTTGTTGACTGTCTTCCTCTTTTCTGCTGACCCTGTACTCTGCCAAGCATGCTGTCCTTCTCCAGGGACTGATCCCCCCTGACAACATGTCCAAAGTATGTAAGACGCAGCCTCGCCATCCTTGCTTCTAAGGAGCATTCTCGCTGCACTTCTTCCAAGACAGATTTGTTCGTTCTTTTGGCTGTCCATGGTATGTTCAATATTCTTTGCCAACACCACAATTCAAAGGCGTCAACTCTTCTTCGGTCTTCCTTATTCATTTTCCAGCTTTCACGTGCATATGATGTGATTGAAAATACCATGGCTTGGGTCAGGCGCACCATAGTCTTCAAGGTGACATCTTTGCTCTTCAACACTTTGAAGAGGTCCTTTGCAGCAGACTTACCCACTGCAATGCGTCTCTTGATTTCTTGACTGCTGCTTCCATGGCTGTTGATTGTGGATCCAAGTAAAATGAAATCCTTGACAACTTCAATCTTTTCTTCATTTATCACGATGTTGCTCATTGGTCCAGTTGTGAGGATTTTTGTTTTCTTTATGTTGAGATGCAATCCATACTGAAGGCTGTGGTCTTTGATTTTTATTAGTAAGTGCTTCAAGTCCTCTTCACTTTCAGCAAGGAAGGTCATGTCATCTGCATAATGCAGGTTGTTAATGAGTCTTCCTCCAGTCCTGATGCCCGGTTCTTCTTCATATTACAGATTGAATAGCTATGGTGAAAGAATACAACCCTGACACACACCTTTCCTGACTTTAAACCAATCAGTATCCCCTTGTTCTGTCCGAACAACTGCCTCTTGATCCATGTAAATGTTCCTCATGACCACAATTAAGTGTTCTGGAATTCCTATTCTTCACAGTGTTATCCATTGTTTGTTATGATCCACACAGTCAAATGCCTTTGCATAGTCAATAAAACACAGGTAAACATCTTTTCTGGTATCCTCTGCTGTCATCCAGGATCCATCTGGCATCAGCAATGATATCCCTGGTTCCACGTCCTCTTCTGAAACCAGCCTGAATTTCTGGCAGTTCCCTGTCGAAATACTGCTGCAGCCATTTTTGAACGATCTTCAGCAATTTTTTTTTTTAAATAATTTTTATTGACCTTTAAGTGAACGTTTACAAATCAAGTCAGTCTGTCACATATAGGCTTATATACACCTTACTCCATACTCCCACTTACTCTCCCCCTAATGAGTCAGCCCTTCCAGTCTCTCCTTTGGTGACAATTTTGCCAGTTTCTAACCCTCTCTACCCTCCTATCTCCTCTCCAGACAGGAGATGCCAACACAGTCTCAATTGTCCTCCTGATACAAGTAGCTCACTCCTCATCAGCATCTCTCTCCTACCCATTGTCCAGTCCCTTCCATGTCTGATGAGTTGTCTTTGGGAATGGTTCCTGTCCTCGGCCAACAGAAGGTTTGGGGACCATGACTGCTGGGATTCCTCTAGTCTCAGTCAGACCATTAAGTCTGGTCTTTTTATGAGAATTTGGAGTCTGCATCCCACTGATCTCCTGCTCCCTCAGGGGTTCTCTGTTGTGCTCCCTGTCAGGGCAGTCATCGGTTGTGGCCGGGCACCATCTAGTTCTTCTGGTCTCAGGATGATGTAAGTCTTTGGTTCATGTGGCCCTTTCTGTCTCTTGGGCTCATAGTTATCGTGTGACCTTGGTGTTCTTCATTCTCCTTTGATCCAGGTGGGTTGAGACCAATTGATGATCTTCAGCAAAATTTTGCTTGTGTGTGATATTAATGATATTGTTCTATAATTTCCACATTCAGTTGGATCACCTTTCTTGGGAATAGGCATAAATATAGACCTCTTCCAGTCAGTTGGCCAGGAAGCTGTCTTCCATATTTCTTGGCATAGACGAGTGAGTGCCTCCAGCACTTCATCTGTTTGTTGAAACATCTCAGTTGATATTCCATCAATTCCTGGAGCCTTGTTTTTTGCCAATGCCTTCAGAGCAGCTTGGACTTCTTCCTTCAGTACCATCGATTCCTGATCATATGCCACCTCTTGAAATGGTTGAACATTGACTAATTGTTTTTGGTACAATGACTGTGTATCCCTTCCATCTTCTTTTGATGCTTCCTGCGTCATTTAATATTTTCCCCATAGAATCCTTCACTATTGCAACTCGAGGCTTGAATTTTTTCTTCAGTTCTTTCAGCTTGAGAAACGCCGAGTGTGTTCTTCCCTTTTGGTTTTCCATTTCCAGCTCTTTGCACATGTCATTATAATACTTTACTTTGTCTTCTCGAGATGCCCTTTGAAATCTTCTGTTTAATTCTTTTACTTCATCAATTCTTCCTTTTGCTTTAGCCGCTCGATGTTCCAGAGCAAGTTTCAGAGTCTCCTCTGACATCCACCTTGGTCTTTTCTTTCTTTCCTGTCTTTTCAATGACCTCTTGCTTTCTTCATGGATGATGTCATTCCACAACTCATCTGGTCTTCCGTCACTAGTGTTCAATGCATCAAATCTATTCCTGAGATGGTCTCTAAATTCAGGTGGGATATACTCAAGGTCATATTTTGGCTCTCGTGTACTTGCTCTGATTTTCTTCAGTTTCAGCTTGAACTTGCATAAGAGCAATTGATGGTTCATTCCACAGTCAGCCCGACCTTGTTCTGACTGATGATACTGTGCTTTTCCATCATCTCTTTCCACAGATGTAGTCAATTTGATTTCTGTGTGCTCCATCTGGTGAGGTCCACGTGTATAGTTGCTGTTTATTTTGGTGAAAGAAGGTATTTGCAATGAAGAAGTCATTGGTCTTGCAAAACTCTATCATTTGATCTCCAGCACTGTTCCTATCACCAAGGCCATATTTTCCAACTACTGATTCTTCTTCTTTGTTTTCCAACTTTCGCATTCCAATCGCCAGTAATTATCAATGCATCTTGATTGCATGTTCGATCAATTTCAGACTGCAGCAGCTGATAAAAATCTTCTCTTTCTTCATCTTTGGCCCCAGTGGTTGGTGCATAAATTTGAATAATAGTCGTATTAACCGATCTTCCTTGTAGGCATATGGATATTATCGTATCACTGACAGCGTTATACTTCAGGATAGATCTCGAAATGTTCTTTTTGACGATTAATGCAACACCATTCCTCTTCAAGTTGTCATTCCCAGCATAGTAGACTATATGATTGTCTGTTTCAAAATGGCCAGTACCAGTCCATTTCAGCTCACTAATGCCTAGGATATCCATGCTTATGTGTTCCATTTCATTTTTGACGATTTCCAATTTTCCTAGATTCATACTTCGGACATTCCAGTTTCCGATTATTAATGGATGTTTGCAGCTGTTTCTTCTCATGAATAGCAGCGGAACATTGACTGATATAGTGCTGGAAGATGAGCCCCCCAGGTTGGAAGGCACTCAGAAGATAACTGGGGAAGAGCTGCCTCCTCAAAGTGAGTCGACCTTAATGATGTGGATGGAGAGGGCAAGAAGAGGTGACTATAAATCTGAGGTCACACATACCTAATGGATACATATGCCTTTGCAATTAATTCTCTCTTTAGAATACTCTGCAAAGATAGTTTTTGTTTTTTAATTTTTTAAATCTTCTTTAGTTTGGTTTCTATTTAAAATCCTGAGGTAAGAGGGCATTGTGAGCTGAGGACTCACCTGGAAATAAACATTTGGCCTTTGACCTTCATTGCTGAAAGCTGGAACATACCTGAAGCTAATGAGCATGGGCTGACAAGACCAAGAGAGAACACCTGTGGCCTGGTGTTGGCTAAGCCTCAGGAGGCATGATGTAGTCTATCAAGGCCACGTGGGGAAACCCATAAATGCTCTGAAACTTGAGGCTCAGAGGAGCTTCCTGGTTGATTACCATGAACAGGAGAGGGTAGTGTGTCACTCTTTGGGATATGGGAGCACATGCTGGAACCCTTCCCAGACCTCACCCTATGTGTCTCTTTATTTGAATTCCTTTTGGCTGTAATACATCTGTAGCCATCAGTGTAGTATATCAAAAGCCACCCACTGCCATCAAGTCGATTCCGACTCATAGCAACCCTGTAGGACAGAGTAGAACTGCCCCATACAGTTTCCAAGGAGTGCCTGGTGGATTCAAACTGCCGACCTTTTGGTTAGCAGCCATAGCTCTTAACTACTATGCCACCAGGGTTTCCAAAGTATACTCTCCATGAATTCTGTGAGTTGTTCCAGCAAATTAACAAACTCACAGGGGTAGTGAAAGCCAGCAGGGGCTGTCATCTGCCTATTTGGCAGTTCTTCTAATTTGTGAGCTCTGACCTAGCTTTGGCTGGCTAGGGTCAGAGAAATGCTCAATGGGTGGCTGGTCTCAAAGAAGGTATCTTTCTAACTGGTGAGTTCTGACCCATCTCTGTGTGGCTAGGGTTGGAAAGAGGGTGTGCTATTTGAATAGCTGGCAATGAGGATGGCAAGGTGGGAAAGTGAGGACTGGATCTATCCCCACATTTTAGAGATTAGATTCATACTGGTCCTTCCCAGGCAGTGTTAGCAACAAAGGTAGGGTTTACCCATTTGGGCCCTTGCTTAGAGTAGACATATATTTGAAATTCACAGTATCACACTGTTATTTCATGTTCTTCCTGATTTAGTTACAAGTACGGCAAGCCTTAGTAGAAACATCAATATAAGGCTCTCATATTGGCAGGAAGTACCCAAAAGAGAAACTGACAGATCTGTTCTATATTTGAATTAAAATGACAGGCCGAAATATAGCATCTTTTCAGCTGTAATTGGACCAAGAAAGGACCAGAGGAGAGAGAGGCTTCCCTGCTGGTATTCTAGCACATCATTTGTTAGCTTCCCACTCCTTCTTTAAAGCGGTGTCCTCTGAGGAGGTAGCAGCATTGGTATATTTTTACCTTTCTGTACCTTTTGTGTTGTTTGTAAACCTAAATCAAACATAAAATTCAGAAAAATAGAAAGATTGAAAAACACCCTTATAATTCTAAAATTGGCAATTTCTAAAAAAGTCTGCATGTCAATACTGGTTCACCAATTGTAACAGATTGTACCACACTAATACAAAACATGAATAATAGGAGAAACTGTTCAGGGGGAGAGAAAGTATGTGTGTACTCTCTGTACTTTCTGTGCAATTGTTTTGTAAATCCAAAAAATAATGTGCATTAAAATCTTCCAAAATATATATATATATATACTCATGAATCAAGGATGGAAGGATAATTCCATGCATTTCAAACTTATCTTTCTGTCATCATTCAGTAAAACCATGGCTGCAACTGTGTTGTTGTAATTAACTGACATCTAGAATGACCTATTTTGGGGGGGAAGATTAAGGGGTACAGACGATAATGTCGTCGTCATCGTAACCATCATCATTATATTCATCACCATCTCCACCACCACCAACAGAAAGCATTTAACAAACAGCTCTTTGCCAATGTATGAATTGTCAGCTCCTCCCTTTGGCCACTAACAAATTAGAATATTCAACAGTGGCAAAGAAATAAGGAGAATACAGAGAGCTGAAAAACATCAAACATATGATCAAAAAGGTTAAAAAAAGAAAAATTTCATTTTATGTATAAGTAAAGTATTACTTTGCTTATTAAGTACGTAAGTGGAGTAGTGAGAATTTAGATTGGATTCATGAATTTAGATAGGTTCAGATTTCAGGTAAACAGCTTGTCTTTGCCAACTGTAAAAATGTTAAAAATCTCTTAGTAACCCTTCAAGATGAAAGTGTGTTCAGCTGACATTTTCATAGTTAAGAAATCATCCCTGTAGCACTGTTTAGTTAGGACCCACATAGCAAGAAGCTGTCAAAGTGTTAAAAAGATGTTCCTTTTGACACAGCAATGATTTGACTAAAAGCCTCAGCATATTAAAAATAATAACCATGGCAAAAAACCAAGGTTAGGTAAAGAAGTGAAGGAATTAGTTTCTGAAACAGAAAGAGAAAAGTTCAAAAACAAAAATAATCTATTTTTCTTAAGACATTAGTTTAGAAGTGACATTTTATTTAGAAAACATTGTTTCTTGCCAAGATAACAGTAGATTAGAAATATAGCACTTTTTAGCTTATTGGAAGGAAAAATCACAGGGACAATCAAATGAGAAAGTTAGTACATACAGATGGGCTGGACAAGATGAGGCCAGACTGGTTGCCACAGCGGTCATGAAAATGAGGAAAAAGAGATGAACAAAGTCAGTGCCTTCATGGCTTGGTGGCCTAGGGTGAGATTCTTTCAAAGAACCAGTTATTTTAAATAATGATATGACAACATTAATAACTTGTATTAAGTGTTTCTTATGCATCAGACAGAGCCCTGGTGGTGCAGTGCTTAAGAGCTCGGCTGCTAGCCCAAAGGTCTGCAGTTCGAATCCACTAGCCACTACTAGGAAACCCCGTGGGGCAGTTCTACTCTGTTCTATAGGGCTGCTCTGAATCAGAGATAACTCAACAGCATTTTTTTTTTTTTAATGCACCAGGCAGGATCCATGGTGCCACAGTTGTTAAAGCACTCAGCTGCTAACCAAAAGGTTGGAGGTTTGAACCCACCAACTGCTCTGGGAGAGAAAAGATATGACAGTTTGCTCCCTTAAAGATTATAGCCTTGGAAACCCTATGAGGCAGTTCTACTCTGTCCTGTAGAGTCTCCTTTATGAGTCAGAATCAACTTGACAGCAATGGGTTTGGTTTGATTTTGTGCACCAGGCACTGTGGAAAGGCTGTTACCCACATGTCTCATGTAATCACTGCACCAATCTGATATAGTTATAACTGATACATAGTTACAGTTATAAGCTATCAAAATCCCTCTTCTAAGAATGGGAAAACTGAAGCTTGGGGTGATTATATAGTTTGACCTCAGGGACATTGCAAGCAGAGAGACAGGATTTGAACGCACTTTGACCCTAAAATCAGCGCCAGTGCAGGTCTTCGATCGATTTCACACATTGCCTCCTTGAAGTTTCAAATTCTCTCAGCTGTATACACTGCCTTAAAATGAAAGTGAAATCTTAAGAAGCATGTACAAAATGCAGTGCAAGAAGAAAGCAACGGTTGCCTAGTAGTTAGTCTCAAGGAACAAATGATCCCAGTAGAGCTGACACAGTATAGCAAACTGCAAAGTACATCAGAAGAAGAAAAAAAGAGCCTTGATTCTGAAGCCCTGTTGACTCTGCAATGTAAGTCAGCACCGAACAAGGCACAAGTGAAGACAAGCCAGAGATGGATGAAAAACAGAGCCATGGGCACAGCAGAAGGCTACAAATAGCAGGCAGTCATATAGAAATATTTATATACCTGGGCAGCCCAAAGAATGATAGCCTGTCTAGCCTAGAGATGTTGCTGCTATAAAAGCACATTGGTCTGGCAGGGAAAAGTGAGACCCAAAGATCAAGTGGTATTAAAAGTTCCCAGAAAGAACTTGAGGCCAGCTCTGCCCACTCGTGGCTATTAGCCAAAAAGAAACTCCTGAGCCTGCGTAAACCCAAGGGAATGTGTTTTAGTGCCTTGGCAGAGACTATTTTTGCTTGATACTGCCAGACCTCTAACTCACTGACATCATTGTTCTGGGTTCCACGTGGAAACCCAGGCACAGAGAGTACATCTTAGAAAGATGTTGGGATCATGAAGGAGAAATTAGAAAATGAGTCATGCTACTTCTAAAAAGCTATTTTATGACACCAGGATACAAGAATCGAAAGCATCTTAGATGTCAGCAGCTTTAGCCTCCTGCCTCTCGCTTTACACTCCCAGAACCAGCAATGGCCATGCTTTTCAGAGGTGTGAAGCCCCATCACTTGCTGATATTATGAGACCTTCATATGCTTTCCCCAAAGTATTCTACTGAATATGTATAGACTATATATGCAGAATACGTATGTATGTGTGTGTGTGTGGGTTGTTGTGTTAGGTGCCGTCAAGCCAATTATGATTCATAGCAACACTATGCACAACAGAAAGAAACACTGCCTGGTCCTGCACCATCCTCACAATCATTGTTATGTTTGAGCCCATTGTGGCAGCCATTGTGTGTGTGTGTAAAAATAAAATAAAATAAAATGTGTGTGTGTGTACATAATGTTAATTCCATTAATGTAATATAATTACATATTAAATGAGAATTTTGACAATTTAATAATAATTCCTAAAATTAGGGAATTAGGATATTACAAAACTAGGACTGAAATAGCAAAAGCCTAAACATTCATGTAAAGGTGGCTTCTTATCTCATTTCTAAAGTTTGGTAGTCTTTATTATTGTGGAAGGAATATGGGTTGGCTGTCAAGAGGCTTCTACCACTAATACTGAAAAAAGAGCACCTCACTTATCTGTGCCTTTATTTCCTTATTTCTAAAATAAGAGAAATGTACTGAGCGTTTTAAAGACAGGAACACTTAATTCTAAGGAAATCTGGCCAGAATACCAACATGTCAAACTGATAGAAATGGGTTCATTCTGAGTAAAGCAGAGGTGGGGACCTGAAAGAAAGTAAGGATTAGTTTGATGGGCTGGAAGAAGTGGTGGGATCAGTGAAAGTCTTGACAATGTAGAAGAAAAGTCTCGGTGGGAAGAGGCATAGGTGAACTGGAAGCTATGAGGCGGTAACAAGAGAGTAGGCTGTCCGAACTAGCTGTTTTGGAAGCAGAGCAGTTTTGCATTATGACAATTATGGCATGGGTCAAAGTGTACTTGCAGCTGTGGTGGAGGAAAGAAAGTGATGGTACGAAGGGCTCAGGAAACAAAGTGGCCAGCAAGATGAATGGGTTGACCTGTGGGATGAATTGATGCAGAAAGGGAGACTGAACTGATGGCAAAGATTCTAGAAAGGCAATGAGTGGCAACACAAAGAGGTCTCCAAAGAAGAGAAGGAAGAATAATCTGGAAGTAACAATGAAGGATAAAGAGGAATCCTATTCAAACTCCCACTGCTGGGGGAGTGGGATTTGAAAAAGTAAACGGCAATGTAGAGGTCTGAGAGGGGAGGTAGGTTTTAGTTAAGGCAGCTATGGAGAGCTTTTTGAGAAGCTACTGAGGACATAGCTTACTGATTTTAAAGAAGAAATTCCTTCTGGAATTATTGGAAGTAGAAGACTGAGGAGATTTCTACTTCAGGAATTATTTAATATTAACAAGTTTGAGATTTATAGTTAGACTCCACTGTTCAGAAGTCTTGGCCTGCAAAGCTAGGATGGTGGTGGCGGTGTGTGTGTACGGCCAGTGGAAGGGATGGTCTGATACAGTCTTCTGGAAAATCACTGGAAAGATATGTGACCAGGCCTTATATGTAGATACTGAGTATTGCATATTGTAAATACAAACAATCTGTCTCCTTTTACGTGCCAATTGATATATCAAGTTAATCATTTCAGTCAAGAGAGATAGACAACAGAACTCTAGGCAAGCAGATCTGAAATAACTTCATGTCTGCTTTTAACTGATTAGAAACCAGCAATTGTTTATATTTGGGGGAAAAATCAATAGCTTTTTGTGACCAAGTTCCACATTAAAATGATCTGGAGATGGTCTTATAGAATTAAACGCTTTTAATAGCAAGTAGTATTTTTCTGAAATAACCAAATACACAGTCTCCCTCTGTCATCTTTTTCTATATAAATAAACCCACCCACTGCAAAAGGAACCAACAGAACAAAACTGCACCATAAATACCAAGAAATGACAGCTTTATTGAATGCCTATTGTACTCACATTGGTTTGTTAACAGCTAATCTATATTCTCCCTAACCCTACCCCCCCATCTCATCCACACAAAGTGTAAGACACTGTGGGGAGGAAGTATGTTTGCATTACATACTGTTAGAGAATGTTACTGGCTGGACAGTGTTGCCAGTTTTGCATACATAAAATGATGAACATAAAACGATGCCTCAGAATAACCACATTAGTGAAAGCCTAGAAATGAGATCATTGTACAGGAACCCATTTGAAAGGGCATGACTATATTTTAATTTGACATCTGATCCTGTAAAGTTCTAAATGGAATCCAGGGGCTGCATAGAGTAGCAAGGAAGATCAGTGAGCCAACCTGTGAGTTATTATCCTTTGGAAACCTCACATTCAAAGGCTATTCATTTGTCATGCGTCATGCTCTTTGATCACACCCTTTAGGCAAAGAAAGTGTTGACTGAGCATTGTTCCTCAGTAAAGTTTGTGAAAAACCAAATACATTTGTGAACTGTAAATACAATTTCATAGGTTAATAGTCACTAATAGCTTGTAATCAATGAACAGACTGTTAGGTAAACAGGCTGCTTTGAAATTTCAGCAGAAGCTCAATGCTGGTGTTCTTCTCTCACGTACTCTGAAAGAGGTGAAGCTGCTGTTTCTTTCTTTTCTTTTTTTTTTTCCCTGCCTTTTACCATCAACTACCTCAAATTTTTTTTTTTTACACCTTTCCACCATAAAAATGTCCTTTCAAGGAGGGATCTGTAAGCAATAGAAAATTAGAGGGTCTTGCATTTTTAAATGGCACAACAAGCTCTGTACCAGGGAATGAAGCAATACAATTTAGTTAAAAGAAGTGATGGTGGTTTTGGAGATGAGATTCCTTGGAGACATACTGGCCTAGGTTCAGGTCCTTGCTTTGTTATTTCTTGGATACACGATCTTGAGAAATACCTTAATCTTTTTGATCCTTAATTTTCTCATCTATAAGACAAAGGCAACAATTTCCAAGGTAACACTGGCTTATGTGGGGACTTTGTTGCTGGTAGAAAAGGCCTCCTTTCTGGGTAGATGCTTCTCCTTGGGTTCTTGGGTTAGTAGGAGGACTACAACCTAGATTTTAGTCCCACTCTCTCTCTTAGCCAAATGCCTTTGTTCAGTGCACAGACTACACTACGCTACATGGCAGCCCTTATGATACTTACCTGGCTAGGCTGTTATGCTGATTAAACGGCCTGTGGCTCAATCATTACTAGTTTTTTAAAAGTTATTTTCTTATAAGAAAGTCCTTCTCACTTGATGTCATCCTTATACACATACACAAACATGCACTGATGCACACACTCGTAACACACACTGAATAAGTTGGAACTTTCACAAAATATATTGTATAAATTTACTTGAACTATTGAGATTGTGTAGGGCAAATTATCTCCAACTGAAATCCTCTGAATAATTCTACATGCATTTAAGTGTGTAAAAGCAGAAAACGCAGACAAAGACCTGCTTAAGTGTATGCTTAAGAACAATCTTTGTAGAAAATTCCATGAGCAGCAAGTAGCATGCTGGCTTATCTATCACCCTCTGTTTATGAATAAACTGAAAAGCAATACATTAGGATTATAAATTTCACACGCTAGATCTTATTCGGAAAATTTCCATTTGTTCTAGCTGATGCTGAGGATAGTACCAAATCTCACTAGAGTGAGTTGGCATATCATCCTCTGCATTAAGAACACAGTTCACTTTGAGGCCACCAAAGATACTCATCTTCATAGAGAAAAGTAGAGCATCCATAGCTTTTCCTAAGGGAAGAATACCGTGGGGTGCTAAGGGTTCCTCCTGGTGAAGACCAGTAGTTGAGAGCCTTGCCTTGTTCTCAACTCACTTCCCACCCCACGTGGTATAGATTTAGGAGTGAATGGTGGTGGCGGTAGAGAAGAACAAAAGGATTCTCGAGAGCAAGCCCACTTAACATTCGGCGTACCGTAAGCTCTTAGCCAAGAATACAAGTGTTGCTCCCTGGGAGAAGATGAAATGAACACCTTTATTTTATAGAGCACTACAAACAAGAATGCCTCGACGGCACTGGGACAAACAAGAAAATAAAAGTATTTTAGCTACCGACCGAGAACGTCAACACGCGCACAGAAACATATACAGGACCATGATTAACTCAGTGAAACTGATTTCCAAATTCCAAGGTAAAATTGACCAAGTTTAGGTAACCCAAGTTGGTTATAAAATCGCTGGGAAATCTGAACCAGTTGAAAATAATTCTAAGACTAATTTAAGATCATATCCATTCCTATAATTCATATCCTACTGAACTCTGAAAGAATACTACAGAGAAATGATCTCAGGGCTTCACAGGATAAAAATCAACACCTATCTGTTATTTATTTTTTTTCCTTCCCACAAGCTCCTTGACAGTTCTATTAATATTTTTAAAATGTAATATTCCACATCATAGAAATCAAATGTAAAAATAAAGTGTCTTAATGACAAGAAAAGTATTAGGTGGAAAAATAGTGGCATTCACGTACTAGCATTTGAATTCAGATTCTGCTTAAAAAAAAAAAAAAGGAAATTATCTCAGTTGGCTTTGTCCATGTCTGCCAACCAAAGAGAAAAAAAAAAAAAAAAGAGAGAGCCTTGGTAAAATTAACCTTGTAGAGAGGAACGATGCCATCGTACCTTCTTCTCAGCTCAACTCGCAGCAATGAAACCTGATATTTCAAATAAGAAGGGATATGGGAGAGGAATATTCCTCTAAAATATATTTGTAATATTATTTCCTCTAGTCATTTGTTTGGGTAATTGGCTTTTCTAAATTCAAATGCTGGAATGGCAATGAATGACCCTTTGTTGAAAGCTTTAGCGAATGCATTAGTAACATTTAAATTGCAAACTCTATTCCACTTTTCCAAGCATGATAATGCCTGCCTTTTTTTCAGGCATGGATCTGAAATGGGGTCTCAATTCATTTACCAGAGCAGTTTTATATCCTCAGCTTCTTACACAAGGCTTTGCATATTTAGAGTTTACGTCCATCCCTGATCCAACTGGTCACTGCAAGGGGTAAGAAGACAAGGTGGGTGGTACAGCTGGAGAGACTGCTCCCTGTTTTGTCGGGCTTCTTCTTTGGGCTAGCTGAGTTCTCTAGAAGAGTCTGTTAGCATGGCAGGAGATGGTAAACCTGTTTATTACAAAATGATCCATCTGGTGCTGTGCTGAAAAAGTCTCTTATTATTCTTTAACAGCTGAAGGGTTTCGTTTCTAACTAAAATTTCAGAAAATATCTAACGCTTGCTGTAGAATCTGGTAACAATGGTAGGTCTTTGAAGAAATTGTGATGCTTTTAAGACATGTTAAAAGCAGTTTATTTAATCTTTCCTTGACTGACATTATAAGACACCTGGTTATGAATTTTCATTTGTCCCACAGAGCCTTGTAATTCTGTAAACTAAAAAGGATTTTGTTTCCACTGCAAAGGAGATAAATAGCATGCTTTGTATCACAAAGAGCTCCTTTGTCCACTTTTAAATACACAGTTCATCAGCCAATTTAAGGCAGCAGCCACAGCAGGGCTTAAATGTTAATAAAAAAGTCCTTCTCCCTCTCCTGCCCTGGGCTGTCCCTTCCCGTCACCCTCTGCGTCCCCTACAGGAGAGGCCATCTGGGCAGCAAAGCTGCTCTGCATCAATGCTGAGCTGGGTGAGCACAGCTGGGCCCTTTCTCAGGTGCGTGGCCGTGAAGGTAGGTTGCTCATCATCACTTATATAAAAGTCAATAGTGATTATTGGGCAGAGTCAGCTTATGAGACTGTGGTTAGCAGCACCTGCTCTAGAGTAGACACTCCTGGGTTCAGAATCTGCTTTGCCCCTAACTATGTGGGCAAATTATTCTTTCTAGGCCTCATATTCCGTTACTGCAAAATGAGGAGGACAATAGCACCCATTTCCTAAGGCTGCTGCACAGATGATGATTAAGAATGCCCATAAAGCATGAACAACGAACGGCACTCCCCAGATCATATCCCACCTCTGCCACTTCCTGTTGTGTAATCTTGAAGAGGTCACTTAACATCTCCCTGCCTCAGGCTCTCATCTGTAATGTAATATAAAATAAAATAAAATAAAATAAAAGGGAGGCAGGGATAATAATACTTTTAGGGTTGTTGTAAAGATTACACACTGTTGTTGTTAGGCACCATCAAGTTGAGATTCTACTTACAGTGACTCCGTGCGATGGGGTGAACTATTCCGTAAGATTTCCTAGGCTGTAAGCAGATCATGAAGACTTTCTCCCTGTGGAGCCTCTGGGTGGGTTCAAACCACCAACTTTTCAGTTAGCAGCCCAGTGCCCAACTGTTGCACCACTGGGGCTCTTTAAGATTACATGAGGTAATTTATTTAAATGCCTAGAACAGTGCCTCTCACAAAGTCAGTGAATATAAATGTATCATTATCCTCACCACCATGACCATCAATATCATCATTACAATCATCAGTGGCATCATTAAAATACTTCACACACTATCTCATTATGACAGTGTTCTAAATGATAGCCCTCATTTCGGATATTATTGTTTTTCTAGCTTACCTGGATTTCCTAAATTTTCTGCCATGAATATGTATTAATTTGGGGAAAAAGAAGTCGTAATTATAAAATAACGGTTTAAATTGTATTGTGTTAAGAAATAAATACAAAGAAGTGTAAGCAATAATCTTCTCCATCAAGAATATGCATATGTTGATGGAAAGTCAAAGCATATTATAAACAGATAAAGGGCAGAGTGAAAACAGGGGAATCGCTTTTAAGTCCTAACTTTGCCCCTTACAAGCCACAAATCAAATGTGACTGGACCCCTATCAGCAGTGCTGACCCTGCCCTGAATTCGTCTTAAGGTCATACCTGAGACTTTATGACAGCCCTACCACTTCTGAGAGAGAGATGGATGCACCAAAAACACGGTTAAATGACTCAGTTTTACTGTTTGTGTTGATATGGGGATAAGCAGTCATATGGGACAGGTCCCAGTAAAATTCCCATTGTGCTTCCTGGTTTTTCTTTAGTTCCCCTTTCACTCACAGGCACCTCAGCTCCCTCATCTACCCTTCAGTACCTCAAAGGCTCATCTAACATCTATTCTTATTATTTCTCTTCTTCCACAAGGAAGATACTCCCCCAAGAAGTAAACACAAGTGTCTTCTTGGCCAGGTTCACACTCCTTAGAAGCCTGGGCAGACATTGTATATAGAGGCTCTTTCAACTGGATGTCTAGCTGTGTGGTATTTGGCAATTCAATCAATCTTTCTGCGGCATAGTTCCTTTGCTTTTTTTTTTTTTTAAATTGAGGTAAAATTCATACATAGTGAAATGAACAGATCTTAAGTGTACAGTTTGACCAATTTTGACAACAGTACATACAAATGTAACCCATAACCCTATTATATTTCCATCACCCTAGAATGTACCCTTGCATGGGGTATGATTCCTTAATCAGCAAAATGAGGGTAGAACAATAAGCTTAACTAACAGGGTTGTTGAGAGAACCAGGTGAAATGCCATTCACAAATGCATCTTGCAAGTGGTACATTTTAAATGTATTAGTGTGTGAGTACTGAGTTAGCATCTGGGGTTTGGGTAATCAGAAAGGGAGAGGTCACTGTTGGGAGAGGGGGTGGGGGAACCCCCTGCACCACCCCCACTACTCTTCTCACACATATAGCAACCATCTCAATATTTTTTAAAGTCTACCTGTCACAGAGCATAAAGTATCAAGTATTTGAGACCTGGCATAATGTTAAAATCCAGAATACCAGGGCTTCAGTTCATATTTAAATCCCCACAATCCACTAACTCTGCGTGTCTTCACCCACTGTTCCCATGTTCCCACATCTGTCAGTGGCACCACCAGGTTGTTGGAACATTCACTAGATAAATATTTGAATCTTGGCTCTTCCATGATTTGAACAAATATTCATTAGCATCTATTGCGTGCAAGGCATTGTACCAAGTCACATGTGGGGAAGAGCTAGACCCCTGCCCTCCATTACTCTCACCCATAAAATCTGGAGTCTCCAGGGGAATTTTGTCTCTTGACCTCAGGATGGCAGATGTGATTCAACAACTTCACACATGTTCTTAGTGTAGAGTGGGGTGACATGGAAAGACCCCCTTCCTCCATCTATCCATCTTTCCCTCCCTTCTCCTTTGAGTCTCTGAGAATATTAGTATTTACTCCTTGGGCGCTCTTCTAAATGCTTGTGTATTCATTCATTTACTTCTCACAACATTTCTGTGCTTTAAAGCAGATAATATTGTTATCATTCCTATCTTAACGATAAAGAATCTGAGGTATTGAGAAGTTGACTTGCTTAAGGTCACATGACATAGCAGCAGTGCCAGGACTCAAACCAGGCTGTCTGGCCTCAGGCTCTGTGAACATAATTGACAAGCTAAGCTGCCTTTCAAGTAGAAAGTAGCTTCTCCACCCCTGAAACGTGAGACTTTTGCCACATTTCATCATTTTATTTTCTCTCTTAATATACCCTACATCCAAAAGCAATTGATTCTCAGACCTGCCTGTTTCTCTGCATTCTGCCTTGCCAAACCAAGCCCAACACGTCACACACAGCTAGTACTGAAAAAACTCCTAATAGGTCTCCCTGTGTCCATGCCTTCTTTCTGCAATAAGCCATCCTGGGAAAGACTCAAATTCTTGCTTCTCTGTGTTTCTTCCTTTCCTGAACCTTTATCATTTAATAGTCCCCACTCTCTCGTTCAAGGCTTCCTTTACCTAGAGGTTATACTGCTGCTCATTCCACACCCCCAAATGATTTTCCTATCACTGCAATGTGTCAACTGCCTTATCCAGCCAGTCCTGGGTTTTTATTTACTCAACAAATATTTATCGTGCCAGGCACTAAGCCAGGACCTATGTGTCAAATTCTACCCTCTATCCAACGCCTATCCAAGTCCAACTGCCTGCCTCCTCTGAAACTACTATAGCACTTAGGATCACACCATCCATTTTAACCCTTGATTATCTGCTGCCTTACACTAGTTTCTTCTTGTTGCTTATGGTGCCATTTTGTTTTCCAAACTAGACTCTAAGCTCGTTGCAAGAAAAAGCTATGCCTCATAGGTCTAAGTCTTCAATCTACCCCCTAGAACGTAAGCTTCACAAGGGCAGGGATGCATGTTGTCTGTTTCGTTCATTGATGAATCCGGGTGCTGGCAACATGCCTGTTACACGGTAGGTGCTTAGGAAATAGTTTCTGAATGAATGAATGAATCAATCAACTTCAGCATTTGCTATAATGCTGAGCACATATTGTGTGCTTTAAATCAATATTTAAATAATTGAGTATTTGACATTAATTATGAGATCCTTCTAGAACACCCAAAAACCTAAACAACCTTTGAAGAGTTCCAAATAACACCGTGTTTATATCTGAAGCCATACTAGCAGGTTATAGCATTTCCAGGCTGCTGTGTCAAGAACACAGAGAACACTATGACTCCTGACAAATGAAAGTCCATTAATCTTTTGAAAAATAAAAATAATGATAAAAATGAAGTCATTATTTGTACTATACATTATCTACTGCTTATCAGTAGTATGCATTGCTCATCGGTGTGATCCGGTTGCTAGAAGTAAGTTAATTCTATTACATTGGTGTTGCCATCATTGCTTAGTAACAGTGACAATTCATTAACCCCTAAAAATAGTTGTATATCATTTACATGCTTTAATTAGAATATTAGAATCACAATATTTTAGAGCTGCAAGGATTCTTACTCAACATGTAGGAGCTTTGAAGCTTTAGTTTTTAAGTATTAAAACTTTTTATTTTTTTTAAGCTAGGCTCTTATAATGAATTCAATGTATAAAGAGAGGAAAGTGCAATTGTTCTGGTTGACATTGGGGGAAGGAGAACAGGAGAGTCCAGGGCCCCATCTGGTTATCTTCCTCTTTACCTCCCATAGCAAAGCATCCCTCCTCCCTGCTACCAAACCTAAAGTTCTACAGAATGCAATTTGAATGACACCTGACCAGAACTATACCCTTAACACAGGAAACACACAGCTCAAAGAGGATAAGACACCTGACATATATTGCTCAGCTGGTCAGTAGCAGAACTTGAGAAATTCCTGACTTCTGGTCCATGGGTGTTTCTACCACGCTGTACTGTCCCCAAACCAAGATCATTCCCAATGATGGTCCTTCTCCTCTCAGTATATCACCCAGTTTCCCAGGTCCAGGATGGGAGCCCAGTTCCCTCCTACAAGTTCTGGCATTGGTTGCTCTCTCTAGATGCCCCTGATCCTAGAATTCAGTTTTTAGGAAATGCCAGATTACAGCCTGTTTAACAGCTTCTTTCTATGACTGCTAAATTGCTTTCAGCTGTCCCCCTAAACATCTATCATGAAGATAGTTAGATTCGCACTTAAAAAAGACGCTCTGGTAACCTATTTAGTGCCTATAGAGCACCCTTCACCCCAAAGCCAAGAATTGTCTACAGGGTGATTTTCATGGCTGAAGGAGGTAAGCAAACATTCACATATGTCAGTCCATTTATACAGCAGCTTCACTGAAAGCCTCAGGGCTTTAAAATGGTACCTTTGTAAACGGATGTCTATTCTTTTTATTATTATCATACATTTACACTGACACACACCATTAGTTCTTTATTGACATCCTGTTTTATTTTTATCTCGTTTTAATGCTAGCTGTGAATGTCATCATAAAACTGTCTTCCAGAATACCTACTGATAGGGAGGAGGAAAAGGATGAATCAAAATTTGGTGACATATGGGAAAGGAGAGTGCTCAGGATCCCTGCTGCCTCTGTGACTGAACAGCAGATGCCATGTGTGGAGGGTACACGGAGCCAGTGGAAGGAAGGAGCTCACGTGCTGCCGTGGACAGCATCTTTGTGAGCAGCACGACATTAAAATGGAGCATGGCAGTCACTGAAGCTGGTAACTCTCATGCCTGACTTCCACACTTCGAAGGAAAACCCTGAAACCAGGACTGCTGGAGGAAACGCAACTTGGGCCTCTGAAAGGCGGAAAACCAACATTTAATTGGCTCGTACCAAGTTAAGTACCAACAGTTTGTCTCCTTCTCTCCTTCAAGTCCTGCCTGGTTTTAGTTATCTTTTTTTTTTCTTTCTTTTAGTTATTATTTGCACTATGCATTATCCATGACTTATTGGTAGTATGCGTTGCTCATTGCTTTGATTGTTTTTTTTTTGTTTTGTTTTTATTAGACTTCATTTTGTTCTTACCATTCAATTTTTCTTTGGGAGGTATGATGGTTAAGGTTATGTGTCGACTTGGCTAGGCCATGATTCTTAGTGGTTTGGCAGTTATGTAATGATGTAGTTTGGCAGTTATGTAATGATGCAGTCATTGTCCATTTTGTGGTCTGATGTAATTATCCTCCATTTTGTGATCTGATGTGAGCAGCAATCAGCTGAAAAGTGAGTTTCCTTGAGGGTGTGGCCTGTATCCAGTATGTATGGACCTTTTCCCAAAGCTCACTCGCTTGCTCTAGATTCTGCATCCAGCTCATCATCATTCTTGGGACTTGAGCCAGAGGCCTACCATCTTCATTAGTTTTGCTTTTCTAGAAAACCCAGCCTAAGACAGGAGGAAAGTTCTGAAGAAATGCATTTTCAGGAGCCATTCAGATTATCTCATTTCAGTGATTGATTGAATTTCAAATATGCAATTTAGGCTTCCCAAGATGCTAGATCTTATGATGCAGGGTTGCTTTTGACTACATATTATTTTTTTATATGGTGCAAGTGTGGTGTGAATCATTTTAAATAACTCATGCATCACATCCAGTTACTCCCACTCTTTATGTAAGTAATATTCAGGCGTGTGAGCAATGTGCATAAAAGAAGGTATGGGAAATCACAGTGGGAACCAGCGGATAAGATGGCTTCCAAAAACGTCAAGTAGTTGTAGGCTGCGTTAATAGAAATACAGCGCCCATTATAAGGACAGGTTATAAATTCAACTGCTCTAGCCAGACTGTAAGTGAAGCTATGTGTTCAATTTTGTACAGCCCCATTTTAAGATGGTTACTGCAATATAATCGTTTAGAATATAATCTGAATTCTTTCCATTGTTGACAAGAACTTGTACAATTGGGTCCCTGTGTACTTTGTCAGGCTCATCTCCCCAACCCTCTCCTCCACTGGGCATCTTTTTGTTTCTAGAGCAGGCCAGGCTCTTTCTACCCAGGGTCTTTCACTTACGATTCTTCAGGCTTTCAAAGCTCTTCCTCTTCTGTGCCGGGTTACTTCTCCTTATTTAGGTCTTAGAGAAGCCTTCCCTGACTGCTAAACCTAAGGGGTTATCCTGTCCCGCCTTCATACACACATACACACACACACCCCTTATTACTTTCCAGTCCATCTCCAGATTCCTTTTCATCTTGGTGCTAATCACCATCAGAAATGATCCCAAGTATGTGTTTAGTGGAGTCCCTGGGTGATGCAAACAGTTAATATGCACGGCTACTAGCCAAAAGGTAGGAGGTTTGTGTCTACCCAGAGATGCCTCAGAAGAAAAACCTGGAGACCTACTTTCAAAAAATCAGCCGCTGAAAAAACCTTATAGAGCGCAGTTTTAATCTCGCGCACACGTGGTTGCCATGAGTCAGAGTCAAGTCGACCGCAAACGGCTTGGTTTTTATATGTGTAGTGGTTTGTTGTCTGCTTTCCTCCACTCCTCTGTAACCTCCATGAAAGAAGGGGTCTTATTAGGCTTTTTCCCTGCTTTATCAACAGGCCCTAGACAGTGCTGGCACAAGGCAGGGACTCAGTAAGTATTTGTTAAATAAGTCATAAATGAATAAAGAGAGTATGTTTAGTCTCAGCTGACTAAGTTGGTGTGGGTACAGAAAGGGGTTATTTGAAAAATTATTGAAGCAAGTGGGATTTTAGCTTGAAAAAGTATAGATGTAGAGAAGTCTTGGTAATTGTCATTAGAAAGCTGGGGGCTACCATGCAGCAGAGGGGATGGGGAGGTCAGAGCCAGGGAATCTGTGCATATATAGTCCAGCCTCTGTTAGAGAGAATGTTATGACAAAGTGGAATTGACTTCTTTGTGAGGTAACAATTTCTCTAAATGTGAAGTATTCAGGTAGAGACTTGAGGTAATTTGTAGACTTGTAGAAGTAATTTCATATTGAATGGGGGAATGTATGGGAATCATAGAATGAAAGTTGAATCTGGAAGAGAGATCATTTATTCCAGTTCTTCACTCTGAAAGGAGGAACCCAAGGGTAAGGGAGGTAACATGGTATGTCCCAAGGTATAGCAGACACTTATGGGTGACTAATCCTACACCTATTCCCAAAACTAGTCTTTCTTATACATTTCCAATAAAAAAGGTAGGAACACTCAACATTCATTTCCCTAGTTTCCCTTGCAACTAGGGGTGACCCACTTGACACAGTTCTAATCAATACGAAGTAAATGAAAAGATAGTGGGGACATCTAGGATAGCTTTGATTTCTTGCTGAATGGGGCAGAAGTGACTCTTGCTGCTTCTCTTTTTCTTCTTCCTGAATTTAAAGCGGATGGGACAGCTGAAACTGCAGCAGCCACTTTGTGACCACTAGAGAAGAGCCAAGAGATGCACTGAGATGCTGACCTAAGTACCAAGATCAGAAGCTAACTCTTTCCAGACTTTATTATTTGTTTAAAAGACAGCCAGTGGAGCTTTCTTGCAGTCAAAAGCATTTGTAAGGGACATACAGATAGATGGAAAGTAATAGAGTTGAGATTAGTTTATATTTAATATATTAATATTAATTTGTATAATTTATATTTCCTAATACTCAGGTAGAGTAGAGCATCAGTGAAAAAGAGGGAGACTCTCCATGACATGGATTGACACAGTGGCTGCAACAATGGGCTCAAACATAACAACAACTGTGAGGATGGCGTAGAACTAGGCAGTGTTTCCTTCTGTTGTGCATAGGGTTGCTATGAGTCAGAACCAACTTGATGATACCTAACAACAATGATATTCAGGCAGGTGGCTTCTTCATTCACACACTTACTCATTTGGCAACTATTAGTAAACGCCTACTGTGTTCCAGATAACACTCCCTAGGACCTGGGGAGTGTTGAGATCCCCAGCCATAAAAAATCTACTTTGCTAAAGAAGGAAGACTAATGAATACATTATTCTAATTCAATGAGATAAGGGCTATGACAGAGGAAAACACAGAAGCCAAGACAACTGAAGAGGTCAAGTTTCAAGGTGGGAAAGACATAGAATGGATATCCTCAAAGAGATGATATCTGCTCAGAACTGAAAGTTGAATGAAGAGAATTAGCCAGACAGAAGAAGAGGGGAGTGAAGGAGTTGCTAGGCAGAAGGAGCTGGTAGTGTAAAGAGAGGGAGGGGAAAGAGCAAGGCCCACGCAAAAAACTGCGAGTAGTTCCGCAAGGCTGAACCTCGGAGAATGTGTATGGTGGGCAGGGGGTTGCAGAAAGAAGTAGGGGGAATACCAAAAGGTGAGTCTGGAGGGATGAGCAGGAGCCAGATAAGGAAATCATCTTATCTGCCACACTGAAGCCTTGGGACTCTATCTTGAAACAGGTTCTAGAAAGCTATTGAAGAATTTAAAGTACAGGGGCAACAGATCAGATCTGCATATCAGAGAGATCCCTCTGGTTACAGGGTGAGACATAAATTGGCAAGGAGCAATCTTAGGGTGGTTGAAGTCGGGGGGTCAGGGAGGTGAGTTAGGAGGCAGAGATGATAAGTCTGAATTCAAGAGAATATCTGCAAGATACTAAGAAGGCAAAAGTGAAAGAAGTTGGAGACAACTGGATAGAATATAACAAGGAGGCATCAAAGGTGACTCATTTCCAATCACCTGAGTGACTCGAAGGGTGGCAATGACTTTCCAAAGATGGTAACATAGGAGGTCAGAACAGCCTTGGGGCAGGGCCCTTCCAGGACACCAAAGTGTTATAGGATACACCAACCTCATTAAGACATGAATGTATTACACTTGTAGAACATGTGTCCTATTCCTACATCTAACCCAAACCAAAACTGTTGCCATTGAGTTGATTCCGACTCATAGCAACCCTCTAGGACAAAGTAGAACAGCCCCACGGTGTTTCCAAGGAGTGGCTGGTGAATTCGAACTGCCAACCTTTTGGTTAGCAGCCATAACTCTTAACCACTGTGCCACCAGAGCTCCTTTCTACATCTACTACCCTAAAAAAAAAAAAAAAAGTTATGAAATAAAATGTCAACTGATTGGACCACCAAGTGAGAAAGTAAGAATTCTGTAGTTTGAATCCTATTTTTCATATATTAATAATTTTCTCTATACATACATTCCCATTTCTGAAATGGAATATACATTTCCTAGGAGTTTTACAACAACAATTTTGTGTTATGTAAAGATATGTGAATAAAAATGAGCCCTTTTTGTTAATCAATGTTAATATTCATTTTAATTTAAAAGTTCACTTCAGTTCCCACTGACTGCAAAATAATTTCTCATTATCTTACAGTCACAGCTTGTACACAGAAAAGAATGTCACCAGATGTCATTAAAGTAATATTTTTCTTTTTAAATATTAAAATACTTCTTTTCAGTTAGTTTAACACATGCTTTTTAAACCCAGATCCACATTCCCAAATATAAAGTGAGTTTCAGTAGAATCTGCATTTCATTGCTAAACTCTTTTCAAAATCTGCCTGTTTTCTTAACAGTGAAACTAACAACATAATGATTTCTTCTAATTTATATTCATCCCTGTACCTGATGGCTACATGGGCTAAATATTTAACATAATTTCAATTTCCAGAATTCAACATGCCTAAATTGCATGCCTCAAAACAATTTTTAAAATAATTTCTTGTAAGTATCTCACTAATTGTGTAGGAAAAGAATCTTATATATATATAAACTTAGGGTTCTTTTCCCATATAATTAGTGAGACATGAATAATACATAAATATATATGTATATATATATTTTTTTACCTCAGGAAACATATGGTGTAAATTCTTAAGGAAATATGAGTCATGTCTTTGATGAGGCAACTACTGAAAACTCCTCTCCTTCTGCTATGGTATAAATAGCATGATAAGCCCTATCAAATGCTAAAAAATCTGTATTTTAAGAATTTTTATTTTAGATATCTTGCCTTGAATTAAGGAATGTAGTCTGCTGAGAGGCCAACTCAGACATTTTTCTAATGCACTTGCTTTCCATTTTTTGAAGCAAGAGAGATGAAAAGCAACATTTAATTGTATTTTGACTCAAAGATCCCTGAGATAGAGCAGAGCTGAAAAAGAGCTTCTCTACACATTCCCTGCCCTCCTCCATGCCCCAGAAAAATCCTTTCGCTTCCCAATAACTCACAAAAATACGGTTTTCTGGTAACTGCTCTCTTGAAACTTGAAGATGTGCCTGAAGGATTTGCTTGCCAATGTGAATTTATTTCCAAATGTCCATCTGGTTCTCAAAGAACCCTCCCTCCTCTTTCCAAGTTAACACCTCTGACAGTTGTAATGGATTTGGCAATAGGTGAGCTGCCTGTTTAAAACTCAAGGACACTATTAACACCACCTGTGAAATAGCACTTGGCACCTGCAGCCATTTCTCCCTAACTGGGATCCCCGCATCCAATGGGAACTTTGTTAAGTCAAACCTGTTGCCTTTGAGTCAATTCTGAATCATAGCGACCCTATAGGACAGAGTATAGCTGCCCCATAGGGTTTCCCAAACTAACTTTTATGACTCAAAATGAGTAGAACATCTATTAATAATAGCAATGTGGAATGTACAAAATATGAATCTAGAAAAACTGGAAATCATAAAAAATGAAATGGAATGCATGAATATTGATATCCTAGGCATTAGTGGGCTGAAATGGACTAGTATTGGCCATTTTGAATCAGACAATCACATGGTCTACTATGCTGGGAATGACAAATTGAAGAGGAATGGCATTGCATTCATTCTCAAAGAACATTTCAAGATCTATCCTGAAGTACAATGCTGTCAGTAATTGGATGATACCCATATGCCTAAAAGGAAAACCAGTTAACATGACTATTATTCAAATTTATGTACCAACCGCTAAGGCCAAAAATGAAGAAATTGAAGTTTTTACTAACTTCTGCAGTCTGAAATTGATCAAACACGCAACCAAGATGCATCAATAATTAACTGGTGATTGGAATATGAAAGTTGGAAATGAAGAAGGATTGTTAGTTGGAAAATATGGCATTGGTGATAGAAATAATGCCAGATAGAATTTTGCAAGACCAACGATATCTTCATTGCAAACATATTTTTTTCAACAACATAAATGGCAACTATACACGTGAACCTTGCTGGAGGGAAGATGAAGGAATCAAATCAACTACATCTATGAAAGAGGCTCAATATCATCAGTCAATACAAGGCCAGGGACAGACTGTGGAACAGACTATCAGTTGCTTATATGCAAGCTCAAGTTGAAGCTGAAGAAAATTAAAATGAGTCCACCGGAACCAAAATACAGCCTTGAGTATATTCCACCTGAATTTAGAGACCGTCTCAATAACAGATTTGACACATTGAACACTAATGACAAAAGACCAGCATACATGAAGAAAATAAGAGGTTATTAAAAAGACAGGAAAAAAAGAAAAGACCAAAACGGTTGTCAAAAGAGACTCTGACACTTGCTTTTGAACATGGAGTAGCTAAAGTGAATGGAAAAAATGATGAAGTAGAAGAGTTGAACAGAAGATTTCAAGGGGTGGCTCGAGAAGACAAAGTATCGTAATGACATGTGCAAAGACCTGAGGGTAGAAAATCAAAACAGAAGAATGTGCTCAACATTTCTCAAGCTGAAAGAACTGAAGAAAAAAAACTCAGCCTCCAGTTGCAACACTGAAGGATTCTATGGGTAAAATACTGAACCACATAATAAATAGGAAGCGTCAAAAGAAGATGGAAGAAATTGGTCAGTGTTCAATCATTTCAGGATATAGCATATGGTCAAGAACCAGTGGTACTGAAGGAAGGAGTCCAATCTGCACTGAAGGGAATGGCAAAAAACAAGGCTCCAGGAATTGACAGAATACCAATGGAGACACTTCAACAGACGGGTGCCATGCTAGAAGTGCTCACTTATCTATGCCAAGAAATTTTGAAAACAGCTACCTGGCCAGCTGACTGAAAGATCTAAATTTATGCATATTCCAAAGAAAGGTGATCCAACAGAATGTGGAAATTACCGAACAATATCATTAACATCACATACAAGTAAAATTTTGTGGAATATAATTCAAAAGTTGTTCCAGCAGTACATTGACCAGGAACTGCCAGAAATTCAAGCTGGATTCAGAAAAGGACTTGGAATAAGGGATATCATTGCTGATGTCAGATGGATCCTGGCTTAAAGGATACCAGAAAGGCGTTCTATTGAGTATACAAAGGCATTTAACTGTGTGAATCATGACAAATAATGGATAACATTGTGAAGACTGGAATTCGAGAACACTTAATTGTGCTCATGAGGAACCTGAACATAGACCAAGAAACAGTCATTTGAACAGAACAAGGGAATACTGCCTGGTTTAAAGTCAGGAAAGGTGTGTGTCAAGGTTGTAACCTTTCACTATACTTGTTCAATGTGCATGTTGAGCAAATAATCAGAGAAGCTGAACTATATGAAGAAGAAAGGGGCATCAGGATTGGAGGAAGACTCATTAACAACCTGTATTACGCAGGTGACACAGCCTTGCTTGGTGAAAGTGAAGAGGACTTGAAGCACTTACTAATAAAATCAAAGACTACAGCCTTCAGTATGGATTACACTTCAACATAAAGAAAACAAAAATCCTCACAACTTGACCAATAAGCAACATCATGATAAATGGAGAAGAAATTGAAGTTGTCCAGGATTTCATTTTACTTGGATCCACAATCAACACCCATGGAAGCAGCAGTCAGGAAATCAAAGGAAGCATTGCATTGGGCAAATCAGCTACAAAAGACTTCTTTAAAATGCTATAAAAAAAAAAAAAGTCACTTTAAGGACTAAGGTGCACCTGACCCATGCCATGGTGTTTTCAATCACCTCATATGTATGCAAAAGCAGAACAATGAATAAGGAAGATCAAAGAAGAATTGATTCCTTTGAATTATGGTGTTTGTGGAGAATACCGAATCTACATGGACTACCGGAAGAACAAACAATAATACATTTTGGAAGGAGTACAGCCAGAATGCTGTTTAGAAGCAAAGATGATGAGACTACATCTCACCTACTTTGGATGTGTTACCAGAAGGGACTAGTTCCTGGAGAAGGACATCATGCTTGGGAAAGTAGAAGGTCATTGAAAAAGAGGAAGACCCTCAACCGTATGAATTGACGCAGTGACTACAACAATTGGCTCAAACACAACAATGACTGTGAGGATCACGCAGGACTGGGCAGTGTTCCGTTCTGTTGTACACAGGGTCGCTATGAATCAGAACAGACTCGAAGGCACCTAATTACAGCCAACAATGGTCCTTAGAGAAGCAAACTGCCACATCTTTCTCTTGAGGAGCGGCTGGTGGGTTCAAGCTGCTGATCTTTTGGTTAGCAGCCAAGAGCTTAACCACTGCACTACTAGGGTAGAATTGATTAATAACTACCCTACATTGCTGGGGACTTTATTGTCAGATTAACCAAGTAACAATCGTCACTTGTACATTACTTGTATTTGAATCCTATGAGAAAAATGGAATTTAACTTCGCTGCATTTTTAGAGATAAGGAAACTGAGGCAGTGGGAGGTTAAGTGCTTTAATAAACCCCAGGATTTAAAGCCTCTGAGATTCCTGCTCATTGTTTAGTCATGAGATAAACCTGGGTAGGTCTGGTGTACGCAGCACCCTCCCCTGAACTTGGACTTCATTTGCGATGACTGAGCCTCACCTTTGTGCAGCTCACGTGTAGCTAATTCCTAATCCTGCTTTTCAACCTTTCCAGACATTTGCAGCACAAAATTTGCAATTGACTTCACAGACAATTATGCTCAGATTCAATTTATTTTTTAAATACCAGAAATAGGTTATTACTATCACTATTATAAGAGAAATACATATTTATTATGGAGAACTTTAGAAATAAGAACGGGACAAAGAATCTCCTGTAAGTCACCTATAGTTCCCCACTAGAGATAACCATGGCTAACAGATGGATGTAGTTACTCCCTCTTGGTCTTTTCAAATATGTATATATATATATTTTCAAAGCTGTTATTATATTACATAAACATATATCCTTATTTTTCTCGTTCAATAGTTCATTGTAAGTAGTTTCCCACATTTTAATACCCCAAATAGTCTTTGAAAAGAGGTATTTTAATAGCTGCATAATATTGAATTCACAAAGCAGTATGTCTAGCTTTAGCTTCTCTGTTCCCTAAGGGTAAAACCTAGTTTTCTTAACTTGACCTGCATGCTCTGATCTGCTTACCACCCTGGCCTTACTCTTGGACACTAGAAAGTACTACACTTTCTTTTAGGCCTTCACATAGCTGGTTCTTCCTGCTTAGAAAATTTTTCCCTGTGGCAGGCATAATTTTAAGATAGCTTCCAAGATTCCTGTCCCCTTGTGAACACGTCCTATATAATCCCCTTATGCTGAGTGTGAGTAGGATCTGTGAGTATAATGGGATGTCACTTCCATGGCTAGGTTATATTATATGGAGAAAGTGAAGGTATTTTGCAGATGTAACTCAGGGCTCCAAATCAGTGACATTTGAACTAAACAAAAAGGAGATTACTGAGGGTGGACCTAACTTAATCATAACCCTTGAAAGAGGAACGGAGTTCTTCCTGAATAAAGAGAGTCTCCTGCATTAGTTAAAGAAGTAAGTTGATATACTATGAAAGGGACTGTGAGAGGGCCCTGTGGCAGGAACTGTGAGAGTCTCTAGTTGCTGAGAGTGTCCCCCAGCTGACAGCCAGCAAGAAAGCAGGGACCTCGGACCTACAACTCCAAGGAACTAAATTCTGCCAACCACCTGAGTGAGCTTGAAAGAGGACTCTGAGCCCCAGAAATGAATGCAGCCTGGCTTACATCTGATTGTAGCCTTGTACGAGACCCAGAGCAGAGACCAGTAAGCTGTGCCTGACTCACGACCCACAGAAAGTGTGAGGTAATAAATGTTGTAGTTAAAGCTACTGTCTGTGGTAGTTTGCTACCTAGCAATAGAAAACTAATGCATTCCCTTTCTTCCTTCCTCTGGCAACTTCTACTCATCTTTCAGTTCAGAGCTTTGGTGTATCTTCCTTCAAGAAACCTCTCCTGATTCCCCCTATTTATTGTCCCAGCTCTTTTTTCCCCATCCAATAACACTAATCACACATGGAGTGGAAGCTGCCTATTTTTTTGCTTACAGACAATCAGCAAGCACGCTGAGGCTCAGAAAGGTGAAGATATATTTGCCCGATAACCACAGTATATAAGGACATCTGAAGAAAAGCAACGTATGGGGACCACTGTGCACACTTGAGTTTTAACAAATTTCTAGCGCAAGACGTAGCAAATTTATCATAATGTATAACATTTAACATATTATCTGAAACTAATCTCACATAGAGGTGACTCAGACAAACCCAACGAGGAAAATTTCATTGAATTATTCATGTGTGCGTTAGCTGTGTGGATACAGAACCCGATTCTATATACAATTTGCTATACAGCTTTGTCAGTTTTTATGTAAAAATTGGTAAGACTGAATAAAATTGCATCTTTATAGTAATTTCTCATTTATTGATGTCTTCTGAAGAAAACAGTTCGTTCTCATTCCGAGAAGCAATTATGTTCTAGGGCTGTGGAGTGACTCATCTGTGCCATTACAGGAGGTGAACATGCCCTACATGCTAATGATATCACACTGAAAAACCTTCCAGATATTAGAAACGAAAGCAAATATATGTGCGATATTTGAATCCCATGTTAAAGATGGGGTTAGAGTGATAATGCAGCTAAAATAAACACAAAGGCCCAGCGAGTCTTGCCTTTTTATGATGACTAGGGAAAATTAAAAAAAAAATAATAAAAATTACTTCTTTCCATTATATACAAATCTGCTTATTTATTGACCTTATCTACAGTGGCAGCTGATTTAATGCTGGACACTCACAGAAAAAGGTCAGCATCTACTGGCTTTGGGTAAGTATACAATTCGGCATCTTCAGCACTGTTGGACTGGTGAGTTAAAATTCTTTCCTGAGGCCCATCAATTCCTTCCAAATTGGACCTGTCAAGCAGAAGAGCTGACAGACCCAGGAAGAATTCAATAATTCTTAAACTTTGTTTCCAAGAAATACCTGGATGCTTCTTTAAAATTCAGAACTCCAGGTCCCTCTCCCAGAGATGGAGCCCTGGGATATGCATTTTAAACAAGCCCCAGAGATGACTGTGACATGGTGGTTCAGTTCTCTCACTTTCAATATCATTGATTAGCTCATTGCTTCTTGGAGGGCTTGCTTCAAAAGCCAGAGGTGTTTGCCTAGTGTTTTCTACTCTGAATGAGAAAGACTCTTCAGGGTGTATGGGGTGGGTGAGAGGGAGGTGGAAAGAAGGACTCAATGTTTAGGGGACACTGAGCTTCTGTTCAAAGTGATGGTAAAATTTGGGAATGGATAAGGATAATGGTTGAACAACATAATGACCATAATATCACTGAACAATGCACATGAAGGAAGACTGTTGAGATGTCAAATGTTTTCTTACATATATTTTTATCACAATTTAAAAAGAAAAAGAAAAACAAGTAGCAGAACATACAACAACAAAACCAATGTAAATTCCCTAGTCTTAATGAGGAATTCAAATGTCTATAGGGTCTATAGAAACCCTGGTGGTATAGTGGTTAAGAGCAATGGCTGCTAACCAAAAGGTGGGCTGTTCAAATGCACCAAGTGCTCCTTGGAAACCCTAGGGGGCAGTTCTACTCTGTCCTCTAGGGTTGCCACGAGTAGGAATTGATTCGATGGCAATGGGTTTTGTTTTTTTTTGGTTTTATACAGCCTAAGCAGGAATGCAAATGAATGAAAACAAATAAAAAGCAGGGACACCACTGAATTATAGACAGTCAGCCCCAAGGAAAAGCCACTACTCAATGTGTAGCAATATCGGCAGGTGGGAAAGTAAGACCAGTGTCGTCAGATCTGCTCTGTTTTCAAGAGAAACTGAAAAGCCAGATTTTTGTGTGAACTCTCCAGATTTTTTTAAATTCTCAGTTTTAAAAACAAAGCCTACGATTGGACTAAGGGCTTCCAATTTTCAACCTCTGCCTTAATCCATCAGTGTAATTCTCCATAAAATTTGAGAAATTGCAAAGCCTATTTCATTGACAGTGGTGGTGAGATGAGAACATGAACATGACCTTCACAGGTGAGAGACAGGAAGAAATGCCGGTCTGTGCAATGCCCCTCAAGGACAGACAACTGAGAAAGGGCTGCCTTTTCAAAGAGCTCAGCGCTGTGAGAAGGTGTTTATTCCAGAATGTGAAAAGTCTCTGAATTGGATTTCTTCTTTTAATAAAAAATGTTCTCACATTTCCATTCCCAGGATAGCCCACACCTAATCACCTACAATCTTCTGCAGCTGGTAAACTCAAGCTCGGCTCTACAATGCATCAAGGTGCTATAGCATAAAGCAGATTCCTATGTCTGCTCTGGCCTCAACCTTACTCTTCACTTTGGCCTGTACCCACGGGGTCCAGATGCGCTCGGGCGAGGTGCGTGGGGAAGAGGACAGTCCTACCAGTGCAAAACGGGGTCCAGATGCGCTCGGGCGAGGTGCGTGGGGAAGAGGACAGTCCTACCAGTGCAGGTGAGGTTAAATGCTGGACTATTAACTGTGCTTGAGGGATGACAGGAACTGACCTTACTTTTTTTTTTTTTTCTTTCATCTTTCCTTCAAATCTTTTATTTTCTGAGTTCTTAAAAAAAACAAACAAAAACTGGAAGAAACTGAGGACAAAGCCTCAGCATCAGCTAGAGGCCAAGTGGCATGGGCTGGGCCTCCTGGGTCTGCAAAATGGTGGGAGGTCCCGAGGCCTTCAGGCATGTTTCACTTGAGTGGGGAGGAGCAAGTCACTTAAAAAAATATATATATATTAAAAATATATATATATATTAAAAAAAAAAAAATATATATATATATATATATATATACTGTACACATCTCTATGAGCATCCTGTGTCTGGTGAGATATCCTATGTGTTGGGGGGGGAGAGGGGAGGCGCCAGGTGCTGGTACACTTCCTTCTGGGTCAGCTTCTCTACAGGGCTTACTGACCCGGCCAGCAGGCTGGGCTGCGGGCAGCCTGGTTTCTTCTGGGAATGGAGAGGAAGTTAAAATTCAGTTCCAACCCATGGTGGGCAGTGGCCAGAGGCATGGGAATGGTCACCACTTAACTAAGAAATTTCTGCTGCTCTGTGCCCGTCGGATGGTCTCCTCCCCTATCTTCTTTTTTTCTTTTTCTTCTGGGATGGTGAGTCAGGGTCTTTGCTTGAGGCCTTTTTTTGTTTTCTTTTTCTTTTCCTTGTCACACGCATGGTATCTCTCAGAAATGTTGGAAACCATCGAAACTTCCCAAATATCAAACTTGACTTTTTTTCCTTAGGTGTCAGTTTCTTCCAAACACATTCTTCGTGTTTGGAGAAAATCCTGGAGAGCACAGATAATTTCTAAGTCAGGCAAACAGCCAGGAAAACCTCTATAATCTGAGCCCAATAACTCCATATGGCAAATTTGACAGAGATCTGCTCTGAAAGTCCTTCTGAAACCATTGGCTTGTGCCAAGTTATACAAAAATCAGGGCAGTGCCAGCTCCTCTGCCCCAAAACCATGAAGATTAAATAATATTTTGAGCTTTTTGGTGCAGTTTATTAGTGTGAATGCCATAAAAACAAAAACATATTTCTTGTGTGGGACAGGAAGGTTCATGCTAAAGTATTCCCTTCTAAGCCTTTTATTTCACAGTATATAATTGGGATCACAGTAATGATCTCAGGGGAATAGTTTGATCCACTGGTGGACATTATCAAAAGCAATTTACTAGAGGAAGGCCAGGCTTAACTGAACTGTGAAAACGTTTTCAGTGAGAAAACCTGGGTGGCTTTATGTCTAAAGCTATTTCATATTTTAAAATCTTTATTTAAAAAATAAAAGACACTGGCCACCCAACTGCATACAGAAAATAACCTCTAATGATGGATTACTGCTTTGGTATATCTGATAGGTCAAATCACCTAATGTTTGTTTTCTGCTTATTGCAATTTCAAAGGAACTTGGTGCTCAAAAAAATAGTTTAATGTAATGGCAGAAAGTGATAGGAAGATTCACCTGTTTCATTTTCTCCATAGCGTTCTTATACTTCCAGGCTTGAATCTGATTTGCATTGTGGTTGCTAGTTTCATTAAAATCAATTATTTTATGTTTTCCAATATTCGATTAAAATGGACCCAGCATGTAAGACTTTCCAGCCACTAAAATGATGTTCTCAAAGAATTTTAATGCCATAGGCATTTTCATGGCACAGTCTTCTAATGTTGTGAAATGACAAAAGCAGATTACCAAACTGCATATATCCCATGACCCCAATTAAAAAAGTATGCATAGAAAATATGACATACTGTTAACATAATTAATTTTAATGATGAGATTAAGAGTGAATAAAGAAATTATCCTTTCTATTTTTTGTATTCCAAATATGCTACAGTGTATATTCTATGCTGATTTTAAAAGTATAAGTACTTTTAAAAGAAGATTATGGATGAATACAAATGCCGACTCTAAAGCTGAAGATGTTGTTGTTAGGTGCCATCAAGTCAGTTCCGACACATAGCGACCCTATGTATAACAGAAAGAAACTCTACCTGTGCCATCCTGACAGTCATTGCTATGTTTGAGTCCATTGTTGCAGCCACTGTGTCAATCCATCTCATTGAGGGTCTTCCTCTTTTTGCTCACCCTCTACCAAGCATGACCTTCTCCAGGGGCTGGTCCCTCCTGATAACATGTCCAAAATATGTGAGATGAAGTTTCACCGCCCTTGATTCTAAGGAGCATTCTCGCTGGACTTCTTCAAGTACAGATTGGTTCATTCTTCTAGCAGTCCACAGCATATTCAATACTATTCACCAACACCATAATTCAAATGCATTAATTCTTTGTTCTTCCTTACTCATTGTCCAGCTCTTGCATGCATATGAGGCAACTGAAAATACCATGGTTTGGGTCATGTGATCTCTGGAATCATTTCTATCACCAAGGCCACATTTTCCAACTACTGATCCTTCTTTATTTTCAACTTTCTCATTCCAGTCACCAGTAATTATTAATGCATCTTGATTGCATGCTTGATCAATTTCAGACTGCAAAAGTTAATAAAAATTTTTAATTTTCTCATCCTTTTCATTAGTGGTTGGTATGTAAATTTGAATAATAGTCATATTAATTGGCCTTCCTTGTAGGCATATGGACATTATATTATCATTGACAGTGTTGTACTTCAGCATAGATGTTGAGATGTTCTTTTTGATGATGAATACAATGATGTTTGTCTTCAATTTGTCATTCCTGGCATAGCAGACCTTATCATTGTCTAATTCAACATGGTCAGTACTAGTTGTCTTAGTTATCTAGTACTACTGTAACAGAAAACCACAAATGGATAGCTTTAACAAAGAGAAATTTATTCTCTCTCAGTCTAGGAGGCTAGAAGTCTAAATTCAGGGTACTAGCTCCAGGGGAAGGCATTCTGTCTCTGTCAGTTCTGGGGGAAGGTCCTTATCATCAGTCTTCCAAGGTTGAGGAGCTTCTCAGCACAGAGGCCCGCGTCCAAAGGACGTGCTATTCTCGGAAACCCTGGTGGCATAGTAGTTAAGAGCTATGGCTGCTAACCAAAAGGTAGGCAGTTTGAATCCACCAGGAGCTCCTAGGAAGCCCTATGGTGCAGTTCTACTCTGTCCTATAGAGTCACTATGAGTCGGAATCGACTTGATGGCAGTGGGTTTGGTTTTTGTTTTGTTTTGTTTTTTTCTTGTTTTGGGGGGCATGAGGTCCCCTTGTCTCTCTGCTCACTTCTCTCTTTTATACCTCAGAAGAGATTTGCTTAATACACAACCTAATCTTGTAGGTTGGGTCCTGCCTCACTTACATAACTGCCCCTAATCCTGCCTCATTAACATCATAGAGGTAGGACTCACACCCAGCACACAACACATAGGGAAATCACATCAGATGACAAAATGGTAGACAATCACACTATACTGGAAATCATGGACTAGCCAACTTGACACACATTTTTTAAGAGGGCACAATTCAATCCACAACACTAGTTCATTTCGGCTCGCTAATGCTTAAGATACTGATCTTCAAGCATTCCATTTTATTCTTTGACAACTTCCAATTTTCCTAGATTCATACTGTGTACATTCCACGTTCTGATTATTAATGGATGTGTGCATCTGTTTCTTCTCATTTTGAGCCCCGCCACAACAGCAAATGAGGGTCCTGAAAGCTTTACACCATCCATGTCATTAAGGTTGATTCTACTTTGAGGAGGCAGCTCTCCCCCATCGTGTTTTGAGTGCTTGCCATCATCTTTCATCACTGTATCAGACAATGTTCTGCTGCTCTTCATAAGAATTTCCCTGGCCAATTTTTCAAAGAAGTAGATTGCCAGGTCTTTCTTCCTAGCTTGTCTTAGTCTGGAAGCTCAGCTGAAACCTGTCTACTAGGGGTGACTCTGCTGGTATTTGAAACACCTGTGGCATAGCTTCAAGCATCACAGCCACACACAAGCCACCGCAGTATGACAAACTGACAGACAAGAGGTGGAAGCTGAAGATACACACTGTAAAATCTAAAATGTGTCAAATTCATATATGTTGGCAGTAGGCACGTGGGAGAAGTAAGATAAACATGAAAAGACTCATTAATTTAAACTTATTGCAGCAAAGGGTCATCTGAAACACTAAAAAGTTTTAGCATATAAAAGGCTATATTCACAAAATAGACCTGTATTTCATATAAGTTATCTCTAGAGTATCAGACCGTGTGGGACCAGGGGCTGAACTGTTTTACTTTATACAATTTTGACCTATCCAGGCATGACTTTGATAATAACAATGAAAATTAAACTACCTGAGCAACAAAGAGACATGAAGTTTTAATATTTCCAGCAAAATACAAGTAACTTGTAAATAAAAAGAGTTCATCCAGGATGTGCTCTGTGTTCATTATATTCACTGATTATATACACGAGCCACTGGAAAGCGTGCATGTCCCCCACAAGCTGCAATCATCTCTCTTATTCATATTAATTTACTTGTTTTAGAGAGTACAAAGATAAGCTTCAGCCTGATTATTGTAAATGTCAACTTTCTTCAATTACGAATCAGTGGGGTTTACCAGTGTTAAGGGTAACGAAAATGAATTTATTTTTCAATTTTCTGTGAGAACTCTAAACCATATAGAGATAAAAGAGAGTTCACATAGTGGTGCTTGATTTTCATGGGTTTTTATTTTTTTATTTTTGTCAGTTATTTATTTATTTTTGTTTTGCTTTTAAGATAGCCTTTCTGAAATGTCTAGCACATAGAAAAATGTTTGAAAACTCTTTTGTAAATCTCAATTTTTGTGATGTTTTAAAGTTGGATGACTGTTGAACTCTTTGTTAGGCTGAATTCTTTGATTACTTTCTAAAAGTAAATTGAATACACGATATGAGGGCTGTGTTGTCATGGTCTGGAATATATACATATATATATGTAATAAGGAGAGAGAGAGATAGACAGACAGGTAGGCAGGCAGACAGACAGGCAGACAAACAGAAAATGTGTTCCTGGGTGGTATAAACAGTTAATGTGTTTGGATGCTAACTGTAAGGTTGAAAGTTAGAGTCTACCCAGAGGAGCCTCAGAAGAGAGGCCTGGCAATCTACTTCCAAAAATTCAACAATTGAAACCCTACAGAGCACAGTTCTATACATGAAGTCTTCGTGAGCTGGAATCAACTTAATGGCAACTGGTTATTTGCTTTTATATATATATATATATATTTGTATGTGTTTCCATTTGATACATTCACAAATAAACTACTTGTGAAAGTGCTGAAAAAAATTTGGGAAGAGAGAAGAGTCAAAAATATACCTACATACATACTGAAGTTCTAAACTGATTAATGTAATATGTTAATCACTCAGCAGTTTCACACATCCAAATCTCCTTTGTCACGGAAAAAAATCAAAGGTCAGATTCTCAACTTCCTCCCTCTAGTCTCCACCCTCAACACACGCACACACACACAGACACACACACATTTTTAAAAACTAAAATTCGACTTCACTTGGTCAGGTATACCTAAAATTGGCTAATAAATTATAATAATAAAGCTTTCTATTTTCAATCTCTTTGTATAGAGAATCACAAAGAGGGTTATGGTAGAACCTCCAAATTCTTCTCTAGAGTCTGTGTTCTTAACCATTATGCATTTGTAGAAGTCCTCAATTGTAAAACGAGGAGTCCCCATTTGTAGAATGAGGGTAATAAAAATAGCTAGGGCATACGGTTGTTGCAGGAATGAACTTCGACTATCCAGTGTGTGATTTAGCACAGCAGATGCCTAGCATTTAGGACATGCATAGTCACTGCTGGCTGTCACTCCTATTTCAGACAGAGAACAGGGTAAACACAGGCATAGCAACATGAAAGAGCTTAGTATGTCTCAGGGAAACAATAGGCAGTTCAGCATGGCTGAAACATTAAAGTGAGGAGGGGGGATTAGAAAGGTTGAAACATGAGAAGCTGGTATAAATTATCATCTAGATGGCCTTGTTAAGGACTTTACTTAAAGGGTTACAGAAGTAGGCATGACACACCTTTTAGCTAGACCATTTAGAAATGCTTTGAAAGAGATGATGTTAGAAACAAGGACAGAAGTTATAAGGCTACTACTACAGAGGTTCAATAGAGAGATGAGAGCCTGAATAGACGATAGTGATGGACATGACAGAAAGTGGACAATAGAGGAGATGTCTTCCCTCTATATTTTTCAAAAATGCATTTTGTGGTTGTGGTTAACTGAGGTTGTGGTAGCCAACCTCCAAGATGGCCCCAGTGATGCTCTCCTCCTGGTATTCATAGTCCCTCTTATATTGTACCAGTATTGGTCTGGGTGATCAACAGAATATGGCAGGAGTGTTGGTATGCAACTTTTGAGGCTAAGTCATGAAAGGCATTGCTGCTTGCACCTTGCTCTCCTTTATCACTCTCGGAGTGGATGTCAGCCACCATGTCATGAAGGAGCTCCTGTTGGTTGTGGGGTGGCTGGAAATGTAGGGAAATGAGTCCTCCCACCAACACTCAGTACCCATCAAGCCTTTAGGTGTCTGTAACCCAACGACCTCTTGACTAATTTCACAAGAGACCAGCACCAATGTGCCAGCCATGTGAGTGAACTATCTTCTAAGTGGATCTTCTAGTTCCAGCCAAGTCTTCAGAAGAATGCAGTCCTGACTAATATTTTGGCTGCAGTATGAGGAGAGATTCCAAACTAGAACCACCCAACTAAGAATCTCTTGTATTACTGATACACAGATAATGGGAGATTAATAAAATTTTATTATTGTTTTAGTTGCTAAGTTTTGGGGTTACATAGCAATAGATAAAGAGATGTTCAGAATAGTTTCCAAAGATTGAGTCTCTGTCTAGATTACAGTGAACGATCAATTTGTGACAGAGAAAAAAGAGCTGTCCTGTAGTATTTAAGGGGAGGTTTCCAGACAAGCACAGACCAAACCTGTAGTCCTTGTTCCCATGGTTAATGGACCATATGTCACTGTTGGAAACCCTGGTGGTGTAGTGGCTAAGTGCTATGGCCGCTAACCAAGAGGTCAGCAGTTTGAATCCGCCAGGCGCTCCTTGGAAACTCTATGGGGCAGTTCTACTCTGTCCAGTAGGGTCACTATGAGTCGGAATCAACTCAACGGCAGTGGGTTTGGTGGGTTTATGTCACTGATGGATAAAGTGATAGCTAAAGACAAGACTTTGACAACTGGACCAGATGAAAAGCTAAGCATTCTTCTCTCCCTTAGCCCTTCTTCTTAACACCTTGCCTTGTCTTTAACATTCCATCAACACCTTTCTTTACACATTTTGTATAAAAAGAGCAGCAAAATAGAAGAAAAGTCCTTCTGGACTAAATGAAGATAAAGCAAAAACACACGCCTCTTAAATATAGTGAGAATCATGATATGAAGGACTCCTTTGTGCTGCACAGCAGTGGCTATAATTCTAGGATAAAGAGTTTAAATGCCACATAGGAGCACAACTTCAACTCACTGATAATTTTTAACTGAGTTTAAAGATAAATTTAATGTTGGGAAAATATTTGGATTGAAAATGCAGCAATAATATCAAAACACAATTTGAGAATGAAAATAAGCAAATAAGTTTAGAAGGATTTTAAAAGTAATTTATTTCTGATTGAAAAATCATAAATGCTTACTATAAAAATTTTGAAATAAAAAATGTAAAGAATATAAAATGTATCCATAATCCCTATATTTAGAGCTAAAAACTCAAGTTTTTTATGCATGTATTATAAAGTTTAAATATTCCTGCCATTAAAATTTTATATCTTTCCTCTAAATATAACTTGCATTAGTAAAAGCATTTCCTTGTGCTTTCAAAATAATTGAAAAATTATATTTAATTGCTTCTTTTAATAGTTTTTAAACTATAAGAGTAATGCTCAATGCTAATATCAAGAAGGTAGAGCAGAAAGGCAAAAACTTGGGAAAAATAACACTTCAGAAATTAATATTCACCTGTAGTGTATCATTTTTCAATCTTTAAAATATGTATATACATGCATTTACAAAACTAATATTATGCTGATATTTAGCTTATGCTTTTTTTAATAATCAAAATAATGAGAATATTTTCCAATGAAAATATTCTTACAATATAATTTAATGGGTGCACAGTAGTTCATCATCTGAACATACTATAATTTACAGAATTTATGAGTATTTCTTATTGTGATGTATTCTGGTTGTTTTCTTTGATGAACATTTTTGAACAGTATCGTTTGAAATATAAATTGTTTACTTAGGACAATTTCCTAATTATTGTCAACAATGTTCGAATAAATTTAAGGGGTTTGATAGGTTTTAACCAAAGAGTTTTCAATAAATATTGTAGCTGATTATATTTTCACCAAGAGTAAAAAGGAGGCCCTTTCCTCTTGCACTTGACAACATGGGATACAACCATTTTCTCATTCTTAGAATAATTAAGCCATCAAACTCACAGCGACCCTATAGGACAGAGTAGAACTGCCCCATAGGGTTTCCAAGGAGCAGCTGGTGGATTCGAACTGCTGACCTTTTGGTTGGCAGCCGAGCTTTTAACCACTGCAGTACCAGGGCTGCCTTATAGTAATTAAACCAAAAAAAACCCAAACCCATTGCCGCAGAGTCAATTCCCACTCATAGTAATTAGAGGGGAGAAAAACGGAATCTTGGTTATTGTTTTCACGTGCATTTCTTTTATGAGTAGCAAAGTTCAACTTTTTTTCTTATTTATTTGACATGATTTATTTTTATGTATGTTTACCTATGAATGTCTTGTGGCCATTTCAAATCAGTATATTCATCTTTTTTATTGTCTTTTAAGAACTGTTTACGTATTACAGATATCACTCATTTGTCTATGCAGTTATTTTTTTAACTTGTGATTTCCTTTTTAATTTTCTTTATCCCTTTTTAAGTAATATAAATTTTTAAATATTCATGCAGTAAAGTATATCAATAGTTTCCTTTATTATTTATGCCTTAGAAATTGTTCTTTGAAAGAGTTATCTCCAGCATCCAAAATTATATAAACATTCATGATATTTTCTTTTGGATTTCTATAGATTTCATCTTCATAGTTTTTTTTTTAAGAATCTATATCTGAACCTAATTTTGAAGTATAATGTGTCATTAGAATCTAATTTTTGTTTCAAAAATGTTTTTAAAAATCCATTTACTACACAATTAATACACATTTATCACAGAACTAGTAGAAGGTAGAGATTAGTCAAAAGAAAAAAAAGTCCAACCACAATCCTAGTTACTCCTAACATGTTACACTCACCCTCTCTCCATTCAATCTTTCTTTGCTGTCTTACTTCATTACTGTGTGTACATGCATGTATGCATGCATCTCAGAATGGGGGAGAGCTACAACTTATTGTGTGGGCAGTGCACAACTTACACAACTGTTCTTGGTGGGCCTAGTGTATGTCTTCTTTAATAATTTCCTTTGAGTAGGAGTCTAGATTTACAATCACTGATTCGAAGGGCTTGTGCCTGTATAAAATATGCATTGTTACATCGCCATCAAGAAACACTGATTCATTTTATTACTACCATGATTTTTGTGAGATCATTTCCATAAACTCTCATCAAAACTGATCACCATAAATATTTTTCAATTTCATAAAGGGAAATTATATCACATTAATATTTTAATTTTCATTCCTCTGACTTCATTATGGTCTATTAGCCATTTTTTTTTTATCTTTGAGTCTTTTTTATATGCTTTATCAACTAATTCATAAGGATAGTTGTGTTTTTTAAGCAATTTTACAAGTTCTAGATAATATATTAAAGAGTTAAATTTATCAGTTTTGTTGCAAATATTTTCTCAACAGTTTGTGGTTGATTTATTAATTGCACTTATGCAGTTTTGGAAGGACAGAAGCTTTTAAACAGAGAAAGTACAAATTCTGTTTTTCACCACTGGATTTGATTCAAATTTGTTACTCTTGACGTTTTCTTAGCCATTACAAGGTGCCAGATACTGAACACAGCACTTTTACATGCTCATATATTTAATAATCAAAATGGACCTGTGAGGTAGAAATTATCTTCTCCATTTCAAAGATGAGGAAACAGGGATATGGAGACATCAGGGAGCTCAAAATTATAGAGATTAGTGCCTGACAAATTGTAGTGTTTGTCTGAGCTCCTAGGAATGCCATTAAATATAGATTCTTATTCAGGAGGCCTAGGGCGTCCTGGAGCCCTGGTGGCCCAGTGGTTAAGCGTTCTGTTGTTAACTTAAAGGTCAGCAGTTCAAATCCACCAGCCGCTCCTTGGAAACCCTATGGGGCAGTTCTACTCTGTTCTACTGAGCTGCTATGAGTCAGAATTGACTCAACAGGCAATGGGTTTTTGGTTTGGTAAGGGCCTGAGATTCTCCAGTCTAACAAGCTCTCAGGTGATGGTGCTGATCCATGGACCATACTCTGAGTAGCAAGGACAAAGATAACCATTAAATAGTGGGACTTGATCTAAATACATACACACACACGCATCTATATGTACACATACATATATACCTAGGTCTTTAGGCTCCTTCTTTCCACTAAAGTCCCTGGCTGGCTCTTGTCTACTAACCTAAAGGATGGGCAGTTCAAACCATCCCTCTAAGTGGCACCGTGGAAGAACAGCACGGCAATCTGTTTCAGTAAAGATTACAGCTCAATAAACTCCAATGGGCAGTTCTACTCTGTGAAATGTAGGATTGCTATGAGTCAGAATCGACTTGATGGCGATGGTTTTGGTTTGGTTTTTTTGGTGTCTTTCCACTCTACCATGCTTCCTCTAGTTGCTGCCAGCACACATGACCTACATATGTAATCATCCTCTGACAACATTGCTACCTAAAACAAACACCTTCTCAAGCTCCATCTTTATTTACAAGGATAAGCATGGTAAGAAATGCTTAAAGGATCTGAAAGTCAATGTGAGTGATGAAAACAAATTTAGAAGAAAAAAACTAGAAAGTATATCACACACACATACACACAAAATGTTCCCATCACACTTTTTAAGGGAAATTGTGAAAGCTCCATCACTAAGATTAACTTTAAAAGAAGACCGGGGAATTATATTCCAAAGAAAAACCAGAAAGGCTAAAATATTCATAGTTTATATTTCATAATCTATGTATTCTTTAAATATGGAACATTCACAATTATTGCTGGGGCAAATGCCTATTGTGGATGTTCTTGAAATGAGAACATTCTATCCCCATAATCTTACATCCACGATGAATTCTTAGGAAGACAGGAAGAAGAAATTACTGCCATTCAGTATGAGACTATTTTTTTATAACAAATTTGAAAGGAAGAGCATTATTTCACACAAATACATTTTTTGATGTACATAATTATCATATCTACAAAAGACTTAATTCGAACTTGACAAAAATAATTATTTCTAACTATGAGTCAAGTATTCTAGGCTATTGCCCTTGGATTGAACAAGAGTTACATGTGATTCAGGCAATTTTTTTCTGATTTGTTCACTAAAGTATGACAACTGTAGGACACATTACAGCTTAGGACTAAAGGATCAAATGGGCATTATTTCCAAAAAATGAGATGGCAATCCAGTAGGAGAACTGAATTGAACTCAGAGCTCATAATTCCAGTTCAATACAAATATTCCTCAGTAATAGATGAGAATTATAGCATTTTAGACGAAAGAAACCTTAAGAGATCATTTAGCTCACCCCCTGCTCTTGAAGATGACTTTCCTACTGCTTTTATTTATAAAAAGTGGAAAATAGTATATATAATTTTTCTTTTGGCACTGGAATTCTACACTTAGATGCCTTTGCTCTCTCAGCTTACTGAGCCTTTCTGATGTTCACCCGCATAATACAGATGAAAAGAAGGCTGTGGAGGAAAAATAAAGTCAGGATTGAATGTCATATTAATGTGAAAAAAAGTATTTCTGTAGGAGCATATTTCTCCCATCAATGAGTGGAACAGTTAAATGCATAAATCTCCCACGCATTAATGGGAGAATAAATCTTATAGTGATGAGTACATGAAAGATTTTCCTCTGAATAGTGGAGAATACATAGTCATAGTAGCTGCAAGTAATTTTGTAATTACCTTACTCTATTACCGACTTGGCACCTGCTCAGTACACTGAGACCTTTCCCTTTCATCATTGAATTTTGCATTTAATTTGCATAATGTGCCAAAGAAGAAAAATAATGGATCTGGCTGAAATCTGAAGTAAATCAGGGGGAAAAAATTCAGAAACAGGCATGTCCCTGGAAATATATTAAAATAAAAGGCATGTCAACATGAAGTCCCCAAGTGTTCATTTCTAAGTCCCTGAATTGCATAATTTTTAAACTTCTACAAGAAGTCTTGAATGCTTAGTCTTCTTTAAAAATATTATTTTTTTTAAAAAAGAGTAGATTTCAAAGAAAGCGAGCCTTTCTAAGATTTATTTATGCTATAAACCACTCACTTGGTAAAAGGCAGGAGTATTCCATTTTATGGGATAGATAAGATGTGTAGCATCACCGATTTGGAAATATAAGAATGGAATAATGCACTAAAATTCAGGATTGTTCATATAGCATACACGAATTCTGCATGCCCACACAAGCTCCTTATCATCTGCCATTGTCTAAATCTTATACCTGAGTTCAGAGTCAAGAAATGCCCAGCAGGGAAACAAAGTCAGTGCTCAGCAAGTGCTAACAGAAACCGCACTGCCTTTGGAGTGATTGCCAAGGAGGCAGACCCACATCCGCCCTTAACCATTGGTTAATCTGTTTTCACGCACCACACATTTGCCTATAGCAGGAAACAACTACACCCTGCCTGATATGAAGAACAATAATTTGTTGCTAGGGTTATTGGTATGCTTTCTGGGAAATCATACTTATCTCTTCAACTGGTTCTTGGGAGATTTACTGGTACCTTCTTAACCCCAGAGAAGTCATTCTTTATTCTGCTTATAAAAGATTCTAGTTCCCAGAATACATCAAAGGATTTTATATTTTTTAAATATAGGAAAAAGAATAGTTGGATTTTTCTTCAACTCAAATATCATCTTCGAATATCACATGGGAAGAATTATAAATAAATTATGACTAAAAGCTACCAGGTTTATTTCCCAGATGAGCAAGTCTGTTTCTGAATCAATATTTATTTTTGCAAACTATTGACGACTAATGTTAGAACTAGTAATATTTCTAAAGATGGAACTCTTGGAACCATTTCCTAATGGGTTTGATACACCAATAAATCTATCAGCCAGATTGTTTCTAAGATTCCTAAAAGTTATGCTAAGGGTCATAAGTGGTGAAGACCTAAAAGAACTATAAGCATTGTCTTAGTTATCTAGTGCTACTATAACAGAAATACCACAAGTGGATGGTTTGAACAAACAAATTGATTTTCTCACAGTTTAGGAAGCTATAAGTTCGAATTCACAGTACTGGCTCTAGGGGAAGGTCTTTATCTCTTCAACTTCTGATTCCTGGTTCCTTGGAGATCTTCATATGGCTTGGCATCCCTTTTACTCCATCTCTCCTGCTTTCAGAAATCCTGGTGGCACAGTGGTTAAGAGCTAGGGTCACTATGAGTAGGGTTTTTTTTTTTTTTTTCCTCCTGCTTTCTCTTGCTTGTTTAATCACTTTTATATCTCAAAAGAGATTATTTAAGACACACCCTACTCTAATCCAGTCTCATTATAACAAGGACAACTCAATCTCAAATGGGATTATAGCTATGGGCATAGAGGTTAGGATTTACAATACACATTTTTTTGGGACACAATTCAATCCACAACAAGCATCAAACTAGATACCCAAAAGACCAAAATTTAAGAAAGGAAGGTAGGTTTCCATCTGGGAATCTTTTTCTCTGCAAAAACAAGTATCTCGATGGTTCTGAATTTTACTTTGACCCATGGTATAAAATGTATACACCTTGGGTATCAATTTGGGTGTCTTAGAGGTAAATATTCTCCTTATATACTTGTGCAGCTTCTGAGACTGACCTTGACATTCTTGTAGGCCCCCATAGTTCGATTCTGAACTATGCTGGTTATTTGGAGCAAAGGAACAAAAAGGCTAGAATTTCCCTTTTCCCTACCTCTCTATGGTAGGTTCTCATCATTTTTTTCTAATTCCCCACTTCTGTGTGCAAATGGTTAACACTATTAGCTGCTAAATGAAAGGTTGGAGGTTCGAGTACACCCAGAGGTGACTGGGACGAAACGCCTGGTGATCCACTCCTGAAAAATCAGTCATTACAATCCCATGGAGCATGGTTCCACTCTGATACACCTGGGATCTCCGTGAGTGGGAATCAACTCAGTAGCAACCAGATTCATATCTACATTCTTTGGTGTGTAACTTTGTCAAGTCTCCCCAACATGGGTGGGAGAATCTGCCCTACCCCTTGATTTGTTGGGCTAGCAACATTTCACTTCTTCCACCGAGGTGAAAAGAACATGTCCAGGTAAGACTGTTGGTTGGAGAAGGTGGGTGAGAGGTATGTGAAACAGAGCCACTCTCAGCCTGCATAGATGTATGAGTCTAGGTAACATTCACAGTATTCTCCACGAGTTCAGCACAGATTAGCCAAACACCAGCTGACCCTCAGACTTCTTAGAAATAATAAATAATTGTTGTTTTAAGCCACAGTATAACCGATATACTCTCTTTGTACCTTCATAGTAGAATTTAACAAAAATAATCAATTTTCCTTCAAAGTAAAGAAAATGTATGTCACTGTCAGTGGGACCCCATTGTTCTGTGTCAAGTGCTCAGGTAAAACAATGAGAACAAAGGGTGAATATTTTTATAATGGCCTCATTGAGGGACAGCTATATGCTGCTTAATATTGAATGGAGGCTCCAGAACAAATGTTGTATAAGTATGAAAGCAATATTGGAACGTTTGCTTTGATGGCAAACAATGAGTGTTGCAAATACATTAGTGTTTTGCCTTGAAGGCAACTAAAAGCATCTGTTTGTTTCAATTGATAGCCATTATAGCATTTAGCAAGTGCAAGTAAGAAGTGCACACCTTCTATTTCCCAGGGAGGACCAATTCCAGCAAAACTGGAGGCTAATACACGACAAGCTAGAACCTATTTGCCAGTAATTACCTAGATTTTTTTTTTTTTAATAACAATACGAGAGGTGTCTTTTATTTCCTCAGCTTTTGTCAAATTGCCTTAAAGTAAGCTGAAATCAACTCCTTTAGTGTATGTAAAAGAATGTGAACTTGTGTTTCCACTGCTGGATAATAAAATGGTGTGATTAGCAATACCATGGTGAGATTCCACACAAAGGAGGTACTAGCAGCAATCCAAGGTGAGCAGGGGAGGTTAGCTCCTGAGTATGGATGTCAAGGTTCCTCAGATTGGGTCCTAGGCTCCTGGAATTAAGCTTCAGGCCTGACCCAGGTTATGAATTGGTCCTCTAACAGTGTGATGGCTACTGCTAAAGGTAGGGGACTAGAATCTTGAGCCCAACAGCATTTGGGAAAGATGAGATATTTGGGTAGGTTGTTGGTGCTTCTTAAGACATGGATTGTGCATGGGTTGCTCCAGCTTGATAGGTATAACTAAGGGAAGAAGACTAAAGAGGAACCCAATGAAGGGTAGTTATAGTGATCCATAGAAAAAGAGGGCCATGTGATTGCAGTGACTCGGGAGTTAAGAGGTCACATTCCAACAAAGAAGGCTTTTCCAAAAAGGAAGGTTTTGTACTGTGAGAACAGATAGCTTGGGCAAAGAATGCATTAATAAGATTGAGCTTGGGGCCCATGGAGAGGGATATTGTGAAGTAGATGAATTCAATAAGCTTGAAGACTTGAGACATTGAAATAACTCATGTTATTGATCTGTCTTCCATGTAAATGATTCAGTGAGATTTCATTAAGAACACTTTCTTCTTAACTGAGGGATTTTACAATGAAGTAGGCAGTTGTCATCTTGTTCCACATACACACACCCCACTGAGTTTGCTTGTTTTTTGTTTTCTTTTACTAAATATATTACACAATAAAGAACAATTATTTTTCTTAATAAAGTTAATAACTACCATTGTAGTAACAATTAATTTAGTGACAACATTTGTGCTAATTGCCAAACAGAGCATTCAAATGAATCACTTTAAGGTACATAACCACATTATAAAAAATAGGTTTAAATCCTAAAAGGCCACATTTTAATTAAAAACTAAAAATGAAATCTGAGAATCACATTTGGCTAGTTTTTTAAAGACAAAGTAAATAGAAATACCAAGTGTAACTATAATTGCTACAAACTCTTCTGTAAAAAACCCAAACTACAGTATTTTTTTTCACTCTATCTGCTACCCTATTTAATAAACACAAATTATCATTTTTTTTTTATCATTGGTTTTTAATTAATGCTAATGTGACCTTGTTGCCAATGTTTTGGACATAGGGTAAAGCAAGGAAGAAGCTATAGATTACTTGTTTTGAATTCAGACGAAACTGCTATTTAATTTAGCAAAATTATCAGGGGAAATTTGGAAACCAAAAGGTCCAATTTATTTTTTTACCCACAGCAACAAATTACTGAGTTACCAAATTACTGTTTTACAAAGGCTAGGGTAGCCTTAGTTGGAAGAACATCTGTCTTAGATATCTAGTACTGCTATAACAGAAACACCACAAGTGGATGGCTTTAACAAAGAGATATTTATTCTCACAGTCTAGAAGGCTAGAAGTCTGAATTCAGCACGCCAGCCCAGGAGAACGCTTCATCTGTCAGCTCTGGGGGAAGGTCCTTGTTATCAATCTTACCCTGGTCTAGGAGTTTCTCAGCACAGGAACCCTGGGTCCAAAGGACACACACCCTTCCTGGTTATTTTTGGTGGCATGAGGTCCCCCTGTCTTTCTGCTCACTTCTCTCTTTTATATTTCAGGATAGATTGACTCAAAATACAACCTAATCTTGTAGATTGAGTCCTGCCTCATTAACATAATTACCTCTAATCCTGCCTCATTAACATAGTAGAGGTAGGATTTACAACACACAGGAAAATCACATCAGATGACAAAATGGTGGACAATCACACAATACTGGGAATCGTGGCTTAGCCATTTTGACACAAAGTTTTGGAGGACACAATTCAATCCATAACATTCCACCCTTTGGCCTCCTAAGATTCATGCCCTTGCCACATGTAAAACACATTCACCCTATCATATCGTAGCAAAAGTCTTAATTCAACTCCAACTTGATAATCCAAAAATTCCCCTTCATCTGTGAAATCTAGAATGTAAGTTATCTGCTTCCAAAGTACAGCATCCCACCAGGTTTGTTAGCCAGTTAATAGACAAAAATGCTGAAATGGGTTGTCGGGTAAGTAGACTTCTATTTCTCAGTAAAGTTACTGAATCTCCCCCATACTCCAAACTATGAGTTCAACTCAGTGAATTAAATCAAGCAACCATCCAAACCAGAGGAAAAATAATCAATCTGAATGGCTCTGTAATTGCATGGAGAAAGGGAAGGGAGGAGTAACTAAATGTCCCATCTTTCAGAACATCATCTGCATTCTTGTGCTATATTGAATGTTCTTCCTTGTCCCAGCCCTCATCTCACAGTGTTGGGCACTAGCCTTACTCTCCAAAGACATATGTCTCAAAGGGTGGTCCTTAGATCCCTGCATTATTGTTCTCTAGGTAGGGTCTTTGTTAAAAATGGAGATTCTCAAATTGAGAGATGAAAATCTTTGTGGGTGCTGGATCCCAAATTTGCATCATAAACAAGTTTCCTTAAAGTTTGGTGAAATCTGTTTTCCTGCAGATCAAGGGTTTAAAAGAGATCCAGGAACAGCTGGCAAAGCTTGACTAGGGCCACCTTAGGCAAAACTGCGATGTAGTCCAAATTCAGAGTTTATCTCTCAGTTTACCTTAGAGCAGCTTGCTTGCCAGCTTGTGGTTTGGGCAGCCCAGTGCTCCTAGCCTCTCTTCTTACTGCCCAGAGTATCACCCAAGCAGCTGAGTACCCTCGAATGCAATCCTCACCTGGCCATGCCTGGAGATTCCTAAGCCTTTACAACCTTACGCCATCAAATCCTTTTCTGTCTTATCTGTGTACTTCAGGATTCTATTCTATAATTCTACAAGGCTAGCAGTTTTGACCAGCTAAAACAGTTTAAGCTACCAATAGGTTCATTGCATTTTAATAACAGTTAATATTTTTAATACAAAGAGATGCTTACTTAAAGAGGAATATTTTGAAAACCCAGGAAAAAGTCATAATTGCACCAGTAGTGAACGTCCTCCACCTACCCTGACTCCTACAGTATGTATGTATGTGTTCATGAATTTTGTTTGTGAGGTGTGTGTTTGTATGTGTGTGTATGTACATATTGGCGTAGTCCTAGCTTCTGGAGCCACATTGTAGGATCTGAATAATCCTAGCTCTGGCCTTTTGGGCAAGTTACTTGACATCTCTATACAGCTCTACATCTGTGAATGAGGGTATGAATAAGACCTACCTCATTAGGTAGTTATCAGCAAGATGTGGGCACCCTTAGCCCATTATGTATCCTGGCTAGGGACATGTACTCTAGAGCCAGCTGCCCCGATTTGAATACTGCCTCCACCAATTGGCAAATTTATTACCATGAAAAATTTCTTACCTTCTTGGTGCCTACACAGTGATTTGTAAAATGAGCAGTGGGCTAGATGAAGGTTTTAACATATCCCACGAGGAGTGGGCCCATAATTGGCCAACAAGCAATCGGTGAACGCCTTAATTTGAAAATAAAAATGTTTATACATATGCACATGGGTATTTTTTTCTAGGGAGAGTGAGACCAAGCCCTCACTAGATATTCAAAAGGATCCATGACCCAGGCCATTTTAAGCACTACATTAGATGACCTTCTTCCTCCAACATTCAATAATTTTAGGTTTCATGCTAACCTATTTTGAGAGTCAGAGTCCCCGGTTGGTACAAACAGTTAACAAGCTCAGCTGCTCACTAAAAGGCTGGAGGTTGAAGTCTATCCAGAGGCACCTCAGAAGAGAGGCTCGGCAATCTACTTCTGAACAACCAGCCATTGACAACCCTATGGAGCACACTTCTACTCTGACACACATGGGGTCATCATGAGTTAGAGTAGACTTGATGGCATTTTTTTTTTTTTTTTGAGAGTCTATAATGAACATCCTCCAAAGCGGTGCTTCAAATATTAAATTCCATGAGACCATAGTGTGTGTTCAAGTGCTCACAAATGTGCTGCCAGTATTTGGAAAAATAATCCTAGAAGTACATTTTCTTTTTCAAAGTCAGATGTAATGCTGGGCCATCACTGATATAGCATATCTTTTGTTGTGTTAATCTTTCGCTATTTTTTTCTAAAACAGGCTTGAAACAATGCCTTCGAAGAGAAATTTTGTGTTCAGTACAGACAATATTCTTACATTCTTAAAATTTCATAAATCAATACTCCAGTATCACTAAATAGAGACTTTTAACTAAGGAGTCTAATACAAGAATAAAGTTGCTTTTTTCAAGGCTGATCTTTTCACTAAAAGAAACCATTAGACTAATTTTTGTTTTAGGCATTAGGTCATTTTTCACAATTGTTCATTCTCTATTAGTTAAGTGTGTTTGACTCCTCAGTCTGTATGCTATTTTGGTACTGGCCTCTACCCTATTTGCCTGAGCTCTGATGGAAACTATAACAATTGTTAAAACAGCTGCTGTTGAGTGGATTCCAACTCATGGCAACCCCATGTGTTGGAGTAGAACTGTGTTCCATAGGGTTTTCAGAAATAGATTACCAGGCCTTTCTTCTGAGGTGCCTCTAGGTAGACTAGAATCCTCAACCTTTCAGTTAGCAGCTGAGCATGTTAACCATTTGCACCAGCAGGGACTACTTGTGGTGCAGTGGTTAAGTGCTTGGCTGCTAATGGAGGTCAGCAGTTTGAACCCACCAGCCAGTCCACGGGAGAAAAATGTGGCAGCCTGCTTGGGTAAAGATTCCAGCCTTGGAAACCCTATGGAGCAGTTCTACTCTATCTTACAATGTGGCTGTGAGTTGGAATTCACTGATGGCAAGTGTTCTTTTTTTTTTCTTTTACTTCCATAAGTAGTGATTTTTTTTTTCTTTGCTTAGGATTTTTTCTTTTTCTTTTCTTTTTTTTTTTTACAATGTAACTGATGTTTGTGATAGTTCTGGCATCCTGACTAGGGAAGTCTATTTGCCAGTCCTAAAGAATCTATATTGTTTTAAAAATATCCTACTATGCCGTTGACGAAATCTAAAAGAACTTCAAGGAAGAAAGAGATGATGTAGTTTTAAAAACCTGACTGGCACCCTGGAAGGGTGAGTCACTGAGCAGGGCTCTGTGTAGTGTTCACGGGAACAGCACACAGCGCAGCATCGTTCTTTGGAGTGGCAGGGAGCTGAAATTAACTGAGATATCCTCCTCTCAGAGGCCCTTCAGAAAAGGATTGCTTTCTTTTCAATAACCTCATGGTTCAAGCAGGGCAAAGGCAGGCTGCAGTGGGAGGAGTGGACAGACATTCTCCTCAGTTGTCTTAGACCAAGCCCCTAGGCCCGGATGTTGCTGAGCAGGGATCAGCTGGGAGTCTGAAACCTCCCAGAATTAGAAGCTTTATTCAGACTTGGTAGAATCTTTAATATTTCCAAATAGCCACATGAATCCAAAAATACGACTTTTTTACAATTGAAATTTTAAAACGCAGAGGCTGCTCTTTTCTGCTTTGGTTGTAACCTGAACGTGAAAAAGATTTTCTGCGAATTGATTCTGACAAATGCTTTTAAACGTCTGTCCAATCAATCGCTGCTTGAAAGTAGTACCTTTCTGAAAATAAACTAGCTCTGCTTCATTTTTCACTTGCTTTCCACCTCCTATTTATGGTTATTCAGTGTCAGTTAATCATTACTTGTAATGCCAAGGGATTATTTAATGGGCTCCGTAAGCAGCTGCATATATGTGGAGTATGTGTGACGTGTGTCCATGAATGCCTAGTCGATTACCTTCTGCGTTTGAATGTGTTGTTATTTCCTGTGTAGCTCCACGGGAGTAACACACTGAACAGACTGGCAGTACCTTTCAACCTTTAGATGCCTGTGGATCGTGCCCTTTGGATAATGATTATAGCCACGCCCCATGGGGCTTCTTTCTTTGTACTGCTGGAGAGATGTGGGGCTGCAGGGGGAGGCTGCTGGTACAGTCTGACACATGACCTCACTCCCACCAGGTTCTCCAAGGCGCCCTACCTGAGCCAAGCAGGATGCTGACTTGCCAGCCTGGAGGACTGCAGTGCCCAGCACAGCAGCGGGCATCTTATTGAGTGTATTTGTAGTATAAATAATCACAATAATTTAAAGGCTCTTAACAGTTTAGATTCTGGGAATTTATTCCCAGTTAACCTAAAACCTGTTCAGCGAAAGGCAGGGGTGCTTCTGAGGCTTTCTCCCCGTGGCTTACTCAGGATCATGGCTGTGGGCTCTTGTGAAGTCAGAGGAACCTGCGACCTGGGTTCTCTCTCAGTGCCTAGAAGCTAAATGCCAAATCTGGAACAAATGTCACCACAATGTTCTGATTAAAACTGCACAAATCCCTCTTCATTTTCAAACAGGGCAGGTATACGTATTATATCTAAAGTGTCAGATCTTTATATTCTTATGTGAATTCAGAGATTTCACTTTCTTTTTGATAGCACATTTTAGCTGGGGCCACTTACTATGGCAATAATGATGATGGTGGTGTTAGCTGCCCTCAGGTTGGCCCCGACTCACGGTGAACCCGTTCACAAAGGAACGGAACGCTGCCTGGTCCTGTAACACCCCCACGATTTCCTGGGAATCGGACCCTGGCGACCCACAGGGTTTATACTGGCTGATTGTCAGAAGTAGATCACCAGGCTTTTCTTCCTATTGTCTTAGTCTGGAAGCTCCACTGAAACCTGTGCAGCATCATAACGAGGCACCAACCATCACTGACAGATGGGTGGGGCATGTGCACGAGGTGCATTGGCTGGGAATCAAACCCGGGTGTCTTACATGGAGGGCAAGAATTCTACCACTGACCCATAAATGCTCCTATAATAATAAGACTGACAATTTCTTAAGAAAATTACTTACTGAGTGCTAAATTATATACGGAGCCCTAGTGGCACAGGGCTTAAGAGCTAGGGCTGCTAACCAAAAGGTCAGCAGTTCGAATTCACCAGCCGATCCTAGGAAACCCTATGGGGCGCCTCTACTCTGTCCTATAGGGTCACTATGACTGGATGGCAACAAGTTGTTTCTTTTTGTTTGTTTTGTTTTTAATGTATGGATGTGTTTTACTTTGCATTATCTGCATTAATTGTTCCACTGTAGGTAAGCTTTGCTATTTTCACAGATGATAAAACTGAAAATCAGAGAAACAAAGGGACACTGAAGGCACATAAACTATAAATGCCTGGTGCAGAGGATCTGGTATGCGCCTGCTACTATAGCACTCTGCGTCCAAGGCTGTTATAAGAACTGGATTTCTTTAAGTCCTTTATGCACTCTTTTATTTCTGAAATACTGTGAAAATGTAATTTAATAGTAATTTACTGGGGAGTAAGTTTATGAGTTAGAAAGCACATTAAACCAGCAATTCTATTTTTAGTCTCTACTGTCTTTTCGATCATTTGTATCATTTGTTTACAGAAGTGGAAAAAGTTAAGCAATGACAGTTCATTATTTTCTCTGTGGCCTGGAAACCATTCTTAAAATTTATAGCAGGCAAGATTAGCATTTATTACTTCTTTTTTGTTTTTACCAAAAAGTATTATTATCTGATTCTACTTGCAAGTTCCACCAGTCACCTCCTGTTACCTACAGAAATATTTTCACGTTGGTGTTAAGGTATAATTGTTGAATCCAAAATATTACAACTTAACTTGCAGGAACAATGTTGTTTTCCCCAGAGATAAGAAATGCTTTTTCTTATCTATTTCAAATTCCAAAAATGTGTTGAGATAAATAGAACCAAAGAAGAAATTGTTTATCCCACCTTTGATCAAATCCAGAATAAAGGAGGTATCAACGATTCTGTAAATATACGTAAGAAAACACATGAAAATATAGTAAACCTCTGGTACTGGTAATATCTCTAAAATATAAATAGCCATTCCCTCCTTTTGAAAGTCTTCCTTAATGTTGAGGAGTCTCTCGAGCATGTACGACAGGCAAAGCTGAAGTTGTCACGATCAGCTTAATCAAGTGTCGCTTCAGCAGTATCCATGGGGAGTATACAATGTCTAATGAGGCTCTAGGATTATTTTCTAGACTAAGTTTTCCATCAGACACAGAGCTTTTTCATTAACTATGAATCTCCCCCAGAGACTAAGTGGTGTTTCCTAATTTTAAAAAATAAATATTTCTCCTGAGAACTTATGAATTCATAAAGTAAAAAGTAAATACTGCCTCCACTCCTTGAATATATTTTGAAAGCTGAAGTCAGAGTAGGTAGCATGGGTCACTCAGAATCCTGAGGACTCTTCTGATTTCGGAAGATGAGAAAGGAAGCTGGTTTAATTGAAATTTGTGGAGAAAGAAGGGTATAAGACACGGAGCATGAGGCCCTTGAAGCAAGGGAAGAAGGTCTTTAAGGCTGTACTGCTGTGACCTGGCAATGATTCAAAGACACTGCATACGAAGTGACAGCACATTTTCGGAAATTATTGAGTTTCATTGAAAAAGAAAAGATGAACACACTGTTGCATTTTCTTTTGGCAAACAGAAACAAAGACAACTGATCAACCTCATTCACGGAAAGAAAAAAAAAGTAGAACTACGATTAGACACTATTTTTTCACTTACCTGATTCGTAAAGAGTAAAAATTTTATAAAGGACTTTATTATAAACTACAATGAGAATACAGAAAAATAGTCATGGAGGGTAAATTTGGTATAACTTTTTTGGAGGACAATTTGACAATACCTATAAAATTTACAAATACACATTTCCTCTGACTTGGGAATTCCACCTCTAAAAATTAATTCTACAGACATATTTACTTTATATGCACAAATAATTAAGTACAAGGATAGTCATTGTAAAATTATGGGTAAGAGCAAAAGATAGGAAGCAACCTAAATATACAATGATAGGGGACTGATGGAATTAATTATGACTCGTCAATACAATGGGCTGCACTGCAACTGTCAAGAGTATGTGGCAGATCTAAATGCACAGTTAGGAAGCAATCTTCTTGCTAGATTATCAAAGGAAATAAGCCTGAAACAGAATGAGGTATATCAAAAGCTAGTATTTGAAAAAAAAAACACAGAAAAGGAAACAAATGCTGTAAAGAAATGCAGGCTGGAAGCTATGTCACTGGCATTTCAAATACCAACATGGTCACCCATTGTGGACAGGTTTCTGTGGCACTTCCAGACCAAGACACTAGGAAGAAAGGACTGGAAATCTACTACTGAAAATTAGCCACTGAAAACCATATGGATCATGACAGAATACTGTCCAACAGAGAGCTGGAAGATGAGCTCCCTAGATTGGAAGGGGCCGCAACAATGAATTCAAGCATACCAATGATCATGAAGGTGGTGCAGGACTGGGCATCATTTCGTTCAGTTATATATGGGGCTTCCATAAGTCTGAGCCTACTCGATGACAACTAGCAACTAAAAAGGAAGTGAAAGAACAGCAGTTATCTCTGGGATGGGGAATTGAAATTGGAAGACTGAGAAGCCAAGGGGATTTACTCTTCATGAATACCTTTTGCTACAGAAGAGATTTTTATTCATGTGCTTGTATTACCTCATCAAACAAATTAATCAACCAATCTTTCAGAAAATATGTTTTGAAATGATACCCAAGAATAGATTGCTAAGTCAGTTAAATTTGGGTACACTCTTCCAATAAAATGGGTCAGAGAAGGAGTTTTCAAATGTTTTGGTCTTAAGGCCCCTTTACAGTCTTAAAAATTATTGAAGACCCCAAAGACCTTTTGTTGATATGGAATATTTACCAAATTACAATATAAAATTGGGAAATTAAAAAAAATTTATTTACTAACTCATTTTAAAATAATAATGAACCCACTGCATGTTAATGTAAGTAACACATTTTTATAAGAAATAACCATTTTTCAGATACTCCACTGGTCTCATGCCATCTGGAGCAAGGGAGAATGAAGAAAACCAAAGACACAAAGGAAAGATTAGTCCCAATTACTGATGGACCACAAGTACTATGCCTCCACCACACTGAGTCCAGCACAATTAGATGGTGCCTGGCTACCACCACCGACTGTTCTGGCAGGGATCACAGTAGAGGGTCCCATACAGAGCTGGAGAAAAATGTAGAACAAAATTATAACTCACACACACACAAAAAAGACCAGACTTACTGGTCTGACAGAGACTGGAGAAAAAATAAGAATATAGCCCCCCAGATACCCTTTTAGCTCAATAATGAAGTCATTCCTGAGGTTCATCCTTCAGTCAAAAATTAGACAGGCCTATAAAACAATACAATACTAAAGGGGCACACCAGCCCAGGGGCAAGGACTAGAAGGCAGCGGGGGACAGAAAAGCTGGTAACAGGGAATCCAAGGTCGAGAAGTGGAGAGTGTTGACGTGTCCTGGGGTTGGTAACCAATGTCACAAAACAATATGTGTACTTACTGTTTAATGAGAAGCTAGTTTGTTCTGTAAACCTTCATCTAAAGTACAATAATAAAAAAAGAAAGAAAAATAAATGCTGTCAGAACCCAGGACCGAAAAAAAAAAATCTGAAAAGTTAATCGTTCACTCACATTTTATTATTATTGTTTCTTTTTTAACTGATAAACCTTTGGCAAAAATATTCCTTTAAAAAAAAACCATTGGAAAAAAATAATGGAAAGAGTCACAACATCGTCCATTTTTACAAAGCTTTTTAATGTCCAGCTTAATAGAAGACTGCTGGATTCTCATATCAGGTACTGCATTTTATCTGTTGCAACATGACATGCGACACGTTTTATAGATTTTGGAGAATTCCACTGAGAGAAATGTACAGTGAAGAAGGCAAATGACATCTTGGCATCATTATAAAAATGCATATGATTTTGGGAAGTCCCTGAGAAGGAACTAGAGACCATGGTTTGAGATCCACTGGTCAGAATAAAAACAGAGCGTTAAGACGGACTTTCTGTGATAAGAAAAATCACCTTTTCTAGTTCACTTTCCAGAACTCTGTAACTCCTTATTTAATGCCTGCCTGTCCTAAGGCAGAGGTTCATGAAGCTGAAAGAAGGCAACAGTGTCTGATAAAAGCAGTATTTTAGGGGCAACACTACCGAGTTCAGTTGTCCAATAGCGTAATCCCAACAAAAGACTCTCCTTTGTGGAGCAGTTTCCAATACTGGTTTAATAAGACCTTTTTTTATTTTTTATTTGGAAATAAGAATCTAGGTCTAACATATGACATTTTAGTTCAAGAAATATCAAACCATTTCCCCATTCCTCCTAAAACCACCATATCCACATCATTCATCTCTGTAGGATGAAAATTGCAGCATTTGAGAGAGGGAACTTTTGAGGGGTTAACAAAAGTTATAATGAATATGGCAATAAATAGCAGTAATTCAACCTGTCAGCAGATTTTTATTGAGCACTCACTATATTCATTTATTGTGCTCCACAATGGTGATACGGTGGTGAGTGAAGCAAGGCTTTAAACAGGCTTCATGGAACTGACAATATGGCTGATAGACATTAATAAAAAGTCACATATATTACAGATATTGATGAAACAAAGCTAGAGTAAGCCCTGAGAAGATATACCAGGGTCACCTACCAAGACTGGGAAATTAGGGACATGCTCCCTGAAGAAGTGAGATTTAACTGAGGTCTGAAGTATAGGAGTTAATTGGCAGTAGGGTAGGGGTGAAGGTGTTCTTCCAGGCAGAAGGAACAGCATGTACAAAGACCTTGAGGCAGGAAAGAGTATGGTAGATTCCAGGTCCTGAAATTAGGTCAGTAAAGCTGAGTCATGGAGAGCAATGTCAAGAATGACACAAGACGAAGCTGATGACTTGACAGGTGTCAGCTCATGCAGATTCTTAAATGCCATGGTAAGCATGTTGGTATTGATACCGAGCAACGGGAAGCTGTGGAAAGGCATTCCAGACACTTTTAGATTTATGTTGGTATGTTTATCAGATGCAAGGTGAGGTCACTCATAATTCACAAAGAAAGTGATCCTTACCACCTGCTTGTTTGGGCTCAAAGACTACTCCCTGACCTTAATCAACAACGTGTGACACTAACATTCCGGGTCCTCATCAGAGGACAATGTTGAAATGTTCTTTTCAACTGCTATCAAAAGATTCAAGGAGAAGGAAATTTTCAGGAAGATTGTCTAAGAAACATGTTCCCATCCCTCCAACTCTCTAGTTCTACGGGTTTTATCTAAGCCTCAGTTAACATCTAGAATTGTTCGTACTGGGACCATAGGGGGTCGGCACTTGAATCACCTTCCCTGAGTTCAGCTTCAGGATTCCAGCCTCAGCTCCCAACAAAGGCTGTTATAAGAAAGGGTCTTAAGATGTCTATGTCTGGATTTGCTGCCAACATTCTTTAGGACAAGGTCTATCATGTTATCCAGATTTTCACATAAAGTCCACATTAAAAAAAAAACAAAAAAAACCAAGGTTAGAATAGAGTGCCAGAAACCACATTGTTTTCCCCCAAGGAACTGATAAATTTCTTTTTTTGCATTAATGAGAGAAATTTAAATTGCCACATTACCCCAACCTTGACTGTCAGACTTAAACTGAAGTTCAACAGCCTTAACTACACTGATCCTTGTGCGTTTTCTCCTTTACTTCATTCCAAGTATATATTTTGCTTATATTTCATTAATCTAAAACTTATCTTGTAAGCCAGCTCTAATCCATAAAGGAGTGATATGTGGAACACATATAACACACTTGTGCCTTCGGTTCCAAGAAGTTTAACCAATACACTGATGGGAGCTCAAAAAATAAGTCCAACCTGGCAGTTTCATTATAAACTCCTTTTATTTGTATTTGGGTAGGCTGGACAAGGAAGCGTTAATATTTAGCTGTACTACTGCATTTTTTTTTTTTTTTTTTACTGCAAGATGACTGACCATTACACAAAGTTTTTAACAATGCTGTATGCTTGAGGAGATGTTATGTATTTATTTCATGGATATAATTTCCATTACAGAAATCAGGTTGGTGGCATCAAACATATGGGCCATGGCCTCAGTCCAAACTGCTGAAGCTCATTCTGGATCACTAGTGATTTACTAAAGGCTCACGTACCACTGCTGCCAAGACAGGGAGATTGTATTGAAATGCACACTTCAGAGCCAAATTTAATGTTTTCTCGTCTAAGAAAGGTGAAACCAGGACAGTATAGCAGAAGAGAGATCTAACTATAGGAGTAGAAGACCCTGGAAAAACTTCCGGAAAAAAAAATCTAAATAATAAGGCAAAGAGATGTGTAGTTGCCACTGTTTTTGGGTACATGTAATTAATTATTAAAAGTCTAATAATCTGAAACTAAGTTATTTTACCTCATTATTTCCACACATAAACATGTAAACATAGAACATGATTGTCATAGGCAGAATTCTAAGATGACCCCAACGATCCATGCCCTTTTATAGCTGCTTCCCTCTTGAGTGGTTTGACCTAAGCAGGTGAGCTTTTTAAATGAAGGTCTAGAAGTTCTGCTGGCCTGGAAGAAACAAGCTTCCGTGAGTTTTACAGCTGTAAGAGTATTAATTCTTCCAATAACCACACGAGCTTGAAAGAGAACCCTGAGCTTCAGATGAGACACCAGTCCTGACTGACACCTTGATCGGAATCTTATGTGATCCTGAGTAGAGGACACAGGTAAGCCAAACCCAGTCTCCTGACCTGTGGAGACTGGAAGATAATAAATGCATATGGCTTACGCAGCTAAACCTATAGTAATTTGTTCCACAACAATAGAAATCTAGCATAAGGATGTTTGGAGCTATGTAAAATGTACAATCTTGACAGTAGACATGTTGTTTAATTAGTACAATTGCATTATGTGGATATAAGTGGAAGAAAAATCCATAGGGATTCACAGATGCACATATACATATGTGTATATACACACTCAAATTTGTCATAAAGGGAGAAAAGAAACCTTTATCCCCAAATTTGCTTCATCTGTTGTCCCACTCACCTCAGTTAAAGCAAATACATCCATTTAGTGGTCTAGCTAGAAATCTCAGAATCATCATCGACTATGCATTCCTCCTCATCCCTTCTAACAAGTTAGTCATCAAACCCTACCACTTCTTTTGAACTCTTTTCTTATCACAATTTCTAGCTCTTTCCCTTCTGCCACTCATGAGCACTTCCTTGGACCCAGCAAGCCTTCTACTTGATCTCCTTGTGCAGAATCTCCTCATTGGCCTCTAAGGTCATAGACTCCTTTCCAGGCCTACGTGTGCTGCCCAGAATAGTCACCGGGAAGGAACTGAAGGAAGTCTAGTAGAATTGGTCCGAGAGATGATGGGCGGAGATAGACTAGAGATGAGATGACATTCACAGGAGTGAAATCATGGATGAATATAAAGGCCTTCTTTGAACACTACCCCGAGAGCAAAGGGAAACCTGTAAAGTATTTACAACAGATGATTAAAAAAAAAAAAAAAAGAACAAAAACAAAACACACAGTACAGTCTTCTCTTGCAGAAAATGATTCGTGGTTTAAAAAGGAAGGTAGGATCATGAATCAGCAACTTTCCTCAGAGGAAAACGTGCTTAGTAACACCGTAACCTCGTATATATTGGTTAAACATCTGAATTTTTGCCAGACAACATTTGGAAGGGTGAAAATTAATAATCATTGGAAGGGCCTGACATAACCATCGTTCAATAAAACTTAGTTCTGCTTCCTTCCTCTCCCTTTTGCTAAATGATAAGACGTGGAACAGTATTTATTCTTTTAATATTGAATTAAAGCTTGTGCAGTAAGTTTGATCTCAGGGAGTCCTCATTTCTAAATTGCAACAAAGTTAACATCTAAATATCAAGTAGCGAACTAGGAGAAAAAGAAGGCCATACTGTCAATAGGGAATATTTTTATATTTGGATAACTGAGTCAATACAGATGAGTGGAAAAAGCCCTCTACTGACTGGTATGAGAAGACATCTAATTTGGGTCTTCTCAATTAAAATGGAAGGATTTTTCATATGACACCTCTAATGCTACACCCCTCACTTGCAAAGAATCACTTAGAGGCTGCCTGTCCATCCCCAGACATTGCTGGGAACAAAATGGCTACGCCTACCCAGCTGCTCTGCACATGGGTTGCCAGAGGTACATTTCTGGAACTGAAAAGCCAAATTTGTCCCCTCTTTCTTTTTTAACCCTTCTGGTGCCTACAGAATACATATTCTTGGGGGAAAAAAAAAGTACTACGTGGGCCCAAGTCATTAAAAAGTCCAATTCTCTTTTTGGACATTTTGGAAGAAAAAGACAGAATTTAAGCAGAGAGAGAGGGGGCATCCTTGTCACTCTCTACACCCAGATGATACAGACTTTTAAAGGATGACAAAGTCGGGGGAGTGAGAGATGACTGGGCAGATCTCGAAGCAATCTGGTGGCCACGTGGGAGCAGCCATTTTCAAGGCCACACTCACATTTTTTGGGATGTCGTTCGAGCAGTGTAGAAAAGTGTCAGAGCTGCTAACTGCACAGCTCACCAGATGCAAGAGTGGGATTTGCCACTCCAACTCTGCTGAAGTGTGGAGTGAGCCAAAAATCTGGAAGGAGAAAATATGAAGAGATTTCTCTTCTCCAAGGCCTGAAAGTGCATGAGATTCTATTAGGTTGAACCTTGCGAAATTGCCAATATTTGACATCTATCACCTACCATGATGGTTTAAATTAATAAAAATACATTGCAGAAATGAAGAGGAGAGAAGTGGCTTTAAAACAGTGGTTTAATAACTCACATTTATCTTTAGACCAAGTAATAAAATACATAAACAAAAAAAATATATGATGATAAGAAGCCATCGCTTTTCCATTCCCTTCAGACTCTGGTTTGTGGTGTTTTTAAAAACTAGTGATTTATTCCAGTATGTCCTTTCTAACAAAATGTTCTTAAATAAGTCAAAAAGATTTGTTGAAATAAAAAAAGTCAAATAATCTAATATAAAGCAGCATTGATCCTTGATTAAAAGTTCTATTTATAAGAAGCAAGACTCAGAGAAAGTGGATTCAATGAAATGTTAGTTTTGTGGTTTGAGAAGTTTAGTTTGTGGCTTGGATAATGTCCCTTCACTAGACCTCCCAGCATCTCTAAGTTATTTGCACAAATATGTCTATTTCCCATTGTCCTATGGGAAATTTTATCACATCAATTCCTTTCTCACACCATGAAGAAAAACTGAAATATGAAGACTAGAGAATCCTGACATGCACCAGAAGGGAACTTCAGCTGCCAAAAAGAGCGTTCTTGTTGCAGAGACAATCTTTACTTAACATGATTGGAGAGACTGCAGATAATAGAGTTCTAACCCAACAATGATAATATTTATAGTAGGAAAACAGACCTAACAGTTTTTATTCTTTTCTCTCTCCACTGGTTATTATTTCTTTTTTGAAAATAAAAGTACTTGGAGAATCCAAAAATATTACGTATAAAAAATAACCAGTAACACTGTAGCCTTTCCTTACCCAAAGAAACTGTTTACGTCAGGACTGTGTTCTTGTTTCTGTCAGGACTATGCTTTTGTCCTACCTCATTCATTGCCACAGTTTCTCTGCCTGTTTTTTACCATCCCCAGGACTTTCTAACCTGAGTGGGTGCCTCCTTTTCCCTTCCCACACACAGAGGGCTAATATGAAGCAATGTGAAGGTTTATATGAATGTAAAGCAATGTGAAGTGAATAAACTTCAACTTTAATATTCTTAACCTGAAGCCATGATTATTTTTCTTTTTATATTAATAAACAATCAGATTCTTTAAAGAGCAATACATGCAGCAGGATTTCAGATCCAATATGATAAGTACACGGGGTGAAGAAGTCCGAAAATCTCCCCCTTCCCCCGCCAGGTAATACAGAAAATGCCTGGTACCTGGCAACCTTCTTTTTCCATATAGTAATGATTAAGGATTCCACATAAACAAACTTGAAATGTCTGTTCTTCTCCTGATATACCGATCATGGCATAAAGCTTGTTTTCTTATATATCCAAGATGACAAACTGATCTTTGTCCAGAGTTCATGTTTCAAAGTGACACAAATGAGGAATCTGTGGGCTAGGATGACCCTTAGGTCCCATTGCTGGCTCCTCCTCTCTCACTTGTATGTTATTAGATGTTGGTGTTTCCCTGGCTTTCATCCTTGCACCTCTTCTTAGCTGACCTACTTTCTTTGGGTGCTCCTTGTTGTTTTTAGGTGCCATCGAGTCAGTTCTAACTCACAGTGACCCTATAGAACAAAGTTGAATTGCCCCATAGGGTTTCCAAGAAGCTGCTGGTGGATTTGAACTGTTGACTTTTTGGTTAGCAGCCGAGCTCTTAACCCCTGCATCACCAGGACTCCATGGGTGCTCCTATTATATTTTGTTAGTAACTCCCAAACCCATCTATAGGGTTGCTATGAGTCAGAATTGACTCAACCAAAGCGGATTTTGGTTTCTGAATTCCTGGAATCTGAAGTATATAAAAAAAAAAACTTTGGAGTCAGAAGGACTCAAGCTTTGAACTAGGTGAATTTGCAAGTTCTACATAATCTCGACAAGTACAATTTTCCATGTTTCCATATGATGACAATAGTATCTACTTCTTGGACAATTGTAAAGATTAAATAAAATATGAGGTGTGTAAATCTTCCAGGAGACAAAGCCCAGAGATTTCATCACCAAGTGATGGTGCTGAGGAGATAATGACGATTATTGTATTAGTTTCCTGGGGTTGTCAAAACAAAGCGTCACAAACTGATGGCTTAAACAGCAGAAATTTATTCTCTCACAGTTTTGGAGGCTGTAAATCCAAAATCAAGGTGTAGGCAGGGCCAGTCTCCCTCTAACTGCTCTATGGAAGAATTCCTCTTTGCCTCTTCCTGCCTCTGGTGGTTGCCAGCAAGCCTTGATGTTTCTGGGTTTGCAGCCGGATTCCTTCAGTCTCTGTCTCCATCATCACATTGCCATCTTCCTACGTGTCTTTTCTATGTTTCTGTGTCTAAACCTCCTTTCTCTTATAAAGACACCATTCATTAGATTTACAGCCCATCTTAATTCAGTATGACCTCATCTTATTTTGATTACATCTGCAAAGACCCTATTCCAAATAAGGTCACATTCACAGATATTGGGTGTTAAGACTTAAACCAATCTTTCTGCGATCTCCCTGATGAACACAATTCGACCCACAACAATGGCGGTGATGAGGGAGACTGAAAATCTGAAAATCTTCACTTGTATGTTCACAGGATAACTCAAACTGAACTTAGCATTTTCTTCACCTAACCTGGTAAGAGATAACATCAGCCACACAGATGGACGAGTACATAGGCACCCTTTTCCAACTGATTGCTAAGAAAGGATACATCTAGCCTATTAATATCGTCTGTGTTTCTTCTCTGGCTCTAGTTTATGTCTTGATAACCTTTCTTCCTTGCTCTATTCTTATTTCTCTTCTATATCGCTACCAGAAGAATCTTTCTAGAATGCATATTTGGTTATGTTCCTCTTCAGCTTAAAACTCTTCTATAAGAAGACCAATTAGGAAATTATGTAATAAAGCATTATGAAAAATGTTTTAGACATTGATCTACAAATGGATGCTTTTAGTAATATTATCTTAAAAAAAAAGACGTATATAAAAGTTTTTGTATCTTCCTTTTCCGCTGGAAAGTGAAAATAATTGTTGCTCACTTATCCTAACACTAAGTGATAGGATGAAGCGAAAGGAGCAGGATAAGAAAACAAAGAGGAAAATAAATACATAATAATTGTTATATACATTAATGGTTCAACACACACATACACAGAACCAAAAAAAACAAAAACTCTAAACACCCCAAAGCAAGGCTGAGAGCTAATCTCCTTGTTTGCACCATGTTTCCAAGTCAATATACGAATGGGGTACCTAAGTTCCAAGAAAATAAAAACTCTAAGAAACTTTTCTGGTCACCCATGGTTGCTAAAAATAGCCATCGTAGAGGGGAAAAAAAGAACTTCAGAGGGAGAAAGAAGCAGAAAAAAGAGTAGGGAAGACATTTTGTTGTTATTATTTTGTTTTATGTTTGTTTTTAAGAGGAATATCAAGTCCAAAGCTTTTGAGTTAGTAGATTACATGCAGACATACTTAACAAAAGTAAAAAATCCATGGTAGAGAACTAAAAAATAAAATACAACTGATGAAAAGGAGGAAAAAGGTTTTAAAGATAAAGCAAAAGAGTGGTAATTACGCAGTAACACACACACACACATATTCACACACACACACACATTCCCCCCCACCCCCCACATACACACCAGTGTTTGAAAGATTTCCTGGAATGGATGAGAACAGAAATTGTTGAGATTAGAAAGCCAGAGATGGAAAGGCTGTTGTGGTATATTCCTAGTGTATTAAAAAAGAGAAAGAGAGACTAAGGAAAAAGAAATTTCCTTAATCTTTTTGATGGCTTTTAAGAGGAAATAATTTGAAGTGTTATTTTTCACCTTTTTCAAATGAGTTGAGAAAACCAATTTAGCTAAATTAACACAATTTATTAGTGGTGGCCTGGGCTGTAGTATTTCTACCTTTGCATTCACATCAAAAAAGCATTTGTTATGCTTAGTGTTATCTTTAGGGCCACAAATCTTCTGTCAGTTTGTCTTACTGTTGTGGCTTGTGTGTTGCTGTGATGCTGGAAGCTAGGCCAGCAGGGTCACACATGGTGGACAGATTTCAGTAGAGCTCTAGACTAAGACCGATTAGGAAGGAGGACCTGGTGATTTACTTCTTAAAAAGTTGGCCAGTGAAAACCGTATGAATAGCAGTATAAAAACCTAAACCTGTTGCCGTCGAGTCAATTCCGACTCATAGCAACCGTATAGGACCCTATAGGACAGAATAGAACTGCCCCATAGAGTTTCCAAGGAGCACCTGGCAGTTTTGAACCACCGACCCTTTGGTTAGCAGCCGTAGCACTTAACCACTACGCCACAAGAGGAAGACCGTCAATAAGATAGATTGACACAGCAACTGTAACAATGGGCTCAAACACAGCAGCGATCGTGCGGATGGTACAGCACTGGGCAGAGTTTCATTCTGTTTTACATAGGGTCCCTATGAGTTGGAATTGACTTGACAGCACCTAACAACAACAACAAGCTATGGCACAAGTAATCTGTCTAAAATGGCACTGCAAATTTCATCTGTAGATAACTGTCTTAAAACAGTTTATCTCTTAACTAATATTTCAGCCTGTTCCCTACCCAATCAAGCTAAAAATTGAAATGACTGCTGGGAAGCAAAATATGAGATTTGAAAATTTTACCTTAGGGGTCCAGATATTTATAGGCTCTTTAAGCATATCTTTCAGAAATACTTAAATTTGAAAATTTTTCTCTAATGGCATTAAACGAATCACCTGATAAGTTGCATGCATCATTTCTCCTTACAAAATTCCTTTTAAATTAATCACTTCCTTTCCATTCTTTCTTCCACAGTCTTGGTTTCACACCATCATCTTTTATTTCTTACCTGGATTTCTGCAATAAACACCTAAATCGCACCTCCGATTTCTTCCCACTCCATACTCCACATCTTTGCCAGGTAAATTTAAAAAAAAATTCAAAGCAAAGCACATAATTTCCCTTCTTCAAATCTACCAGAGTTCCTCTCTAACATCTTCAGAGGAAAGTTGGGAAACGTTTGGCAAAAACTTAGCTCCCATTCTCCTCACCAGCTTCATTTCTACAGCCTGAACTGCATGTAGGCTGAACAACTCTCAGGCTAGTATCTTGGAAAATAAAACCAAAAGCAGTTGCTCTGGACTCAGTTCTGACTCGTGGTGACCCCATGTATGTCAAATAGAATGGGGCTCCATAAAATTTTCGATGGCTGGCTTTTTGGAATTAGATCACCAGGCCTTTATTATAAGGCACCTCTGGGTAGACTAGAACCTCCAACCCTTCCATTAGCAACCAAGTATGTTAACTATTTGTACCACCCAAGGACTCCGCATTGGAAAATCAAATCAAAACTCATTGCCATCAAGTTGATTCCAACTCATAGTGGCCTTATAGGACAGAGTCGAACTGCCCCATAGCGTTTCATTTCCTAGACTGTAATCTTTACGGAAGCAGACTGCCCCATCTTTCTCCCACGGAGTAGCTGGTGGGTTTGAATTAACAGCTGAGCACTTAACCACTGTGCCACCAAAGTTCCTGACATTGGGAAATACTACACATGAAATACTATAGTCTTTAGCTATATACCTAACAATTTCTACTATTTAATAAAAATCAGATGACAGTGATATTCTGGTAAACAAACTACTAATGGACATTTGCGCAAACAATTACTCTCAGTTGATCTTCTATCATCTGTAGTTTGCTTGCATTTGTTCTTTTATAGGCAGATTTTTATAATAAACAGAAGATCCAAAATACTCATTAATTAACTCCATCAAACATTTAAAGCAAATGCTTAGACACAAACAGCATCCAAAGCAATAAACAGGCTGCCGGGCTGGGTGAGGGCCAGCGCTTGTTGTATATGTTATTGCTTTTCTACAGACTCTAATTATGTCTTCAATCCCTTCTTTATGAGGAATATTCCATTTCTGGAATATTTCATCAATTCCAACAGGAAAAAACAAACAAAAAAAAAACATTGCCATCAAGTCGATTCCGACTCATAGCAACCCTATAGAACAGAGTAGAACTACCCCATAGAGTTTCTAAGGAGCACCTAGTGGATTCAAACTGCAGACCCTTTGGTTAGCAGCTGTAGCACTCAGCTACTACACCACCAGGGTTTCCAACTCCAACAGAAGTTGTGGCAGTTATACCTCTGTTACAGGAGATGTACTGTCAATCCAATAATCTAATTTTGTCAGATCACTTAAAACATCTTTCAGAAAAAGTTACATTGAACTTGCGTGGTGAAGTTGACCAATTAGTTCAGGAATCAATTGTTCAAATGGTCATGTCCTAGTGCTAGCTAAGGAGGCAGAAATGTTAAAAAAAAAAAAAAGTACTTTTTGATATATGATATATCAGATATCATACTTTTTTTTCCTCTATCTTGTGACTAATTAAGGAAATCTTTTCTTGAAAATAATCATTATATTTTAACTTACTTAAATTTGAATAACATGTCACCACACAGTAAATGGTCATATTGCTGAGTCTAGGGTCCCCCATATCATGACTGCCGTTAAAACAAGCAAGTACAAAACTCTCTTCCCTGTATAGATATTTTCCTTCAATATTGTAATACTGTGATTATTAAGTGTTTATGTGCCTTGTTATTAATGATTTTTCATTAAACTCCTTTGTGACTTTGGTTTACAAAATATTCCATGTCAATAGAAATAATGACTTGTTCAACAGCTTCCATGATTTGCTAAATCAAAAATAAAGGTAATAAAAGGAAACACTTAGGAAATTAAAAATGCCATTTTGCCAGGAAAATGGAGTATACACCTACTTTTTCTTATGATTATTAAGTTTCTTACATCATTTTGAATTTTAACTCCCATATTATCAGGAAAGATATATTTTTCACCCTTCAGTTTTAATGTCACCAAGAGCTACCAAATGCTGACGGTTTGAATTGTCATAGATATTTTTTTTATATTGTTTGGCCAACCAGATGACCAGAAACGTAATGAATTTGAGATGGAATGTTTACAATTTATTTATAAAAAATTAAATAATGTACAAAGCATCAAGACTAACAAAAATATTAATCATGAAAACAAATTACAGAATAGTACTAAAATTAGTATCTAATGTTTTTATTCTAATTTTTCTTTGCCAGCCCCTTAAAGATGCCATAATGCTGAAAGTCCATGATTCTACTTCTTTACTGACTTTATGTCCTTTAGGCTCCTTTGTAAAGGTGATATTACCTGCTACCTACCACTCAAGTGTGTTTTACATTGAACAAAGCATGTAGTAATTCTTAACTCTTTCACTAAATAAAGCATATGATGAATATTCTCTGAATCCCGAATTGTTCCTGTTCTTAATAGTAGTAAATACTTACTTTTAAAAAGAAAGAGCCCTGGTGGAGCAATGATTAAGAGCTTGGACACTAACCTAAAGGTCGGTGGTTCCAACCCACCAGAGGCTCCATGGGAGAAAGATGTGGCAGTCTGCTTCTGTAAAGATTACAGCCTTGGAAACCCTATGGGGCAGTTCTGTTCTGCTCTATAGGGTGGCTATGAGTCTGAATTGACTTGATGGCAATGGGGTTTGATATGATTTTCCAATGGAGTGTCCTTAGGTGGTGCAAATGGTTAACATGCTTGGCTGCTAACACAAGGGTTGGAGGTTTGAGTCCACCCAGAGGTGTCTTATAAGAATGGCCTGGTGATCTAATTCTGAAAAGTCAACCACTGAAAACCCCATGGAGCACAATTCTGTCTGAGAAAGACCTGGCAATCTGCTCCCATAAAGATTATAGTCTAGGAAATCCTATGAGGCAGTTCTAGTCTGTCCTATAGGGTTTACTGTGCATCAAAATTGACCTGACAGAACACAACAATGACATCTTGTAACCTTACTAACTCTGAGGTTCATTTACTTACTTAATAAATCTCTAAGTGGCAACAATGTGCAAATACTGTGTTGGATTGTATGAACAAAATTGACGTTGCCCTTATTTCATAAGAGCTTATAGTTTGATGGAAGAGAATGGTATTAATCAAATAATCCTATAATTAAATACGTAATTATAAAATATGAGAAACACTATGAAAGAAAACTATAATGTGTTATGACATGGTTGTAAGATCTGAGAAGACTTCACTGAAAAAGTGATGTTTGTATTAGGATGCAAAGAATGAATACCAAAAACCAAACCCACCGTGTTGAGTAGATTCCGACCCATAGCCACCCTACAGGACAGAGTAGAACTGCCCCATAGGGTTGCCAAGGAAAGGCTGGTAGATTTGAACTGCCAACCTTTTGGTTAACACCCAAGCTCTAAACCACTAAACCACCAGGGCTACAAAGGATGAATAGGAGTGATCAAAGCTAATGAATGGGGAGGAAGACCATCTCCTGCAGAGAAAATAACACATACAAAGGCCTTCATGTGGAAGAAACATGCTTAGACACAAAGATTGGCTTATCCCACTGAAACCGTGGTTAATTTTTATTTTCCACAAGTTATGAAACTCTCGATTCTTTATATCTCAGCTGATGTTTATGGCAGTTTTGGAGTTGCTAACATAAGCCTGAGACCCCTTGGTATTGCAAATGGTTTGCACTTGACAACTAACCTAAAGATCGGTGATTTGAGTCCACCCATTGGTGCCATGGAAGAAAGGTCTGGCAACCTGCTTCTGTAAAGATTTTTGTTGTTAGTTACTGTCGAGTTGAATATGACTCATGGCAATCCCATGTGTTACAGAGTAGAACTGCTCCATAGAGTTTTCTTGGCTGTAATCTTTTTAAAAAAGCACATTGCCAAGACTTTTCTTCTGCAGTACTGCTAGGTGGGTTTGAACTACCAACCTGTAGGTTAGCAGACCAGTACAAATGCTTTGTGCCACGTAGGGACCTTTTCTGTAAGGATTACAGCCAATTACAGCCAAGAAAACCCTCTGGAGCAGTTTTGTTTTATCATACATGGAGTGGCCAACAAGTTTTTTGTTTTGTTTTTAATGTAAGCCTGGATTTCTCAGATCAATGTGCCACAGGAAGACCACCATCATACTGTTTATTACTTCTTTACGAAGCTGATAAGAACAACATAAGAATTAATCTCCAGCATCTATAGCCAGCAAATCTCAGGAAGAGAGATTACATGATTTTAGTAGAGAGTCCTAGTTACTTATCATTAGGCAAGAACTTGATCTTCAATGCAATCGAAACCAATTGTTTTAAAACATCAACCTCAATTTTGGTAAGTAACTTCTAACACTTAACTAGTCTGCATCTAAGTGAGTCATTCCATTTATTTACTGGGGCTACATTTCGTAACTGGTTTATCTTGGAGCATTCAACCCTACCTGGGAAATGCTATGACTATCTAGTGAAGTTGGCAGATTGTACCAGAGCATCAGAGAGCTGGATACAAAGACTAAGTTCTCTTACACCACTGGTTCCATTCTACTGCAACAAATAAGGGTGGCCGAGTTTGGGCTGAAGCATTCTAGAATTCTGTGCCTAGCATGATGGTTAATCAGGTTGGGTGTGCTTGATGGGCTGAAGCCATAGGAACCAATCAAACCAAAGACCCAGTATTTGAGGAAAAAACTGAAATAAAAACTTAATTATCAGCCCTAAGGGCTGGGAAATATATAAAAATAAGGCATCATTTTAATAAAAATAAGAGCGGGAAGCTGATATTGGATGTAAAGTAGAAATCTGAAGGAATTCCCCAACCTGGAGAATGCAGCTACTTTTGTTAGAGCACGCACAGCCTTCAGCACTAAAGAGAAAGCACTGTTAAGCATGCTAACTGGGCTCCAACGCTGACAGACTTTCAATGAACTACACTTAGGGAACAGGCCATCAATATGCAGTCTGAAAAGAAATAGTCATAGTTACAAGAAAGTCATAATTCTTTCATACTTTTATTAATGTAGGAAAGTTATATACCATGTACACAGTATCTTTTTTTTACAAGAAAACATGACGAAACTTTAATTTTCTAAGTTAAAAGCAATTCATTCTCCAGAATAACTCAATATTTTTTAATGAACACAATGAGGGGGCAGTTCGCTATGAATTGGAATCGACTCAACGGCAATGAGTTTTTTTTCTTTTTTTTTAATGAGTGGGCAGTGGTGGGTCAGTGGTAGAATATTGACTGTAATGTGCGAGACCTGGTTCAATTGCTGACCAATGCGCCTATGTGCAGTCACTGTCCATCCGTCTGTGGAGCCTTGTGTGTTGCTATAATGCTTCATAGGTTTCAGTAGGGCTTCCAGACTAAGCTAGACTAGGAATGGCCTGAAATTCTACTTCCAAAAATCAGCCAGTGAAAACGCTATAGATCACAACGATCCAAACCACAACCAATCATGAGGATGGGACAACGCCAGGCAGCCGTTCATTCAGTTTTGCATGGGATAGTCTTGAGTCATAGGCCGACTCAATGGCAGCTAACAACAATATTATGAACTGTGATAGTACTTGAACTGATAGTGTTTCCTTCCTTGGATTAGCCGACAGGAAGCCCAGAGTCAAATCCATGACTCATTTCTAGCAAGGAATTCACAGTGTGCATGTGCTTCCACATTTTATACTTGTTTTCATTTTGTTATTTTCCCTTCTCTTTGACATCCTCATTTTTACTCTGTTTGTACTACTGTCACTTAAAATCCTTTTTCTAATTTTTTGTGAGGGGGGCAGAAAACTGGGTTAAAAGTGGGGTAAATTATTAACCCAAGTAAGTTAAAAATATTAGTTCATTTACAAAATAAGAAAATATATGATTTTTGATTACTATGAAAGCAACACATGCCCATTTTAAAGGATATCAGATAAGAGAGAACATAAATCAGAAAGACTCCTCTTAAACACCCTCTCTCCATATACCGATAGCAGTTTGGCAGGATTTTTTCCTACAGGGGATATATGCAGACATACATATACCATGCACACACACACACATATCTACTTGCACAGGCACACATATATATAGATAGAACCTCATATTGGTAAATGTAAGCATGTCTAAATATATACAAGTGAATGTACCATATTCTGTGATAACATTCGCTAAATTTTTTTTATTTGACAATCATGGGGCCTATAATTACATTTTAATACATACATATCTCCATCATTCTTTGTCTAGTAGTCCTTTGTTGCGTATATGACATAATTTATCTTACCATTTCTCTATTGTGACATATTTTGTCTCAGTATGTTTCTAGATGTTTGTTTAGCACACGCTGTAAGTCAGGATAGACTCAGTAGACTCAGCGGCAACCTGTTTAGTGTTATACGCAGTGCCGTAACGCAGCACCACTTTTCTCACTCGTCCAATGTGGCTTTTTTTTTTTTAAGGCTAAGTTGCCAGGAATGGAATTACGGGTCAAGGATATGCACTTAAAATTTGGATACGTATTATTCGATTACCCACTAAGAAGGTTTTTCTAATTTACATTCTCATTAAAAATGTATGTATAAGAAAGTGCCTTCTGTCTCACACTTTCTCTAATCCTTTTTGAATTATTGTTCTTTTTTATCTTTTTCCAGAATGACAAGTGAAAAGTTAAATAGCAGTGATACGTTAATTTGCATTTCTTTGTCTCTTTCCAAGGAAGAGAACCTTTTCAACGTATGCTGGTCATTTATCTTTCTTCCATTTTGAATTGGATATCGATGCCTGATGCCCTTTTTCTTTTTTTGGCTTCAGGTTTTCATCTTTTGTTATTGATTTTCAGTGCTTTTTATTATATGTGAGGCAAGGATCTTTTTTACTTCAGTAAACCAATTTGTTGTTAGTTGCCATCGAGCTGACTCCAACTTACGGCGACCTTACATATAACAGATTGAGACGTTGCCCAGTTCTGTGCCATCTTCATGATCACTGGTATCTTCGAGCCCATTGTTGTGACTATTGTGCCAATCCGCTTCAGTGAGGGTTTCTCTTGTTTTCACTGACCCTCTACTTTACCAAACAAGGTGTCCTTTTCTGGCGATTGGTCTTTCCTGATAATGTGTCCAAAGTAAGTTAGCCGAAGTCTCACCATTCTCACTTCTAAGGAACATTCTCCTATTTCTTTAATGATCAGTAAACACCATATATTAAATAATACACCTCACTCTCGCTGATCTGGAATGCTGTCCTTACTAAATCCTAAATGTACATATATATATGTATGTATACATCTTATATATTATGTACATATTTATATATAAATGTACGTATATATATATATATATACATCTGATTCTTGACCCTTTATTCAGTTCCATTAAACTATTGGCTTACTCCCAAATCAATACCACCGCTTGAATTATGATCCTATATGGTACATTCTGATATCTTATAGGAAAAAGCATCATTTTTACTTTTGGTTTTCTAAATGTTCTTTACTATCTTATACATAGTTAAATCAAATTTTAAATCAATTCATCTCCCCAAATCCCACTGTGATATGTCATTTTTTAAATAAGCTTGTGACCTTACACTGTCTGAAAGTGTTGCATTTTTCTAGAACCCAATTTCAAATTACTTTCTCTCAGTCACTCCAGTAAGAACATTACTCTTTGATGTCCAATGTTCTCACAATTGTTCCCTTAGTTAATTAGCCAATAACTTAGTTCACTTTAGAACACAGTGTCTTATATTTTGTCGATCAAGGATTTGTTAAGGACCTGGTAAACATTCTCCTTCAAAATACGCACCTACCCCAAATGTAATGGATCTTCTAGGACCAAAAAACCCCAAAATAAGAATTTGCTGTATCGATGCATCTCTCTAAATAAAAAAAGGAGGGAGGTTTATCCCATCAGTTATTTTCATTATGATGTTATTTTCTCACAAGCTGGATCAAAATTGTTCTCTCTCTCTTTGTAATCAATGCAATTCACCTCTGTCCTCATAATTTTAGACAAATGATGGGCTTCCTCTTATCAGATACAAAGCCATGTATCTCTTACAGTTTAATGAAAAGATCACCAGATTAGGAGTTTTAAGGCTTAAGCCTGAGTTTTATCTTTTAACATGGATACTTGTCAACATTCCAGTTCATCACCTATGAGACAAGCAAAATAGCTCTGCTTACTTCACAGAGCTTACTAAAGAAGTCAAGTATATCCTGTCTGAGAGAGCACAAAAAAGGGAAGGTTTTATTATTATTTACGTATTTAAAAGCTTATCATTTATTCAGGACTTGCATAAACCATACACAAGGTTCTAATGCATCTAATGGGGAGGACAGATATAACAAATAATAATACTGCAATTGGTATGCAATGGCAGAGCCCAAAAGAAAAAAACAGTATTCATCCCCTCTGCTTGTGGAGATCCTTAAGCAAACTGAAGCATTTGAACTGTTCGGAAAAGATGTTCATGAGTTTTTCTAGCAGAAAAGGAGGGGGTGGTGTAGAGCATAAGGGAAGCAGCCTAGAAGAAAGAAACAGCTTGGAAAAGGAAGAAAGGTGTGAAAAGGCCTGGAAAGCTGAGCACATGGCAAAACATTAAGGGTGGTTATTTTATGGCGTTCATGGAAGAAGACAAATAGCAAGACTTCCTTTTTGAGCAAGGTGTTGTTCACTTTCCATGTGCTTGATTTTTTTTTTCCCCTTGCTTTTTCTGTTATTGATTTCTACTATGGCTTTATGGTCAGAAAAGATGCTTTGTAGTATTTCAATGCTTTGGATTCTAGGAAGGCTTGCTTTGTGGTCCAGTGTGTGGTCTATTCTGGAGAATGTTCCATGTGCATTGGAAAAGAAAGCATATTTTGCTGCTGTTGGTTGGAGTGTCCTGTATATGTCTATGAGGTCAGGTTGGTTGACTGTGGCATTTAGATCTTTCCTGTCTTTATTGAGCTTCTTTCTGGATGTTCTGTCCTTCACCAAAAGTGGTGTGTTGAAGTCTCCTGCTATTCTAGTGGAGCTGTCTGTCCTGTCTCTCTTTTCAGTACTGTTAGAGTTTAAGTATTTTGGATGCATAAAGATTTATTTTGATTAAGTCCTCCTGGAGTATTGACCCTTTAATCAGTATATAGTATCCTTCCTTATCCTTTGTGATAGATTTAACTTTAAAGTCTATTTTGCAGAAATTAATATTGCCACTCCTGCTCTTTTTTGATTGTTGTTTGCTTGATATATTTTTCCCCATCCTTTGAGTTTTAATTTGTTTGTGTCTTTAAGGTGTGTCTCTTTTTAGGCACCTATAGATGAATCGTGTTTTTTTATCCATTCCGCCACTCTCTGTCTCTTTATTGGTGCATTTAGTCCATTTACATTCAGTGTAATTATTGATAGTTTAGTGTTGTCATTTTGATGTCTTTTTTTTGTGTGTTGTTGACAGTTTCTTTGTTCCACTTAATTTTCTGTGCCAAGTCATTTTTCCACTATGTATTTTCTTTTCCTCTTTTTCATTGTTGTTGATTTTGTATTTGCTGAGTCTTTATGTTTTTCTTATTTTTTATTTTGTGTAGGATTGTTAGTTTCCTTTTTGGGTACCTTATATTTACCCCTGTTTTTCTAAGTTTAAACCAATCTTTTATTTCTTTATATTGCCTTGACTTCCTCTCCATATGGAAGATCTATGACTACATTTTTTAGTCCCTCTTTTTTTTTTTTAATGCTGTCATCTTTTACATAATGACATCTCTGTTTCCCTGTTTTGTGCATTTTAGCTTTGATTTATTTTTGTGATTTCCCTATCTGGGTTGATATCTGGTTGCTCTGTCCTGCGTTCTAGTCTTGGGTTGTTATCTGATGTTATTGATTTTCTAACCAGAGGACTCCCTTTACTATTTCTTGTAATTTTGGTTTGGCTTTTGCAAATTCCCTAAACTTCTGTTTATCTGGAAATGGCCTAATTTCACCATGATATTTGGGAGAGTTTTGCTGGATATATAATTCTTGGCTGGCAAATTTTTTCCCTTCAATGCTTTATATATGTCATCCCATTGCCTTCTTGCCTGCATGGTTTCTCCTGAGTAGTCTGAGTTTAGTTTTACCAACTCTCCTTTGTAGGTGACTTTTCATTTATCCCTAGCCACTCTTAAAATTCTCCCTTTATCTTTGGTTTTGGCAAGTTTGATTACAATATGTCTTGGTGACTTTCTTTTGGGATTTACCTTGTGTGGGGTTTGATGAGCATTTTGGATAGATAATCTTCTCATCTTTCAAAATATCAGGGAAGTTTTCTGCCAACAAATCTTCAACAATTCTCTCTGTATTTTCTGTTATCACCCCCATTCTGGTACTCCATTCACTCATAGGTTATTCCTCTTGATAGAGTCCCACAGAATTCCTAGAGTTTCTTCATTTTTAAAAAATTCTTTTATCTGGTTTTTCCTCAAATATGCTGGTGTCAAGTGCTTTATCTTCAGTCTCACTAATTCTGACTTCCATTGCCTCAATTCTGCTCCTATGACTGTCTATTGAATAGTCTAATTCTGAAATTTTATTGTTAATTTTCTGGATTTCTGTGTGCTGTCTCTCTGTGGATTTTTGTGGCCTATTCAATTTTTCATTATGCTCTTCTCTAATCTTAATTCCTCCATTGCTTTGTCTGTGTGCCCCTTGGCTTGTTTTGCATTTTGCCCGATCTCCTTCCTGATATCTTGAAGAATTCTATATATTAATCTTTTGTATTCTACCTCTGGTAATTCCAGGAAATTATCTTCATCCAGAAGATTTATTGATTCTTTGTTTTGGGAGTTTGCTGAAGCCATCATGGTCTGCCTCTTTATGTGATTTGATACTGACTGTTGTCTCCAAGCCATCAATAAATTATGGTATTTATTTATTTTACGTTTGCTTACTGTGTCCTACTGTCTTGTTTTGTTTTGTTTTGATACATCCAAATAGGCTGCTAGTGTTAGCTTGTTTGATTATTAGCATTTTTGAAGCCATAACATCCTGTCACCAGGTGGTTAGAGCTGTTACTAGGTATACGAGCCCAGGAGTCCATTTACATTTCTTGTGTGCATTCAGCTCAGGTGTCCAGGTAGTTGGTCACCAACTATGTGGTACAGGCTCTCACCTACAGTCCTACTTCAAGTAGGGGTGATTGGTGTACACAGGTATCTGGCTGCAGTAGGGGGTCACATGCTGAGCAAGGCAGGGGGCTGACAACCACCCTGAGTGTCTGTGAGGAAAGCACATCCCTGTTCCCTAACGTGCATATGTGGGTAGGTTTTGCAGCCAGACTGTGAGCACCCAAGCTCATGGCTGTAAGGACTGGGAGGCACCACTTATTCTTGGACTCCTGTTGCAGGTGGCTAGGTGGCATAGGTGGAGCCACCAGTCCTCAGGGCCCTGGTAAGGATAGATGAAGATCTCGCTTAACAGGCAGAGTGGGGTCAAATGTCATGAACCTACCTCTCCACCATATAGCTGAAACAGTTGAAGTTAGGCTTCAGGTATATACCCTGTTGCACTATGCTAATGAGAGTCTACCCTGGGAAAATGGGCCCACAAAGGTCTATGTAGGGGTGAAAGGCATTCAAAATCTGTGGACCCATTATGCCTGTGCCTAGGCAAAGGAGCTGTTTCTGGCCTGAGTTTCTGGCTTAGGGGAGCCAGCAGATTATTTTTTCCCTGTTTGTTAATTTGTTCCCTCTCCAAAGCTGGAAGGATGACTCAGGGCACATGATGGGTCCTACTTCCAGCCCAGGGGACATGGCAATCTCTGAAGCCAGCTTGAACCCAGGGCGGAGCAGGAAGGGGGCAGGTAAGTGAAAGAGAGGTTTTTCCCAAAGGGGTGTTTTTTGATCCACGTGGCAGGTTAGAGTCACATACTTATCTTTTGCCAACTGAGTGCCACTTTTCTCTGATTCTGGAGGTGTGAGTAGATTCTCTGTTGCTCAGTCTCTCCCAATGTGGAAAACGCATCTAGAACACCACTGCTTGCCTCACCACTGGTGCCAGCTGATCCTGGCCTACAGGGTACTCATCCCCACTGGGTCAAGTCTGACAACTCCTTGCTGCTTCTGAACCATCTCCCCCTACCCCTGCTGCTCAGTCTGATTCCTCAACTTTGCCTTTGATGTTCAGGGCTCCTAGATTGTCATATATAATCAATTCACTTATTTTTTCAGGCCTTTGTTATAAGCGGGACCACAGGAAGTGTCTGACTACTCTGCTATCTTGGCCCCATCTCCAAATTGCAACACTTTCTGAGAGAAATATATACTTGACTAATATTTTGAAGACTAAGACTAAAAAGTTTAGATTTTATCTTGTAGGCGATGATAAATCATCCAAAGATTTCAGGAAGGAAAATGTTGGGACTATAGGGCCTGGTGTATAAAACAGATTGGAATGAGCAGAGATTGGAGCCAGAGACCACTTAGGAGGTTATTCAACTGTTTAGGAGACAGATGATGAGGGCTTACACTGGGAAGATGGAGAAAATGGGAAAAGAAGAGATATTACTGGGCTAGAATCAAGAGGTCTTGGTGGCCTCTGCAATTAAGAGTTGAGGGAGAGGAAGAGCTTAATGATATCACTGGCCTGAGGCAATTGGATGAATGGTGACACTATACATCTAGATAGATTAATAACTATAAATGCTTATTTAGATAAAAAAGAAAACCTTATTTTCTTTCTCAATGAAGCTCCAAAGTGATGTGGTGAGGGTCATGGGAATGGTGGTATGTACGTGGACAAGATCAAATCAATTTAGTTGATGAGTTTAAAAAAAAAAACAAAACTGAAAATGCCCTCCTCTCTTAGAAAAATTAGATTTCCTATTTTTAAATGCAGAAAAATGTTCCTCAGGGTAAAAATAACCACAACATCTTTTGAAATATAATACAGTGTTATTTGGTAGAATCCCTTAGCAACATTGCTGTTATGAGCCAGGGCTAGCAGCATTCAACTTATAGACTCACAATATTATACACTTTTTTTTTTTAATTTGTAGATGGATTTTAAGCTTTGAGAGGGATATAATCTTACCCATGTTATATCTGAGGCCTTTGAATAATTAGCAAAATTTGCTAAGAGGGTTTATTCTTTTTAGATTATTGTTCCATGTGATGTACGGTTTAAGAACCCTTCCCAAGTTACCTCAGGAGCCCATATTAAAGGTTGGAGATAGAAACCAGGGACTGATCCATCATTGTATGTATATGTGTATATATGTATCTGAGTTGGAAAGTGGAAGAATGTTTGTTTTCCGAAGTGGCCTCTCTCCCAATACCTGAAAATCCAATTTATTCACAAGTGATCTTTTAAAGTAATTTCCAAACTTTTGGTTTCAGGCCATACCCTAGAGATGGGGACAATGATTGTTAAAAAGTGGCCACAATGAGAAATGTAAAGTAACTATCAGAAGATATGAAAGATATAAGTTATAGTTCTGGTTCTACCAGTAAATTAGTTATGTTAAGCAGTTCAGCCTCACAGGACATTTGTTTCCTCATGTGTAAAAGAATGGCAGTGGAAGGTAAAATCTAAGCCTCTTCCCATCTCGATACTCTATAAAAAAACAAACAAAAAAAAACATTGCCATCAAGTTGTTCCAACTTATAGTGACCCTATAGGACAGAATAGAACTGCCTTGTAGAGTTTCCAAGGTGTGGATTTGAACCACTGACCTTTTGGTTAGCAGCTGTAGCACTTAACCGCTACACCACCAGGGTTTCCTGATACTCTGTGGTCTTAGAGAAATGTTTCTCATGGTCAGGATTAATTATCTATTTCCCTGTTACTGCTACAGAGCTGAACAACTGAACCAGGGTGGTCCAATCAGAAAGCGAGAAGGGTTTGTGTTTGTGTATTCCATCTTTCGGGGACAGGATCCAATCCCTTTTTCCCTTGCATCCCCTCCCTAAACCTCCCCGCCACCACAAATGAAATATGAAACGTACATAATTTCAGAATTAAATATATATATATGAGAAGGTGATGGATTCAATACGTTTTCCTGATGTATCAGTCTCAGAGTTCACTGAGAGAGAACTAAATCAAGTTACTAAGACAATCTTCAAGAAGAGGCAAATTAAGGACTGAGACATAAAAATGAGTTTTTAGAAAATGGCAATATGTAGACCTGACATTTAACTTATTGAAGGTACATGAAGTAAGAAGTCTAAATCCATTGAATTATATAGACCTTCAAAGCCTGAAGAAATGTCTCTATCCATTGACCAATGATCAACTTGTCAATTCAATTTAGATGATCAGAACCCGTGAATGATGAGGCACTCTTGAAGTTATATCCATAACACACTAAAATAACCAGTTCAAAGGAGGGAAAAATAGTTCCAATGGTAGCTTTCAGTACCATAGACTGATGATTCCCTACTGCTGGGCCATGACTTCTCATTTGTTCTTGAGCAATGACAATGTAGTGATATTTTTAAATCTTGAAATTACTCAATACAAAAGCTTATCTTTTATTATGAGTTTTTCCTTATGTTTTTACTATTTAAATGTCCTTAACATCCTTACTTATTAAAACATAGAGTTGGTAACTTTATGTCAGTTACTGAATATATGTGTTTGGCTGCTAACCAAAAGGTCGGCAGTTCAAATCCACACACTGCTCCTTAGAAACCCAATGGGGGCACATCTTCTGTGTCCCATAGAGTTGCTATGAGTCAAAATAGACTTGATGGCAATTTTTAAAAAAATATATATATGATTAGTGCTTAGCTGCTAACCAAAAGTTTGGCAGTTCAAACCCATCCAGATGTTCTACCGCAGAAAAACCTGGTGATCTGCTCCTGTAAAGATTATATCCTAGCAGACCCTATAGGGATGTTCTACTTTGTAACATGGCGTTGCTATGAGTCCAAATCAACTCGATGGCACTCAGCAATAACATATATCGGTGTGTATGTGTATATATACACACATATCTATCTTTACCTATCTATCTGTGAAGGTATTGTTCCCAAAAACCCAAAGTCTTGCATTCACTGATATAAAAAGTTGGAACGACCAACTTTTCAGTTATTTTGGTAACATAAAACTCAAATTATGGGTCTTGAACTTAGATTTCCATTATGTCTTTTTTTTTTTTTTTTTTTATAATAACTTTTATTAAGCTTCAAGTGAACGTTTACAAATCCAATCAGTCTGTCACATATAAGTTTACATACATCTCACTCCCTACTCCCATTTACTCTCCCCGTCTTGAGTCAGCCCTTTCAGTCTCTCCTTTCTTGACAATTTTGCCGGCTTCCCTCTCTCTCTATCCTCCCATCCCCCCTCCAGACAAGAGTTGCCAACACAATCTCAAGTGTACACCTGATATAATTAGCTCACTCTTCATCAGCGTCTCTCTCCCACCCGCTGACCAGTCCCTTTCATGTCTGATGAGTTGTCTTCAGGGATGGTTCCTGTCCTGTGTCAACAGAAGGTCTGAAGAGCATGACCGCCGGGATTCCTCTAGTCTCAGTCAGACCATTAAGTTTGGTCTTCTTATGAGAATTTGGGGTCTGCATCCCACTGCTCTCCTGCTCCCTCAGGGGTCCTCTGCTGAGCTCCCTGTCAGGGCAGTCATCGATTGTGGCCGGGCACCAACTAGTTCTTCTTGTCACAGGATGATGTAGGTCTCTGGTTCATGTGGCCCTTTCTGTCTCTTGGGCTCTTAGTTGTCATGTGGGCTTGGTGTTCTTCATTTTCCTTTGCTCCAGGTGGGTTGAGACCAATTGCTGCATCTTAGATGGCTGCTTGTTAGCATTTAAGACCCCAGACGCCACATTTCAAAGTGGGATGCAGAATGATTTCATAATAGAATTATTTTGCCAATTGACTTAGAAGTCCCCGCAAACCATGTTCCCCAGACCCCCGCGCTTGCTCCGCTGAGCTTTGAAGCATTCATTTTATCCCGGAAACTTCTTTGCTTTTGGTCCAGTCCAATTGAGCTGACCTTCCATGTATTGAGTGTTGTCTTTCCCTTCACCTAAAGCAGTTCTTATCTACTGATTAATCAATAAAAAAACCCTCTCCCACCCTCCCTCCCTCCCCCCCTCGTAACCACAAAAGTATGTGTTCTTCTCAGGTTTACTATTTCTCAAGATCTTATAATAGTGGTCTTATACAATATTTGTCCTTTTGCCTCTGACTCATTTCGCTCAGCATAATGCCTTCCAGGTTCCTCCATGTTATGAAATGTTTCAGAGATTCGTCACTGTTCTTTATCGATGCGTAGTATTCCATTGTGTGAATATACCACAATTTATTTACCCATTCATCCGTTGATGGACACCTTGGTTGCTTCCAACTTTTTGCTATTGTAAACAGAGCTGCAATAAACATGGGTGTGCATATATCTGTTTGTATGAAGGCTCTTGTATCTCTAGGGTATATTCCGAGGAGTGGGATTTCTGGGTTGTATGGTAGTTCTATTTCTAACTGTTTAAGATAACGCCAGATAGATTTCCAAAGTGGTTGTACCATTTTACATTCCCACCAGCAGTGTATGAGAGTTCCAATCTCTCCGCAGCCTCTCCAACATTTATTATTTTGTGTTTTTTGGATTAATGCCAGCCTTGCTGGTGTGAGATGGAATCTCATCGTAGTTTTAATTTGCATTTCTCTAATGGCTAATGATCGAGAGCATTTTCTCATGTATCTGTTGGCTGCCTGAATATCTTCTTTAGAGAAATGTGTGTTCATATCCTTTGCCCACTTCTTGATTGGGTTGTTTGTCTTTTTGTGGTTGAGTTTTGACAGAATCATGTAGATTTTAGAGATCAGGCGCTGGTCGGAGATGTCATAGCTGAAAATTCTTTCCCAATCTGTAGGTGGTCTTTTTACTCTTTTGGTGAAGTCTTTAGATGAGCATAGGTGTTTGATTTTTAGGAGCTCCCAGTTATCGGGTTTCTCTTCATCATTTTTGGTAATGTTTTGTATTCTGTTTATACCTTGTATTAGGGCTCCTAGGGTTGTCCCAATTTTTTCTTCCATGATCTTTATCGTTTTAGTCTTTATGTTTAGGTCTTTGATCCACTTGGAGTTAGTTTTTGTGCATGGTGTGAGGTATGGGTCCTGTTTCATTTTTTTGCAAATGGATATCCAGTTATGCCAGCACCATTTGTTAAAAAGGCTGTCTTTTCCCCAGTTAATTGACACTGGTCCTTTGTCAAATATCAGCTGCTCATACGTGGATGGATCTATGTCTGGGTTCTCAATTCTGTTCCATTGGTCTATGTGTCTGTTGTTGTACCAATACCAGGCTGTTTTGACTACTGTGGCTGTATAATAGGTTCTGAAGTCAGGTAAGGTGAGGCCTCCCACTTTCTTCTTCTTTTTCAGTAGTGCTTTGCTTATCCGGGGCTTCTTTCCCTTCCATATGAAATTGGTGATTTGTTTCTCTATCCCCTTAAAATATGACATTGGAATTTGGATCGAAAGTGCGTTAAATGTATAGATGGCTTTTGGTAGAATAGACATTTTTACTATGTTAAGTCTTCCTATCCATGAGCAAGGTATGTTTTTCCACTTAAGTATGTCCTTTTGAATTTCTTGTAGTAGAGCTTTGTAGTTTTCTTTGTATAGGTCTTTTACATCCTTGGTAAGATTTATTCCTAAGTATCTTATCTTCTTGGGGGCTACCGTGAATGGTATTGATTTGGTTATTTCCTCTTCGGTGTTCTTTTTGTTGATGTAGAGGAATCCAAGTGATTTTTGTATGTTTATTTTATAACCTGAGACTCTGCCAAACTCTTCTATTAGTTTCAGTAGTTTTCTGGAGGATTCCTTAGGGTTTTCTGTGTATATAATCATGTCATCTGCAAATAGTGATAACTTTACTTCTTCCTTGCCAATCCGGATACCTTTTATTTCTTTGTCTAGCCTGATTGCCCTGGCTAAGACTTCCAACACGATGTTGAATAAGAGCGGTGATAAAGGGCATCCTTGTCTGGTTCCCGTTCTCAAGGGAAATGCTTTCAGGTTCTCTCCATTTAGAGTGATATTGGCTGTTGGCTTTGCATAGATGCCCTTTATTATGTTGAGGAATTTTCCTTCAATTCCTATTTTGGTAAGAGTTTTTATCATAAATGGGTGTTGGACTTTGTCAAATGCCTTTTCTGCATCAATTGATAAGATCATGTGGTTTTTGTCTTTTGTTTTATTTATGTGATGGATTACATTAATGGTTTTTCTGATATTAAACCAGCCTTGCATACCTGGTATAAATCCCACTTGATCAGGGTGAATTATTTTTTTGATGTGTTGTTGGATTCTATTGGCTAGAATTTTGTTGAGGATTTTTGCATCAATGTTCATGAGGGATATAGGTCTATAATTTTCTTTTTTTGTAATGTCTTTACCTGGTTTTGGTATCAGGGAGATGGTGGCTTCATAGAATGAGTTGGGTAGTATTCCGTCATTTTCTATGCTTTGGAATACCTTTAGTAGTAGTGGTGTTAACTCTTCTCTGAAAATTTGGTAGAACTCTGCAGTGAAGCCGTCCGGGCCAGGACTTTTTTTTGTTGGGAGTTTTTTGATTACCGTTTCAATCTCTTTTTTTGTTATGGGTCTATTTAGTTGTTCTGCTTCTGAATGTGTTAGTTTAGGTAGGTAGTGTTTTTCAAGGAATTCATCCATTTCTTCTAGGTTTTCAAATTTGTTAGAGTACAATTTTTCATAATAATCTGAAATGATTCTTTTAATTTCATTTGGTTCTGTTGTGATGTGGTCCTTCTCATTTCTTATTCGGGTTATTTGTTTCCTTTCCTGTATTTCTTTAGTCAGTCTAGCCAATGGTTTATCAATTTTGTTAATTTTTTCAAAGAACCAGCTTTTGGCTTTGTTAATTCTTTCAATTGTTTTTCTGTTCTCTAATTCATTTAGTTCAGCTCTAATTTTTATTATTTGTTTTCTTCTGGTGCCTGATGGATTCTTTTGTTGCTCACTTTCTATTTGTTCAAGTTGTAGGGACAGTTCTCTGATTTTGGCTCTTTCTTCTTTTTGTATGTGTGCATTTATTGATATAAATTGACCTCTGAGCACTGCTTTTGCTGTGTCCCAGAGGTTTTGATAGGAAGTATTTTCATTCTCGTTGCTTTCTATGAATTTCCTTATTCCCTCCTTGATGTCTTCTATAACCCAGTCTTTTTTCAGGAGGGTATTGTTCATTTTCCAAGCATTTGATTTCTTTTCCCTCGTTCTTCTGTTATTGATCTCTAGTTTTATTGCCTTGTGGTCTGAGAAGATGCTTTGTAATATTTCGATGTTTTGGACTCTGCAAAGGTTTGTTTTATGACCTAATATGTGGTCTATTCTAGAGAATGTTCCATGTGCGCTAGAAAAAAAAGTATATTTTGCAGCAGTTGGGTGGAGAGTTCTGTATAAGTCAATGAGGTCAAGTTGGTTGATTGTTGTAATTAGATCTTCCGTGTCTCTGTTGAGCTTCTTACTGGATGTCCTGTCCTTCTCCGAAAGGGGTGTGTTGAAGTCTCCTACTATAATTGTGGAGGTATCTATCTCGCTTTTCAGTTCTGTTAAAATTTGATTTATATATCTTGCAGCCCTGTCATTGGGTGCGTAAATATTTAATATGGTTATGTCTTCCTGATCAATTGTCCCTTTTATCATTATATAGTGTCCTTCTTTATCCTTTGTGGTGGATTTAAGTCTAAAGTCTATTTTGTCAGAAATTAATATTGCTACTCCTCTTCTTTTTTGCTTATTGTTTGCTTGATATACTTTTTTCCATCCTTTGAGTTTTAGTTTGTTTGTGTCTCTAAGTCTAAGGTGTGTCTCTTGTAGGCAGCATATAGATGGATCGTGTTTCTTTATCCAGTCTGTGACTCTCTGTCTCTTTATTGGTGCATTTAGTCCATTTACATTCAGGGTAATTATAGATAAATAAGTTTTTAGTGCTGTCATTTTGATGCCTTTTTATGTGTGTTGTTGACAATTTCATTTTTCCACATACTTTTTTGTGCTGAGGCGTTTTTCTTAGTAAATTGTGAGATCCTCACTTTCATAGTGTTTGACTTTATGTTAGTTGAGTCGTTACGTTTTTCTTGGTTTTTGTCTTGAGTTATAGAGTTGTTATACCTTTTTGTGGTTACCTCATTATATACCCCTATTTTTCTAAGTAAAAACCTAACTTGTATTGTTCTATATCGCCTTGTATCACTCTCCATATGGCAGTTCAATGCCTCCTGTATTTAGTCCCTCTTTTTGATTATTGTGATCTTTTACCTATTGACTTCCATGATTCCCTGTTATGTGTATTTTTTTTTTAATTAATCTTAATTTGTTTGTTTTTGTGATTTCCCTATTTGAGTTGATATCAGGACGTTCTGTTTTGTGACCTTGTGTTGTGCTGATATCTGATATTATTGGTTCTCTGACCAAACAATATCCTTTAGTATTTCTTGTAGCTTTGGTTTGGTTTTTGCAAATTCTCTAAACTTGTGTTTGTCTGTAAATATCTTAATTTCGCCTTCATATTTCAGAGAGAGTTTTGCTGGATATATGATCATTGGTTGGCAGTTTTTCTCCTTCAGTGTTCTGTATATGTCGTCCCATTCCCTTCTTGCCTGCATGGTTTCTGCTGAGTAGTCAGAACATATTCTTATTGATTCTCCCTTGAAGGAAACCTTTCTTTTCTCCCTGGCTGCTTTTAAAATTTTCTGTTTATCTTTGGTTTTGGTGAGTTTGATGATAATATGTCTTGGTGTTTTTCTTTTTGGATCAATCTTAAATGGGGTTCGATGAGCATCTTGGATAGATATCCTTTCGTCTTTCATGATGTCAGGGAAGTTTTCTGTCAGAAGTTCTTCAACTATTTTCTCTGTGTTTTCTGTCCCCCCTCCCTGTTCTGGGACTCCAATCACCCGCAGGTTATCCTTCTTGATAGAGTCCCACATAATTCTTAGGGTTTCTTCATTTTTTTTAATTTTTTTATCTGATTTTTTTTCAGCTATGTTGGTGTTGATTCCCTGGTCCTCCAGATGTCCCAGTCTGCATTCTAATTGCTCGAGTCTGCTCCTCTGACTTCCTAGTGTGTTGTCTAATTCTGTTATTTTATTGTTAATCTTTTGGATTTCTACATGTTGTCTCTCTATGGATTCTTGCAACTTATTAATTTTTCCAGTATGTTCTTGAATAATCTTTTTGAGTTCTTCAACAGTTTTATCAGTGTGTTCCTTGGCTTTTTCTGCAGATATCCTAATTTCATTTGTGATATCATTAAGCATTCTGTAAATTAGTTTTTTATATTCTGTATCTGATAATTCCAAAATTGTATCTTCATTTGGGAAAGATTTTGATTCTTTTGTTTGGGGAGTTGGAGAAGCTGTCACAGTCTGCTTCTTTAAGTGGTTTGATATGGATTGTTGTCTCCGAGTCATCACTGGGAAACTAGTTTTTCCAGAAAATCCGCTAAAAAAAAAACTGCAGTCAGATCCCTATCAGAGTTCTCCCTCTGGCTCAGGCTATTCAGATGTTAATGAAGCCGCCTGGGGAGGGTGGGGGAGGGAACAGAGAGATAGGAGAGTAGCACCTCAGAATATAGCCAGAGTTGCTTGTCTTGCTTGGAATGACTATTATATCTGAGATTCCCGCGGGCGCGTCGCCTATGTGTGCTGTCTGTGTGGAGATTGCCCCCGGGGGGTCTGGCCCGCTGGAGTCACGGTCAGATCCTCCGCTTCCAGCCCCACGCCCAGCGTCAAGGCTCCCCTACTGGGACGGTGCACTCTCGACTCCAAAATCAGTCGCTGCCTCCCGGGGACTTCTCGTCCCTCCAGCCGCGTGGCCGTGCCGCCCCCGTGAACCAGGTGGGCCCCCTCCCGGGGTTAGTTCAGATGGGTGGAGTAGCTCCCCGTGCTTGTGCCGCGACCGAGTGTCCCGGCTGGAACGCTGTTCTCCCCGCTCCAATACCAGTCGCTGCCTCCCGGGGACTTCTCCTACCGGCTGCGTCCCACGCCGCCCGCGCGACCCGGATGGTCACCTTCCCGGGGTTAGTTCAGGGGGTGGAGCAACTCTCCGTGTTTATGGCGTACCTGCGTGCAGTCCAAATCCCTGTGGGACGGTTCCCCGGCTCGGATGCTGCTCTTTCTGCTCCAAGATCAGTCACTGCCTCCCGGGGACTTCTCCTAACGGCTGCGTCCCACGCCGCCCGTGGAACCGGCTAGTCCCCCTCCCGGGGTTAGTTCAGGGGGGTGGAGCAGGTCTCTGTGCTTGTGCCGTACCTGACTGGTATGCTGGCTCCAGGCTCTGGAAACAATCGCTGCTTCCCCGTATTAGTTCGTTCTCCGTCTCTAAATCTGTGTTTGTTGTTCAGGGTTCGTAGATTGTTATGTATGTGATCGATTCACTTGTTTTTCCGTGTCTTTGTTGTAAGAGGGATCCGAGGTAGCGTCTGCCTAGTCCGCCATCTTGGCTCCGCCTCCTCCATTATGTCTTTTAATGAAAAAAATCTACCGTAAAATTATTTGATGAAATCAGCAAAAACAATACAGAAATATATTTCATAACCCACAACAAAAAAGGAAGCACTTGAATTATTTCAAGTACTTAAACAGCGCAATATAGTTTATCTACATTTTATGTATTATATTAATGTGTTTAAAAAGATAAGGTCAAAGAAATATTTTATAGATCAGAGGAATGCTTTATAATATATATGGGATTTATGTTTGATGTGATTATAGTTTTTAGCTATTTTCCTTCTAAAATAACTAAGTCAAATGTCACCTTCTTGAAATTTACATGTCTGTCATCTAGAATTTTTTTTTTTAATATCAAGGAATCACCTGTGCTATTTGAATTTCCAAATTTAATTTGTTATTGAGAATATACAGCTCCTGTAGATTTCAAAAGGCACGTTACCGTCAGGAAAATAGTTTGTTGTGTAGAATGAAACCAAAGAAATTTTTTAATCAGTTCAGTTAAACTGTTGTTAAATATTGATGGAACTATCAGTTAAAATGATATATATTTTAAATGGGTGTTTTAATTATTTTCATATTTCATTTTGTTCTCTTGGTGACACAGAGGCTCATTCTTCTGGTAATTTTGTTCTTTAAAATCCCTTTTATGTTGAGATGAAAAAATGATTCTTTTAGGCAGATAACCTTGAATAGAAAAATTTATTCACCATATCCACATTGTCCATGGACTCAAAAGAGCTGACCATGAAATGTCTGTGGGTTGTCTCCTTCCTGTTTATATAAATTTCTAAATTAAACCAAGTGTTTCTCTTTCCTAGTGCTTCACATACTGAAACTAATTCTCAAATTTTCAGCTAGATAATAATACCTTGAAACGCTACCATAAGTGCTGGAAACTGCTTTTTTAAAAATATGCTTTTCTTGAAAATCCATAGGGAATTATTCATCCGTCCACCCATTTTTCAGAGACATTAACTTGAGAATTTAAACCCCAATTTCAATAGCTGTGCATGCACACACACACACCCATCTCACACCTTGATCCCTTTTAGAAGATCACTGAAAGCAATCTGAAGTGCTCTGATTAGCTGTAACTGCCCTGAACACAGTTTCATTATTTATTATTATACGCATTGTACAAAATCAGCAAATACAGTGGTTTACCTCTTTCGTGATCATTAACACCAGTATAACACTTAGGATTTCAAATGAAAGTTAGAAGCTGTCAAATGCTTCCAAAAGCCTATGCTGTCATTTTTCAAAAACTGAATGTAAAAAAATCTCATTTTTAGTTCATATGGACTTTATGTACTGTGGTATCAATTAATATAAATTTGATGCTGCCCACCTGTGGTCTGGGTTGGGTATCAATATAAATTTGATGCTGTCCACCTGCCCAGATGCTGGGTAGACATTTATTTTAGGAGGGTCACTGCAACGCTGGAAGTGCTCGCTCATCTATACCAAAAAAAAAAAAAAAAAATTGAAAGACAGCTACCTGGCCAACCTATTGAAAGAGATCCATATTCGTATCCATTCCAAAGAAGGGTGATCCAATGGAATGGAGAAATTATCAAATAATATCATTACTATCACATGAAACTAAAATTATGCTGGAGATAATTAAAAAACACCTGCAGCAATACATTGACAGGGAACTGACAGAAATTCAAGCCAGATTCAGAAGAGGACATGGAACCAGGGATATCATTGCTGATGTCAAATGGATCCTGGCTGAATGCAGAGAATACCGGAAAGATGTTTACCTGTGTTTTATTGACTACACAAAGGCATTCGACTGTGTGGATGATAATAAATGATGGATAACATTGCGAAGAATGAAAATTCCAGAACTTATGTGGAACCTTTACGCAGAACAAGGGGATATTGCATATTTTAAAATCAGGAAAGGTGTGTGTCAGGGTTGTATCCTTTCACCATACTGATTCAATCTATGTGCTGAGCAAATAATCTGAGAAGCTGGACTACATGAAGAAGAACATGGCATCGGGATTGGAGGAAGACTCACTAACAATCTATGTTATGTACATGACACAACCTCGCTTGCTAAAAGAGAAGAGGACTTGAAGCACTTACTGATGAAGATCAAAGACTTCAGTATGGATTACACCTCAACATAAAGAAAAGAAAAATCCTCATATTTGGACCAATAAGCAATGCATGATAAATGGAGAAAATATTGAAGTCGTCAAGGATTTCATTTTACTTAGATCCACAATCAACACCCATGGAAACAGCAGTCAAGAAATCCAAAGACTCATTGCATTGGGCAAATCTGCTCCAAAAGTCCCCTTTAAGGTGTTAAAAAGCAAAAATGGCACCTTGAGAACTAAGGCGCGCCTGACCCAAGCCATGTGTCGTGAGCCAAATTGTGTCCTCCAAAAATATCTGTCAACTTGTTTAGGTCATAATTCCCAGTATTCTATGAGTGTCTACCATTTTGTCATCTGATGTGATTTCTGTGTGTGTCGTAACTCCTATCATTGTGATGGGATGTGAGACAGATTGGTGGCCGTTATGCTGATGAGATCAGATATTGTCTTGGGCAAATCTCTTTTGAGATATAAAAAAAAAAGTTAGCAGAGAGATAAGGGGACCTCATACCACCAAGAAAGCAGTGCTGGGAGCAGAGTGCATCCTTTGGACCTGAGGGTCCTGTGCTGAGATTCTCCCAGACCAAGAGAAGACTGATGACAAGGACCTTCCTCCAGAGCCAACAGAGAGAGAAAGTTTTCCCCTGGGCTGGCACCCTGAACTCAGACTTCTAGCCTACTGGACAGTGAGAGAATAAATTCATCTTTTTTGAAGTCATCTACTTGTTGTATGTCTGTTACTGCAGCACTAGATGACTACGACACCATGGTATTTTCATTTGCTTCATATGCATGCAAAAGCTGGATAATAAGTAAGGAAAACCAAAGAAGAATTGATGCCTTTGAATTATGGTGCTGGTGTAGAATATTGAGCATACCATGGACTGCCACAATAATGACTACATGTGTCTTGGAAGAAGTACAGCTAGAACGCACCTTAGAAGCAAAGATGGAAGAACTTTGTCTCACATACTTCGGACATGTTATTGGGAGTGACCAGTCAGTGAAGAAGGACATTATGCTTGGTAAATCAGAGTCAGTGAAAACGAGGAAAACCTTTGATAAGATGGATTGACATAGTGGCTGTAGCAATGAGCTCAAACAAAGTGGCAATTGTGAGGATAGCACAGGACTGGACAGTGTTTCATTCTGTTGTACATATGGTCTCCACGGGTGGGAACCATCTTGATGGCACCAAACAATAACACTGCCTTCGCTGAGGCATGAGACCTCAACATAGGGCTGAGGGTTTCAATCTCAACTCTGGCGCTCATGTTCTATGTAACACTGAAAAAGGTATTCAAATCTGTGGACTCAGTGTTCTCATGTATAAAATGGAGATAATACCAATAGTGATATCATCTCAGTGTTGTCATAGAGCTTAATTAATAAATATGAAATTTCTTTGAGAATCTTTAAGTATTGTATTGTTCTCTTTAAAGAACTAAATATTAATGCCCTCCTCTTAAAAACATTTATTTGCAAAAACAACTATATTAAGGAAAAGACTGACAGGCAATGTAGCAGCATTTAAGAAATACATTAAAAGATGTAAAGAAGTTTAAGTCCAAGGATCCTTAAATAGAATGACAATGATTTATCAGATGAGCCACAGTGGAAGCTATGTGTAAAGATTATATATCTTAGTTTTTCTGTGAACCATTCAACTAAGAAATTCCAAATAGAGCAATCAATCAATGTAGAGAGCATAGCAAAAATAAATTCAAATCAATGTTGCAATACCACTGTTCCAATTAGCTTATTTTTTCTCCCCGCCATCCTCTCAGGCCAATTCTACTTTATTAAAAAATGAAGCCAATTAAGAGACTCCATAAAGTCAATCAACCTACAGATCAAGTTGGAATTCCTGTTCTTATTTAACATTGATTAAGAGCTCAGCATCACATAAGAATTCTCTATTAATGGGTCACAGATACAAACTCTCAGCTAGTCTTTATTCTACCATTCTACTCAGCCTAAGGGGAGAACATCTACGTCTCCAGACAAACAATAAAACTACATCTGAGTTTGAGCTGTCAGGATTGTAAAAAGAAAACTTGCATGTTAATCTATGAATGTCTGTAATTCACATCCACCTTCAAGTTTAAATTGATCTGAAATGTTATTATCAACATAATTCCTATTCTTTGACTCCAAGGTGCAGAATGACATCACAAACAAGGTTGGTTACCTAGGGGCATGAAGAAGGCAAAGGGGGAAGTGAATATGTGTACATCAGGGGTGAGATATACTGTTTGAATGGATTCCCTTGTCCATAGTGTATACAACACACAAAGACATGCTCACAAGGAAAAACAAACTAAAACCCCTCAGATCAACACACATTTGGACATTCTATTAAGATGTTCTGTTAAATCCAGCCTACTGTCCATAGTATTTGAACAAACAACCCCAGCCTTAGATTTTACTGTTTCCACACCCAGCCCTGATTTACAACTTATTACACATCACCCAGATATGTGACTTGCATGTACAGCCTATGTCAAAGGTTAGACATTAACAGCTCTATATAAAAAAAAATATATATATATAAAAATAGGCATGCCAAATATCACTAGCTCCTGAAACCTTATTTGTGTTTATTTTTGTGGGGGAGAAGGGATTCCTAGCTTGAGGGACCAGGACAGTGAAGAGCTTTTTTGGGGGGTTGTCATGAAAGGGGCCACATGAGGGCCCAACTCCCACCTACCTGCCTGAGTTAAGAAACTACAGCTGACTCCTCAGAGCAGCTATAATTGGTCCTTTACACTACTCATTTCCTTGGAAAAAGAATGGTCGGCGACTATTAAAACTCCCTCTTGACATAAGGCTTCCCTGCCCGGCCTTCCGGAGCACTTTACGTTAAGGGGAAATCACTATAATCAAATCTCCACGTCTTGCCTGCTGCTAAAACGAGATGCTTTCTTCTAGGGATTTTGCAGAGACGCCTCGATATACACACGCTTGCACACACCGACACAGTGTAACTCCACAGTGCCCTTACTCAGTCTTTCCTTCCCTCCCTCCTCTCTCGTAAGGACTGCTGAACATTTTGCTCCAAACTCTCCAAGTCACCCACGTGTTTATTCTCCCCTTTCGCTGTTCAGTTTACTTTGCCGACTCAACAAAAGAAACTTGAGTTGGTCTCAGGCTTTTGGCTGCAATCCTGGGACCACGCTGTCTCATCCACTCCCCCCACCCCCCCGCCATCGCACCCACCCCGCCGACCCCTCCTCACTCTGGGAGGAGTGAACAGATGACTGGGTGCTTTCCTGGCTTAAGCCCCCGCCCCACCCTTCAACCCTGCCTCCTCCTTCTCCACACAAAGCAAACTGAATTCGCTGTGTAGTCTCACTCGCCAGGGTGGGATGGAGGTGGGTTGGGAGGGAGGACAGTAGGTGGCACAGACAACTGGGAAGCGCGCGTGCACACACATGCACACAATCTCAGTTAACATTTATGCCGTACTTTCGGGGTCCCTCACACCTGAATCACATCATTGCAAGCAAGGACAGATTATGCTACTCACACCCCTTGCTCGCGCTCCCCCAAATCCCAGAATAGAATCTGGCCCGGGGTCCAGGACTGGTGGTGATAAAAAGGCTAAGAAGAAGAATATGAGAAGGGGGGAGGTGACCCCTTCCCAGATGGCGGAGGGGGCGCTCGCCACTCACCGCCTGAGTCCCTGGAACGACGAGGGCCAAGACATTCTGGATTTCTTCAGGCCGGGCCGGTGGCCGGTCTCCACAGCGTAGGAGGTGCGGTCCATGGCGCGGCAGTACAGGTAGCGCTCGGTGTCGGAGTAGCCGCGATGCCGGACACGTCCGGTGGCCCCGCTCGAGGCGTAGCGGCCGCGGGCTGCCCCGGACGGCGGCGGGGGTGGCGGCAGGGGAGGCGGCGGCGGCGGCGGCTGCAGTGGGCACTGGGGTTGGGGCTGGGGCGAGGGCGGCGGCGGCGGGGGCAGGTGGTGGTGGGGATGCAGGAGGCGTAACTGGGGCTGCCGGAGAGGGTACTGGTGGTGCTGCTGCTCATGCCTCCATAGATGCTTGGGGGCTTTCAGCGTGGCCCCGCCGGCGCCGGCGCCCCCCTCGCCGCTGCCCGGGGCCGCCACGCTGCTGCCCTCTGCCTCCATCCCGGCTCGCGGTTCAGCACCCTGCTGCCCAGCGGGGTTCACCGCGCTGCTCGGAGCGCCTCCGGGTGCTGCCGCGCCGCCGCCGCCGCCGCTTCTGGAGCAGAACAGACACTGGGTTCAGCTTCCCACTTGAAGCCCCAGAGGCTCGGGGCGACCGAGAGAGGGCTCTGCCAGAGGAGGGGTCGCAGAGCGCTACTGGGCTCCCACCACAGTGGCTGTGGCAGAGATGCGCTCCTGGGCTCCCGAAGTCACTAAGACTGGGGCGCGCGGTGCACGGCTTCACCAGCCGTTCCTCCTTCTTCCCTTCCTTCCTTTGGGCGCCGGCGTTGAGAGCAGTGATGTTGGCAGCTCAAGCTGCAGAAGCAGCGGCAGTGGCAACGGCAGCCGCCTCCTGGGTCAAGGGAACCCGAACCCTGATTCCAGAGCTGCTGAAAAGTTGGACAGCTCCCTAGTGGCGAGCAGGAGCTGTGACTTTCTCCAAAACCACTCCAGCCAGTCAGGAGTCAGACCTGTCCTCCTGATCCTTCTCCGCCTGGTGCCCCCGCCTCCCTCCCCTCACAGCCCCCCACGGCCTCAGGGGTTTCTTCTTCACCTCCGCTTGCCTCAGTCTTCTTGGAGAAACTGAGTTTGGTGATTCCTGGCTGGTTCTTAGAGCTTGTTGAAGATAAGCCCCGTGCTGGGGCTTCCAAAAAAAAAGGGACATGACCTGGCAAAGTTGCCCAGAAAGGTGTTTGCGCGTCTCTGAAAAATTAGATCTGGGTGAAGATCCAATATTAGGATTGATTTAGTCTCTTTCTCTAACATAGGATTAAATATTTTGTGGATCTTTCCCATAGTAGGGAGAACGCCAAATGCTTCCTCTTGAAGATCTTCACCAGCTAGTATCTCTTGTTGCTGCCGCTTCTGTGATTGTGGAGTGGTCTTAGCTGGGAATCAAGGCCAGCTGTCCTTAATTACAAAGCCCCAGCTCAGCTGGCTGGCCAAAGTTAAGGTTGGAGCACCCTCCTTTCCATTACGAACCTTTAGTTCTCGTCAGTGGTTTCTACTGTCAATGACTGCCTGCAATTTGCCTTTCTGCCACTTCCAGCAGAAGCACACAGCTTTATTACCAAAGCATTTTAAAATATGTTGTATCATTATTATTCCACAGAAATTGGAATTATATTTGGAGTTAAAATCCAAATTCAACTTTTATCTATCTTCCCTTTAGTGTTTTCCTGCAATGTTGAGTGTTTTTAAGCCATGAGAATTTCAGAGAAATAAACACACACCTTACATATTCCCTGCACCTTTTTCACATTACCATATTAAAGATCAAATGTAATTTACTCATTGTTAAAATAATTCTAGAATTACACTTTGTGGGAGGTATCAGAGTACCATCCATTATCTGAAAGATAAATATGCTTAGAGACTCACAATAGCTTGTTGGCAGTATAATTGTTCTGTGCACACACAGTCTTCACATAATTGAATATGTATATTTTATGCACATCATATAATGAACACTAAAATACCAGAATTAGAAGCTGTGTCTTAGACTCTCCAGAGTGGTGAAAATTTAATGCTGCCCCACAGTGAATGTTCAGTCTAAGTGCTATTGGGAAAATATCATAAATGGGAATAAATGCTCACTTTGCTTGTTAGTAAGAACAGTCCTTGGAATGTGAAAGTATCCCCTTCTCTAAATGAGAGCAGTTAAACTTCATATTGTACAGAAATACCCTCAGCATCTCTTCATGTTTGTTTGTTTTTGCTTTCTGATGGGAAATGTTTCTTCCTCCAACATGTCAGTATTGGCACTCTGCCCATATGTAACCCATGCACAAAAGCTAGGAAAGGCTGTGTCTTGAGAGGAACAAGGCAGTCTCCCAAGCACCATTTCCCCTTGCCTAGGACTGCCAACACACTTGACTCAGGCATTCTCTCTTTCCTGTGCAGACACAAGTGTGACTAATGGCAGTGGCCAAAGCATTTTCCATGCCTAGAAAGGCATGAAGCCCATATCTTCCCAAACACGAAAGGAAAAGAAAGGAAGTGTCGTGCAGTATAAACTGCTTTTATGTTTTAATTCATGGCATTAACATTTGCAACCATTTCAAAAAAAAAATACCAATTTCTTTTCTTTGAAATACTTGCCGCTTTTCCTCTCCATGTAACTGTAGCAAAATATTTCTATCTGCAATTCTTATTCTAAATTCTCAGATGCTAAAGTACAAGCAATTTATGATTTTCTTTCCAGACTAGACAGAGTAATTAATATCTACCTGCTTCTCACTGTCAGCTTTCTCTTTCTTTTTAATTGACGAATACTTTCTTTTTTCTATATTCCCCATTAAAAAAAATTTTTTTTTCTTTGTACTGCACAATTACAAGTCAGGTACATTTCAAGATATAAGAAAACTATTTAAGCACCCTTTAACATGTTCTCATCTTTTATAGTTTTTAACCTCTCTCTTTTTTTTTTTATATTTCCAAAAGATTATTAACAGTAATAGTTACTTTTGTGGCCTTTGAAGTCAAATAGGTTGGGTTCCAATCCAACATTTCCTCCCTGCATTACCTGAGCTAAAATAGTTACCTTCTCAGTCTCTTATATGCAAAGTAGTACTATTATTACCTATCTCACAAAGATTTGTGATTATTTGAGGAGATAATACTTAGGAAAATGCCTAGTACACAATAAATGCTTAGTAAAAGCTAGCAATTTTAACCCCTTCTACCAGACCACAAAAAAAATTCTAAGTGTCATTTTAATCAGTGGTTTCAAACCTTGACTGCACGTTAGTAGCACCTGCAGGACTTTTAAAGCTTCAGATGCTAAATCTTAGACCAATGATTCTCAAACTTTGATGTTATCAGGATCCCCTGGAAAGCTTTAAAGAACACAACCAAATCTGTTGCCATCGGGTAGATTCTGACTCACAGCAACTCTATAGTACAGAGTAGAACTGCCCCATAGGGTTTCCAAGGAGTGGCTGGTAGATTCAAACTGTCAATCTTTTGGCTAGCAGCCAAACTCTTAACCACTGTGGCACCAGGGCTCCAAAGAACACAAAGACTCAGGCTTTTTGAAGTAGGATAAGATTTTGCTTGGGTCCTTGCATTTTTAACAAATTTGCCAGGAGATTCTGATTCAGATGAAAGGCAGAGAACCACTGCCGTCCTTGGACAAATGGAATCAGTATTTTGGGTGAGGGGAGGGAGGACAAAGGAATCCATATTTTTAAAACTTCCTCAAGGGATTCCAATATTTAAGCAAAACAGTTATCCAAACCAAATACTTCATTATGTAATTGCAAAAACACTTTTTTTAAAAAATTTTACTTTAGATGAAGGTTTACAGAGCAAACTAGTTTCTCATGAAACAGTACACATATTGTTTTGTGACATTGGTTAACAACTGTATGACATGTCAACACTCTCCCTTCTCAACCTTGGGTTCTCTATTACCAGCTTTCCTGTCCTCTCCTGCCTTCTAGTCCTTGCCCCAGGGCTGGTGTGCCCCTTTAGTCTCGTTTTGTTTTATGGGTCTGTTCAGTCTTTGGCTGAAGGGTGAACCTCATGAGTGACTTTATTACTGGGCTGAAATGTGTCCGGGGGCTGTACTCTCAGGGTTTCTTCAGTCTCTCTCAGGCCAGCAAGTGTGGTCTTTTTTTTTTTTTTTTTTTTGTGAGTTAGAATTTTGTTCTACATATTTCTCCAGCTCTGAATGGGACCCTCTATTGTGATCCCTGTCAAAGCAGTCTATGGTGGTAGCTGGGCACCATCTAGTTGTACTGGACTCAGTCTTGTTGAGGCCATGGTAGATGTGATCCATTAGTCCTTTGGACCAATCTTTCCCTTGTATCTTCAGTTTTCTCCATTCTTCCTTGCTCTGAAGGGGTGAGACCAGTGGAGTATCCTAGATGGCCACCCCCAGGCTTTCAAGACCCCAGATGCTACTCACCAAAGCAGGATGTAGAACATTTTCTTTATAAACTATGTTATGCCAACTGAGCTAGATGTTTCCTGAGACCATGGCTCCCACAGCCCTCGGCCCAGCAATTCAGTCCCTCAGGGAGTTTGGATGTGTCTATAGAGCTTCCATGACCTTGCCTTGTACATGTTGTGCTGGCTTCCCCAGTATCTTACCCTTCACCAAAGTTACCACTTATCTATTATCTATTTAGTGTTGCAAAAATGCTCTTGATGCTGTTAATTGACTTGTCCATGTGACTCAAATACTGCCCGGGGAAAACCAGCTTAAAAGCTCAGTTCTCATAAAAATATACACCTTATTTATTTACTCTAGTTGCCTCTATTTTAAAAGGAAATCTTATACTGTTAAAAACTGAGCACTTCCAGTTTTCCATTTAAACACTATTTTCATTGATCTAGGGTCTGCCTGCTCATAATTAAAACAATTTCCCAAAATGGAGCTATTCAACCAACCAATGGATTTTCCCTGTTTATATGTCAAATGAATTATCTGGTTCCCGCTCCACCTCCCCCCTCCACTGATAGACCATAGAGCTGAGAGTTTTATGGACAGTCTGAGAGGGTACATCCTTGAAAACTATCACTATTTACCATCAGCACATCCAAATAAAAAGTAAAAAGTTTAAGTAAATGATCAGTATCTTTTATCTTGAACAAATCTAAATAAGCAGTTAGTTGGTGACATTACCATGAGATGGAGATTATGTACTGCTACCATTTCATGCCAGTGCATCTCAGATCTGCCCTAGCGATCCAATCAATCACTCAGTGTGCTGCTGGGCAATTAACAAGGGAGGACATTCCTGTCAATAACGATGGAGGGTTCTGGCAGAAATAAGGTCAATTAAATGTTAGCATAGAGCAAGCACCTTTTCTATCCAGAACACAGAATTATATGGTTAGTTACAATAACTAAGAGTCCATTTCCAACTTGGTGATGAGAGGGGGATTTAAACTCGAATTTCTATTTGCAAGTATCTTTTTTTTTATATATATAGATCACATATGTGTTATTTTTATTTGTTAAAATATATTAATTGAAGCCTGGCAGTCCAGTAGAACTTGGAAATTGTCATCATCAGATGTCATCTTACACAAAGATAAACAGCTGCATAGTTAGAAATATCCAAAGGCTACATACATTTAAAGACTCAGATTTCACCTAGGTTCAATGAGGAATAGAAACAGGCTTAGGTTACTGTCTAGAGATATGTGAAAGGCTCTTAAAAATGAATACATAAATATAGTAGTATTATCAGTATTACCACTGTGAAACTACTATTAAACTCAATTTCATTATTTCTGATCCATTACGTCTCTTTTCAATAATTATTTCCTTTAAAATAAATGAGAATATGCAGTACATGTTAATATAAAAGATTATGCTATTGATCACATTTGTCTTTGATTAGCACATTGATGAAAATTCAGCAGCAAGTTAATCTCAAACTAGTAAATGACCCTAAAGGTTTCAATATTACCAGAAATCAATTTTGTGACTTTCTAATGACACCACTCAAGGTCATATTTTGGCTCTCGTGGCCTTGCTCTGATTTTCTTCAGTTTTAGCTTGAACTTGCATATGAGCAATTGATGGTCTGTTCCACAGTCAGCTGACGATATCAACCTTTTCCATCGTCTCTTTCCACAGATGTAGTCAATTTGATTCCTGTGTATTCCATCTGACGAGGTCCATGTGTGTAGTCGCCGTTTATGCTGGTGAAAGAAGGTAAGCAATGAAGAAGTCGTTGGTCTTGCAAAATTCTATCATTCGGTCTCTGGCATTGTTTCTATCACCTTGAAGACTAAGGTGCGCCTGACCCAAGCCATGGTATTTTCAATAGCATCATATGCATGTGAAAGCTGGACAATGAATAAGGAAGACTGAAGAAGAATTGACGCCTTTGAATTAGAGTGTTGGCGAAGAATATTGAATATACCATGACTGTCAAAAGAACAACCAGAATGCTCCTTAGAAGCAAGGGTGGAGAGACTCTGTCTTACATACTTTGGACATGTTGTCAGGAGGGATCAGTCCCTGGAGAAGGACATCATGCTTGGCAAAGCACAGGGTCAACGGAAAAGAGGAAGACTCTCAGCGAGGTGGATTGACACAGTGGCTGCAACAATGAGCTCAAACATAACAATTGTAAGGATGGCGCAGGACCGGGCAGTGTTTTGTTCTGTTGTGCACAGGATCACTATGAGTTAGAACCGACTCGATAGCACCTAACAACTAAAAGCAATGATGCCACTCCACTTGTTAACTTAAGTAAAAAATAATAATAATTAAATGCTCACCTACTATGTGTCAATTCCCATGCAGACTTTGAGAGTTCAATGATGAACAAAGAAAAATACTTGCCCTTAAGGAGCTTGATGTCTTGTGGGAGAGCTAAACAAATGAATAAGCAGCTACAACTCAGGGGATATGTAGTGTCTGCTATGGAAACACGGGAGCAACATCCAATTCTTAGGGCTTACTGAGACTTCACAGACGGGATGACATCTAAGGTGAGGCCAAGACCTCAATAACAAGTTGAATTTAGCTTGTCTTGTGGTGTATGAGCATAGAGGTGTGTGTGTGTGTGTGTTTGTGTTTGTGTGTGTTCGAGAGTTAAAGGGTAAGAAGGGTAAAGGCATTCTGGACAGAGATTGGTACATGCAAAAAACTTAGACATGAGAGAAATTATGGGGCATTGGATAAAAAATACCAGTAATTTGGTAAAACCATGAGAGGGATACCTGGGAAAGTATGCAGAAGCCTGATCATGAATCACCTTTTATGCAGTGCCTGCAACATGGCAATATGGTGACTTCATAAAAATTGTCAGAAGGGCTGCTTCAGGGTGCCACAGGCTTAAATGTTGATGTATGGATGGGTTAGACACAAAGAAAGGGAGAAGGTAAAGATATGAGAGAAAAAAGAATAATAAATAATGTGATGTTCCTGAAAAGGCAGGGAAGTGGGACAGGGGGTGGGAGGAGAGATTGAACTCCAAGGCCCTGATGGAAGGATTTGACTTAAACTAGACAAAAACCAACATCTCCATTATGTCAGAGAGAAAAGGGAAAGAGTAGATTCAAATCGAAATAAGCTTACTGCATTTATTGAATATACACCTTTTGGCATGCTGCCAATTACTTTTCATACATTATTTTATTTAATTCTTATGACAATGAATTGTTTTATCCACGTTTTAACATTTTGAAAATCATAATGAATCTTTCAAATTAAAGAGATTGGCCAGCCTCCTGCAGATGTTGAGTATAGCATATGTGACCTAGCTGTACATAGAAAGCACCTGGTCACTTGATTGTGTCAACATGAGTTCATTCAGTCTATGAATATTTATTGAACACTTAATATGTGCCAAACACTCCTCTAAGTTCTGAATATACAGAAATGAACAAAACAGGAAATTTATAGCCTTAATGTCATAATTGGAAGGGGCAAAATAAACAAATGAATATATAGATATGCAGGGTGTGGATAAGCACTATGAAGCAAATTAAGAGGTTAGAGCATGATGTTTGGGATTGCTGTTTTGTATCGTACGGCCAAGGAAGCCTTCTCTTATAGCATATTTGAGCTAAAACCTGAAGAAAGTAAGGGAGTGAGCCAGCAATCCAGTCTATGGGAAAAGTAAGAGCGGAGACACAGGTAGCAGCAAGCTTGAGGAAGAGCAAGGGGGGTCAGTGGCCTGGGGGAAAGTGTGATGAAAGCTATTTGGATATGAGGTCAGATCAAGGAGGACCCTGTTGACCATGGTATGAACTGTGGACTTGTAACTTATATTCATGGAGCTACACACAATTGAATTTTAGGCTTAATTAAATTTGGACTCCTGATATTCACCTAAAATGTCTTCAAAACACACTATAAAGTCTCATTCAAGAGGCCAGTTACTCTGTATGAAGGTAAAAAAAAAAAAATCAAAATATACATGGGAAACATACATTTACCGTAAGGGAAGAAAATATTTTTAGGAGAAAAGCTATACACCTACTCCTCACTTATCAACATGGGCAGGTTCAAAAGACCAGGTAATTATGTGAAAAGGGATACAATCACATCAGATCACAAAATGGAGGGTGACTACATTATTACATAACTTCCAAATGACATCATTACATAACTGCCAAACCATTGAGAATCATGGCCCAGCCCAGTTGACACATAACCCTAGCCATCACAGCCAGTGTTACTCTCACCTCTCACCTTGGCAATCCTTACTACCCGACATGTATCAGTAATGCACAAAATAGTAGGATCTAGATTTTTTATTATTGTTGTAAATGAGAAATGTTGGATAATGAAATAGTTGATAAGTGAGGAGTGGGGTACTTCCATAACTTCTTGTAAAGCAATATGATATTCATAGGTACTTCAAGCTGATATTTTTATCACTGAAATAACTATAAAATCAAGGCCAATCAGCAGCAACACACTTAAAATGAGTGGATATTGCAAATCCACTTGCCTAAAGTCAAATACTTGTTTAGTGTCAAAATCTGGACTTGAAGTCTGGTCAGCCTGAATCCAAAGTCTATGTTCCTGCCTGGTTGAGAAGCGGGAGAGAGCAAGCCACTAACTAGTAGGGTTGCAGAGATTTATATATATCTGAGGGTAGGGGAGGAGTAGGTTAGTGGTGGGTGGTGAGAGTTGAGATTAAAGAAACAGAAAAAGACCAGATTAATTGTTCTTTTACGCCAAGAAAACAGCTTAGGACATAAACTTAGAATATAAATATTAAGCTTAGGTCAGTGGTTCTCAACCTCTTTCCTATGAGTAGATTTCCACTGGCTTTGAATGTCATTGTAGTGGGAAGTCATGGAAGGATTCTAAATCACAGATTTGTATTTCAGGAATATTCTTTTCTAGCAGTGAGGAAGGATCATTGTAAAGACTACAAAATAGGGCAGGGAGTCAAGTTAGAACAGTGTTGCTCAAATATTTATACTCAAAAACCTCTAAAGGCTATGGAAAGTGAATTCATACTCTGGGGATGCCTCGGTGTAGCAAGAGTTATTAACATATATGCAGATTTTGATACCTGATCTACTTATGTTTCTTTCAATATTAATATTTAAAATTATCCTCAGTAATATTTGCCACACTTTCCCACTGGTTTACTATGTACTTCCCTGTGCTACCTGGGGGTTTAGATGCTTCAGTCTAAGAAGGATAAAGTTAGGAAATTACTACAGTAATTCAGACAAGAGATGGTGAAGGTCTAAAAAGGTAGTCTCAGTGGTAAAAACAAACAAACAAACAAAAAGATAGTCTAAAGCTATTCAGCAATTAGAATTGAGAAGATTCAATGAAAAATTGAAAGAGGAGGGAGGGGCCTTTAAAGTGATACCTAGATTTGTGTTCTGAGTTCTTACGTACATTACAGTGTCATAAAGAAGGTCCTGATATGTTAGAGAGACAGCTTTGCAGGAGAAAGAGGAGAGGGACTTTGTAGTTGGTCATTTGTCTATATGTAATTTGAAGAGTTGCAATTAACACATATAGGGCATGCTTGCAAATTAGAAAAATGAATGCCTCTGGGGGAAGATTTATAAATAAGCATCTCTGGGTGGCCTAACTTAAGAAAAAAAAAAGTGTCCCCTTTGGACAGACCTTTAAAAATAGGCATCTCTTTCTTCAGGCTGATATAGCCCCTCCAGGATACACAGTTTAGCAAACTCATCCTGGATTTCAGCCCCATCTTGCAGAGCCCTGACCAAGAACATCTGTACAAGGTGCAGCATAAACTCTGAGCACGTTTATGTAGCATCCCCTTCAACTGTGGTACCTCCAGTTGGAGATATTGAGTAAGCAATTGTTTTAACATTTATCAAGCACCTTTTGGAATCAACTCGATGGTAAGGTTTTTTTTTTTTTTTTTTTTGATAGTGTATGGAAGCGCTATCATAATTATAGGGAGTATAAAAATAAAATTAAAAAAAACACAGGGTAAATGTTTACTTCCAGCAGCATGGTGGATTAGATACTCTGAAAGGCTCTACTGCTAGGTATTGGAAAACACATACTTTTTAATACACTCCTGGAAATAAAAAGAAATCTCCAAAGAGGACTTCTCACACTCTCCAAAACACCAAAACCATGAAAACTTAAACCAAAACCTGGGTAAGGATCTGTGAATGCTAAGGAGAGAAAAGGTATAGTTTTTCTGAGCATAAACGTTTATATAACCTCTATTGTCCAGAGATTAAGAATTAGCCAGATATCAAGATGGGAGAGCAAAACTTGAGATTCCTATATTAGCACAGGGCTCTCAATGTAGGCTGAAGTAATCCCTGGTAAGTAGTACTCACTGGAACCCACTAGAAGCAAACCCAAACACTCTGTGGCAGAAAGTATCCCTGCACAGTAAAGATAAGCATGAATCCAATACCCATAGTGTGGAGATTAATCCAGTCCTTCCGTTCTCACTTTTCCATCCTCATCACTAGCCACCCCTTGGGCAATCTCTCTGTCTCTGACCGTAGCCACTCATAGCTAGGTCAGAGCCTACAAGTTAAAAGGACACTGTCCTTCAGACAGCCAAATAGGCAGACACAGCCACAAATTTGGGGATTCCACATGAAATCCAAGTCTTCTGACCTACTGGCCACAAATTCAGAGCTTGTTTCCCACTACCCCTCCAGGATGTCAGTCTCAAGCTTGGGAATCTACATAATACCCTTACCTTCTGACCTGCAGGCTCCCGTTGCCTCTTTGCATTTGATAATTTGCTAGAACAACTCACAGTATTCACGAAGATTATACTATACTCACAACTACAGATTTACTGTATCGAAAAAGGATGCAAATGAAGGGATGTATAGGAAAGGTCTGAGAGGGTTTCCAATGCAAAGCTTCCATGTCCCAAGGGATGTGCTCTTCTCTCAAGAGCTTATGTTCTCATCAACCAGGAAGCTCTCTGAGCCTCCATGTTCAGGGTTTTTATCAGCCAGTCCTACATAATAGGCTAAATCATGTCTCCTGAGACTAGCTGATATCAGACTCACAGGTGAGTTTTTTCTGGTCTGATCAGACCCCACATGCCAGCACAAATTCTCAGGTATTATCTGAAAATTCCAGACCAAGGCACCCAAATTACTCCATGGCTTATTTTTATTGCGCCAAGGGCAAAGGCCACCTTACTTGGGGTAAAACTAGATCGCTTACCTCAAAATCCCCTACATAAGACCTCAGGACTCTTACAGAATTTTATCAAACACATAGGGGCTCATAATAAAAGACACCAAAAATATGAAGAAATAAGCAACATAAATCAGAATAGGCAGAAACAGCACCAGATTTACAGGACATTAGATTTTGAAATTATCAGATATAAAATATGAAATTGTTAAATACTCAATATTTTAAAAAAAAGTTTTTTTACACACACAATTCAACAAGAGACTGTAAAAATGACCAGCCAGATTTTTAAAATGATCCAGTATAATATGGTTGTTGTTGTTAGGTGCTGTCAGGTCGGTTCTGACTCATAGTGACCCTATGTACAACAGAACAAAACACTCCCCCATCTACGCCGTTCTGAAAATTGTTGCTATGTTTGAGTTCACTGCTGCAGCCACTGTGTCAATCCGTCCTGTTGAGGATCTTCCAAATTTTCAATGGCCCCTCTACTTTACCAAGCATGATGTCCTTCTCCAGGGAGTGGTCCCTCCTGATAACATGTTCAAAGTATGTGAGATGAAGTCTCACTATCCTCCCTTCTAATGAGCATTCTGGTTGTACTTCTTCCAAGACAGATTTATTTGTTCTTCTGGCAGTCCATGGTATATATTCAATACTCTTTGCCAATGCCATGATTCAAAGGCATCAAATCTTCAGTTTTCCTTATTCATTGTCCAGCTTTCACATGCTGATGAGGCGATTGAAAATACCATGGCTTGGGTCAGGCACACCTTAGTCCTTAAAGTGATGTCTCTGCTTTTTAACACTTTGAAGAGGTCTTTTGCAGCAGATTTGCCCAATGCAATGGGTCTTTTAATTTCTTGACTGCTGCTTCCATGGGTGTTGATTGTGAATCCAAGTAAAATGAAATCCTTGACAACTGCAATCTTTTCTCTGTTTGTCATGATGTTGTTTATTGGTCCAGTTGTGAGGATTTCAGTTTTCTTTATGTTGAGGTGTAATCCATACTGAAGACTGTGGTCTTTGGTCTTCATCAGTAAGTGCTTCAAGTCCTCTTTTGAAATTAATATGTCAATGGATGAGTTGTTTAATAATGTTAGTGGAGAGATGTTTTAATACATAATCAGAAAACGGAAAAGATATTTGTAAAGATATTACCAAAATATAACAGGAAACACCAAGAAAATGGAAAAAATATGGGAGTTTATAAGAATTAGAGGACAGAATGAAAAAAGTCTAACATATTGTCTAAAGAGAGCATCGAAAGGGAGAATAAAGCAAATAGAGGAGATGCAATATTTGATATGTAAATGGCTGAGGGTTTTCCAAACCTAATAAAAGATATGAACCTAAAATACAAGAAGCACATTGCATGACAAATAAGATACATTGAAAATAATTCACACCTAGGCATATTATAGTGAAACAGGAGAAAAAAATTCAAAGCAAAAGAGAAGATGTTAAAAACAACTACAGAAAAAATAAAGATCATCTACAAAATACCAACACTTAAAACCACAGCAGACTATTCCAGAGCAAAATCAGAACTCAAAACACATAAAATATTCTTCAATAATTCTAGAAAAAAAAAAAAAAAAGACCAGCCTATAATTTTATATTCAGCAAAACTACACTTAAAGAATAAGGGCAAAATACAGACATTTTCAGATACATAAAAACAGAGTTTGACACCTTATAGACCTTTTACTAAAAGAACTTCTATTTTAAGTACTACAGAAACAAGAAAAATTACCCCAGAAAGAAGACCTGATATAGAAAAGTAGTCAGCAAAGATATTAACATACAACTAAGTCTGCATGAGATATTAATTATAATCACAGCCAAAATTATTAAGGTTAAAAAGGACAGAGCTAAAATACATGCCAAAAATAACATGTAAATTTTGAGAGGATGTTAGTGGTTAAAGCATTCTAAATTCAATATTGTTTAAGAAGAGGGTAACATTAACAATGAATATTGCAGATTTAAATACGCAGGGTAAAATTTTAAGGTAACCATAAAATAAAACATAATGTTTAACTTTTAAGCTAACAAGGAAGAAAAAAAGGAAGAATAAATAAACCAACAAACAAAAACTAGAATTTTAAAACATTTTTTAAAGGAGGAAAAAATGGACAAAACCCATTAACTTATATGGAGGAAACAGTCTAAATATTCCAATTATCACATCAAATGTAAATGGACTAAATATGACAATCAAAATACAGATTTCATAAAACACTGATTCCCGTCTTGCATCCAGCTGTGTGCCACTAAAAGAGACATATCTAATCCATAATACCATGAGGGGGTTATAAATAAAAGAAAGAAAAGCAATGTGCCATACAAACACTAAAAACAACAAAGCTGGGAAAGCAATATTAATTCCACACAAAATAGATTATAAGACAAAAATAATTCTAGGAATAGAGAAAGTTATTATATAATAAGTGTAATCTATAAGGAAGATATAACAATATAAGATATAAATTATTTGTACCTAGTAAAACTGCTTCAAAACATATACCACAAAATAAATAGACATACAGAGAGAAACTAATAAATTCGACATGATAGTTGGATATTTCAGTATACCTCTCTGAATTGTGATTAATTATAGGGGCCAAAATAATTTATAAAGTTATAGAAGATTTGACATTATTAATAATTCTTATTTAATGGACGTTTAGAGAATACTTCATCCAGCACATAGCAGACCACAAAGTAATTCTCAACAAATTTTAAATAATTAGTATCTAGAGACCATATTGTTTTACCAAATGCAAATTCCTTATTGTTTTACCAAATTTCTAAAGGAATTTTAGAAAACAATATAAAATTATATATTTACGAATCTTCTCATAATTGAAAACATTACAAACAGAATTTTTATTCTGAGTTAAGAGAAGAATTAAAAGAAGAATCATGGTGGAAGTTTCTTTCTTTTTTTTTTTTTTTTGGAAAATACTTAGAACTATAGGATACTGAAAACACTATACAGCAAATAGGAGAGAAGGAAATCTAGGATGATGGTACCAACAGTAGCACCATAATTTTTGGGTTTTCCAGAATCCCTACAGGAAACAGAACAACTAGGTACCAAAAAAAAAAAAAAAAGAAACAAACAAAAAAACCATGGACAACATTTACAAGAGAACTAGTTGACAAGACATCCCCATTAACCCCAAAGTACAAGCATTTGGGGATTAACCACCTAAAAGCCAAAACACAGTGTTAACATTTTTGAAGGATAAACCGGTGAGAAGTAACAGAGTGTCTGCTGTACCTTAGATCAGGAGAACCCAATGCAGCCAAAAAATATTCATTAAGAAGTGTAGTGAGCCAAATCAAAAAGAGCCCTGATCCTGGGAGGGCTTGTGCCCTGTCTAATAGTGGTTAAGAACAAAGGGCCTGTGATAAGACCTAAAAGAACTGGAGAGTCTATCCCTGTTAACTCTTAGAATTGACTTCCTACGGCTCCCTTCTAGGACAGGACCCCATACTAGGGAATGGAATGAATGATAGAATTAGTAGAGCACCATTTTGCAACCCCTAGGAGCCCTGGTTGTGCAGTGGTTAAGAGCTTGGCCTCTTACCAAAAGGTCAGTAGTTCAAATCCACCAGCCCCTCCTTGGAAATCCTGTGGGGCAGTTCCACTCTGTCCTATAAGGGTTGCTATGAGATGGAATTGACTTGATGGCAACTTTTTTTCTTTTTTTCAGGCATTAAACAGTAGTCCCTGGGTGGCGTAAATGGTTAGGCACTTGACTATGAGCTGAAAGGTTAGCGGTTCAAGCCAACCCAGAGATGTTGCAGAAGACAGACCTGGCAATCTGCTTCTGAAAGGTCACAGCCATGAAAACCCTATGTAGCAGTTCTACTCTGCACACATGGGGTTGCTATGAGTTGGAATTAACCCAAGGCAACTAACAACAAGTATTAAACATCAGTGTCTGAAAACATTGAAAAAAATCAGACATTTTTTGCTTTCTGATAAAAGAATATAACACCACCTGTATGTAGCCTTGGCAAAGGGACAGAACATGAGTCTAATTGAGCCTCTTGATCCAGTTATCAGCTTTCAGAAAATAAAGAGCAAAGATATGGTGAACTGCACCATGAGTATGCAATTAGCAAAACGCAAAATAGTTACGGGTCAAAAAAATCCAAGATTTTAAAGATAAATTATAAGGAAAAGAAAGAGATGAAGGGAAACCTGAAGTTCCCAGCGATATACCCTTGAGAATAAATAAACAAATGCAAGGAGGTTAAGTACTACAAAATTCAGGAGGGTGGTGACTTTGGGGAGTGTGGTTGGAATGGAGTACCTGCTGACTGTCTAAATTATTTTCTTGATTGGTGTGGTTACAATGATGTTCACTTTATAAAAATTCACTAAGTCCCTTTGTGTAGTTTTCTATATCTGTTTTATTTTACAGTAAAAAGCTAAGAAAAAAAGATACGTGTAGATGAAGCTAAAGTAGTACTTTAAGAGAAATGTATAGCCTTTAATGCTTCTGTCGCAAAAGAATAAAGACTAAAAATTAATGAGATACACATCAAACAGAAGAAGTTGGAAACAGAACAGTAGAATAAACTCAGTGAAAGTAGGAGATAATATAGGTAAGGGCAGAAATCAATGAAATGTAAAACAATAATATGACAGAGTATATCAGCAAAACAAAAAGTTAGCTCTTTCTAAGAAAGTAATACATAAATCTAGCTAGAATGACCATGAAAAAGAAAGAAGGCACAAATAAGCAAAATTAGCCAGAAAAGCAGGCAAAAGTATAGGCAGCAGAGATTTAAAAGATAATTTAAGAAGCTATAAATAATATTATGACAATAAATTTTAAAATGTTGATGAAATGGGCACATTTCTATTAAAATATAGCATTCAAATCAGTTAACTAAGGAAAGCCTGAAAAAATATTCATTAAAGAAATTTAAAAAATCTTTATCAAAAGAAATATGCAGGCTGGGGTTTATAGGTGAATTCTACTACACTTCCAAGGACTCGATCATTCTAATGTTTTCAAATGTTTCCATGAAGTAGAAAAAGAAGGGATAGTTCCCTAACTTAATCTGTGAGGCCAGTATACATTTGACACCAGACAAAAGCTGAGGAGAAAGGAAAATCACAACCAATATGACCCATAAACACAGGTGCAAAAGTTCTTTCCAAAATATGAATCCAGCAGTATATAAAAAGATATCAAAAGTAATTTCAACTTATTGCAATATTGTATGAGTAGTTTATTAGTTTATTATGAGGAATTATATTAATGTAATTACCTTATTAACAGATTAAAAGATAATTATATTATTTTCTCTATAGATGAAGACAATGCATTAAACTTAGATTCTAGACATATCAATAAAACAAACAAAAAAGAAATAAAAGGTATATGACTTAAAAAGGAAGAAACAAAACTTTCATTATTCTCCAATGATAGGATTTTCTGATTTTCTACATATAAAACCCAAAGGAATCTGGAGACAAATTATTAGAATGTTAAGAGAGTTTAGAAGGATGACTGGATACAAAACCAATTTATAAGAGACAATTGCATTTCCACTTACCAGCAACTGATAAATATCATACACACACACACACACACGCACGCAGTATTTAGGAACAAATATAACAAAAGACATGCAAAACTTTATGGAAAAAAAAGTAAATTAAAAAAAGGATAAATGGAGAGACACTATTTCCACAAATATGGAAAAAATAAAGTGATAAAGGAGAAAACTCACCATAAAATGATCTATTAGATTCAATGATATTCTCATTGAAATCCTCACAGAATTTTTCAAGGAACTTGAAAAAAATTGGGGCATGTGGGATTCCAATTCAAACACCACTGTCACTAGAGTGAATTGTATACACTTAGGAGGCCATGCACGTGAGAATTTTGATGTTAAAAATAAAATATGTAAGGATCACCAGTGCTGTATTTTAAAATTTTTACTGGAATAAAGGATGCTATTGTAAAGGCAAAGAAAATTTTATATGAAAGCACAAGGTCTCCTAAATTGCTAAGACATGTCTGAAGAAGAAGGAAAAGATGATGGCGCTTGTCTGACTAATCGCCAATGCTTGTTATAAAGCTGTAGCAATTAAGACAGTAGAGTATTAGCAAAGATAAATAGAATGTCCAATGAAGCATAATAGAGATCCCAGAAATAGATCTTTATGATATGTGAAAGCTTGACATAAGAGAGATATGTCAATGCAATTGCAACTCGTTCTTTGCAAAATGTGCAGCTATTCAAAAAATGGTGCTAGAGCTCTTGGTTAGTCATAGAATTTTTTTTTTTTAATGAACCTTGACCCCTACCTCATATAATAACCATATTTAGTTGCAGTTGTGTTAAAGATTTAAAAATTAAAGGCATATGTTTAAAATATTTAAAAGGAAATATTGTGGAACTATATTATGAACTTAGTAAAAAAAAAAAGAGTATCTTAAAACAAGATACAAAAAAGCACTAACGGTAGAAGAAAATGATAAACTAACCTCTATCAAAATTTTGAACTTCTATGCATCAGAAGAACCAGAGGTGGCACAGTGGTTAAGAGCTCGGCTGCTAACAAAAAGGTTCGCAGTTCAAATCCACCAGCCACTCCTTGGAAACTCTATGGGGCAGCTCTCCTCTGTCCTATAGGGTCACTATGAGTTGGAATCGACTCAGTGGCAACGGGCTATGAGTAATTCATCAAAAGTGATCATTAATAAAGTGAGAGAGCAAGCCATAAACCAGGAGAAAATATTTGCAGCGGACGTAACACTCGAAGTATTTCAAAATAAAGTAACCCATAAATTAATAAGGTTAAAAAAAAAGAACTAAAAAAGTGGTAAATACAACAAAAGGCATTTCATAGAAGAAACAAAAATGGTAATTAAATTTATAAAGAATTGCTCAATCTCTTTGGTAAACAGGGAAATGTAAATAAAGGCCGCAGTAGGAGATCATTTTATGTCCAACGACAAAAGGGTGGCCAAAAGTAAGAAACCCTGACGATACAAGTTTTGGGAAAGATGTTGATCAGTGGAAACTCTTACTCTTTGCTGGTTGGGTAACAATTTACCATTATTGGGTAAAGGAGAACATTCGTATACACTATACCATTATTCCACTCCTCGGTACATATCATAGAGAATCTTTTACACACACCCACGCCAAAAGACATGTACTAGAATGTTTACAGCAGGATTGTGCATTATAACAAAACACTGGAAACAACCTAAACGTCTAGCAATAAAAGACAGATAAAGTCCGAGATATTAACATAAATGTTTCATCACGCGTACATGAATGGCTACACAAAGCAACTTGAATGAATCTTAGGAAGGCCATCTTAAGTGAAAAACGCGAGTGGCAGCAGAATCCAAACAGAATACCATTCTTATAACGCTGAAAAACAAGAAACAAGAAAACAAACATAAAGCAAGAAAATAAAAATAGGACGTTTTGGTGCACCACTCCTGAAACTTTAACACATGTATGAATCAACAGGGAGTTTTGTTCAAATGCAGATTCTGAGTGAGCAGGTCTGGGTCTGGGCTGAGGTTCAATATTTCTAAAAATCACCCAGGTGATGGCGATGCAACAGTTCGTGGAACAAATTTGAGTAGAAGATTTTAGAGCTTACATACATTGATGATTTTTTAAAGTATCTAAAAATGGATTATTTATGAAATTCACAAAGTTTAGAAAGATTGTTCCCCAGTGGGAGGGGAAGGGAAAGATAGTAAATGAGAGAGAAAAAGAGAGAGGGAGAAGGTGCTCATAGATTGATGAAATATATTTCTAATTTTATAATTCATAAATTATGTGCTCTATAAACTATATGTTACAAAAACTGTCTTGTATATGTTGAGTAGTACATAATGAAAAAAAAAAAAAACAAGAATACCAATAGGACAGGGAGCCCACATCATCACAAACAGAACCGATAAAACTGAGGGAGTATAGGAATAAAGACTGGGCAATACAGAGCTGAATATTCCAACATCAGAAGAGAAAGCTGCAGGACATGTGTGTAAACACTCTGTATTTGTAACCTCCCAAAAGTAAATCACTGTACAAATTATTAAAACTATGGGAGCATTAAATGTGTGGCTGATCCAAACAGAAGTCCTACCTAGAAATAACTGCTAACTTTTTAAAAATAGAATTCTTCCTCCTCTTAAGGTTTGGGGCCCTAGTGGGGCCTTGGTTAAGATCTCAGCTGCTAACCAAAAGGTTGGCAGTTTGAATCCACCAGCCACTCCTTGGAAAACCTATGGGGCAGTTCAGCTCTGTCCTATAGGGTTCTTATGAGTTGTAGTCAACTAGCTGGCAATGTAACATTTAGCTTTTAAATGAACACTGAATTAGAGTTTTGTGTGTGTGTGTGTGTGTGTGTGTGTGTGGAAAAACAGTGTAGTTCTCAAATGCAAGATGAACCTACTCTATCCTTTATCTGTGTAATTTCCCACACCCCATACACATAAATCTCTAAAAATCTACCCCTTCATCCTCTTGATCAACAGAAAGTTTCTTTCCATACAGGCAGGAATGGTTTTCATTTCTGAAAAATCTGCCACTAACATACAATATTCCTATCATCTAATATTTTAGCTATGCAAGCATCACGGGGCAGATTAATAATACTAACAAGACCAAACCAAACCAAACCCAGTGCCGTCGAGTCAATTCTGACTCATAGCGACCCTGTAGGACAGAGTAGAACTGCCCCATAGAATTTCCGAGGGAGCGCCTGGTGGATTCAAACTGCCAACCCTTTGGTTAGCAGCTGTAGCACTTAGCCACTATGCCACCAGGGTTTCCAGTACTAACAAGAACTCAGGATAATTGCCTAAAGATCAGCAGAAAACAGAGGAAAAATAAGATAGTTTAAGATAGAAGATGGAGAGTATCAGAGAGATATTTTCTACCTTCTCAGTCAGGTACTCCAAAACATTTGATGCACAAAAACTGCAGTAAATCTCTGAATCGGGCATCACCTAATATCTCATTGTCCCAAGCGGGAAAAGGTATAAGACAATAGAGGGCAGGGTACCTAAATTCTAATGATGTGGTTGTTAGTTGCCATGGAGTTGGACTCTGATTCATGTTGACCCCACATGTGCAAATTAGAACTGCTCAATAGGTTTTTCAAGGCTGCTACCGCATCTTACATACCTTGGACATGTTGTCAGGAGGGATCAGTCCCCAGAGAGGGACATTATGCTTGGCAAAGTACAGGGTCAGCAGAAAAGAGGAAGACCCTCAACAAGGTGGATTGACACAGTGGCTGCAACCATGAGCTCAAGCATAGCAACGACTGTGGGAATGACACAGGACCGGGCAGTGTTTTGTTCTATTGTGCATAGGGTCGCTATGAGTCAGAACCGACTCCACGGCACCTAACAACAACAACAACCTTTAAGAAGCAGGTCCTCAGGCTTATCTTCCAAGGTGTCTCTCGATGGATTTGAACCATCAACCTTTTGGTTAGTAGTCAGGAGCTTAACCATTTGTAATGAGCCAGGCATTGTTCAACCTTCAAGAATTAATTTATTACTATCCCCATTGTACAGATGAAGAAACTGAGAGGATAAGTAACTCGTCTAAGGGCACAAAGATAGCATCGACAAAGCAAGGGTTACTACTCACATGGCCAGTTCCAGACTCACTCTCTAGGGCCACTGTGCCCTGATGATTCTCAGCCATCCCATTACCTAGTTCTCTAACACGTCTTGTATCCATGAACACTTTTAACTTCCTCATGGATAAATGGAGTACTCTAGTTAAGACAATGGATACACATATCAGACAGAGCTAATTTAAATCCCCAAAAGCTGTGTGATTTTTGGCAAGTTTTATAACTTCCCTGAGCCTTAGTTTCTTCATCTGTAAAATGGAATTGTGACAAAATATATCTGATGGGATTCTTATAAGAATCAAATAAAGTAACCCATGGAAAGCATTTAACCAAGGGCTTGTTATTTTGTGTATTCAATAAGAATTCACTGCTGCTGCTCTTATTGTTAAATGAGACTACCAGTGTAAACCCAAGTTCGTCTGTCTTTATTGCAGACCTTGCTCAGAACACTGTGCTATGCCACGTACATATCAAGTGTATGAAATAAACCAAACATTTCTTTGTTTCTTTTTTTCCTCCCAACGCCCTCAAATCAGGCTGCAATTAAAGTATGGAAACACACTGAACGGAATTTCAGCAGACAATCAATTTTCAGGCGTCAAAACTGGAAACCTGCAGAGGGAATCATTTTATTGATAGGGGAAGGAAGGAGTCTCCCTTTTTATGGGAAATAAAGCCATTCTTGGATTAGCCATTCAAATCTAAACTCATTAGCCTCTAAGGGGTCTGTGAATCCTTTTAGATTATTATCCAAGACCACCAAATGCAATCGTTAATGTAGCTATAGCTGGTGTTCCTTGAATGATGAGTAAGTTTCTGTCAGGAAATCAGTTTTTCTTCAAGTGAAAACAAATGTGTTATGTTTTCAGCAGCACCACTATTCTCCCTTAAGAGCTGAAGTAAACAAGACTTCAGAGGCCCCTAGCATTGAGGGGAGACTAAGTTTCTTGATTCTGTTCTCAAGGAATCCATGCACCCTCCAAAAGATAAAAGAATAAGGATGAGCACCTTAGGCATACTTACAAACTAGCTTGGATTGCAGCCCAGTGGGCAGCCTCTCTTTGTGAATGCAAAGTTCTTAATGACGTAATTCAATTTTAAAACACTGGAAAAAGGCACTGTTTATTTTGATGGAATTGATAGACATCTGTGTAACTTGGTGAATAGAGTAGAAGAAAATAGGAACCTTGAGAGAAGAAAAAAATACAAAGAATTCACTATTGAAGGGAGACTTTCCAGCATGTTAGTTGTTAATGTTTTTGATTGCTTACTCTAATCTTCTTACAGAGTTGACATGATGATACAAGATTTTATTTATTTTAATCAAGGTACTTTTGACAAAGGAGCCCTGGTAGCACAGTGGTTAAGTGCTCGGCTGCTCACTAAAAGGTCGGCAATTCAAACCCACCAGCTGCTTTGCTGGAGAAAGATGTGGCAATCTGCTTCCATAACATAGCATTTGAGGGAAGAAAAAGAGGATATTAACCATTACTCTCCTCAGCATGACAATACCATTTTAAAAATAAATGAAAGATCTATGGTCTAATGTCACTACGGCTGAGTAATTTCCCCCTGGCTCAGTGCACGGAAAGCAGCATATATTCTTCATACATAAATAATGGAAATCTCATCTTTTGAACTCATTGAATTCTTTAGAATGCTTTGTGGGGTGTGCCAAATGTTGATGTAGATTTATTTGCAAGTGGCCTCTGTGCAGGTTTAAAGACATGGACTAATCGATCATCTATAAACCAAGGACTGGGCTAATTTGAGCCAGCTCTTCTTTGACATTGGCCAAGTAACCCATAAACAATGCATCGATTCAGCCAAAATGGTAGAAGTAGTAGTCTCATTACATCTAAATAACTTTAGTATTTTAAAAAGCATGCCATTCATCATGGTGGTTAAGAGAATGGATATTGCAATCAGAAAGCCCTGGGTGTTCGTTCCGGCTCTGAGACTTTCTAAGTGTGTGACTACAGGTAGGTTTAAACTCTCAAAGTGTCAGTTTTCCAGTATAAGATAAGGGTGACAATAGACCCAACTTTGCAAAGTTATTTTAAGGATTAAATGAGGCAACAGATGCAAATTCTCAGCGCTGTATCTGGCACAGAAGTAATATATGTATTCATAAACATAACACACATATATTGTTTAATATATATGTACATACTTACACATATGCATTTGTCTGTATATGTATATGTTTATTTATAAAATCTTCTAAAGGTGGATTTTATGAGAAAATATTAATTTAAATGTACTGGGCTTACTGCCCAAGACCATAAAGACACAGAAGAGGAAATCATTTAAGATGAGTTCAGAGAGGAATAAAAAATAAAATCAGGAGAGTGGAGAACTAAGAACCCTGCAGTATCATACTAGGCACAGAGTTCTTGACAATTATGAGCTGTGTCCCACTAATTATAGGACTGTACTTTCAAGTCAGTGATGAATATTTAGTTAGGTAAAGAGCTGCTATATCCTAAAAATGAAACTAGTTCTACTCTCTACTCTGCTTTGTTTCCATTTTTATTTCTACTGCATGCATGGTTTCTGACATATGGAGAAGCAGGAAGAAAACTGAGGCCCTACTATAAATCAGATGCTACTGCAATAGGCATTTCACTTATACTATGGTAATTGATACCCACGGCTTTTTTTTTTTAAATCAGGTAGGTATTAGTATTCCTATTTCACAGACGGGAAAATGCACCCTAGAGAGGTAATTGGCCAAAACTTGCACAACTAGAAAATACTATTTACATGCCTCCAAAGCCTTTTACCCTTATAATTCTTCTTTAGTTAAGCAATTTACCAGATCTAGTATATCTATTTTTAATCTGGAATATGCTTCCTTAGATAAACTATGCTAGGAAAAGTAGTTAGCTTCCTCAGCCTGCCTATAAAACCAAAATAGAAGTACCATCAATTACAATAAAACAGGGGTCAGAAAACCATTGCTATGAGCCAAATCCAGCCTGCCACCTGTTTTTTGTAAATAAAGTTTTGTTAGAACACAGCCACGCCCATTCAGTGTACCAGAAGAAGATCCCATTAGCCTCCAAATAGCCACCGAAGAGACCAAAGAGGTGAAGTGGCTGCCCGAACTCAAAGACATAGTTCTGACTAGTAGATCACCCCAAAGAAAAACTACTCTGTTCATGATTCCCATCTCCCAGCACAAATGAAGACTTGGTGCTTGCCTTTTATCTTCAGGCTTCCCTTGCTGCTCCTTTTCCCCTTGGCTGAAACTTATTTCAAGTCCTCATTCTTTACTTAATATCTCTCATCCCTTTCAGGAGGTCAAGCTTTCTATCTTTCAAACCAACCAACCTTTTAAAGCATGATGGAATATGATAATTATGTACACTTTAACCAAAATTGATTCATATACAATATTTTAATTCATCAAGGTGCTTGGAGTTCTTTACTTTCTTCCTTCTGTTGGTAGAATAAAGGACTTTTTTTTTTTTTTTTAATTTCAGGCACTATACATGTGAAAGAAACATTTCCGATACCTAATATCACAATATATCTCACGTTGACTCTGAAGGTAATCTATAAACATACTCAGATGTTAACTTAAAGGCCATATAATTTGTTCACATGGGTAAAAGAAAACACAAAATAACAAAAACTCAAAAAAATTTTAAAGAAAAGGTGGGTTATATTTAGGAAGCTATTTTTGATTATTGGTTATGGTTTCATGAAAACCAGTGGAGGCACCATGGCCCAAAATTTGCATTACCCTGAAGCCTAAACACTTCTGTTAATCAGTATAATTTCTACTGAAGACTTAATTTGCCTTATAACTTTCATCACAACCATTCCTGACAGTTAAATGTTGTAAACTAGAACACAACAGCAATAACCTTCTCAAAATTTTCTTATGAGTTTGTTCTGGAACTTACTTATAATAAAGTCAAAGATTGTATAGTTTACCCACTATGGACGTTGAGGTAGATCACTAGGAAATGCAAAAGATTACTTTAAATTGGATTTCCACAAATCCACAATGTAAAAGAACCATAATTACAGGAACATTCCAATGTATTCTCTGGAGTTGGCCTCTGAGCTAAATGAGGAAAATTAGATAATTGAGAAATCTACATCCATTTCCAAAAACTAATGATGAAAGGAATTCAGGAAACTTGACTGAGAATTAGCTAAATCCATGATAAGGGAAAATAATCGTTGGAATATGTTTTAATGTAATACAAAATAGTGGATATTTTTCTGATTTTTTTTTCATCTGCATGTATTAACACACTCATTATTTCATATTATATTTTCTCCTTAGTTTACACTTGGGGGTTATAATTAGTGAACTAGTTCTTTTAAATTAATTAACTAGTAAATCCAGTTGTATGAAAAAATGATAAAATATGTTGAACGAAACACATTAATATTATCTTAGACACTTTCATCCCTTTCATTTCCCATATCTAAACATTTCTAAGCTTATTAAATCTTCCTTAACCATATCTCTTACATCCACCACATCCTTTTCATTTCCACATTCAAAATTATAGTATAAACCTTCACTACTTCAGTCCTAGATTATCATGACCGCCTTCTAATCTAGTATTATTCAAAATGTTGTCTGTTGTTGTTAGGTACCATCGAGTTGACTTTGACTCACAGTGACCCTGTGTGACAGGGTAGAACTTCCTCATAGGGTTTCTTAGGCTGTAATATTTAAGAAGCAGATTGCCAGTTTTTGTTTTTTTTTTTCTCTCATGGAGTGGCTGGCAGGTTCAAACTGTTGACTTTTCACATTGGTCCTTGTTAAGATGGAGGTTAGAGGAGGCCCTCTCCAGATTTACCGAATCAGAGAATCTCTTGGAGTAGGGTTCAGGAAACTGAAATTTTGATAAGCTCATCAGGTGGATTTTTAAGCACATTAAAGTTTAAGAACCACTTTTCTAGCTGTTTTCTTCCTTTCTTATATCTCCCTATTTTCAAGAAATTGTGCACATTTCTATTAGACTACTCACTATAAAATGTCATTCTTATCCTGCCCCTCTCCTGTAGAAAACCTTCAATATTTCTCCATTATTTGCAGGATAAAAACCCAATGTCTTAACCTGACATTCACGGGCCCACATGATATTGTCAGGAACCACTTTTGTCATTTCTCACTATCTCAAACATGACAAACTAATTCTTAGCTTTCTTAGTTTCATCCATTCAACTCCATTTGGAATGTCCTCCCCACCACCACCACTGGGAATACCCTCTACTTACTCAATTCCAACCCACTCAGCTCCAAACCAAAGATAAGTCTTAGTTTCTCCATGGTACCTTCCTTGATATTTCCTTTTTAAAAGCTCATATCATTTACTGTTCATAATATCCATATAAGGAGGCTTAGTGGTACAAAAGTTAAGAGCTCAGCTGCTAACCAAAAGGGTTGCCATTCAAACCCATCTAGCAGCTCTGTGGGGGTAAAAGACTTGGCAATCTGCTCCTGTAAATATTACTGCCTAAAAAACCCTTTGTGGCAGTTCTACTCTGTCACCTGGGGTTGCTACGAGTCAAAATCTATTCAATGGCACCTAAAAACAATAACAACTGTTCATATGGCACTTAATCATAGACTATCTGCATCACATCTTGGATTGTCATTTAATTTTTAATGTGAGTATGCTTGTCTCAGTTTAGCACCTCTAGGGTTCTGGGTTTATTGTTGAAGTTTTTGAGGATAAGGACCTTATGCTTCTAGCATAATATGAAATTGCTAAACGCTTAACACTACGTCTCACATACTTTGGACATATTACCAAGAGGGATCAGTCCCTGGAGATGGACACCATGCTTGGTAAAATAGAGGGTTGGCAAAAAAGAGGAAGACCCTCCATGAGGTGGGTTGACAAAGTGGCTGCAACAATGGGCTCAAGCATAGGAATGATTGTGAGAATGGCACAAGAACGGTCAGTGTTTTCCTTCCGTTGTACACAGGGTCACCGTGAGTCAAAACTGATTTGATGACACATAACAACAACAAATTTATAAAAGACTGACTGTCTCCATTGATTTAACAATGATTTGGCTATTAGAGTTGATTGTTTTTGAGAATTACATACATTCTGCTTTAACAAAAACTTTCTCCCTTATTTTAAGAGCTTATACCTCTCTCATTTCTATATGCCAAAAAGCTGCAGCAACATTCATGACTATGTAATTGAATCCAAACCAGACAAAATACCAGCAATCGAAGTATCAGCCATCCTGGTCCAAATGTTGTGTGAAATCGTTGCTGACTGGTTCAACTGGGAGGTGGGGCTTGAAGTTCTAAGCATCAGCCTGCCCATTTTATACCCAGTCTTACTAACCCAAAGTACTTTATTTCTCAGTTACTTCTTTGGACACCTCAAAGAGATGCTGATAATTTGAGTTGTATGATTTCCATAACTTCACAGGCCACCGGTTCCCTATCGGAAGCACTTTCATCTATGATACTTAATATACGCTCTCAAATATCTCCTTTCCTCCAAAGGACTCCATGTCCAAAACAGAAAGTTAGAATTCATAATGCAGTAGAAGTCCTGGGCAGGATTGGGGCCCATGCCATAGCCTGCCAGACTGGACAGTGAGCTAGCTAAAGGGTAGACATAGGATCGTTAGCTTAAATATTGGCTTATCTGCCTACCAAAATCTAACATCCAGCATATTAAATGTTTTAAAGCAATTAGAGCTATCATAATGAGAACACTTTGGACAATAGCTGATAAACTTTGTGTCTGAATGATCTTTTAATGATGTCTAATTTATACTGCAATCTACCATTTAGACATTTGAAATAAAGTATTATGGCAATGTATAATGTACTTAGTTCCTACGGCCAAAACACCCAGCTAATTTCTCTATTTGAATGGGTAATTCATTTTTTGTATCAGTTATAATTATTGTAATGCTTTATAAGGCTCACAATTTTGTTAATATTATTTAAATTACCATAGAATTTTCTTTTTCTAAGCAGTAAAGTACAAAGGGAAGAGACTTTGGAATAATAAAACTTATGTTCAAATCTCACCTCTGCCACTGCCAGAATCTAGATATGTTGCCTTATTCCTCTGAGCTTCATTTTCAGAAAATGTAAAAAAAAAAAAAAAAAATGAGAATAAATAATTTCTACATCAAAGGATTGTGGTAAGGCTATAATAACCCATGGAAGCACTGAGCACAGCACCTGGCATACAGTTATTTGTTTACTATATGACTCTCCTTTAGAAACCACACTTAAGAAAAAAGCCTGGTATGTAGTATATTCTCAAAACTCAGGCATTGAATGAATATAGTTAGCCTGTTTAACTGATAAGAAAACATAATAAAGCTAATTTTTCTATATTTTAATCTAACTTAACTAAACTACATAAGTAAAATATTTCCTGGAAAGGAAGTCATCAAGAGAAACCAGAAACCAGTCTTTTCTTTCTTTCAGATGGAAGAAAGCACAAACACACCTGGAATCTACTGTTTAATTTGGTGTGATGATGGGAGATACATATTATCAACAAACTAATAAACATATTATGGTTAATATGTTTATCATAGCGTAGTTTGACAATACAAAAAATACTTGTGCTTAGTACCCTGATGGACTATGAGGATCAATTAATTTCATTCTGTTTTGTTAATGACTCGTGATGAGGCTGGAAGGGTCCATATTTGTTCAGTTCTTCATTATCAGGCTCCACATAGTTCTTAATCATTAATATAAATATGAGAAGTAACAGGGATTACATCTTTCATTCATTACACAAATATTTATTGAATATCAACTAACTGCTAGGAAATGTTATAGGCACGGTGGATATGGTAATGAATAAGACAAGAAAGCCTACTTCCATCTGTGTTTAATACAGAGTGATGAAAAATTAACATATAATAAATATAAAACAAACATTCCAGAAACAAAATAGTGAGGCACATTATGCTGAGAACTAAAATCAATAATGTGCTAGCAGGTGACTAGGGCTTCTCTAGATTGGGTTGCTAGGGAAGACCTCTGTGAGGAAGTGACATTTAAGCTGAGATCTGAATGACATGGGGGAAATAGAAATACAAAGATCGGGGGAAAAACATCATACAGGGGACAGGAAGGCTAGTGCTGTAGCCTTAAAGAATGAGCATGGCCAGTTGGAACGAACAGACAGCAAGCCATCGCAGATAAAATTAAACCAGCAATTATCCAGGGCATGAGGACTGTTTTCATTTTTATATGGGAAGTGTTAGACAAGATAATTGTCAAGAACCATTTCTTTTATTTAAAAAAAAAAATCTATGATCAAGGTGATTCTGTTAATCCCAATTTAATCTTTTATGAAACATAGAATCTTTCAAGTCCTTAGGTAGAAAATGCCCATAGCCTAGGGAACTGCATTTCTGGCCCCCTGGGGCTGCAATGTGCACTCCTTATAATGTTCTCTGTGAAGAAAAGGTGAGAGCAACTCCTTTTCATGTATGTGGGAGTGTCAGACAAACATGTCTGAATTATGCTTCTTTTAAAGAGAGAAGAAGGAAGATACACAAAATTTAGTATGTAAAATGTAAAGTTTCCTTTCTTTCATTGTGCTCCACAACTTTAACTGTAAATATTAAAGCTTTTATAGAAACAAGTCAGGGAATTATTTCCTGTGGTATTAAAGATATCAAATTGTCAAAGAATATAGAAAATATAGTATACTTGTGGTGTCTACTTTTGGCATAATATATACACTTCGCAGTAGAAATTTTGAGTTGGATTTGACGTATTGATTCCCATTTGTGCAAATAAGCTGGCTGGAAAAACAGTGTATGTACGCTTGAATCATTTAATAATTTTTAAAAGAAAATGACATTTAGTGGAATGAACATGAAATGCCAGCACTTGCATCAAGAGCAATAAGAGCCATAAAGGAAGGTCAGAGTAGTGTCAGTAGTTTTTGATATGTAATTATAGTTTTTAACAGAAATAGTTTCTTACCTGCTATATTCACTATTGTTGTCCCTGGGTGGTGCAAACAGTTAAGGCACTCAGATGTTAACTGAAAGGTTAGAGGTTCAAGTCTACCCAGAGTCACCTCAGGAGAAAGGCCTGGCAATCTACTTCCCCAAATTCAGCCACTGAAAATCCTATGGAGCACATTTCTCCTCTGACATACATGAGGTCGCCATGATTTGGAATTGACTCAATGGCAATTGATTATTTCCAATTTTAAAATATCTTCTGATAATAAACCATCAAATGATGTTTATATTCAATTTCACATTTCTTCAACATAGATTAAAAACAGACTGGGCTCTCTTTGGTATAATAGTCACATTTCCTTAGGTATTTTGAGTAAGAATTAATATATTGCCTCCCCCTTGAACAAATAACCTGTAAAAATAATTTATTTAATTCAATAACTTATTTATTCAATGAATATGAATAACTAATACATGTTCTAGGTACTGGAATACGGTGTAAATATATAAAAAAAAATCCCACCCTCCTTGAAATAGACAACAGACAGCATGCAAATAAGCATATATAAAGTAATGACAAGCTCTAAGGAGAAAAGTGAAAGCGTGAGGAATAAGGAGTG